>NC_091447.1:61748946-62948946 GCF_964237555.1 Oryctolagus cuniculus | reverse complement strand
GCCCAAACCCCACCTCTCTCCAGTTAGCTCTCCTTAGCGTCCAAGAGCCTGCTGGGTAACACCGAGGGCGCAGAGACCTTGCCGGGGTCTCCATGCATCCTGGGTGTTTTACGCTAGAGCTATGCAAGGTATGGGTCAAGGTGAAGTTCACCAGGGGATGGGGTGTTAAGGGTTTGCGAGGGGGTTTTGGGGGAGCTGGGGCATCCTGGGAAGACTTCCTGGAGGCAGGGGGCATATAAGCTGAATCTGAGTGGGAACTAGGCGAGAGGAAAGAGCCAGTTCCAAGACCCAGAGCCTGCTGAATGAGGGGGAACCATGACATCCCGTGTGGGGGTGTGTGGGCAAGGCAGCCTGCATGGCTGACCCCAGCTCCCTTCCCTGAGCCCATCTTCTTCTTGCTCGTTCTTTCCCGCCATTCCAGCCACGATGACCCTCTTCTGTACGCCTTGAACTTAGCCTAGCTCACTGCAGGCAGCCCCAGGACCTTTGCACTTGCTGTTTGCCCCACCTCTTAAGTCCTGGCTGGCTCTTCTGTGCCATCTCCTCCAGGAAGCCTTCCTGTATCTTATCTCTAAAGGAGGTACACGGGGCATGCATCTTTACTAAGACACCGGCATCCCATATGGCAAGGCTCAAGTCCCAGCGCCGCTTCTGATTTCAGCTTTCTGCAAATGTGCACCCTGGGAGGCCACAGGTGCTGGCTCAAGTCCTTAGACCCCTGCCAGCCATGTGGGAGACCTGGGTGGAGTTCCAGGCTCCTGGCTTTGGCCAGACCCAGCCCTGGGTGTTGTGGACATTTGGGGAGTGACCCAGCAGATGGAAGACTCTCTCTCTGTCTCCCTGCCTTTCAAATATATAAAAAATAAGTCAATACACTGAGCTCCAGGCCACCCAGCCCCTTCCCTCTGTGGTGGTTCCTCTCCCCTACTCGCTCCTGTGAGTGTGCATGAACGTGTGGGTGCTTTGCCCTTCCGCTCTGGGATATGGGTTCTGGCAGCAAAAGGCTCAGGCTCCCTTGTCCACTGTGAGCTCAGTGGCTGCTGCACGAACTCAGCACTGCTTAAGCACCTACTGTGTGCAAGGTGAGCTCAGGCGGGTGAGGAGAGGGCTGAGGTGCCAGGGAGACTTTGAGCCTTGCAGGCAGGCCATGGGGCACCATGGTCGGGGGGGGGGGGTGATACAGGGCACCAGGGCGACCCTGATTGTGGCTCTGTCATCCACACAGGATCACCGACCTCTCTCCCAGCCCCCCATGGACACAGGCCTTGCAGGTGAGCGTCGGAAGCCCCAGAGCCGGTGGGCCAGGTGAGGCTGGGGTCCTTGGGGTCCCTCCTCACCCCATCTCCTCCCTCTCTCTTCCTCTCCTGAATCCCCCAGGCCAAGCTGTCATGGACAGGAGAGCTTCGCTGCCCGGGGGACCCCTGGCCGTGTCCCCAGACGCTCCGGCCTCCTCGGAGCCCAGGGAGGATGCTGCCGGGGTCCCGGAAGCCAACGGCCCCTGCCGGAGCCCCAGCCTGGAGGCACCTGCCAAGGGCGCTGGAGTTGAGCCCAATGGGGAAGGTGTGGTGAGGGTGGTGTGGGAGGGGCTGAGGGCCACGGAGGACAGCGCCACGGGGCCCACGGGCCCAGAGCTGGAGGCGAAGGTCGAGCAGGTGGTGCTGGAAGCCATGGCCGACCGGCCGGGGCCCTGCAGCCCGGAGCTGCCGGCCTGGGCGAGGGCGGACGTGGGCGCGGTGGAGGTGGTGTGGGAGGGCGTGGGCGGCAGCGACCCCGAGGCCTCCCCGCGGCTCCAGGAAGGGGTGGAGGGGGCAGGGGCCCCCAGGGGCGGCGGCGCAGAGGGTGAGGGGCACCGGGGCTCCGCGGGCGAGGAGGTCTCCTTCATCTGGGTGGAGCGAGGAACGCTGAGCGAGGAGTGGGAGGAGCTGCTGGTCGAGGGGCTGGAGGGTCCCGCGGGCGCAGGCGCCCACAGGGAAGGCGGGGAAGACCCCTGGGCGGAGGAGCGGCGGCGTGCGGAGCGGGAAGGCAGCCGGGACAGGCCGGGGACCGAGGGGACCCCAGCGGAGGGGCTGCTGGAGCTGAGCAGGCCAGGAAGCGGGGAGCAGCTGCAGGGGGCGGAGACTGAGGGAGGGGAGGAGCCTCCGGGGGCGGGGACAGGAGGGGAGGAACCTCGGGGGGCCGGGATAGGAGGAGGGGAGGAGCTGCTGGGGGTGGGGATAGAAAGAGGGGAGGAGCCTCAAGGGGTGGGGACAGGAGAAGAGGCGCCTCCAAGGGTGGGGGTAGGAGGGGAGGAGCCTCTGGGGGCGGGGATAGAAAGAGAGGAGGAGCCTCTGGGCGCGGGGACAGGAGGGGAGGAGCCTCCAGGGGCGGGGAAAGGAGAGGAGGAGCCTCTGAGGGTGGGGATAGGAGCAGGGGAGGAGCCTCTGGGGGCTGAGATAGAGGGAGGGGAGGAGCCTCCAGGGGTGGAGACAGGAGAGGAGGAGCCTCTGGGGGTGGGGATTGAAGGAGGGGAGGAGCCGCTGGGGGAGGGGACAGAAGTAAGGGAGGAGCCTCTGGGGGCGGGGACAGAAAGAGGGGAGGAGCCACTGAGGGAGGGGATAGGAGGGGAGGAGCCAGTGGGGACAGGAACAGAAGCAAGGGAGGAGCCACTGGGGGCAGGGACAGGAGGGGAGGAGCCAATGAGGGAGGGGATAGGAGGGGAGGAGCCGGTGGGGGCAGGGACAGAATCAAGGGAGGAGCCGGTGGGGGCGGGGACAGAAGGAGGGGAGGAGCCACTGGGGGTGGGGACAGAAGGGGAGGAGTCATTGGGGGAAGGGAGGAGTGGAGGGGAGAAGATCCAAGGGTCCGAGGTGGATCTGAATCCTGAGCAGAGAGGTGCCAGGGCAGGAAGCGAAGCCCAGGCAGAGGAGGTGAGAGAGGCCGGGGCCCCCCTCCAGGGTGAGGAGGAGCCAGGCCAGCAGCCCCAGGAGAGGCAGGAGAGCTCCCTGGAGGAAGAGGAGGCCGCCAAGCCGCTGCCAAGCGCTGCTGAGGGCCCGGGCTCTGCGGAGGACCCCACGGCCCTCTTGACAGAGACCCCAGCCCCCGAGCAGCCTGCTGAGCGCCAGCCACTGCTTCCCCGGGAAGGGCCCAGCGCCCGCCCTGTGCCCACCTACGCACCTGCCAGGCAGCCCGAGGCACCTGCCCGCCGCGAGGGTGAGGGAGCGAGCGGCCCGAAGCAGAAGACTTGCCAGTGCTGCTCCGTGATGTGAGCCCACGCCCCTGCACCCGCGCCAGCTCCTCTCACAGCTACCTCGGCCTCTTGGCATCCGGCAGAGGGGCCCCGGGCGCGGACAAGGGCGCCACGGGACGGGCCTGCACGTCCACCCACACCTGGGCTTCCAGACCCCTTGCCCACTGCCTGTGACCCTGGTCCCGTCTGTGACGAAACCGTTATACTTGAAAACCTTCCAGCGCTTGGGGGAACTTGAACGTGTGTGCTGTGTTGGCATGGAACCACCTCGTCTCCTGGTGCGACCCGGAGGGCTCTGCTCTTCTGAATCAGTGAGCTACAGAATGAGCTGTTCCAACAAAAGACCCTGGGCGACAGTAGCTATAAAAATATAGACGTTTATTTCCTTGGCTTGACCCACATGATCACTCAGAGCCAGGCTGTGACCTGGGCAGTGACTGGGGGATCCAGGTTCTGATCCAGGTGGTCTCTGGGGGATCCAGGCTCTGACCTGGGTGGTCTCTGGGGGATCCGGGCTCTGACCCAGGTGGTCTCTGGGGGATCCAGGCTCTGACCTGGGTGGTCTCTGGGGGATGCAGGCCCTAACCCACACAGTCTCTGGGGGATTCAGGCTCTGACCCGGGTGGTCTTTGGGGGATCCAGGCTCTGACCTGGGTGGTCTCTGGGGGATCCGGGCTCTGACCCAGGTGGTCTCTGGGGGATCCAGGCTCTGACCTGGGTGGTCTCTGGGGGATCCAGGAGCTGACCCAGGTGGTCTCTGGGGGATCCAGGCTGACACATTCAGTCTCTGGGGGATCCGGGCTCTGACCCAGGTGGTCTCTGGGGGATCCAGGCTGACACATTCAGTCTCTGGGGGATCCAGGCTCTGACCCGGGTGGTCTCTGGGGGATCCAGGCTCTGACCCAGGTCTCTGGGGGATTCAGGCTCTGACCCGGGTGGTTTCTGAGGGATCCAGGAGCTGACCCAGGTGGTCTCTGGGGCATCCAGGCTCTGGCTCAGGAGGTCTCTGAGGGATCCAGGCTCTGACCCGGGTGGTCTCTGGGGGATCCATGCTCTGACCTGGTGGTCTCTGGGGGATCCAGGCTCTGACCTGGGCAGTCTCTGGGGGATCCAGGCTCCAACCCACACAGTCTCTGGGGGATTCAGGCTGACACATTCAGTCTCTGGGGGATCTGGGCTCTGACCCGGGTGGTCTCTGGGGGATCCAGGCTCTGACCCAAGAGGTCTCTGGGGGATCCAGGCTCTGACCCGGGCAGTCTCTGGGGGATCCAGGCTCTGACCCCTGCCATCACTCTGGGATCTAGGTTCCTTTCTGTTTTTCGCCCCACCCTCCCCTTGGGTAAGGCCAAGGCTAGGTCATGGGCATGTGTGTGTCCCAGCTCCCGCAAGAGGGCAGAGCACATGGCAGAGCCCCCACCCTGCCCCTCGAGACTGACCGTATGGCTTCTGCCCCTGACCCACAGTTGTTGGGAACTCCGGCTGTGGTGCACCCAGCAGCAAGGGAGGCGGGGCCTGAGTCCAGACGCAGAGAGATGGTGGATTTGGGGAGGCAGCTGCCATTCTGGACTCCATCCATTTGCCTGTGTCTCCTTCACCCACCCTTACATATTTTCCCCCAGCATCCCAGGCACTGTCACGTTGGGACCCGTTGGTCCCAGCTCCTCCTGGCTGTGTGTCCTCAGGCAAGTAACTCACCTTCTCTGAGCCACAGTGTGTTCACTGCAGGTCCCTGCAGCCCGGGGCATCTAGGGCCCCAGGGTGGGGGACGCTCAGCAGGCCCAGCTCCTCAGGAGTGGGCAGGAAGTGCCTCTCATACCCACAGTCCAGGGGGGCCGCAGCGGCTTGGGGGGGCTCAGGGGCCGGCGGCGGCTGCATCTCCTCCACTTCCAGGATGGCCAAGTCCCCAGGGGGCTGCACCGGAGGCACCTCCTGGGACGGGATGTGGCTGGAACCCTGCTTCCCCCACCGCACCCCCAGCCCCAGGATCGACCCTCCCCCCACCATGGGCTCCCACAAACCAAGTCCTTTTGCTCACCTCTGTGGGGGGCTGGCCGGACTGACTGTTGGCAGGGTCTGGAACCTTCTCCCACAGCCAGCGGGGCAGCACTTTGTATCGCAGGTGGAGGCACCTGGCGTGCAGGTGCAATGCGGTCAGGGCAGGGCTGCGGGGGGCAGGGCCCCCGAATGGCCCTGTAATCCTACCAAGAAGCGCAGCCCCGCCCCCCACCAGGGCAGAGACCCCACGCGTCCGACAGCCTCACCTGCCCGACAAGGTGAGGGCCAGGCCACAGCCCACGAAGAACAAGCCCCAAAGGGACAGGACACCGGGCAGCACTTTCCACC
Organism: Oryctolagus cuniculus; assembly: GCF_964237555.1. Lineage (NCBI taxonomy): Eukaryota > Metazoa > Chordata > Mammalia > Lagomorpha > Leporidae > Oryctolagus > Oryctolagus cuniculus. The sequence continues at coordinate 62,943,377 of NC_091447.1, read as the reverse complement.
CCAGGCTGTTATCTGTTGGGGCAGGGGTGAGGGAGAGAGAGCATGGAAGAGTCCCCAGCAGGGACAATGGGGGGGGGTCAGGAAGGGCTCCAAGAACTTGGGAGAGAGACGCTAAGAAGTAGGTGGGGCTTGTGAATGGGGAGTGGCTACGAGGGGGCTGAAATTTGGGGGTGGGGGCGGGGTGCATGGGTAGGTCAAAGTCAGAATCAAAAAGCCACCAAGGATCCTCAATAACCTTGCCCCACCCAACAACAAGTGTTTTCCACCCTCCAAAGCCCAGGTTTACGACCCCAGACACCGCCTCCCTCCAGCCCCGCTACCTGGCAGGTGAAGCCACAGGCTGGGACCAGGTGGACCCTGCCCCGCCGTGGTGGACGCAGTCACCCACAGCTCGCAGGGACCCCGGGGAAGGTCGGGCAGGGTGATGTTCCAGATGCTGCCATTCACTGGAGGAGACAACCAGACAGGTGAGGGGAAGAGGTGTGTCCTACCCCAGGGCCTTTGCACATGCTCCTTTCACGGTCCTCCTGCCCCAGGCATCCATAGAGCTCCTTCTTGGTGTCTTTCAGGCGTTTGCTCAGCTGTCCCCTCCTCAGGGAGGCCGTCTCCGACCTCCCGGCACCACCCACCTTCCTTGGTTCATTCTCTGCTCAGCGCCCATTGCCTCAGACATTCTGCTGAGATATTACCTACTTTGTCTATAAGTCCCGTGGGAGGAAGGCAGCGGCACCACGGCCGTCCTACTCCCAGCAGAGTACGCACTCAAAAGCAATTAAGTGTTTGGGAAACTAAAACAGTGAAAGGCGAGGCTGGCGCTAAAGCCTCTGGCATCCCATATGGGCGCCAGTTCGAGTCCCGGCTGCTCCACTTTCAGTCCAGCTCCCTGCTGATGCACCTGGGAAAGCAGTGGAAGATGGCCCAAGCCCTTGGGACCCTGCACCCACGTGGGAGACCCGGAAGAAGCTCCTGACCCTGATTTTGGCCTGGCCCAGCCCTGACTGTGATGGCCATTTAGGGAGTGAACCAGCAGACGGAAGATCTTTCTCTGTCTGGGTCTCTCCCTCCTTCTCTGTAACTCTGCCTCTCAAATAATAAATACATAAATCTTTCAAATGAATAAGTAAGATAAAATGCGACAGGCACCTTCCATTGCCAATGACCATAGACCAAAGCCGTCCTTTGCAACGGTTGCACAAGGAGTCCTTGCAGCCAGAGGGCTGGGAGACCGATAACGTCATACACTCCCCAGGGGCCCAGAGGGTGCTGGGTGGGCGCTGGTGGGCGGATCTCGAGGCGCGAGGAGGGGGGAGCTCACCGTTCACACAGACCAAGGGTCGGCCTCCACTCCGGGCACACACGGTGTAGTGAGTGAGATGGCCTCGGAGCTGGTGCCTGGGGACCACCGCCCAAGCTACGGCGGGGGTCCCCGGGGGGTCATCCCGGAGTCGCCAAAGCGCCGGCCCTATGACAGGTGCTGGGGAGGAAGCCGGCCAGTGGGGTCAAGGAGTGCCCAGGGTTCCGGGACCCTTCCCCTCTCCCCACCCCCACCCCCACCTTACCTAGCTCCTGGGTGAACCCCCACACCGGCGGAGCAGGGGCCACGCCCCCAGGCGAGACTGCGGTCACCGTGATCCGATAGGGGACCCCTTCTGTGAAGTTCCCTGGCCGGAGGGTAAGGAGGCAAAGACCGGTTCCACTCGGTTCTCGATTCGTGCCGGTTTGAGTCCCGGCTGCTGCACTTCCCAACATTCACCACGTGGGGCGCCATCCCGGCTCCGGCTCCTGCCTCCTGCGCATGCGCACCTTGGGAGGCCGCAGTGACCGCTCAAGACTTGGGTCCCTGCCACCCACGTGGGAGACCTGGATGGCGCTCCAAGCTCCTGGCTTCTGCCTGGCACAGCCCTGGCTGTTGCAGGAAATTGGGGAGAGACCCAGCAGGTGGAAGACCTCTCCATCTCTCTCTCCCAATGCTCTTTCAAATAAATTTTTTAAAATCTTAAAAGATAAAATAAGCAATTAATTAAAAATAAGTAAATTATTTTAAAGATTTATTAATTTATTTGAAAGGCAGAGTTACAGAGAGGGAAAGACAGAGGCAGAGACCTTCCACCTGCTGGTCCACTCCCCAAATGGCTTCAACAACCAGCCAGTGCTGAGCCAGGCCGAAGCCAGGAACCAGGAGCTCCATCCGGGTCTCCCATGTGGGTGGCAGGGGCCCAAGCACTTGGGCCATCTTCTACTGCTTTCCCAGGAGCCGGATTGGAAGTGGAGCAGCAGGACTCGAACCGGCGCCCATGTGGGATGCCGGCGCTGCACCCCAGTGCAGGCCCAAGAGCACTTTTTAAACTAAAAAATTGTGGCTCGGTGCTCGTCGTGACCTCTAGGTGGCAGCAGAGAGCACACAGGCCTCCATGGAGGAGGCGCTGAGGCTAGGGCGGTTAATTCCCCATCAGGTGCAGCCAATGCCTCAGTAGCCACCCAGCGCCCTCTAGCGGGGAAATGCATGGTGCAGGCAGCCGGGAGCAGTGGTCAAGTCCAGACATACCAGAGGGGCCACCCACGGCCGACCCCGGCAGGGGGAGCTCCTGAGTTCTCCTTTCAACACCGGCTACTTCCCTCCTCCCTCAAAATGAGGAATCTTCCAGAATTGGGGCTTCTCGTGTGCATACAGGCTGCTGCATGCCTTGGGGCTCTGACTGAAACTTCCCACCTGACACCTCATCAGGCCCCCCAGACTCCTCAGTCCAGACCTCAACACTGGCGCCCAGGTCTAATTATCCTGCAGTCCCACAGGCGACCCCAGTTGGAGGACCACAGATGCATCTCCCGGATGCAACACCTCCCAATGGGTCCCCCCCAGTTCTGCTCCAGGACCTTGGTCTAAGTAACCCCCTCCCCTAACCCTCCCCCAGCCCTCAGGGTCTTTTCCTTCCACGACTACTCAGAGCCGCCAGCAGGGGGCGCTTGTGAACACCGGGGGGCAGTGCCAGTCCCTCTGTTCAGAACCTTCCATGGCTTCCACCTCAGTCACAGCCAAAGCCAGAGCCTTGTCTGTCACCCCCGGGGCCTTGCTCCACCTCCTGCTTCGCCTCCCTGCTTTCAGGTCTCAGCCGCTTCCCCCAAGGACTCTGTGTCCAAAATGGTCCTGCTCCCTCGTCCTGTCCCCCCACCCCGATCTATGGGGGCCCAATTATGTTACAGGTCCACTTCTTGCATGTTTGTTTGTCTAGTTCACTGGCTGCTCGGGGCACAGATTTGTCAGTGCCAGGGACTGGCTTCGTGGCATCTGTGGGTTAAGTCAGAGCTGCCCCGGCTGCTCCATTTCCAATCCAGCTTCCCGCTAATGACCTGGGAAAGCAGTGGAAGAGGCACCAAGTGCTTGGGTCCCTGCACCTGTGTGGGAGACCCGGAAGAAGCTCCTGGCTCCTGGTGGCCATATGGGGAGTGAACCAGTGGGTGGAAGAGCTCGCTCACTCTCTCTCTCTTGTCTCTAACTCTGCCTCTCAAATAAATTCATAAAATCTTTACCAAAAAGAGAGAGAACCTAACCCGTCCAGCTGAGGGGAATTGCTGAAAAAGATGTGTTTAAATTTCCCACAATGGTTATGGGCTTGAATATTTCTCCTATGGGTCTGTCCAGTTTTGCTTTCTGTGTTTTGAAGCCATGTTATTAGGTACATACAGATTCAGTGTTCTTATCCTGATGAACTGAACCTCGGTCCATCATCTGGTAACCTTGGTAACCCCTTTATTTACTACTTCATGCAACAAAGTGAACACCCACCTCCCGATCACCTGTCCTCTCACCTCCTGATCCCTGTTCTCTCTCTCACCTCCTGACCCCTGCCCTCTCATCTTCAGATCGCTGTTCTCTCTCACCTCCTGACCCCATCTTCTCTCTCACCTCCTGATCCTCTTCTGTCTCTCACCTCGTGATCCTCTTCTGTCTCTCACCGCATGATCCTTGTCCTCTCACCTCCCGATCACCTGTCCTCTCTCACCTCCTGACTCCTGTCCTCTCTCTCACCTCCTGATCCTCTTCTGTCTCTCACCTCCTGATCCTTGTCCTCTCACCTCCTGATCCCTGTTCTCTCTCACCTCCTGACTCCTGTCCTCTCTCTGACCCCTGTTCTCTCACCTTCAGGGTCACCTGCTGTCTTTCTCACACACACCCCACATTATTATGATACCTCCTCCATGCTCTCGCTCACTCCACAAACTGAAACCCAGAATCCTCCTCACTGCCCAGCCCCTGTCCCCACCCCCATGGGCCAGCCCCAGGGACCCAGGGCTCACCTGCTAACAGGGCACTGAGCCTCCTGGGAGGAAGCCGCGCCCAGGTCAGCTTCTCCAGGGGCTCTCCATCTCTGGCCCAGTCCACCACGTACTCCTGTGGCTCCCCGGATCCCGGCGGTCGCCAGCTCACTCGCAGTTCCCCGCTCCCCGCACTGCTGACCACCACGCCGCGGGGGGCAGAGTCTGCAGGGGGGGTGGAAGAGGGGCACGCAGCTCAGCCATGGCCCAGGGAGTTCCCTCCAGCAGGTGTGGAGCCCAGCAAGGCCCCAGCCCCTTACCCAAGCAGGCCAAGGAGAGGTTGGTGAGCGGCTTCCAGCTCGTGGCGTTCACGGCGGACACAGCAGCCCACTGGGCACCCGCGGGGATGCGCACGCTGCAGCAGGCGACCCCTTCCCCAGGCGGCTCCTGCTCTGGAAACCACACTCTGTAGCTCACTGGCAGGCAGGACCCTGGGGGCTGAGGGGAGAGGGGAAGAAGGGGTTACTGGCTCCCATGGACCAGAAACTTCCTAGGCAAAGCCACTTACTTTTTTTTTTTTTTTTTTTTTGATTCACTTATTGGGAAGGCAGAGTTACACAGAAAGAGAGAGGTCTTCCACCTGCTGGTTCACTCCCCAAATGGCCGCCACAGCCAGGGGCTGAGCCAGGCTGAAGCCAGGAGCCAGGAGCTCCATCCAGGTCTCCCATGCAGGTGCAGGGGCCCAAGGACTTTGGCTATCCTCCACTGTTTTCCCAGGCGCATTAGCAGGGAGCTGGATTAGAAGTGGAGCAGCCGGGACTTGAACCAGCACCCACATGGGATGCTGGCATCGCAGGCAGTGGTTTTATGCACTATGCCACAATGCTGGCCCCAATGAAATGTTTATGATGGAACCATTTTACAAATGGGGAAACTGAGGCTCCAAGGCACTCAGCGGTGGGAGGTGGGATTCGGACGAGGTTCCGGAGCAGGATAAAATTTGCAGAAAGGGATGGAGGGTGGGGCGAGATATGAAAACCTCAGGAACCAAGATACATGAAAGCTCAATGCAGTATTTTAATTAAAGTCAAAATTAATGCAAAAAAATCCACGACCAACAAAATGCTATGGTTTCACATAAAGACAGCGTCTGAGCCTGCAGTCGTGAGGCCCCGCCCCACTCCTCTAACTGTCATCCTGGCCCTGCCCCCAACCAATCTGGACTTAAAGCAGACGGTGCGCTGGGGACTCCAGTTTGCTGATTTGATTTTTTTAAACTATTGCATCAAGGGGCCGGCGTGTGGCACAGCGGGTTTCCACTGCCGGTTCGAGTCCCGGCTGCTCCACTTCCGATCCAGCTCCCTGCTGATGCACCTGGGAGAGCAGCGGAAGACGGCCCAAGGGCTTGTGCGCCTGCTACACACGGGGGAGACCTGCAGCAGTGAGGACTCTCACACTCTTCTCTGCCATTTTTACAAAATCCTTTTTGCCCCTGGGCATTCAAACTCTTAGTACGCAGTGCGTTACACCGTGTGGAGCTGAGTTCGAGTCTTCACTACTTAACTCCACGCCCAGCACCCTACCCTGCACTCTTGGAACACTCTCCCCCTGCTGCATTCTCAAAGCAGCCTCTAGAGGGCACCAGGGAGCTCGCCCATGGTCTCATCCGCGTCTTGGTACCCCGGGGGGTCTTCCTGGCCCCTGCGGCTCACCGTCCACAGAAGCAGGGGGTCCTGTGCGCCAGGCGTCCCGCAGAGGTTCCCAGACACCCACACGTCTTTTGGAGCTAGGAAGAAGAGAAACAAAGTGGTGGTGGTCGTGGTGGTGGAATGAATGAGAGAGACAGACTCCTGGGCACAGGGGATGTGTGGGTCAAGCCCAGAGGTCCCACCCGAGGGCAGCGTCTGGAAGGAGAGACTGGGGCTCCACTCGCCCCACAAGTCCTCCTCGTCCTGCGTGCGGCAGCGGCCGGACACCCGGTAGCTGGTGGCCAGCTCCAGGTCCTGGATTTCCAGGGGACTCAGTGGGATGGTTTCCAGTTCTGGTTCCAGCTGGGGAGAGAGACAGGTGGCAGGGGACGGGGGCGGGGGGGGGGGGAGTTGTGTTGAGTGCACAAGACCTTATGAATTAGCAGACACAGCACTGGCCTGGTTTGCCCAGGCCCGGGGCGGGGCGGGGAGACTTCTGTATAGAGCAATGGACATTCTGTTTTATTTCTTTCTTTATTTGAAAGGCAGAGTGACAGAGAGAGAGGGAGAGATCTTCCATCTACTGGTTCTCTCCCCAAATGCCCACAGCAGCCAGGGCTGGGCTAAGCTGAAGCCAGGAGCCAGGAGCTCCATCCGGGTCTCCCACGTGGGTGGCAGGGACCCAAGCACTTTGCGCCACCACCTTGCTGCCTGCCTTTGCCCTTGCATTTGGGGTGGAGGTGACCAGATGCCTGTGCAAGCCTTGCTGTGGGCTATGGACAAACTCCAGCAGCAGGTACATGCTGGTCCCTGCCTCGGCTCCCGGCTCTCTGATGGGGAGGAGTCTCCAAGTCTTGCCCAGGGTAGGGTGGGAGGCAAAGGGAGCCTGACACTCACCAGGACCCAGTCCTGCTCCAGGCATTTCTGGTAGCGGAACTGGCAGATGAGGACTTTATGGGACGGCCACGTAGGTGCTGCCCAGTGCACCGTGGCGTCCAGGGGTTCGCCCTCTGAGAAGTCCACGTCTGGCCACAGCTGTGGCACATTCGGTTTCACTGGGGAAGGGGAGGTCAGGGTGAGGTGGGGGGGGAGCTCCACACACCCCGCACTCCACACAGAGCGCCCCATTCCCACCACGCCCCCGTCCCGTTACCTCGGGTGTCCAGGTTCACGGAGATCGGAGGCCCCAGCGGCCGGCCCGCCCCGGACCCCCAGACACGGAGTTTGTCCGAGGCGGTGAGCTCTTCCCGAGGCACCGTCACCCAGTGCTGCCCGGCAGCCACCGCCACGGTGTACGTCCTGCTGGGGTGGCTGTGGAGGAGACGGGGGGGGGGGGAGACGGGCGTCCGGCCAGGGCCCCAGGCTGACAGCCCCTTGGATCGGCAGAGCGGCCACTGCCACCCACTCTGCCCCCTGCCCCACACCGCCCCGGAGTTCCAATCCCAGAGCTGTGTGACCTGGGGCGAGCGCCTTGACGACTCTGCGCCTTGTTTCCCCCTCGTCCAGACGGGAGCCTTCAGGGCCCCCAGGGAAAGGGCTCGCCAGGTGTGGGGAGTGGATACAGACAGCCCGGAAACGCACGCACGCGTCCCAGGCACAGCGGGCTCAGCCAGTGCTGGTGGCACCCACATCGTCCCCTGTGCAAGTCCTGGCTGCTCCACTTCCGATCAAGCTCTCTGCTGTGGCCCGGGAAGGCAGTGGAGGATGGCCCAAGTGCTTGGGCCCCTGCACCCGCATGGGAGACCCGGAAGAAGCTCCTGGCTCCTGCCTTCAGGTCAGCTCTGGCTGCTTTGGTCTTTAGGGGAGTGAACCAGCAGATGGAAGACCTCTCTCTCTCTCTCTCTCTCTCTCTCTCTCTCTAACTCTGCCTTTCAAAAACAAAAACAAACAAACAAAAAAACCCGGACACACCAAGCCGCACTCCCTGTGACTCGATGGACAGGATGTGACCAGGGCAGGCAAAGCTGCAGAGACAGGAAGCAGAGGAGGGGCGGCGGGGCGCGCTGGGGGAGGGGTGGTGCTCTCGTGGGATGCTGGTGACGCGCAGACCACGGCTTAACCTGCTGTGCTGTGTTGTAGGTTTTTTAAAAAAGATTTATTCACTTATTTGAAGGATTGGGGGGGGGGTGGCTTCCATCCGCTGGTTCACTCCCCGGATGGCCGCAACAGCCGGGGCCGGCTCAGCCTGAAGCCAGGAGCCAGGAGCTCCATCCGGGTCTCCCAGGTGGGTGGCAGGGCCCAGGTCCTTGAGCCTCCCAGGGTGCGCATGCGCAGGGAGCTGGCTCGGACACAGAACTGGGACGCCCAGACCCCGGGAAACGGGATGCAGGGTCTCCATGGCTGAGCCCTATGTGTGTGTTTTAACCACTACTAAAAATAAATAAGTAAAAATAAAACCAGCCCCTACCCCCATTGCTGTCTCTCACTGTTCTGTTTCAGTCTCCCCCACCGCACTGTAGCCCAGTTTGAAACTGTACACTTCTGGGGCCGACGCTGTGGGGTAGGAGGCTAAGCCTCTGCCTGCAGTGCCAGCATCCCATAGGGCCACCGGTTCGAGTCCCGGCTGTTCCTCTTCTGACCCAGCTCTCTGCTGTGGCCTGGGAAAGTGGTGGAAGATGGCCCAAGTGCTTGGGCCCCTGCACCTGCGTGGGAGACCCGGATGGAGCTCCTGGCTCGGCCTGGCCCAGCCCTGGCTGAGGCAGCCATTTGAGAAGTGAACCGGCAGGAAGATGGAAGATCTCTCTCCCTCTCTCTCTCTCTCTCTCTCTCACTCTGCTTTTCAGAAAAATAACATAAGTCCTTTTTTAAAACATTTAAAAAGACAAGTTAGCGTCACGTTATGAAACATTTCCTCCTTGCACAACGCCAAACCCTGCGTCCTCACCCCCCCCCCCCCGCCCCAGCTCCTTCACCGCTGGCACTTAAGACAGAACTCAAAGAGGATGAGGCACCCATCCGGGGTCACGCAGCAAGCAAACCAGGGGGCCTCGCGGTTGAAGGCGGACCAAGCGCAGGGAGGGCCCGGCTGCTGGGGCTCCCAAAGCCTCTTCCCCCAACCCGGCCCCCCGCGCACTCACTAGTGGCTCTGCAGGTGCAGCAGGAACGGGGTGGCTCGGTCCCCACGCGGCTCCCAGGAGCAGTTCAGGTCCCCCAGGGGTGCCACTCCATGGCACTGCAGTGTTCCCGCACTGCCTGCAGGGGGAGCCAGAGAGCCCAGGGGCCGCGGTCAGCGCCCCCAGCCCCGCCGCCTGCCCACCCCTTAACTTGACCTTCCCCAGGCGGTGGGGGGGGGACTCCGGGGGTCCCCGGATGGACACGAGGGGCAGGAAAGGGGCGCTGGGCACCCCGCCGCCACCACCAGACTCAGGGTGCCGCTGCCAGCCATATCCTGCCACCACCACCCCTTACCCACTCCCCAGCTTCGTTCCTCACCCTCGGGGGTCCCCAGGCTGAAGGCGGGGGGCGTGGGTGGGGGAGGGGGCGCGGCGGCGGCGGCGGCGGCGGCGGAGCCCCAGCGCCACCCTGCACGAGCACACACACGCCCGCGCGCCCCCCGCCACTCCTCCCCAGGACGGGTCTCGGGAAGCCACAGGAGGAGCGGGAGTACGGGCAGCAGCAGCAGCGCCAGCCGAGGAGAGGGGACAGCCGGGGACCCTCGCATGGTGGCGCCCCCCGGGCTCGGTGCCGGCGGCGACAGGAAGCGAGGCCAGCCCCGCCGCCGCCCCCGCAGCCTTGGGTCCCGCCCCTGGCCCCCGCTGCGGCGGGAAGTCCCCGGAGTGGCTCGGCTGGGGCGGGGCTGGGGACACGGGGGAGGCGGAAACCCATCCTCATCTGCCCTCTCCCCCCTCCTAGCGACGACACCCAACTCGGCGAGGCCTTTGAACAACTTTTATTTTCCTTTTAACGCGGCACTACCCCCCACCAGGTCCCCGAGCTAGGGGTCTCGCCAGCATCCGAGTGGGTGACAAGGCTGGGCTGGGACAGGGACGTCGTTTAGGGGAGGCAGGGGCGTGTGCGGGGAGGAGGGGTGCTCAGTGCACCAGGCAGAGGCTTGGTTTGAGGCTGCAGTTGGGGTCAGGAGTCCCCCTGTGGCCAGTGAGGAGCAGAGCTGGCGCTCCGTCCATGGTCAAGGCTGGGGCCAGGGGCCGGGGGGAGGAGTGGAAGGCGGGGCTGGGGGCCCGGCTGCTGCTCCCCGGCGTCTCCCGCGGGCGCTAGCATAGGATGCTGAGTTGGCTCTTGGTGCAGCCCCACTTGCAACAGAAGCTAGAGAGCCCACCCTGGATGTCACGGCTCTCCCGGGCGGCCTCCGGGGTTTCCTGCCAGCCGGCTCGGCCCCTGGAGAGGGCCTGGGGGGACTGGGGGAGTGCCAGCCACTCGCTGGAGCTCATGGACTCGTCCGGCTGTCCTGCCAGGCTGTCGGTGTCGGCGTCTGCGTCGGGGAAGACCTCCCCTGGAAAAGAAAAGAAAGAAGTGTGAGAGCTTGGGGCTCAGCGGCTGTCGCACCCCGACTTCTGCGTCTCGGCTGGGCCTGGGCAACTTCTCTGCTGCTGAAACTCAAGCGTTGGGGCGTGAGGTTTTGGTCCTGCTCAGTTCTGGCTGTGTTATCAGTCTGTTCTATGGGCAGGTTATTTAACTTTACCAACACGTGTAACTTTCCTCTCTTTGTCATTTATTCCCCCTTACTCTTTATATAATGGAGGACCTGGTAGTTAAGAGCTGGGCTGACTGCACACAGATCCAATCCTGAGGAAGTGAAATTCCTTCCTTGAGCCCATTTCCTTGTATGGAAAGTCTTGGGGGGGGGAGGCGTTATAGTCCCCAACTTCTTCAGGGGTCGAAGTAGTAGAGTTCAGACAGAAAATGAGTGTTCAAGCCACATGCAGAATACCACGGGTTGTGTGTCAAGCACGACCTCTGAACCCCACGCGATTCTAAGTGTGTCACCAGGGAGTTCAGAGAGAGAGGAGAGGCCACGGCCAGGCGAGGTCACCCAGTAAGGTAGCAAATCTGGCCCCTCACCCTGGCCACCCCAGACAGCACCTCAGCCTTGGCAATGGCACCCACGCGCACCCCAGCCCTTGAGCCCTCCATCCAGGCTGAGGGGAGGTCTCCCCCAACCCGGGCCCTGCCGCCCTGGTCCCCATCTCTCCTGCGACCTGCAGGTCACCCGTCCCCCTTCTGGCCCCAGCCTCACCGGTGGCTTCCCTGGCCAGGATGTCCGAGCGCCGCCAGCGGGAGCTGCCGCACGTGTAGATAACAGCGCGGATGAATTCACGGCCGCAGAGTTTCACGGCGTAGGGCGCAGTCCGGGCCTCGGCGGCCCCGAGCCAGCGCTCGCCGGCCAGCGCCCACCCGCTCAGGAGCGGCAGCAGGAGCAGCACCCAGCACTTGGCCATGGTGGACAGAGCGACGCCTCGGACTGCAAGGGCCGCTCGGATCTCTGCCACCTGCCGGTCCCCCACCCATTTATACATCGGCGCCTCCCCGCACCCAGCCTGCCTGAGGCCGAGTCACCTCGCTTATCTCTCCCAGCACAGACACACGTCTGGGTCACTCCTCGCCCCCACCAGCTCCGACCTTTCCCGTCTCCCGCTAGGACGAAGCGATAACCTTTCTCCAGGGAGCAGGTGACACGGCTCAGCTGGCCGTCAGCATCCATCGCCCGGGGCCGGGGACTTTGACTCAAGCCGACCCCTGCCAGGGGAAGGGGAGGGGGCTCAGCCAGACCCCCGCCCGCAGGGTTGGCGTGCACAGCTCTCTTCTGAAGTATAGTAAGAGTGAATGTTCCATGCTTACGGGAACACGGACAGCTGTTTGCATTTTCTGCCTGCATAGTGTGTGTGCATGTATTTTTAAAGAGTTATTTATTTGAAAGGCAGGGTTATGGGGCGCGGGGCAGCGAGAGAGACAGAGAGAGGTCTTCCATCCACTGGTTCTCTCCCCAAATGGCCGCACGACTGGAGCTTGTCCCATCCGAAGCCAGGAGCTTCTTCTGGGTCTCCCATGTGGGTGTAGGGGCCCAAGCACTTGGGCCATCTTCCACTGCTTTCCCAGGCCACAGCAGAGAGCTGGATCGGAAATGGAGCAGCTGGGACTTGAACCAGCGCCCATATGGGATGCTGGCACTGCAGACGGCGGCTTTACCTGCTACACCACAGCACTGGCCCCTGCGTGCCTACGTTTTAGTCCCAGCTCTGATTCCAAGCTCCCTGCTAATGCACAGCCTGAGAGCCAACAGTGATGGCCTGAGTCCTTGGGTCCCTGCCACCCACGTGGGAGACCCGGATGGAGCTCCTGGCTCCTGGCTTCAGCCTGACCCAGCCTTGACTGCTGTGGCCATTTGGGGAGTGAAGCAGAGGATAAGAGATGAGGCCGTTTAGTGGCACTGGGGGTCTGTGCGCCCCCTCAGACGTAGGCAGTGGCTGGAAAGCCTGTCTCCAGACCCACTGGCATCTCCCCCACTAATGGATTCTCTGCTGTAGGTGTGACCTTTCAGCCTCAAGTCACACCTCCAGAGTGGCTGCGACCCTGCACCCAGAGCTGGCAGAGGAAGGGGTCTGAGCCCCTAAGGGGGTGGACAGCTTCCAGGAGACCCCCGCTATGTCCATGAGCCCCAAGCCAATCAGCAAATGTATGTGAAACCCTGCCCACCACTGTCCAATGGGGACCCCCAATAGGGGGAGAAAGAGAGAGAGAGAGAACCTTCCACCTGCTGGTTCACTCCCCAAATGCCCACACCAGCCAGGACTGGGTCAAGCTGAAGCCAGGAGCCAGGAGCTCCGTCCGGGTCTCCCACGTGGGTGCAGGGGCCCAAGCACTTGGGCCATCCTCTGCTGCTTACCCAGGTGCATTAGCAGGGAGCTGGATCAGAAGTGGAGCAGCCGGGGCTCGAACCTGTGCTCCTATGGGAGGCAGTGGCTCATCCCACTGTGCTCCAAAGCCAGCTCCCAAAATAAATTATTTTTTTAAAGACCCAAAAGTTGTTCATCAACCCAAGAACTACAGCTGCTCTGGTGAGGGGCTGGCCTGGGTTCAAATCCCAGCTCTGCGCCCTCCGTGCTGTGCGTCCTTAGGCTGCTCACTGCCCTTCTCTGTGCCCTGGTTTCTGTCCCTGGCCTCCTAGGGAACTTTGGTGGTGGGGAGTGGGGCCGGGGGTGCGCCCGAATCTGACAGCAGTGGCTGGCTCGCAATCCGTGCTATTTGCCTGTCTCTCCCTTCGGGTTGGAACTTTATCCCTGTGGCCTTTGCTTGGCCACCAGTGCCCGGCTCCCGGGTGCCCCCTGAGGCTCTGGAAGGCAGAGGGCGCATGGGATGGCTGCTGGGGGAAAGGCTGATGAATAATTCGTCTTCACCTCTGACTCCTCTGATGCCGCAGAGGTCAGGGGCTGTCGGGGATGTGGGGTGATGCGCCCTCGCTCTCCTCCCCCAGGTCTCCGACACCTGGCTCAGGACTGGTGAAAAACCAACGCACAGCGAAGTCTCCTGTCTGATTGACTGATTTAATGAACTGGCCTGGAGCCAGAAGCAGAAGGCTCAGTATTTATTATCTGCCTTTTTTTTTTACAGGCAGAGTGGACAGGGAGAGAGAGAGACAGAGAGAAAGGTCTTCCTTTGCCATTGGTTCACCCTCCAATGGCTGGCGCGGCCGGCGCGCTGTGGCCAGCGCACCACGCTGATCCGATGGCAAGAGCCTGGTACTTATCCTGGTCTCTCATGGGGTGCAGGGCCCAAGCACCTGGGCCATCCTCCACTGTACTCCCGGGCCACAGCAGAGAGCTGGCCTGGAAGAGGGGCAACCAGGAGGACAGAATCCGGCGCCCCAACCGGGACTAGAACCCGGTGTGCCGGCGCCGCTGGGCGTAGGATTAGCCTAGTGAGCCGCGGCGCTGGCCTATTATCTGCCTTTGATTTGGAAGGCAGAGACACAGACAGACAGAGACAGACACACCTACAGATGGCCCCTCCATCTGCTGCTTTGCTCCCCAAATGCCCACACTGGAGCACCATTTTTTTTTTAATTTATTTGGCAGGTAGAGTGACAGACAGTGAGAGAGAGAGAGAGACAGAGAGAAAGGTCTTCCTTCTGTTGGTTCACCCCCCAAATGGTCGCTACGGCTGGCGCTGCGCCGATCCGAAGCCAGGAGCCAGGTGCTTCCTCCTGGTCTCCAATGCGGGTTGCACTGGTTTGAGTCCTGGCTGCTCTGCTTCGGAACCAGCCCCCTGCTACAGCACCTGGGAGGCAGCACGTGAGGGCCCAAGTACCTGGGTCCCTGCCACCTATGAGGGAGACCCGGATGGAGCTCCTGGCTCCTGGCTTCAAGCCTGGCCCAGCCCTGACTGTTGTGGGCATTTGGGGACTGAATCAATGGGTGGCAGATCTCTCTCTGTCTCTCTCTCTCTCTTTCTTAGTTGCTCTTTCAAATAAATAATTTTTTAAAGAGACAAGAGGGCAGCTGGCGCTGTGGTGTAATGGGTAAAGCCACCACCTGCAGCACTGGCATCCAATAGGGGCGCTGGTTTGAGTCCTGGCTGCTCCACTTCCGATCCAGCTCTCTGCTATGGCCTGGGAAAGCAGTGGAAGATGCCCCAAGTCTTTGGACCCCTGCACCTGCGTGGGAGACCCGGATGGAGCTCCTGGCTCCTGGCTTTGGATAGGCGCAACTCTGGTCAATGCAGCCAATTGGGGAGTGAACCAGCAGATGGAGACCTCTCCCTCTCTCCCTCCATCCCTCCCTCCCTCCATCTCTCTCTCTCTCTCTCTCTCTCTCTCTGTAATTCTACCTTTCAAATAAATGAATAAATCTTTAAGAGAGAGAGAGAGAGCGAGAGAGAGAGATCAGAGGAAGTGCCGCATGAAGACGGAGGCAGAGGCTGTGCGCAGTGGCCTCAGAACCCACGGCCACACCTGGAGATGCCGCCGGAAACCAGCAGAGGCAGGAAACAACCACCCCGGGATTTCTGGTCTCCCAAACAACGCGAGAGGAGAAATGACCATTGTTGTACCTCTCCCAGTTTGTGACCGTTTGTCAGAGCCACACAGGAAATGAACTCACAGGAGCAGGGAAATGGGGGGTGGGGTGGCGGGCGTTGCGGCTCCGTGGCTAAGCTTGGAGACATCCACACGCCGGAGTGGAGCCCCAGTGAGGAGTCCCGGCTCCTCTGCTTCTGCTCCGGCCTCCTGCTAAGGCATCTGGGGAAGCAGTAGGTGAGGGGTCAGTACCTGGATTCCTGCCTCCCACGTGGGTACCCAGATGGCGCTCCTGGCTCCCGGCTGTGGTGGGCATTTGAGGAGTGAACCAATGGATGGGAGATCTCTCCCTTCCTCTCTGTCTCTACCTCTCTCTGTCTCTGCCTTTCAAATAAAAATAAGTACAAATTAAAAAGAAAAATGTGGGGCTGGCACTGTGGCATAGCTTGTTAAACTGTCACCTGTGGTGCTGGCATCCCACAGGGGCGCCAGTTCAAGTCCCGGCTGCTCCTCTTCTGATCCAGCTCTGCTGTGGCCTGGGAAAGCAGTGGAGGATGGCCCAAGTGCTTGGGCCCCTGCACTCATGTGGGAGACCCGGATGAGGTTTTTGGTTCCTGGGTTTGGCTTGACCCAGCCCAGGCCGTTTGTGGCCATGTGGGGAGTGAACCAATGGATCTCCAGGTCTCCCACACGGGTGCAGGGGCCCAAGGATTTGGGCCATCTTCTACTGCTTTCCCAGGCCGTAGCAGAGAGCTATATCAGAAAGGGAGCAGGTGCCCATAGGGGATGTCGGTGCTGCAGGTGGAAGCTTAACCCAATGTGCCTCAGCACTGGCTCCCTTTTTTTCTTTATTTAGTTTCAAGAATCTGTAGAAACGTCATTTGATACACATGTAAGGGCATGTGTGTAAACTCTCCATAAATTACCTTAACAAAAGATTTGAAAGGCAGAGTAGGAGAGACACACACAGAGAGAGAGAGAAGTGAGAGAGAGAGAGGTCTTCCATCTGCTAGTTCATTCCCCAAATGCCCCACAATAGCCAAGCCTGCGCCAGGCTGAAGCCAGGAGCCAGGAGCTTCTTCCAGGTCCCCCACACAGGTGCAGGGACCCAAGGACTTGGGCCATCTTCCACTGCTTTCCCAGGCCATAGCAGAAGGCTGGATCGGAAATGGAGCAGCTGGGACTCGAACCAGCGCCCATATGGGATGCTGGCACTGCCGGCTTTACCCACTATGTCACAGCTCTGCCCCAAACTTCTCTTTTTACTATTTTTTTCTTTTGACAGGCAGAGTGGACAGTGAGAGAGAGAGACAGAGAGAAAGGTCTTCCTTTTGCTGTTTGCTCACCCTCCAATGGCTGCCGCTGGTGCACCATGCTGATCTGAAGGCAGGAGCCAGGTGCTTTTCCTGGTCTCCCATGGGGTGCAGGGCCCAAGCACCTGGGCCATCCTCCACTGCACTCCCTGGCCACAGCAGAGAGCTGGCCTGGAAGAGGGGCAACCGGGACAGAATCCGGCACCCCGACCAGGACTAGAACCCGGTGTGCCGGCGCTGCAAGGCAGAGGATTAGCCTATTGAGCCGCAGCCCCGGCCTTCTTTTTACTATTGAAAATAAATATTCGTTTATTTACCTGAAAGACAGAAAGACACACAGCCAGGGATCTCCCACCTGCTGGTTCACTCCCCAAATGCCCACAATAACTGGACCTAGCCAGGCTGAAGCCAGGAGCTTCATCTGGGTCTCCCACATGCATACTGGCGCCATAGCACTTGGACCATCGTCCACTGCTTTCCCAGGTGCATCAGCCGGGAGCTGGATGGGAAGCAGAGAAGCCGGGACTCAAACCTGCGCTCCGATACCAGATGCTGGCGTCACAGACGGCAGCTTAGCCCACCGAAACACAAATGCCAACACCAGGTTTTAGTTTAAATAGCTGCTGATGGCCAGAGACTCCAACATGCGGCTGCACAGGTGCCTAACCTGGCTTCCTGTCCCCAGAGACTCACTTCTGGCATGCCTCACTTCCCACTCGGCCACCTGCACCCCCCCCCCGTACCCTTGAACCCTATCTGACCGAGTTCCGCCTCTCCCCAGCCTCCATCTCGCCTCGGACAGCCCAGGCAAAGCCCTCGCTGATTTAATATCCAACCGTCCGTCTCAGATCTCCAATCGCTCGGGTTTTCCTGAATCCATACCGGTTTCTTGAAGGTGTCTGTGTGTCCCCTGGACAGGTAGGGGCTGCTTGAAACAGCTATGGGGAAGAACCCCAGTTGCTGGAATTGGCTTAACTTCTTTTAGGTCGGTGCTACATTGTTGCATTTTCTTCCAAAGGCCAAGTCTTCTTCCTCCAGCTTTTTCCCAACAAAAAACCTGCCTTTCCACTTGGAGATATATAAGCAAAAAAAAAAAAAAAAAAAAAAGATAAAGGTGGATGGTGTCCCAAGCCTTTTTCTTCTACATATCCAAGGAGCCAGGGAGATAACCTTTCAGATTTTTTTTTTCATTCTTGGTGAATATCAATGCATTCTTTTTTTTTTTTTTTTTCCCAGCTTCTTGTCCTGTAGGCTGTAGGTTGCAGTGACTCCAGCTGTGGATTCCAAGATGGTGTTAACTCATCAAGACTCCACAGTCAACGCCTTGTGCCTCAGTATCTGTTTGGCTGAGCTTTCCCGAGCCCCAGGATCCACTGTATCAAGGGCTTTTTTGCAACAATGTTTCAATAGGTCTCAGTAACGGGGCTGGGTGTTTAGCTTAGCAGTGACCATGTGTTGGTGGCTGGATTCTGTTCCTGGCTGCGACGGGATGAGCCCAGCGCCCTGCACATGCGCACACCCTGGGAGGCAGCAGGTGGCCCTCAAGACCTTGGGTCCCTGCCACCCACACAGGAGACCTGGATGGAGTTCTGAGCTCCTGGCTCTTGTGGGGCCTTTGGGGAAGGAGCCAGGGACAGAAGTTTCTCTCTCTAGCCCTCAAATAAATACATATTATTTTTTTTTCCCTTTTACACCACAGGTACACAGGTTGAAAGGGTTGCTGGTAACAGCAGCCTAGTATTCACCCCCTATGCCCACTGGACAGAAAGCAAAAATACTCAGGCTTGTATGCTGAAGATTCTGGACTACAAGTTGTTGTTGTTGTTGTTGTTTTGTTTGTTTTGACAGGCAGAGTGGGCAGTGAGATTGAGAGACAGAGAGAAAGGTCTTTCTTTGCCGTTGGTTCACCCTCCAATGGCCGGCGTGGCCGGCGCGCTGCGGCCGGCGCACCATGCTGATCCGAAGCCAGGAGCCAGGTGCTTCTCCTGGTCTCCCATGGGGTTCAGGGCCCAAGCACCTGGGCCATCCTCCACTGTACTCCCTGGCCACAGCAGAGAGCTGGCCTGGAAGAGGGGCAACCAGGATAGAATCTGGTGCCCCAACCGGGACTAGAACCCGGTGTGCTGGCGCCGCAAGGCGGAGGATTAGCCTAGTGAGCCGCAGCGCAGGCCACAAGTTCTTTTTTTAGGAAAAGGTTTATTGTGGGTGGGGGAAGCCCTACCAGCCGGGGGTGGGGGGGTGGTCGAGAGGAGAGAGCGCGAGAGAGCGAGCACGTGTTCGCCCGGGGTCGGGCAGGGAAGTGGGAGCAGTGAATCCCATTGGGGTGGGGGTTGAGCTGACACCTGTGGTTGGGCCATGGGGTTCCCTGGCTCCCAACAATGGCAGCGGGGTGGGGGCTAGAGCCTAGGATGGTGTCGGGGCGTAGGTCACACCACAGACAAGACTGCACCATTTCACTAACAGCCCCCACCCCTTTAAAAAAAAAGGCAAGAGTTGTATGGGTTAGATGAGCCCCGAAAGTCCAGGAGGGGTGGAGGGACCATGATCTGTCTTTAGAGCTGCTTCCTGCTGACATGGACATCTTTAAGTTTTGTTTGTTTGTTTGTTTGTTTAAGATTTATTTATTTGAAAGGCAGAGTTACAGAGAGGCAGAGAGAGAGACTCTTCCATCCTCTGGGTCACTTCCCAGATGGCTGCAACACCCAGTGCTGGGCCAGGCAGAAGCCAGGAGCCAGGAGCTCCATCGGGTCTCCCATGTGGGTTTCGGGGGCCCCAGCACTTAGACCGTCTTCCGCTGCCTTCCCAGGTGCATTCGCAGGGAGCTGGATCAGAAGTGGAGCAGCCAGGACTGGAACCAGCCCTCATGGTCCGCTTAACCCACTCTGGGAAATTTCCAGCTGCTGCTGCCCCGTCTCCCGGCACCTTAGCCAGATGTTCCAGCCGCAGGCATCACAGCTGCAGGCCCCTGCGCCTTTCTGGCACATTCCCGAGGACCCCTCGCCATGCTCACCTCAAATGAGGGGACCTGTCTGTCCTCTCCCAGGCCTTTGCACGGAACCCGGCTGGAACTAGGAAACAGCAGCCCAGAGAGACGCAGCCACTTCCCCAGTGTCACACAGCAGAGCTGGGGATTAGAACCCAGCAAGCAGCGGGGCTCGGAGCTTCCTGGGAAGACACTGAAGGAGGAGCCAAAAACAGCTTAGTCATCAGAAGAATTAATACTTTAAAAAGAGGGGCGGCGCTGTGGTGTAGCAGGTAAAACTGCCACCTGCAGCGCAGGCATCTCATAGGGGCACCGGTTCGAGTCCCGGCTGCTCCACTTCCGATCCAGCTGCTATGGCTTGGGAAAACAGTGGAAGATGACCCAAGTGTTTGGGCCCCTGCACCTGCATGGGAGATCCAGGAAGAATTCCTGGTTCCCAGCTTCAGCCTGGCCCAGCTCTGGTCATTGTGGCCAACTGGGGAGTGAGCCAGTGGATGGAAGACTTCTGTGTGTGTGTGTGTGTGGCTCCCTTTCAGCCTGTAACTCTGCCTCTCAAATAAATAAATCTTAAAAAAAAAAAATCTTTAAAAAAATGAAGCCTACCTAAACCTAAAGACAAAAAAAAAAAAAAAAAAAAAAAAAAACCGGTACAATGACCAAAAGTGTTTAAAAAGATTTATTTAAAAAAACTCAGGCAAATCCAAGAACACGGACGTCATTTGAAAAATCACCTTGGTGTATCTTTAAGGGATACAAGACGTTATAACACATAGGGTGCTTACTACGAGCTAGAGTAACAGTGTTACTATAGAGGAACAAATTAACATATCCGTTTTCCCAAACAGTTACTCATGTTCCCCAGCCCTAGCGGTTGAGAGTGGGCAAAAATCCTGAATACAAAAAAAAAAAAGCATTTTCGTTGGCAGATCGGGCTCTGCTTGCGGAACACCCCTAACTCTGCTCACGGGTTTCTTCTGCACCTTGCACGCGAGCATGGGGAGCTCCTGCAGCCGGGGGCCCCCGCGCCCGCGTGCAGGGCCGGCGCTGACCTTTGCTTATCGCCCGCCGGCGGGAGACCTTTCCCTGGGCGGCCGCCGGGGCGGCGGTGACCTTTCCCGGGCCCACAGCCGCTGCCCGCGCCCACCCCAGCCCACCCCAGCCCACCCGCCAAGGGCCACGGGCCGGGGGTGGGGAAGCGCGCGCCCGGTGACGTCACAGAGGGCGGTGCTGCGTCACCGCATTCCCCCCGTGACGTCAGCGCCAGGGGCCAGACCCCGGCTTCCCGAGGGAGGAAGACGACCGAAGGCAGAGCTGCTTCTTTTCTCGCTGTTTTCCATTTGGTGAGTACGGAGAGGCGGACTACAACTCCCAGGAGGCCTTGTGCGGGGGGCGCAGGCGCACAGCCTCCGGCCAGGGAACGCGGTAAAGCTTCGGTGTAGATTGGCGTTTCCGTAGTCGAACAAGAAGGCTGGTTTCACAGCCGCTCGCCAATCCCCGGCCTCACAGACTCCACCCCTCTATTCTTAGCCCTCGGCTTCCCGGAGGGAGCGGCGCACTCTCCGGCCTTTGAGTGTTCAGTTTCCTTTGATGGACATTCGCCTTGCCGAATCGGAGCGCCAGGCAGTCAAGAGGGTGTTGAAAAGCGTGCCTGGCGGCCAATAGCCAAGCGGCACGGCCCGGCACCGCCAATCGCCCAGGGCCCCGCCCCGGCGCGTGACGTCAGTAGGGTGGGTAGCAACAGTTGCCCCGGTGAGGGAAACGGAGGCGCCATAGCCACGGTAGTCGTGGCGACCAAGCAACCCGGCAACGCGAGTCAACAACAACAAGCGCCCTGCCGACCCCCGCCCCCACGCCCCCGGCCCAGCCCGGGGGCCCCGGCGCGTCCCGTCCCCCTCGCCACACCGCCTCCGACAGCTCCGCGGGGCCCCTCCGCGGACGGAAGCGGGCAGAAGCCGAGGTAACCGGGGCGGCCCCGGGGCGGCGGGCCGGGCCGGGGCGCAGGCAGCGGGCGGCGCCGCAGTCACAGCCCGGGGGGAAGGGGCGGGCGGCCAAAATGGCGGCCGTGGGGGGAGGGGGCCGGGGCCCGGCCGGGGCGACGCCACCCGCGAGGGGCGGGCGCTCGCAGGCCGGCTGCGAGTGGCGGTCGCGCGGCCCGGGCGGGGGGCTTTTATATGGGGAGGCGCGAAGGGGCAGGCCTGGGGGGGGGCTGGGCCAATGGGAAGGAGCGGGCCGCGGGTAGGCGGGGCCTGGCGGAAAGGTGTGGGCGGAGCCGGCGGCTTCCCCCTGCGGGAGCCGGGTGGGGCTGTCCCGGGCCACCTGCGCCTCTGGGCTCCTCCGCCGTCCCCAGGACTCAGCTAGGACGCGGAGGGCCTGGCGCAGGCGAGATCTCAGTTTTCCCTTCTGCGAAATGGGCAGAGTGGATTCCCTGTCCGCTTCTCCTCCTACAGTCCGGGGTCTCCCGCCCAAGTCCCTGCAGGCGTTTTTCCCGGGGGGTGTTCCCCTTGGAACCTTGGAGCCCCAGCTCCTGTTTCGGAATGTGGTTCTGAGTGGGGATTAGCTAACCTTAGCTTCAGCCCTGTCTTCTGTCTGGGAGCCTGGGGCGCTGGCGACCTCGAAGCCCCTGGCAGGGTGGCGGAGGTCCTGAGTGAGATTTAGGGGAAGTGAGACTGGGGTTGGGGTGCCTGCTGGAGGTGACAGGATTGCTGCTTCCCCCTCTTCTGCCCATCAGCGTCCCCCCCTTTCTGGGCATGGGGCGGCCAAGGGCGCCTGAGGAAGTTGTTACTGGATTTTTTTTTTTTATCCCTTTGGCCGCTCCTCCTGGCCAGCACACACATGATTTTGTGTCAAGTTGGTGCCGGCCGGGTCACATGTCACTTGCCGGGGTAGCAGGCGTCCCCGGGGCCACGTGGGCTGGCGCAGCGGCAGGCCGCAGCGGTCAAGGGAAGGGGATGGGTATCCTCGTTTGTCAGCGGAGAATCTTTGTAATTGTTTTTCGGGGCCACCAGACCCGCCAGCCTGGAGAGGGAAGGAGGCAGGGGGGAGGGGTGTAGATTTTTGCAAGTTGCCAGCCGGGCCGGGCCCGCAGTGGCTTTCCTGTGTTGGTCGTTGAGCTTGGTGGGCACACAAACCGATCCGCTCCTAAGAAAATGTCCGTTTCCAGCGTCGCTCCCAAGGGCTTGAGATCGGGGTTAGGAGGATTGGGGGGGGGGGGGCGGGCGGTCTCATCCTCCGGTGTTTTTTTTTTTTTTTTTTTTTCACTTCTTAGACTGCAGATCGGAGAGAGGCCGCCTTGGGGGCTGGCCCTGGGCACCACCCACCCAGGTGCAGAGGGGTCATTGCCTAGGGAGAGACCCCCGCTGGGGCTGTGTCAGCTGGTCTCTGGGGCAGTCGCTCGCCTGAATTCTTTTAGTCTCCTGTCACTGCGCCGAGCGGCCGCCTGGATGGTGCAGCAGCTACCCCAGAACCGCCCTGCCCGCATCGCGTAGCCATGACGTCATGACGATGGTTGTTGACGTCGAGCTGTGGGTGTTGATTTGTTGAGCTGTGGGTGTTGATTTTTATCATACTGAGTGAGAGCCCGGTAGCTTTACTGATTTGTTTTTAAAGATGTTTTATTATTTGAAAGGCAGAGACAGAGAGAGAGAGAGAGAAAGGTCTTCCATCCGCTGGTACACTTCCCATTTGGCCACAACAGCTGGTGCTGCGCCAATCCAAAGCCAGGAGCCAGGAGCTTCCTCCAGGTCTCCCACGCAGGTGCAGGGGTCCAAGGACTTGGGTCATCTTCCACTGCTTTCCCAGGCCATAGCAGAGAGCTGGACTGGAAGTGGAGCAGCTGGGACTCAAACCAGCGCCTGTGTGGGATGCCGGTGCCGCAGGCAGCAGCTCTCTATGGCCGAGTGCTAGCACTCCCAGTGCCTTTAAAGGTTGGCTCGGCTTGTGCTGGGCCATGTGAGTTAGCATCAGGGACCCCAGAAGCTGCACACGGGGACTCCAGGTGCTGGCCGGGGTGGGGGTCACTGTCCCAGCTGCTGGACGGTGGCCCCATCTGTGGCATTAGGGAAGTGCTCAGGGCCAGGGCCTGGAGGCAGCCTGTGGAGCTGAGGTCCTCGCTGGCACCCCAAACCTGAGCATCTCAGGGGCCGGGCTGGCCAGGCAGGGCCTTCTGCAGGGTGCCAGCAGTCTCCCGTGAGCCACTGTGGGCGTGCCCACTCAGGCGGGGTGGGAGGGGGAGTTGAGGCAGGCCCCTGAGGACACAGAAGAGAAAGCAGGAAGAGGTGTGCTCACTGCACAGAGACCAGAGGAGGTGACGGATGCCCTGAGGCAGGGGTGGGGTGGGGAGAGCTGGCCCTGAGGCAGAGGGTCCCATGTTCTGTGCCAAGAGCCGGTTTGGCTAGAAAGACGGGAAGCTGGACAGGAGGGCTGAGATTCCTGGGATCCTGCAGGAAGAGAGAGAGAGAGAGAGAGAGAGATTGCGGCGGCTGTGATGACCACCGCGGGGAGAATCATTGACAGGTGTCTCAGAGAGGAACTGGATACACTGGGCAAGAGAAACCGACATCACTTACATTTTAATTCTCCCACACCTCACACCCAGGTAGCCGGCGCCTGAAGCCATTCTACGGAGGAGGAGAGTAAGTGAGTGTTCCTGGGGCGGCCTCGCCCAAGATAGACAGGACCCGGATGGATCCAGGGGAGACTGTTTTGAAACCCGAGCTTCAGTGTCCGGAAATAAAGTTTTCTTGGCAAACGGGCTGCTCGATTGTGTCCACGTTGTCAGCAGCAGCAGCAGCCGAGGCCGTCAGACTGGAGGCTGAAAATATGGACTGTCCGGCCCCTCCCAGGAATCTGTGGGTCCCTAATCTAATAGGCTCCGACATTCCCCTACATGGCTGCCGGCATTGAGGATAGGTGCAGCCACTAGCGCTTTGCTTGGGAGATTCGTTGCCACGGCCTGGGTTTATTCAGCCTTCTCCCCCCCTGTTTTTAATGTGCCCCACACCATAAAGAAAGAGGCTTCATGTGTGCGGGGAGGCTGTACGCTCTGGGTAGATGGGCACCTTTGTATGGCGCTTCTTTACAAGTGGAACAAAGGGTTCCCTTGTGAGAGACAGATTAATGACACCATGCCCACCGCCCATGCCATCCAGCAGAGTTGAGCCCACCCAAGTAGCAGGCAGAGACACCTGCTACCCCCACCCCAAGGCCCTTTGGTCCCCAAGCTCCAGAGGCAGGGCCAGGAGCCTCCTTTGTCTGTCCCAGAGTTTTGTTCTGGGCAGGGACCAGAGCCAGAGCTGTTTCCTGGGCACTTTTTACTGTTCGCCCAGTGCTTGGATGGCGCCGCCCGAGCCCCTGCGCCTCCCGCGTGGTAAGGCCTGCAGTACCCCCGTGTCACAGAGGGGCAGCAGAGCCCTCCCCCCAAAGTCACAGAGGAAGGAGGTAGCCAGGTTCAAGGGGTGCCTCTGGCCCTGCCTTGTGCCCTCTTGAGGCAGGATTTTTTTTTTTTTTTGACAGGCAGAGTGGACAGTGAGAGAGAGACAGAGAGAAAGGTCTTCCGTTGGTTCATCCCCCAGTGGCTGCCGCAGCTGGCGCACTGCGGCCGGCGCACCACGCTGATCCGATGGCAGGAGCCAGGTGCTTTTCCTGGTCTCCCATGGGGTGCAGGGCCCAAGCACCTGGGCCATCCTCCACTGCACTCCCTGGCCACAGCAGAGAGCTGGCCTGGAAGAGGGGCAACCAGGACAGAATCCGGCGCCCCAACCAGGACTAGAACCTGGTGTGCCGGCGCTGCAAGGTGGAGGATTAGCCTAGTGAGCCGCGGCATTGAGGCGGGATCTTAAGGACAGAGCCAGGTCCTGGGCAGCGGGGGTCCAGCGGGAACCCCTGAGTTCTGACCTCCCTTAGCTTGCCCGAGTTGGCTGCCTGTCGCCCAGTCCTGCTGCTCTGGGCGGGTGGTCTCACCTGCAGGTGCTGCCTGGGTCTCCCAGCAAGAGAAGCAGGGACAGCGCCATCTGTGGATTGTGAGAAGTAAATCAGCTCTGTGCGGGGGTGGGGGTATGTAGCAAACACCTGGGTTCCAGGCCCCGCCCTCCCTGCCTGCTGGGAGGCCTTTGGCAGTCTCACTCAGTCTATCTGTTAAATGGGCATGATGGCTCCTGTGGGGAGGCGGTGCGTGGCGGGCAGAGGACTTAGACCAGCGAGCAGTTGTTTTTCTCTTCCTCCTTCCCTTGGGAGTCACACCCCAGGGCACCCAAGTACAGGGTTGTCCCTGGGTGGGGGGCTTTTTGGACTCCCAACACCTTCCTGTGCCTGGAGCCCCGCTGGGAGTGATGCTCAGGTGGCAGAGGTGTATGTGTGTTGGGGGGGACAAGAATGCCCCCCCAGTCCCCCACCCCCGTGGTGCTTCAAGTTCAGCCTCACTGCTTCCCTGCTGTGTGACCTGAGGCAGCACCTCAGCCTCTCTGAGCCTCAGCCCCACTCCCACCCCCAGCCCAGACCCAGACGGGGGTGGGGGTTGCAAGTTGTACAAGGAAATGAGTGAGCTGGCTGCAGCCAGAGCTCTGTTGTCTCTGGGTGGGGGCCCCATAGGAAAGCAGGACCTGGACCCCTGGGGGGTGAGCTGTGGGGCCCCAGCTCTCCTGCAGCGCCCAGGGTGGACAGGTCTGGCCCCAGCTCCGGACCTCCTCAGCCACGACCCCACGTGCATTGCCAGGGAGCCTGGAGCCACCCCAGCTTTTCTCTGCCTGTCAATTAATTCTTGTTTTTTTTTTTTTCTTTCGTTTTGTTTTGTTTTTCTTTTTCTCTCCCCGCCCCGTCCCTTCTTTCATCCCAAGGAAGAGAAAGGAAAAAAAAAAAGCCTTATTTATTACCATTTTCCCCACTGTTGGCATGGCAACCCAAGCGTACGGCGCTGAGATGCAGGCCGTCCCGCAAGCATCCCAGCCGCCGCAGGCCCCGCCCCAGGCCCCGCCTCCGCCGCCGCCGCCCCCGTCCGCGGCTCCCCAGCCCCCGCAGCCCCCTGTCGCCGCGGCTGCCGCCGCCGCCGCCACCCCCCAGCCCCAGTATGTCACGGAGCTGCAGAACCCCCAGCCCCAGGCGCAGCCGCCCGGCAGCCAGAAGCAGTATGTGACGGAGCTCTCGGCTGCCCCGGCGCCCCCGCAGGCGGCCGGTGCGCCCACCCCGGCCGCCGCGTCCCAGCAGTACATCGTGGTCACCGTCGCCGGTAAGTGCGCCTGTGCTCGCTGGGGGGGTTTCCGGGAGGCGTGGGGCATCTTGGAGGCTGTGAGGGGCAGAGTGTGCAGACCACCTGTAGGAGCCAGAGGCGGCCCGCCTGCCTCAGTTTCCTGGTCTGTAAAGGGGTCATCGCTGCGTCTTGCTCTCAGAGGGTGCATGTGGGGTGCGTCCAGCTGGGTGGGCCCCGAGTGGACCCTTCGGGGAGGTGGACTGGGCGGCCCGCAGGGGGTCACCTCCCTCCTCCCGCTGCGAGAGCAGAGCAGGGCTATGGGTTGGGTGAGTTTGTGGGCGAGTGCAAGGTCGAGGGAACCCTCTCCCCACCTTAGCCGGCCCTGGCGGCCATGGAGGAGATGGCCAGAACTCGGTCTCTGGTGTCCATGGGGTTTTGCTGTCCTGCTCTGGTTCCTGCTGGCACAGGCCCTGGCCGTGTGACGGGGAGCGTGGGGTTGGGACGGGTAGTGGCTCCTCTGAGGCCGCAGCGCCTTTTGCAGTGGTGGCAGGGGGTGTACTTGACCTCTTACTCCTTCCTGGTAGGGACAAGGCAGTGGCTGTCTGGGCGCCCTGGGCAGGGGGCAGGTCCAGGTGAGGACCAGGGGCATCATCAGGCCTTGTGGCAGTTCCTGTGGTCCAGTGGAACCAGACCACGAGGGGAGCGGGGCAGAGAGCGGGACAGGGCGCCCCAGAGGCTTCCAGCAGCGCCTGTACGGGAGTCTGGGGCCCCCAGGGAAGGCCAGCAGGTGGGGCTGGCCAGGCCTCAGGGCCAGAACCCTTTACTGAAAGGACTGGCGGGGAGGCCGGCTCCCACCCCATCTGTGCAGACCCAGCCCTGCCCTGGTTGAGGCCAGGCTGTGTGCACGTGGCCAGGGTCACCAGGGCCAGGGTCTCAGTGCCACCCAGGGGTCCCGTGACAACTTCCCCACCAGCGTTGTCCTCTGCCCTGTGCTGCAAGAATCGTGCCCCACCCCCGCCGCCCTCCCCTCTGTGTCTCCCCTGGCTCTCAAGCCCCTGACCCTGCAGCTGCCCTTCCTGGGGGCCCCGCCCGGTGCCTGCACCCACCGCTCGCTCGCCGCCCCTCCAGGACGCGTTCCACGACGGTCTGCCTTGTCCCTTCCTCAGGATCCACAAGGCGGACCCAGCCCCCCCCCCCCCCCCGCCTGTCCCACCCCACACAGCCCTGCCACCGCTGTCGTCTGGGTCCCCTCACCTCCGAGCTCAGCCCAGCTCCCTCAGGGGTTCTCTTTGAAAGCTCCCGGGCCTGAGCTCGCTGTCCACCTCCGCCATACCCCAACACGAAAGGGCCTTACGAGCTCCACACTCCCGGGCCCCTTACTCTTGCAGGGCTGCCAGGCTCAGGCCTGCCTCCCAGCCTTAGCACCTGCAGGGCCCCTGCTCGCGGCGCTCCCACGCCAGGCCCCTGCTAGCCTGTCCCTTGTTTCCTTCCAGTCTCTGCTCAGACATCACCTCCTGACCCCCCCTTCTCCTCTTAGCACTTATTGCCATAGGATGATGCCAGCACCCCCCTCCCCCACCTGTTAACTAGGAGGGCGGGGCTCTGTCCCCTGGGTCTCTGGAATGACACAGAGGACACCTGGTGTGGCCATCACATCCCATCAGCCCCCCTCCCCCCGCCGTGGCCAAGAGCAGACACACAGGAGGGGTGTCTGTGTGGTCAGCCTGGGTGCGGCTAGCTCATGCCTCAGGGGCCAGGGTCCCCAGAGGGAGGGTCTGGAGTGGGCACACAGCTCCAGGGCCCAGAAGACCCCCGGCTTGCCCCCTCATGCCCGTGAGAAGCCCCACTGCCTGGCCTTTGGGTCAGACACACCCAGGCTGGACTCTGACCAGCTGCGGGGACTGGGGAGGTGGCCCATGTCCCCAACAACCTTGGTGGCATGCCGTGGGACACCCCATACCCACAAGGGTGGGCTGCAACAAACCAGCCATCCCGGCTCTCCCCTGCCCGCCCTCCCACTTGCCAGCAGCTTAGTCACCACGGTCCTGGCATTTCATTATTTCATTTTTTCCTGCAACTCCTGCCGCCACCAGGAGCAAGCCTGTCCCCGGAAGGGCCACTCCCAGTGCTTCCCCGATTTGTCCTGGAGAGGAAGAAGTTGGCCCCCAACCCCTCTCCCTGGTTAATGCCCCTATCTCCTGTCAGGGCAGCCTGGGCCACGTGAGCCATGGGGGGGCCGGGGCAGGAGGGTAACTGACACCGGCGAGGCTGTGCCAGGAGCAGTCTGAGTTGTCCAGGGACCCAGGGAGTCAGCAGGGAGGGTGGGGGCAGGGAGGGCTGTGAACCCAGACCTGGAGCTGGGCCTGAAGGCAGCCTGGCACTGGAGCCGGCTCATCCAACCCTCCTGCCCCTCGTCCAGCCACAGCCCACACTGGCAGCCACTCCTGGGGAGGACGAAGCTGTGGCCCAGCCCTCTCCCGCCTCTCCCCTGCTTCTCTCTCACTTGGGGGTCCCTAGGAGTGTCCACAGAAGTGCATGTCTGGAACCGGGCGGCAGAGGGCGCTGTCGGCACCGCAGGCGCACCCCAGGTGGAGGGAGATCAGGACAGATTTCAGATGGCTGAAGTCACCATCCTTGGGGACAGGAGGAGAGTGGGGGCCCCGCCTCCGAGGCCCACCTCTGGGGGACCGAGTCTGCACGGGGCAGCCTGCACCTGCCCCCATACATGTGCCCAGAATGGAGCCCATGGACAGAGGCACACACTTAGAGGCTCACCGGCTCCTCCTGGCCTCTCTGCCCTGTAGCACGCCTCCACCTGCCACCGCACACACATACACACGAGATCCCAGGGGTAGACTCACCGGCTCCTCCCAAGGAGTGACCTGTCCTTCCCTCCCACGGCCTGGCAGGTGGAGGGGCGTGGCCCATGCCGAGGGCCACCCCACGAGCAGGCTGCCTGGTCTCAGCAGGTCTAGGGGGTAGCAGGGGCCATCTGCCCTCCACTGCGCACCCCAGGCCTTTTCCTTCGGCTCGGGGCTGGGCCTGTCGCCTGTGCCCTGCAGACACCCAGGTGTGTGGAGCCCCCTCACGTGATTCAGGGCTGTGTCAGGTTTCTCCCGGGGAGGGCGGGCTCCTCCCCCCATCCTGGCTCGGGGAAGATTCCAGCAAAACAGAGGAGCGGGTGCCTCCTGGAATTGGCTGTGTGGGCAGTTGGCCAGGCAGGCCTGGGACCCTCCAGCTGCCGGCCCCAAGGGGAGGCTACCTCCCACATCCGGCTCCCCTGCCTCTGACACACACTCATGGGCTCTGCTCTGGATGTGGCCTTAAGGTCCTCTCGCCCTGGCCCCCACCCATCCAAGGCCACCTTTGGCGGCTGAGCCCCACCCTGGAATTCTGGGACCCCCCCAGCTTCCTGCGCCCCTGCCCCTGCACGTCGTCCCAGGCAGGCCTAGCGACTGCACTTCACCCCTGGTGTGGGGTTTTGTGCTGTACGGAGACACAGAGGGTCTCGGGTCCTGGCTGCTGGTTCCCAGCTGGGTGACCTTGGGCAAGCCACGTCCTCTTCCGGGTCCGCATCGCTGTATCTGCAGATGGAAGGGGTGCAGGCTCTTAAGCAGACGGCATCCCAGCTGGGCAGGGTCTTCGGGCCAGCAAGCCCCCGATTCCCCCACCCTGTGTTTCACGCAGCGAGATGTACCTGAAATCCGACCTGTACCAGCAGACCGATAGCATCTCACAGGGCCGGCCTCTCTCCTTACCCGAGGCTGCCCCTGCTGCTTGGGGTGGGGGGGTGGTGGCGTCAATCCAGGCGGCAGGCAGGGGCTTGGCGGGCTGGCTGGGGGGATTAGCTCGCCAAGGTTGTGGGTATAAAGCCGCCCCCGTGCACCCTGCGGCTCCTGCAGAGGCTGGAGCCGGAGCCGGGAGGGCTGAGGGTGGAGGGGGAGCGGGCATGTTCTCTGATGGCCTCTTCTCGGCGGGTGGTCAGCGTGAGTACCTGCCTCCCCAGTGTCAGGCCCCTGGCTGCCCCGCCCCGCTGCCCCGCTGCCCGGCACTCAGGGGGGTGCCCTTGGCTCCGCTGAGCCTCCACTTCCCTCTGGACAGCCAGCCCATCCGCGATGGCTGCCCCAGGGCGAGCGGTAGGCGGTGCAGCGCCCATCCACACTGGCTCTGATGGGAAAAGCGGCCCAGTGGCCTCGGCTCTTTGGGGGCGCGGGGCTGGGGGGGGGACTGCTTTCTTAGCATGTCAAGGAACCTGGGAGCTCCTAGGTCCACCCTGTCCACCATGGTGGGCTGACCATGGGGACAGGCGGGGCCCTGCAAGAGGCCTGCTGTGCTGGGAGCCAATGTTAGGTTACCTCGTCCCCTCCAGACTGGCTCAGGCTGAGGGCCGTGGCCGTGGCCGGGGTGGCAGGTAGAGCTGACCCAGTGACCCCCCCCCCCCACAGAAGGTGCCATGAGGGCCAGCGAGACCCTGTCAGAGGCCAGCCCGGGCTCTCCGGCCAGCCAGACTGGCGTGCCCACACAGGTGGTTCAGCAGGTGCAGGGCACCCAGCAGGTAAACCAGGGCCCTCCTTGGGGGGAGGGGCGTGGGCGTGGGTGAAGGCCGCTCCTCCCCGCCTTCCTGCCAGGGCCATCTGCTCACCTGTTCTTATCAAGAGGCTACCCAGCCCACCTTCCAGGCCCCTGGGGGGCCGAGTCCTCCCTGGGGAAGCCAGCCTGGCTGAGCTCCTACTCTGGTCCCCACAGCGGCTGCTGGTGCAGGCCAAGCCGGGCCACGTGTCACCCCTGCAGCTCACCAACATCCAGGTGCCCCAGCAGGTAAGGCCGCTGCACCTGGGCCCAGCGCTGGCAGCCACCCCCTCCGTGGGACGAGGGCCAAGCCCCCTCCGCCCCCGTGGGTGGATTGGCTCTGCCCGAGCCAGGAGCCAGGACGTGCGGCCCTATCTGGGCTCTGGGCAGCCACGCCCACAGGGCGAGACCATGTGTCAGGCAGTGGCCCCGGGGTCCCACAGCCAGGACAGGGCCTGTCTCCCAGAAGGCTGCAGCCATGGCCCACAGATATGGGGACAGTTGGAGCAGGTGTCAGAGTGACAGCAGGGATGAGTGATGCCGTCCGTCCTGAGACTCCAGGGTGGGGGCCAGGACAGGGCAAACCGGTGCAGGGTGCCTGGGACACGGCCCAGCTCGGCCCAAGTGCTCTGGAGCGCCACATTGGTGATGCCCCCCCCCGCCCCCGCCCAGGCTCTCTCCACGCAGCGTCTGGTGGTGCAGAGCGCGGCACCGGGCAGCAAGGGCGGCCAGGTCTCCCTGACGGTCCACGGTACCCAGCAGGTACACTCACCCACAGAGGTAGGTGGCGGCCCCATCAGCCCTGCTCTCCTCCCGTCTCCCTGCTCTGCCCTGTGGCTCCGTAGTGCGTCAGTCACTGCTCCTAATCCCTCCCTGCTCCAGCGCCCCCTTCCCAGCCCTATACCTATACCTTTGCGGCTTCCTCTCATGGGGGAGCTGCACCCCAGCAAACAGAGCTGGCTCCTCTTCCCTCTGCAGGGTGGGCACGGGCTGGGAGCTTGAGCCCCCAGGGCGGATCTGGGAACCCCCAGGAACCCACCCATGCAGCGGGGCAGGGTGTAGGTGTTCCTGGGGCATGGAGTCAGGAGCTTGGGGGCCGGGATGTCAATCCTGGCTCAGCCCTCAACTCCCGGGGGACCCCGGGCTGGTCTAAGCTCCCAGAGCCTGGAGCTTTGCTCTGTGTAAAGCTGCTGGTGATGCCAGCCACTCACCGTAGCCCTGAACGAACACAGGGGGCCCTGGAGCCCAGCGCCTGCCTCGGGTCCCCTGCTCCGAGCCTCACGGGGAAGTGGGGATTCTGGGGTGGGGTCCCCACGAGCGAGCAGAAAGGGCTCAGGGTGGTGCCTGGTGAGGCGGGGGTCGGCCCCAGGACCAGCCTCAGTGGACCTGCCCCGTCCGGGGTGGCCAGGGCTGCTGTTGCAGGGAGCTGGCATTTGCACGCGGGTCCCCGCTGGGCCCCAGAGAAGCCCCAGCGATGCCCCCATGTCTCCTTCCCTGACAGCGATCCCCAGTGCAGACCAACAGCTCCTCCGGCAAGACGGCCGGGGCCCCCGCAGGTGCGGTGCCACCACAGCTGCAGATCCACGGCGTGCAGCAGAGCGTCCCCGTCACCCAAGAGGTGCCTGGCCAGGGCGCGCCTCCTGGGCTTGTCTCCATTCAAAGCATCTCAGTAGCGGCTGGGGGCGGGAAGGGGGCGGGAGGATGAGCTGGGACCTTGGCGGCAGGTGCCGTGTGCAGAGCAGGCTGTGGGAGCTGCTTCCTGAACTCCTCTTGGCCCCCTTGGTACCACTGCCCAAGGCTGAGCGGCCCAGCCTTCTGGGGAGCGGGGCGGGAGGGTGGTCAGAGGCACCTGCCCCATCTCTTGGCCAGCAGCTTGAGAGGCAGGGCTGTGCGATTCCAACCATACAAGATGGGGTGGGGGAGCCCAGCCCGTGGGGAAAAATGATAAAGGTCCCCCCACCCCGATCTTCCTCCAAAAAAAGCAGGAGCCCCACCCCAGAGGTCTTCCTGCCCAGCGCCAGAGGCCCCCCCCCCGCCCAAATCCCATACACCCACCCCCAACCCAAAGCAAAGATGGGGGGGGGAGGGACAAGAGCAAAAGCTAACTAAGCCCTGGCATTACCTGCCTGGTTCTTGGCGCACCTGCGGGAGCCCGGAGGCGGGCCCTCCCCTTGCTGAGCATTGGGGGGGGGGGGGGCAGTGATCAATGCCTGAATGAATTTGGAAGGTGCTTGGTTGGTGCCTGGCCCCTGCAGTGAAAGAACTCAAACACACACACACCCGGAATTAGCCAGAGAACCGAGTGGGGTCTCTTGGTTACAAGACTGATGCTGTTGCGGCAAACCCAGGGCCTGGCTGTTGGCGGCTGCGGCGGGGGGGTGGGGTGGGGGGGTGGTGCCTCCCCGCCGCCGCCACTGCTCTCTGACTCGCCTTTCCCTCTGCAGAGGTCTGTGGTCCAGGCCACTCCGCAGGCGCCCAAAGCCGGCCCCGTGCAGCAGCTGACCGTGCAGGGGCTGCAGCCAGTCCACGTGGCTCAGGAGGTGCGTGCCCCTCCCCCCAGCTACCCTAAGGCCAAGTGGGGTTGGTCCGGGGCTGGGGACTGGGGCAGGAGGGATCCAGGTCCCCTGTGGCCCCAGGGAAGGCCAGGCACCCTCCTGGGTGGGGCTCCCAGCTCCACCTCTCTCTCTGGGCTCTTGGCTCCCCTCCCCCCCACAACCCCTTGGCACCTGGCAGCTCAGGGCCAGGTTTTGCTAAGAGAGAGAGGGAGCTTTGGACTGGAACCCTGCAGCTTTCCAGCTTGGCCCTGGTGGGGGGCGTGGGGGGAGGTCCCCCTCCCCTCCCGGAGGCAGCGGGGCGGCAGCGGCGGCGGTGCGGGATCGCTGGTGACCTGCCAGTGTCTCTCGTTTGTCCCCTAGACCTCAGGCAGTCAGTTTCTCGCTAGGAAGGCAGAGCAGCGAGAGCCCCAGCCCACGCCGCCCCGTTACGTGCCGGGCGGCGCCGAGCAGTGGGTGGAGCTGGTGGGCGCGCTGCCCCCGCACCTGCTCCTGCCGCCGCAGAAAGTGGTCCTGGAGCCACTGCCCGGGCTCCCTGCTCGGGGCAGCCCCGACCGGAGGGCCAGCATCCAGAGAGTCCCCCACTTGCTAGTGTTCAGCACGGCCGCCACAGCCCTCAAAGTAGGTGGCCGACGCCCCAGGCCGGGGGTGGGGGGGCGGGCGGGGGCGGGGCGCCAGGCCCTGTGTGCCCCGTAGACGCCCCCTCCGCCCGGCCGGAGGCTCTGGGGGACCCGGCCCTGGCTACCAAAGCCTGAGCTAGGCCCTGGTTTCTGCCCTGCTCACGGGGGAGGGGGGGTGGAGGTAGGGGCCCCCAAGGCCCTGTCAGTCATTTTAGACCCCTCTCCTTCCTAAGCAACCGGGTTCCCGGGCCCCGCCTCGAGGCCCCTGTCAGTCACGCACGCCCCACCCCTAGGATCCAGGCTGTGGCTCTGGGCGGCAACTTTGTCCGTATGCTTGGTTCAGCCCCTGACTGCAGGCTGAAGGACCCTGTCGGGGTCACCCCCCACCCACCCGTCTTGCCCCCTGCTACCCTGACAGAGTCCTGGCCGGCCGGGCCCCTGACCCTCCCTGCCTTGCCCCCCCCCCCCAGGTGCAGCAGCTGCAGCAGGTGTCCGTGCCGCACGTGTATGCCAGCCAGGTGCAGTACGTGGAGGGGGGCGACGCCAGCTACACGGCCAGCGCCATGTGAGTGGGGGAGGGGCGCCTCGAGATCTGCCCAGGACCCTCCCTGGCCCATTTGAAAAATTATCAAAGCTAAAGTAATAGGGAATATTTTTTCTTTTTTAACAAGTTGTTTGTTTATTTGAGAGGCAGAGTTACAGAGAGAGAAAGGGAGAGACAGAGAGAGAGAGGACTTCCATCCACTGGTTCACTCTCCAAATGGCTGCAGTGGCCAGAGCTGGACTGATGGGAAGCCAGGAGCTTCTTCCAGGGCTCCCATGTGGGCACAGGGGCCCAAGGACCTGGGCCATCTTCCACTGCTTTCCCAGGCCACAGCAGAGAGCTAGATCGGAAGTGGAGCAACAGGGACTTGAACCAGCGCCCACATGGGATCTGACACTGCAGGTGGCGACTTTACCTGCTGTGCCGCAGCACTGGCCCCCTAACAGGGAATATTAAATGGTGGAGGAAAAAAATACTGTCACTCCTGCCCCTCCCAACACCCCTACAGGGGACACTGACCCATATGCCCCCCCCAGCCCCCCGAGAGTAGAAATGCATCCGTTCTTTGGTCAGAACTCGTCTCCCCAGCCATCCGTGTCTCAGCACGACCCCTGCTTGTCCAGGTCTCCCACATGAGCGCAGGGCCCAAGCACGTGCAGGACCCCCTGCCCCCCCCACTCCTGCCAAGGCCACGCCACATCCCAGACCCGGTCCAGGCCGGGCTCTGCGGCCACTTTCCTGCCTGGGGTCAGCTGTGTCTAGGAGTCGCCTCTGGTGCTCTTTGCCTGTGTATGAGCTTTGCTGGCCTTGTCCCCGGCTGCCCCTGGAGGACATGGGTCCCAGCACTTGAATTTCAGGGCCAGTGTGCAGCTAAATTTTGGTGCCACCAATTGGTTTCCACAGCTGTCAATCTTCCCACTGACCAATGGACCCAAGCCAGCAGGGGCTAGGGCAGGCTTCCTAACAGGAGGCCAGCCCCCATGGAGCCCTGGGAGATGAGAGGCAGAGTGGAGCCTCGTGCCTGGGCCTGGGTGGCTCCTCAAAGATTGATTGATCGAATGATTTGAAAGGCGGAGATACAGAGAGAAGGACAGAGAGAGAGAGAGGTCCTCCATCCTCTGGTTCACTCCCCAGATGGCTGCAACGGCCAAGGCTGGGCCAGGCTGAAGCCAGGAGCCAGGAGCTTCTTCCAGGTCTCCCACGCAGGTGCAGGGGCCCAAGGACTTGGGCCATCTTCCACTGCTTTCCCAGGCCATAGCAGAGAGCTGGATCCGAAGTGGAGCAGCCGGGACTGGAACCCGTGCCCACATGGGATGCTGGCCCTGCAGCAGTGGCTTAGCCTTCTATGGCACAGCGCCGGCCCCAGCAGGATAATTTCTAGGCGGATCGTATTGTATGGCCCATAGCCTATGAATGATGCCATCAGTATCCAAGTGGCCCTGG
Source organism: Oryctolagus cuniculus (assembly GCF_964237555.1). Classification (NCBI taxonomy): domain Eukaryota; kingdom Metazoa; phylum Chordata; class Mammalia; order Lagomorpha; family Leporidae; genus Oryctolagus; species Oryctolagus cuniculus. The sequence continues at coordinate 62,907,263 of NC_091447.1, read as the reverse complement.
CCACAACAGAGGTTCCCCACGTGTCACCTGTGCCAGGGGCCTGGAAAGAGAGAATGAGAAGACCCCTTTATTTTGGGCCAAGTCTTGAAATCGACACATAAGTCTTTTCCCCCATAAGATGTGTTTTTCCTTCATGGGTCTTCAAAAAGCTCGCAGAACATGTTTATTATTTTAAAAATTATGCACATATTTAAAAGTTTTTTGTACCTGGGGCCAGTGCTGTGGTAAAGCCACTACTTACAGTGCCGGCATCCCATATGGGTGCAGGTTCGAGTCCTGGCTGCTCCACTTCCGATCCAGCTCCCTGCTGGTGCACCTAGGAAAAGCAGCAGAAGATGGGCCAAGTCCTTGGGCCCCTGCATCCACGTGGGAGACCCAGAAGAAGCTCCTGGCTCCTGGCTTCAGCCTGGCTCAGTCTTGGTCGTTGGGGCTATTTGGAGAGTGAACCAGTAGATGGAAAATCTCTCTCTCTGCCTCCCAAATATATATATATACATACATATATATATATATATATATATATATATTTAAGTTTTTAGTTTGAGAGGGAGGCGGAGGGAGGGAGGGAGGGAGAGAGAGAGAGAGAGAAAGGTTCCAGCTGCTGGCTTACCCCACAAGTGCTTGCATAGGATCTGGGCTGGGCTGAAGCCAGGAGCTAGGAACCTGATCCAGGCCTCCCACGCGGGTGGCAGGAGCCTAGTTCGGTGTGTGATCACCGCTGCCTTCCAGGGTCTGGGTGGGGCCGGGTGCTGGGGCCTGGCATTTAACCCAGGCACCATGACAAAGGGCAGGGGCACGCCCACTGGCACCCCCAACTGCTAGGCTAAACTCTTAGCCCAAAGTTCTCTCTTTTTTTTTTTTTTTTTGACAGGCAGAGTAGACAGTGAGAGAGAGAGACAGAGAGAAAGGTCTTCCTTTGCCGTTGGTTCACCCTCCAATGGCCGCCGCGGCCAGCGCGCTGCGGCCGGCGCACCACGCTGATCCGATGGCAGGAGCCAGGAGCCAGGTGCTTTTCCTGGTCTCCCATGGGGTGCAGGGCCCAAGCACCTGGGCCATCCTCCACTGCACTCCCTGGCCACAGCAGAGAGCTGGCCTGGAAGAGGGGCAACCGGGACAGAATCCGGCGCCCCGACCGGGACTAGAACCCAGTGTGCCGGCGCCGCTAGGCGGAGGATTAGCCTAGTGAGCCGCGGCCCCGGCCTCTTTTTTAAAAAAAGATTTAGTTAGCTATTTCAAAGTCAAAGTGACCGAGACAGAATAAGAGCAAGATCTTCCCTTTGCTGGTTCACTCCCCAAATGCCTACAGTAGCTGGGCTGGGTTGGCTTGAAGCCAGGAGCCAGGAGCCAGGAGCTCCAGCCTGGGGTCTCCCACTCTCCTGGGCGGCAGGGGCCCAAGTACTTGAGCCCCCACCTGCGGCCTCCCACGGTACACATAGCAGGGAGTTGGAACCCACCCCCTACCCCTCCTAGTGCCCTCCAGCCTCGGGGGCCTCACCTCCTCCAGGAATCCAATCCAAAGAGCCCTCCTGAGCCGGGGACACTGCCCACCGGCGCCACCTGCCACCTTCCAGAAACCCAAAGGGTGAGGCGCCCACGTCCCATAGACGGCAGAGTGCCGGGTTCAAGTCCTGGCTCCCCACTAATGCAGACCTCGGGAGACTGCAGGTGGCCGGCCGCTCAAGCGCTCGGGTCCCTGCCACACCCGTGGGAGACCTGCAGGGCGCTCTGCGCCGGCCCAGCCCTGCTTCTTAAGCGCATTGCTTGGGCAAATCCAGGGAACATGGCCCCCTCCCCCTGCCCCCCTAGAACGCCCCCTGGCCCTGCGGAGGTGCCCCGCCCAGCTCTCATGCCCCCCTGCTCCATGCCCTCTGCTTCTCCCCCCAGCCGCTCCAGCACCTACCCCTACCCCGAGACGCCGCTGTACACGCAGCCGGCCGGCACCAGCTACTACGAGGCGGCGGGCACGGCCGCCCAGGTCAGCACCCCCGCCACCTCCCAGGCCGTGGCCCCCAGCGGCTCTGTGCCCATGTACGTGTCCGGCAGCCAGGTCGTCGCCAGCTCCGCGAGCAGCAGCGGGTCTGGCGGTGGCAGTGGCGGGGGCGGAGGCAGCAGCGGCGGTGGAGGTGGGGGCGGCGGCGGCGGGGGTGGCAGCGGCGCCGGGGCTGGTGGTGGCGGAGGCGGAAGCGGCGGCGGCGGAGCAGGCACCTACGTGATCCAAGGCGGCTACGTGCTGGGCAGCGCCAGCCAGTCTTACTCCCACACCACCCGTGCCTCGCCAGCCACGGTGAGTGCCTGGGGCGGGCCCCAGCTGGGCGGGAAGGCGGTGGGGCCCGAGCACCGCGCAGAAGCAGGGAGCTGGGTCCGAATCAGAGCCCCTAGGAGTCACCCTGGGACTCCAACGTGGCTTTTCATGCAGATTTCGTGTCTAGATAGCCGTGCAAGGCGAGTGGCAATGGAATCGGACAGTGTAGTTCTAGAAGGTTCCGTGGGCTCTGGTTTCTGGGGAGCAGTGAGATCTGACGGGAGGAGATGGAGGGCGGGCAGCCACAAGCGCTCAGGACGCAGATGCGGATGCGGAAGCGGTCCCGAGCGCCCCCCCCCCCCGTGTCCCCGCGTCCCCAGGTACAGTGGCTGCTGGACAACTATGAGACGGCCGAGGGCGTGAGCCTGCCACGGAGCACCCTCTACTGCCACTACCTGCTGCACTGCCAGGAGCAGAAGCTGGAGCCGGTCAACGCCGCCTCCTTCGGCAAGCTCATCCGCTCGGTCTTCATGGGGCTGCGCACGCGGAGACTCGGCACCAGGTGGGGCCCCCCGCCCCGCGCTCACTCTTCCACCTGCCCCGGGCCTTTGCACTGCCCGTCCCGCTTCCGGTTTCCCCCTCGGCGTTTAGTACCCCCCAGCGTGCCGTCTAGGGTGACCTTGGCGGTGGGGGGGGGTACACACACGGCAGGAGGCATCTCTGGAACCCACCCCTCTTCCTCTCTGCCGCGCCTCGCCGGGATCCAGTCCATTCATTCATTCATTCATTCAAGCAAAGTGCCAGACCAGTGAGCATCAGTTTCCTCACTGGTGCCAGGGTCACGCCCTCCCTGTTCTCCCAGCGCTGGGGGAAGGGCACTGGAGCAGGGAGGGGTCTCTGTTCACCCCCGGGGAAGGTGCCAGCCCGGCGGTCACACCCACCTCCCTCCCAGGGGCAACTCCAAGTACCACTACTACGGCCTGCGCATCAAAGCCAGCTCGCCCCTGCTGCGGCTCATGGAGGACCAGCAACACATGGCCATGCGCGGCCAGCCCTTCTCCCAGAAGCAGAGGTGAGAGGGGGCGGGGCCAGGTAGGGGCGGGGCCTCCTTCCCCAAGGCCCCGCCCCCACACCGACCGCCTGGCCCCGCCCCCGCAGGCTCAAGCCTATCCAGAAGATGGAGGGTATGACGAACGGCGTGGCCACGGGGCAGCCCCAGGCTGCCGGGCTGGCGGACATCAGCGCCCAGGTCCAGCAGTACCAGCAGTTCCTGGGTGAGCTGCCTCAGGCATGAGCAGGCGGGGGCGGAGCCGGGCCATGGTGACCTCCCTCTCCCCCGCCCCCGCAGCCCCGCCCACCGGCAGGTGCATCCTAGACATCAGCCAGCGATGTAACTGGGGCGGGACTCCCAGAGAGGGCCTCCGGCAGCCCCTGGGGTTAGAGCCCCCACAGGAAGGCAGGTGTGGGGCGTTGGGGTACCCGGTGTTTGTAGGGTCCAGGCAGCATCGCCCTTTGTGAGCGGCTGTGGCTCACTGCCCCGCCCGCGCCAACCCTGGGGCTCTCAGGCTGCACGCTTGTGTCTGTCAAGTCCTGAGACACCCCCCGCCCCCGCATCCCTTGGTGGGAGTATGGAGCTGCCATGGTGGGATGTCGCGGGAAGGCCCTGGGGGAACGCGCAGGTGGGGCTGGGGGTAAGTGGGTCTCCTGCTGCCCCCCCCAGATGCCTCGAGGACGCTCCCCGACTTCGCAGAGCTGGAGCTGCAGGGCAAAGCGCTGCCCGAGGGCGTGGGGCCCGGGGACATCAAGGCCTTCCAGCTGCTGTACCGGGAGCACTGCGAGGTAAGGGGCTGGGCCGGGCCCGGGCGCACGGGAGGCCCTGCCCTGCCGCGGCCCGCGCCCCTGAGCCTCCGGCCTCCCCGCAGGCCATCGTGGACGTCATGGTGAACCTGCAGTTCACGCTGGTGGAGACGCTGTGGAAGACCTTCTGGCGGTACAACCTCAGCCAGCCCAGCGAGGCGCCGCCGCTGGCCGTGTGAGTGCCGGGCGGCGGGGCTGCGGGGCAGCGGGGCGGGGGTCACGGGGGCCTGCGTGCACGTGTGACCCGGGCTGCCGTGGCTGGACTGGGGGCCCGCAGGCATGACGAGGCCGAGAAGCGGCTGCCCAAGGCCAGCCTGGTGCTGCTGTCCAAGTTCGAGCCCGTGCTGCAGTGGACCAAGCGCTGTGACAACGTGCTCTACCAGGGCCTGGTGGAGATCCTCATCCCGGACGTGCTGCGGCCCATCCCCAGTGAGCGCCGGTCCCGCCCTGCCCCGCCCACCCAGTGCTGCGGTCCCGCCCCGCCCACCCCACTCTTGCAGCCCACCCCTAGTGAGCACCCGCCCCGGCCCGGCCCCGCCCACCCAGTGCTCTGGCCGCACCTCCAGCCCCGCCCACCCCCAGTGAGTGCCCCGCCCCCGCATCGCCACCTCCACCCCGCCCCGCCTTGCCCACAGGTGCCTTGACCCAAGCCATCCGGAATTTCGCCAAGAGCCTGGAGAGCTGGCTCACCCACGCCATGGTGAACATCCCGGAGGAGATGCTGCGGGTGAAGGTGCGGGGGCGCCCTGAGGTCGGGCCCCGCTCCCAGGGTGCTGGGGCGGCCGCTTACCCCTGCCCCGTGCCTGCCCCGGAGAGAAAATGCAACCCGACTGCAAGGCGGCCTCGCTAGGACGGGCTGGCCGCGTGCGGACGCAGGCTCCAGGCTGTGGGCGAGGACGCCCGCCTGCCGCACGGCTGCCCCGTGGCTGCCTGGGCGCGGAGCGGGGAGCCGGGGTCAGCAGCCCGGCCTCGCCCATACGGGCCCAGGCGCCCGGGGCCGGCGAGTCGGAGGCGCGGAGCCCGGAGGGAGCTCTGGGCACGGCTCCTGTGCTCAGGTGTCCGCTCCGCTTGCGCTCCCTGAGCACCTACTGTATACATGCCCGGCGGGGTTCTCCGGGCCCCGCGGTGACCTTGCAGTAAAGTCCGTGCCAGCGCCGGCCAGGGCACGGTAAAGCTGCCCCTGGGTGGGACCCGCCGCGCTCAGACCCCCATCTAGAAAGGGGGAGGGGGCTTCGCGGAAGCCCTGACCCCGGCCCTGCACGCAGGTGGCGGCGGCCGGCGCCTTCGCGCAGACGCTGCGGCGCTACACGTCACTCAACCACCTGGCGCAGGCGGCGCGCGCCGTGCTGCAGAACACGGCCCAGATCAACCAGATGCTGAGCGACCTCAACCGCGTGGACTTCGCCAACGTGCAGGTGGGGTGGGCGGGGCGGGGGGCCGGTCCGGGGGCGGGGCGGGACGGGGCGGCTGAGACCCGGGTGCGCCCGCCCGCTGTGCCGCAGGAGCAGGCCTCGTGGGTGTGCCGCTGCGAGGACCGCGTGGTGCAGCGCCTGGAGCAGGACTTCAAGGTGACGCTGCAGCAGCAGAACTCGCTGGAGCAGTGGGCGGCCTGGCTGGACGGCGTGGTGAGCCAGGTGCTCAAGCCCTACCAGGGCAGCGCCGGCTTCCCCAAGGCGGCCAAGCTCTTCCTCCTCAAGTGGTCCTTCTACAGGTGCGCGCCGGCGGGGCGGGGCGGGGCGGGGCGGGACCACGCCCCCTGGGCGGGGCGGCCGCTGCCGCCTCTCCGGGGCTCAGCCGCGCCGCGCCTCTGTCCGGCCCCCAGCTCCATGGTGATCCGGGACCTGACCCTGCGCAGCGCCGCCAGCTTCGGCTCCTTCCACCTCATCCGGCTGCTCTACGACGAGTACATGTACTACCTGATCGAGCACCGCGTGGCCCAGGCCAAGGGCGAGACCCCCATCGCCGTCATGGGCGAGGTGCGCGCGGCGGGGCGCGGGGGGCGCGGGCGGGCCGCGGGCCGGCGGGCCCCTCACCTCCGTCTCCCGCCCCCCGCAGTTCGCCAACCTGACCACAGCGCTGAACCCCCTGGACGCGGACAAAGGTGAGCAGAGCGGGGCGCGGGCGGGGTGGCAGGTGCGGGGCTGGGGGTAGGGGGTGCCCCGCGCCCGCTGAGCCGCGCCCGCCCCCTGTGCCCAGACGAGGAGGAGGAGGAGGAGGAGGACAGCGAGGACGAGCTGCCGCAGGACATCTCGCTGGCGGCCGGCGGCCAGTCGCCCGCGCTCGGCCCCGAGGCCCTGCAGCCGCCCGCCAAGCTGGCTCGGACTGACACGCGCGGCCTGTTCGTGCCGGCGCTGCCCTCCAGCTAAGCCCCCCTCCACGCCAGGGCCCCCCCACCGCTCCTGGGGGGCCCAGCCCCCTCCCCCCACCCCAGGGCCGGCACAATCACAGGGCCGGGCGGGGCCGCAGCTGCAAACCGACACAGAAGACGAGACAGTGCCTTAGGAACCGCCGCCGTGCCCGGGTGCCCCCAAGGCCGCAGCACCCCCTTCGCCCCGGGGGCAGGCTGGCAGGCCCCCTCCCCCAGGACCCGTTAACTTATTCTGCTCGCTGGCTTTGCACAGCTCGCCCTGGGCCCCACCCCGGCCCTGGGCGTGCGTAGGTGGGCGTCACAGCCCCCCCATTGCCGCCGGCAGCCGCAGCCCCCTCCCCCCCCCCGCAGCGACCCCACCGCTTCCCCCTTCTCGGCATAAGTGCAATTAAAGCCGTGGGCACTGCGGCGTCTCCAGAGCCGGGCCCGGTCCCCGGGGGCTGGTGGGAGGGGGTCCCCCGGCCTCTGGCTTCCAAAGAGCGGCTGTTGGGGGGCTCAGAGGGGCCCGTGCCCCCACCCCACCCCGCGCTCCGCACCCCGCGGTCGCTGCTTTGTATCGGAACCTGCCCCGCCCCCGCCCGCGCCCCCTCCCCAGCCGTGACTAGTGTGTGAGTGGTCGTGAGCGCCCCCCAGCGGAGCCGGTAACTTGGATTGTCTTTCCAACCATCATGGCCTTATCTGTCCCAGTTTTCTTCGTGTTTTCAACCCGTGAGGTCGATGTTTATGGAAAAAAAAAAAAAAAAACGAGAAAAAAAAAAAAAAAACCAGAAACGAAGGGAACCGTGCCGTGTCGTGTCAGCCGCTTGTGCGGGCGCCCGTGGGCCCCGTGCGGGGTCCCCCGCCGCGCGTGCCCGTGCGCCGCGCCCAGCTGTTTTCTACGTTTTGTAGCCTTTCTAAAGACAATAAACTCCACGTGACATTTGCCTTCTGCTGCCGAGCCCTCAGCGGGCAGGGGCTGCAACATTTATTACACGGAGAGGACCAAGCGGGAGGGCGCGCGCCGCTCCGGGCAGGGGGCAGGGTCGCGCGCGGCTCCGGGGCAGGGCGCCCTCCCCGGGCCCCTCCCCCACTTAAATAGGCATAAATAACGAGCGTCCAGACTGCAGGCGCCGCCCCCTCCCGCAAGGCCGGCGGCCGGGCGGCGCCGCGGAGGTAGTTGGAGGCAGTGTCGTGTCCGTGTCCGTGTCCGTGTCGGGGGCGGCCGCCGGCCCTCCTCACAGCACGATCCACGTGTACCGCTCGCTGTCCGCCAGCACCTTCAGCGAGCACCCTGCGGGGACCCGGCGTGTTCAGGACAAGGTGCTGTGCGGCCCGGCCCGCCCGGACATGATGGCCACGCCCCCAGCCGGCCCCGCCCCCACCACGCCCAGGCCGCTGCCCCGCCCCGCGGCCACCTTTGTGCAGCGCCTCGTTGGTCATCCGGTTCACGTAGCGGCCGCTGCTCTCGGGCACCAGCCACTTCATGACCATGTCCACGCAGCTCTTGCGGTAGGAGCTCCACACGCTGCCGCTGCGGGGCGCGGACGGGGGTGGGGGTGGGGCACCGGGAGTGAGCGGCTGGGGGCGGGGCCCAGCGCCCGGCCCCACCCCGCCCGGCCCCGCCCCTCACCTCGTCTGCCCCTTGACCTCGGTGAGGCCGCCCACGCTCACGGTCTCGAAGATGCCGGTGTTCAGGTCCCAGGCCACCTTGAGGCTGGTGTGATAGGTCTTCGGTCTGCAGCGGGAGCAGACGGGGCGTTGGGGGGCAGGGAGGGGACCCGGGCGCGCCCCGCCCCGGCCAGGGTCCCCCCGCTCACCGCAGCTGGCCCTCCTCGCTGGGGGCCGGGAAGGCCAGCAGCAGCAGGCCGATGTTGATGAGCACCTGGCTGGTCTCCGGGCAGACCTGGGGGGAGGGAGCGTGAGGCGGGGGCGGGGCCAGCGCGGGGCGGGGCCTGCGCGGGGGCGGCGCCCACCTCCAGAATGACGATGTCGTAGTCGCTGAAGGAGCAGAACTGGTGGCCCCAGGTGGCGTCGTGGCGGATGACCTCGTTGATGACGTACTCGAAGTCCAGCGTCAGCTGCTCCACCGTCAGGTACTGGCCCTGGGTGCGGCGAGGGGGCACGCGAGGGGCTCAGGCCTCTGCCCCGCCCCGCCCCCCCAGTGGGCCCTGCAGCTCCCCCCGCACCCACCTGGACGGCTGTCCGCTCCCGCATGGGCCGCAGGTTGCGGCCGCGCAGGTCAGTCACCACGAAGGGCAGCGAGATCTTGTCGTCTTCGAACCCTGGAGCAGCGGGCGGAGGTGGGCGGGCGTTAAGGGGCGCAGGGGACCCAGGCCCCGCCCCCACCGCAGCTCACCATCTGACCACACCTCCTCTCGCCACTGTCTCCTGGCCCCGCCCCACAGGTCCCCCCACACCAGCTCTGGGTCCTGCCCCCACTGGCCAACCCTCTCGCAGGCCCCACCCCCGCAGGCCCCAGCTCACCGTCCCCGGGCTCGGGCCCCTCACTGGACCCCAGCACGTAGTACAGCTTGGTGTAGTTGACGTAGCCGGGCTCCGGGGCCGGAGCCTGGGCCGCGGGCGGGCTGTCCCGGGCGCCCGCTGCCGCCGCCCCCGCACATGGGGCGGGGGGCTCAGATGGGAGGCGGCAGCGGCTGCCCGAGGGTCCTGGGCTGGGGGGCGGCCGGGTCTCCTCAGAGGCGCCCCCCTTGGCCTCCCTGGCCCTGCGAAAGATGTCGGCCACAAACTCCTTGGCTTTGGCCATGGCCGGCGAGGACTCGGGGGCCCCGCAGGGCCGGGCGGGGGCGGCCTCAGGACAGGGGCTGGGGGCGGAGGGGGGCGCCTCTGGGCTCCGGGGTCCCGGGGAGCTGGGAGTGGCTGGGGGGCAGGCTGTGTGGTCGTAGAGGACTTGGCAGAAGTCGCTGTCACCTGCAGCGGGGGAGACGGGGGAGTGGTCAGTGGGATGCTCCCTGGAGCCCCTGACCCAAGGGACCCCCGCCCCCCAGGGAGAGAACACAGCCCAGGGCGAGCTGATGCCGCCCGAGCAGTGCGGGCGGGGGGCTCCCGGCTCCCAGTGGCCCTGGCCCCTGGCACATCTTCGGGCCGCCCCTCAGGTCACTGAAGGCTGCCCTGGGGAGTGTCCTACTGGGTCTCCAACGGGCACCTTTCTTAGGGCACGGAGTTCTTGTTGCCCGAAAGGTGCCCGAGTCCCGATCGCCATCAGCCCCGCATCTGCGCATGTCTGTGCGCTGGGGTGGGGGCACGGCCCCCCAACTCCCCGACCCCTGGGTGCTGGTCCCACACAGGCCGCTGCACAAACGGTGCACGACACCTGGACTTCAAACTGGTTCCCGCGCCAACACCCACTTTCCCATTCCATTTTGCACAGCCCGAGGGTCGCGTGCTGGCTGCACCCCGATGCTGGCGTCAAGCCTCTGCAGCAGGCGACTCGGGGCCAGGGGCCTGTGGCTGCCGGGGGGGCGGGGGGCGGGGGGGCCTACCGGGCGCATGCACGGAGACGGCGCAGGCCACCAGGGAGTAGCTGGTGTTGAGCAGCACCACCTGGTCTTTCTTGAGCTGGAAGGCGGGCTGGAAGGTGGGGAAGGGGTACACCACCTGGTACTTGGTGTGCAGCATGAAGCCGTGCCGCAGGCACTGCGCGCCCGGGTCGCCTGCAGCAACACACGGCACGGAGCTCACTTGCCGCCCCCCGCCGGGGCCCGGCCGCAGGAGCCCCCGCCCGGCCCCCGCCCTCACCTGGGTGCGCCCGGCTGGCGTCCTGGCAGGCGGCGCAGCGGCCCGGCGGCGGCACTGCCACGGTGCTGATGTAGATGTCCCGGTGGTTCTCGTCGCTCATCATCATCATGTTCATGAGCATGCCGTTGGCTGAGCGGGTGCTGGGGGCGGCACACCCTCAGCCTCCGCCCCCCGGGCCCGCCCAGCCACGGCCTCCACCCTCCGCCCCCAATCTCATTGGCAGAGCACACCCTCAGCTCTGCCCCCGGGCTCGAGTCTCATTGGCCGAGCGGGCGCGGGGGGCGGACACACCCTCAGTCTCCGCCCCCTGCCCCCAGTCTCACTTGAAGCCGAAGACGATGACCTTGGAGGCGTCACTGGGCCACTCGCACACGGTCAGGTACAGGTCGCTATAGATCTCCTCGTCCTGGAAGAGCCGCACCTGCCGCACCTGGGTGGCGCGGTCAGGGTCAGGGTCAGGGTCAGGGTGGGCGCGGGCGGGCGGGCGGGCGGGGCGGACCCGGCCCCGCGTACCAGCTTGAGCTTGCTGTGCACGTTGAACTCCCACCAGTACAGGTGGTAGATGTAGAAGGAGAAGTCGTCGTCGCCGCTGCTGCTGGTGTAGGACAGCACGTAGCGGCCGCACTTGGAGAAGCCCAGGAAGATGTGGCTGCGGGCGGGGCGGGGCCGGGCGGGTCAGCCAGAACCCCAGAACCCCGGCCCACCCCCCCGCCCCACCCCCGCCCTGCTCACCCCGCGTAGAGGAAATCCTCGTCCACGATGTTCTTGAGCGACACGCAGACCCTGGGCGGGAGCTTCCGGAACAGGCGAGGGGACAGCTGCCCGCTGATCTAGGGGAGGGGCCGGCTGGGGTGGCTCAGGGCACGGCCGGGCCGGCCCTGGGGAGACACGGCAGCCACCCGCCCGCGGCCACCCTTCTCCCGTCCTGCCTGGGGGGCTGAGTCTCGCTGTGCAGGCTGATGGCGGAGGCAAAGATCTGCCTTCCAGAGCCCCCAGTCTGACGGTGGAGGCAAAGCCCTGCCTTCCAGAGCCCCCAGTCTAATGGCAGAGGCAATCCCTGCCTTTGAGAGCCCCCAGTCTAATGGCAGAGGCAAAAACCTGCCTTCCAGAGTGCCCAGTCTGATGGCAGAGGCAAGGCCATGCCTTCCAGAGCCCCCAGTCTGAGAGCAGAGGCAAGGCCCTGCCTTCAAGAGCCCCCAGTCTGATGGCAGAGGCAAAGCCCTGCCTTCAAGAGCCCCCAGTCTGATGGCGGAGGCAAGGCCCTAGCTGCTGGGAGAGCCAGCTCTGCCCTCAAGGAGCCCTCAGTCCGATGGAGGAAGTGGCCAGGCTGGCCGAGGTCCCTGGTGGATAGGACGGGAGTGCTCCCAGGCCTATCCCGGAGGGTGGGGGGGCGCCTGGAGCGGGGGGCGGGGCTCACCCTGCCCTGGGAGCTCCCAGACAGAAAGTGGGGAGCAGCAGCCGCGGCCCACTGGCCAGGACACTCCCATCTCTGTCCTCAGGGAACGGGGAGGGAAGACACAAACCCCTCACATCCACACCCTGCGGCCCCGGCCCAGAGCGCGCACTCCTGGGAGTTTCCAGTCCGATGGGGGAGGCAGCCCCTGCTCTGAGGGCGGAAGCCCAGCCCCAATCGGGGGACTCTGGGACAGGAGACCGGGGACCCCACGCCCCTAAGAGCTCCCGAGCCCCGAAGCCCAAAGCCGGGGGAGGGGGCGAGTGGGCTCCACGCGCGGCTCTGAAAAATCGGGCGGGCCCTGGGCGCTCCCGCGGCCTCAGAGGTCCCCGCACTCCAAGCCCCCGGCCCGGGTCCCCGCCCCCAGCTGCCTCAGCCTCCCGCCACCCGAGCCCCTTCCCCGGGGCCCCGCCCAGGCCCCTTCCCCGTACCCCGCCCCCAGCCCCCTCCACCCAAACCCCCGCCGCCCCGATCCGAGCCCCGTCCCCGGGGCCTCGCCCAGCCCCCTCCTCAGAGCCCCCACCGGGGCCCCGCCCCCAGCCCGCACCCCGCGGACGCCCTCCCTCCCTCCGCCTCCCGCCTCCCTCCGCTGAGGCGCCCGCCTCCCGGGCTCCCGGCCTCACCTTGACCCGCTCCAGCTGCTTGAGGACGTGTTCCCGCCGTCGCCCCGTTGCGCGCTTGCCCCCGGCTCCCCCAGGGCCGCCGCCGCCGCTCCCGGCCCCGCTGTTCCGCTCCGATTTCGAGCTGGGCGCCATTTTCACCCCCTCCCTCCACTTCCGGAGCAACCGGCCCCTTCGCCCCACCCCCGCCGCCTCCTCATTGGCCCTGTCTCCGGACGGCTGCCCGCCGGTTGGGCGAAAGCCCGCAGTCGGGGCCTCTTCCCGCTACGCCTGTCCGTCAAGGCTGTTTCGGCTCTTGATTGGAAGCGACGGTAACAGCCTCGGCGGCGCGGCGCCTTTTTCCCGCCCTCCCGCAAGGACGCACCAATCAGAAGCCCCGTTTGCTCTCCCCGCCCAGACGACTTTATCCGGATAGGAGCAGACACCTGTTCGTCTCGACGGCGTCACGCCCCCGCTGTGGCTGCTGGGTTTCCATGGAGACCCTAGGCCTCAGGGCTGGGGGCGATGATGACCGTCTATGCGGTCCTGAGGCGCCAGAATCCGGAACCCAGGGCTCTCGGTCCCCAGTCTGGGTGAGCGGGGACAGGCGCGCATCCCTGGGCGGCCCGGCTGGATCAAAGACAAGGACTTAAAAAAAAAATAGATTCAACTATCTTTGAGATGGACAAGTTTATGGGATGCTGTCCATCATGTATCATTTTCCATGGGTGCAACAGTTACAATGCTGTGCCTATTTGCAGATTATGGTAATAAAGGTAATTGTTTAGTGTCGGCTTCCGGCTCGTCTTCCTCTATGCCATGGTTTGGATATTAATTGAGGAGCACCCCCAAGGCTCATATGTCCAAGGGGTATCCCCCAGGGGCGGGTTTTAGCCTAGCAGTTAAAGAAAGGTTTCCTGTGCCGCCTGCATCCCACACACGAGTGCCTGCACTGGAGTCCTGGCTCTGTTTCGATTCCAGCTTCCTGCTATTGCAGATCCCCGGGGGGCTGCAGGGGCTGGCCCTTGGGCCCCCGCCACCCATGTGGGAGACCCAGATGGAGCTCCTGGCTTCTGGCTTCACCCTGGCTCAGTCCCAGTCCATCATGCGCATTTGGGGACTGAACCAGTAGATGGCAGAGCTCTGTCTCTCTGCTTCTCAAATCAGTAAATTCTCAAAGAGCCGGGAGCTCCATCCGGGTCTCCCACGTGGGTGCCAGGGGCTCAAGTCCTTGGGCCATCACTGCCGCCTCCCAGGGTGCACACACGTAGGGAGCTGGCTCGGAAGTGGAGCAGCCGGGACTCGAACCAGGCACTCGGATGTGGGAGGAAGGCATCCCCAAAGGCGTCTTAACCAGCGCACCAAATGCCAGTCCCAGACAGCTGCGATTCCATCGGCCTCTTGTTCCTGCCCAAAGGCTCTCACTACCTCTCCCCCCCCGCCGCTCCCCACAGCTGCCCCCTGCCCTCCACGGTCACTCGAGCGACACCCACACCCCTTCCACATGCCCAACGCCCTGTGCACCAGGCTCTCTGTGGGCCCCTGAGGCTAACTGATGGTGACCATAACTCCAACACAGTCCCTGCCCAGCTGCTGGCTGGGCTGGGCTGGGCAGTGTGGGGGGAGGGGAGTTTGCAGCAGCAAGACTAAGCCAGGAACAGGTTCCTGGCCAATGAGCATATTTCACCCATGTGTAACCAGTGCTGAGGCAAGGAGACTGACGCTTGGAACTTTCCCCTTAAACGAGGGGTGGAGCCACATAGTCACCACCCAAAGAAGCCAGCTGGTAGAGAGGGCGCCTGGATCCAGCGGTGCCTGAAGGCCCCTCTCTCCTATCTTTTCCATTCGTGCACCAATAGATGACATTGTTTGCATGAGCTAGCACGGTGAGGGTTCTCTGTTTTGCAACCTGTCAGCAACCCTAACACCTCAGTTTCTTATGGCTGCTGCTTTCCCAGAGCTAGGACTGGTGCAGTACGCCAGTCTTCTTGGGGCTAGCCCCATTGCTGTGGCCGACAAATGAGGGGCTTCGATCCACCGTGCACTGGTCTCACACGAAGAATTGGTACTTGCTGTTGTTCTGTTCTGCTCAGAGAAGGCCTGTCGCCTGTCCCAGTCCCCGTGCAGCTCCCAGGCTCCCGGGCGCCTGGACAAATGGGTTTCTGTGTAGACCCCTCTCTCTCCATACCTCACCCCACATCTTGGCCCCCCCTTCTTCCCGCCCACCCGATGCAGCCCATGGCTCCCTAGGTGGCTCTGCCATGGGTGCTGTGTGGGACCTGTCCTGCCTCTCTGGTCCCCACCCCCCAGCCCCGGCTGCATCTACAGGACCACCTGCTGCCTCCCAGGGCACGCACCAGCAGAGCGGGCTGGAATAGAAGTAGAATTAGGACTTGAACCCTACTAGGACTCAATGTCCAGGCTGCCTGGTGGTGCTCGGTGTCGCCGAGTGAATGCATTTTGTACCTGTTCTCTCCCTGGGGTCCTTACACTTTCTAGACAAGGCCGGAGTAGGCGGGCTGGCCAGCACCGGGACGTGTCACTTCCTTCCAGGCGGCTGTGGCCACTTGGGGAGGGGGAGGGCGGAGTTGTGTGTCTGGTTGCCAAGGGGGCCCGGGTGCCAGACCCCGAGGAGGGCTCCCAGGCTGAGCCCTGGCTTCCCCTGACCCCTCGCTGCCACCGCCGCCCCCCTTCCAGCTCCTGGTGTGTGTGGGGGGGACTCTCTTGGGCCCCCGAAGCTTCTCCCAGCCCCCAGCCAACCCCCTACAGCTGCGGTCGGCCCAAATACCAGACCAGGCAAATCTCAACTTTTTTTTTTTTCCCCAAACATTCCTTGTTCCTGTGGGCCCTGGGCCCAGAGGCTGGCTGAGGTTACGACAGCAGAGGCGGGGATGGAGTGGAGGAGCTGTCCTCACCACCCCCATCCGGCCTCCTGTCTGCACTCCCCAGGGCGGGGCAAGGGAATGGGCCAGCCCCCCCCCCCAGCCCCTGGGAGGAAGCTGGCAGGAGGGTGGTTTGTGTTGGGAGATGGGGCGGTGGGGGGGGGGGGACTGCAGACGCTCCAGGAGGTGGCCTCCTGGTTTCCATTAAGGAGCCCTGATCGGCACTGCTGGCGACACTGGCTATGGTGAGGTGGGGCAGGGGAGGGTCCAAGGGTGAGGCCCATCCCCCCCAACACACCCCGGCTCTGCCCACTGGCTACTGCGTCCACCCTGGCCGCCCCACTCCTCCAGCCCCTTCTAATGAGGGGATGCTGTCGTCGCCATGACGACCCTCCCTCCCGCCCCCAGCCTTGGAGCTTGCCGCTGCTGCTGCTATTGGGGTCCCCACTGAGCCTGGGCATGGAGGACCCCAACTTCCCCCACCTGGGGGAGAGCTCGCAGCCGCCGCCCCGGGCCTGCCCCTGGCGCTGCTCCTGTCCCCGGGCGGACACGGTGGACTGCGCCGGCCTGGACCTGCAGCTGTTCCCACACAATATCACCAGGGCTGCTCAGCACCTCTCTCTGCAGGTGGGGAGACGTGGGGGGGGGGCGCAGGTGGGCGGGGTGCAGGTGGGAGGGGAAAGGAACTGGAGGCAGAGATATGGGGAGTGTGGGGGGTGCTGAGGGCTTGGGGAGCTGGGGTCTGCATCGTGTTTCTGGGGTCTTGGGGGGTGGAGAGGATGAGGCATTTGGGGGCAACGATGGGGTGATTGCGGGGAGGATGGGGTGTTGGCGCCCAGGTCTTTGTGATTTGTGGGTGATGGGGATACAGGACCCTGGCAGTTGCGGGGTTCTTTGCTGTCGATTGTGGGGTGATGGGGTTCTTTGGGGACGTTTGGGGTCCCCCGATAGGGTTCCAGCGCTGTAAGGGCTGCGGGCTATCGGGGCTGACTGTGGGGCTGGCGGGGTGTCCTGGGATATACTGAGAACCCGGATTCTGGGTCACCCCCCACCCCACAGAACAACCGGCTCCAGGAGCTCCCCTACAACGAGCTGTCGCGTCTCCGAGACCTGCGTACCCTCGACCTGCACAACAACCTCCTGTCCTCCGAGGGTGAGAGGTCTCTGCCCTGTGTGTGGGACGGAGGTCCCAGCGGCGCGGCGCGGCGCGGCCCTCCCCCGCCAGCGGCTGCCCACAGCCCTGCGGCTCTTCCTGGAAGTGTCCCTTGCTGAGCCGGTGGAAAGTCAGGGGTTGGGGCGGAGGGGGGGGGGGGGTCTGCGGCTTTTGCGGAGGGATCCAGTAGCGGGGGATGGGGCTGCTGGGAGCAGAGACGTACCCCAAAACCAGGCCTTGGGGGTCCCCTCGCCGCCCGCACCCTCCAGGCCTGCCGGACGAAGCCTTCGAGTCCCTGACTGAGCTGCAACACATTTACGTAGCCAACAATAAGGTGGGTGATCCGGACAGGCGCCGGGCATTTGGGGCGGTGGTGGGTGCGGGGGTGGGGGGCGGCACCAGGAGCCACGGCTGTACCCCTCCCCCCTCCCCGCGCGCCCCACAGCTCTCAGTGGCTCCTCAGTTCCTGCCCCGCTCCGTCCGCGTCGTGGACTTGGCGGCCAACCAAGTGATGGAGGTCTTCCCGCTCACCTTTGGGGAGAAGCCTGCGCTCAGGTAGCCCCTGGCCTGGGGCCCCTGGGGTAGGGACGGAGTCCTCACGCCATTTCTGGGCGCGGGTGCGTGCATGCGTGCGTCTGTATGTGTTTGAAACTGGGCACGAGCGATCCTGGATCCTGCATGCTGCCTGGGACAGGTGGTGACAGCAGGCTCGCAGGTGCACCCGCGCGTGCGCAGTCGCACGGTGTCCACTGCAACGCACACGTGCGCGCGCTGCGAGGCGGGGCACCGGGGGTGGGCGGCGAGGGGGCGCCGCTGGTGGCCGGAGCCTGGCTCCCCTCAGGTCTGTGTACCTCCACAACAACCAGTTGGCCAACGCCGGCCTGCCCCCCGACGCCTTCCGCGGCTCCGAGGCCGTGGCCACGCTGAGTCTCTCCAACAACCGGCTCCGCTACCTGCCGCCCAGTCTGCCGCCCTCACTGGAGCGCCTGCACCTGCAGGTGCGCCTCCTCCTGGACGCCCTCACCTCCCACCCAGCCTTCCTCCCACTGCGGCGCCCGCTCCTGGTCACTGCCTCCCTCAAGAACCTTCTGTGGCTCCCCGCCGCCGCTGCCATGGCTCCCTCGCAGACTCTCGGGTTTCATTTTCTTCCTCAGAACAACCTCATTTCCAAAGTGCCCCGAGGGGCCCTGAGCCGCCAGACCCACCTCCGGGAACTGTACCTCCAGCACAACCAGCTGACTGACGGCGGCCTGGACAACACGACTTTCAGGTGGGCCCTGTGGCGGCGCCGCGTGGGACTGCAAACCCCGCGTTGGCAGTCGAGGGGCTGAGAGCATCGACGCCTGGGGGGTTGTCCACTTGCAGTCCGTTTCCCCTGTGTGGCTCATTTAGTAGGCGCTTACTGTATACCAGGCTGCCACCAGCTAGGGTGCCTTAACTACCCCATATCTAGGTCTTCATGGCCGTTACCACCACAGGCTGTCCTCGGGACTGCTCACTCCTACAAGTCACCCTGGCGCCAGGGCCACCCCGAGCTCTCCCACCCACCCCCGATCTATCTCCCACCCGGCCCTCACTCGGCATCCGCCAAGCTTTCAATTCCGGCTGAAATGTTGCAGGATCGCTCCGCCCGCGCCCCACCCCCTCCCTGCTCTGAGCGCCCGCGCTCTGTCTCTCGGCTCCTCTTCCCGCAGCAAACTGCACAGCTTGGAGTATCTGGACTTGTCGCATAACCAGCTGGCTTCCGTGCCCACCGGCCTGCCCCGGAGCTTGGCCATCTTGCACCTGGGGCGCAACCACATCCGGCAGGTGCACGCCGAGCGGCTCCGCGGGGCCGAGGGCCTGCGTTACCTGTTGCTGCAGCACAACCAGTTGGGGACCTCTGGGCTGCCGGCTGGGGCCCTGCGGCCGCTGCGGCGCCTGCACACGCTGCACCTGTACGGCAACGGGCTGGCGCGCGTGCCCCCGGCGCTGCCCCGCCGCCTGCGGGCCCTGGTGCTACCCCACAACCGCGTGGCCGCGCTGGGCGCCCGCGACCTGGCGGCCACGCCACGCCTGACCGAGCTCAACTTGGCCTACAATCTCTTGGCCAGCGCCCGCGTGCACCGCCGGGCCTTCCGCCGGCTGCGGGCCCTGCGCAGCCTCGACCTGGCCGGGAACCAGCTGACCCAGCTGCCGTCCGGCCTGCCCGGCAGCCTGCACAGCCTGCGGCTGCAGCGCAACCAGCTGCGGGCCCTGGAGCCCGAGCAGCTGGCCGGCCTGGCCCAGCTGCGGGAGCTCAGCCTGGCGCACAATCGGCTCCGCGTGGGTGACATCGGGCCCGGCGCGTGGCACGAGCTGCAGGCCCTCCAGGTCAGGGACGGGCGGCTTTGGCCGCGTCTGCTGTCCCCGGGCTGTCCCCTCTTCCCGTTCTGCGCGCCGGGGGCTCTTTTTTCCAGCGCAGGAATCGGGGCAGCCAGGATGGGTGCTGGGGCCTGGGCGTGGCCAGGGGGAGGGTGCCCGGAAGTGAGGGGGGAGGGGCCGGCGGGGCCGACGGCCCGGGCTCGGTGCTGCCACCTGCGCCCTGTTGCACCTGCCAGGTGTTGGACCTGAGCCACAACGAGCTGTCCTTTGTGCCCCCTGACCTGCCCGAGGCTTTGCAAGAGTTGCACCTGCAGGGCAACCGCATCAGCCACATAGGGCCCGAGGCCTTCCTGACCACACCGAGCCTGCGCGCCCTCTTCCTCAGGTCGGGGGTGGGGGCGGGCAGCGGGCAGCGGGCGGAGGCGGGGGGGGGGGCCTCCTTCCCCTCCCTCCCCCCGGGCAGCTGCCCTCACGTCCGCCCCTCTGTGCAGGGCCAACAAGCTGCACCTGACCAGTATCTCGGCCGAGGCCTTCCTGGGCCTCCCGCACCTGCGCGTGGTCGACACGGCCGACAATCCGGAGCCGGTCCTGGTCCGGCTGCCGCCCAAGGCTACACGAGCCCCAAGGGTGGGGGGCTCCTGAGCCCGGAGGGGCCCAGCACTGGGCAGGCTGGCTGTGGACTGCAGACCCAGGCCCCGTACTGGGGGCACCTGGGGGAGTGGCTTAAGCAGACCACGCCCCCAGGTCCAGACAGGCCCTCACACCCGACCTTAACAATAAAAGTCTAAGTTTTCTGAGCACTGACCACGCCCCAGGCCACCTTCTGGGGTTCTCCCTGTCCCTGCGTCCCCCTGGGGAAATGGGGGCCCGGTTGTTGAGCGCACTCCCACCCCCATCCCACCTCCAGGGGGCTGGGTAGGCCTGGGGAAGATCCGGCCTGAGACAGACAGCACAGAGCCGAGCTGGGTGTGCCCTGGGCTCTTTATTGTGTCCTGTGGACCCTGGGGGTCCGAGCTGGGCCAGGGCGACCCCCCCAGCAGCCAAGGCGGGGGTTGGGGGGGACTCAGCCAGGCTCAGCGGCTTCTTTGGGGGGTCCAGGAAGGCCAGGGGGTAAAGTGCTCGCAGGGGCCCTTGGGGCTTTGGTCCCAGGCGCCCTCCCGGCTCCTGGGCTGTGCAAACAGGACTCTCCCGGGCCGCGCCCACCAGGCCTGGCGCTGCCGCCCGCCGGCCCAGCGGCTCTGCCTGGGCTGGGGGCCCGGAGCGGGGAGGGGTGGGGTGAGAGGAGTCCAGAACCGATTGTCCGCTGATTGTCTGCTCGGTGGCCCCGCTGACCAGGGTAGGGACGACGAGGAGGAGGGGGCGCCTGGCCCTCACCTGCGGAGCCGCTGCAGCTGGGGGAATGAAGCTGGGGGGGTCAGGAGGGCTCAAAACCCAGCGCTGCCTCTCCCCCACCCCACCCCCAGTCGGCCCAGCCCTGGCCGCCTCCCACGCGGCGGCTCACCTCGGTCTCCACCAGGTTCCGCCTGTACAGCGCCTCCTTTGCTGCCTCCTGGTTGGGGGCAGGGGGGCGGAGCGTCAGGGCCACGAACCACGCCCACAGGCCCACCTCCTTCCCCGGGCTGCGCCAAGGTACAGGCCCCAGCCCCGCCCCCTCCCTGGTCACGCTCACCGGCCCCACCCCACGGACCACGCCCCGGCCCGCCTCCTCCCTGGGCCACACCCTGGTCACACCCACAGCCTCACCATCTCCCTGACCACACCCCCGATCATGCCCACCGACCCCCGCCTGCTGTCGGGTCATGCCAAGGGCCACGCCCACAGATGCACCTCCTCCCAGACCACGCCCCACGGACATGCCCCTGACCCCGCCTCCTCCCGGGCCACGCCCCTGGCCCGCCTCCTCCCTGGGCCACGGCCCAGTCACACCCACAGCCTCGCCTCCTCTCTAACCACGCCCCCACAGACCACACCCCCGGCCCACCACACTCACCCTGCTGCCATCGTTGCCCAGGCGCCGGGCGGCCTCGGTGTAGAACTGCAGCTGCCGCTCCAGCTGTGCCGCGTACTCTGCGGGCGGGAGCAGGCTGGGCCCCGCCGCCTCCCCTCCCCGGGCCAGGCCCCGCGCCCCTCAGCCCCGGGACCCCCGCATCCCCAGCTCCCAGGCCCCTACCCCGCCGGATGCCCGGGCCGCCCTGCTCCAGCTGCGCCCTCTGCCATTGGCTCCGCTGCACGATGTCCTGGTACTGCTGAGCCACGTCTGGGGGCACCGGCCGCCGCGCCTGCCTGAGGGCCAGCATCTGGGGGATGGGGGACTGTGAGCACCCCGTCTAGGCCCGCATGCACCGCCCGCCACGTCCCCAGCCCCGCTGGGCCCACCCACCTTCCGTTCCAGGCGCTCTTGGTCGAAGGCCAGCACGCTGAGGCTGTGCAGAGGCCGGGCTGACCTGCTGGGGGGGCGGGGGCGGGCAGTGAGGGGCTGCCCAGCCCCCTGCAATCAACAGGCATGCTGGGTCGGGGTGGGGGGGACAGAGCAGGAGAGGGTGACCCCTGGGGAGCCCATGACCCAGGCAATGATCAGGGAGGGCCTCCAGGAGGTGGTGGCCACAGGAGACAGCTGGGCAGAGAAGCAGGCAGCCAGGGTACGGCAAGCAGGGGCGCGCAAAGCCTGGGTGTCTGGACTAAGTTCTTCAAAACCAAGCCCCTCCAGGACCAGGGTGGGGGGGCCCAGGCCAGGTCTTGGAGGCTGGGGTGGGGGGACACACCTGTTCCCCGGCTCCCTCGTCGGGGCAGGCACAGGAGGAGCCTTGCTTTTGGGCCCGGCTACCTGCTGTGGGGGGTGGGGGTGGGGGAGGTGCTGTGAGCCCTGGGGCTCCCGAGCCACAGCTCCCCCCCCCCCGCCCCGCCCGGGGGAGGGGCGGGGGGCTGCGCTCACTGCGGGCACCGGGTCAATGACCAGCCACCGCTCGGTCGTCGTCTCCAGCTGCTGGGCTGTCAGCGGCTCGCGGATCCGCACCATCACCTCCAGCCGCCCCCCCGTGGGCCGGCGCCCATCCAGGACCTGGGGTAGGGGGATGAGGGGAGGCTGAGGGTCGGAGGTGGGGGGGCAGGGGCGGGGAAGAAGCAGCGGCCATTTCCGGAAATAGGAGCCCGGGGTGGGGGGGCTATGGCTGAGAAGGCAGCAGGGTGCTGGGGGAACTTCCGGTTGGGCAGTGAGGACGCCTGGGATGGGGGTGGGGGGCTGGGTCAGCAGATGGGACCCCTCGCACCTCAAGGACGTCCCGGACCTCGCACGCCGTCTCCAGGGCGTCCAGTTTCAGCTGTGCTGTCCCCAGCACCCGGTCGGTCTTGAACAGCCCGCTGTGGGTGCCGGGGGCGGGGCAGGGGGAGGGGGGCCGTGAGCTGAGGGCCCGCCCCAGCCCCACCCATCGGCCCCGCCCCACACTTGCTCTGCCCCTTGACCCCACCCCGCCCCACCGCTCAGGGCCCACGGCCCCAATCCTTCGCCCCGTCCCACCCACCACAGAGCCCACAGGCCCCGCCCTTAGCCCCGCCCCGCTGCCGCCCCACGCTGCCTACGGCCCCGCCCCTTCGCCCCGTCCCACCCACCAGAGCCCACAGGCCCCGCCCTTAGCCCCGCCCCGCTGCCGCCAGCCCCCCAGCCCCGCCCAGCCACCGCCCCGCCCCGCCCAGCCGCGGCCCCAGCTCACCCCTTGTGCACCACCTCGAACTTGACGCCCTTGGTCTGCACGGCTCTCCGGAAGCCGCGGTGGCCGCGGTTGATGCAGAGTTTGAACTGCTCCTTGAACTCTGCGTGGGGAGGGTGGGAGGGGCTCAGGCCGGGTCTCACCCGCCTCCTGCTGGGGGGTCGGGAGGGCAGCGGCGGCCGCCTTGCCTTACCGGGGGAGTCCGTGCTCTTCACCACGCTGGTCTTGTCTTTCTGGGCTTCCTCCTGGGGCGGGAGGGGGGCAGGAAAGGTCAGGGGCCTGCGAGCTGCCCTCGGAGCCCCCTTCCCCAGTCCATCAGGGCTCCAGGTCCCCCCCGCCCCCACCACCACGTACCACGTTGGGGTAGGGGAAGTCGAAGCGGACAAAGACATCCAGGTCGCCGGGGGACAACCCTGCTGGGCAGACAGAGGGTCAGAGCTTGACCTCTCCCCTACCCCTGTCCGTGACCGTGACCCCGGCCGCGCTCACCTGGGGGCGTGGGCAAGCTGCTGGCCTTGAGGATGAACAGGAGCAAGTCGTTGCTGCTGAGATCCGGGAAGACCCTTCCCGGCGGGTGAGGGAACAGGCGCGCGCCTCAGCCCACTGTGCACCTGCCGCGTCCCCTCCCCCCACCCTGACCCGGGCTACGCGCGTGTGTAGGGTAGAGACCCTGCAGAGGGTTCACACGGAGGCAAGGCGCACAGCCTGCTCTTGGGGGGCCGCTGCAGGGTGGGTGGTCAGGGAGGGCTTCTCCGGGGAGGTGCTGTGGTAGGTGGCTTCAGAGGTCAGGAAGGGGCCACCATGGGTCAGGGAAGGTGTGTGGGTAGAGGCAGCAGTCTGGTACCGTGCCTGGTGGGCAGAGTTGGGGCGACAGGCGGGGCCGAGGTGACAGGGACCCAGGGCAAGGAGTCTGTTACCCACAGGGGGTGGGGAGACTGCAGCAAGAAGAAAGATGGACCCCCCAAAAAATCCTAACGTGTCCCTGGGCCCAGGGCGCAGGCTCAGCTCAGCACTTGCTACACCCACCGCCACAAACACCGCCGCCAGCCCGGCTCTTGCCACCTTCCAGGGGCACCTCGTGCCAGCCCCAGGGCCTTTGCACACCCTGCAGCCCGCCTCCCACCCACCACTGTGGGGGCCGGGGGCTCACTTGATGACGCTGAAAGTCCTCTGTTCGAAGCGGGCGACAGGCGTGGGGAGGCCCCGGGCGAAGGCCTGCTTCAGCGTCTCCATGCTCCGTTTACAGTCCTCTGCCAGCTTCTCAAACCTGTTGGCCGGGGCCTGGCTCAGGATGGCGCTGCGGGGGGGAGGGGGGCGGGGGGCCGGCTGGGGGGCGGGGGGCACCAGGGCACTTACTTGCTGGTTTCCACGATGTTGCCCAGCTGGGTGAACTGGTTGGAGTGATTCAGGCACATCTAGGGCAGCAGAGGGGTGTGAGGGCAGGGGAGCAGGGCCAAGACCCTGGCTGGGCCGGGGCGGGCTGGGGCAGGGGCGGGGCCCTCACCTCGTGCTGCTGTCTAATCAGCTTGGTGAGTTCCCCGTAGCGCCGGGCGGCCTCCTGGGACAGGCCCGGGCCAGGCCGCTGGACCAAGGCGAAGTCATCTTTGTTGACTGGGGCAGGTGGCACCTGGCACCAAGGAGCAGGCTGGTGGGGGAGGGGCCCTCTGGCCAGCCAGGGCCACCATCCCTGCCCCAGCGCTGTGTCACCGCCCCCCCCCCACGCTGCTGTTGGTCCATCGGCCACACAGCACTTGCAGACCCCATCCGTCAGCCACCCACCCCCAGCACTGTTTGTGGAGCTGCTACTGTGCGCCAGGCTCTGTTCTGGGGCTGGGGATGCCGCAGTGCTGCCCCCCCCCCCCCCATTTTAAAGTAAGGTATTGCATGCCAGAAGACAGCTGAGGGGCCGGCGCTGTGGCATAGCGGGTAAAGCCGTCAGCTGCCGTGCCAGCAACCCCTATGGGTGCCGGTTCAAGTCCTGCCCCACTTCCAATCCAGCTCTCTGCTGTGGCCTGGGAAGCAGTAGAAGATGGCCCAAGTCCTTGGGTCCCTGCACCTGCATGGGAGACCCGGATGGAACTTCTGGCTCCTGGCTGTAGATCTGCCCAGCTCTGGCCGTTGAGGCCAACTGGGGGGTGAACCAGCAAATGGAAGACCTCTCTCTCTCTAACTCTGCCTCTCAAATAAATAAATCTTAAAAAAAAAAAAATCCTGGATATTTTTCTTTCTTTGAGGTGGAGAGGGTCACCATCCCCACTTCCCCAAGGAGAAAAATGATGCCGAGAGAGACACAGCTTGTTTGGTCCCAAGGGGCTGAACCTGCTAAATGTCTCCCCTCTGGTTGAGAATGTGGTGGCCCAGAAAGACTACAAGTCCCAGGCTCCTTTGCAGCTAGGCATGGCCACATGACTCATGCTTGCCAATGGGAGGCAAGAAAAAATGAGGTCACTTCCTTTAAAGGAAACCGCCCCACTTTTTCTCTCTCACTTCTTCTCCTGTATGGACACAACCAGGGCAGTGAGTCCCTGGGGTCTCGAGGTCAAGGACGACCCCCACTTTAGGGTTCCAGGAGACCCCACAATGCAGAACCGGCCAGCCCTGTGTTACAAGCGAGAGACACCAAACGCCTGCCTCCTTGGAGATACAGTGGGGGTGTGGGCGGGGCTACTGGGACTCCTTCCGGGTCACGAGGCCACCGCGTCTGCGCAGTTCACCTTGGCGATGTCCACGGGCAGCCCGTTGCGGGAGGCCTCCAGCATGGGCTCCAGCCCCTTGGCCTGGCGCAGGTGCATCTTGGCGCCCTCCACGTCGTTCTTCTGCTTGGCTCGCAGCGCCGCCTGCAGGAGCTGCTTCTTGCGGCCCTCCAGGAAGGCGAGCTGCTGCTGGGCTGCGGGCAGAGGAGGGGGCTCTGCAGGGCAAGGGCGGGGCCGCGGGGCAGAGAAGCGGGGGCGGGGTCTGGGCTGCCTACCTCTGGTGGATGTGCCTTTCGGGGCTGCTTTGGGGGCCGGCGTGGGGCCCGGCTGCGGGGCCCTGGGCTGGGCTGTGGGGGCCGCAGGGCTGCTGTGCCTCTGAGGACATGGAGGAGAAATCAGAGCCTTGGCCGTGGCTGGCTCGAGGCTGCCACTCAACATGGACGTGGCCTGCAGCCCCAGGCCCCAGGCCCCAGCCCCGCGCACCTTCTTGGGCGCTTCGTCGCCGTCGTCGCCATCATCGTCGTCGTCCTCTGGGCCCTCGGCCTGGTTGGCCAGCTTCATGGCGGTCGCCAGGACGCCCACCAGGCTCGGCGGGGCGGCCTCCGTGGCCTCCAGGCCCTGGATCGGGGGAAAGCCTGGGCGGCCGGTGCGGTGGCCCGGGCAGGGTAGGGGGGTGAGGACCCGTAGCACTCCATGGTGCTGGTCCAGCCGGGGCTCCTCCCCCACCTAAGGGGGTCTCAAGCCTACCTGGGGGCACGGGCAGCTCGGCCACGTCCACGGCTCGGCCGGCCTTGTGGGCCCGGATGGCATCTTGGTATTGCTGCGGGGAACACAGGTGGTGGGGTGACCCCAGGGGTGGGAGGGCTGCGGGGGAGGGGAAGGGTTGGCCGCCTGCTCCCCCCCACCTACTCCCGCCCCAAGATGCCCCCCTCCACACACCTTGACAATGCGCTCATGCATGCGCGCCTTCCGCGCGTCGCCTTTGCCCTTGGCCTGGGCCGCGGCCACCTGGTAGCGTTGCATCCGCTGCTCCAGGGCCTCCAGCAGGGTCCGCGGGGGCGAGGGGACCTCTGGGCGGGACCGGGGGTGGGGGTGGTGGGGGAAGGGCTCAGGATCCAGGGCGGTCGGGCACTCTGTTGCCCCAGCGTGCCCAGCCCAGGGCAGCCCCGGAGCCTACCTGGGGAGGCAGGTGCCGCGGCAGGGGGCGGAGCCTGCGGCGTTGGTGACGGCGGGTCTGCGGGCAGCTGGTCTGGGGACAGAGGGGTCCGAGCCAATGGAGGGGGGGGCTTGCCTGGGGAACCCCCTGCCTCCTCCTCACAGTCCAGGCTACTCTAGCCGGGTGGGGTCCTCACCAGGCGGAGGGGGCAGGCGGGACAGGTCCACGGGCTCCCCTCGGCTCAGGGCCTCTAGGACAGCATCAAAACTCTAGGAGGAGAAAGACGGGGGCGTAGGCTGCGGTTGGGGGTGGGCCCGAGAATCTGTGGGGAGCGGGGGCAGACCCCACGCCCTGACAAGTGACGCGACTCCCAGCCCTGCCCCTTCGCTGACGCCATCTTGCTCAGTCCCCTCCTGCCCCTCTTCCAGAGGGGGAAGCGTCCCAGGCTCCTCCCCCTCCCCCTCCCCCCACCCCACCCCATGCCGCCCACAGGCGGGACGCACCTTGGCCACGCGGAAGTATCTGGTGGCGGCGGCCAGATCGCCCTGCTGCTTGGCGTGCAGTGCGGCCGCCTTGTACTGGTGCTGGCGACTCTGCAGCTGGGCCAGGGGGCCGGGGCTGCAGGGACCTGGAGCTGGGGGTGCGGGAGGGGAGGGGAACAATGGATGCGAAGCCCCTGGGGCCTGGGCAGAGTCAACGCACACACCATCACTGTTGGAACCCAGATGGTTCTTGGGCCCGTTGTACAGATGGGGAAGTTGAGGCCGGCTGGGGAGGGGGGACATGCTGCCCTCCTCGTGGTCACACAGCCTGAAGTTAGCACGATGGGGACTCAGCTCCAGGCCCTGGAGTCACTGGTGGGTTTTTGCAGGACATCAAGAACTCTGACTGGTTTGTTTCTTGAGTTTATTTATTGAATAGCTACAAATGGCCACCATGGCCAAGGCTGGCCCAAGCTGAAGCCAGGAGCCGGGAACCCCATCCGGGTCTCCCACACAGGTGCAGGGGCCCAAGCACTTGGACCATCCTCCACTGCTTTCCCAGGTGCATTAGCAGGGAGCTGGACCGGAAGTGGAGCAGCCGGGACGCGAACCTGCGGCTCCCCTAATGGGATGCCGGCGTCACGAGCACTGGTTTCACCTGGTGCAGCCACAACACGGGCCACCCTCGCCCACTCACCACCCCCAAACTCCCTGTAAGGTGACTTCTCCCATCTCTCATCTCAAATGCAGCCAGCAGCCAACGTGCCTGTTGGCAGTGTGTGGCAAACATCGTCATCTGAGAAAGAAAACTGTCACAGTGCCCATCTAAGGCTGCAGCTTGGGGCGCTGCTCAGATTCCAACCTAGCTCCCTGCTAAGGCACACGCAGAGACAGCCCAAGGGCTTGGGCCCCCCGGCACCGGCGTGGGAGACCCGGATGGAAGCTCCAGGCTCCAGGCTCCAGCCTGCCCCAGCCCTGGGCTGTTGGCAGTGCTGTGCAACCCTCACCGCTCTGATCTCTCTAGAACATTCTCCATCTTCCCCAAGGGAAAGTCGGGAGTCCATGAAACACGCATTGCCCCGCTCCTTCCTCTCGGTCCCCGGCATGCGGGTGCACACACACACACACACACACACACAGATTCTACTTCCTGTCTCTGGATTTCACAGTTCCATGTCTAGTCCTATAGGATTTGCGTTCTTGTGATTGGCTAATTTCTCTCAGCCTAGCGTCTCCCAGGCCTACCTGGGGGGTGGGAGCAGATGCTAAGAATTCTGTCATTTTCAGGGCTGTCTAATATTCCTCCATACAAACACACACACACACCCGTTTCACTTCCTAGCACCCACCCAGGCCCCGCCCACCGCCTTACCTGGAGGCTGCTGGGGCTTGATGGAGCCTGCAGGGGTCGCTGGAGCGCTGAGGGGAGGCGCTTCCAGGGTGAGCCTGGACTCGGGTTGGGCGGGGGCCGGGGTGTGGCCAGGAGCGGCCCCCGGGCTCTTCCCTAGGGCCACCGGCGGCGGGATGTCCTCTTCGTCGATGGCATGGCCCTTCCGGAAGGAAAGCAGCAGGCTTTCCAGCGTCTGGGGACGAGCCGGTGAGGGGTGGGTTTGGGAGAAGTGGGAGGCAGGGGCTGGGGCGCGGGCGTGGGGCTGCCTGCGTCCCACCCTCCGCCTGCTCACCTTAAGCCCTCGGTCGTAGCGCCGCATCTTGGCGCTGTCCCCGGCCTGCCTCGCGCTCTCCAGGGCCGTCTGGTAGAGCCTCAGTCTGTCCTGCAAGGTAGCTCCCACGCCTGGGCTGGGGGCTGCGGGCTTGGGCTGCGGGAGGCGCCAGGGACACGCGGTGCAGTTGGGGAAGGGGGTGCTCCGCTCGGCCGCCCCGCCCCCTCCTTGCCTTGTCACCCCCACTCCCTCCAAGGCCTGCCTCTGCCTCCCCCTTCCCTGCAGCGCCAGGTCACGGGAGGAAGTGGCAGCCGGCCGCGAGAGCCGTACCTGGGTCACGGGCGGCGGGGGCTCCGAGGCCTTGGGGTCCTCCCCTAAGACCTCATTCAGTTCTGCCTGCAGCGAGACACAGCCCGGAGGCGGGGTGTGAGGGCGGCCGTGGGCGGGCCCAGGGAGGAAGCCACGCCCACACCACGCCCACACCACGCCCACACCACGCCCGAATTGCTCACCATCAGGTCATCGTCCGCCTCCACATCCTCCTCGTCTGTCCCCTCCTCCTGGTCCTCGTCCGGGTCCCGCATGCACAGCCTGGCCATCTTCTCTATGGCCTCCATGGGCAGGGGACCTGGTAGCAAAGGGGGGTCCCCAGCTAGGGGCAGGATCTTCCCGGGCCCGGAGTTTCCGGTCCTGGCTAGCCACAGCTCCGAGGGACAGGGGGCGGCCCAGCCCCCCGCAAGCTCCCATGGCCTCAGCTGCTCCGTAGGCAGCCTCAGGGTTGGACCCGGGCTCCTGAGTGCCAGCCCCAGCCCCGGGGGTCGGGCTTCTCCGCATGCTCTACGGGGGGATTACAGCAGTTCCTCCCGCGCAGGGAGGCGGTGGGCACAGATGGTGAACGAAGCACTTGGTGTGCGCGCACACACACACACACACACACACGGTGCCATCAGCGGCTGCCTCCCAGGGTGCACCCGCGCAGGAAGCTGGAACCAGGACCCAAATCCAAGTGCTCCCGATATGGGATGCGGGGGTCCTACGTGGCGGTGGCTTCGCCACGGAGCCGAACCCTGGCCCTGGAGATGCCTTATTGACTTAAGGACAGCTCACTAGTTAACTTTGAACCTGAGGCCGGCAGCTCTGTAACCCGTGCAGCGGGAGCCAGTGTGACACGCAGTGGGAACACAGAACTGCACCTGCGCAGTGCGTGAGGGGTGGGGCGGGGTGTCCTTGAACAGCCTGCTCACCCCCAGAGTGCACGGAGATAGGAAGCAGGCCACGGAAAACCACACCTACTCACAGCACCGTCGCTGCCTCGAGTGGGCGTGATGTTACCGGTTCTGCCAGCCCGGGCAGACAGCTGCTAGGGCGTGTCTCCCTGAACGCACACCCCAGTTTTTTGTCCCCCAGTCTTTGTTCATGGTACTAAGACGGGTGGATGCTGGGCCAGCACTGTGGCGCAGTGGGTTAATCGGCCACCTGTGCGTCGGCATCCCATAGGAGCGCCCGTTCCAGTCCCAGTCCCGGCTGCTCCACTTCCGATCCAGCTCCCTGCTAACCTGCCTGGGAAAGCAGTACAAGAAGGCCCTAGTCCTTGGGCCCCTGCACCCACGTGGGAGACCCGGATGGAGCTCCTGGCCCCTGGCTTCAGCCCGGCCCAAATCGGACTGTTGCAGGCCTTTGGGAAATCAACCAGCAGATGGAAGATCTCTCTCTCTCTCTCTCTCTCATTCTGCCTTTCACGTAAATAAATAAATCTTTAAAGGGCGAGGGGCGGGTAGCGCTGTGGCACAGAGAAACGTCTAGGGGGAGGCGCTACGCATAACTCACCTTTGCCTTTGAACTTCTCCAGGGCTGGGGGCTGGCCTCCCACCAGGGCCAGGAACTCGGCCTCCAGCTCCTCATCATTGACTCCGTCCTCGGGCATGATCAGGCCGTCCGGGGAGAGGTCGACCAGGAGGCCCAGCTGCAGGAAGAAGAGGCAGATGCTGCGGGTGCATGCGAGGCCGGCGGGAGCTGCCACGGTGCCGAGTCCCCTCAGGAGCACGGAACGGAGGTCTCCCTGGGGAAAGCCGCGTCCCAGGAGGCTGGGACAGGTGGAACGGGTGTCCCGGGCTGGGCCTGGCGCTCTGGGGCTAGGGGCAGGTGGAGAGAGCCAGGGCAGTGTGGGAACAGTCCACACACTCCAGCTTTTCTCTCCAGTGTCCTCGGCACAGGGCGAGTGCAGGCAAGTGGACGCATTGGCCAGAAACCCTGACATCGGTGGAGAAGGGGAAAGTGGGCCACAGGGGGCCGGCGCTGTGGCCGCGGCAGGTGAAGCCTCCCTCTGCGATGCCAGCATCCCCTGCAGGTCCCGGGCTGGGACCTGACTGCTCCAATTCCGATCCAGCTCCCTGCTAATGCACCTGGGAAAGCAGCAGAGGATGGCCCAAGGCTTTGGGCCCCTGCACCTGCATGGGAGACCTGGAAGAAGCTCCTGGCTCCTGGCTTCGGATCGGTGCAGCTCCAGCCATTGCGGCAAATTAGGGAGTGAACCAGCGGATGGAAGACCTCTCTCTCTCTCTCCCTCTCGCTCTCTCATCTCTTTCTCTCTCTCTGCCTCTCCTTCTCTCTCTGTGTAACTCTTTCAAAGTAAATACATAAATCTTTAAAAATAAATAAGTCTTTTAAATAATAAATTTAAAAAAACAGCCAAACTTCAGTATGGCTCCAAGTACCAGGACACACCATGACATTTATCGAGTGCTACGTTAAACAGACAGATACAGGGCGGCACTGCGGCACCAACATCCCACGGGGGCGGCAGGGTTCCCGTCCCGGCTGCTCCACTTCTGATCCAGCTCCCGGCTGATGGCCTGGGAGAAGCAGTGGTACTTGGGCCCCTGCCACCCACATGAGAGACCCGGATGAAACTCCTGGCTCCTGCCTCTGGCCTGGCCCAGCCCCTGCCAATTCAGCCATCTGGGGAGCGGATATAGCTCTTTGTTTCTGTCTCTCCCTCTCTCTCTTTCAAAATAAATAAATATAACTTTCAAAAAGTTATTAAAAATAAAAAAAGACAAATGCCTTTTCATTCTTTTTTTCCTCTCATGGAGTTTCATAAACTCTATAAGTCATCTCAATGAAATTTTTTTAAATGAAGATTTATTTATTTATTTGGAAGACAGAGATACAGAGAGAGAGGGAGGGAGGGAGGGAGGGAGGTCTTTCATCCTCTGGTTCACTCCCCCAAGTGGCTGCAATGGCCAGAGCTGAGGCCAGGCCGAATCCAGGGGTTCCATCCGGGTCTCCCACACAGATGCAGGGGCCCAAGCACTTGGGCCATCCTCCGCTGCTTTCCCAGGCCATAGCAGAGAGCAGGATCAGAAGTGGAGCAGCCAGGACTCGAACCGGCGCCCCTATGGGATGCCGGCACTGCAGGTGGCGGCCTTCCCCGGCTATGCCACAGCAGAGAATAAATCAAACTCCGTTGGTGCCTGGGGCAGAGGAGTGGGCCGGTGGGGGAGAGGCAGCAGCCACAGACACGCGGATTTATGGCGGCAGTTCTGGACTTGGACTTAACTCGGCCAAGCTGTTAATCCCTGTGACCTTGGACAGCTGTCTGCACCTCTGCTGGTCTCGGTGAACTCATCTGAGCAAAGGGAATAAGACGAACCCAGCCAGGGCAAGGGTTGGATAAGCCAGGTCCAGGGGCGGCCCCTCCCCAGTTGAGCTAATGTAGCAACAGGTGGCCTCGAGCCCGGGGCGGGGCACCAGGCGCTGGGGACCCAAAGCCTGTAGGCCGCGCTTTGGGGGTGAGGGGAGGCTCGAGCCTCTCCTGGAGGGCGAGAAACCGGGGTTCACCTGGGGGGAGGCGGAGATCAGGCTTCCGCGGGGGGGTGGGGCCCTCCCCTGCGCGTGTGACTCGGGGTGAGGAGCCCTGGGGCTCAGACTCACCTGGCGGGCGGCTGCAGCGCCTCGGCCCGGGGGTCCCGGAGGTCCCTTCCTCTTGTTCATCTTCCAGGCTGGATGCCTGGACCACCGGCCCCTGCGCCTGGCCTTGCGCTGCCTCCTCCCGGGGGGCGGGGGGGGCGGTCGCCGTGCACGCCCACTTCGTGAGCCCCGCGCCTCCTGGTCGGTGTCCCCCGGCCGCCAACCTCGCGCCCTTGTCTGGCCTTCCCCCTGCCAGGTGGCTGCCCCACTTCCGCCTTGGCCCTTGGGCGCCGCCGCACCGGAGCGCGGCCACTGGACTCGCCGGGCCCGCCTCACCGAAACTACAACTCCCGGCAGGCACTGCGCAGGGGCCGGGGCGCATGCGCCTGAAGGAGGGGCGGTGGACGCCGTCGCGGAGGAGCTCGTGTCGCGCATGCGCGGGGCGGGGCCCGGCACTGCGCGGGAAAGAGGCGGAGCTCGAGCAGGTGTGAGGGACGCTGAGGGCCTCGGGTTCGAGGCGTCTTGCGACCACACGCGGGCTCTGGCTTCTCTTGAGCTAGCGGGTCCCCGCTTTCGGGGTCCGGGGTAGTGTTAGTGTGTGTGGTGGGGGGACCGGTCACCACCAGCCGGGGGCCACAGCGCCCAGGCCTCGGCCGACCGGAACTCGGTGACAGTCGCCTTGGCCTTTTTGGAAACACAGATAGTTTAATTATCCACCAGCAGATCCAGGTGGCCCAGGTCGGCCGGGGCTGGCCCGCTCCCTCCAAGTCCTTGGGAGAGCCGCTGGGGGGCCCCTGCAGTGTCCCCAAGTGACCTGGAAGGTCACTTTCTGGGACGCCTTCACGGACCAACCCCGGATGCCCCTGCCTGGAGCGAGGGGCTGGAGCCAGAGCCCCCACCCCTACCCCACGGCCTCGGGGCCGCTCCCCTGTGCAGTGTGGGGGGGGTGGTCGCGCCCAGGGGTCCCCCTCCGAGCCCTGCTGGGGCTGAAGCGACCCCCTTGGGGAGCAGGCTCGGATAGGGGTGGGGACCACTGGCTGCAGAGCCGCGGCCGGGCCTGCTTCTAACTGGGGCCGTTGTTCGCAGATTTCTCACGGGAGACATAAGATGACTAAGAGGAAGAAGCTCCGGACCTCAGGTACTTTGTCCATTCAAGCTCAAAGCTGCCCGGCTTTTGGGTCTTTTTTCCAGGCCCTCAACTACACCCTGGGCGGAGGGGGGGGATCCAGCTCAGCTCGCCCCCCCCCCCCCGGTGTTGTCAGCGATTGGTGCACCCCCCCCCCACTTAGCAGAGAAGTACAAAGGCCACTTCTGCGTGGCTCACGGATGTAGGGGGAGGGGGGATGCTCGCCGGTCTCCCCCCCACACGCGGGACAGGGCAGATGACCAGCAGATGGGAAATGCCTCGTGCAGATGTGAGCATCAGGCGCCGAGAGCCGCGGGGGTGGCCGTGACCTTGGCGAGAAAGGCCCGGGGCCACCCACGGGCAGCTCCTCTTGGCGGAAGCCGCACCCGCTCAGCGGACGTCGGCGAGGAGGGGACCAAGGAAGAAGGTTCTGGAAGGTCCTGGAACATGCTGAGAGCCCCACCCCCACCCCCGTCCCCGTTGTCTCCCGGTGGCTTTGGTGCTGGACACAGAGTTCCGCCTCGTTGGGGTCTGAAGTCCCGCGGGGGAACAGATCCTGGGCAGAAAACACGAGGCTGTTTACCCCCCCCCCGATTTTTTTTTTTTTTTTATATTTTTCATTTCGTACAAACGTCCATGGAGTGAGCCAGGCAGCCTGGGTTTGGGGGTTGTGGGGGAACCGGAGAAACAAAGCTGCTGCATTTTTGTCTTGCCTGGCAGAGCCCAGGGCAGGGATGGGGTTCGTGGGGGAACCCCCACCAGGGAAGTTTCTGGGGTGGACACCTCGGGGATGGGGGCAGGGTAAAAGCCCACTGCTCCCTGCTTCCGAGTTGGATCCCAACTTACACACACACACACAGCAACTGGCACAGAGCTCCAACTCGAGTCATTTCTTCACTGAATCATTTCTTCATTGAATGCATGATTAGGTTGGGGGCCCGCTTTGGGGGGGGGATCTCCAAAGCCAACCCATGACCACTGGCACTTTCTGTGCGAGGGCATTTGCTTTGGTCACCAAGTAGACACCCATCAACACCTTGGCTGGGCAAGGAAGGGCAGGTGCTGTGGCGTAGCGGGTAAAGCCGCCACCTGCAGTGCCAGCATCCCGTATGGACACCGGTTCAAGTCCCGGCTGCTCCTCTCCTGATCCAGCTCCCTGCTATGGCCTGGGAAGGAAGGCAGCTGATACTGGCCCAAGTGCTTGGGCCCTGCACCCACGTGGAGACCCGGATGGAGCTCCTGGCTTCAGCCTGGCCCAGCCCCTGGCTGTGGCGGCCATTTGGGGAGTGAACCAGCAGGTAAAGTCCTCTCTCTCTCTTTTCCTTTTCTAGTAGATGAATATAAGTAAACTTTTTAAAACTATTTATTTCGAAAATCAGAGTTACAGAGGGAGGGAGAGAGAGAGATTTTTCATCCACTGGTTCACTCCCGATAGCCGAAACAGTCAGCGCTGGGCCAGGCCAAAGCCAGGAGCTCCATCCGGGTCTCCCACGTGGGTGGCAGAAGGACTTGGGCCATCTTCCACTGCTTTCCCAGGCCATAGCAGGGAGCTGGATCGGAAGTGGAGCAGCCGGGACTCGAACCGGCGCCCACGTGGGATGCAGCGGCTTCACCCGCTATGCCACTCTTGAATCCCATGTCCCTGTAAGCTTGCGGGCCCTGAACAGGGTTGCTGCCCACCTCTCGCTCACCAGGAGAGCCGCAGAACGGGTCCCGTGCCCTGGCCGCTCGCCCGCCCGCCCGCTTCGGGCACAGCAGCGGCCCTGCTCGATTTGCTCTTTGTCCTCGGCTGCGCAGGCTCCCAGCGTCTCCCTCTGTCTGCCCCCAGGAGGAGCCCTCTGTCCTCCGAGAGCCCCCAAGGACCCAAGGCTGGGAGAGTCTGACGGGGGCTCCCAGAGTCCCACGCTCCGCTGCTGGCAGCACCTGGAGGAGTCGGAGAGCAGATCGGGACCCAGTTCCTCTCCGGAGCACAGCCAGGAGCAGCCAGGGCAGGCCGGGCCCAGGTAGGTGGCTCCGTGAACCCCTTCCTGTCGGCCCCCAGCAGCCGGGGGACGGGGAGGGACTCAGGGCAGGGGGCCACCATGCCTGCCCCACGCTGCGCCTCCCACACCTGCCCAGGGCCCGTCCGCGTCGGAGCCATGGACAAGGTTCAAGGTTACTGAGAGCAGCTCGATCCTGTGCTGGACAAATCCTCCTCCGTCTCCTCATCCCTGTGAGGAACCTGTCGGAGAATATTGAGGTAGCAGTCGAGTGTTGTCAGAAGTCAGGGTGCTTCTGGCCTCCTTTTCTTTTTCTTTTCTTTTTTCTTTTTTTTTTTTTTTTTTTTTTTTTTGACAGGCAGAGTGGAAGTGAGAGAGAGAGAGAGAGAGAGAAAGGTCTTCCTTTGCCGTTGGTTCACCCTCCAATGGCCGCCATGGCCGGCGCGCTGCGGCCGGCGTACTGCGCTGATCCGAAGCCAGGAGCCAGGTGCTTCTCCTGGTCTCCCATGGGGTGCAGGGCCCAAGCACTTGGGCCATCCTCCACTGCACTCCCTGGACACGGCAGAGAGCTGGCCTGGAAGAGGGGCAACCGGGACAGAATCCGGCGCCCCGACCGGGACTAGAACCCGGTGTGCCGACGCCACTAGGTGGAGGATTAGCCTAGTGAGCCGCAGTGTCGGCCCTCTGTCTGCTCTTTCTAAAGACTGATTTCTTTATTTGAAAGTTGAGCTACACAGAGAGGGAGAGGCAGAGAGAGAGAGAGAGAGAGAGAGAGGGAGAGGTCTTCCACCTACTGGTTCACTCCCCAATTGGCTGCAATGGCCAGAGGTGTGCCGATCTGAAGCCAGGAGCCAGGGTCTCCCACGTGGGTGCAGGGGCCCAAGACCTTGGGCCATCTTCCGCTGCTTTCCCAGGCCATAGCAGGGAGCTGGATCGGAAGTGGAGCAGCCGGAACTCGAACCGGCACCCACATGGAATGCTGGCACCGCAGGCAGTGGATTTAGCTGCTACGCCACAGCGCCAGCCCCCTAAAATCTCTAGTGTAACTCATTTCAATCTCGAGACCCTAAAAGCTGTCTTCGAGGTTTTCCGTCACATTCCAGGAACGGGGTAGTCTCCACCCACCTCACAACCCCGGGGTGGCCCAGGCCCTCCTGCAGGGGCCACCCAGACAGGTCAGGAAGTGTCCCTGGGCCATCACCCTTTGCTGCATTTTTTTTTTTTTTTTGACAGGCAGAGTGGAAGTGAGAGAGAGAGAGAGAGAGAGAGAAAGGTCTTCCTTTGCCGTTGGTTCACCCTCCAATGGCCGCCGCGGCTGGCGCGCTGCGGCCGGCGCACCGCGCTGATCCGATGGCAGGAGCCAGGAGCCAGGTGCTTTTCCTGGTCTCCCATGGGGTGCAGGGCCCAAGCACCTGGGCCATCCTCCACTGCACTCCCTGGCCACAGCAGAGGGCTGGCCTGGAAGAGGGGCAACCGGGACAGAATCCGGCGCCCCGACCGGGACTAGAACCCGGTGTGCCGGCGCCGCTAGGCGGAGGATTAGCCTAGTGAGCCGCGGCGCCGGCCTCTTTGCTGCATTTTAACACCAGAATCCCTGTCCTGGTGGGAGCTTAGGCCTTATTTATCATTCATGCAACCTATGTTGGGGCATGTTTCTTTAAAAGAAAAAAAAAAGATTGTATTTATCTGAAAAGCAGAGTGACAGAGAGAAAGAGAGATTGTCCATTTGTTGGTTCACTCCCCAAAAGGCCACAACACCTGGGGCCAGGAGCCAGGATCTCCATCCGGGTCTCCCACGTGAGTGCAAGGGCCAAGCACTTGGGCCATCCTCCACTGCTTTCTCAGGTGTATGAGCAGGGAGCTGAATGGGAAGTGGAGCAGCCGGGACTCGAACCGATGCCCGTATGGGATGTGGGTGTCCCAAGCGGGGACTTAACCCAGGTGCCACCACGCTGGCCTTTGTGCATAGCTCTGAAGTCTGCCTGTGTGAGCTCCACCCACCTATGTGTGATGACAAGTCCCGCTCACGCCCTCACCCCCCCCCCCCAAAACGGAAGATGGCCCGGGGCCCTGCTTAGGGCACTTCTTTGAGTGACAGCCCCTCCTGGCCAGTCTCTTAAGACCCGCCAGGAAGCAGGCCCGGCATTTTGGGAGGGCGGCACGCCGTCCATCCGTCCGTCCGTCCGTCAATCCATCACGCCCCCCGTAAAAGCAGGTGTCCCTGGGCGCCGCTTTTGTTTAGGAATTGGTTTTCCGTTCGTCCGGCTGGCGGGCTGACCCTTGGTCAGTGTCTCCCCAGCTTGGTCTTTCTCCATTCAGCTCCCAAGATGTGGACACAGGAGCCGCCTGCAGGCTCCCGGGGCCGCCGGAGAAGGAGCCGCCTCTGTTTCCTCTCTCGCAGGTGCGTAGCCCTGCGCCTGCTGCAGGCACCCGGCCTCCCCTCCCCGGGGCTCAAGTTCCGCCTCTCTGCTGGAGGGGGGAGGGCAGGGCCGGGGGACCAGAGGCCCCAGGCCTGGAGGGCGAAGGCTGCAGGGAAGCGGCCGGTTTGACGGTAGCTTTGTTTCTCCAGCACGCACAGAACGCAGCTGGGAGATTCGTCCCCCAGTTTGCAAAACCCAGGAAGACAGCGACGCTGAGGAAAGCGGAAAGCGGAGACGAGGCCGCTGGAAGCAGTGGGACCCCCAGCCCGGTAAGGCCGGGAAGGCCCTGTCCACTTCCAGGCCCGGCCTCCCCCAGGGGGCAGGGGTGGGGGGGGAGCCCTGCTCTGCACCCCTCGTGCCCAGCGCACTGAGCTACAGACGTGAGCATGAGCAGCCCCCCTGCAGATGCCATGGGGGTGGGGGCTCAGCCTCAGAGCTGGCGGAGGAGGACACCCAGGCAGGGCCTGAGGCAGCAGCAGGGTGGGCCTGGAGCCCACCAGGGGTTGATAGCGGAGAGCCAGGGGCCCAGGGACAGCACTGGCCAGAGGCGGCCAGGTTCTGACGTTGCTGAAGGCAGCACTGACGGGCTGGGCATAAGGGGAGGGGAGTGGGGTGGACTCCAGGGCCTGCGACCTGAGTGGCTGGAGACATGGCGACTCGGGGCAGGCCCAGGAGCCCGTGTCACCTTGGAGGTGACCGCCAGGTGCCAGGATCACAGGCCTCTGGGGCCAGGGCCAGAGCCAGGGAGTTCAGGCCTGAGCTGCTGGGAAGATGGCCCTGCCCCTCCCCAAGGGACAGCGTCCCCCCCACCCGCCGTGTCCCGGCCACGCCTCCTCTCCCAGCCCCACCTCCCGTTCTTCCCACCACCCTCTCTGGCCATTTCCTACCTGCAGTGACAGTGATTTTCTTTATCTCCATCTCCGTGTATGTGTGTGTGTGTGCGAGTGTGTGTGTGTCTGTGACACTCTGCTTTTCAAAGAGATAATAATGCTTATATTTGCTTGAGAGCCAGAGAGAGTGTCCATCTGCTGGTTCACTCCCCAAATGCCTGTAGTGGGGAAGTAGGGGCCAGGCGCTCCATCCAGGCCTCCCAGGTGGGTGGCAGGGACCCAGCATGCCCTGCGGCCTTCCCAGGGTACGCGGGAGCAGGGAGCCGGCGTGGGGCATGGACGTGGGTACTGAGCAGGCGTCTTTAACCACCAGGCTAAATGCCGGTGGTTTGTGTCCCTGATCTGCCTGGGTGCCCCTGGTGTTGGCCGGGAGACATCCCCCGTGGAAAGAGAGGCCAACCGCAGCATTGGCACCCAACCATCTTCCAGTGCCCCGAGCCGTGCAGCGCCTGAGTCAGTGGACCAGTGGTGACGGCCAATCACCCCTGGGTGCTGGTGCCGAGTCCTCCTCTCCCCACAGGAAGCTCCATCACCGTCGGAGCCCAGCGCCCGGCAGGCGGAGTTGCTGCAGGAGACCCAGGGCCTGGGACACCAGACAGAGTCAGACAGCGCCTGCCCAGGGTACAGCGGCCGGGACCCTGCGGCCAGCAGCAAGGACACCCTGCCCTCGGCCTCTGGGGGAGAGGGGGCGTGGCCCTGTGTCTCAGAGAGGGCCAGCCAGGACCCTGGGGCCCACACGGAGGGTGATGAAAGCAGCCAGGAGACAAAGAGGCCTTGGGTCCCAGTGAGTTGCGGGCAGGAAGGCCCCCTGCTGGGCAGTGAGGCTGCAGGGAGGGGGGCAGAGGCAGGAGCCCCCCAGGAGGGCGGCACCCAAGGGGGAGCAGGGGTGGAGCTGCCCCAGGGGCCCCAGGAGGAAGAAGACGCGACCGCAGGCACCCCAGTGTCAGCTCCTGCCGTGGGCCCCCCTTGGGGACCGGGCCCTGGCAATCAAGGGGAGACAGCCAGTGGGCCAGGCAGCCCGGGGAGCTCCTCCCCAGGAGCCCACGTTGCCACAGAGCCCCCAGCGCCAGAACAGAGGGCCCTGCAGGCGGCCGGCGTGGACGGGCAGGCCGCCCCCAGCTCTGCAGCCTCTCCCGGCGGGACAGCCCCTGACGGAGGCCACAGCCCGGCCCCGCTGGGCCACACGCCGCTGGCCGGGGACAGCCCAGGGGGCAGAGAGCAAGCAGGGCCGGAAGACACCGGCGACAGCCCCGCGGGTGCCCCGGGGAACAGAGAGCCCGCCGTGGGTGCTGCGGGTTCTGGCCACGCAGCCCTGCAAACAAGTCCAGATGTCGCTCAGAGACAAGGGCCTGGCCCCCAGCCACCAGACCTCGAGGGGCTCTGTCCATCCCTCGGAGCCTCTGCTCTGCCTGGGGACAGACTTGCAGCGGCTGACCCCGCCCAGGAGCGCAGGGCTCCCCAGCACCAGCCTGAGGCAGCCTGGGAGGCGGCCTCAGCCACGGAACTCGACTTCCTGCCGGACAGTCAGATCCAGGGCGTGCTGGATTTTGAAGCCCCACCCCAGCAGGTAAGAGCCGCCCACAGGCAGGTGCCACAGGGCAGGTGCCACACCTGACACCCAGAGGGAGCGGGATGAGGACGACACGGGCCTCATGGGGCCGCGTGGACACAGCCCACAAGTCCAGGGCACCAGGCCGCAGCCCTGTCGGCCGTGGGAGTCTTGGTGTCCCGGATGTGTGGCTGTGGGGACCCTCTGTCTTCCTTGTACGGCAGCCCCCACCCCGGGCAGCTTCCCCCACCCTCATCCCCTGTCGCCTTTGGTGCCTGTGCCTGTGCCTGCTCCGAGATCTCCCATGGGACACACAGAGGGTTGAGGAGCAGGAAGGGGGCCCTGCAGCGGCAGGGACCTCACGACTGGCCCTGTAGAGGGGACTTCAGTCCTGACCCAGCAAGGGCCTTGGGGCGGGGGGAGCGCGGATAGAATTCTGTATTCAGATATAGTCAGAGAGCTCCAAGGAGTTCGTGGGAGAAATGTGTTATTAAAAAAAAAATTGCACTTTTCTGTCCGAGATCTCTCATAGCAGAGCCGCTTTGTGAGCCTGGTGTCGGGCCGGCGCGGTGGTGCGGGGGGTTAAGGGGCCGCCTGTCCCACCAGCATCCCACATCCCAGTGCCCGTTCCAGTCCTGCAGCTCGGTTTCTGATCCGGCTTCCTGCTACTGCACCTGGGAAAGCAGGAGTTGGATCAGGAGCTGGGGTCCCTGGCAGCCACGTGGGAGACCAGGAGGCAATTCCTGGCTCCTGGCTTTGGCCTGGCCCAGAACTGGTGGTTTGTTGCCATGTAGGGAGTGAACCAGCAGATGGAAGCGTGCTCTCTCTCTCTCTCTCAAGATTTATTTATGTATTTGAAAGAGTTACACAGAGAGAGGGAGAGAGAGAGAGAGCGCGCTTCTACCTGCTGGTTCACTCCCCAAATGGCCGCAGCAGCCTGAACTGGGCTGATCAGGAGCCAGGAGCTCCATCCGGGTCTCCCAGTTGAGCAGCAGGGCCCAAGCACTTGGGCCGTCACCCGCTGCCTTCCCCGGGAGCTGGATTGGCAGCAAGGCAGCCGGATACCACCACGTACTCTGAAATGGGATGCCAAGGGTCACCAGCAGCAGCTTCACCCAGCCTGCCAGGTGGCAGCCCCGGCCCTGGGGG
Organism: Oryctolagus cuniculus; assembly: GCF_964237555.1. NCBI lineage: Eukaryota > Metazoa > Chordata > Mammalia > Lagomorpha > Leporidae > Oryctolagus > Oryctolagus cuniculus. Next base: position 62,865,913 of record NC_091447.1, on the reverse strand, counting down.
AGACGGGAGTCTAAGCTCCAGGGCCCTGCAGGTGCAGCCTGGGGGTGGAGGCGGTGCTCTGTCTTCAGCGAGGGTGTGGCAGAGGGGTCGAAGGCCCCAGCTGCAGGTGGCCCAGCTGGGAGGGGAGGCAGGGAGGCGGCCTTGGGGCGGCTCCCGGGTCAGCCTGGCCCCCAGCATCTGTCCAGCAGCGGGCAGATGTGGCCGCCACCCGGTGCGGTTTCCCCTGCCTCCCCCCACCAGCTGCGTCCCTGAGGGTGAGTGTCAGGCCCCGAAGCACCGCGGCCCTTGAAGCTGTTTTGTTTTTTCCTACAACACAGCCCTGAAACATTAGCCGATTTCACTGGCGCAGGGGCTAAAGAAAGAGCCGCTTATGTGTGTGTGGGGGGGGGGGGGGGCGGGGCTGGGTTTCTCAAGCTAGCAAAATGGGGGCTCCAAGCCACTGCTTGGCGGGAGGGGCGGGGGGGGGGATGTCAGATGCTCCCAGGAGACCAAACTTCGAGAATTTGCTCCAAAAAAGATCAAGAGATGGGAGGAGCCAAGGCGGTCAGACCTGCCCAGCAGCCCCGGCCACTACAAAGCTGACAACACCCGGGCAGGCGTGCTGGGCCCTGACACGGGGCGTTGCCCAGCAAGTCGGGGCGACTCAGCCACCAGCCAGGTTCCCATGGGAAGGTTCCAGAGGCCCCGGGGTGGCGGGAAGGCAGGGGCGCCGGGGGACAGACCCAAAGCTGACCGCGCCCCCCAACCCCCCACCATGGATGGAGCTGGTTTTTCTGCTCCTGGTCAGCTGAAAAGCTGGGCTCTGGGGTCCTCGCCCATCCTACCCCTACCCCACCCCCCAAGCTGTTTTTTTTTAAGCCACAAAATTGGGGCAGGCACGGTGGCCAGCAGGTTAAGCCACCGTTTGCGACACCAGCCTCACCTGTGAACACTGTTCACGTCTCAGCTGCTCCACTTCCCGTCCAGCTCCCCGCGAATGCACCTGGGAAGAGCAGCAGAGGACGGCCCAAGTGCTCGGGCCCCCGCCCCCGACGTGGGAGACCCGGATGGAGTTCTGGGCTCCTGGCTTGGGCCTGGCCCAGTTCCAGCTGTTGGAGCCAGTGAGATGGAAGATGTCTCGCCTCTCTCTTTCTCTCTCTCTCTCTCTCCCTCTCCCTCCATCCCTGTCTGCTTGCTTTTCCGTGTGTGTGCAGGGGAGAGGCGAGGAGGGAGCAGCCTGGGCTCCGTCCTCTCCATGGCGCTTTGCCCCTGCAAGTGTCCCCTGCACTGGACTGGAAGATTCACTCACAGGCCCTGTCCCCTTTTCCCAGGCGTGTCCCGTGGGTCCTTGCTGGCCTGACCCCAGCCCTCTTGCCAACAGAGGCCCTATCACGGTGGCCAGGCCACAGCAGAGGTAGGCGCAGGGTGGGGCGGAAGTGGCCCCCGGGACCCCGGCCCACAGCCCTGTGCGTGGCTTAACAAGGAGGGCGCCAGGGTGGGCCCCGGGCCCCCGCTCCTGGGCTCCACTTTCCTTAAACCTGCCCAGAGAGGGAACTGGCAACCAGCAGGGGGCGTCTCTCCTGGGGGGGAGCCCATGCCCTACGGCCTGTGTGCAAGGGGGTGGTCTCTGGGAAGAAGGTCTGGGGCTTCCCCTGAGGCCCCCCCACCGTGGCAGGTTGGGACCCCACCTAGCAGGGCTACGAAGCACTGGCTGAGACCACCCAAGACCACTCCCCAGCCCTGGCGTTGGGCCAGGGGAGCTGGAGCGACCCTAACCTACCCTTCTCTCTGCCACTTCTCTCCCACCTGACTGCACCCACGGGTGGGTGGGTGGGGTGTGTGTCCATCTGTCAGTCTGTCCCAGTCCCTCCTCCCGCATCCTCCCGGGGCCCTGCCCTCCCCCACTACCCGCACCTGAACACACCCCTGCTCAGGCTAGGGCAGGTTCTGTTTCTGTCTGGGGACTGGAGGAGGGGGTTGGGCTGGCCTCCCCCCTTTGGCTGCCCCTCTACCCAGGCCCTGTTGCCACCGCAACCCCTGTCCCTGGCACCTCCTGTGCCTCGTGGTCCCCCCTGCCGGGCGTTCACCCGAGGCCAGGAGGGTCCCCCGGCTCCCGGCCCAGCCTGCCCTGGGCCTTGGGCCTTCTCTGCAGGCGCTGCCCTGGGCACCCCAGCGCTGAGGCCTGGGGGTGGGGGGTGGGGACCGGGCAGGTGATCGACACCTGCGAGTTGGAGCAGAGACCAGGGGAAGGGGTTGAAATCTGGCCACGATCGGGAAGTGCCCCCCCCCCTCCACGGACTTTCCAGAAGCCGTGCTCCGGGAGGGCCGGGCGGGCCCCTCGTGAGCCAGGGCCCCTCTGCCTCCTCCCGCGCAGGGCGCCCGAGGCCGTCAGCATGGAGGACGCCACGGACACGGTCCGGGGCCTCATCGTCGAGCTCTCCAACCTTAAGTAAGTGCTGGGTCGGGAGGGGGTGGCGACCCCGGGACCCCTCCTCCACGGGCACCCCTGCGAGCCGCGCGTGCCGCCCGTGTCCCCGCCGCAGCCGGCTGATCATGGGCGCCCACCGGGACCTGGACGCCTTCCGGCGGCTGCAGCACAGGAAGACGGCGGCGGCGGGGAGGGGCCCTGGGCCCTACGCCCCCCAGTACCCATGGAGGGGTCTCTAGGCCGCGCGCTTGGGGGTCCGGGGAAGACACCTGCTCTCGCCCGGAAGTCCTGCCGTTTGAGGGCCCAGGTTCCGGAAGGTTCCGACCCCCCAGGAGAAAGGGGCTCCCTTTGTTGGCGGCACCTCCGCCGGGGGGGCGCGTTTTATTCGGGGAATGCCAGCAATAAAGGAGTGTGGAGGGAGGCCTCGGCCCTCGTGGTTTCCCACGGGGGTCCCCCCCAACGCGGGTCCCCCCCTCCCCCGTCTCTAAGCTCAGGGCTGGTCTCCCTGAGGTGCGGCTGGCCCTGAACACGTGTGCACGCGCAGATGGGGGGGCAGTGAGGGCCACCCCACCAAGAACTGAGGCCACGCAGGGCTGGGGGCCAGGCTGGGTGCCGGCACTCCCGGAGTCCAGCCAGGAGGAGGTGGCCCACCACACGGCTGCTGCTGACCCGAACCCGTCCTCGTCCCAAGTCGGTCCACTGGTGCCCCGTCCACCTTGGTCACTGCCAGGCCCCGCACTCCCGGGGCTGCTCCCGCCCCTCACGCTGCAGGCTCCCAACACAGGGTGGGGGGGAGCCGGAGCGGCGGCAGGGGAATGGCTGCCCTGACTCTGAGCACAGGCCCTGGAGGCTGCCAGGGAGCCCTCCTGGTTTCCTCTATCAGCCCCCCAAAGGAGGCCCGACTCCCCCTTTCCAATGCCCAGGGCCCCCAACCTGCCCCACCGCCCACTCGGGGACACCCGGAGAGCTGTGGGCAGGCAGACCGCTGTGCTGGTCACCTCGCTCGTCCTCCAGCTGTCCCCTGCTGCCCCAGCTGGACGATAGGAGGCGGGCAGGGCACGGACACACACACCCCCAGCCGCTCCACTCCTGCCCAAGCCCTCAGCCAACAGGGGTCCGCCTCTGCCCACCCCGCTGCCCAGGGGGCGTCATCATTGTCTCCAGATCCCCCCGAGAGGCGCTGGGTGGTGGCAGCCCCGCCGCGCCGCCTCCATCCCCCCAGCACCCCAGGGCGGACCCAGGACTCAGCCCAGCAAGGCCCCCGGCCACCTTGTCCCAACTCAGGGTCTCAGTCTGCGGCTGACAACGCATTTATTGAGCGCCCACTGCTTGCTCGCCCAGCTCTGGGGAGATGCAGGTCCCCGCGGGGAAGGGTGCGGGGTGCCCAAGGTCAGCTCCGGGCCTGGCCAGGTCCCCGGGGGTGACGTCTTCCAAAGCGCAGCCTCCTGGGTCCCCATCGCTGGCGCAGGCGGCGTTGGCTGTGCTCCTCGGGCGCCGGCCCGCTAGGTAGAGGCGGAGGCCGACGGCGAAGGGCCCGACTTGCCCGCACCTCTGGAGCCTGGGTGGGGAGAGCGAGACGCGGGGCTCAGCCCGGGCAGCGGCCGCGCCTCTGGCGCCACCTAGCGGCGGAGGCGGCGGCGGCTGAGACAGCAACCCCGCGACACATCCTGAGAGCCCCGCGCAAGTCCCGGGACAAAAAGCACGGGGGATCCAGGCTCCAGCGACCCTGCTGCTCCATCGTGGCCGCCTGAACCCTCGGACTTAATGGGGGAGGGGTGGGTCCCGAGACCCTCGGCCTCCGGTGTCTTCCAAGGGGCTCCATCAAACCTCACAGGACGGACAGGCATCCTGTATGGGAGTTCCTTGGGCTCCAGTCCCAGCTCCAGCGCCCTGCTAAGGTGCGCACCCGGGGAGGCAGCAGACGGGGCTCAGGGGCTTCCCCCCCACCCACGCGGGAGACCCGGATGGAGTTCCGGTCCACCTGTCAGACCTGCCCCAGGCCATCCAAGTAGCAAACCCCACGTGGTACAGCAGGTTAAGCACCACAGCCCACAACAGGGCGCCTGGGTCAAGTCCTGGCTGTGTGTGTGTGTGTGTGTGTGTGTGTGTGTAAGATTTGTTTACTTGAAAGGCAGAGTGAGGGAGAGGGAGAGGCAGAGAGAGAGAGAGAGAGGTCTTCCATCCGCTGGTTCATTCCCCAGGTGGCTGCAATGGCCAGAGCTGTGCTGATCTGAAGCCAGGAGCTTCTTCCCGGTCTCCCATGCGGGTGCAGGGCCCAAGCACTTGGGTCATCTTCTACTGCTTTCCCAGGCCACAGCAGAGAGCTGGACTGGAAGTGGAGCAGCTGGGGCTGGAACTTTTACAGTTTGCAGCCAGTCAAACCCCAGGCACTTCCTCTCCAGTTTCTCCAGGCCCCAGGGGTGGGGGTGGATCAGAATTTGCATCTGAGGCTGTGTGGGCCTTAAGGAGGCACCCCAAGCTAACTCGCCCGCCCACCATATCCCTTGGCTGGGGAGGGGGCTGGGGAAGAGGGGGCTCGGCAGCCTCCACCCTCCAATGCCCTTGAACCTGAGTCTGACATGCAGGGAGATTGATCCAAGTCCAAGGTCCTTAAAGGCTCTCCAGGCCTGGCCACTGTCTCTGAACCTGGTCCCCGCCCCCTGCACCACACAAGCACACGAAACCATCCCACATCAAGGCCTGAGCCACGCCAACCAGGCCTCCCACAACCTCTGTGAAGCTCCCAGATGCCACTTCCTACAGGAAGCCCTCCCGGACACCCCCACCCCACCGAGACTGGCTTAGGCACTTCTGCCAGACCACATCCCCTCCCCGCCACCGGTTCAGCACCCAACATCCACCCTGCATTTTACGTGACCCTGTCCCATCACTCATCCGACGATGGTCCAGCCACAGAACAGGCACATGAGCCAACGGCCAAGGAAGCCAGGTTTCAGAGAGGCTGAGCAGACGATCTGAGGCCACACAGCTCCCAGTGTGAATGGGAGCCCCGCACACCCCTGTGGTCCACAAACCTCCCAGCCGGCCAGCTCACCTCGTGCCATGGAAAAGCTGGCCTCTCCCCACCCCAGCCCCTGTTGGGCCCAGAGGGGGAGAGTGACTAGCCCAAGTTCACACGGTAAAACCCCAGCGCCCGCCTCCCAACTTCCCTACAAGGTTGCTAGAACCCTCCCATGCCAACCCCACATGCCAGGGGACCCCAGAAGAGCTCACGCAGGAGCCTAGGATGGCGCCCCTGCGCCCACCCCCGCCCTCCAGCCACCTGCCCAGGCACCTCCTCGCCGCTGGTGCTGGTGCTGGCTGCCGCCCAGGTCCTGGGCCTTCGCCTTGTCGGGCCGGAACAGCTTCCTGCCGGCGGAGTTGCGCGTGGTGCAGCTGTACACGGAGGTGTAGCCCTGGCCGGTGAGCGGGCAGAAGCGCCGGGTGTGGGCATGCTCCCGCGTGGCGCCGCACTGCGGGCACACGTAGTCTCGCAGGATAGGACACAGCACCCGGCCGGCCTCGTCTTTGAGCGCGTGGGACTGGTAGATGGCCCGCGACTCCCCATTGTGCTTGCAGAAGGAACACAGGCGCTCGGGGCCGGGTGGCGGGGGCTCGGGGCCGGGCGGCTTCGGATCCTCCGTGGGCTGGGGCTGGGGCTCCAGCTTGGCTTGGGGATCTTCTTCCACACGGAGAGCCCCCACCAGGCGCGCCAAACCCAGGTAATCCGTCCACAGGTCGAAAGTCCCCATGGCTGGATGGTGCAGAGGGCCCTGCCCCGGGGCTGCTGTCTCCCTGGAACCTGGCCCTCTCGATTCAATTCTTCCCTTTAACCTCCAAGGGGCGGAGCAGACAGGAGGAGGCTCCTTGCTGTCATGGGGAGGGGGCTGAGGGGGGCTGCCCCCCCACCAATGCACCTGTTCAGGGAATACACTTAGTGCTGGTGGGAGGAGCTGGGTAGCCAGACACAAACTCCAGGAGGGGCTGCATAACTGCCCTCCTCCAAGCCCCCAGGGCACTGGGGGGGCTGGGGGAGCAGGAGATTCCCCCCTCCTGTTTTTCTGGTACCAAGTTTGCCTCTGTAGCATCACCCAGTGGGTGGTGTGGGAACTCTAAGAGATAGCAACTTAGTAACTTCTCTCTTCCTTTCCCTGGGGCTACAGGAGGAAGGGGAAAGGGCTTGGTTCCTGCCTCTGGGCTCTTTGGGGAGTGGGGGGCCGTGCTCTGGATCTCTGTGGCTCCCGCCCTGGCCTGGCTGGGACAGGGAGGGGAGGGCCAGACAAGACGCAAAGTGGGAATCAGAGGGCAGTGTTTTTTTTTTTTTTTTAAAGATTTATTTATTGATCTGAAAGCCAGAGTTAGAGAGAGAGGGAGAGGTCTTCCATCTGCTGGTCATCCCCAGATGACCTCAATGGCAGGAGTCAGGAGCTTCATCCGGGTCTTCCACGTGGCTACATGGACCCAAGGACTTGGGCCATCTTCTGCTGCTTTTCCCAGGCGCAGTTAGCAGGGAGCCGGATCCCAAGTGGAAGAAGGTGCTCCAGGAGGTGGGATTTGGCGGCTGCACCTGTTCCCCATGCAGGGGTCTCACAGCCAAGGGCTCGGACTGGGGTCTGCAGCCAGAAAGCCCAGGGGAGAAAGCTGGGCCAGGACTCACTGCTGGGGAGCAGAACCCAGCCACCTGCCAGCCCCTTTCCCCACACTGGATCCCAGCCTCCCTTCCTCAGCCCGCCCCTCTCCCACCCCCTCAGGCTGTCTGGCCCAGCCACAATGACATTCACCTGCCCGTGGGTCTGGCCTGTGTCCTCACAACCCACCGACAACAATGAATGTTGATTGTGACCTTTGCGAGGTGGGAGCGGGGTGCCCCCAGATCTAGAAGTTTCCAGAAGATGCTGGTTCCAGGCCTCAGGGTCCACTCAACGGTCGATGGTTTGCCTGAGCCTTCCAAACTCACCGACAGGTTGAATGTTCCCCCAAACCCTTGGCAAAAATCTTAGGGACCCGACTGGGCAGAGAGAGAGAGAGAGAGAGAGAGAGACAGGCAAGGTCCCAGGGCTGCAAACACTAGATGCCAACTGCAGGCTCTGACTTGAGAGATGCAAATGTCCCTCCTTCCCCCTCCTCCTCACCTGGTTCTTGGGGGGGCACCTGGGGGGTTGGGTGGGAGTGAAGCACAAAGCAATAGGGTCCCTTCCCACTCTACAATGGTGATAAACAAGGCATCTGAATACAATGTATTACCTTGGCCTGTGGGGCCTGGAGTGTTGTTGATGAGCCTGTGAAACCGCCCACATCCCACCCTGCAAAGAGGAGGGGCAGGGTGTGCGGTGGGGGGGAGCCCCAAGACCAGGCAAGGCTCATTGAAGCCTTTGGACCCAGTGGCTGCCATGTTGCAAAATGACGTCTCGCCCAGCACCCATCTCCCCTAGGGGACCCTCCCCCAAAGCCAAGTTCAGCCCCGCTAGCTTCCCCAACCTCACAGCCAAGCACTGGGAAGCAAAAAGGGGTGGTTGGGAACCTCCCCTGTCCCGCATCCCTGCAAGAGCGACCTGCCAGGGACCACTGACCCCCCAAAGGAACTTCTAAAGTGGATGGCGCTTAAGCCCCAGGAGCCTGCACAGCAACCCCAGGGGGATCCCCCCACCCAGAGCCCCACCAACCAAAGCCCCCTCCCCCGGACCCGCCCCCGTAAGCCTTATCCCTGGGACACCCCCTCTCGAGAGCCCATCCCCTGCTTTCAACCCCCATAAACTCAGCCCCCTCAGCCTCTCCTCTGGGTCCCTTCCCCAGCTGGCTCCTCCCTCAGAGCTCCGCCCCCTCAGGGATCCCCACAGGGCACCCAAGGAGTCCCCTGGGTCACCCCGAACAGGCCTAATCCAGATGCCCCTCCGGTGCCTTATTGAAGCCCCCCCCCCATGGATGGAACCCTGGCCCCAGATCTGAAGCCCCACCCACCCATAGGTGGAGCCCTGGCCCCAGATCCTGCCCACTCAGCCTCCTGCCCGGGGTCTGTGACCCCTGCACGTGGCCGTCAGGACCCCACCATTCCCACTGTGGGTAGGGGGCAGTCAGGCCTGGAACAGGGCTCTGGCTGGCTCCCCCTACACTCCTGACTCCCCCTGACTCCCCCTACACACAGGGTAGGTGGGGGGCGTGGCTGACCACGTGCCAGACGAGGAGACCCATTTCATCCACTGGTAAACTGAGGGAACCTTCAGTGGTCGCGGTTGCTCCACAGCTTTGCCCCCATCCCTGTTGAGGGGTGTGTGTCTGCGTCTGGTGGCTGCTGATGGCTCCAGTCCCCTCCCCAGCTGCTCCGCCAGCCAGCCAGCCAGCCAGCCACGTGGCCGGGAGGGTGGGTCTGAAGGGGATACCAGGCAGTCGCTGGCCCTGGTTCCGGGGACTGGGGTGGGGGTGAGCACGGGAAAGCAGGGCGGCTGGCACAGGTCTGGGGTCAGGGGCACCAGGACAGTGGTCTTAGTGGGAGACGCACTGGGAGCAGCTCAGCCATCAAGTTTAAGAACAAGCCCCCCTTTCAAGATCAGAGGGGCAGAGCTGGGGGAGAGGCGGGGGCGGGGGCTGGGAGCCTCATCACATCCACTGTCACATCCACCTGGTGACACAGCGGAATGGCCGTGACCAGGCAGGCAAAGCCTGTTACAGCCCCAGCCCTGCTCCAGGGGAGTCTCTATGGTGTGCTGTGGGTGGCCCCGGCTGGCTGTCTACACTGGCAGCCAGCCAGCCACGGGGGAATTCCTCCTGTGGGTGCTCCCAGCCTGGCCTCAGGTGCTCCCTCACTTCCTCCCGGCTTCCTTTGCAACCGCCTGGGACACCAGTGGGTGGAGCCTGGAACCCCAGCCTCCCTCCCAGGCCCAGCTGCACACAGAATGCTGAGAAAGCCGGAAGCTGGCTGGGGTGGAGGCAGGGAATGGAGTTGGTGAGACGCTACCCTGAGGTTCACGGGGTTGGGGACAGTATCTCTTAGTGCACCTGCTAATGGGCTGGGCTGCCCTGTGTGTGTCTGGGAGTCCAGGTGGGTATGTGTCTGTGTCTCTGTGTGTGTGTGTGTTGGTGTCACCCCATAGCGGTGTCCCCCTCCCCCATCCCACTACAATCTCAGCTCTGGGAAGGCAAGGAGTTTGCTCTGCTTGGTGGCTGTATTGGGGTTGTTACCCATCCGGAGACTGGGATGTGTGCGGCTGCATGCGATTTCCCCGTGGGTCTGTGTGTGTGCATGTGTCAGTGTGCACATATGAGAGTACTTCTAAGTTTCTGTATTTTAGCGCAAATATAAAAAAAATGCAAGTATTCAAAAGTTCACTAAGGGGCTGGTGTTGTGGCATAGCAGGTTAAGCCTCCACCTATGACGCCAGCATCCACATGGGCGCTGGTTCAAGTCCCTGCTGCTCTGCCTCCAATCCAGCTCCCTGCTAATGCGCCTGGGAAAGCAGTGGAGGATGGCCCAAATCCTTGGGCCCCTGCATCCGCGTGGGAGACCCGGATGGAGCTCCCGGCTCCAGGCTTCGGATCGGCACAGCTCCGGCTGTTTTAGCCATTTGGGGAGTGAACCAGTGGATAGAAGACCTCTCTCCCTCTCTCTTTTTCTCTCTCTCTCTCTCTCCCTCTGTAACACCGCCTTTCAAATAAATGCATAAATCTTTTAAAAATTCATTCCAGATGTGTATTATGGAAAAACTATACACAGACTGCGCCTTTCTTTTGCACCCAAATAAACATTTTCCTTTCTCTCTCTTTCTTGGGCGAGGCAGAGAGAACGGGGGATGCCACAGGTTCACCCCCCAAAAAGCCCACCAAGCCAGGGCCAGGCCGGGAAAAGCTGGAATCCAGGGAACTGCGCCTCCCAGAAACGGCGGGCGGCAGGGACCCCCAAGTACGAGCTGCCTCCCCGGGTGTGCGCCAAGCAGGAAGCTGGAATCAGAACCCCGTTATCTCACAGAGGAGGGGCGGGGGTCGGCCCTTGGGGGTGATGCGATGCGTGTGCTCACCCGCTGCCCGTGGAACAAGCATGAATCCCAGTGTTGCTTGGGGCAATGGATGCCTGTGTGTACGTGTGTGTGTAGGGGGGTGCGGGGTTTTGGGGAGGGGTCTTCATCGGGACTTGGGAATATGTCATTGTATTTGTGGGGGAAGCAGATGGGGAGGGGGCACCTCTCAGCCTCCATCAGCCAATGAGGGGTCTTCGTCTCCCGCCCCCCATCCCCACTCCCCCCCGACTCTGCCCTGCACAGCCGGGTCCCTGGGCAAAGCGCTCTGTCGCTTTAAACGGGCTCCCTGCGACTCGGGGCCATTCTTTCCCCCTTTTAATGGCCAGTTTTGGAGGGAGAGTTCTCAAACCTTGGCCCAGGCCACGCCCTGCAAACACTGGCTGCCCGGGACAGGCCGGCGAGTGGGCGCCGCGGCAGCCCCCAGCCCATGGCGGAACTGGGGTGGGGTGGGGTGGGGGGAGAATGCCCCCGCCGGGATCGGCCCTCCGCCAGGGCCCGCGCAGGCCCGCGCGCCCGTGAACTTGGCCGGAGGAGTCCGCCCGATCTCGGCCTCCGAGGGCCGGGTCCGCTCGCGCCCCCAAGAACAAAGCTGGCCGCCGCCCGCCCATCACGCATCGGCCGGCCCCGCCCGCCCCAGCAGGCGGCCCCCTGGGGTTGTGGGTCTGGCGCCCGCGGCGCCCCGTTTCCCGGGGCGGGGAAGGCGAGGGCGGCGGAGCTGCCGCCGGGGCCTCCCCGCCCCCTTCGCCAGCCGCAGCAACAATGGAGGGCCCGGCCCGCAGAGGCCGGGGCGCCCCCGCGGGCCGCGAGCAGGTGCGGCGCGGGGGCCGCCGCCGCGTCCCGCCCCGCCGCGCCCCCGGCCCGCCCGGCGCCCGCGCGCTCACCTCGTTGGGGGCTGCCGCCGCTGGGGCCCCCTCTTCTTTCCAAAACCCGCCCGGAAAGGTCCCCCGGAGCCCAGGCGCCTGCACGGGAAATTGCATTGCGGCGGCGGCGGCCGCGGCTCCGGGGGCCGGGCTGGGGGGTTGGGGAGGAGGGGGCCGCGGGGGGCTCCGGCGCCGGCTCGAACCCGCGGCCGCCGCCGCCCGCCCGCCCGCCTGTCTGTCTCGGTGACGCGCCCGCGCTCCCCGCCGCCGCCCCCTCCCTCCGCCCCGCACCGCGCCGGGCGGTGGGGTTCAGCCGTGGCCGTGAGCGCCCGGCGGCCTTTGGGCCGGGCGCACCCAGGGGACGCACGCCGTGGGGTGGGCGTGAGGGTGGGGGTGCGAGGGGAGAAGCCTAACGGGGCGCCGGGACGCGGCTCCCCGGGGTGGCGGGGGCACACGAGTGCTCGGGCGGGCACCCGCAGGGACCCGGGCGCACACCGACTTTCAAGGAGGGCGGACCGAGGGGGAAGCAGAGTGCAGGGGGCTGCGCACCCACGGGGCTTGGGGAGGGGGGGATTGGGAGGTGAGGGCCACGAGGGGCTTGTCCAGGGACGAGGCTGCACGGAGAGGGACACCCGGAAGTCCCCAGACGCGTGCACAGCCACAGTGCAGCCAGGGACCCGAGGGGGCGCAGGGAAATTGGCAGGCAGGGACCCAGGATACAGCCCCTGCGCAAACACACCAGGTGTGCAGCTTCGGGCTCAGCGCCCAGGGAGACAGACCTCCCCCCCACACACACACCCAGGGAGGTGGTAGACACACCAGGTGCCAAGGGCAGGAGCACCCCCCACCCCGACCCCACCCCACTCCCCAGAAGCACAGGAGACCCCATGGAGGCGCCCACACACACACACAGGCACGGGTGTATCTGGGGTGGCCAGGTGGCGCGGACACGTACACACATCCAAGAGACAGGCATTGAACCAGACCACCGCGTGGGGCTCCCGTGAGCTCCCTGAGACGCACACCAACCCCCCCAACAGCACACAAGTGACTAAGTCACAGGGATATGGGCACAGACCCCTCCCCAGGACACAGGTAGTTCCCAGCCACGGCCACGGCAGGTGGACAGATGGACAGAAGTTCTGTTAGCCTGCATGAGCCAGGGCTGAGCTGACCCCGTAACTCGTTCTCTTTATTTCTGTGCCCCCCACACCACCTCCAGGGAGTGGAGTCCTGCTCTGTACCAAGGACAGGTTTATTTGGGGGCCACGGGAGGGAGGGGGTGTGAGCCAATGAGACGGGAGAGGGCTGCATTCATTCAGTCACCCGTCACAAGCACATACAAGTCTCACTTCCTGCACGCCAGGGCGGCTGTTTGAGGGAGCAATGATTCTATATGGGGAGGTGGCTGCAAGGAGGAGCATCTTCCACAGGACTCTCCTTTTCTGGCCCCCCTCCCCGCCAAAGGCCCAGAGAGAGCCAAAGCCTTGACTTCTTCACCAAGTCTTTCCGCGCCGCCACCAGCAGGGGGCAGAAGACTCCAGAGCCCGTCGCAGTCCTGCTCCGGCGGCGCCTCTACCCGGCTCGCAGGCCCGGGCTCAGATTCTGTCCGCCTGCACAAGCCCCTAGGTAGGCTGGGCCGAACGCAGAGGCCCCACGAGGAAGCTGCTCCGCGTCTCCGCAGAGGTGTCCCCGGCCGGCGGTCCCTGTGAGGATCTAGCTCCCGCCCTTCTTGCTGCACTGCCTTCTCTGGGCCTGGCAAGCAACTTCTGCCTTCCTGAACTGGGTCAGAACGAGAGAGAATTTTCTTGGGCATCACCCGGCCCCTCCGCCCCGGAACCACCCCACCACGAATGTCCCGCGGCGCCTGGTTCCTGGGGCGTAGGAAGCGCCCTCCTGCCCACCGCCATTCCCCGTTCCTGGGGCCCTGCCAGTGCTGACTCACGCGGGCATCTCTGGGCTATGACTCAGCAAAGGCTCTTCCTGCACCCCCCTCCCCAGGAGACTCCCCCCACCGCCCCTGGCCACCTCCTCAAAGGGTCTCCTGGGGACCCAGATGTGGGCGGGGGCGCCTCTCTCGTCATCCAACCAGAGCCCCAAGAGGAGCCGCAGGGAGGCACAGGATACGGGGTCCCTTCGCGTGCACCCGGCTGTGGGGGACCGCGGGCTCTCAGCTCTCAGCAACCCATTAACGACCTCCGTGACTGTTCCTCCCAGAAGCACCTGGAATCCTGCCGCCTGCTGGGCTCCCACGCGCGTCCAGCACCCCTCGTCTTCGCCCAGATCCAGCCACGACGTCCCTGCTCTTGTGGTCAACCCCCAAGGTCTGCCCCTCCCCCACCCCGCCCAGGGCCGGCAGAGGGCGCCTGTGGGCACCCACTCCCAGCCCGGTCCCTCCTCTGCCTAGAGCCTCGTGTGGCTCCCACTTAGCCATGAGCAAAAGCTAAAACCCTCCCCGGAGCCTGCACCCTCTGCCCGGTCCCCGTCCTACCCTCAGTTCCCTCTCCTCTCTCCAGGCGTGTCCAGCCACAGGGCCTTTGCACAGCCACACAGCACCCTGGTTCACGTCTTCCAGGTGTTTGCTGTCTCCTGTGCACACACGTTGGGGTCTCCAGAGTCAGCACTTTCCACCCTGCAGTGTAGACCAGGAACTTGGGCACACCTGGAGCTCACGGTGGAGATGGTCCCCATGCGTGGCCTGCTGGTAGGGGGACAGTTCTGTTGCTACTGGGCAACCAGGCAGAGTGTCCAGTGCAGAGAGCAGGGGATGCGAGAGAGGTACTTGGAGAAAGGCGGTGGAAAGCAGGGAAGACTTCTCAGAGGAGGTGAGGTCATACGGGGGTTTGCCGGCTGGTGAGGAGTTTAGACTGAACTAAGACAAGGCTTCAGAGAGGGTTGGTTTTTTTTGTTTGTTTTTTGTTTGTTTGTTTGTTTTTGGAAGAAAGTCCCTGCATCCGCGTGGGAGACCAGGAGGAAGCTCCTGGTTCCTGGCTTCGGATCGGCCCAGCTCCGGCTGTTGCGGCCATCTGGGGAGTGAACCAGCGGATGGAAGACCTCTCTCTCTCTCTGCCTCTCTCTGCCTTTCAAATAAACTAAATCTTTAAAAGTGGAGCAGCCGGGACTCGAACCGGCACCCACATGGGATGCCGGCACTGCCAGCTGGGGCTTAACCCGATATGCCCCAGCGCTGGCCCCCCGCTGTCTCGGGACAAGACCTCGGGCGACTCCCAGCCTGTCCTGCTGTGACTCACTTCTGTCACTTCTTCCGAATTCCAGCCCTGTTCCAGGATCCTGGCTTATTTAATTAATTAATTATGTTTGTTTCTACTGCGAATCTGGGGATTTGGTGAGTCGTGGTCTTTTTTTTTTTTTTTTGCCTGCATTTCCATTTTCAAAAATCCCAGACGAGGTGTGGGCTAGGTTATGGCTCAGCCCTTAGCACATCCTGGGAAAGCAGTGGAAGACGCCCAAGTGCTGGGGCCCCCGCCACCCCCGTGGGAGACCCGGATGGAGCTCCTGGCTTCAGTCTGGCCCAGATCCAGCTGTGGTGGGCATTTGGGGGGGGTGAACCAGTGGATGGGGCTCAGCCCTCTCTCCAGCTAAGGGACCAGGGGCTTGCAAAGAACCAAGTAGTAGGGGTCCCAGCCCCCAGGTTGACCCCAGGACTCCAGTGGCCTGGAAGCCCCTCCCCCACCCCAGGCCCCCAGGGTGGCCCAGCTGCCCCCTGCTGACTGTTCCCAGAGCCAGCCCCCACCTCCCCACCCCCCCTTCCGCTCCCTGCCCCCCACAGGCCTCCAGGGTTCCACGGGCCTGGGGGCCGGGCGAGGGGGTGGGCCGGGTGAGGAACTCAAAGAACCTTTGTGGGAGCGGCTGGGGGGGTGGGGCCGCGGGGGGACCCCGCCCTGCGTGACTCACGCCTCATTGCTGGGCGCTGACTCATAGGCCCAGGCCCCAGCCCGCAGCAGCAGGTGCGGCGGGTCCCAGCCTGGGGAGGTGTGAGGGGTGTGGGAAGGCTGAGCGCGGAAGGCGGCTACTTTCCGGTCACCTGTCCCGGGGGCGGGGCCTGCCACCTGGCTCCTCCTCGTTCTCCCAGAACCAGGTACGGGGCAGCGGACTGGGAGGAGGGTCCCACCGGGTCCCATCGGGCCCCACCCTGCCCCGCCACCCCCAGGTCAGCTGCCTTAGGCACCAGGGGAGGGGGTTACTGCCGCCGCCAGGGTCGCCTCCAGTCCACGGGTGGGTAAACTAAGGCAAGCCCCAAAGTGAGAGAGCGAGACAGACAGAGAAAAGGAGGGAGAGAGCGAGAGAGAGGGAGGGAGAGATGGTGCCGTGGGATTCGAACCGCGCAGCCCCAGGGCAGGGGCGCCCACTCGGGGCCCCGGCGCCCCCGCAGCCCGGCCCTGCCGCCGCCGCCCGGGCCGCCCGCCAGGCTGCCGGCGCCGCGCCCGTCCGCATCACGCCGCGGTGAGTCACGGCGCCGGTCCCGCCCCCCCGCGCCAACAAACAGCGCGTTGCTAGGCAACTGCCGCCGCCGCCCGCCAGCCCGCCCGGTCGCACAGGCGGGGACCCAGGTTCGAGTCCCCTGCCCGGGGTGGGCGCTGCGCGGGGGCTCCGGGGACGGACGCAGTGGCCTTCTGGGAGAGGGGTGAGGAACTGGGCCAGAGTTGGAACCAAGGGGTCGGAGGCGTTTTTCCCTTGGGGTGATTTGGGGGAGCTGGGTGGTGTTGTGGGAGGGGGCTTCTGGCTTTCTGCCAACCCCCTGCCGGCCTGAGGATCACTGACTGACTGCGTGTGTATTTCAACCACTCGATGGGGAAACTGTATCGCACAGCGGCAGGGCTAAGGTTGAACCGGAGCAGCGTGGAGGGCTCCCTAGCCCTTCCCAGCAAGGTGCATAACCCTTGCGGCTGGGCGGCCGCCCGTGGTGGAGACCCGGGGAGGGGTGGCGGGGATGGGGGAGACGCGATTGGACTTTATTGTCCCTCTCTGGAGAATGGGTACAACGGCTAAGGCAGGTGGAAGGGGATAAGTGTGCGGCCAGGGATGCCAGTGCCCCCGGCTCTCCTGCCGCCTCCCAGGGAGCTGGATCGGACACAGGGCAGCCAGGCCCTGAAGTCAGCTCCAATACGAGATACATTTCCCAAGCAGCAATGCCAGCCCCACGTATAAAAACCACTTCATCTTACACAGAACTCCTCCGTCCCAATCAGTGCAGAAGACGAACCCTGCAGCTTGAGCTCACCTCGTCCCCAGATCCCAGATCGGAGCTGCTCCCAAGTCCGCACGTTTAGGGGTCCGCCCCCGCCCCCCCAGTGGAAAATTCCACACGAGGAGGCTTGCGTTCACCCACAAGGTTCGTGCTGCAGAGGCCAATATTCCAAGACCTGAAACCTAGACATTTCTCGTGCTAAGGATTTCGGATTATGGATACGCAATATATACTAAAAAAAAAAAAAAGAGGGGGTCCTGGCCGTTAGGGCAGCCACATCCACGTAGGAGTTCGTGGGTTGGCGACTTGCTTGGGGCTTCCTGCTAGTGCAGACCTCCCGGGGGGGTGGGGGTGGGGAGCAGCACGGATGGTTCAAGTAATTGGGTTCCTGCCACCCACGTGGGACGGGGTTCCCAGCTCCTGGCTTGTGCCTGGCCCAGTCCTGGTCATTGGGAGTGAACCGGCGGAGCAGAGCCCGATTTCTCTGCACAAATATTTTAAAAAGATCCGTTATCTGGAAATCACATACAATTGGCTGTTGGGTGTGTTATCTGCCAAGCATGCTTGGTGGGGGGGTGTCTCAGGGGTCCCTGAGGATGGGGGCGGGTACCGATTCCCCCTAACAGCCACTGATCAAGTTGAGCTTTGAAGTGAGGGCTAGCCTACCCTTTTTACAGCTCGGTAAACTGAGGCCGGGAGCCTTTTTTTTTTTTTAATTTGGGTGACCCACGCTTGCACCCCGCTCCCCCTTGTTAGCCCAGAGTGCGGCTTGGACCCAAGAAATGCAGCAGGCGCCCCCTAGCGTCCTTGGCCTCAGCCCCCCCCCCCCTCCAGCCGGGGAGGCCCCCCGCCCCCGGCGTCTGCACCCGCCGGCGGGGGAGGGGCGGGTTATTTTTTGCCTCCTTTCCAGCCGGGCCGGGGCGACAGGAAGCGAGCGCGCGCGGCCGCCAGATGTGGGAGCCGGCAGCTGGGAGCGCCGGCGGGCGGGCCGGGGGGGGGGGGGGAGGGGGCGTGCGCGGGGCGGCCCCCGGGTCCCCTTTGTTCCCCCGCCGGCGCCCGCCCCCTGGCCCTGTGGCTCCCCTGGAGAGCGCGCCAAGTGGGCTCTGGGTGCCGGAGGGGTCCTGGGGTCTCGGGGTTGGGGGGGCCCGGACGGCGACCCCCGGGTGCCCACGGAATTGGGTGGGTGGGCGGGGAGAGGCCCCTCGCCGGCCCCGCCCGCCTCCGCCATTGTTTACCCGTCGGCTGCCTCCTTGGAAACTTAACCCCCGCCCGCGGTCATTTTTATTTGGGAACTTCGGCCGGTTGTCATGGCAACCCCCAGTGACGTCAGAGGGGCTGGGGGCCCGAAATCCCCGGGAAAGTGCGCGCGCGCGCGCTCGTGTGTGTGTGTGTGTGTGTGTAGGGGCCGGGGGCGCGTGCGGGGTGGGTCTCCCCTGGGGAGACCCCCACTATGTCAACTTCGTTAACCCTGCACGTGCCGGCTCCCGCCAGCCCCCGGAGTTCAGCCAGGGGGGCGCCCCTCGCCGCCGCTCTGGTCGGGCTCGGGGGGCTATTCCTGGCCGGCTCACCACCCCACCCTTCGCTGGGGAGAGGGCTTAGGGGTCCCCGCCACCCCCAGATCCTCACGCGCTCTCTCTCTGCCCTGTGAACCCTAAGTGGCCGGGCAAAGTCGCTGCTGGAGCTTCCCGCTCCAGGCCGCTGGACAGCGGGGTTAGTGGCAGGGACCTGCGGCCACCGCGCAGTGTCCCTCCGTCTCCCCCTCCCCCCCGCAATCCACCGCCGGATGTGGGCAGTGACGCCAGCCAGGCCGGGGTTAGGCATGTGGTGGGATCCCTGTGCGGTCCATAACACCGCCGGTCGCCTTGGCGACGGGAGGCAGGGGCCCACCGGGGGCGGGGCCTGGCGGGGGCGGGGCCGTGCCGACCTCAGTGACGCCACACTTCCTCGGCGGGCCTTGTTTGATGTCTCTGTGTGCCCGGTTGCCATGGGGCCCCAGGGCTGACCTGTGGAGTGGGACAGACCCGCTGGACCTCTCCAAGGGGTCACGACCCAACCCCACCGCCCCGGGGCTTGGGTTGTACCTGGTTTCTCTCCACCCTGAGCAGTCGCAGGGCTCCTCAGAGCCGCTCTGCTGATGGGAAAACAACAGTTTCCGAGAACACGTGCGGTCACTTGGCCAGAGATATCCACTTAGAAGGCAGCTCTGCCCCTCTCCCCACCCCCGACAAACTGGACTCCTGGCTGTTCCTCCAAGGACTCCCAGGCACATTCCTGCCCCAGGGCCTTTGCACTGGCCTGGAACTCTGTTATCCCTACAAGCTTTTGTGCAGCTGTCACAAGACGCCTTCCCTGAATTCCACCCCTTCCTTCCTGCCCCCCCCACCAGCCTGTTGCAGCCAACACACACCTGATCTGTCGGAACACCTGGATCCCTGTACAGACCAGGTGTCAGTATGATACGGGGCGTCGCATTGGTAGGGATTTTTTTTTTTTTTTAAAGATTACTTATTTGAAAGGCAGAGTTACAAACAGAGTCTTCCATCTGCTGGTTCACTCCCCAGATGGCCGCAACGGCCGGAGCTGCACCAATCCGAAGCCAGGAACCAGGAGCTTCTTCCAGGTCTCCCACGCAGATGCAGGGGTCTAAGGACTTGGGCCATCTTCTGCTGCTTTCCCAGGCCATAGCAGGAAGCTGGACTGGAAGAGGAGCAGCCGGGACTCGAACCGGCGCCCACATGGGATGCAGGCACTGTAGGTGGCGGCTTTGCGCGCTATGCCACGGCACCGGCTCGGGGATTTCTTTTTTGTTGTTGTTGTGTTCTCCGATGCCCCCAGACAGTGCCTGGCACACAGTGGGGGCTCTCAGTGACTGAATGAATACACGGGCACCCGTGACAGGAACCGTCTGTGGACAGTGGCGAGCCAGTGTGTGTGCTCCTCTGGTCACCGGCATGGGGACACTGCACCCCTCACCCCCACCCGGGGGAAACTCTTGGGAGCGGCTCAGGAGGCCGTGTGGCAGGGGCTCCTGCCTCCCCGGGCCCCGCCCTGAGTTGTTGGGGAATTCTGTGCCACCCCAAATCTTCCTCCAGGGCCCCGCGGGCGGGCAGCTCTGCCCCCTCCTGTCTGAACCTGCCAGTTCCTGCAGCCTGCCCCTTGGGAGGGAGGGCAAGACCCGGGAGTCCCCTCCACCCCACCCAGGGCTAGGTAGGCCCCATGTCGGGGGGCGGGGATGTGGCTTCCGCCCCCTCTCTCCCCAGCCCCACCAGCTCTGGGGTGTCCAGCCAGTGGCTCCAGCCCCCTGCCTGGGCGTGCTGCTGGGTAACCCCCTCCCCAGGGGTGCAGGGCCAAAAGTTCCCCTCTTCCCGCCCAGCAGCTGGGAGCCCCAGGGGTCCGCCAGCCCGTGTTACCCAAGTGCACCCAGCCTGCCCCTTTGTGGAGTTTTGTCCCTGGCCTCCCACTGGGCACAGGGCCAGGCGCCGAGGCAGGGCCCTCCGGAGAGAAACAATGTTGCCATGTTCCCCCGAGGATGAGGAGGGAGACACACACACACACACACACACACACACAGGGAGGAGGAAGCCTCTCTCCCTGGGAGCTGTCTGGGTGGGTGAGGAAAGACAGGGTACCCAGAGTCCTGTGGTGGGGAGGGGACCAGACCTGGGGACCCTCCTGGTTCTGGGCTCAGAAAGTTTTTGTGGAAGGCAGCAGGAGAGGGTTGAGTGGGATAACAAGAGGGACTTCCTAGGGCCAGAGAAGGCGCTGTGGAAAAGCAGGAAGTGAGGAGACAGAGTTAGGAGGCTGGAGCTGGACCTCCCCCCTCCCCAGGAGGGGTCTCCAGGGAGCTGGATCCTGGGTCTGACGCTCCGCGTGGACCCCATTTCCCAGTTTTGCAGGTTCAGAGGAGGGCCATAGTATATAGGCTAAGAGTGGCTCCAGAAGTGGGAGGTAGGAGGTCGCTGGGACCCCCGTCCAGCCACCCTCACACCGCAGCCAGTGGCTTCGCTGGCTTCGCCGGGGCAGGGGCTCAAGTTCAAGACCCAGAGCTGGCGGTCCCTGCCGGTTTGGGACTAGCGGTGGGGGCACGGGGTGCACGGAGTTGGGGGACCCGAGTGACGAGGTTGGGGGCGGGCCCGGCTCCGGGGGCGCTTGACGGCGGCGCCCGCCCCGCCCCGCGCCCGCCCCTGCCCGGCCCAGGGCGGGGAGCAGAGGCCGGGGAGGTTTTAAAAGCGCTCGGGGCCCGCGGCGGGCCGGCCAGTGCGTGGGGCGGAGCGCGGGCACTCCCCCCTGCACCCACCCAACCCCGGGCCCGGACTCGGGCCCTGCTCCTCCGCCTGCGCCTGGGACCGGCCCGGGGCGGCGGCCGAGCGCCGGGGGCCCCGGAGAGTGCGCCCGGGGTAAGTCCAGGCGGGCCCCGGCGGGAGCGAGGGCGCGGGGGCCACGGCTGCGCCAACTTTCCCGCGCCCGGCCGGCGGGCGGAGCGGGGTGCGCGGCGGCCGCGAGTGGGGTTGGGGGATTCTCTTGCTCCTGGGCGAGGAGGGGGCGCTGCCCGCCGCTCGGAGCGGGCACGGTGCGCCTGGCGGCGGCGGCGGCAACAGCGGCGGCGCAGAGCCCTGAGGCGCCCCCTACGGAGCAAGAGGAGGGCGGCCCGGGCCCTGTTCCCTCGGGGGGCGGGGGGTGCCGTTCCGCGAGTGTGGCCCCCATCCCGCCCACCGTCACCCAAGCAGACCCCTCCCTGGGAGACCCAGACAGCGTCTCCGGAGGAGGCGGCCGAGCCAGGTCCAGGTGGCCCAAGTGGGAACGCGTGTGTCCCTTCCCCAACTACCCTCCCTGCCGCCCTTGGAATTGAACTTGAACTTGGGAGCTGGGTGTGTGTGTGTGTGTGTGTGTGTGTGTGTGTGATGGTGAATTGGGTGCAGGCACCTTGACTGATCTGAAGACGGGAAGAATGACGGGTGGGAAGGGGGGCTCACCCCGAGATTTTGGGATAAGAGCAAGAGTGGGGTGCAAGGTCTTAACTTGTCCCGGCCGCCAGCGGCACCCAGTGGGCCCAACCCAGCCTGGGGCTGGGGAGGGTAGGAGAGCATCTTCAAGGCTGGCCGGGTTTGGGGGGGCGGGGTGGGTTTCTGGAGGGCTGAGGGCCCAGCCCTGTGCCTGGTGGGGTCTCCTTGCTGTTGGGCTGCAGAGGTGGGGCGCAAGGACCTGAGCACCCCCTCTCTCAGCCCCAGCCTGAGTTCTGTTTTCGCCGCCAGCACCAAGCTCAGCCCCGTGGCTGGCATTTGATGGGCTGTCACCTGCACCCCATCTTCCTCCCCAGCCCCAGGCAGCTGCTGGGGTGTGCGTGTGCGGTGGTTGTGGTGTAGGGAGGTGAGGCCAGGGGCTCCCCCTTGGCACCAGGAGTGTCCTCTGGCAGCCTGAGCTGGAGCACAGTGCCAACAGGTGCCCGGCTTTAAGGCGAGGTGACATGGGACACATCCTGTCCTGCCCCCCTCACCCTGCCAGGGCCGGCCTGGGTACATGTGTTCACACGCCGCCGCCATCGCCGCCGCTATCGCCGCCGCTGTCCCGGGCAGGCACAGGCCTTGGGGTCCGGTCCAGCTCCATCCTGGCCTCCAGGGTTCGGTGTGTGTGTGGCGGGGGTGAGGGCAACCCTTGATGCCTTTCAGGATATCCCCCTAGAGCTCCCTTGAGACCCCAGCCTGCCCATGCTGGGGCCCCTAAAATAGTTGCCGGCCGGGCCTGGTGGCTGGCACTGGGAGCACATGCGTGACAGGGCGTGTCCCCCGAGAGGGGGGGGTTGTCGGGCCTGTCTGTGCTGGCCCGGCCTCTGAGTCTCCCAGATTCTCGCTTTTGCTGGAGGGGAAAGACAAGCGGAAGCGGACGCCCAGGAGTCTTCCAGGGGCCCCCCGGGCTGTGCCCACCTGGTGGACATGGAGACTGGCTGTTTCCGGCAGGACCCCGCTGCGGGGCAGGTTGCTATCGGGATGACCTGGTACCTGGCGCACAGGTGGTGCTTGGATGCCTCTTAAGGCATTTTTTTTTAAGCCCAAGGTCAAAACTGGCTTTGCTTTAAACTGGCTCTCTGGGCCTCAACTTGTCCATCTGTGAATGGGGCGCGCTGGGACACAGAAGGGAGCATGTGACTCCCTTCTGGGCACTACCCGCAGCCCATCGGCTGACTGGCTGTCCCAGGTGGATGCGCTGCATGTCTGGAGCAGGCTGGGGGCAGGGTGGCGGTGGCCCAGGCTTGGAAAGGGAGTGGGCGTGGGTGTGTGAGAACTCCCTGGGCACAGAAGGCTGCCGCCATGCTGGGCACGGCTGAGTCACACTTCGCTCCGCGGCGCCTCGCCCGAGGGTGCAGGAGCTGGCGCCACCCTGGGTGTGGTCACCGCGTGGTGGCCCTCGGCACAGCAGGGCTGGGTGGTCCAGGAAGCAGCGGCGGCGGCGAGGGGAGTGGGGGGAGGTGGGGACAGTGTCCTTGGTGGTGAGGGGTCGATGCCAAGCAAGCCTTGTGGCCTGGCTGGGGTCACTCACTCAACTGAGGCTGTTCCTGGGGACAAAGCCTTGGCCGTGAGAACTGTCGGGTGTCGGAGAGAGGGGGCTGCTCTCGAAGCCAGGGGTCCCCTCTCCTCCCAAATCCAGTCGAGGCTGGGAACTGGGCGGATCTGGAGCAGGCAGAGAGGTGGCTGGGACAGAATCAGGGGATAGGGGCGGGGGAGACCCCCGTGGACATTAGGGCGCCCCCTCGGGAATTCTGGGATTGCTTTGGGAAAAATGAAAAGCCCAAGGAGGGGCCTGGGATGTGACTCCTGGTTTCCCTATTTATAACAAGTGATTCACCCTCCCGTCCTCAGCCCTTCCTGGCTCGCCCCTCCCCCACCCCAGCCCCGGGGTGGGCACTGGGGCCCACCCACTTGAGAAGGTGCTTTTTCCAGGGGGTGGCATGCCCCCGGGTGGGCAGGGGCGGGGCGGGGGCCGCCTGGTCGTGGTGGCGGCCGCGTGGGGGTGGGGGTGGGGGTGGGGGGGTCCGGTGGTCAGGCGGCGGTGGCGGCGGCGCAGGCTGGGCCGCGGCTGGGCAGCTCAGGTCGGAGGCTGGCTGGCTCGGGGCCCAGGCGCGCGGAGCCTCTGCTTAAAGTCTGGGCGCATTAGGCAAAGCGTTAGTGACAGGGTGGGGAGGGCGGGGGGCGGCGGCGGCGGCGGGCAGGGCGGGGCCTGCAGCCCTTGGTATTTTCCGATCCCGGCTGCTTCTGTGAGGGTGGAAAGTATTTGGGGACCAGGCTTGGGGGCGGCGGCGAAGCTTGCCCTTGATTCATTGTTGGGGCAGCGTGGGGCTGGGCCTGTCCTGTCCGACTGGCTTGGCACAGACTGGCGGGCCTGCGTCCTGATACCCACATAGCTGGCCCGGTGTCCCGGTGTGTGCGGCCTGGGGGACCCCAGGGGGCGCTCAGCCTCCCCGCCCCCCCCCCCCGCCTCCAAGCACCCAGGGGCCCGGCCCCACCCCACCTCTCCGTCTTTGGACACCATCGCCCCCAGGAACTTGAAAGTCACTACAGGGGGCAGGGGGCTTGGTCCCCTCCTCCGGCTCCCGGGCACCTGCGTGGCAGTGCCACCCCCGCTCCACGCGAGCCCCCCCATCTCTTCTGCGCCTGCGGGGAATGGGGAGTGGCCTTGGCGGAGGCCCTGGGCTCCGTTCAGGGGAAACCCCACAGGAAAGGGCCCTGGCCAAATGGCTGCCCTTTCCTTTCTCGTCCCTGGGACGAGATTGTGCTGTGTCACTTCCGGAGGCGGCCCACGGGGGGGTGGGAGGGAGGCTGGCCGCCTGTGGGGGCCTGCTTGCCCCCCTTTCCTCTCCTATGGGCACCCTCAGACCCGAAGCGGACAGGGCTAGGCCCGGGGCGTGGCAAGGAACAGGGTGGCCAGTGCGGGTCTGAGTGCGCATGCGCCCGCGCTGGCTGCGGGTTTGGCTCCTGGTGGGCGGGTGCCGCCAGGTCCGGGTGCCGGGGTCCTCCGAGCCTGGGGTGTGCTTGTTGGTTTCGCGCGGCCCGTTTCTGCCTGGCAGAGGGGCCAGCCGTCCGCGTCCAGAGTGCCCGTATCACTCAGGGTGTGCTCAGCGCGCCTGCGGGTGCAGATGGGGAACTTTTGGGGGGGACCTTGAGAGGGAAGTCACAGAGCAGCCAAGGGACGGGCTCGGGACTGGGGTGCCCTAGCCTTGGGCTCTTGGCCTAAGCTCCAGCGAGGGCCAGTGACCCTTGCCGTCTCAGCGTGCCCTCTCTACCCCATTGGCTGAGTGTGGAATCTGGGGGAACACCCCGCTTGCCCATGGATGTCCATGGCAACATGCCAACAAAGGGGCCCGCGCTTTCTGGAATATTCTGCAGCGTGCCTCGCGCCAGGCGCTCGCTGGGGGCAAATATCACCGTGCTATGCAGTACACGGTGGGGGCTCCTGGCTCCATCCCACAGATGGGAAGACTGAGGCTTGGGCAGAGTGGGGCGGTGGATCTGGCTCGGGGCTCATGGGGTGGAGGCCTGTCTGCGTCTTTGAGTCTGCAGGGCCTGTGTGTTCTGGGATGCCCAGAGGCAGGGGGACTGGAATGTGTGTGTGTGCTGGCTGCTGGCATGTACCCCCATGGGTTGAGGCTGAGACCTGAGCCTCGGAGGAGACAGGGCCCGGGGCAGGCGGCGGTGGCGGCGGCGGGGTTGGGGGGGGTGGTTTCCTCCTGCTCTCTGGCTTTCAGGAAGTGGCGCCAGCTGGGGTGAGCTCACTTCCTCACTCGGCTGCCCGCACCCCCCCCTCAGCTTCCTCTCACTATGGCCCCATTTGGCCTGGCCAGGGTTCTGTGATGGGAGGGGAAAGAGCAGGGAGTGGCGGGGCCGGGTGGGGCTCGGGATTGCGGGATTGGGGTGGGAGGCTGGCTCTGGGTGGTCCTGCAGCCTGGCCTGTTGGTGGTGATGGGGGGCGGCAGCGGCGGGGCTGGGGTGCCCCGTGTTGCTAGTGTGGGCTCCCCTGCCTGCAGGCCAAGGAGCGCCCCCCTCTGGACGGACGGAGCTATCGCCCCATCCCGGTCAGCTACTTCAAGCCTTCTCTCTTTGCTCTCCAGGTGTGAGCCGGTGGTCCTCTTCGCCCCGTCCCTCCCCACACCCCCCCGGTCCCCTGTGCCATGGCCGGTTGGGGTTCCTGGGGATGGGATTTGCTGTAAGTCACAAATCACATTGCCAGGGAATTCCAACCGACCCTGTGCCCTGCCGCCGCCACCGCCGCCGCCGCCGCCGGACAGCACCGCCCGGCCCGAGGAGCAGGGCT
This sequence comes from Oryctolagus cuniculus, assembly GCF_964237555.1. Taxonomy (NCBI): domain Eukaryota; kingdom Metazoa; phylum Chordata; class Mammalia; order Lagomorpha; family Leporidae; genus Oryctolagus; species Oryctolagus cuniculus. The sequence goes on along the minus strand of NC_091447.1, from coordinate 62,840,125 downwards.
TAGCTGCTTGTGAACAGGTTCCCCCCCAAGTCGTGTTCACAGTGGCTAAGTTCCGCCCCTCTGGCCCCTACCTCCGCCTGCCTGCCCACCGCCGCCCGGCCGCCCTGGGCTCCGCCTCCCGTACCTACTGAGCTGAAACACAGTTGATGTCGTGGACACTGGCTCAGTTCAGCAGGAACAGGAGTCGAGCCCGCTTGGACGCTGGCGGCCGCTGCCTTCACCTGGCTGTGCATCTGGGACGGAGCGCTCCATCACGCCCACGCCTCCGTCTGTCCCTGGCCTCCGCCATCAGACTGATCCTGCCTGCCCCCCTCCCCCCCGGCCCTGGAAGGGGGGCGTGGTGAGGGGCAGAGATACCTGCCCTGGGTGCGGGGCCCAGGGAGGTCACAGGTGGCCTGGAACTTGAGCCCCTCTGGGCTTTTAGGGGTGGGAACAGCTGGACTCTGCCCACTGGTTCAGCGGTGGTGGTGAGGGGGGGCTTTGGAGTGGGAAGAAGGAAGCCCCTAGGCCATCATCGGGGCCACCGGATGTCATCTTTGTCCCAGAGCCTGTAGGAGCTTAGGGCGGATGGGGATGGGGAGGAATGAGGTGGTGGGAGGGCGGAGTTTGTCACGACTGCTGTCCAGTGAAATAAATGCAGCTTCAACTGTGCTCCCAAAGGTCTGGTGTCCTACGATTCTGTCACCTTCAACTCCCTGTCCTGTCCCCTTGGCTCTAGGGCAGGTGGCCGCTTGGTCACACAGCCCAGCCGGAGGGTGTCCTGGCTGTAGGCTGACACCCTGATCCAGGCGGTGGGACCAGGCCCTGATGGGGGTGGTGGACGGGGCTGGGCACGAGAGGTGACACTCGGAGGTAGCGATCCTGGTGACATTTTGGGGGGGGGTTGGGAGGGGTTACTGAGATCTATGGTATAACTCAGGTTTGCGGGGAAGTGGGGTGTCCGGTACCTGACAGCGCTGGTGGGGGAGCCCCAGGCGCCAGTCGGGGGACAATTTGCGGGTGACTGGGTGGGACCCGCCCGGCGCCCATGCAGGTGACTGAAAGTGGTGTCTCAGGCTCGAAGCTATTTAGGGCAAGACGTGGGAGGGGACCCCGCGCTCACAGCCCCCAGAGCCCCCAGGCCCCCAGGTGGCTTCCAAGAGCGTGCGCGGGCGGGCCTGGGATCCGCCGGCTCAAACCTAACCTGCGGGAACGCGCGGGGCGGGGCAGGAACGCCTCCGATTGGCCCGCTGGTGCGGAGGGCGTCGCCACAAGCCAATCGCGGGGCCCAGCGCCGCCGGAGCCCCGCCCCCGGCCGCGCGCGCCACTGCAGCGAGGAGCCGGGGACCGCACACAGGTCTATCCGTCTGTCCGTCGGCCTCCAGGGACAGGAAGGCGCCGAGGGGAGCCAGACACGGAGGACAACCGAGGATCTTCGCTGTTCCCCCAGTGTCTTGAGCTCCATCAGTCCTGGCCCCACCCCCGCGAGACCACGCCCCCCTCCTCTGAGGTCCGGTTTTCGGCTCGGGATTCCCGCCAGTGCGCGGGGCGGTGTCCCTGCCCGGCCCCACCCAGCTCCTGGCACGGCCTCCCGGGCTCCCTTGCTACTGGGAGCGACCAGGAGCCCCAGTAGCAGGTGTCTGGAGCCAGGGCACCCTCTCCCAGAAGTGCTTTCTGGGGGTGGTCTGCCTGTCCTTAGTAAAACTTTGGAGCCTGCAAAATGGGCAGAATTCCCTCCCACAGCCGGGTCTGGCCGTGCCTGTAAGGCTGAGACCCGCAGCCGCTCCCCGGTGCAACCCTCACTGGAAGCTATGGCCAGAAATTTTTTGTTGCTGTCGTTGAAGGAGCAAAGGGGGCAGCGGCTGCCCACCCCCACCCTGGGGGCAGGTGGGGAGGAGGGGAAGGCGCAGAAGTGTCAAAAACCAAAGTTAAAAAGAAAAAACTGTTCAATCTTTAAAAAAAATAAGAGGGAAACCAGGAAATACAATATACTGTTCAATAAATAGAAAAAAGTTACAAAAAGGCCGGCGATCTTTTTCCTTAATATACAAGAAGGGAGAAGCCAGCGGAGGCGGCGGGGAGGCAGGGGCACAGTGCCGAACGACACAGAGGAATGACATGGTGCTGGTTTCTTCCCTTTCCAGGCTGGGAGTGGGGGGTCCCTGGCTCTCCTGTGCCCGATCCGTGGTCACCAGCTTGGGGAGGGCATTGTGGTTCCTGAGTTGTGTGTCCAGTGATGAGCAGGTGGGGGACAGGGGCACCATGAGGTCCCCCCCCAGGCCCACTGTGGTGTCTGAGGGAATGGAACCCTTGGCTGGATGGGAGGCTATGGGGGTGAGGTATGTGGCCGAGGCCTGAGGCCCCTACAAATCCTTCAGTGGGGTAGTGGGAGGGGGCAGTGAGACATCGGTCCAGGCTGGGCAGCCTAGAAGGGGGTGCGGGGTGGCAGAAGGGGGCCCCTGAGCAGTGGATGGGGGGCGGGGTTTGGGGGATGTAGATACCCTAATGCGATACCAGCGTGGGGCTCGGGTAAGGTCGGCTGCCTTGACTTGGGGCCCCCCGAGGGAGCCTGCCTGTTGTTTTCGGGGTGCCTCACACCAGCTCCCCAAGCACGCACGCACGCACGCACCCCTTCCTGGGCCTGGAAGGCAGCGGTATGGCTTTCTTCCCGCAGCCTGGCATGCGGGTGGAGGGCTGCACCTGCTGCTGCTTGCCATTCCCCGCGGGCTCCTACCCTGACTTCATACCGAGACGTCCCCTTGGGGTCTCCAGTGTTGGGGGGCCCCCGCGGGCAGGCACAGACAGCAGGTGTCAGAGAGGCAAGAGGCCTGCGGTGCACGGGAGGGAGGGGGGGCAGGGGAGGATCCCCGAGACACTCCACCCCCCACCCATCCTGCAACCCCGACAGCCCTTCCGGTCCCTGCCCCGCATCAGCCGAAACGTTCCCGCACCAAAAGCATGAGTTTCTTCTTGCCCTTGTAGGTCTGTTTGAGGTTCTCCAGGAACTGGGTGAACTGCAGGTGCCCGTCGGGCGCCAGCAGGAAGGTCTCGCGCGCCTTGCCCAGGAACTCAATGAAGTCGCCGTAGTGCCGCGGGCTGATGTGCGTGAGGCGCGAGTGGCTGGTGGTGATATAGGCGGCCACCGCGGCGTCCAGCAGCTGACAGAGCGGGGCCCGATCGGCGCCCAGGGGCTTGGCGGCGCGCCGGGCCCCCAGCGGGCCGAGGCCCGGCGCCGACAGCGTCCAGCGCCGCAGGATATCAGAGAGCATCGGCGCGCACTGGATGCTGCGGATGAGCAACGGGACCAGGGCGGACAGCTCGTGCCGGCCCAGGGAGTGGCTCAGGGAACAGGCCCAGAGCACGTCGTTGCCGGCCGGGTGGCTGTCCTGGTTGAAGGCGATGCTGAGCTGAGCCAGCGCCAGCGTGGCCAACTTGTAGGCCCGCAGCGGCAGGCCTCGGTGCTCCATATAGCGCGCCACGGTGAAGAGGTGGGCGTGGCCCAGGCCGCCGGCCGCCGCGTCCAGCACGATCTGGTAGGCGGCCTCGAAGGCCGCCCGGTTCTTCTCGCATAGGGTCAGGGCCGGCAGCGCGCAGTTCTGGGGGTCTTTCATGGCGCACTGCAGGGCCAGGGTGCGCGCGCACGCCCACAGCTCCTCCCGCTGCGCCGTGTCCAGCTGCAGGCGCAGCAGCGTGGCGTGCGTGGTGCCCGTCACCGCCACGATGGTGGCCGCCTCCACGGGCGTGAAGAGGGTATACCAGTTCTGCATGATGTTCATCAGGGCCTGGGGGCCTGGTGGGGGGTGTGGGGGCGGCGGGGAGGGGAGAGAGAGGCTGGGGTGGACCCGGGCACGGCTAAACACCCCCCTACCCACCCATCACCACCATCACCACCTGCGGCTAACTTCCGCTCCTGCGCAAACCTCCAATCCACCTGTCTGGGAATACACGCCCAGGACTTGAACTTGGCCGGTCGCCGGGGCGGGCCCCACCAGGGAATGTCCTCCCAGGCCAGCCCGGAGCACACTTCTGTTAACTACTGCACCAGGGGGACAGGTGGTGGTGGGGGCGGGGGGGCCCTTGGGGAGCGCTCACCGATCTCTGTGGCACAGCTCACGAGCCAGCGTACCATCTCCCTCCGCCGCCACGTCATCGTGTTCAAGGTCATTCGCATAACCTGGGGCCGGCAGAGGGGGGGAAAAGGGCACATGGGGCAGGGGGATGGCACCAGAGCTTTGGGCTGGTCTGTGGACCCCAGGGACAGGGGTTGAGGGGAGGAGAACTGAAGGGCTGTTCCAATGGCCCTGGATAAGCAACCTCAGTTTGCCTATCTGTAAAATGGAATGGGGGGCCGGCGCCGCGGCTCAGTAGGCTAATCCTCCGCCTAGCGGCGCCGGCACACCGGGTTCTAGTCCCGGTCGGGGCACCGGATTCTGTCCCGGTTGCCCCTCTTCCAGGCCAGCCCTCTGCTGTGGCCAGGGAGTGCAGTGGAGGATGGCCCAGGTGCTTGGGCCCTGCACCCCACGGGAGACCAGGAAAAGCACCTGGCTCCTGGCTCCTGCCATCGGATCAGCGCGGTGCGCCGGCCGCAGCGCGCTGGCCGCGGCGGCCATTGGAGGGTGAACCAACGGCAAAGGAAGACCTTTCTCTCTGTCTCTCTCTCTCACTGTCCACTCTGCCTGTCAAAAAATTAAAAAAAAAAAAAAAAAAAATGGAATGGGTCTGGTGTAGCCACTGTTTGGGATACCCGCATCGCAGATCGGAGTGCCGGAAGTTCAAGTCCCGGCTCTGCTCCCAATCCCAGCTCCCTGCTGATGCGCACCTGGGAGGCCGCAGGTGACAGCTCAAGTGCTTGGGCCCCTGCAGGTCCCGCCCCCCGCCCCCACAGTTGACCCTTCACCTACAGGCCTCTCCAGCCCCCGCCCTGTTCTTCAGCGTTAGCCCCGCCTCCTCGAGAGCAGGGGTGGGGGTGGTTTTTTCCCCCTTCAGGCCCTGCCCCCACAAAAGCTTCTGATTGGCAGGTTCTGCCCATCCTTGGCTTCAGCCCCACCCACCCAGGGTCCTTAACCAATAGCAGGCAAGCCCCAGGCCCCCCCCTTGTGGCCACAAGCCGGGCCACGCCCCCTCTCCAGCTCAGGCCCCGCCCCAGGCCGCGCCTCCTCCCACGCCCACCCTGGCCTCACCTGCAGGCCGAGCTCCAGGGCGATGCCCAGCAGCGTGGCGTCCGGTGGTGCGCTGGCCGGCGTGGCCGTCTTGCAGGCGTCCTGCGCCAGCTTGAAGAGCAGCGCTGGCGAGTGGATGTTCTGCTGGATGGAGCCCAGCACCGCGTGCAGCCACTTGGGGTCTCCTGGGCGGAGGCGGGGCCGGAGGGAACGCGATCAAGGCCGGCACACCGCCCCTGCGGCCGCGTGACCGGTTCCCGACGGCTCGTCCACGCAGCGGCAGGGGCGCCGCGGGAGAGGCACTCCTAATCTCCCATTCTCTCCTCTGCCCCCCTCCGCTCGGGGGCACTGATCTAAGACGCAGAATGCCGGGGGTTCAAATCCCTGCTCTGCCACGCACCAGCTGCGGGCCCCTGAGGGAGATGGGGCCTTGGCCGCTCCATCTGTGAAATGGGTACAACCCCGGCAGCTCTCTGAGCTCCTGGCTCCTCACCTTCAGCGCTTTGCTTAAACGGGCACCTGCTTTAGTCTCTGCATAGTATGAAAACGTGTGCATGGGCATATATATATATATATATATATGCACCAAAACAAACTTACTCTCTCCTTTTGTTTTGTCTTGTATTTGAGAGCGAGAGCGAGAACGAGAGCGCGCTCCCGTGCACTGGTTCATTGCCCAAATGCCTGCCGTGGGCCAGGGTGGAGCCAGGAGCCCCATCCGGGCCTCCCACGTTGGTCGCAGGGACCCAAGGACTTGAGCCAGCACCTGCTGCCTCCAGGGGTCTGGATAAGCAGGGAGCGGGGACTCGAACCCACGCACTCCGACGTGGGAGTTCGGCTGAGCTACTCGGTCCAACACCCAACAACACATACACTCCGGGCTTTTTGAAGCAGCCTTGTACAAGTTGCTCAAGGAATCCGGGTGGAATTTGGGCAGAGGGGTGGGACGGGCAAGTGGGAAGGGGAGGGGGAGGGGGGATCGGGCCGGCCCCCGTGCTCACCCTTGGCGGCCGTGAGCATGGTGGAGGCCAGCTCGCACTGGCGCGTCTCCAGGTGGCCCAGGATGAACCAGCGGGGGAAGCGGCTGCTGTCGGTGGAGTCCAGCGGGGTGGGGTGAGGCTCTCCAGCTGCGAACGCCGTGTCCAGCACGGGCAGCCTGGGGTGAGAGAGCAGAAACAGGGCCCACGCTGGGCAGGGGGCTGCCGGCCCTGCGGGGTCTCCTGTCCCAGCCTGAGCCTGCCCCCCGCATGTGCGAGATGTCCATTGCTGTGTTGTTTACAGCAAGGGGACGGGACACGGTTCCGATGCCCATTTCCGGTACCCAGGGCCCCAGGGGCTTGATGACCGCTGTCCCCATCAGTCCCCTCCAATGGCTATCCTCCTGCTCCCTCTGTTTCTCCCAAGCGCACCCATGCAGTCCTGCCCCAGGGCCTTTGCACGGGCTCTCAGCCTGGAAAGGCCTTCCCAAGGTGTGCTCCCTCCGATTTTTGGCCACATACGTACTTTTGAAATTTTTATTTATTTTCATTTTACTTAAATGGCAGACACACACAGAGAGAAAACGCGGGAGATTGGTTTCCACCCTCGGGTCACCCCACAAACACCTTCAACGGCTGGAGGGAAGACCCCTCTCTGTCTCTCCCTCCCTCCCTGTCACCCTTTCAATAAATAAAACCTCACACAAAGCCACACATCTTTCTATTTAACAGCGGAACGCGCTCAGGAGCACTGAATGCCGAGGTGAGAGCGTGTGTGACCCAGGCTGTGCGTCCAGGCTGCAGGCTGGGGCTCTGACCCCGGCTCCCAGAGTCCCCTCCTCCACCCCCGGCCCACCCGTGCTCACCTCATGGCTCGCAGCGCCAGGCGATAGGCCAGCTCGGGGTCATGAGACAGCAGGGCGGTGAACAGGTAGCGGGCGCAGGTGTGCATGGGCACGCTCTCGCCGAGTAGCACCTCTCCAAAGCCGCTAAAGGGACCCCCTGCGAGAGACAGACAGCCTGGGGCTCGGCTCCCCGCTGTGCCGAGCGGTCCCTGGGGACCCCAAAAGAGAGACCCCGGGCACCCCTGGGTGCAGATGGGCCTGAGCTTGGTGGAGCTGCGGCCGCCCAGGCCCCCGGGAGCGAGGTGATTGGCCCAAGACCAGTAAGGAGTGCGGCCAGGATGGAGCAGTACCGAGCCCTTCTCTAGGGGTGTGGCCTCACAGCACAAGGACCAATAGGCGGAGGCCATGGGCGGAGCAGGGTGGAGCTGCCATTGAGGTTGGGGGCGTGACCTCCCCGCCCTGTCCCAGCGACTTGCGTCATTGGCTGCAAGGCGGGCAGGGGCGGGGCCTCCCCATTCGCAGCCCCACAGCTGCCTAGCAACTGCTGGACCTGCCAAGGCCTGATTGGTCGGGAGAGGCGGGGCTTGGGGTGGGCGGGGCGCTCACCCTCCAGCAGCAGCCCCGCCTGCTTGCGCAGCACCTGCACGAGCCGCTCGTCCAAGTCCACCTGGTCCAGGAGGGCGAGCAGCTGCTCCTCGTTGCGCACCACCTTGTCCTGGGCGTACAGCCCCTCGGGCAGGGCGCGCTGCTGCCCCAGCCCCAGCAGGGCCACCTCCAGCGCCAGCGCCAGGTACGACTCCCCGGGGCTCCCGGGCACGGGCACGTGCTGGTAGGCCACCTTCCGCTTCTCGGAGCCTGGGTCTGGGGGAGACGGGACCCGCGCTGCGGGAGGCCGGCCTGCTGCACCCCAGCCTTGGGGGGGGGGCTGGGGAAGAGGCTGGCTCCACCGTCTAGGCTGGAAGGGCCGGGGGGCGCGATCGAGGGGATGGGGTACCTGGGTAGAGGGCCAGTGTCTCCTCCTCCAGGCAGGAGGCCTCTAGGAGCGCCCTGCAGAGGCAGCCAATGGGGTCCAGGGGGTGGCCCACCCAGCCTTCCGCGTTGGTGATGCAGGTAGCCCCTTTCTGCAGCAGCTCTGCGGGCGGGGCAAGAGGGCGGGGGGGGGTACTTCCTCTGCGGGGGGCGGGGCGGGGACCCTCAGCCCCCTTCCCCTCCCCAGAGCCCGGCGGCAGTCGGTGGCGGCTGCGCCACAGCGCCCCCTGCCGGCGGCCCCGGGAACTGCCAGTTCCCCTTTTCCCGCAGGAGACACCTGCTGCCCAGGGGGCGCCCCCCACCCCGCGCCCACCTTTCTTCTGCTGCTTGTAGCTGTCCAGCTGCTGTCTCCGCTGCACTCGCAGCGTGTTGACAATGGCCCCTGCCAGTCGAAGGGCCTGCCGGGGGTAGCCGTGGGCTCGCAGGGTGTCCACCCGGGCGCAGGCCGTGGGGAAAGGTTCACCCAGCCAGAGGGGGCGGCCCTGGGGGTCGAAGGCCAGCCTCTCGGCCCCCACGCTGCCCGTGAGGCTGGGGCCGTAAGAGTCGCTGGCCAGGATCCTCTGCAAGTGGCCGTCACCCCAGTGTAGCCGCCCAGCCTGCAGGGCGCGGCAAAACACTGTGTGGCGGGGAGTTGTGGCTGCCTCCTCCTCCTCCTCCTCCTCCTCCTTGGAGCCTGCGGGGGAGGCGCCCAATGTGGCCCAGTGAGGGGGCCCTAGCCCTGGAGCTGGGGCCAGCTCCCCCCCACCCTGGGCAGAGTGCTTGGTGTTAAGTCACCTCCCCAATCCCTCGTGCAGGCCTTCCAGGGCATGTGTAACAACCCATTATATGGATGGAAAACTGAGGCCTCCCCCCCCCCCCGCCCATCCCTCTGCCTGTCTCTCGGTCTTCTCGACCTCTCCCTTTCCTGTTTGGTGCCCCCTGTCCCTTTCCCTCTCTCTCATCCCCTCTCCACCTCCATAGCTAGTCAGAGCCTGAAGACAAAGCTGACAAAGCTCACCGTCCCAGAGGGCTGCCACTGCCCCTGCCCTCGGCATGCACTCCCTCCTTTAGTCTCTGAATGGCTGAGTGCAATGAAGGGCAGGCTCCTAAGTCAGTGTGTGTGGGGATGGGGCTGGGGAAGGGGTGGTGAAGGCAGGGACCCCTCTGCTACCTGGGCCGGGGGCTGCGGTGGGCTGCAGGCTGGGGCCGTCGAAGGAGTAGTTGCCTTCTTCCAGGGGGCACAAGTCCAGCTTGTCCCACGTGCTGAGTAGCTGCAGCCAGCCCTCCCGCTCCTCGGGCTTGCAGTGGGGGCTCAGGACCACGCAGACCCACAGGGCCCCTGGGGAGGCAGCGGGGAGGCACAGCATGGATGCCGGCCCCGCTGTGCCCTTCTGAGCGCACAGCCTCAATGGCTACCGAGCATCCCTGTATCGGGCATTAGATGCTGGAGATGATGTAGGACCACGTGGGACGCCTGCGCCCCCTAGCGGGCTGCCTGGGATGGAGCGCCTGCCTCTGCTTCTCAGCGGGCTTCCTGCGCATGCGCACCCTGGGAGGCCGCAGGTGCAGGCTTTGTCAAGGGCTGGGGGGTGGGGGGAGCCCCGGGATGCAGCTCCAGCCTCCGAGGTTTAGGTCTCCCGTTCTCGCTTCCACGCATACAGCATACAGCAGGTGCCTAATAAATGCACGAGCCGCGAGCGACACCCCCCCACCGCCCCCTTCCGCCTCCGAGGGCGGGCTTACCCAGCTCGTCCCACAGCTGCCGGCACTTGTCCGTCATGCCGGCGCCCTGCTGCCGCCACAGGGCCAGGCGCGGGTCCTGCAGAAACTGCTCGGTCATGAGGATCAGCATCCGGGCCCCGTTGGAGTCTCGCATCCGCAGCATCTCGCGCACCTGCCGCCAGGTGGAGGGGGGCGGGCGGGTGAGCGAGGGGCGGGCGCCGGCGGCCTCTCGGCCCCGCCCCGCCCCGCCCCCGCCACGCCCAGCACCTTGCCGAACATGGAGCGCAGCTGCTGGCTGGCCCCGTAGTAGCCGCCGTTGGCCAACAGCTGCTTCACCTGCTCCTGGATCTGTTCCTCGTCCAGGTGCCAGCAGTTGGCGTCTTCGATGCCCGCGCCCGCCGTGGGGTCGGGGGCGCCTGGCGGGATTGGGAGAGCTGAGGCCCGTGGGGCTCCGGGCTTAGGCCCCACAGCCCTATGGTCATGGTACGAAGCGAGGGGAGAGGGGGCCTCCGGGAAGCAGCCCCACCCTCAGTGTCTACACAGCCATCCGGATTGTGTGGCTGAGCGCTGGGGGTCTCCCCGGGGACCCCCTTACCGTGCACCAGGTTGATCTCAGAGCCCAGCAGCAGGATCTCGTCGGCCAGGCGCTGGGCGGTGGGCAGCACCTCGGTGTGGTGGGCGCTGATGAGATACTGCACGAACTTCTGCAGCTGGTCCCGGTTCATCCGCGACAGCGTCTCGGAGATGGGCAGCCGCAGCTCCACCTGCCGGGCGTGGCGGATGCGGTGCAGCGACAGCGCCACCACGTGGGCGCAGTAGAAGAGGTCGCGCCTGTCGCAGCCGCAGCTCACCGCCGTGATCTTGCAACGGTCGAAGCTGATGGACACGTGGTAGAGGCGCTCGGGCTCCCCGGGGCCCCCCGGCTCCCGCACGTTGCCGCTCAGGTGGAAGCCTGCGGGAGCAGCGGGGCGTGGCTGTCACCCCAAGGCCCCTCCGCCTGGTTGGGCAGCGGGGGCACAGCCCATGTCAGGCACGGATGCTTCCTCCTGAGTGCAGGAGGTGGCCGGGGCGGGGAGGGGGCGCTGTGAAGTCTCAGCCACTAAGGGGCTCCAAGGCTGCCAAGGCCCAGCTGGGAGGCGTGGCCTGCGCCCCGGGGTGGGGGGGGTCTGAGTCCCCTGGCCGGAGCCCCGCCTCGTCTCCTTCCGTCGTGTTGGGAGGTCTGAAGCTCCTCTCTTCCAGGTCTTTTTAAACATGACGTGGGCGTCTGGCCAATCGGTTACGATGCCCGCATCCCACATTGGAGGGCCCTGGGTTCAAGTCCCAACTCTGGCTCTGGACTCCAGCTTCCTGCTCTAAACCTCCGGCCTCCACGTGGAACCTGCAGGCTGTCTCCTTCCCGCCCCCAGCTCAGCTGTCCTGAGGTCCAGGATCTCGGATGTACCCTTCACCTCGCCGCTCCTGATGGTGACCCCTGGGCGGGGCAGAAGCCGGCGGTGGTCTGCTGCTTCCACCTGGGCTGCAGGCTTAGCGTTCACCGCTCACCTGGGCTCTGCTGCCTACATGCTGGGGGCCCCTTTCTGGCCCCGCCCCCTCCTCACCCAGCCCTGCCTCCATCCGAGATGGAGATAGGCCCTGCCCACCCATGCCTTGGAAGTAGCCAGGCCCCGCCCCCATCCGAGCTTGAGATGTAGCTAGGCCCCGCCTCCATTGAAGCTCTTCCCCCAGCTCCTCCTCCATCTAAGACTGAGATGGCGATAGGCCCTGCCCCCTCAACCCAGCCCCGCCCCCACTCAAGCTCCTCCCCTAGCCCGACCTCCACCCATGCTTGAGAAGTAGTCTCCGCCTCTCCCAAACCCTGCCTCCACCCCAGCATGAGATGTAGATAGGCCCCCCTCGCTCCCTCTACCCAAGCCTGAGACATATATAGGCCCCGCCCACCCATGCCTGAGAGGTTGGCAGCCCCGCCTCCATCCAAGCCTGAGATGCAGATAGGCCCCACCCACCCACAAGCCCCGCCTCCATTCAAGCTCCTCCCCAGCCCCACCTCCACCCATGCCTGAGAAGTAGCCAGGCCCCGCCCCCCTCCGCAGCCCTGCCTCCACCCATGCCTGAGAGGTAGGCAGGCCCCGCCCCTCCTCCTCAGCCCCGCCTCCACCCGTGCCTGAGAAGTAGCCAGGCCCCACCCCCCTCCCCAGCCCCGCCTCCACCCTTGCCTGAGCCGAGCCAGGCCCCGCCCCCGCACTCACCCACTTGCAGCACGCGGTCCACCGCCCCGCTCTGGAGCAGGTGCAGCCCGCGGGTGAAGGGCACGCGGGCGTCCGGCTCGCCCTCCGGGGGCTGGCAGCCGAGCGACGAGTACATGCATATCTCCCGCTCGCTGCGCGGAAATGACCAGAACACGATGCGCTTCTGCACGGGCTCGGGCACTCGAGAGAACCGCTCCTCCACCTGCGGGGAGAGCCATGGGCTTAGGGACTGCGCGGGCTTGGATGCCGGCCTGGGGCGTTTCCGGGCCCCGCTGAGCCCCGGGGTCCAAGGGGGGACGCTAACAGCAACGCCGCCTCCTGGGGGCCGCCAAGGTTCAATCCGCAGGGGCAGGGGCACAGAGGGTTAAGGAGTCGCCTGCGAGGCCGCTGGCATCTGATTCAAGCGCCGGTCCGAGTCCCGGCTGCTCCACTTCTGCTCCAGCCTCCTGCTCATGCACCTGGGAGAGCAGCAGGTGCTGGCTCAAGGGCTTGGGCCCCTGTCCCCCCCATGTGGGAGACCCGGATGGAGCTCCCGGCTGTTGCAGCCATGCGTGTGTGGGGGCAGTGAACCAGCAGATGGAAGATCTCTCTCTAACTCTTCCAAATATATATATATATATTTTGACAGGCAGAGTGGACAGTGAGAGAGAGAGACAGAGAGAAAGGTCTTCCTTTTCCATTGGTTCACCCTCCAATGGCCGCTGCGGCCGGCGCACCGCACTGATCCGAAGGCAGGAGCCAGGTGCTTCTCCTGGTCTCCCATGTGGGTGCAGGGCCCAAGCACCTGGGCCATCCTCCACTGCACTCCCTGGCCACAGCAGAGAGCTGGCCTGGAAGAGGAGCAACCGGGACAGAATCCAGCGCCCCGACCAGGACTAGAACCCGGGGTGCTGGCGCCGCAGGAGGAGGATTAGCCAAGTGAGCCGCGGCACCAGCCAAATAAATATATTTTTAAAAAAAGATAAAATATGCATTCATGTGTGTAAAGGGCAATGGTGACATATGACCCGTCATCAGCATTCTAGAACTTTCTGGAGATGTTGAACACCAGTTTATCCAGTGAGTTGATGCTAAATACCTTCCCTATTTCTAAAGATTTATTTGCAAGGCAGAGTGAGAGAGAGGGAGGGAGGGAGAGAACTTCCACCCAAGGCTTCATTCCCCACAATAGCCAGGAACCTGGCGCTCCATCCGGGTCGTGGAAGGCAGGGCTCCAGATACTGGGGCCATCATCCACCGCTTTCCCAGGCACATCAGCAGGGAGTTGGATCAGAAGTGGAGCAGCCGGGACTCGGGCGCCCACCATACGGGATGCAGGCAGTGGCTTAAACAGCACCCACTGCCCCTTTTCCGTACTTTACAGTCAGGGAGCATCTGAGGCTCCCAAGGGAGGTGCGTTTACTTTGTCAGGGTCCCAGAGCTGCTGGGCTCCCAGGAGAGCAGGGCCGCCTGCCCCCCCCCCTCCCGCCGCGGGCTCCCAGCAATGAGGGGAGCAGGTGGAGCCGGCGTGCCAATCCGCGTTTGTTCTTCCCTGGGCTGGGTGATCTTGGGCAGGTCCCTCAGCCTCTCTGTGCCCAAGTTTGCTCACACGGCTCCTGGAGCGTCATGGAGGCTGCCCGGGCGCCACTCGCCCCCAGCCTGGCCGCGACAGGTGCCTGAGCGCCTCCAAGGTGGTTGTAGGATTATCCTACGTGTCTCCCACCCCACGGACGGGCAGGGCTCGCTTTGGCCCCCATCCGCCTAGCTGCCTGGCCCAGGCCTCAGGGACGGCCGGCTGATGACTAAGGAGGGATTTTCCGGTCTGTGAATCAGAGCCGGTCCCATCCACAACCGGCCCCAGCCCCTTCGTCCTAACTCCACAGTGGGCAGAGAAGCCCCCCCCCCCCCCCCCCCGCCAACAGCCGCGGAAGTCGGTCAGTGGATGCCCAGAGCTTTTTTTTTGGGGGGGGGGCTGTGTACAGCTCTGTGGGCTCCAGGCTTCTGGACCGTCCATGCAGGGGCCTGTGGAGAGAGCTCCGAGGGCCTCAGCCCTGGGGTGTTCCGGCAGTGCCCCCAAGAAGCTCCAGAGGCGGGGCTCAGGTGCACCTGTGCAGGTACCACCGCCCAGGCCCCGCCCCCGCCTGCCCCTGACTTTGGGCAAAGAGTGGGGTGGGTGAAAGGAGGGGGGAACGAGCGGGGGGGGGGGTGGCAGGGTGATTTTGCAGGTGGCAGGACAGAGACAGGGGGGGCAGAAAGAGGGTGTCCTAAGCCCGGGATCCAGACAGATGGCGGAGGCATCCTCTCCTGGGGTGTAGGGCAGAGGAGTGGGGGTTATGGGGTGTACCCCAGTGGGGGCCCCAGCTTGTGGGAGGGGGGCTGGGGTCAAGGGGCTTGAGGGACAGCAATGAGATGAGGGCGGGTTAAAGGTCTCAGGGGTGTCTCCGATGGGGGCTGAGAGTGCCACCCTCCCCTGTCCTCCTCCCACGCCCCCCTCCTCCGGTCACCTGCTCGAAGGCCCAGCTCTCGGCCACTCGTTTGGCGCTGAGGTCCAGCAGCGTCTCGGGCCTGCCGCGGCCGCGCGCAGCTCCGGCCCCGGCCTCGCGCTCCTCCGGTCCCGCGGGGCAGCCCCGGCTGCGCTTGGCCGCGGGGGGGTCCATCCGGCCGGGGCCGGAGCGGGGTGCGGAGGGGGGGTCGAGTAGATGCCCGCTCTGCTCCCGCCGGCTCCCGCGACCCCTGCCCGCCTTCCGGCTCTCGCTCGGCGCTCGGTCGCCCCGGAACCCCCGCCGCACCCACCCCGCGCCCCGCGCAGGGCCGGCCGGGTGATGCGGCCCCTTTAAGACTTGTTCACAACAATGAAGCTGCCTCGGCCGCCGCTTTATCCTGCGCCGTCGGCCCGCCCTAGTCGCCCGTCCCCATTGGAACCCCCCTCGGCCTCCGCGACCCTCCCCGGCTATTGGCTGCACCGCCAGCCCCGTCTCCGAGCTTTCCTCTGCTCATTGGGTGACTGCAACGCCAGTCTCCTCGGGCCCAGCCAATCACAGGGCGGAGCGAGCAGCGCTGTCCGTCACCTAGGGCCGCCGGCCAATCAGGGCGGGAGAACCCCCGCGGCGCAGGCCGTCTGCGGAGTTTCGGGGCGGGCCCTGGGTTCATTCACAACATTCCTCCCCCGCCCCGCTCCGGCTGCGCTGCGCGCCCCGGGGCTGCTGGGGCTGCGCCCACACTCGGCTTTGTTGACCAAGGGTCGCTTCCGGGGGCCGGGCCGGCGGGGTCCCAGGACAGCGCTGGGCCCCACCTCCCTTCGGCGCTGTGCGACCCGAGGAAACTCGCCCAGCCTCTCTGGGGGGCGCAGTGGCAAGCTTCCCGGTGGGGGCTGCAGAACTGGAGCTCAGTTGGGGGGTTCGGAGCCCCAGGCCTCGAGCCTCCCCCCAGGACTCCTACTGTCCCCTTGACAGCACCTAAAATCGTTGATTCTCGAACCCGGAGCCCCCCCGGGGGGGGCTGCTCTGACTCAGCTCGGCCTGGCCACGGCCCTCCCCAAACACCCCGTGTCCTCAGAGAACCCTGCGACTTCCTGTCCGCTGGCCAGCCCTGGCGGCTGTTTAGTCTCTGCCTCCTCTCCCCCGGACGACGTCCGGCTCACGGATGCCAGCAGCAGCCGGTATACAGCAGGCGCTCCATCAGTTAGTTGTGGGATGGACCCACGCCACCTCCACCCAGCTGGAATGATTGACGGAGCCAGAGAACCCCAGCGGCTGGCTTCCCCCCGGTGCCCAGTGATCATTTTCTGGCCGGGACCCCCGATCTGCCTCTCCCGGAACCCCCACTCCCAGCCTGTGCCGTGCTCGGGGTTACCCCCACCCCCAGCCCAGCCCTGGAAGTGGGGTCGGCTCAGGGTGGGTTTCCGAGACCCGGCAGGGGACACGCAAGTCAGGGGCAGCCTGCGACACCAGCACCTTCATAGCGGAGCTCCGGGTTCGAGTCCCGGCTGCTCCACTCCCCATCCAGCTCCCCCAGCTAAGGCGCCTGGGACAGCAGTGGAAGATGGCCCGAGTGCCTGGACCCTGCACCTGCGTGGGAGACCCGGCTGGAGCTCCAGACTTCAGCTGGCCCATCCCTGGCTGTTTGCAGCCATTTGGGGAGTGAACCAGCAGGTGGAAGACCTCTCTCTCTGTGCAACTCTGCCTTTCAAATAAATAACTCTAGGGGGCTTGTGTTGTAACCCTCCTGGGCAGTGCTGGTCCCTCGGAGAGCCCTCGCCTGCTGTGAACTTAGGACAGGGACGCGGCACCCAGGGCTGGGGCGGTCCAGGTGCGCGGCCGAGGTTCCGCCTCCGGGCAGCGCTGTGCACGGAGGGCGCGTGGTGAGCGTCGCCTCCACAGCTCCTGGACCTGCGCCTGGTCGGGCTGAGCCACTCCCCCCTGGCTGCCCAGCAGGAAGAGCCGGCCTGGTGGGGCCGGGCTGCCCAGGAGCCCCCGGCTTACCGACGCCGCTCTTCCTTGCCAAAACCGAGCTGGGCGCTTAGAGAGACTTGAGGGGCTGCAGAAACTGGGGTACCTTGGGAAGAGGCCCGGGGAGGCCAAGCTGCGGGCCCCACCCCCTACTGCTCATATGTGTGGCTGTAGGCGCATGCTGCGCCCCTGGGTGTCCCCCGAGAGGCGGAAGAGCAATGCGGGTAGCAGAGAAACATGGGGGGCTGGGCTGGGGGGCCTGTCCTATTCCCAGCAGAACGTTCCGGAAAGGGGCGTGGCCGCCTGCTTCCTCCCTAGCTGCAGCCCCGGGTGAGCTCACGGTCTAGGCATTCGAAGCTTCTGACCCCAAACCCACGTGGGAAACGCCGCGGTGAGCCGGGGGCCAGACCCCCGGCTTTCACTGGCCAGCCTGCGTGCGCGCGCCGGCGGGTGGCGGCGCGCTCTCCCTCCCTTCCGCCACCCCCTGCCCCGCGCAGTCAGGGCAATTGGCTTCCTAAGGTTTCTCCCTTCCGGAGCGCACGGCGTTCGGAGACATGGCCTAGGGATCCCTGGGAGCCTGGGGTCCTGATCGGTGGCTGAGCTGGGGTGGGGGGGGTCCTGTCACCAGGACACAGGGCCAGCTCGCAGTCCGTTGGTTGTCTGACTTGCCCACGCTGAGGGTCTGTGTTCCCATCTCAGATTGATAGAGTGAGGCTCTGAGGTGACCTGAGGTTACTAAGGGCCACAGGAGGTGGCGCAGCCTGGGGGGGGGCTCTTGGCTCCGTGCCTTACGGGGGTGGGGGTTGGAGGAATGGGCAGGGGGCGGGGCCTAACCCAGGAAGTGCGGGTAAAAGAGGTGTGAGCCGGCCTAGGGAGACCGCCCCCCCCCCCCAGCTCCCCAAAGCCTTTCCTTGCCTCTGGGGTGGTCGTCCAGGGGGCTTGCCCTGAGCGCCCCCTCCCCCCCAGAGAGGAAGAGACAGAGAAGTCTCACGAGCGACTGCGACCCACATGGGGGTCAGCGCCTTCATCGCGCACATTGGGCAGCTGCAGGGAGGGCTGGAAGTGTGAGTGTGGGGTCCTCGGGCCCCAGGCCGGGCAGGCCCCCGTGCGCCGAGTCTTGAATCGCTCTGTCCCGGCGCCCGGCTGTTCACGCCTCGTGCAGGCTCGGGGCCGGGTAAGGGGGTGCGGCACGGAGAAGGCCCTGGGGACCCCAGCTCACGCCAAGGGACACATGACAAAGCCAGTAGGGCTGTGAGACCTGGGCACACAGGCCAGGCGCGGCAGGCTTCCTGGAGGAGGTGTCGCGGGGGAGGCAGGCGCCCAAGGACTTGAGCCCCCACCTGCCGCCTCCCAGGGGGTAGCGTCCTAACAGATGCCAGCCCGGGTCTCAGTTAGCTCAGAGGCTGCGTGGGCGGGGGCCTGGGAGGCCCCAGGGCACCCGCTGTCACCATTTTGGAGTCTGGAGATGCGCACGCACACCCTGGCAGGCAGCAGGTGCAGGCTCTGGGGCCCGCTGAGGCCAGGCAGGCAGAGACGCGGTGGCCACCACTGACGTCACCCGTGTCTCCGGGTGCAGCGATCCCACCCCCTCACTCAGAGCTGGGTGGGGGGCTCCCAGGGCAGCATGCGCAAAGGAGGCGTGGCCTGGCAGCGGGGGTGGGGCGCACAAAGCACTGGACCGGCGTTCAGACAACCCCGGGAGCCAGGGACGGGAGCGCAGGGCCTTTGCTTTATTGTTGGGGGGTGGGGGGACAAGGGCAGCGCGCGCAGGCCGCAGGGGCCCTCAAGACGGCGCCCCCTTCTTCTTGGCCGGCGCCGTCAGCAGCGCCAGCCTCTTGGGGAGACTGCTGCTGGCTTTCAGCACCACGTCGTGCTCGATCTTCTTCCGGATCCCCACTTCCAGCTCCTGCGGACGCGAGCACAGAGCCATGGGCCCGGGACCCCACCCCGCCCCGCCGGCATCCCCACAGCAGCCTTGGTTCGAGTCCCGCCTGCTCCGCTTCCCACCCAGTGCCCTGCGCGTGCGCCTGGGAGGCAGCAGGTGACGGCCCGAGTGTGCTGGGGCCCCTGCCGCCCACGGGGGAGGCCCGGATGGGGCTCCTGGTCGGCTCTGGCCAATGTGGGCATTTGGGGACAGACCCGCGCGTGGAAGACCCCTCGGGCGCTCACGGGCGCTCTCTGGCGGCCGCGACAGGCAGGCCCGGCTCCGATCCCACCGACCCCAGGGCTGCCCTCTCCCGGCTCCTCCGTGGGCTCAGCGCCCCGCTGGGGCCGGGGACGGACGGCTGGCTCCCCGTGGGCTCAGCGCTGAGAGCCGTCAGCTCCCAGAGCTGCAGTTCCCGCAACGCCTCTCCCGGGCAGCACCCACGGCCCAGGGCGGCCGGCGCAGTTCCTGTACCCACTGCCCGGAGCCCCACGCTCCGCCCCCGGGCTCCCCGGAGTCCCCCTCGGCTGCCCTCTCACCTTCTTGACTTTCTGCTGCTGCACGATGCGCGCTTTCTTGGGGGCGATAACCCGGCCTGGTGGGGAGGAGACGCGGGCGCATGAAGCCGGGGGTCCATGGGTAGGCCCAACACCTCGCCCGCCCCGCCGCCCTCGGCCCGCTCCTCACCGCCTTTCCGCGGGCCCCGGGCGCGCTCCGCGGCCTTCGCCGCCGCCTTGCTCTTCGCCGGCTTCTGTGCCTGGAACTTACGCTGCCCCTGCGCCATGATGGCGGAAGGCAGCCGGAAGGGGCGGGGCTTCTGCGACCCCGGAAGGCGCAGGGCACTCCGGGATATAGTGAGGTGCGGAAGAGCGCAAGGGCTCACGGGATACAGCGGGGCAAGAACCTTAAAGGGCCAGCACCGCACCGGCTCACCCGTAGCCAGGCCGTTGTTAAAAGCTATCCCTTGCTGGGCATTTCTGTGATTTATCAAACACGGTTGTCTGCTCCAGGGAGAAGTGGGGGAAGGGGAGAGGCAGCACCAATCGAACCTAGAGTCGGAGGGAGGCAGGCATAGCCGATCGAACCCGAGAGAGTGCGTTTTTAATAAAATCGATTTTTTCATTTATTTACTGCGGCGGGGGCTCGGCTAGAGTGGGGGTGGAGCTCAGGGCGGTGCGCAACTGCGCGGGCGCGAAGACGCCCAGCTCCGTGACGATGCCGCCCGTAATGAGCTCGTGTGGGGTGACGTCGAAGGCGGGGTTCCAGACGGCGACCCCTGTGGAGAGGGGGAGACGTCCAGAGAAGCCGCCAGACCCGGCCCTGCTACCCGCGGGGAGACCCGGGGCGCTGCCACCCGCTGGGAGACCCGGAGGCCCCGCCACCCGCGGGGAGACCCGGGCCCTGCGCCCTGCTTACCGGGCGCCGCGACTCGGACGCCGCACCAGTCGGTCAGCTCCTGGCCCGGGCGCTCCTCGATTTCGATGTCCCCGCCGGACTCCAGCCCCAGGTCACAGGAGCAGCTGGGGGCGGCCACGTAGAAGGGGATCCCGTGGTGCTTGGCGGCGATGGCCAGCTGGTAGGTGCCCACCTTGTTGGCCGTGTCGCCGTTGGCCACCACGCGGTCGGCTCCCACGACGACGGCTGCGGGGGCGCGGGGGCAGGGTTGCCGAGGGCCAGCGGAGAGCAGCCCTGGCCGCTCGGCCCCGTCCACCGGACACGCCCCCGCGGGATGGAGCCCCACCCCTCCAGCTGGCCCCGCCCGCCAGGCACGCCCCCGAGGGAATGGAGCCCCGCCCACTGAACACGCCCTGCTGGAATGGAACCCCGCCCACCTGACACGCCCCCGCGGGCCATGGCAGCCGCCGCCGCGCTGTCGGTGATGAGCGTGGCGGGGATGCGCTCGTGGACCAGCTCGAAGGCCGTCAGCCGCGCCCCCTGGTTGTAGGGCCGGGTCTCCGTGCAGAAGGCGCGCTCCAGGCGGCCCAGGCTGTGCAGCGAGCGGATCACACCTGCAGGGGCCGTGGCCAGGGTCAGGGCTGCGCGCCTGGGCTGCGGCTTCTCGCCAACCCACCCCGGGCTCCCTCACGCCTGCATGGCCACCTCCCCCAGGAAGTCTTCCCTGGTTCTTCCACCTCACCCTGCAACCCGCACCCCTCCGATCCCTTTGGCTCCCGGCTCCTGCCCGTGCCCCCACTCACCCAGGGCCGTGCCGTAGCCAGCCGTGGCCAGCGCCCCGGTGTTGCAGTGGGTCAACACGGTCACCTTGCCGCCTTCGGGGGCCGCCCGCTCCAGCAGGTGGCGGGCTCCCAGGTCACCGATGCGCCGGTTGTCTCGGAGGTCTCTGTCCAGCATGTCCTCGGCGTAGCGGATCACTCTGGGGCCGAGAAGGCGCGTGAGCCCGCCAGGTGGCCGGCTCCCTCCTCTCTGACCATGGCTGCTCTTCCCGGGGTCGGGGGAGCCTCCTTGTGTGTGTGCCCAGTGCAGCAGGCACAGGGTCTTCTGCCTCCTAGGGGGCTGGCCGGTGATGAGCAGACCATAGAATGAGGTGGAAAGGAGGTGGAATCCATCCCAGAAGGGGACAGCGACCTGCAGCCGAGGCGTGTGCAAAGGCCCTGGGGCAGGAGCCAAGGAAGGCGGTGGGGGGACTGCGCGGCCTGCAGCGTGAGGGAGGAGGCAGACAGAGGGGCAGCGGAAAGGTGACGAAAGTCCTCAAAAGCAAGACCCAGAGAACCCAGGGACAGGAGAAGGCCGGCTAGAGCTCACGGGAGGCAACTTAAGGCATTGACTGCAAGGGTCCTGGGGTCGCCTCCCAGCCCAGCCGTTGGGACCTTGGCCAAGGGCTTTCAATTGCGCCGGGCCTCAATTTCCCCATCTGTAAAACGGGTCGCCGTGCATTACAAAGAAAACCAGAAAACTACCCCGCTCCCCACGCACGAAGTTAACAGCCGCTGCTGCGCGCCCCAGGCCACCGTACCTCTCCCGGACCGCCTCCTCCGTGGCGCCCTCCTGCTCGGCCTCGCGGGCCGCGGCGTCCGCCAGGTCGCGCGCGGCGCGGGCCATGTTGACGGCGGTGGGCCGGGCGGTGACGAGGTAGCGGAGCTGTTCGCGCACGAAGTCCACGAGTGCAGCGAGCCCCGGGCCCCCCGCGCCTGCCTGCAGCTCCACGGCCAGGCTGAGGCAGCCCACGAGGGCGATGGCCGGGGCGCCGCGCACCTGCAGGGGACGGACCGCCCGGGTCAGGGGGCGGCAGGCTCGGGGGACCCCCGCCGCGCACACCCCGGCCCCGCGCTCCGCTCCCGCGCGCTCCACGTCCCGCGCACCCCGGGCCCCCGCCCCACCTTCATGGCGCGGATGGCCTCCCAGGCCTGGCGCACCGACTCCACCGCCTCGTAGCGGCTCTGCTCGGGCAGCAGCAGCTGGTCGAGGATCTGCAGGGAGCCCCTGGAGTAGCGAATCGCCTCCAACGCCATGGCTCGGCCGCCGTGCTCACTTGCGCGCCACGGCGCATGCGCGGGGCGAGGGGGGGTTAGGCCGGTAGGCGGGGCAATTCCACCGCGAGAAAGGCGCATGCGCAGCCGGCAGCTGGGCTGCCACCGTGCTTACCTGCGCGTCAGGGCGCGTGCGCGAGGCCTCCGCCAGAGGCTAGGAGGGTGGGCGGGGCGAAAGCGCATGCGCACAGCGGGTTCCCAAACCAGTTCCACCTCCCAGGACCCTCGCCCAACTCAGAACCACGACCCAGGCCGCTTTTATTTTTTAGGGAGTAGGGGGAGGGTGGACACACGTAGGGCCGCGGCATTGCCCCCAAATCCTACAAGGCAACCAACAGGCTCCAGGCTTGCCTAGCCGGGTGTGCGCCTTGGACTGAACCGGCACCCCCCCACCCCGCGGGGGCAGAGCGGCCACGGGGCTCCCACCTGCCAGAGGCGAGAGGGGGTGGTCAGGCCGGATTCCAGATCCCGCAGGACCCTGGGCCCATGAGGGCGGGGCTCCGTCGGCCACGGTGTCCCCCAGTCCGTGCCTGGCGAAAGCTCCCCCGCCGAGGCTGGGCCATGCGTCCCTCCAGCCCTGGGCTGGGGATGACCGGCCAGGCCACACCGGCGTGGGTGCATCCTGGGCGTCCCCCCCGCCCCGTGCCGCCGCCTCCAGGACGCCCGCCTGGAGTCCCAGGCCCATCAAGTAACCCGAGGCAGGGGGCAAAGACACAGGGCTTTAATGTGAGGGTCCCCCAGGCACCCCCAGAGCAGCCCGCAAGGCCGACGGTGCACCCACCCACCCACTCACTCACTCTCGGAGCCCGAGTAGTCGGCCACGAGGGAGGAGCTGAGGCTGCGGGGGCGTGGCGGCTCGGGCTGGGGGCTGGGGGCCGCCTCCCGGGCCAGACCCTCAGCGCTCCCAGTCTTGGGGCTCTCAGCAGTCTCCTGAGGACAGTCTCGGGCGCCCGCGGGCCCGTCCTGAGCCGCCCCCCGCGGCTCCCCGGTCTTGGGGGTCTCGGCCGCGGGCTGGGGGCTCCTGGGCACGTCCCGCGACCTCCGCCGCACGATGCCCAGGTCCTCCACGGTGATGGCGGCGGGCGCGGGCCTGCGGCTCTGGGCCAGCTTCCTGAGGACACTGCTGGCCTTGCTGCCGCCGCCGGGACCGGGACCGGGACCGGGGCTGGAACCGGGGCTGGAGCTGGAGCCGGCCGGCGAGGCGAACCAGGAGCGGCTGATGATCTCGGACCGCTTGAGCTTCTGCCGGTCCTCATAGGCTGCGGAGGAGGAGGAGGGGGCGTGGCTGGCAGCAGGTCCGGGGCTGCCCCCTCCCCGCGGCCCCCTAGCCGCACTCACAGTCCGGGGTGTGGAAGCGGAGCAGGGCGGCCAGCCTGCGGTCGGCCTCCGTCTCGGGCACCAGCGGGATGGCCAGGCTGGCCTTGGCCTGCAGCGCCTGGTCCCGCTGCTCCTCCTCCTGCAGGGCTTTCTTCTTCTCCTGCGCCCGGGGGTGGGGGGGGCACGGGGGTCAGGCCTCGCCTCGGAGTCCTCCGGGCTCAGCTTCGGCAGTGACAACAGCGCCCCCTAGGGCACGGTCCCC
Organism: Oryctolagus cuniculus; assembly: GCF_964237555.1. Classification (NCBI taxonomy): domain Eukaryota; kingdom Metazoa; phylum Chordata; class Mammalia; order Lagomorpha; family Leporidae; genus Oryctolagus; species Oryctolagus cuniculus. The sequence continues at coordinate 62,816,771 of NC_091447.1, read as the reverse complement.
GCCTGCGCAGTAGCCGCGCCTGCACCTGCGCCTTCTGCTTTGGGGCAGGTGCCTGTCCCAGAGACATCAGCCGCCTGGGCCTCATCCACCCCCACCCCCACCCCCACCCCCACAGCTTGCTTTCCCTGGGAGGCTCTTCCAAACCCGTGGGGGGAGGGACCATGGCGTTGGGGCATAGCGGATTATGCAACCGCCCGCAAACGCCAGCATCGCCTATGGCCGCCAGTTCGAGTCCCGGCGGCTCCACTTCCCACCCAGCTCCCTGCTATGACCTGGGAAAGCTCTGGAAGATGGCCCAAGTGCTTGGGCCCCTGCGCGTGCGTGGGAGACCCGGATGGGACTCTGGGTCCCGGGAGCCCGCAGGGTGCGCACCCGGAACCTCCTGCGGAGCGTGCTGTTGAGCGCGAAGTCGTCCTTCCAGGCGCTCTGGGCCTCCTGGATGTGGCTGAGGGTCGGCAGGGCCTTCTTGAGCGCGCCGCGGTCAGCTTCGCCGTGCTCCAGCCGGAACATGGCGTCCGTCTCCAGCTTCTGCTTCGTCTCGTGCTCTGCGCGCGAGGGAGGGAGGGGCTCTCAGCGGGGCCTGGCGGGGGGGGGGGTCTGGGCTGGCCTGCACCCCAGGGCAGGGGCCGCGCTCACCTGTGGGCAGCACCTGCTCATTGTCCGCCATGTCCCAGCGCTCCTCCTTGCGCTGGGCGCCGCTCACGATCACATAGTCGCAGTTGGCAGGGTCTGTCTGCATCTCGATGTAGTTGACGCACAGGTGGCATTTCATCCGGAACCTGGGGGGGCAGGGGCGGGGCTGGGCCGCTGGCAGAGACTGGGGGGCGGGGGGCAGCTATCTATACCTGGGAGTGGGGCTGTGGTGACACAGGCTGCCCAGGGCTCACCTCCCCCGTGAGCTGAGGCTGGCTCACTGGTCCATTCATGCATCCATCCGTTCACCCATTCATCCCCTTGTCCATTCGTGCACTCCTTCATTCGGGCTGGGTGCTGGGGCGAGCTGAGATCTCACGGGGGGGGGGGGCAGGGGGCGGGGCCCTGGGAGGAAGGTGGGAGCTCTGGATGGCTCTGGGCAGGGGGCGTGCCCTGGGGGGACAGACCGGGATGCCTCTGGAAGCCTGTTGGGGTGTGGCAGACCCAGGAGGCCGGGAGCGCTCCCCAGAGCCGCCGCCCCCAGGGAAGACCCACCTGTAGATGGGGGTCGTGTAGTAGTTGCCCACTTTCTTCTTCTCCGCGTTGTAACGTACACCTGGTGGGGGGAGGGGGTAGAGGGTCAGGCCAGGCCGCCCCCGCTGCCGCCGCCACTTTTCCCAGAGTGGGAGGGAGGGGCGGCCAGCCCAGGGCCTGAATTCCGCTGGCACAGGAATTCCAGGCGAGAAAAGGGGCGCTTCCTGTTGCAGCCGCATGGAGCGGAGGAGGCCTGGGTTCGAATCACAGCTCCGGCACCCACCGCAGGGCCTCAGCTTCCCCGTCTAAACCATGGCTGCTTTTGTTTGCGGCGCAGTGCCTTAAGGGGCAGGTGCCCAGGGGCTGTGAACACAGGGAAGTGCCGGGGCTCACTCCTTACTTCCCCCCAGCAGTGAGGGCCCAGCCCATCCCTATACCCCCAAGGCCGCAGGGAGGCAGGCAGAGACCGGGTTTCAATGCAAGGACTTCGGCGGTGGGGGCTGAGTTTACTGCTTACAATGCCTGTGTTTGCATCGGGGTACCTGGGTTCAAGCCCCACTCCAGCCCCAAGTTCCTGCTCATCCAAGCCCTGTGGGGCAGCCGGTTCGAGTCCCGACTGCTCCACTTCCTGCTGATGCGCCTGGGCAAGCAGCGGAAGAGGGCCTGAGTGCACCCACGTGGGAGACCCGGATGGCACTCCAGGCTCTCAGCTTCTTTGGGCCTGGCCCAGCCTTGGCCACTGCAGCCACCTGGGGAGTGAACTAGCGGAGTCTAGTTCTTTCTCTGTCATTCTGCCTTTGGAATCCACCCACCCACCCACCCACCCATCCATCCTTTCACCCACTCATCCATCCATCCTTCCATCCATCATCCATCCTTCCTTCCATCCATCCATCCTTCCATCCATCCTTCCATCCTTCCATCTATCCACCCATCCATCCTTCCATCCATCCACATATCCATCCTTCCATCCATCCATCCTTCCATCCTTCCATCCATCCATCCTTCCATCCATCCTTCCATCCATCCACCCATCCTTCCATCCATCCACCCATCCATCCATCCTTCCATCCATCCACCCATCCATCCTTCCATCCATCCTTCCATCCATCCATCCATCCTTCCATCCATCCATCCATCCATCCTTCCATCCATCCATCCTTCCATCCACCCATCCATCCATCCATCCATCCTTCCATCCATCCATCCTTCCATCCATCCTTCCATCCATCCACCCATCCTTCCATCCATCCTTCCACCCATCCATCCTTCCATCCTTCCATCCATCCACCCACCCATCCATCCATCCATCCATCCACCCATCCATCCTTCCATCCATCCTTCCATCCATCCTTCCATCCATCCTTCCATCCATCCACCCATCCATCCTTCCATCCATCCATCCATCCTTCCATCCATCCATCCATCCATCCTTCCATCCATCCATCCACCCATCCTTCCATCCACCCATCCATCCATCCATCCTTCCATCCATCCATCCTTCCATCCATCCATCCATCCTTCCATCCACCCATCCTTCCATCCATCCTTCCATCCATCCATCCATCCTTCCATCCATCCTTCCATCCTTCCATCCATCCATCCTTCCATCCACCCATCCTTCCATCCATCCATCCTTCCATCCATCCTTCCATCCATCCATCCACCCATCCTTCCATCCATCCATCCTTCCATCCACCCATCCTTCCATCCATCCTTCCATCCATCCATCCCTCCATCCACCCATCCTTCCATCCATCCTTCCATCCTTAGATCCATCCATCCTTCCATCCATCCACCCATCCATCCTTCCACCATTCCATCCATCCATCCACCCATCCTTCCATCCATCCACCCATCCTTCCATCCATCCTTCCATCCATCCATCCATCCATCCACCCATCCTTCCATCCATCCTTCCATCCATCCACCCACCCATCCATTCATCCATCCATCCTTCCATCCATCCTTCCATCCATCCTTCCATCCATCCATCCTTCCACCCACCCATCCTTCCATCCATCCATCCTTCCATCCATCCTTCCATCCATCCATCCACCCATCCATCCTTCCATCCATCCATCCATCCTTCCATCCTTCCATCCATCCATCCATCCTTCCATCCATCCATCCTTCCATCCACCCATCCTTCCACCCATCCATCCATCCATCCTTCCATCCATCCATCCATCCATCCTTCCATCCATCCATCCATCCTTCCATCCACCCATCCATCCTTCCATCCATCCATCCTTCCATCCATCCATCCTTCCATCCATCCATCCTTCCATCCATCCACCCATCCATCCATCCACCCATCCTTCCATCCATCCTTCCATCCATCCATCCATCCTTCCATCCATCCTTCCATCCATCCATCCTTCCATCCATCCACCCATCCATCCATCCTTCCATCCATCCATTCTTCCATCCATCCATCCACCCATCCTTCCATCCATCCATCCTTCCATCCATCCTTCCATCCTTCCATCCATCCATCCTTCCATCCTTCCATCCATCCACCCATCCATCCTTCCATCCTTCCATCCATCCATCCTTCCATCCATCCATCCATCCTTCCATCCATCCTTCCATCCTTCCACCATCCATCCACCTATCCATCCATCCATCCATCCATCCTTCCATCCACCCATCCTTCCATCCATCCATCCATCCACCCATCCTTCCATCCATCCATCCTTCCATCCACCCATCCTTCCATCCATCCATCCCTCCATCCACCCATCCTTCCATCCATCCTTCCATCCTTAGATCCATCCATCCTTCCATCCATCCACCCATCCATCCTTCCACCATTCCATCCATCCATCCACCCATCCTTCCATCCATCCACCCATCCTTCCATCCATCCTTCCATCCATCCATCCATCCATCCACCCATCCTTCCATCCATCCTTCCATCCATCCACCCACCCATCCATTCATCCATCCATCCTTCCATCCATCCTTCCATCCATCCATCCTTCCACCCACCCATCCTTCCATCCATCCATCCTTCCATCCATCCTTCCATCCATCCATCCACCCATCCATCCTTCCATCCATCCATCCATCCTTCCATCCTTCCATCCATCCATCCTTCCATCCACCCATCCTTCCACCCATCCATCCATCCATCCTTCCATCCATCCATCCATCCATCCTTCCATCCATCCATCCTTCCATCCATCCTTCCATCCATCCATCCATCCATCCTTCCATCCATCCATCCATCCTTCCATCCACCCATCCATCCTTCCATCCATCCATCCATCCATCCTTCCACCCACCCATCCTTCCATCCATCCATCCTTCCATCCATCCTTCCATCCATCCATCCACCCATCCATCCTTCCATCCATCCATCCATCCTTCCATCCTTCCATCCATCCATCCATCCTTCCATCCATCCATCCTTCCATCCACCCATCCTTCCACCCATCCATCCATCCATCCTTCCATCCATCCATCCATCCATCCTTCCATCCATCCATCCTTCCATCCATCCTTCCATCCATCCATCCATCCATCCTTCCATCCATCCATCCATCCTTCCATCCACCCATCCATCCTTCCATCCATCCATCCTTCCATCCTTCCATCCATCCATCCTTCCATCCATCCACCCATCCATCCATCCACCCATCCTTCCATCCATCCTTCCATCCATCCATCCATCCTTCCATCCATCCATCCATCCTTCCATCCATCCATCCTTCCATCCATCCACCCATCCATCCATCCTTCCATCCATCCATTCTTCCATCCATCCTTCCATCCATCCATCCACCCATCCTTCCATCCATCCATCCTTCCATCCATCCTTCCATCCTTCCATCCATCCATCCTTCCATCCTTCCATCCATCCACCCATCCATCCTTCCATCCTTCCATCCATCCATCCTTCCATCCATCCTTCCATCCATCCATCCATCCATCCATCCTTCCATCCTTCCACCATCCATCCACCTATCCATCCATCCATCCATCCATCCTTCCATCCACCCATCCATCCTTCCATCCATCCATCCATCCATCCATCCTTCCATCCTTCCATCCATCCATCCATCCTTCCATCCTTCCATCCATCCATCCATCCATCCATCCACCCATCCTTCCATCCTTCCATCCATCCATCCATCCACCCATCCTTCCATCCATCCTTCCATCCATCCATCCTTCCATCCATCCATCCATCCAAAGAACAAACAAGCCGGCAAAGAGGGCAGCCAGGGTACGGCAGGCCAGGGCGGCGGGACTCACCCATGCCAATGTGGTTCTTGCAGCCGTCACACCAGATGTTGTACGGCATCTCGAACCTGCAGACACAGGTGACACTCGTCAGCTGGCACCCTGTGCTGGCGGCTGGCGAGACCGCATCCTGCGGGGGACGCGTCGGGGCCAGGAACGCCGTCTTGCACCGAGGGGCTTCTCACAGGTGCACCTGGGTCTCCGTGGACAGCGGAGACCTAGCTCGTAACATGGGGACTGTAGGGGGTGGGCGAGCAGGCCCTGGGTGGCCCTGCTGGAGGATAAGATGCCACGCGCAGAACTAGGTTGCACAAGGTCAAGGCCAGCTGGCCCCTTGGCCGGGCAGCCTCAAAGCCCAGAGGCAGCCCAGCCCAGCTCAGCCCAGTCCGGCTTGTTACGCGGTGGTAGCTGACTGATGCATCAGGGAATTGTAGCCCTGCAATACCGCATCCAGGGTGGTGGCGGGAAGTGGGTGGGGAGGGGGAGGGGGACCCCAGGGGAAGCCAACACCTTACCGAATGATGAGGATGCCCTGTGACAGCTTCCGGGCCCGCTCCCGAAGCGGGTGGCTGTTGTGGTAACGGTTGAGCGAGCCATGCTGTGTGGAGGGGACGGGGGCGGGGAGACAGGTTAGCCCGGCTGAGTGCCACACAGGGTGGGCCGGGAGAACCCCGGCTCCCAACCCTGCAGGGGGCAAGGAGATCCTGGTGAAGCGGGGGGCTCAGGATCAGAACGGGGGCCAGCACGGCTGTATAGACACCCGACATGGGCGCCGGTTCTAATCCCGGCGGCTCCACCTTGGATCCAGCTCCCTGCTATGGCCTTGGAAAGCAGCGAAAGATGGCCAGAGTGCTTGGGCCCCTGTACCCACATGGGAGACCCAGAAGAAGCTCCTGGTTCCTGGCTTCTGCCTGGCCCAGTCCTGGCTGTTGTAGACAGCTGGGAAGTGGAAGACTCCTCTCTCTCTCTTCCTCTCTCTCTCTCTCTCTCCTCGCCACCCAACCCTGTCCCTGTCTAGCTCAGTTTTTTTTAAGACTCAGGAAAGCAGGTGTCTCTGGGTACCCACGGGGGATGGGTTCCATGGTCTCCCTGGGATACTCAAATCTGCAGCCGCTCAGCCCCGTCACGACCCAGGGCAGAGCAACAGGGAGCCCCATCTGCAGGGGCCAGGGTCTCCCCCCAACCCCACCCTGTCGTTTCTCACCGATGGTGGGGACCCCATGGGTGAGGGCCAACCTTTCTCGCCTCCCCAACTGGCAGCTGGAAGAAGCTGTGTGACCTTGGCCTCCGCGCCTCAGTTTCCCCGTTTATCTATTAGCTGGGGCTAACGGGCCTTTGGACCTCCAAGTTTTGGGGGCAGGGGTCGGGGGGCACCATGAGCCAGATCCCCATCCTGGGGTCATTTTATTTGCCCTCTTGACATGGGGCGGGGGTGGGGGAGGAACTGTGGCCTGCCCTAATCCCTCCTCTACGAGGGAGACCCAGACCCAGCCACTCCTGGCCACCGTGGGCGGGGTTTAAGGCATGCAGAGAGGCAACAGAGAACCAGAAGGTGATGGGGTGGGGGTGGGGGGGGGCAGGACCTCTGTGTGGAACGACCTAGAGGGAGGCAGAGGGGGCGACAAGGTCGCCATGGGAGCCCCACCCCCGCACCCTACCGCATCCTAAGCTCTGCTGTGTACATGCTGAGCCTGGCACTGGGCACGCAGGGGATGTCTCCAGCATGGCCACTGCAGCCCCCCACCCCCACTCCAGACACCCGGGAAGGCAGGAAGCCGCCCCTTACCTTCTCGGGGTTGAAATCGGGCGGGTAGTACTTGTTGACGCCTTTCCGTTCCCCCTGGAGGACAGAGGAGAAAGAAGTGACTCAGAGCCCGCCTCCGGGAGACCGGCAGGTGCACGCGGCCTCCGGGGATGGGGGGGTGGGGGTGGGGGCGTCTGTCTTCGCGCCAGAGTCATCTCCTACGCAGTCAGTGCTGCTGGCCCGTCTGACCCCCCACCCCTAAAATATCCCTGTGTTGTGATTGGCTGAATCCGCGGCCGTGGACCCTGTGGTCACAGAGGGGGAGGGGGTTGCCTCTGTCCGGTCCAGGGGCTCTGATCTGGCTGAGGGCCAGAGCCAGGGGTGGGAAAAAACCCAAGGTCAGTGTCACCGCTTTGGACAAGTCCAAGGGGAAGTTCAGACGCCGCTCATGGAGCCGAGGGCACCTGGTAGCAGCCAGACTTGGAATCGTGAATGGGGAGCCCTCCCTGGGCTCCCCATGGGGTCCTGCCCACCCTCTCCGGCCGGCGCCCCCACCGCCTACCAGGCGCCAAAGCGCCTGGCTCCACGGTGTACAGGAGCTCCTTGGCCTAGGATGGAGACACGTCGCTCTAAAGCTCTCAGAAATGGAAATTATTTTCAGTCAAAATGGGTTTAACGCCCGTCACCGCTCAGCAGCGCTGAATCCCGGCCAGGTCAGGGACCACCCTGCCCCGTGTTGCGGGCAATGATGCTGGGGGGGGTGGGGTCACGAGTGTTCAGACCCATTCTGGGGGAAGGTGGGTGTCTGGGGCAGTGCTTGGGGGATGCTGCACCCCCTGCCTGTCTGTGTGCCTGGTTCGAGTCCCGGCTGCTCCACTTCTGATCCAGCTCCCTGCTAATGCACCTGGGAAAGCAGCAGAATATGGCCCAAGTGCTTGGGCCCCTGCACCTGCATGGGAGACCTGGAAGAAGCTCCAGGCTCCTGGCTTCGGTCTGGCCCAGCTCCGGCCGTTGCGGCCATTTGGGGAGGGAACCAGCAGATGGAAGACCTCTCAACTACATAAACACTGCTGCCTCCACCCCTTCCCGGGAGATCTGGGCGCGCTGCAAAGCTTCGGAATCTGCAGCAAGACGTCCAGGCTGAGAGCTGGCCAGAGTGGCCGTGACCTTGGCAGACGCCGACTTGGGGGGGTGGGGGGTGGGGCCGGAGGAGCGGGACTCCCGGCAGGCCCGACAGAGACGGAGCCAGGAACCCAGGGAGCGCCCGGCCTTCCCTCCACTCACCATCTTGGTGGCTGCCTACTGGCCTTGGCCTTCAAGGTGGCCGACCCACAACGTGCTTTCTCGAGCCTGGCACAGGGGCCACGGCTTCCCGGGGAGGATCTCGCGGGCCGTGCGGCGGAGCCAGTTCAGAGGAGTCTCGGGCCCGATGGGGGAGGCATCCGAGGAGCCGCGTGCATCTCCTAGGGAGGGAGGGAGGGAGGGAGGGAAGGGTCAACTCCACAGCGGGCTACACGAGCGAGCTTCCTGGAGCACGGGATTAAAGGTTATGTTTATTCTGGTGCAAAAACACTTGGAATCCAGGGGCCAGCATCGCGGCATGTTAGGTTGAGCCAACGCCTGCTGCGCTGGCATCCCATGTGGGCGCCGGTTCGAGTCCCGGCTGCTCCACTTCCCATCCGGCTCTCTGCTATTGGCCTGAGAAAGCAGTGGAAGATGGCCCAAGTGCTTAGGTCCCTGCACCTGCGTGGGAGACCCGGATGCAGCTCCCGGCTCCTGATCAGCCCAGCTCTGGCCGTTGCGGCCATCTGGGGAGTGAACCAGCAGATGGAAGACCTCTCTCTCTCTGCCTCTACCTCTCTCTGCAACTCTGTCTTTCAAAAAAGCAAATCAATCTTAATTTGGTTTTCCGAGCATCATTTTACAGCGTCATTGGGCTTAAAGGCAAGGGCTCCCTTCCAAGGAAGACAAGGGCCCGCATCAGACGTCATAGGGGCCCAGGGTTAAGTCGGGGGTCGCAGCGGGGGCCCGGGGGACCTGGGTCGCCCGCCGGGCCCCGCACCCCTCCCATTCCGTGTCCGCCCAGGAGCCGGGTGGCCCCTGACCCCAAGAGCCCGCACTTACCTGCCCTCCTCTGACGTCACGCCGCGACGGTCCCGGAAGCGCGCCCTGGATCGCGGCGACTTGACCCCCTTGCGCAGGCGCCGGAGCGGGGCGGGGGCGGGGCGAAGCAGCAGCGCCGCGCTGATTGGCTGAGAGTCCACAGCCCGCGCACTCACAAGCACCGGAATGGAGCAGAACGAGTATTCCCCGCCCCCACGGAGCCACACCCCCTTTCCCCGCCCACTCCGCGCGAGGCCCAATCGGAGGCCTGCTTTCTGATGCCGCCCTCCCGGAAACGCCGCGTCCTGCGCTGCCGCCGCTGAGTGATGGGTGTGTGAGCTGCACAGGCGCTGGCTTCGAGCGTGTGTGCGCACGCGCCTGGCTGTGGGCTGCCCAGGCTCCGGCCTGTCGGCGTCGGAGACGTGTGGGTGGCGCCGACGGGGCGGTGGCCGGCGCCCGGTCCACCCTCGCCGCAATGAGCTGGGCGGCAGGTGTCTGCGCCAGCAGGAAAGACGGGGTGCCCTGGGACCCCGCCTGGCCGGGCCCTCTACGGGGCAGCTGTGCATCTTCCACTTCTACGAACGGGGAACCGGGTCCAGCCTCGGACGCAGGCGGCACACCGCAAAGCGCATGCGCAAGCACGCGCGAGGCCCCGCCCGGACGCCTGGGCAGGTTGTCAAGGCAACCGGGGCGGGGCCAGGATGCCGACTGTGGGTGCAGGCGGTGCACCGCAAAAGCATGCGCAAACACGCGCGGCCCTGACGCCGGCGCGGTTGTTAAGGCAACAGGGCGGGGCCTGAACGCCGATGGTGGGGCAGGAAGCGCACCTCAAAACGCATGCGCAAGCACGCGCGAGGCCCCGCCCGGACGCCTGGCCCGGTTGTCAAGGCAACCGGGACGGGCCAGAACGCCCACGATGGGTGGAGCTTCTCAAACGCGTTCTATGATTGGTTGGCCCGAAGCCAAGTTTCCGTCCATCACCACAGGCGGAGGCCGGCCTGGGTCCACGCACAGCGCTCGCTGGAACACGAGCGCTCAGGGCGCCCCGCTGGACAGGGCGCTTCCCCTCCCCGTTTCCTCTGTGGCCTGGGCGCTCCGGGTGGCTCTGGACGGCGTCTGTGCTTAGTGTCTCAGAGTGAGTCAGGGGGGACTCAGCCCACGCAGGGGACTCAGCCACGCAGGGACTCAGCCACTCAGGGGGGACTCAGCCACGCAGGGGGATTCGGCCACGCAGGGGGGACTCGGCCACGCAGGGGACTCAGCCATGCAGGGCACTCAGCCACGCAGGGGATTCAGCCACTCAGGGGACTCGGGCCACGCGGGGGACTCAGCCCACGCGGGGGGGACTCGGCCACGCAGGGGACTCAGCCCACGCAGGGGATTCAGCCACGCAGGGGGACTCGGCCCATGCAGGGGACTTGGCCCACGCGGGGGACTCGGCCCACGCAGGGGGGACTCGGTCACGCAGGGGGACTCGGCCCACGCAGGGGACTCGGCCACGCAGGGGGACTCGGCCCACGTGGGGATTCAACCACTCAGGGGGACTCAGCCCAGCAGGGGGACTCGGCCCACGTGGGGATTCAACCACTCAGGGGGACTCAGCCCAGCAGGGGGACTCAGCCCACGCAGGGGGGACTCAGGCCACGCAGGGGGACTCGGCCCACGCAGGGGGGACTTGGCCACGCAGGGGGACTCAGCCCACGCAGGGGGGACTTGGCCACGCAGGGGGACTCAGCCCACGCAGGGGGGACTCGGCCACGCAGGGGGACTCGGCCACGCAGGGGACTCAGCCCACGCAGGGGGACTCGGCCACGCAGGGGGACTCAGCCCACGCAGGGGGGACTCGGCGACGCAGGGGACTCAGCCACGCAGGGGGACTCAGCCCACGCAGGGGATTCAGCCACGCAGGGGATTCAGCCACGCAGGGGGACTCAGCCACTCAGGGGGACTCAGCCCACGCAGGGGGGACTTAGCCACGCAGGGGGACTCAGCCCACGCAGGGGGGACTCGGCCACGCAGGGGGACTCGGCCACGCAGGGGACTCAGCCCACGCAGGGGGGACTCGGCCACGCAGGGGGACTCGGCCACGCAGGGGACTCGGCCCACGCGGGGGACTCAGCCTACGCAGGGGGGACTCGGCCACGCAGGGGACTCAGCCCACGCAGGGGGACTCGGCCCACGCAGGGGACTCGGCCACGCAGGGGGACTCGGCCCACGTGGGGATTCAACCACTCAGGGGGACTCAGCCCACGCAGGGGGACTCAGCCCACGCAGGGGGGACTCAGGCCACGCAGGGGGACTCGGCCCACGCAGGGGGGACTCAGGCCACGCAGGGGGACTCAGCCCACGCAGGGGGGACTTAGCCACGCAGGGGGACTCAGCCCACGCAGGGGGGACTCGGCCCACGCAGGGGGACTCAGCCCACGCAGGGGGGACTCGGCCCACGCAAGGGGGACTTGGCCACGCAGGGGACTTGGCCCACGCGGGGGACTCGGCCACGCAGGGGGGACTAGGCCCACGCAGGGGGACGCAGGGGGGACTCGGCCCACGCTCTCAGCCCTCGCTCTCCACGTCCACGGCAGTGTCTCGGAAATCTGGAACTCGGGTGCCGGAGCTGCTCCCCCCCTTCCCCCTCCGCACAAGGCCAAGGTCCCGGAAGGGGCTGAGTCCAGTCGCTAAGCTGTGGGACCGGCGTCGGATTTTCTTCCAGGAAGTTCTGCGTACCAGCTGCCCCACCTCCGCCTTCGGAAAAGACTGATGTGTTTACAGGGAGAGGGAGAGAGAGAGAGGTCTTCCATCACTGGTTCCCTCCCCAGATGGCTGCAATGCTGGAGCTGAGCTGATCCAAAACCAGCAGCCAGGAGCTCCATCCGGGTCTCCCACGCAGGTGCAGGGGCCCAAGCACCTGGGCCATCTTCCACTGTTTTCCCAGGCGCATTAGCAGGGAAGTGGAACAGCCGGGACTCGAACCCGCGTCCCGTGGTAGGGAACTCCCAGTGGTTAAGGCGCAGGTGAGAATGGAGGAAGTCCTGCGACATTTTTCGTGCCTCCCTGCGACCTCTTTCGTGCGGCGCCGTGACCTTTTTCGTGCCGTCCTGAGACCTTTTTCGTGCGGCACCATGACCTTTTTCGTACCGCCCTGCGACCTTTTTCGTGCCGCGCCGCGACCTTTCTCGCGCTGGGCTGCTGCAGCGTTAACGTTTTTAAGGCCGACAGCTCCTTTGTGCCGGCTTGTCTAGAGCTGACTGCACTCATTCCAGGGGGTCGTGCTGGCCGAGGTGTTAAAGCTTGGCTTTTGTGTCTCTGGTTTTGGATCAGAGCGAGGCCAGCGAGCTCTGACCCCCTGCTTGTGTGTTTGTCAATAAAGTTTTATTGGCACACGCCCGTTTGCTTCCTGGTGGTCTAGGAGCTGAGTCACTGGGGAGCCGAGACCACCCGGGCTGCAAAGCTGAGAATATCTACTGCCCGGCCCTTTAAGGACGGGGAGGGGGGCAGGGGTGGTGCAGGGGCGCGGGGTGGGGAGGGGGCTTTGCACACCTGGCCCTGGAGCTGGAGCTGCTGGTACCTCCGGTGTCGTGGCGCGGGCTGGCCGCGCGGGGACGCAAGAGCTCCGTCTCCGCGTCGAAGCACCCCGCGTCTGCCTAGGAAATTTTATTTATTTATTTAGTAAATTTGCCCCAGCTTCTAACGTGCTCCGCGGGTGTGATTTAATCTACAAATTCGACCTGGCTTTTGATTTTTAGTTTATTTCGGTTGAAAAATGAAAAAAAATGTTATTTGGAAATCATTTCAGACTTTGCAAAAGATTGCAAAAAAAATTAAGATTTTTTTTTTTACCGTATAGAATTGGAAACAAACGCTTAAATCAGTTCGGGGTAACGTTAGTCACAGCAGCCCGAAGGGGGCGCCACCCGCGTATCCGTCAGCAGAGGACTAGATCCACAGAACTGTGCCGCAATGGAATATTAGGCAGCCATGAAAAAGAGCTGGGCACTGATCCCTGCTACCAGGTGGATGAATCTCGAGAGGAAGGAGCAGGGGGAGAGAGAGGGAGAGAGAGAGAGAGAGGTCTTCCATCTGCTGGTTCACTCCTCAATTGGCCACAACGGCCGGAGCTGCGCAGATCGTAAGCCAGGAGCCAGGAGCTCCATCCAGGTCTCCCACATGGGTGCAGGGGCCCAAGGACTTGGCCCATCTTCCACTGCTTTCCCAGGCCAGAGCAGGGAGCTGGATCGGAAGTGGAGCAGCCGGGACTTGAACTGGTGCCTCTATGGGATGCATATTTAGGTCTTGTAAATGTAAGCATGGGTTTGTCAGGGCGGGGCGGGGGCAGCTGACCTCAGGGTTTGCAGACACAGCCCGGCCATCCCTGGTCATCTCAGTACTTGGAAGCCTTAGGACAGGTCCCCGCTGCTCTGATAATTGGTTTTCTCTCCCTTGTCCTGCTCCTGGCGCCGGTGCGTGGACGAATGGCCGGGTCCTCACCCTGCCACGGCCCCTCTGCGCTGTCAGAGGTCAGAGCTCTGGCCCAGGGGCCAGCCCAGCTTGGCCCCCACTCAGGGTCTTCGGGCCAGAGTGAGCCCCCCGCAGCCCAGCAGCGCCCCGCGTGCCGGCTGTCTCGAGGGCAGCAGGGAAGGGGGAGGGGAACGTGACCAGGTGTGGCCCCCAAGGAGGAGCCGTCCACCCCCGGGCTCCAGAGACGTCCCCTGCTGGCAAAGACACGCCCAGGAGCCCACGGTCACGCAGCTGCCATGCCCCACTGCCGGATTCTGATTGACGGGCGCAGTGTGCCCTCTGTGGGGGTCCAGCCCTGAGAGGGCAACTCACAGAGGCCACCGAGACGCTGGGCAGCGCTGAGGCTTGGCGACTGGGTGACTCCGCCCCCCGAGTGGCCCTTAACCAGTGACTGACGGGAGGTGTGACTCCGCCCCCTGAGTAGCCCTTAACCAGTGACTGACGGGTCTGCGACTCCGCCCCCGAGTAGCCCTTAACCAGTGACTGACGGGTCTGCGACTCCGCCCCCGAGTATCCCTTAACCAGTGACTGACGGGTCTGTGACTCCGCCCCCCGAGTAGCCCTTAACCAGTGACTGACGGGTCTGTGACTCCGCCCCCTGAGTAGCCCTTAACCAGTGACTGACGGGTCTGTGACTCCGCCCCCTGAGTAGCCCTTAACCAATGACCGATGGAGCTGTGACTCCGCCCCCGTCAGCCCAGCCTCGTGCGTGTCCTCGGAGCTGGGGTCTCGGGTCGCCTGGATGCTCCAGGGGTCGGTGCACCGAGAAGTAGAAGCAGAGGCGGGTTGTGTGCTGGCTTCTTCCTGGGCGTGGGGTTTGGAGTCGCCGATCGCCTGAGTGGGCGCAGGGGGGGCATCAGAGCCCCGCAGCAGCCATATTATGGATTTTGTAGCGGGGGAGTATATTTTTAGTGGCAGTCATGCTAGCAAAGTTTAATAAAGAGGAGTGGTAGCCAAGTGGTGAGCCGGGTAAGCCGCTGCCTGCAGCTCTGGCATCCCGTATGGGCACCAGTTGGAGACCCAGCTGCCCCACTTACAGTCCAGCTCTCTGCGATGGCCTGGGAAAGCCGGTTGCTCCTCTTCCAGTCCAGTTCTCTGCTGTGGCCCGGGAGTGCAGTGGAGGAAGGCCCAGGTCCTTGGGCCCTGCACCCGCATGGGAGACCAGGAGAAGCACCTGGCTCCTGGCTTCGGATCAGCGCGCCGGCCATAGCAGTCATTTTGGGGTGAACCAACGGAAGGAAGACCTTTCTCTGTCTCTCTCTCTCTCACTAACTCTGCCTGTCAAAAAAAAAAAAAAAAAAAAAAAGAAAGAAAGAAAGAAAGAAAGAAAGAAAGAAAGAAAAAAAGGAAATAGTGCAAGTCCTTGGGTCCCTGCACCCACGTGGGAGACCTGGATGGAGCTCCTGGCTTTTGCGTTCGGGAAATGAATCAGATGGAAGATGGATCTTTCTCTGTCTCCCCTCCCCCAATTCTTCCCTTCAAATAAATTAATAAAAAAAAAATTGGCTGTGATTCCCAAAACTTTAAAAACCATCGGATGATGCTAGCAACAATAGCTAGTACCTAAATAATTTTGCAACATGAACTTAGGGCTATTTTTTTTTAAAGATTTATTTATTTATTTGAAAGGCAGATAGACAGGCAGAGAGAAGTAGAGACAGAGAGAGAGAGAGGTCTTCCATCCACTGGTTCACTTCCCAGATGGCCACAATGGCTGGAGCTGAGCTGATCCGAAGCCAGGAGCCAGGAGCTCCATCCGGGTCTCCCACACGGGTGCAGGGGCCCAAGTACGTGGACTCTCACCTGCTACCTCCCGGGTGCATCAGCAGGAAGGAGGGAGTGGAGCCAGCGCTCTGATACAGGATGCTGGATTCTCAGACTTTGGCTTTACCCCCTGCGCCTCCCCACCGGCCCCGCGCTCGTGTCTTTAGAATGTGATACCTTTTTCCTACAAAGATAGAATCCCCGGATAGAATTTTGGGTGCCGAATGTTCTTGTCCCCATGGTTGATTAAGATCTCCCCCCAGGGTGAGGGCATTTAGACTTTAGGAGATAGAATGAGTCGCGACGCTGCCCCCAGCAGCCTGAGTCAGTGTTATTTTGGGTTAGGGAGCCAGAGCAAGGAACGACAGAGGGCCAGACAGCCGTCACCGGCTCTCCGGGAGTGGCACCGCACATCACAGTTCCATGGTGACTGCTCGCTGCAAGCATTGCGTTTTCCTGGAAGAAATCCAGGGCTCAAAAGAGCATTTGTGTCTTAAAAAAAAAAAAAAAAAAAACCCTGAATATAGAAATTTGACTTGTTTCTGGGGGATGGGGAGTGCAGGATTTGGGAAAATGTTTTGGAAAATTATTCCTTATCATTTGCTTCATTTTTATTATTTATTTTTAAGATTTGTTTATTTGAAAGTCAGAGTTACACAGAGAGAGGAGACACACACACACACACACGGAGAGAGAGAGAGAGAGAGAGAGAGAGAGAGAGAGAGAGAGAGGTCTTCCATCCACTGGTTCACTCCCCAGATGGCTGCAACGGCTGGAGCTGCGCTGATCCGAAGCCAGGAGCCAGGAGCTTCTTCCAGGTCTCCCATGTGGGTGCAGGGGGCCCAAGGACTTAGGCCATCTTCTGCTGCTTTCCCAGGCAATAGCAGAGAGCTGAATTGGAAGTGGAGCAGCTGGGATTCGAACCAACAGCCGTATGGGACGCTGGCACTGCAGGCGGTGGCTTTACCCGCTATGCCACAGTACCGGCCCCTAATATAGTTACTTTTAAAAGCCTACAGCAGCAGTGACATTCCCAGGTGGTCTCTTGTCCAGGTAGGGACGAGACCTGGAGATTTGATGAGGCTGGCCATTTCCTGGGTGGGTGGGTTGTGGCCCTGGGCAAACCGTTTAACCTTGTCCGAGTATACACATGGAGACCCTCTGTGGGCTGCAAAGATGCAATGCATTCTCCTGGCGTTATCAGAGAGCAGGTTATGAGGGTCTAACAGGCAGTGCTCGGGACACAGTGTCTCTGGGTTCAAGCCTCAGCTGTGCCCCTGGCTCCAGCTTCCTGCTAGTGCGCGCCGGGGCAGGCAGCCGTGAGGGCTCCGGCAGTTGCTGCTATGCCCATGGGTGACCGAGTCCCAGGTCCCAGGCCCCCACTGCTGCAGGTGTCTGATGAGTGAGCCAGAGAAGATCTGTCTTCTATAGGCCTTTTTTTTTTTTTTTTTTGACAGGCAGAGTGGACAGTGAGAGAGAGAGACAGAGAGAAAGGTCTTCCTTTTGCCGTTGGTTCACCCTCCAATGGCCGCCGCGGCCGGTGCACTGCAGCCGGCGCACCGCGCTGATCCGATGGCAGGAGCCAGAAGCCAGGTGCTTTTCCTGGTCTCCCATGGGGTGCAGGGCCCAAGCACCTGGGCCATCCTCCACTGCACTCCCTGGCCACAGCAGAGGGCTGGCCTGGAAGAGGGGCAACCGGGACAGAATCTGGCGCCCCGACCGGGACTAGAACCCGGTGTGCCGGCGCCGCTAGGCGGAGGATTAGCCTAGTGAGCCGCGGCGCTGGCTATAGGCCTTTCAAGTACAATGAAAATAACGAGATTTCTGGCCGGCACCGAGGCTCACTAGGCTAATCCTCTGCCTTGCGGCGCTGGCACACCGGGTTCTAGTCCAGGTAGGGTCACCGGATTCTGTCCCGGTTGCCCCTCTTCCAGGCCAGCTCTCTGCTGTGGCCAGGGAGTGCAGTGCAGGACGGCCCAAGTGCTTGGGCCCTGCACCCCATGGGAGACCAGGATAAGTACCTGGCTCCTGCTATCGGATCAGCGCGGTGCGCCGTCCGCGACGGCCATTGGAGGGTGAACCAATGGCAAAAGGAAGACCTTTCTCTCTGTCTCTCTCTCTCACTCACTCTGCCTGTCCAAAAAAAAAAAAAAAAAAAAAAAAAAGAAAATAACGAGATTTCTAAAAGCTGCCGCAACAAGAGAACCCTCCAGTACAGTGGCTTGTGGGGGACCAGGCCGTGGGTTCTGTATCTCACGGATCTGCCTTGGAGTGCCCCAGGCTGCCACCTGCTCCACCCACAGCCGTTCTAACAGCTCCTCTCTGGTCTGCTCATTCCCCAGGGGAGCACCGCGCGCATCCGCGCATCCGAAAGATTGCAGATGGGTTTGCAAACACTGCAGGTCACTTTCCACTTTCATTGACCTTGCTTATCTGGCCACGCCCAGCCCTGGCCACGCCCCCCCCCCCCCCCAGTTGAAACATGTGGGCTCCTTCTGGGCAGCCCTGGGCTGTCTCTCTCTCCTGGGGCAGGTACTTCGGCCAGAGCCTGACTCGTGAGGAGCTCCTTCCGGGTCTTTGTAATTACCTGGGCCCCCCGGGGGGGGGGCCCTGACAGCTGCTATTAGTTGTTAATAACCTTGATTTCCAGAGTAGCTTGATGTAAAAAAAAATAATTCCTTGAGTTTTTCTCCAGCCAAGATTCCCAGGCAAGACATGTTTGCTCAGGGACCAGGAAGGGTGTTCTCTGGATCTTGAACGTTTCTCGCTGGGGAGGTTAGCATCGCAGCCACGTTTGGGAGA
Organism: Oryctolagus cuniculus; assembly: GCF_964237555.1. Taxonomy (NCBI): domain Eukaryota; kingdom Metazoa; phylum Chordata; class Mammalia; order Lagomorpha; family Leporidae; genus Oryctolagus; species Oryctolagus cuniculus. Next base: position 62,798,425 of record NC_091447.1, on the reverse strand, counting down.
AAAGATTAAACCCCGAAGTGGGACTGCCTCTGACTTCATCCTCAGGGCGCATGGGCTATGTTCTCGGAGCACTTTCCTTGGCCAAGGAACTGGGAGGGTGATTTGTTTATGATCTGCTTATTTATTTGAAAGGCAGAGAAAGAGAGGGAGAGACAGAGAGCAGAGAGAGAACTTCCATCCCCTGCTTCGTTCCCCAAATGGGCACAACAGTCAGGTCTGGCCCAGGTCAGAGGCAGGAGCCAGGAGCTCCATCCGAGTCTCACCTAGATGGCAGGGACCCAAGCACTTGGGTCAACTTACATTGCTTTCCCATTAACTGGGAGCTGGGTTGGAAGTGGAGCAGCCGGGACTCAAACCGGCGCCCATATGAGATGCTGGCACTGCAGTTCGGGGCTTTAACTCATGGTGCCACAGTGCTGGCTGCATTCTAGCTATGTCATAATTTATTGTCTCCTTGTTCCATTGAAGCTGATTTCTTTAGCTGAGCCTTGCAGTTCAAACTGATCTCTCTCTCTCTCTCTCTCTCTCTCTCTCTCTCTTTTGACAGGCAGAGTGGATAGTGAGAGAGAGAGACAGAGAAAGGTCTTCCTTTTGCCGTTGGTTCACCCTCCAATGGCCCCCGCGGCTGGCGTGCTGTGGCTGGCACACCGCGCTGATCCGATGGCAGGAGCCAGGTGCTTCTCCTGGTCTCCCATGTGGGTGCAGGGCCCAAGCACTTGGGCCATCCTCCACTGCACTCCCGGGCCACAGCAGAGAGCTGGCCTGGAAGAGGGGCAACCGGGACAGAATCTGGCTCCCCAACCGGGACTAGAACCCGGTGTGCCAGCACCGCAGGTGGAGGATTAGCCTAGTGAGCCGCGGCGCTGGCTCAAGCTGATCTCTTTCGCTGTGTCTTCCAGGTCACGCATTTTCTCTTGGGCTGTGTTTAATCTTCTTTGTCATCACTTTTATCTCAGCATGATACTTTCACTTTTCACAACTTTTATGCAAAAACACCTTTCTTTCTTTCCCAGTGTTTCTTGTTTGATTGCCTTGGTGATTGCAACTTTGATTTCTTAGGTCACGTCACCCACGGCTGCGGTGTCATCTGTATCTGAAAAAAAAAAAAAAACCCAGTTTCTTTAGATGTGGGGAAGGGTGTAGACCTCCTGTTGATGGCTGCTTCTCATTCTCTCTCGGAGTGGCTTCTCCTGGGTGTGCCGACTCTTTCACTGTGAGCTCATGCCATTCTGTATCTGTGGTATCAAGTTCCTGGGTTCGAATCCTCTCTCTGATACCCACTAGCAGCGGGAACTTCCCTTCTCTGGGTTTCAGATTCCATATTCATAAAAAGGGGTGACTCATGGTGCCAACGTCCTGAGGGATCTGTGATGGATGTGGCGGCTCTGGGTTCCCCAAAACTCATGTGGATGTTCACTCTCTGGTGTATTAACGTTAATGGCCATCAAAGAAGGAGGTTCCTTTCCCTGAAGGGAGGAGAGAACTTCCACTTTGACTGTGACCTTGTCTAAATAAGGTCTGAGTTTGTGAACTCGAGAGGCTTCCATAGCCTTGGCAGCTCATGACAAGAGCCTTGGGTGATTACTGACATCATAAATAAGAGTGTCAATAGTTAAATCAACAACAGGAATCACTGTGCACTTACTCCTCATGTAGGACCTCTGTCCTCAATGAGTTGTACTATGAGAATTAACTGTAAAACTTGTTCTCAAACAGTACTTTATAATTGTGTGTGTGTGTGTGCAAACTGTTGAAATCTTTACTTAGTATAGAGTTGGTCTTCTGTATATAGAGTTAATTGAAAATGGATCGTAGTGGAGAATGGGACTGGGAATGGGAGAGGGAGGAGGAGGGGTGGGAGGGCAGGTATGGTGGGAAGAATAACTATATTCCTAAAGTTGTACTCATGAGATTTATACTCCCTAAAAATGAATTAATTAATTTTAAAAAATGTTAATGGCCAATGGATTAAGGGTGCAGACTTTTTTTTTTAAAGATTTATTTATTTACTTCAAAGTCAGTTACACAGAGAGAGAAGGAGAGGCAGAGAGAGAGAGAGAGAGAGAGGTCTTCTGCTGGTTCACTCCCTAGATGGACGCAACGGCAGGAGCTGGGCCAATCCAAAGCCAGGAGCCAGGAGCTCCAGCCGGGTCTCCCACGCAGGTGCAGGGGCCCAAGGACTTGGGCCATCTTCCACTGCTTTTCCGGGCCATAGCAGAGAGCTGATGGGAAGTGGAACAGCTGGGACTTGAACTGGCGCCCATATTGGATGCCGGCACTGCAGGTGGCAGCTTTATCTGGCATCCTATATGGGTGCACCAGTTTGAGTCCTGGCTGTTTGGCTTCAAACCCAGCTCCCCGCGAATGCACCTGGGAAGGCAGTAGATGATGGCCCTAGTGCTTGGCTCCCTGCCACCCACATGGGAGACCCGGATGGCATATTCCACGCTGCTGGCTTCAGCCTGGCCCCGCCAGGCATGAACCAGTGAACGGACCATCTCTCTCTGTCTCTCTGTCTCTGTTACTCTTCCTTTCAAATAAATACACAAACAACTGTAGGCAAAGCCCTCTAAACTATCGTCTCTAAGTTTTGTTTTGTTCTAATATAAGGGAATCAAGGCTACACCTGTTCCCAGTTCCCACCGAAAAACTAATCTCACGAGAAAAAGGAAGTGTGTGTCTTGAAGCATCCTAAAAGTTGGGGTGTTGTGCGTAGATCCGCTTCAGCAACAAGAGTTAAATGGTTTCTATTCTCAGTCAACACATACATGACTTAGAAGTCGATTTATTGAACAATGACAGACCCAAAACACTGCTGATGCAAATGAGTGTTATTAAACACCGGAGGGCTTGCCAAACAATCCCCAACAAATTAAATCCGTAATCACAAGCGTCACCCACAGCCATTTATCACCGGCTAAGCACAAAGAACAGCAGTTGAAAACCCCGGCGAGTCAAGATAACACAAGGACGCCGCGTTCTTCCAGGAAATGATGGACGTTTATGCCCTCCATGGACACCTGGGTGTGCTGCTGTAAGTCTGACCTCCAGGTGTGGAACCAAGACAAGCTACGGCGAGTTCCTGTCTTGGCTTCATGCACACTGAGCTTTGAGAACTCTGTTCTCGTTCGAACGTGTCTCTCAAACCGTGTGTGCCAGGAACTTAATCCCCAAGGTGCTGATGTGTGGAGGTGGGCTGTGTGCCCTTCCTGGATGGGTTGACAGCTGGTGGATTCTCTTGCTTCTCCTGCACGGCTGCCTTCCGCCGTGCTAAGACACGATAAGAAATGCCCTCATCCGATGCTAGTTGCTTGAAACTGGGCATTTCTGGGGCCAGTGCTGTGTGGCGTAGCGGGTAAAGCTGGTGCCTGCAGTGCTGGCATCCCATAGGGGCGCTGGTTCCAGTCCCAGCTGCTCCACTTCCAATCCAGCTCTCTGCTATGGCCTGGGAAAGCAGTGGAGGATGATCCAAGTGCACCCACGTGGGAGAAACAGAGGAAGCTCTTGGCTCCTGGTTTTGGCCTGGCCCAGCCCTGGCCATTGCAGTCAATTGGGGAGTGAATGGAAGATCTCTCTCCCTCTCTCTCTCTCTCTCTCTGCCTCTCTCTGTAACTCTTCTTTTCAAATATTTTTTAAAAACATATTTCCGGCTGGCGCCGTGGCTCACTAGGCTAATCCTCCAACTAGCGGCGCCAGCACACCAGGTTCTAGTCCCGGTCGGGGCGCCGGATTCTTTCCAGGTTGCCCCTCTTCCAGGCCAGCTCTCTGCTGTGGCCAGGGAGTGCAGTGGAGGACGGCCCAAGTGCTTGGGCCCTGCACCCCATGGGAGACCAGGAGAAGCACTTGGCTCCTGCCTTTGGATCAGCGCGGTGTGCCAGCCGCAGTGGGCCGGCCGCGGGGGCCATTGGAGGGTGAACCAACGGCAAAAGGAAGACCTTTCTCTCTGTCTCTCTCTCTCTCACTGTCCAGTCTGCCTGTCAAAAAAAAAAAAAAAAAAGTATTTCCCTGAAGCAATGTGGGGTGAAGCTGTAATTTCAGGCTCACTGTCCTGGGCTGCCTGAATGTCTCTTCCCAGGGAAAAAGCCCCCTCCTCGCCTCCAGCCACCTAGGGACCTCTGTTCCCTAGACACAGCCCCTGTCTCTCCTGAGCTGCGGATTGGAGTTCTCTACCTGCACACGGAATCATTGGAACCTGCCAATCCCACCATCCCCTGGGGCGTCAGCACCCTGTTATTGCTACACTGCCTCCCTCCCACGATCCGCAGCTGTTCTGTCTGTGTCTGAGTCAACCCTGTGCCGTTCTGCTGGGCGCCCCAGTGCCTGGTGACTACAGGTGTTTGATTGACAAGCAGAAGAGCGTGCGTCTTCCCCGGATGTGAGTGTCTCTGATGGCACATGGCACAGACGGCCTTTCCTGGCCAGGGGCACGCGTGGCATGTTTGTCCACGCACCTTGTCCCAGGGCAAGGAGCCCTCCCTCAGCAGTGGGGTGCAGGGTGGGTGCTGAGACAGCAATGGGCTTATTATTATTATTTTTAAAGAAACCCGAGGGTGTTTTTTTAAAAGATTTATTTATTTATTTGAAAGGCAGAGTTACAGAGAGGCAGAGGCAGAGAGCGAGCGAGCGAGCCAATCTGGCCCGCTGGTTCATTACCCAGACGCCCCCCGCAGCCGGGGCTGGGCCATGCATGAGCAGAGTCCAGAGCCTGGGACTGAATCCGGGGCTCCCACGTGGGTGGTAGGGGTCCCTCAGCCATCACCGCTGCTCCCTGGGGTCTGCAGTAGCTGGAGGCTGGAGTCAGGAGCCAGAGCTGGGGATGGAACCCAGGCAGGTGTTGTCACGGCTGGGTTAGTAGCCTGATCTTTTCATTACCCTTCCGTGGGCTCTTTGAAGCATCCGGACATGAAATCGGCTCCATGTGCAGGTGGAACACGCAGCCACAGGAGCAGTTCTCAGGCGGAGCTGCCGGGTCCGGAGCGTGGATACCCCACACCTCTAGTTTGCGAGTTCTCAGGGCCCACGTCCTGTCATTGGGCTCCAAGCTTCCCGCTGGGATAAACCCTGCCCAGGGCATCTGCTCATTCCCCCCCACCCCCCTCGCAGCAGTGCCTGCCTGCCTTCCCCGCTCACGCACCCAGGGGCTGCCCGTCAGGCTCTGCTTCTCTGGGATTGGCACCACGGTGCCTGGTTTGATGAGAAAAGAAGGGATGGGGCTGGCGCTGTGGCGTAGCGGGTACAGCCACCGCCTGCAGTGCCGGTTCAAAACCGGGCTGCTCCACTTCTGATCCAGCTCTCTGCTGTGGCCTGGGAAAGCAGTGGAAGATGGCCCAAGTCCTTGCGCCCCTGCACCCGCGTGGGAGACCTGGAGGAAGCTCCTGGCTCCTGGCTTCAGATGGGCCCAGCTCTGGCTGTTGTGGCCAACTGGGGAGTGAACCAGTGGGTGAAAGACCTCTCTCTCTCTCTCTCCTTCTCTCTTTATAACTTATAACTCTGCCTTTCAGATAGATAAATCTTTTTTTTTTTTTTTTTTTTTTGACAGGCAGAGTGGACAGTGAGAGAGACAGAGAGAAAGGTCTTCCTTTGCCGTTGGTTCACCCTCCAATGGCTGCCGCGGCCGGCGCGCTGTGGCCGGCGCACTGCGCTGATCCGATGGCAGGAGCCAGGTACTTATCCTGGTCTCCCATGGGGTGCAGGGCCCAAGCACTTGGGCCATCCTCCACTGCACTCCCTGGCCACAGCAGAGAGCTGGCCTGGAAGAGGGGCAACCGGGACAGAATCCGGCGCCCCGACTGGGACTAGAACCCGGTGTGCAGGCGCTGCAAGGCGGAGGATTAGCCTAGTGAGCCGTGGCGCCGGCCTCAGATAGATAAATCTTTTAGAAAAACGTAGTAGGTCTTTGCCAGAAGCCAAATGCTTTGTCCTCCGTTTTCCTCGCTCACCCTAAGGGTGATGCTGGTACGGTGCTTCCCGGAAGTGTTTTCTACACCGCGACACGGCCATCACAGGGACGCTGGTCCCCATCCACCCTTTGATTCTCTGTACATCCGTTGGAATTTGCTAACGTTAGGGGCGGAATCCTTGTGCCCCCCGCCCCAGTTTCACAGGTTAAAAACCCTAATCCCCAGGGTGGCGGAGGTCGAGCCTTTGGGTGGTTAATTAGGGTTGATTGAGGTCCTGAGGGTGGTGGCTTCTTTCTACGAAGGGGAGAGATCAGCGCTCTCTCTCCATCACAGGAGAGATGAGGAAGGCGGCCGTCCGCAGACCAGGGAGGGAGCCTGGCCAGCCCTTGAATGGCCTCCGTCTTGGATCTCCCAGATTCCGGAAGTATAAGGAATAAATACCTGTGTAAGGCATCCAGTCTGTGCTGTCATGTTAGAACAGTCTGAGGGGCCGGCGCCGTGGCTCACTAGGTTAATCCTCCACCTAGCGGCGCCGGCACCCCGGGTTCTAGTCCCGGTCGGGGCGCCAGATTCTGTCCCAGTTGCCCCTCTTCCAGGCCAGCTCTCTGCTGTGGCCTGGGAGTGCAGTGGAGGATGGCCCAAGTACTTGGGCCCTGCACCCCATGGGAGACCAGGATAAGTACCTGGCTCCTGCCATTGGATCAGCGCGGTGTGCCAGCCGCAACGCACTGGCCATGGCGGCCATTGGAGGGTGAACCAATGGCAAAAGGAAGACCTTTCTCTCTGTCTCTCTCACTATCCACTCTGCCTGTCAAAAAAAAAAAAAAAAAAAAAGAACAGTCTGAGTTAATTAAGACAACTGAGTTAGTGAACATCAGACCATTGCTTCTGGGGGAATGGGTTTACCTCTGACATCCCTATGTCTGTCTGACATCATTCTATGTCTGTCTGGCTATCGATCATCTATATCTATCTTTCTATTGATCAATTATCTATAAATATCATGTTTATCATCTCTGTAATTCTTTTTAAAATATATTTATTTTATTTATTTGAAAGAGTTACACAGAGAGAGGAGAGGCAGAGAGAAAGAGAGAGAGAGAGACAGAGAGACAGAGAGACAGAGAGACAGAGGTCTTCCATCTGCTGGTTCACTCCCCAATTGGCCGCAATGGTTGGAGCTGAGCCTATCTGAAGCCAGGAGCCAGGAGTTTCTTCCAGGTCTCCCATGTGGGTGCAGGGGCCCAAGGACTTGGGCCATCTTCCACTGTTTTCCCAGGCCATAGCAAAGAGCTGGATTGGAAGTGGAGCAGCTGGGACTGGAACCCCCCATCTGTAATTCTACCAATCAACCATCTATCATTGGTATCTATCTTCCTGGTATCTATATCTGTCAATCTAATCTGTGAATCCATCCACATCCATCCATGTATCTATCTTTCTGTTCATCTATCATCTATTATATGCGTTTGTCTATCAATCACCTATCACTCATCTGTATCTCTCAATCATCATATGTATCTCTCATGTCTGTACCTATAATTCTGTCTCTGTATCTGTCAGTCATATCTCTATCCTAGCATCTACTTCTGTCTACCCATCCATCATGTGTGTATCTGTCTCCTATGTATCGCCTGTCAACCTATCCTTAACCTATCTCTGCATCGTCTATCCATCTGTCTGTTTGAACAGATTATAATTCCCAAATCCTAAAATCAACTTGTCTGGGAGTTCCTATTTTTCTTCCCCAAAAGGGAAAACAAAGCTAAACCATCTGAAGTGACTTCCGGGGCCGCCCCACGAACAGATGGCGGACGTGGGATTCAAACTCCGTCCAGCTGGTCCCCAAGCCAGAACTTCTCGCCCAGCACGGCTGCCTCGGGGCTCTGTCTGGGCTCTGTCTGCGTGCGGGAGCTGAAACACGACCTGGTCTGACCTCCGTGGGGAACGGAACCAGAGCCTTTTCCCCTCTTCTGCTTGTATTCGCCAGTGATCAGCCATATGCCACCAGGACTGGCTCCTGGGGCAACAAATCCACTCAAAAACTTTTTAAAACAATTTATAGGAAGGGAACACATTGCATATATATACAATGTGAAGAGCATATTGCCAGGGAATGGAGAGGCCGTGCCGTCTCCAGGCAAGGCGATCTGAATAGCTAAGAAAATATCTGATGTTGGCGGCTCAGGAGAAGAGGTGGAGGTTGGGAGGGAGGGGGTTTCCGCTCTGGAATGTCCGCGTCAGTTTCCGAACCTTGGCTGCGTCTCCAGCCGCCAGCACCTGCGTTGTTCTCTCGTTTGCTGGGGGCTTCCCTTTGATCCCCAAGGAACCCGTTGTGATGCACGCGGTTGGCGCCACAAGTTCTGGGGAATTCACACCAGGGGCTGGTGAGCTGGGAGTGGGGGGTGGGGGTGGGGGATCCACACCCCTGCTCCATCCTCACTTGGCCGGACAGCGTTGTCATCTTTGTCCCACGCTTCCTCTCCAGCAGGATGAACGATGGAAGTCCAGTTGCCCACAGCGGGACTGTCCTGGATTTGGGTTCAATCTCCTCCTGAGTCTCACTTTCGCTGTCTCTCCTGGCTTACTGGGACAGAACTCTGAAATAAACAACTGTGCGTTCAATCATGCTGCAAAGTCGGTGTCCAAGGCAACCCAGACAGGACACACACACTAGCCCCAAATAAATAAAATCTTTTTTTTTTTCTTTTGACAGGCAGAGTGGACAGTGAGAGAGAGAGACAGAGAGAAAGGTCTTCCTTTTGCCGTTGGTTCACCCTCCAATGGCCGCCACGGCTGGCACATCGCGCTGATCCAATAGCAGGAGCCAGGTACTTATCCTGGTCTCCCATGGGGTGCAGGGCCCAAGCACTTGGGCCATCCTCCACTGCACTCCCAGGCCACAGCAGAGAGCTGGCCTGGAAGAGGGGCAACCGGGAAAGAATCCGGCGCCCCGACCGGGACTAGAACCTGGTGTGCTGGCGCCGCAAGGTGGAGGATTAGCCTATTAGGCCGTGGCGCCGGCCACAAAATCTTAAAAGATGGTTGCATCCTGCTTTGGAGTATCTGGGTTCCATACTCCGCTCCAGCTCCGACATCAGCTCCCTGCTAATGCCCCCACACTGCCTTGGAGGAAGCTGGTGATGGCTCAAGTACTTGGGTCCCTGCCACCGATGCGGGAGACCTCGTTGGGGTTCTCAGCTCCCAGCATCAGCCCACCAGCCCAGTCCCTAAACGTCAATGCAGGCGTTTAGGGAGTGACCCAGCAAATGAGAGTTCTGCTTCTCAAAAAATGATATAGGGGCTGGCACTGTGGTGTAGCCAGTAAAGCTGCTGCCTGCAGTGCCGGCATCCCATATGGGTGCCAGTTCAAGTCTTGGCTGCTCCACTTCCAATCCAGCTCTCTGCTGTGGCCTGGGAAAGCAGTAGAAGATAGCCCAAGTCCTTGGGCCCCTGCACTCACGTGGGAGACCTGGAAGAAGCTCCTGGCTCCTGGCTTCAGATAGGCTCAGCTCCAGCCATTGTGGCCAATTGGGTAGTGAACCAGTGGATGGAAGACCTCTCTCTCTCTCTCTGCCTCTCCTTCTCTGTGTAACTCTGCCTTTCAAATAAATAAATAAATAAATCTTTATAAAAATGTTATAAAACTTATGCCTCGATAAAGATTCTTTAAAAAAAAAATAAAGAGCATTCCCCATCATTAGCTTACTTGGTTGCCATAACAACCCCGTGGCAATGAGGCATTATTGTTTATCAATGCTCTGTTCGGAGAGGCGCCTTAGCTGTTTTCCATTGCCATAGCAGAAGCCCCGAGACTGGGTCATTTATAAAGGAATGATTTTTGTAAAGATTTATTTATTTATTTGGAAGTCAGAGTTACACAGAGAGAGGAGAGGCAGAGAGAAAGAGATAGAGATGGAGATAGAGATAGAGATAGAGATAGAGATAGAGATAGAGATAGATAGAGAGAGAGAGAGAGAGGGAGAGAGGACTCTGATGCACTGGTTCACCCTCCCAGCGCCCCCACTGGCCGAGGCTGGGAGCGGGGAACTCAGGCCAGGTCTCTCACGGGAGTGGCGGGAGCCCAGTTACTTGCTCGGTCCCAGGGTCTGATTTAGCAGGAAGCTGCAATTGAGGGCAGAGCTCAATGTCGAGTCCAGGGGCTTGAAGAAGGAATGTGTGCACCCCAACTCATGGCTTCACCATCGCTCCCGTAGACCTTACCTCATCTCTAATGCTGCACACAAATGTAAACGCTTTGCAAGCAGTGGCTCTGTTCCATTTTAAAAGAGACAATACAAGCAGAAGTCCTGACACATTCAGTACTAATGTAAAATTGTCTGCAGCAGTAGCAGATGGCTCAGATGCTTGGGCCCCTGCACCTGCGTGGGAGACCCCGAAGAAGCTCCTGGCTCCTGGCTTTGGATTTCGGATCCGCACAGCTCCGGCCATTGGGGAGTGAACCAGCTGATGGTTCACTCTCTCTCTCTCTCTCTCTCTCTCTCTCTCTCTCTCTCTCTGTAACTGCCTTTCAAATAAATAAAGAAATCATTTTTTTATGAAGATACCACGTGGCGCACCTGCACCACGTATCTGAGTTAGTACCTGGCTTCAAGCCTCAGCCCCTCTGCTCCTGATGCAGCTTCCTGCTGCTGTACATTGTGGGAGGCAGCAGGCGGCGGCTCACGTCCTTGGGCCCCTGCCACCCATGTGGGAAACCAGGATGGAGTTCTTGACTCCTGCCTTCAGTCTGGCCCAGCCTTGGTTGTTGCCGGCAATTGGGGGAGTGAATCAGAGGTCTTGGCTTTCCAAATAAAATGGAAATAAATAGATAAAAAATTAATATAAATCACTCAGTCCCTGGGATTCAGATTTTTTGCTTTATTTTTAAAGATTTATTTTATTTATTTAAAGGTCAGAGTTACAGGGAGAGGTAGAGACAGAGAGAGAGAGAGAGAGAGACAGAGACAGAGAGAGACAGAGAGGTCTTCCATGCACTGGTTCACTCCCCAAATGGCCACAATGGTCAGGGCTTGCCCAGCCTGAAGCCAGGAGCCAGGAGCTCCATCCGGGTCTCTGACGTGGATGCAGGGACCCAAGCACTTGGGCCATTTTCCACTGCTTTCCCAGGCACATTAGCAGGGAGCTGGATCGGAAGTGGTGCAGCCGGGACTTGAACCGGCACCTATGTGGGATGCTGGTGTCCTAGGCGGCAGCTCTATCCGCTACGCCACAGCACCAGCCCCCCCAGTATTCAGTTTTAGGGACAGAACATGGAGTAGGGCACCTGTTCACTCAGGATACATGGGAACATCTGTCTACAGATGTGCCAGATGCCCACCCACGGGGGACTAGGCAAGCCAAGGTCTGCACACCCAGGGAGGGTGAGAGAAAGGCACCCAGATCTGGACAGACCAAGCCCAAGCCAGACGGGGTGTGTGGCTCAGAGCTCGGTGTCCCAGCCCCCGGAGCGGATCTGTAAGGTGACATCTTCGGCAAGGTTTCTCGGCACCGCTGGGAACCAGACCTGCCGTTGCCTGGGGAACGAGAGTGGGCGGGGCTGACTTCAGAGAGGCTCCAGGGGACTTTCTGGGTGACAGCCGCGTTCTCTGGCTGGTGGTGCACCCATTAGTCAGAGCTCACCAGAAAAGACACGCAAGGTGGGTGCATTGAAAGATAGTCACGTCTGTCTATTTCAGAGGCGGAGAGAAGAAGAGGGAGAAGAGAGTGTCCCTGGCCATTGGGTTTCCCCCCAAATGTTACAGTGGCCCCAGGGATAGGCTGGGGCTGAAGCCAGGAGCTGGCAGCTCCATCTGCGTCTCCCCCATGGGTGGGAGGGACCCAAGGACTCGAGCCATCACCTGCTGCCTCCCGGAATGCATGTTAGCCAGAAGCTGGAATCAGGAGGGAGCCAAGTGTCCAAGCCAAGTTCTCTACTACGATATGTGGGGGCATGTCAAGGAGCAGATTAACCGCCCACCCTGATGGGTACAGGTTTGTTGCAGTTGCTTTTTTTATTTTTTAAAAGATTTATTTATTTATTTATTTATTTGAAAGGCAGAGTTAAAGAGAGGCAGAAGCAGAGAGAGAGAGTCTTCCATTTGCTGGTTCACTCCCCAGATGGCTGCCATGGCCAGAGCTGCACCAATCCGAAGCCAGGAGCCAGGAGCTTCTTCTGGGTCTCCCAGGCAGGTGCAGGGGCCCAAGCACTTGGGCTATCCTCTACTGCTTTCCCAGGCCATAGCAGGGAGCTGGATCAGAAGTGGAGCAGCCGGGACTTGAATAATCATATAATAAAGATAGGAGTCCATGGTGCTGGTGCTGTGGCATTGGGCTAAGCCTTCATCTGGGGTGCCGGCATCCCATATTGACACCGGTTCATGTCCCAGCTACTCCATTTCTAACCCAGCTCTCTGCTGTGGCCTGAGAAAGCAGTGGAAGATGGCCCAAGTGCTCGGGTCCCTGCACCCACATGGGGGACTCATAAAAAGCTCCTGGCTCCTGGCTTCGTGACCACTTAGGGAATGAACCAGTGGAGGGAAGACCTTTCTCCCTCTTTCTAACTTTACCTCTCAAATAAATAAAATAAACAAATCTTTTTTTTTTTAAGGATAGCCAAGAAAGTTCTCTCCAAGGGAATGTCTTACTATTGTTATTTTATCATTACTTATTGGAGAGGCAGAGAAGGACAAATAGGTGGAGTTGAGTGGTGAGTGGTGGTAGAGACCCCCACCCGTTGGCTTACTCCCCAAATATCCACAATCCTGGGAGTCAGGAGCTCGATCCAAGTCTCCCACGTGGGTAGCAGAACACCAGCTACCCAGGCCATCAGCAACCACTGTCTCCTGGAGTCTGCCTTGGCGGGATGCTGGAGTCAGCAGGTGGAGCCAGGATTTGAACCCAGGCACACTGATTTAACCCCTCAGCCCAATGCCTGCCGCATGCCCTACCCCACAACTACTCATTGAACACCTGCTATGTGCTACCATCGCTTCTGGGTAGAGGCAATGCAGCTAAATCAAGCCAGTGACCCCATGAGCTCACACTGGAGTGGAGGAGACTCAACAGACAGATAGTAATATACTGTAACATAGTATCAAGTGCTGATCAAAGCAACTAGGAAAAACAGGAAACAGGTGAGTGGGTAGGCGGTGACTGGCATGGGCCCCTTCTGAATGAGCCCCATTCACCAATGTCCTGTGTCTGCCACAGAATCAGCCGACAGGCTGCCGGAGGGAAAGGAGTTGCAGGCAGAGGGACCAGTGCTGCCTACGTAGGATCTTGAGTCTACAAGGGCGCCAGCTGCTGAATGCTCCGGCCCAGAGCTTTCTCCCTCCTTGGACCCTGTACTCTCTCCTGGCCCTCGCTGGGGAGGGCCTTCCTCTCCCTCACCCCCCCCCCCCCAAGAGCAGACTGAGATTGGAAAACAGCCAAGGGTTCAGGTTTGGACCAGAGTCATTGCCATTTTTGCCCACACGCCATTGAGTGGAGTGATTCACATGGGCTGGGCTGAAAGCCAGAGGGTTGGGAAAACGCGCGCCCTCCTCGGTGAGAACCTGGCCGAGACCTGCCGCCAGGAAAGAGAATCCCTGGGGGCGGGGTGGCATTGTGCATGATCTGAGCGGCCGGAGGACACGCAGGTTGCAAGCGTCAGAGCCTGGAATGAGTCACTTTATCATATAGCACAGGAAGGGACTTTGGGGCTGGTGTTGTGGTGCGGCAGGTTAAACCTCCTGAGTGCTGGTTCAATTCCCAGCTGTTCCACTTCCCAATCCAGCTCCCCGCTAAGGCACCTGGGAAGGCAAAGATTATGGCCCAAGTGCCTGGGTCTCTGCCACCCACGTGGGAGACACAGATGGAGTTCCAAGCTCCTGGCTTCAACCTTGGCCATTGCAGCCAGGAGGATGAACCATTGGATGGGAGATCTCCCCCCCCACCCATAATTCTGCCTTTCAACTAAATTAATGTCTTTAAAAAAAGATACATTTCAGGGTCTGTGTTGGGCCTAAGTGGTTAAAACATTGGTAGGAGGGACTGGCACTGTGGTGTAGCAGGTAAAACCACTGCCTGCAGCACCGGCATCCCATACGGGCGCTGGTTGGAGTCCCAGCTGCTCCACTTCTGATCCAGCTCCCTGCTATGGCCTGGGAAAGCAGGCCCAAGGAAAGATGGCCCAAGTGCTTGGAGACCTGGAGGAAGCTCCTGGCTCCTGGTTTCAGATCGGTGTAGCTCCGGCCGTTGTGGCCAACTGGGCAGTGAACCAGCGGATGGAAGACCTCTCTTTCTCTCTTTCTCTGTCTCTTTCTGCCTCTGCCTCTCAAATAAATCTTTAAAAAAAAGTTCATGGAACATGTGTGTAATGAAAAACGTATGTATGTACTTCAAACATTTTTTGGCACCAAAAAATAAACTTTTCATTCCATTTTCCCACAAACATCTCAAGGCATCCTCATGGATCAGAGATCAGCAAATGACAGCCCGGGGTCCAAATCCAGCTTGGCACCAGGGTTTATAAATAAAGTTTTATTGGCACACAGCCATGACTGTTCATTGACATGTTGTCATGGTTACTTCTACAAAGGCAGGGTTGAGCTGTTGCCATGGAGACCGTATGACCTGCAAACACCACAAGATTTATTATCTGGCCCTTTGCAAAAAAAAAAAAAAAAAAAAAAAAAAAAAAAAGGAAAAAAAGTATACCAGCCCTTGGCATGCTTGGTCTCATTGTCTAATTTGCCATTTTCACCTGTGCTACGCTCACACAGTTCAGCATCCCCTAAATATAAAAAGATAAGCAAGGAAGTGGCCCCTATCCCCCAGCGGTGAACGCCTGTGGTTAATTTTTTCATTTTTCCAAGGATGGGATCAGTGCTCCAAAAACAGAACTCAGGGGACTTCCAGAAGTCCGTGGAAAAATGGAATGAAGTTTCTTTTGGGGCAGAAAAGGAAGCGGAAACGCATGCTCAATTTTTTTGTGGCACCACATTTCCCGTGAACTTCTCGTAGGCATGGATTCCAACAGTTTTGTTTTTTGTTTTTGTTTTTTTTGCACAGCAAAATCTTTTTTTTTAAGAAAAAATTTATTTTACTTGAAATGAGGAGTTACAGAGAGGGATAGGCAGAGAAAGAGAAAGAGGTCTTCCATCCACAGGTTCACTCCTCAGATGGCCACAACAGCTGGAGCTGGGCCAAGCCCAAGCCAAGAGCCCAAAACGCTGAGTGTCCCACGTGGGTGGAGGGGACGAGCCATCACCTGCTACCTCCCAGCTCCTGGGCTAGCCGGCGGCTGGACTCAGGAACAGAGCTAGGACTAGGACCAACCTAATTCAGTGCCATCGAAAATGGATTTGTAAAAAGCAGACCCTTTGGGAAAGTGGCCGAGGACGGCTCAGGTGCTTGGGCCCCTGCGCCCACAGTGGAGACCCAGATGGAGCTCCAGGCTCCTGGCTTCGGATCCGCTCAGCCCTGGCTGCTGTGGCCATTTGGGGACTGAACCAGCAGATGGAAGACCTCTCTCTCTCTCTCTCTCTCTCTCTCTCTCGCTGTGCCTTGCAAATAAATAAAAATAAATCTGAAAAAAACCCGGGAGACCCTTTAAAAAGACACTTGGGTTCATGCTAGCTTTGGAAACCTAAGCCTCCAGGGACAGCGAACAATCTAGGGACTTGCAAGGCGTAAGGACCCGGCTCTCCCTCACTGCATTCCTGTGCTAATAACAGCCCGCCCCCGACGGGGCGGAGCCGTCTGGACTGGGCGGAGCCGGGGGCGGGGCGCTACTTCAAGAATGATCCCCACAGACGCCCAGGCGCCCCCTGAGGATCTCTTTTGCTAGCAGCGTGAATAATTGAGGTGGCAATCAGGCGGAGAGGAGCCGGTTCAGTACAAGCACTGCAGCCCGCACGCCCCCTCCCCGCAGCCCCCTGGCAGGAGCAAGTGACAAAAGAGAGAGAATCTTTTCCTACCCCACCCCCCCAGCCCTTTCCCCTCCGCTCAGGGGCTGGGGCGGGGGGCGGGGATCTCTTTCTGAGAATCCAGCCCTGGCTCCGCGCCGGGAAGTCACCGCGTGGAGGAGACAGAGAGACATCTCTTTAATTTCCCTCCCTTAAGGGGCCAAGGGGGTGGCCCGCTCCGAGGGGTGCTTCCTGGACCGGGAGCCCCCGCTGGAAGCTATCGCCGATGAACGAGCTGGGTCCTCCCCTATCTCTTCCTCATAGCCTCCTCCTCCCTCTCCCTCTCCCCCTCCCTCGCCTCTTTAATTTGTTTTGCTTTTGGCCAGCTCGGCTCAGTCCACCTTTGTGGGAACACACACGGTTGTTCCCAGCCCTCTCTCCTCCCTCTCCCCCCCCTCTCTCGCGGGACCAGCCTCCCACCCCCACCCCTTTCCCTTAAGTGAGCCATGGATGCCTGCGTGGCATATGCCTTGGACCCCTGGGGGCTGACGGCGTGGGACCCTCGGGACGCCCGGAGGGCTTGCGCTGCTGCCCAGTAGACAGGTGAGTGGGGTGCCCGGAGCTACTAGCATCTGGGATCTTTCCCAGCTCCCCTTCTGAGGACAAATCCTTGTTAGCGGTGGTGGTGGGTGGCTGGGTGAGTGGTGGGTGAGCAGGGTCCGCGCCCCCCCACCCCCTACCCCGGGTCAAATTCCACTTTTTTTTCTGTCTTCAACCACCCCTTTTCCTTTTTAGGGGTGCATCACGCGCCGGCTTCTACTTGTTTCTTAAGGATCCATTTTCTTCCAACTTGCCCTTAGCATCCATTTGCCGGGCTGCCCACCCCCCCCCCCATCCCCCCCACCCCCCACCAAGCAAGCCACCTGCTCCTGGACAGGGGGCATCTTCCCAGTCGGAAGTCAAATTCTACTTTTCAGGCCGCCTGAAGGAGGGGAACGGATGGAGGGGCGGGGGTTGGGACTTGTGTAGGCCCCCAGCTCCCTCCCGCAGCTTAGCGGACCCCAGAGAGAACTTCCCGCGCCGTCCCGGATCTCCTTTCCTGCGCCCCGCTCAGTGCCGCGTGAACGCATGGGGTAGAGAGAGAGGTGGCAGACGCGGTTTGTGGGGGCGTGGGGGACCATGGCAGGGCCTCGGGAAGTCCCCGGGACCCTGCAGTATTGAGTGCAGGCGCCCCTCCTCCCTTTTTTTTCCCGACCCGAGTTGTCTGGGGGGAGGAGGTGCTGAGTGGGCCCCCCTCCCTCTCTCAGGGTCCCTCCCCCCTTTCCTTCAGTCTCCCTCCTATCTGGCTGCTGACGGCCTCATAGGTCAGAGGCTGAGACCAGCTGTGGGGCAGACTTGGGGCACCTGCTCAGGTCCCTCCTCACCTCCCCCCCCCCCCAAGACTGATCTGAAAGCTGAACCGGCCAGAGGGAGGCCAGAGACTTCTGTCTACCCGCGACACCTCGCCTCTCCTCTTCTCAACACCAAAGGTGCCTTGAAAAGCTTTCAGCGAGGTCTCCAAGGTGGCCAAGTTCAGGGACGCCTTCCCCGGGCACCTTCCCCGGGCACCGCGCTCACCCAATCTGGGGCCACCTTAGGGCCGTGGTAGGCATCGCGGCTCCCCTACAGCCGCCAGCAGCTCTTCTCTTCCCATGGGGTTTCTCGGCCCGCTCCTGCACCCCAGCACCCAGGCACCCCGGTACCCCAATCTCAGGCTGCAGGAATTACCCTCCCACCCCAACTCCGTAGTCTCAGGCGCTGGCTCTCCCCCAGGGGGCGTTTTCCCTCCCGGATGCAGGCATCAGTAGAGACGATGAAGACTTCAGCTGAGGCCTGAGAGGTAGGGAGCGGCCCCTAGGGCTCAGGCTGCACTTGATATTGGACGTGAACCTGCAAAGTCCTTACGGAAGTTGAAAGCTCGGATCTAGAGGGTTTTATTTATTTATTTACTTTTTTTTCACCCCAATGAGTGCCAAGGGCAAGCCACATTCTATTCCTGGATCTTTCCGCTGGGGTTGTCTTCACTAACACAGACAGGCAGGGGCTCGTGGAGAGAGGATTTTCCTGGCTCCCCCCCAGGCAAGGCCAAGTTTGTTGGACAGAAGAGGAGGAGGGGGAGGAGGAGGGATGATTGATTGACTGGGACAGGTAGGAGGAACCATTAAGTGCAGCTTTTTTTTTTTTTTAAAGATGTATTTATTTATTTGAAAGTCAGAGTTACAGAGAGAGAAGGAGAGGCAGAGAGAGAGAGAGAGAGAGAGAGAGAGAGGTCTTCCATCCACTGGTTCACTCCCCAGTTGGCCACAATGGCCAGAGTTGCGCCGATCCGAAGCCAGGAGCCAGGAGCTTCCTCCAGGTCTCCCACGTGGGTGCAGGGGCCCAAGCACTTGGGCCATCTTCCACTGCTTTCCCAGGCCATAGCAGAGAGCTGGATTGGAAGTGGAGCAACTGGGACTCAAACCGGCCCCCATATGGGATGCCGGTGCTGCAGGCGGGGGCTTTACCCGCTATGCCACAGTGCCGGCCCAACATGCATAATTATTTCCATGAACTCTTAGAAGACTCCTTATAGGCATGGATTTTCACTTTTTTTTTTTTGTCATTGTTTCTGCACAAAAATAAATGCCTGTGGCGTCAGCCCGTGGTGCAGTGGGTTGGGCAGCCGCTTGCTACGCGCACTGCCTCTCACTTGTGTGAATGGTCGCTCTCCGGTGCGGTTTAGGGAATTAGGATAATGATTCGGTGCAGGTGCAATGGGTTGTGGTCTTCTGCTAATTGCCCGACCATGGTTGGTTGAATCCTTGGGTGTGGAACCTGGAGATATAAGACAGGCATGGGGAACATCCAGCCCGCGGGGCCGTGCAAGACCCGCGGAATCATGGGATCTGGCCTGGCAGGGGGGGGGACCCAGAACTCAGTCCGGCCAATGGGCAGGCTGATTTTTCAGTGGATCATTTTGTATGGCCGGAAATGATGTCACTGACATCCACGCGGCCCTGGGCACCTCCAGGTGCCTTGACAAAACTACACGTGAGGAAACGGTGGCTCAGAGAGGTAGAGCCACTGACCCAAGGTCATACAGCATAAGGTAGCAGATCCAGTGCCCAGGCGGGGCCGGGGGGCAGAGATGGAGGCATTCGCCCGACAACGCCGCTCAGTCATTGCTTGGTTGGTGTGGTGGAGGCGCCCCCTTTGCAGTGCCTCTGACCAGGTAGACCTCTGTCCTGTGACCAGGGGAGGCCCAGGGGCTGGGGGTAGGGGTGAGTGTGCGGTGCAGGCACTGGCCGAGTTTTCTGGAGGAATCCAGTGGTTGCTTTGGAGCTGGGAGAGGGAGGAGCATTCAAGGAGTGGATTCAGGGTTGTCCGAGGGCAGAGGGCGTTAGGCAGTGAGGAGCAAGGGCGGAACCCCTTCATGGACCCCTGGGAGGGACCCCAAAGGACGGACAGTCGAGAGTAACCTTGGGTGGGCAGGTGGACGTTCCCGTGGGTGGTCCATCCGCCTGGGGCAGTGAGGATCCCTGCACAGCCAGGGGAGCACCGCAGAAGGAAGGAGCCCAGGTTTAGGTCTCTAGCAGATCTGACCGCGAGAGGGCACCTGTGAACACCCGAGTCAGCGCACACGCTTCTGCTCAGAGCTCTCTGCGTCTCCCGTCTCACTGCCGCCTTTCTCTCCGAGGCTGCTGAGACCCTGCCCTCGCCGTTCACTCCCGTCATTCGCACCATCGCGGGTTGCGCTGGCCTCCTCATTGCTCCTCCTTGAGCACACCGGGCGTGCCCCAGCCACAGGGCCTTTGCACAGGCTGTTCTGACTTCCTCGGAACTGGTTCCCCTGGCTGTGCCCTCTCGCCTATGTCAGGCCTTTACTGAAATATACCTTTCTTAGGACGTCCCTTGTGGCCACCGTAGCTAAGTGACAGGCAGCTTCCCGGTCCCCTGTCGCCTTGATCCTGCCCCACAGCGCCCCCTGCCGGGGAGTCTCCCCTCCTGCGTGTGTCTCTCCGCGGAAGCCACAGGCCGGTGGTCAGGGAGAAGGGCTGGGCTGGGTTTATTCCCCAGCCAGGCGTGGACTTTTCCAGACCCAGGGCCCCGTGGGTTTGCTGCTCTCAGCCATCTGGCCTGGCGGTCTCGTTGAGCTCTGTTCCGTGTCTGTGGAGCCCCAGGCGATGGCCCTGGCTTCGTGTCTTTGGTCACCTTGCTCTCTGCTTGGCTGTGCAGAGATGTGGCAACGGGAGGGGTGGGGGGAATCTACGTGGTCTGGAATGGAGTGGCCTTGAAATGTGGCCTGAATTCACACACAAGCCTTTACTTCTGCCTATTGCCTGGATCGATTTACTTATTTATTTGAAAGAGTTACAGAGGGAGAGGAAGAGATGAGAGAGAGAGAGAGTCTGTCCACTGGTTCACTCCCCTGGTGGCCTCAATGGCCAGGGCTGGGCCAGGCTGAAGCCAGGAGTCAGGAGCTTCTTCCAGGTCTCCCACGTGGGTGCAGGGGCCCAAGGACTTGGGCCATCTTCCACTGCTTTCCCAGGTCACAGCAGAGAGCTGGATCGCAAGTGGAGCAGCCGGGACTGGAACCGGCGCCCATCCGGGATGCTGGCGTCACAGGTGGCAGCTTCACCCGCTGCCACAGCGCCGGCCCCCACTTAAGAGCTTTTAATGCCAGGCAAATCCCTAACACTTGCCTGGTCCCTGGCTACCGGCAGCAGACACTGTTTGCCCAGGGCCCGGAAATCTCTGTTTTCTCTCGGTCCCATAAAACGCCCACTGGAAAGCGACAGGTGCATTTGCAGGCCGACAGGAAGTGGTGTCCGGGTTCTCTGCTTCCTGTGCCACACTCTGCAGCTCTGGGTGCAGCCGAGAAAGCTTTTTTTTTTTTCCTTAAAGGTTTATTTATGTGATGAAAGCATTTTCATGGGTCTGAGTAACACCTCTTTTGCACAGGGCTGGGTTAAGAGGTTCCAGTACCTGGGCTCTAAGCAGGTGGAAAAAGGATCAGAGAGCGAGTGCAAGACGGGGGGAGAGGAAGAGAGGAGATGCGATTTCAAGCGTAGATGCTCTTTTTTTAGCTACCTATTTTTTTTTAAAGATTTATTTTCAGGGCCAGTGCTGTGGCACAGAGGGGTAACGCCCTGGCCTGAGGCGCCAGTTCGAGTCCTGGCTGCTCCACTTCCGATCCAGCTCTCTGCTATGGCCTGGGAAAGCAGTGGAAGATGGCCCAAGTGCTTGGGCCCCTGCACCCACGTGGGAGACCTGGAAGAAGCCCCTGGCTCCTGGCTTCGGATCAGCAGAGCTCCGGCCGTTGCAGCCAATTGGGGAGTGAACCAGCAGATGGAAGACCTCTCTCTCTCTGTCTCTGCTTTTCTCTCTGTGTAACTCTGACTTTCAAATAAATAAATAAATCTTTAAGAAAACAAAAAAAGATGCCATTGGGACTCCCGCGTCCCACCTCGGAGGGCCCGGGATGGAGTCCCAGCTGCCTGCTCATGCTCCCCCTGGGTAGGGCAGCAGGGGGAGGGCTTGAGGACTTGGCTCCCTGCCACCCCCCACCATGGGCACCTGTCTGGCCCTATTTGTATTTCCTTGGAGGAAAGACATAGGGCACGCAGTTGGGATATGGTTCCGCTCATGGGGCCTGATGAGCCCATGTATCTTTCAACTTAAGTGGCCCATTTTTTAGTCATTGTCCTCGGTCGTCACTGCTGGTTTCACCTGTGGGTGGTGAAGCCTGGTGCTGGGCACAGCTGCGGCAGGGGAGGGCGGTGTTGGTCATGGAAGCCTCCCTGGCCGGCGCCGCGGCTCACTAGGCTAATCCTCCACCTTGCGGTGCCGGCACACCGGGTTCTAGTCCTGGTCGGGGCGCCGGATTCTGTCCCGGTTGCCCCTCTTCCAGGCCGGCTCTCTGCTGTGGCCAGGGAGTGCAGTGGAGGATGGCCCAGGTGCTTGGGCCCTGCACCCCATGGGAGACCAGGAAAAGCACCTGGCTCCTGGCTCCTGCCATCGGATCAGCGCGGTGCGCCGGCCACAGTGGGCTGGCCGCGGCGGCCATTGGAGGGTGAACCAACGGCAAAAGGAAGACCTTTCTCTCTGTCTCTCTCTCGCTGTCCACTCTGCCTGTCAAAAAAAAAAAAAAAAGGAAGCCTCCCTCCTCTCTCCCTGTCTAACCTGCGGTCCCTCCCTCCATGCCCAATGAGTCAGAGCCATCTCCAAGGATGCCCTGAGGTTGCCATAGCAACAGACTGGTACAGCTTTGGTGATGGGGGTCAGCCTCTCTCTCTCTCTCTCTCTCTCTCTCTCTCTGGCATGGTTTTCACATGGACTCGGGAATGCGAGGTGGATCCACACCGTACCTGGTGTGGGATTCTCTGCTGTGGCGCCGCCGCCGCCGCCGGTGCCGGTTTCCATGGCTGAAGTTTCCGCACTGTTTGTTTTCTTCTGTTTGCTTTTCCCCCTCATTGTCTGCTGGCTGCTGTTGGGCAACAGAGGGAGGGCGAGGGAGGGAGCAGGACACCTGGTGCCAGGGACCCACACCTAGCTGGGGGGCGCCCCTCCCCCCGGGTGTATACCCATGGGGCAGCTTGCAGAGTTGGCCCCATCCTCCTGTCTCAAGTCAGTGGGACAGCTGACAGCCGGGGCTGGGCTGAGGTCGCTGACCTCTCTCATTGATTCTCTGCGTTCATGAGAGCTGCATTTGTGGGTTCAACCAACCAACCATGGGCCAAAATATTTGGAGAAAAAGAAATTGCACCTGCATTGAACGTGTGCAGACTGCCTCCCCACCCCACCCCCGGTCACGAGTCCCTAAAAACACAATAGAACAACCACCTACACAGCGTGTCTATTGTACTACACATTATGAGAGGGCTTCCAAAGAGGTTCATGGAGAATAGAATCAAAAGATCAGTTGATTCTGGTGCAAAAAAAAAATTTGGAAATCCACACTCATAGCTTTTTCACGATACACACTTTCCACAAAGTCTTTTTGAAAAAGGGTTATTCGTTTACTTATTTGAAAGGCAGTGCATCAGAGCTGAGAGGGGGAGGGAGCAAGGGAGGAGATAGAAAGAGGGAGGGAGAGAGGGAGAGAGAGAGAGAGAGAGAGAGAGAGAGAGAGAGAGAGAGAATTTTCCATCTGCTAGTTCACTCCCCAGATGGTTACAACAGCCAGGGTTGTGCCAGGCTGAAGCCAGGAGCCAGGAGCTCCATCCGGGTCTCCCACGTGGGTGCAGGGGCCCAAGCACCTGGGCCATCTTCTGCTGCTTTCCCAGGTGCATCAGCAGGGAGCTGGATCAGAAGTGGAGCAGCCAGGACTCTAGCTGACGCTCTCGTTTGGGAGGTGGGTGTCACAAGCAGTGGCTTAACCCTTTGTGTCACAACATTGGCCCTGCCATGAACTCTTTAAAGATCCCTGGTGTAGAACATCTAGAAATGATTTAAAATGTACTGGAGGAAGCGGGCACTTGGAGTTGTCACTTGGGGTGCCCGTGCCCCGTTTCAGAGTGCATGGGTTTGAGTTCTGGCGCTGCTTGTAACCCATCTTCTTGCCAGTGTCCCCCTGGGAGGCAGCGGTGATGGCATGTGTGGCTGAGGCCCTGCCACCCACATCGGGAGATGCACGTTGAGTTCTGGGCTCCTGGCTTCAATGTGACCTACCCCTGACTGTTGCAGGGATTTGGGGAGTAAACTAGTGGATGGAAGCGCTCTCTCTCTCTCTGTCTCTCTCTCTCTCTCTCTCTGCCTTTCAGATAGATAAAAATAAAGTTTAAAAAGTTTAAACTATATACAGGAGGATGTGCGTAGGTTCTATTCAGTGCACCGTTTCTAGAAGGAACTCACACATGGGTAGGTTTTGGTCTTGGCCAGAGTTCCAGGAGCCCATCTCCCATGGACACCAAGATGGCTGTCCTTATTATCCTCATGTTGTGGGAAAGAAAGCAAAACCTCGGAGATCTGAATAATTTTCTGAGAACCCCAGAGCTATCCACCCATCAATCCACCTGTCCATCCACCCACCCATCCACCCATCTACCCATCCATCCACCTGTCCACCCGTCCATCAGCCATCCATCCATCCACCTGTCCATCCACCTGTCCACCCATCCATCATCCATCCATCCACCCATCCATCCATCCATCCATCCACCCATCAATCCACCTATCCACCCGTCCATCATCCATCCATCCACCCATCCACCCATCAACCCATCTACCCATCCATCCACCTGTCCATCATCCATCCATCCATCCACCTGCCCATCATCCATCCATTCATTCACCCATCCATCCACCCATCAACCCATCCATCCATCCACCCATCCACGCATCCATCTATCCACCCATCCATTCATCCACCCACCTGTCCATCATCCATCCATTCATCCATCCATCCATACACCTGTCCATCATCCATCCATCCATCCACCTGTCCACCCATCCATCTGCCCATTCATCCACCTGTCCATCCACCCATCCACCCATCCATCCATCCACCCATCCATCCATCCACCCACCTGTCCATCATCCATCCATTCATCCATTCATCTATCCATCCACCCACCCACTCATCCATCCATCTGTCCATCCAGGCAAGAATTACCTCAGATGCTGGAGACTCAATGATAAATGGAACAGACGGGGACTCTTACTTGTGGGGAGCTGACACCCTGTGTGTGTGTCAGGGGGGGAACGCTGTGACCCCAGCCCTTAGAAACGCCCCGAGGAAGTCCTTGCAAGAGGCTGAGACGGGTGCACCTGCCAGGGTGTCAGATTGGGCAGGATGGCCTTGAATGAAATGTAGCAGCTGGCCTCTTGGAGACTTGGGGAAAAGCACTCACGGAAGAGAGACTAGCAGGTGCGAAGCTGAAGTGGGGAGGGAGAGGAGGAGGCCAGGGGGACCTGGAACCCACTGGACAGAAAAGAGCAGGGGAGAGGAGAGGGGAGGGGAGGGGAGGGGAATGAGACTGTCCCACAGGACACAGATTTTATTCCAGTGTTCCAATGCCAGTGACAGTGCTGGCTGACAGAGAGAGAGAGAGAGAGAGAGAGAGAGAGAGAGAGAGAGATTCATTCCCCAAATTCCCACAACTGCTGGGATTGGGATTGGTTGGGGATCCAGGTCTTTGTGAGTGACAGGGACCCAAGTCCTTAAGCCACTGCTGCTTCCCAGGAAGCTGAAGTCAGGCGCCAGTGCCGGGCACTGAGCTCTGGCCTGCTGATATGGGAGGAGGGCGTCCTAACTGCTCAGCTCACTGGCTGCTCTTGGAGTCTTTCTTTAACGTGCATGCAGTGAGACTATTTGAGGGGGGAGGTGAGGAGGCGGAGGGGACAATTCCAGGAGGTAGAAGCATGACCTCACTGTAAGGCTTGGCTGTGGCATGTGTGAGACACTTGTCTCTCTTCTGTCCTCAGTTTTACTTTCTGTCAAATGGGAAGAAAATGCCTTTTTACCCCCTTTTCTTCCCGGCATCATGGGATACAGTTTGGCAGCATACGAAACACTTGATACATGCACTATTGAGAGCGGGGTTTTGGGGCCAGTGCTGTGGTGCAGCAGGTAAAGCCACTGCCTGCAGTGCTGGCATCCCAGATGGGTGTTGGTTTGAGTCCTGGCTGCTCCACTTCTGATCCAGCTCCCTACTAATGCGCCTCGGAAGGCAGCAGGCGATGGCCCAAGTGCTTGGGTCCCTGCTGCTCATGTGAGAGACTCTCAGAATGAGTTTCCAGCTCATAACTTAGGCCTTGCACAGTCGTGGCTGTTGTAGACATTTGGTGGAGTAAACCACAGGACAGGAGCTTCCTCTGTTTCTCTTCCTCTTAAACAACTAATATTTTAAATTTTAATTTATTTGAAAGACAGAGTTGTAGAGAGAGGTAGAGAGAGAGGGAGAGGATTTCCATCCGCTGGTTCACTCCCCAGATGGCTGCAACGGCCAGAGCTGAGTCGATACGAATCCAGGAGCCAGGAGCTTCTTCCACATCTCCCACGTGGGTGCAGGGGCCCAAGGACTTGGGCCATCTTCCACTGCTTTCCCAGGCCATAGCAGAGAGCTGGATCGGAAGTGGAGCAGCCAGGACTTGAACCGGCGTCCATAGGGGATGCCAGCTCTGCAGGCGGTGGCTTTGCCTGCTACGCCCTAGCGCCGGCCCCTGAACTTGACCACTTTTTTGCCTTCCTGGAGCTCGCAGGACCCGCAGGTCTAGAGGAGAACGAGTGGGCAGATCTGGGCCGCCCACTTTGCAGAGGGCAACACCAAGGCTCTAAGAACTTCTGCCTGCCAGGCTCTGAGGCTCGCACTTAGGGGAGGGAACAGGTGTTGGGCAACACGGGCTCCTGGCCGCTATCTCTGTCACGTGGCCTCCGTTGCTGGGCAGATTTCCAGGGCCCCAAGTTGCTAAGGAACCTGCTAAACCCTGGCCTGGCTAGGGATAGGGTGGGTTTTGCCTTCCTGGGGAGGAGGGCGGGGCAGCCTCTTCCCATCTCTCCCCGTCACCTCTGCTTCTGCCTCTCCCTCACTCTGCTTCTCTCTCCCTCTCCCTCTCGCTCTCTCTCGCTTCCTCTAGCTTTAACTCCACTGGGCTGGAGACAGAAGACCCTGGGATTTCTGAGCGAAGCCCATGGTTGACGACGTCCCCCTGGGTCCCCGACCCCATGCTGTCCCCTCCCAATTATTATGACGTCACCCTGCACGGCCGCGCCCTGGGGCCCCCACGTCTTGATGACGACACCCTGGGGGGCCCATGGCCCCAGTGGAGGGGGAACAGCGGCTGCAAGGGGCACCCTCTGAAACGCCGGGGGGGCGTGGTCGACCACCGAGATGTCATCTTGGCTCACCAGGCGCACAAAATCCACAGCACACCCCAAGCCAGGAGAAAAGAATGGGAGTGAGTACAGACACGGGTGGGTGGGGGTGGGGGACAGGCCGGGGTTGGGCAGGCGGGGCTTGGGCAGGTGGGGCTCAGGCTGGTGGGGCTCGGGCTGGCGGGCAGGTGGGGGTCGGGCAGGCGGGGTCGGGCAGGCGGGGGTCGGGCAGGTGGGGCTTGGGCAGGTGGGCAGGCAGGGGTCGGGCAGGCGGGGCTTGGGCAGGTGGGACTCGGGCTGGTGGGGCTCGGGCTGCCGGGCAGGCGGGGGTTGGGCAGGTGGGGGTCGGGCAGGTGGGGCTTGGGCAGGTGGGGGTCGGGCAGGTCAGGGCTTCAGTCTGGCCAATTCCATGTGTGGATAAAGCTCTTTAGAATCCCTGTCTGGCACTTGATTGATGCCTCCTGCCTGAAGTGTCCAAACAGCTCCCCTACCAGCCCCGGGAACCCCAGAGGTGCCCCAACAGTACCGTGTGAGTGTGTAGCAGAGAGGCCCCTCCTAGGGGCGCTGTGAGGGTCCTCGTGGGCCGGCTTGGTCCCTGGCTGACACCCCACTTCTGCCCCCAGCACTGGGTTTAAATCTGCAGAGATAGAAGTTTGTGTTCCGGGCAGAGGAAGGAGTTGGGAAGAATGTGATTCTCTGGTTGACTTCTGGGGGCCCCCCTCTCTCTAGGCCAGTGACCCCAAAAGTGGTAGGAGACAGTAGGATGGCAGGTTGGGGGATCTTGTCCATCTGGCTGTGCCGCGGCCTCCCTGTCTGTCCCTCACGGTGAGGTCGCTGGGTGCAGGCTGTGTGAGGATGGGATGTGGGTGGCGTGAGGGTCACCAGGCCCCCCAGTCTGGGCCTCCTCCATGGCCTTCTGTGCTCAGCGGGACGGCGGTTGCGTTTTTCTATGCCTTTTTTTTAACCCCTCACAAGCTTTTTCGGGCAGAGGGCAGAGCTGGGGACCGCCGGGAAGGGGGCTGCAGCGGGAGTGGACACGGACAGGGTTCAGGATAGGGGTCCCCGGCATCTACTCTCCCACCTTCTCCGCGTGGAGACGTCGGTTCCCAGCACCCAGTGCGTCAGACTGGTCTCATCTCCCTTTCTGCCGCCGAGGGAGCCCGAGGGGCGCAAAGTGGAAGGAAGCTATGTGACTCAGAAAGGCTCAGCACGCGGGGTCAGGTGCCAGCAGCCCGGCCTCTCGCTGCGTTCTCGCTGAGGTTCTACTGACACCTGGTGGCGCGTTCTGGCACTGCAGCGGGGGCCGGGTGGTGGCCCTAATCCTGTTAATCTTCTTTCCTCTCCATCCACACACTCCCTCACTCCCTCATCCATCTTTCTGTCTATGTGTCCATCCGTCCACCCACCCATCCATCGTTCGTGTTCACATCCGTCTTCCCACTCATCTGTCCACACACCTGCTACCCGTCCATCAATCCATCCACCCATCCATGCACCTGCTACCCGTCCACCCATCCCTCCCTCCCTCCCTCCATCATTCCTTGAGTGACCCAGGCACACCTGTTGCCTTCGGCTCCAGTGTTGACCACGGTTCCTCCATTTTTCTCTCTCCAGGACCGACCTTCTCTCTCCTCTCCCTTCCCCTGCCTCCAAGTATCTAAACTCTCCCCCTGATCTCTCTCTCTTTTCTTTTTTTAAAGATGTATTTATATGAAAGGCAGAGTTGCACACACACAGAGAAGGAGAGAGCAAGAGAGAAAGACAGAGATAGAGACACACAGAGAGAGATTCTCTATGCACTGATTCAAATGGCCACAACAGCCAGGACTGACCAGGCCAAAGCTAGGAGCCAGGAGCTCCATCTGGGTCTCCCACACAGGTGCAGGGGCCCAAGCACTTGGACAATCTTCCATTGCTTTTCCAGGTGCATTAGAAGGGAGCTGGATCAGAAGTGGAGAAGCTGGGACTCAAACCGGCGCCAGGGAAAACCAGTACTCATTAGGTACTTACTGGACACGAGCCACAGCTCTAAGCACTTTGCCGCTTGCTGGGGCTCTGTCCTGCATCGGATTCTGCACTGTCCTCTGTTGTTGGGTCAAGACTGGAGGCTGGGAGAGCAGAAGTCATTGGACAGTGGCTGCCTGGGATTTGAACCCAGTGCTGCCGGAATCCAAAACCTAGACTCTCACTGCTTTGGCCAAGGAGCGTGGACAGCAGAATGTGGCATAGATTTTGCTTCTTTGTATGACTCCCACAGTGAGAGAATAGAAGGCCCAATGTGTGTGTGTGTGTGTGTGTGTGTGTTGAGAATTGGGGTCCGTGGCTTACGGCACCAACTCTGCACTAGCCTCCCTTCCACGGTCAAACCCGGCCTCGGTTTCCAACTCCTGCTGTCTTCTAGCACCACACACACACACACACACACACACACACAAAACTTACCGTGTTTTTATGGTTGTGAGCTCCAAACTTCTTAAACTTTTAGAAATTATTTTGTATTTATTCGAGAAGATCCTATGTGCTGGTTCAAGCCCCAGATGCCTACACCCCAAATCCTTGCCACCCACACGGGAGACTTGGATGGAGCTCCAGGCTTCTGGCTTCAGCCTGGCCCATCCTGGGCCAAGGTGGGCATTTGGGGAGGGAATCCATCCATGGGGAGCGCTCACTCGCTCGCTCTCTCTCTCATCGCTCTGCCTCTCAAATATATAAAGAAAAATTTAAAAAAAGAGACCATGGACAAGAGGGCTGGGAGGACTATATTGTGTTTTATAAGAGCTCTTTTTTTCTGAAAATGTTCAGATACACCAAGGATGGAGGGAAAAGCATCACACTACCATCACACTGTTGGTTAATTGTTAGGATTCTTTCAGGCTTGTGTCATATGTCCATTGTGTCATATGTCCATTTTCCTCTTTCTGATTTCCAGAAATGGATTGGTTAATTATTATTATTTTTAAAGATTTTACTTATTTATTTGAAAGTCAGAGTTATACAGATAGAGAAGGAGGGAGAGAGAGAGAGAGAGAGAGAGAGAGAGTAAATGGCCACAACAGCCAGAGCTGGGCTGATCCGAAGCCAGGAGCCAGGAGCTTCCTCTGGATCTCCCACGCAAGTGCAGGGGCCCAAGGACTTGGGCCATCATCTTCTGCTTTCCCAGGCCATAGTAGAGAGATGGATTGGAGGAGGAACAGCTGGGACTTGAACTGGCGCCCATATAGGATGCCGGTACTGCAGGTGGCAGCTTTACCCACTGTACCACAGCGCCAGCCCCAGGTGATTATTTTAAAAATATTTATTTATTTGAAAGAGTGATGGGGAGGGGGAGACAGACAGACAAACAGACAGACAGATACAGAGAGAGCTCCTATGTACGGATTTCCTCCCCAAATGCCCACCAATAGTCAGGGCTGGGCCAGGCTGAGGCCAGGAGCCAGGAGCTCCACCCAGGTCTCCCACGTGAGTGGCAGGGCTCTGAGTACTTGGGCCATCACCTACTGCCTCCCAGGGTATGTGTTAGCCTGGTTGTTAAGTCGCCTGCCTCCCAGGAGCCAGGTATTTTGCACATCAACTAAGACGCTGCTTGGGATGCGTGGCTCCAGTCCTAGCCTCTCTGCCTTGGATCCAGCTCCCTGCTAATCTGTATCTTGGGAGGCAGCAGTGATGGCTCAAGTGCTTGGGCCCCTGCCACTCATGTGGGAGACCCGGATGGAGCTCCTGTCTCCTGGCTTCAGCCCCAAGCTAACCACAGACATTGTGGGCATTTCAGGAGTGAATCAGTAGATGATTCTCCCTCCTTCTCTCTCTCTCTCTCTCTCTCTCTCTCTCTCTCTCTCTCCCCCTCCCTCCCTCTCTCTCCTTCTTCTGCCTTTCAAATAAAACAAACACAAATGAAAAAATGCCAGAGATGGAAGTTTGAATAAGTCTGGGGATTGAACCAACTGCAGGTGTTACATTGTTGCTAACGTGCACCAAATACTCCAGTCTCTGTGTTGATTGCAGATGTAGCTAAAGCAAATAGAGTTTTTCCTTGTTACAATTCCCTAAATGCCACAGTGTAGCAGCTGTTTCCACAGTGTATCCTAGGTGATCTAGAGATTAGGTTTAAAACCGGAGTGGGAGGCGGCCACATAAAAGGGCCCGTGTAATCATCTCATCTGGTCCTACCAAGGCAACCACAGGTGGGACTTTAGATCCAGCCATCGACAGCTGGCTGGTGTATAAGCTGCGAATTCCGTGTGGCCCTGGGCAGGACACAGCTTCCTCAACGCCTTCCTCCCTCTTCCTCTCTTTCCCTCCCCTACTTCTCCCTTCTTCCCTCCTCCCTCCTCCCCGTCATCTCCTTACCTCACAAATATCGGGGACCCCGCCTCTGTGCCAAGATTCCCCCCTGCAATCACACAGGCCCACGGTTTATGGTGGTGGGGAAAATCAGAATTATATGGAACTGTTGGTTAAAAAAAAAATCTAACCTGGAGCCAGGCATCTGGGGCACCAGCATCCTGGATCAAGAGCCTGGTTCAAGTTCTGGCTCCAGCTCCTGTGCACGCCCACCCTGGGAGGCAGCAGTGAGGGCCCAAGTGCTTAGGGCCTGCCAGCCACGTGGGAGACCCCGATGGGGCTCTGGGCTCCCAGCTTTGGGCTCTTGTGTGTATTTGTAGAGTGAACCAGTGGGCCTTTGCACTGTTCTGGAATATTCTTTTCCTGCAGAGATCCACAGAACTCCCTTCCTGTCTCCTTGCCTTGAGGGGTTCCTCTTCAAGTGACCACCCCATTTAGAACCCAGCCCCTTTATTTTTCTCGTTAGCACTGAGAACCAACTCAGAGTATTATGTACCTGGCTCTTTATGTTGTTGGGATTCTGTATTCTCATTTTTGCCTGGCTTGTTCTTTGCCGTGTTCCTAGCTTCTAGAACAGAGGCCAACAAGCTACAGAGACCCCGGGCCCCCATCCAACCCCAGGTACACCTGCTGTCACCTGCAGTTCCCAATGCTGCCCACTAGGTGGTGATGTGGCTCCCCAAAACTGCAGGCTGAGACGGTTTCTTTTATATTTTTCAGTGGTTGGACAAAATCAAAAAAGCATTAAAAGTTGCATTCACAAAGTACTTATTTGAAAGGCAGGGAGGGAGATAGGGAGAGAGAGAGAGGGAGAGAGAGAGAGAGAGGTCTTCCTTTTGCTGGTTCACTCCCCAAATGCTTTCAACAGCCAGGGCTGGGTCAGGTGGAAGCCAGGAGCTCCACCCGGGTCTTCCACGTGGGTGCCAGGGGCCCGAATACTTGGGCCACCGCCTGCTGCCTCCCTAGGCGCATTAGCAGGGGGATGGATTGGAAGCAGAGCAGCCGGGCTCCTCCCAGGACTCCTATATGGGATGCAGTCCCAAGTGGCGACTTCGCCTGCGGCGCCACAACGCCCACCTCGAATGACAGTCCTGGGGCCTTCAACGCTCAGCGCCCAGAAAGGTTTTACCGAGATGCAGCCCCGTTTGCGGAAGCGGTGTTTGTTGCAGCTGCTCTTGGCGCGCCTGGCCCTCACACCTGGAAATACTTCATCAGGGACCCTTTCTAGAAGAGGTTTGTGCACACCTGGGCTGCACCAGCCCGGGGCGGTTGGTTAAATGCCCAGAAAGCAGGCCACGCCCTTCTCCCCTGCGTGCAGCCACCAGGACCGACCAGCAGGGGGCGCTGCGGCTCTCTTGCCTCTGGTGGTACCTGGCCCCAGGGCAGGAATCCAGGTCTCCTGAATCATCATGGCGTCTGTGTCTGTTTCTTCTTACAGGTGTGGGAGAGGCTCACAGGGAGGGAGTAGGGGCGGGAGGGTGGGGCTCCGGCTCGGCTAGGGGCGGCGCTGACCGTCTGGGATAGCCAGTCTGGGATAGGGTTCAGTCTTCTTGTGCTGCCGCTGGTGGAAGAAGGCAGGCAGGGGTCCCTCCGCCCTGTTGTGCCTCGATTTGCCCATCTGTGGAGTGGGGCTAACCTACAGGGAGGAGCCTCAACCCCCTTGGCTGCACAGGGAGCCGCCCGAGCCGGCTGGGCCTACACCTGCGCCCTTGCTGCTCGCTCTCTGGGCCCGTGCTGCTCCCTGTGTTTCCAAGGCCTTTGTAGCTGCTGTTCCTTCTGCCCAGAATGCTGTTCCCGAATCTGGCTGTCCGATATCCACCTCCTCACAGGAAACCCCCTGTCCCCTGGGCCGTGTCTGACTTCTTGGGGGGTGGGGTGCAGGTTCTGCCTCCACTCCCCGGTCCCCAGGGCTTAGAAACGCCTTGTGGTGCAGTGTGCTAAGCTTGCCACTTGGGGGCGCCACCATCCCACACGGGAGTGCTGGTTGGCGTCCTCGCCGTAGTACATCAATCACTAAGCTACCTGTCAACCATCCATCACTTATGTATTGAACGATCATCTTTGCATTTATCAATCAGCTATCAGCTGTCATTTTTGTATCATTCATCACTTGCTTATCTGTCAGTCAGCCTCTGTCACGTGTGGATCATGTATGGATCTGTAAGTCACCTTTTAGGAATCGTTTGCTGATGGATTGCTCGGCCTGGTCATCCATTCATTGAGAGATGGAGGATAAGGCCTTGGCCCCCCACCGTCTGCAAGGTGCAGACCCAGGCCCGCCCGAGAGAGAGAGAGAGAGAGAGAGAGAGAGAGAGAGAGCGCTCCAGTGCAGGGCTGAGGTCCCGAGAACCAGGAGCGCCCAGGGGGCCACAGGAAGCGGGGGGGGGGGGGAAGGAGCCCAGTGCCACGTGGGGTGAACTTGGCCTTCCACGCCTTTGGGTCTCTGCAGCCGCCAAGGGGGATGGGGTGGGGGGGCTTCTGCTCAGGCCCATGCACCAAAGCCGCGACACCTCCCTCCGCACCCAGGGAGCGGGTGTAGGCGGAGACACGTGGGCATCCATGTCCGTGCACCAGCTGGTGTAGACGGAGCCCTCCCAAGGAGGGTGGCCCAGCCCTCTGGTGGCTCTGACTTTCTCCCCCTGTAAGCATCTTGACCTTGACCCGACCTTGAGCTGTGCAAGTACAGAGCCTCTGGCCCACCGCAGCCCCCAGGCCGGCGTGGTGCCAGTGCTCGGTTCGCTGTGGGCGCCCCCTGAGTGCTGAGTTGCAACCCAAAGCCTGGGTGAGGCGCCAAGGTCGGGGTTGCCCGTCAAGCAGGTGAGCGATGGGTGGGTGGGCAGGAGAGGGTGGGTCCCGGCCGCGGAGCCCAGGGCGCCCTCGGCTGGCCTACAGCCACACACAGACCCACCCGAACCCTTAGGGTCAGGACCCGGAAGAAGCCCTGGAGATTTCCGGCTCTGGGCTCACCAGTCACATGACCACGCGAAACCGCAAGGGCTGCTGGGGATTGTAGTCCGCCCCCCACCCACAGCCAGGGCCAGCCAGGATGATGGCTGGCTGACAAGCTGTGTGTGCCACGGGGCTCCATCCCCTTGCAGACAAGGTCAAGTGCACGGTCAGGTCTGTGTCTCCTGCCTTCCCTCCGCCTCCCCCTCGGAGTTCTCCTCCTACCCAGTTTTCTTGGGAACACTTTCTGGGTTAACTATTCTTTAGACAGTTTAAAAAAATTTTTTTTTCTTTTTAAAGGGAGCTCTATTTTCATCGGAGGCAGGGGCTGTGGGTGAGGCTGTCACAGCACATTTCTGTATTTTTTGCTTTGGTCTCAGAGCGCCAGGATGCATGGTGGGAGTCTGTCCAGCTTCCCTGGGGTTGGTGAATTTGGAGCCCATAAGAGCTGTGTTTTTTTTTTTTTTTTTTTGCCTGGGAAGCAGTTTTTTTCCACCAGCTAGCCAGTTCTTCTCTTCCTCTCCCAACTTGGAGGTTTTTCCAAAGCTCGCCGGTGAGAAAATGCTGAGGTTGGCGGCTCCTGCTGGCCCGGGCAGGGAGCCGCTGGCTCCTTCCTCCTGGGGGTGGGAGCCAGGCTGGGGCCTAAGCCCCGCCCCCTCATCATCTCCCAGGGCAGCTTGCTTGGGCGCAAGCCTACCTGCTATTTGTTGATTTTTATTATTATTGTTGTAAAGATTTATTATTTATTTGAAAGGCAGACTTACAGAGAGAGAGAGAGAGAGAGAGAGGTCTTCCATCTTCTGGTCCACTCCCCAAATGGCTGCAATGGCTGGGGCTGGGCCAGACCAGGAGCCAGGAACTTCTTCCAGGTCTCCCACGCAGGTGCAGGGGCCCAAGCACTTGGGCCATCTGCTGCTGCTTTCCCAGGTGCATGAGCAGGGAGCTGGATCGGAAGTGGAGCAGCCGGGTCTTGAACCGATGCCCCTGTGAGATGCTGCTGTCACAGCCTGTACCGCAACACCGGTTTTTTGAAGTCCTCCTGGTGTGCATGGATTTCACAGTGCTTTGCACCCCCTCTCCCTTCCCTTCCCCATGCACCTTGCCTGCTGTTTTATGGGAGGCTGGAGCACAAACAGATGCCCTGTAGCCCCCGGAGCTGCAGGCTGTAAACCCATTGTCAGAGGCAGGTGCCCATTTACTGTTTAATCCTTCAAGCTCCCATTCAATCAACGCAGCAGTGCCTACCTTCCTGGGTGTGGCCGTGTCCCCAAACAGGGGCAAGTGCTAGGGTTGTTGCCCCAGGGGTGTGGATGCTATCGGGAACCCATGTTGAGAGAGCAGTGGGAAGCCCTAGGCTGGCTCTGTGGAGTCCAGGAAGGCTTCTTGGTGGAGAGAGCCCTGAACCCAGCTGGAAAGGACGGTCGGCCCAGGGGTATCAGTCAGAACACTTTTTTTTTTTTTTTTTGACAGGCAGAGTGGATAGCGAGAGAGAGAGACAGAGAGAAAGGTCTTCCTTTGCCGTTGGTTCACCCTCCAATGGCCGCCGCGGCCGGCGCGCTGCGGCCGGCGCACCGCGCTGATCCGATGGCAGGAGCCAGGAGCCAGGTGCTTTTCCTGGTCTCCCATGGGCCATCCTCCACTGCACTCCCTGGCCACAGCAGAGAGTTGGCCTGGAAGAGGGGCAGCCAGGACAGAATCCGGCGCCCCAACCGGGACTAGAACCCGGTGTGCCGGCGCCGCTAGGCGGAGGATTAGCCTAGTGAGCCGCGGCGCCGGCCTGAGAACACTTTTAGTTTTAAGAGACAAAGAAATGTAATTCCAACAGACCTGGGTTGCAAAGGATTGAGGGATTTATTGGCGTAAGTTGTTTGAAATGTGGGTTTCAGGAATGGCTGTATCCAGGAGCTAAGAATGAATCCCTGGTTTCTGATACACGTTCAACATGAGGCCGTAAGTACACAGCAAATGGCAGAGACAAGCGTCCAATCCCTCCTGGTCTGACCGGGTCCCACGCTGTGGGCATTAGTAGACACTGGCTCGCCTTGTTCAATACTTATTTTGCACCGACATCACTGGGGTTGTGTAGACTCCCTGTGGTACTGTGATGTAATGAGAGCTATGGGGGCCGGAGTCGTGGCTCAGTGGGCTAAGCTGCCCCCCATGACACCCGTGTCCCATATCAGAGTGCTGCTGGTTTGAGTCCTGGCTGCTCTGTTTCTGATCCAGCCAGTGGCCCAAGTGCCTGAGACCATGGGAGACCTGGATGGAGCTCCTGGCTCCTGGGCCAGTCTCAGCTCCAGCTCTTGTGGGCTTTTGGAGAGCGAACCAGTGGATGGAAGACCTCTCTCTCTCTCTCTCTCTCTCCCCCTCCCTCCCTCTCTCCCTCTCTCCATCTCCTTCCTTCTCTTTCTCTGCTGCCTTTTCTTTCTTTTTTTTTTTTTTAAGATTTATTTATTTACTTGAAAGAGTTCCAGAGAGAGAGAGAGAGAGAGAGAGGTCTTCCTTCCGTTGGTTCACTCCCCAGTTGGCCGCAATGGCTGGAGCCGCGCTGATCCAAAGCCAGGAGCCAGGAGCTTCTTCGCGGCCTTCCACGTGGGTGCAGGGGCCCAAGGACTTGGGCCATCTTCCACTGCTTTCCCAGGCCACAGCAGAGAGCTGGATCAGAAGTGGAGCAGCCGGGACTTGAACCAGCACCCATATGGGATGCAGGCACTGCAGGCGGCGGCTTTACCTGCTATGTCACGGTGCTGCCCCCCACGTCATTTTAAAGAGACACGTCACCATTGCTGGGTCAGGGATTTCACCAAGGGAATTCCATGTATCCGGGCACAGCCGAAGACCCCTCGTGGAGGCTGCGCCGTTCTCCACTCCCACCCGCAGTGGGTGGGATTCTCCTGGTGGGCCCCTGGCCCTGCCCATTTGGTAGGTGACAAATGACATCTCGGGACAACCTTAATTGCTCTTCTCTTATTAAGAGTGCAAATGGCCCCCTTGTCGTCGGTCTAAGCACCACCTGTATTTTGTCAGGCCCCAGGCGCACGTGGTTGTTCTAGCACAATGGCTCCGACTAATCTATCCTGAAACTCGGCTGCCCCTAGCAGTGAGCACACTCTGATCTTAGTTGGACTTGATTTTTGGCAGGAAGTTGGCATCCTGCCCCGTTCAATTTTTAATCCAAATGTCCAAGATCTCAGCTCAAATGTCACTTCTTCGGGGCGTGTGTGGTGTGATGTCGTCTCGTCCCACCTGGCTCATTCACGTGTCTTCTGCCATCGTAGCCTCCACACCATCATCTGCTCCCCACCAAGCGGATTTCAAGTCCTGGAGCGCAAAGGCGCGTGAGAAACAGGGCATCATGCGAGTTCCCGCGGCAGGGCTGTCAAACCGGAGGGCATCTCTGGTTTCCTTTGGAGCCAGAAATTCACGCTGAGAACACTGAAGAAGTTAACCCGTCTGTTCCCCTTCCTTCCTCTCCCACCCACCCACCCGTCCACCCATCTGTCCATGAATGCATCCATCCGTCCTCCATGAAGTCCTACATACATCCTCCCTTGTATTTGACCAGCCACACATCCACCCATCGGTCCATAAATACACCAGTCCATCCATGTATCTAATCACCCACCCACCCACCCATCCATCACCCGCCCAGTCACCCACCTAACCCCTCACCCTACGATATCAAGCACTTGCTATGTGTCTTGCCCCCACCCCCCAACTTGACCCTGCAAACACCAAGAACCGGGGCCACGGTTTCTGATGGTGGAGTCAGGTAGGGAGCAAACTCAGGGCAGGCTCCGTGGTGCAGACCAGAGGCTGAGCAGAAGGGGTGAAGGGGGGGGGAGGATGGTAGAGGGGGGGACGGGAGGGGAAGGAGGAGCCAAGCCTTGGGCTATGGGAGGAGGATTTCCAGGGCTCCAACAGCTGATCAGAGTGTGGGGGACAGGAGGTTGGAGTTGGGGTGGGGGGCGGGGCATGCTAACCTCGCTCAGGCGCGCGGCAGAGTGTGCCCGCGTGTGGCCGATGGTGCTTGCCTGGCGCCCCTCCTGGGCAGCACGCGGAACTTATTCACGGGGGGGGGGGGGCGCAGTGACGCAGCCGGGGTCCGGAGTCTCCCGCAGCCGCCGAAGAGCGGTGACTGCTCCAGGGTCTGCAGGGAGAAGGGGGAGGAGTGGATACGGGGCGGGAGGGCAGACGTGGGGGATGTCGGTTGTGACCCCCGCCGCTCTGAGCGGCCAGGGGGCTCCCTTTCACTGTCAAATCTGAAGCCGGATTCCACGGCAGCCCCCAAATTTAAGTGGCTAAAACATCGCGAGCTTTAGGCATTCCTTTTGAAAGCCTGGGGTGTGGCGGGAGGGGGACAGCTCCCAGGTGCCCCCAGCAAGCACTGGGACATTGGGAAAAGACCTGGTTCTTTCCATTGCAAACATAGAGCTCTTTTATGCATTTAGTAATTCGTCTGATATTGTTGTGAGGGTTCATAGCGCTAAAGAGACGTAGCTTCTGCCCTCATGAAGTCTAATGTGGAGAAACAGGCAGATAAAAAGACAACACATGGAGAATTGTATTTGGCTGTGTCTGAAAGAAAATGCTACCATGACCAAAGCGTGTTGTGGCCAAGGTTGGCTTGGCCCTTCTTTCGTGGTCAGGCACAATATGGCTGCTGTGGCTCCAGACACCACATCTGTGTTTCACACAGGACCTGAAGGGTAAATGACACCCTGGAGCCCTTATGTTTTCACGGGGGCAGTATGGTTCCCAGGGATCCTATCTCCTTGCAAAGGAGGCTGGGAAAGGTAGTTCTGTTCCCGCTGGGCCCTGAGAGGGAGAGAAAGAACTGAATTCTTCATGTTACTTCTGAGACGGCCCAGGACAGGTGTCAAGTGCAGCACTCAGAACACAGTAGGAGCTTAATCATTGCTGGGCAAGGTGTGAGACAGTGGGGTCTCCTGGGACACGGGTGTGGGTAGAGTTTTGAGGGGAACTTGGACGACGGTGGGTGGATGTAGTCGGGTTCACATGGCCACCCATGGCTCAGTTCGCTCCACACACACCCTGCGTATGCACGGTTCCTGGTCTGGGGGAAGGGTGTGGGGGGGGGGGAGGAGCAGCGGCAAGGGGGGGGGGTCCTCAGATTCCCTCTTGCAGAAGCGGAGACCTCGTCCCTCTCCCCAGATTCCCCGCTCTCTCTCTGTGCCCAGTCCATGAGCCACACCTGTCTGCTTTGCCTCCTAACATACCCAGAAGTCACCCACCTGGGCCCCCCATCAGCTCCCACCTGGATCAGTGCGGTGGCCTCTTCCTGGTCTCCCCGCTTCTGATCCCGTGTCCACCTGTGCGCGCCTGGGACGGATGACCTCCCCCAAAGGCTCCACCGTGAGCCGCACACCAGGTGAGGCTGCCCCTGCCTGCTTTGCTGTGCACACCAAGAACTGCTGCCGCAGGGCCTTCTCACATGCTGTTCTTGCAGACTTTTTTAATGAGTTATTTTATTTGAAGGGCAGGGTGACAGAGAGAGAGAGAGAGAGACAGAGAGAGAGAGGCAGGCAGATCTTCCATCTGCAGGTTCACTCCCTAATAGGTACAATGGCTCAGAGCCAGGCCAGACTGAAGCCAGGACCCTGGAACTCTATCAGGGTCTACTATGATAGGTGGACCCATCTTCTGCTGCTTTCCCAGGCACGTTAGCTGGGAGCTGGATTGGAAATGGAGCAGCTGGGACTCGTACCGGTGGGGACAGCCGTGTGCCGGTTGCAGCTAAAGCTGCTACATCACAGCACTGGCCCCCAGTTTTTTTTTTTTTTCTTTAATGGCTACATTTCTCGTTGCCTTAGAATCTCTGTGTGGATGCCACCTGACCTGGGAGACAGCTCTGAGCGTCTCCAGATGGCACGCCACATCCCTGCGGCACCTCAGCCGCCCTCAGTATCTGTTGCCTGTTCTAGAGGGGCACCAGGCATCCCATAGGGGCGCCGGTTCGAGTCCCAGCCGCTCCACTTCCAATCCAGCTTCCTGCTGATGCGCCTGGGAAAGCAGCAGAAGATGGCCCAAGGGCTTGTGCACCTGCTACACAGGTGGGAGACCTGGATGGAGCTCTTAGACATTGTAGCCATTTGGAAAGTGAAACCACAGGGTAGAAGACCCTACACGCCTCCCTCTCTGTCACTCTGCCTTTTGAATAAATGATTACATATTTGCAAATAAGTATCCACTCAGGGGCACTTTTAAAGTTAAAGACTCACAAAAGTAGAGTAAGTAATGAAATGTAGCCATTACCAGCGATGTTTACAGTTGGTACTAAGTGAGAAAATTGTAGCAATCCCTTGATACAGGCCGGAATATTTAATACAGGGCAGGCAGTGTTTGGATTAGGAGTTAAGGTGCCTGTACCTCCTATCTGAGGGCCTGGGTTCGATGCCCAGTTCCATCTCCTGACTCTGGCTCCCTGCAGATGTACAGGTGATGGTTCAAGTCCTTGGGTCCCTGTCACTCATGTGGGAGACCTGGGTGGAACTCCAGACCCCAGCGTGGGGAGGAGGGGGGTACTTTGTGGGCACTTGGGAGGAGGGGAACTGGCGGATGGAAGCTCATCCCCTCTGCTTCTGTCTCTCAAATTGAAATGTGGAGAGCGAACACTTAATACTAGGGAGAGCTGCTCAGAGTGAATTCACTGAAAGATGTATCCGGGTTCCATAGCGGGTCCTCAGAGGAGGGAGACCGAGAGAGAGAGCGAGAGCGAGAGAGAGAGAGAGAGAAGCGGGGGAGAGGAGGAGGGGAGAGAGATTCCTTCTGTCTAAAGATTTTGAAGACGCCCACAGGATCTGTCCAAGTCCGTTGTCACTGGGCTCTCTGCAGAGGCACCTCCAAAAGCAAGAATTCAGATGCTTCATGGGGAGACCCCAGACAACCCCGGGGCAGGAGGGGAAAAAAAGCCCTTAAATTAGGGAGTGAGCCGCCTTTGGAAGAACCTGCGAGGGCCTCTGGGGGCAGCAGAGAGCGTTGGGGGGGGGTGTTCAATCTTGCCTTGCGCGTTGCTCCTCCGGGAACAGCGCTGCCCCAGCGCCCTGGGCCTGCAGCCCCGGGGAGGGGTCCCCGCAGGGCCCAGCAAGTGGGAAGTTCATCCCTGAGTGGTCAGCTCTGAGGCCGGACGGTGCCAGCCAGCCTGGTAACACCCTCGTCTCAGAATTCACAGGATTCTTTCTTTCTTTCTTTTTTTTTTTTTTCTGCACAAGTCCCGGTGAACTTTAAGTCCGTTAACTTCGGTGGCAGTCTGGCTACCATCTGGACGCGAGATGACTTCGCTGTTGTCATCGCACGGAGAGAAAGGGCAGAACAGCCAGCAAGGACACCGCAGCTGTGTGCACATATGGGAGTAGAAGCTGGCGGACGCGTGCGTGCTCC
Source organism: Oryctolagus cuniculus (assembly GCF_964237555.1). Classification (NCBI taxonomy): domain Eukaryota; kingdom Metazoa; phylum Chordata; class Mammalia; order Lagomorpha; family Leporidae; genus Oryctolagus; species Oryctolagus cuniculus. The sequence continues at coordinate 62,757,113 of NC_091447.1, read as the reverse complement.
CAGCCAAGCCAGCCAGCCTGGGGGCCGCCGTCCCCTCGCCTGCCTCCCTCTCCCTCTCCATTTGTGTTGATTTTTTGGCCTGCCGTGTATTTCTTCTTAAACATATAAGCACACTTTAAAAAAAAGAGATTTGTCTTGAAGATCAGAATGAGAGAGAGAGAGAGAGAGAGAGAGAGAGAGAGGTCTTCCATCCACTGGTTCAGTCCCCAAGTGGCCGTAATGGCTGGGGCTGGGCCAGGCTGGAGCCAGGAGCCAGGAGCTTCCTCCAGGTCTCCCACGTGGGTGGCAGGGACCCAAGTGCTTTATCCATTGCCTGGTGCCCCCTCTCCCCAGGGTGGGGGGAGGGTCTGCGTTAGCAGGAAGCCGGTTCAAGAATCAGAGCTGGGAATGGAACCCAGGCGCTGAGGTGTGGGACCCAGTGTCTGCACGGCTAGGCTGAATTCTGGCCCCCAAGCCCACATGGTAAAACAATCAAGATCCTACATGCACTGATGGTTGTGTGGTCCCTGTCAGTGCCCTCTCCCCTGCCCCCCCCCCCCCCAAGCACCAGCATCCTGCATCGCAGTGTTGGTTCGAGTCCTGGCCGCTCAACTTCCCATTCAGCTCCCTGCTAATGCACCTGGGAGGTGGCTCAAGTACTTAGGTCCCTGTCACCCATTTGAGAGACACAGGTGGAGCTCCTGGCTCCTGGCTTCAACTTGGCCCAACCCTGGCTTTTGCAGGCATTTGGGGAGTGAACCAAAGGATGGAAGATCTCTCTGTTTCTCTCTGTGTCTTTACTCCTTTGCAAATAAATAAATAAATAAATAAAAACCCAGCCAAGACCAGCATTTCCCACAGCAGGTGTAACTCATTTGGTTACATTTCCATTGTTGATATCTCTAGATGTACATGAACCTCTACATAAGCATTGAGCCAAGCTTCCGACTTTTCAGAGGCTGAGTTTAGTTTCTGATTGCCTGAGAATAGCATACGCTGGAATGATTTGGTTTCCATAACTAAGTGTAATATGGATCAAGACTATTTCAAGGGGCTGGCATTGCGGCATACCAGGTTCAATTGCCACCTGCAGTGCCAGCATCTAATACGGGCACTGGTTCAAGTCCCAGCTGCTCCACTTCCAACCCAGCTCCCTGCGAATGCACCTGGGAAAGCAGTAGAAGATGGCCCCAGTGCCTGGGCCCCTGCATCTGCGTGGGAGACCCGGGAGAAGCTCCTGGCTCCTGGCTTCAACCTGGTCCAGCCCTGGCTGTTGCAGCCATTTGGGGAATGAACTAGCAGATGGAAGATCTCTCTCTCTCTCTCTGTCTCTCCCTTTATCTCTCTCTCTAACTCTGCCTTTCAAATAAATAAAGAAAAAAATCTTTTGAAAAAGCATACACCAAAGAGGAGAGACCAGGACCCTCACCAGCCTCATTCCCGATCCCCCCACGTTCGGCAATTATCCACTCGTAGCTTCCCTAGCACCCTTTTCCCCCAACCTTTAGCCTAACCTGAATTTGCAAATTCGAGCAAACCTGTCTCCATTTGCTTTTGCACAACCTCGGGTTATGTGAAAGCAAATTTCAGACATGGCATGATCCTGTCTGTAAATATTTAAACGCGCCTTTCTAAGCGCCGAGGATTCGGAAGTCGCTGCGGGAGGCGGCGGAGTGATTCCTCAGACAAGACACCTAAGACGGGCGGATGACAGTGAATCCGCGTCCCAGGCAAGACGCCCAAGACGGGGAAGGCAGGGGCGTGAACGGCGGCGTTCATTTGCACGCCCCGTGTTCATAGCGGCGAAAGTCACCATAGGCAAAGGGCAAGAGCCACCCCTGAAGCCATCAGCACTCTCTCAGTGGAATATTATGCAGCCTGGAAAAAGACCTGGAGGAGGCAGGCCTTTGGTGCAGCGGTGAAGCTGTCCCTTGGGATGCCCGCCTCCCATATCAGAGTGCGTGGGTTTGCATCTTAGTTCCTCTGTTTCTGATCTAGTTTCTGGCTCATGTACAACCTAGGAGGCAGCAGGTGGTGGATTGAGTGCTTGGGCCCCTGCCACCCGCGTGGGAAACCCTATTGGAGCTCCTGGCTCCTGGTTTAAGCCTGGTCCAGCCCTGGCTATTTGGGAAGTGAACCAGCAGATGGAAGATTCTTTCTCTCTCTCTCTCTCTCTCTCCCTCTTTCTCTCTGTGTCACTCTGCCTTTCAAGTAGATGGAAATAAATATCTTAAAAATGTTCATGGAAAAAATGGAATTAAAAGATATATATATATATATTTAAAGGTTTATTTTACTTTTTTGTTTGAAGGGCAGAGTTATACACAGAGAGAAGTCTTCCATCTGCTGGTTCACTCCCCAAATGGCTGCAATGGCCAGAGCTGGGCTCATGGAAGCCAGGAGCCAGGAGTTTCTTCCAGGGCTCCTATGTGGGCACAGGGACCCAAGCACTTGGGCCCTCTTCCACTGCTTTCCCTGGCACATTAGCAGGGAACTGGATCGGAAGTGGAGCAGCCAGGTCGCGAACTGGTGCCCATATGGGATGCCAGCACTGCAGGTGGTGGCTTTACCTGCTATACCACAGCGCTGGCCCCAACACCCACCCTTATTTTCACTTTTTATGTTGTTGAAACTTCAGACTTATTAAAAAGTTGTACGGAGAGTACAAAGAATCCCTGTGTATCCTTTTACTAGGATCCTCCAAAGCTGACATTTTCCCAGTTAGAATTTGCTCTTTTCCTCCTGTCTTCCTCTCTCCCTGGTAATTTATAGACATGATGATCTGTTAGCCCTGTGGATGTCAGTTTGCTTCGTTCAACACAACATCTCCCTTATAAACACAGCACAGTCATCAAAACCAGGAATGCCCGTGGACACTCTGCTGTCGTTGGATCGGCACACTTCATTCAGAAATCACCAAGTGTTCAGTAACATCCCTTGCCGGCAAAAGAAGGTGTTGATTCCCTTGTTGGATTTAGTTATTTATTTCACTTTTTAAAAAGATTATTTATTTGAAAGGCAGAGAGAGAGCGAGAGCAAGAGAGAGCGAGAGTCTTCCATCTGCTGGTTCCCTCCCCAAGTGCGCTAATAGCCAGAGCTGGACCAGACTGAAGCCAGGAGCCAGGAGCTCCATCCGGGTCTCCCACTGGGTGGCAGGGGCCCAAGCACTTGGGCCATCTTCTGCTGCCTTCCCAGGTGCTTAGCAGGGAGCTGGATCAGAAATGGAGCAGTCAGGACTGGGACCAGCGCTGTGATGTGGGATTGCTGGTGTTGGAGGCCATGGCTTAGCGCACTGCGCAGTGCTGGCCCCAAGTTGCTTTATTTGCTTATACCCTGGACTGTATCCTCCATCTTTGTCCAAGTTAACACTTTTGAAGAAGAGTCGTTTTGTAGACTGTCCTCCGATTTGACTGCGAATGAAAAGGAATGATTCCAATCTGGCATTTTGGGCAGGAAGTGGCAAGGAGGGGTGACGCCGGGTCTCATTACCAATGTCTCTACTTCTGATCCTTTGTCTGTCAGTGTGCTGCACCACAAAGTGGCCATTTTTACTATTAAAATGACCAGAGGGGAATGGGCAGGTGCCACCATGGTTAAGATGCCCACGTCCTGCATCAGAGAACCTCGCTTGAGTCCTGGCTGTTTCCACACCAGCTTCCCACTGATGCACCCTGGGTGGTGACAGGCGACAGCTCATGTACTTGGGTCTCTGCCATTCATGTGGGAGACCCGGATGGAGTTCCTGGCTCCTGGCCTTGGCCTGGCCCAGCCCTGGATACTGTGGGCATCTGGGGAGTGGATCAGTGGATGGAATCCCCCCACCCCTCGCCTTTCAAGTAGCTGAACATAAATAAACACATCATTTTTTCCCCTAAAGTTACTGTTTTTACCCTTCAGATTAGCCTGGGATCTAGTGTGTGGTACATTGCTATTGCAGCGCCCATGGTTCATGTCTGGCTCGGGCTCACTCTGACAGGTGGCCGGTGATGGCTCAAGTCCTTGGATTCTGCCACGCACATGGGAGACCAGGCTGAGTTCTGGGCTCCTGGCTTCTGCCTGGCTCAGCCTTGGCTGTATTAAAGGCCTTTGGAGGGTGAACCAATGGATGTAAAACTTATTATCTGTACGTCTATCTATCTATCATCTATCTATGTATTATTGATCTATCTTTGTATTATTGATCTATCTGTCATCTATGCATTATTGATCTTTCTATCCACCTATTTGTCTATCCATTTGTCTACCTATCTATTATTGATCTGTCTATCCATCTATGTATTATTGATCTGTCTATCCACCTGTCTATCTATGTATTATTGATCTATTGATCTACCTATCTATGTATTATTGATATGTCTATCCACCTATCTATCGATCTATGTATTATCGATCTATTTGTCTATCTATCATCTATCTATGTATTACTGATCTGTCTATCCACCTATCTATGTATTATTGATCTATCTACCTGTCTGTTGATCTATGTATTATTGATCTACCCATCCTTCTGTTTGTCCGTTATCTAGCCATCCATCCATTCTGCTATCTATGTGTTAGGTATGTATTTAGTATTATCTATCTGTCTAACATCCACATATTTTCTATCCAGGAGTTATGTATTATCTATCTATCCATCGTCCATCCTTTTATTTATTATCTATTTATCTATGTATGTATTATCTGCCCACATGTCTGCCCACCCATATATTATCTGTCCACCCACCCTTCTACGTATTATCTATATATTTATTTATGTATTATTTAACTACCTATCTATCCGTGTATTATCTTTGTATCTATCCATTCTTCTATGTGTTATTTATGTATTATCTAATCTATGTATGTATTAGCTATCCATCTGTCCATCCATCCACCCACCTGCCTTTCAAATAAAGTGAAAACGCGTAAAACTAAAAGAAAAAAAAAAACAAGGGTAATGAACTTTGTCCGTGGGAGCTCCTTGCACCGTTCTGGAAGTGTCCTGTGGTTCGTCAAACTTTCACCTAAGAGTTCCGGCTTTCTTGCCAGTGCTCGTGTATCTCTGTGACTGTCGCCCGATTCCCAGCCTGGGGAGCACTGGGTCTGCGGTCATGGTCTTCCAATATCATTCTCTAGCAAAAGCAACTGGGGCTCCTTGGAGAAGTGGCTAAGCCTAGGGCCGGGCAGCCATGATGATTCTAGGACATCTTGTGCTACCAGGAAGTAAGCGAGTGATAAAAACAGGGGACGCCAGTGGGAATGCCTCAAGCAGCTAAGTAAAGAACATAGTTCCCAACGCTAATCCCGAAAAGAAAAATACACAGCTTCTTGCCAAAGGTCATGGAGAAATGGAATTGAAGATAGGTTTATTTTGGTGCATAAGGTTTTGAAATCTATGCACAGTTTTTTTAAAAGTTTTTTTTCAAAGGCAGGGTTACAGAGAGGCAGAGAGAGAGACAGAACATGAGCAAGAAAGAGAGAGAGAGAGAGAGAGAGAGGAAATTTGACCTTCCATATGCTGGCTCACTCCCCAGATGCTCGGCAGGGCTGCACCCAGTGGAAGCCAGGAGCCAGGAACTCCCTCAGAGTTTCCCACATGGGTGGCAGGTGCATTAGCAGGGAGCTGGATTGGAAGCGGAGCAGCTAGGACTGGAAACAACTCTCTGATGTGGGATGCAGGTGGTACAGGTCATGGCTTAACCTGCTGCACCACAGCGCTGGCCTCCTCTTCCGGAGATCTTGGGGCTCACTGGGACTGGCTATCCGGGGACTCTGAGAAAGACACCTCATGTCTTCTGTCTGGTCCAGTCTTGCTACTCACCATGACCGTATTAGCTGGTAATTATTTTAAGAGTCAAATGAAAGCCCGGCATCTTCATTTATTGGGGGCATGCGTTTCAAAGAGGTTAGCTCTGTTCAATTGAATAACGTTCGCAAAGCTACGATGGCAAGGCTGCTGGTAATTGATAAATTAAACCCTTAGTTGGCAGATGTGTTAAAGATTAGAACCAGTGGCTGGAGCCGGTTGTCTGGCAGCCTGCCATGAGAAACTGCTTCCGTCTGCCGAGCTGGTGAGACTCTGTCTTCCTGGTCAGCGTGAGTAGCTGTGTGAGTGAGGGAGCCAAGGAAGTCCCTGCTGCTGTCACTGGGGCACCTAGGAAGATTTGTCGCTGCCTATGCCCGTTGCTAAGTGATAGGTAAGATTCCACGATTAGACATTCATTCCTTGGGCTACAGAGATTTCTTTCTCTCTAAAGTGAATCCCTGAGAGTCATACAGCTGGGGTTGTATCTTCTTTGAGTGCGAATGAGTTCTAGTCTTTCTGGAAACGTATGGAACAGCTGGGCGGAGCTGGGGTGGGGGTGGATGGGAGGACTTGGGGAGGCTCCCAGAAAGAGAAGTAAAAACACTGGGGATGCCCGCCGATGAAAGTGTCGACTTTACTGCCATGTTGGTGGGGGTGGGGCACATTTGGAGATGTGTGTGGTGGCCTTGGCTGTCTGATGGCGCTGCTGACATTGAGAGGGACTGGCACTGGGGGGAGCTAAGCAGCCCTTAATACAGTGGTCAGCGACGGACTGCAAAAGCTGTTCCTGTAACGATGCAAATGGTGCCCCCACTGCTAACCCCAGAGAAGGCCAAGTGTGTGTCACCAAGCCTGGCTGTACCCCAAGGGATGGGCAGGGAGGGATCGGGCATCTGAATTTTCACACCACTTTTCAGACAGAGCCACAGAGAGAGAGAGGGGGGAGAGGGGAGAGGGAGGGAGAGAGATTCCATCTGCTGGTTCACTCCCCAGATGTCCACAACAGCAGGGCCAAAGCCAGGAGCCAGGAGCTCTATCCAATTCTCCCATGTGGGTGCAGGGACCCAAGCCCTTGGGCCATCTTCCTCTGCTTTCCCAGGTGCATTAGCAGGGAGCTGGATCGGAAGTGGAGCAGCCAGGACTCGAACCAGTGCCCTTATATGGGATGTTGGTGCTGCAGGCAACAACTTAACCCAAGGCAACACAATGACAACCTCAGGCCATTATCCTCCTCCTCCTCCTTCCCCTTCTCCCCCTCCCCCTCCTCCTCCTCCTCATCTTCTTCATTACTTGTTATGAGAAGGGGGGAAGAGGGGGGCCAGAGAGAGAGAGAGAGAGAGAGAGAGAGAAAGCACTGGTTCAGTCCCTAAATGCCCTCAGCAGCCAAGACTGGAGCCAGGAGTTAGGAACTCGAGGGCTCCCAGGTGGGTGGCAGGGACCTGACTTCTTGAGCCATCACTGTGCCTCCCAAGGGCTGTATTAGCAGGAAGCTGGGGTCAGCAGCCAGAGCCGGGCATGAAACTCAGGCAGTGCACCCACTGTGGGGTGGGCTGGGGGATGTAGGTGTCCTAACCTCCAGCCCCAGTGCCCTCACTCCTGGGCAGTTTTTATATGCAGACTGCTGGCTGCCCTCTAGGCTCAGGTTAGGAGATCCTGGAAGATGGCTTTTTTTTTTTTTTTAAAAAGATCTATTTATTTGTTTGAAAGTCAGAGTTAAACAGAGAGAGGAGAGGCAGAGAGAGAGAGAGAGAGAGAGAGAGAGAGAGAGTGAACCATCCGATGGTTCACTCCCCAAATGGCCGCAATGGCAGAAGCTGAGCTGATCTGAAGCCAGGAGCCAGGAGCTTCCTCCAGGTCTCCCACGCAGGTGCAGGGGCCCAAGGACTTGAGCCATCCTCTACTGCTTTCCCAGGCCATAGCAGAGAGCTGGATGGGAAATGGAGTGGCCAGGACTTGAACCGGCGCCCATATGAGATGCCGGCACTGCAGGTGGCGGCTTTACCTGCTATGCCACAGCACTGGCCCCTGAAGTGTTAGCTATTTAAAAAAAATATTATCATCTACTTGAAAGGCAGAGAAGGAGAGGGAGAGGGGAATGGGGAGAGAGAGGGGAATGGGGAGGGAGAGGGAGAGAGGGAGAGAGATAGAGAGAATCTTCTATCCATTTGTTCACTCCCCAAATGCCCACCACAGCCCATAGCTAGGGCTGGGCCAGACTAAAGCCAGGAACCAGGTCTCCATCCAGGTCTCCCACGTGGCCAGCAGGGATCCACGTACTTGAACTATCCCTGCTGCCTCCCAGGGTGTTGTACATTAGCAGGAAGCTGGGTCAGAAGCAGAGAAGCCAGGACTTGAACCTGTACTCTGATATGGGAGGTTGGCACCTCCTGTGCCGAAACACCTGCTCTGCAACAGGTGAATCTTAGTTTGAATCAAATAAGCCAGACAGATCACTCTGCCTTTCAAAGAAAAATAAATAAACCTAGTTTCAATAAGGCTATATAAAGGGGACCAAAGAGCCGTGACAACGCTGGGTCAGGTGGCCATTGCTGCCACAAAGGGAGAGGCGAGTGGCCAGGGGTCGCTAGAGGTTTACAGGGAACTGGCGAGTTTAATTTCTCGCTGTGGGCTTCATTTCTTGAGTGCCCATGTCACGGCCATTTCTGAGCCCGTGTCTTTTTGCTTCATGCATTTTTTCTCTGCGTTACTGGATTGCCCTTGTTCCAAGAAGCGGCTTGGGGAATCAACACAGATCAGAAGGGAACTTCCAAAATTCACGGAAAATGGAATTGAGAGATACGTTGGGGGTGAGCGGTGTGGTGCAGGAGGTTAAGCTGCGGCTTGGGTCGCCTGCGTCCCTGAGTTAGAATCCCAACTACTCTGTTCTTCCAATCTACCTTCCTGCTTTTGTGCCCAGGAGGTGGTAGGGGATGGCTCCTGCCATCCATGCGGGAGACCCGGATGGAGTTCCAGGTTCCTGAATCTGCCAGGCCAAGCCCAGGCTGTTGTGGGAATTTCGAGAATGAACCAGCAATCGGAACATTTCTCTCTCTCTGCTTCTCCCTCAATCACTCTGCCTTTCAAAAAACAAAACAAAACAAAACAAAAATTTATTTTGTTTGCCCAAAAAAAAAAAAAAAATTGAAATCCATGCCCACAAAGGGGTCTCCAAAAAAAAGTTACAGAAAATACCTATGATGAAAAAATCCACATGGATTTCAAACCCCCCCCTGCCGCCCCCGCCCCCCCAGCATGGAGATACACTTTATCTTTAACTCTATATTTCCCATGCCCTTTGGGGAACACCTGGCCCCATCCTGGCCAGAAGCCTCTCCCATCCAGCCAGCTGGGACTTGGTTGGTTAGTGCCCATCCCGCTGGGGAGTTTGGATTTGCCACTTCTGGGGGCTTTCAGACAAGGGGGGGACACCCTTGATTTCAGTTTGGGCCTTGGAAACTTTCACAGAAGTACGCCGGAACTCCGTGTCTTTGGTGTCTGTGCAGTGGCTGTCTGTGTGCCTGCGGCTGTTGGGTCTTTGGCTCCTTTGCTCTCAGGTGCAAGATGCTGGCTGGCAAGCTGGGTCGTCTCCCTGGGGTGGAGGCACTTGGGCCAACCTCGGGCACTCCCCCCAACCCCACACCTCCGCCACTGGCCACCCCCTGGGTGGGGTCTCTCTGGGGGTGAAAATCACTGTGTTATTCTCTTGAAAGCTTTGCTGGCCGGGGGTGAAGCTCTGTGAGCTCAGGTTTTGGTCCCTGTAGCTTCTTCCTGCATCTCCTCCACGCCAGTCTTATTTTAGCAAACCCTAGAGGAGGAGGAGGAAGAGGAGGAGGAGGAGGAGGGGGAGGAGGGGGAGGAGGAGGAGGGGGAGGAGGCACGGGGAGGATGGGGGTGGGAGGGGGAAGGGACCAGGAAATGGAGTATCCAGGGGCAGCTGTTGAGTGGTTCAGCGAAGGGTGCATCTCTCTCTCTCTCTCTCTCTCTCTCCCCCTGTTGGGAATTTTCAGGATTTCATCCCTGCAATTTAACCCTAAGATTAGGCTCACAGGACGGAAAGCCTGCACACACACTCGCTCCTCCTCTGTGAGCCGCTGGTGATTCAGGAAGAAAAAAAATTTTTTTAAATTTATTTATTGAAAAAAAAAAAAAAAGCTAAATAAAGCCCGGGCGGGGGGGGGGGGGGGCTCTGCGGCCTTGCAGACCCCTTTAGACCGCTCCCGCCCCTCCCCCTTCCCTTCTTGGGCTTCTGTTTTATTCCTGCAGACTTCTTATCTTTCAGCATTAGGAAAAAAAAATCAGGTCTTAGTAACTCGAGCCAAAGAGAAGGAAGAGGGATTTTTTAAAAAAAATTTTTAGAATTTTTTTTTGGGGGGGAGGGCTTCTCTCTCCTAGCAAAGAACTGATTTTGATTAAAAAAATTTTTTTTTTCTTTGAAAATGGACCAAGTGCACCAGCCTGGCCCCGGCCTCAGAGGAAATTGAGCTCGCACGGCGTCCGGGGAGGGGACGTCCTTTGCCAATCGTTGGCGTCTTAAAAAAAAAAAAAAAAAAAAAAAAAAAAAAGAGGCGGGGGGGGGAGCGCTGTGCATTGGTTCTTTTTATTTTATTATTTTTACACTTGATCTTAGCCAAAAGGCAGAGAAGCGATTATTATTTTATTATTTTTAAAATTGCTTCTCTCTTTCTCTCTTCTTACCTCCCCCGGAGTGGGTGAACCGGGGACTGCCTAGATTCGGTCCTCGGGCATTTTTTTTTTTAATTTTTAATTTTTATTTATTTTTTTTATTTTTGGAGCCTCGCTTCCTTCCCTCTCCCCTCCCCCTGCACCTTCCCTTCTCCCTTCCTCCTCCTCCTCCTCTTCCTCCTCCTCCTCCTCCGGCCCCCGCGCCCCGCCCCTCCCTCCCTCCCTCCCTCCTCCCAGGGTCAGCCGCGAAGATGTCCCGAGCTGCGATCCCCGGCGCGGGCCGGGCAGCCGCCCTGTGAGCGAGCCTCCGACCGCCGCCGCCCGATGGGCTGGGCCGGGGAGCGGCCCCGCAGTCGCAGCTCCGGCCGCCGAGCTCACAGCCCCGGGAGCGGCGGCGGCGGCGGCACCAGCAGCGGTAGCAGCGGCAGCAGCAGCGGCGGCGGCGGCGGCGGCGTCTTGCGCATCGCTCGCCGCAGCGTAACCCGGAGCCCCTTGCTCTTTGCAGAATGGCCCGTTTCGGAGACGAGATGCCTGCCCGCTACGGGGGAGGAGGCGCCGGGGCAGCCGCCGGGGTGGTCGTGGGCGCCGCAGGCGGGCGAGGAGCCGGGGGCAGCCGGCAGGGCGGGCAGCCCGGGGCGCAAAGGATGTACAAGCAATCCATGGCGCAGAGGGCACGGACCATGGCCCTGTACAACCCCATCCCGGTCCGACAGAACTGCCTCACGGTCAACCGCTCCCTCTTCCTCTTCAGCGAGGACAACGTGGTGAGAAAATACGCGAAGAAGATCACCGAATGGCCATATCCTTTGTACTGGACCCAGGGAGCAGGTGCACTGCTCTCTCCTTCCCGGCCATGGATACCAGGCAGGTGCGGGTGGGCTAGGAGCCTGCGGGGTGGGGGCGGGGGGTCCCTGGGGCCGAGCTCAGGAGCTGTATGGTCTGCGGAGTGGGCCTGGGAGCCATCTGGGCCCTGGAGGTGGGGAGGAGTCGTGCAGGGGCCTTGGTGGGGACTTGAGGGCCAGTTGGGTGGGTGGGTGGGTGGGTGGGGGTCTGGGCTGGGTTTTCCTTTCCTGGAATCCAAGCAGGGTCTTGGACTTCTCCAACCTGGCTCTTGCCATGGTAGTGAACAGGGCCCTAGGAGAGGGGTAGACCATGTGGCCTTTGGGATGGTGGAGCCAGCACCCCTCAGGAAGCTCCAGGGTGGGCGGCTGGCCCCATCTGGAGAGGTCGTGTCAGGTTAAGGGGATCGGATCTGTACACCCCCACCCCCCCTCCACCAGGGGCCATGCAGGTCTGTTTCTCTCCATCACAGATCAAGGGCCTTTTCCTTCTTGGATGCTGGAAGAACAGGCACATCTCCTTTGCAAGCTCTGGATGCTATCGGGTTTATTTCCATAAGAAAAGACAGAGGGTGGGGGGAGCAACCAGCGCTGGAGAATTCTTCCTCCGTGGCCTGCCCTGCCCGAGCGAGCGAGCGAGGCCCGGCCCATGGCTCGGATTGGGTTTTTCCCACCCAGAAGGGACACACCAGGAGAATCATGGGCGAGTAAGCGCCTTTTTCTTGCTTTCTTTCTTTTTCTATTTTTTTTTTTCTTGGCATCAAATCTTCAGAGGAAGGGGATCAGTACACATTCTTCTCTTCCCTTTTCTTGAGTTGCTGTTGAAATAACAGATGCCCCCCGCCCGCCCGTGTGGCCGGGAATGTGTGTTTGTTTCTCACAAAGCTGGTGTCTTCAGTAGGAGATGGAGACAGGCTTGGGCGAGGGTCATCCGGCGGGCTTTAGAGCGGTTACCTAAGCCTGACCTAGATTCCATGTCCGGGGACGGGGGTGGGGGACACACCCTGTACCCCAAAGCTGGCTGGCCACTCTGCCATTCCTTGCTGGCTAAGCCAGGCCCCTGGTGCTCCCTGCGCTGAGCCCACACCTGCCAGCTCCCCTATGGTAGGTGGTGTCAGCTGCTAAAACAGGAACAGGCCTTTGTGTGGTCCCCACGGTTGCTCTACCCAGAGAACTCTAGGGTGGGTGGACTCACTTCAGGGCTGGGGTGGGGGAGGAGGGCGCTCTTGGTTTCTGGGTGCTGACATGGTCAGAGAGCACGCTTAGGTTTGGGCATCCAGCAACTTTGAGGGTACTTGGAGAAGAACGGATTCAGCAGAGAGCTCTTTTTGGGGGAGGGTGGCAGGAGGTGTACCCCCTAATCGGCCTGTGTGGCTCGAGTCTTGGGCCAGATGTTTTGCCTTGTAAATTCCAACCTCGCCCAGAGCTTGTTTCTTAAGGGGAGAGCAGGTGCACCCCGTTCCAGGCCCGGGGGTTCTGCGTGTGATGTGTCTGCCCATGAACAAATGAAGTGGTGGTTGCGGATGGGCAGCTTGGACGATGCTGGGGGAGCCTGTTTGTGCCAAGGGGTGTCCGGGGGTAACGTCAGGGTGGACAGGTTTCTCTGTTGAAATGGCTTTCCAGTTGCCTCCTGAAACTTGGATTTGGATCTTCAGAGAGAGAGAGAGAGAGAGAGAGAGAGAGAGAGGGACTCCTGTTGTATCCTTAGCTCACCCCTGTCCAGCTTGGATCCTGCAGATCCAAGGGGCCATGGTCCCTTAGCATTGCAGGTGTCTCGGTGGGAGCTTGCCCAAGACCTTCTTGCTCTGGGTAGATTCGTGATTTTGTGCAATTTGTTTTTTTCTTTGCTCTCTGCAGACAGTTTTTTTTCTGTCTTGGGCCCAAGATAGCCAACTCTTAATCCAAAAAGAGTGCTCCCTCATCCTCCTGTATCTGTCTCTAAGTGAGGTCATCCAAGAGAGAGCTTTCTCTGGGGTGGGGTTGGGAGAGGAAGGACAGAGACCTGGGGTGGCCAGGTGGCTGGGGGTGGGGAGAATTTAGGCCAACGCAAGGAGGGAGATGGTGCAGAAATGTCAGGAAACCAGAGAACTGTGGTAGAACCTCCACCTTTCTATGCAAACACTAGCGGCATTTCAAAAACTGTGTTTGAGGACTTGTGAACTTTGAGAAGGAAATCAAACACACACTCAGGAACAAGACAGCTTCATAGGTTTGCGCAGAGGCCGCAGATACATCCACGCAACCGGCAAACCTAAGCCAGCAAAACACCTATGACCAGCGCCACCGCCCAGGGAGGGAGCCTCCTCATTTTGCCTCTTGAACTTGATGTCTGTGGGACCATAGCCACCATCTACCCTGGCCAAGGGCATTGAGTAGCTTCTGGGGGACATCTCTTTGTTGCATTGTTTGTTGTTGACCTGGCTTGAGTCTCTACCTAGAAGTGGGATTGCCCCGCAGGTATGTTTGGAAATGGCTCTGGGGTGGTGTCAACATGGAGTCCCTTTCTGTTCTGCGGAAGGGGAGTGGGTGTGTGCTCTGGGAGTTTGGCTGTGCGCTCCTAGGGTCTCCAGATGTTCATTCCGAGTGCAAGCTGCAGCGTGGTCCGCTGTCCGGGTGGTGCACCTTGCGCTCCCTTCACACGGGCGCAGTTCGTTGCTGCAATTCCTTGGCCTGTCCATCCCCCAGGGGCTCAGGTTTGGAGCTTGCGGTGCGGATCAATCAGGGGGTTCTTATTCATTTCATCTGTCTCTTCCCAAGTCAGCAAAACCCCAAGGGGACATCTCTGGTGTCCGATTCCGCCACCCCCACCCCCCCACTGCATCGTCTTCTCCTGATCCTACGTTGCATTGGTTGGAAATCTGAATACAGCCCTGGTGAGATCCGTCAAGTGCACCTTGCACAGAAGGCTCCTCCTCCACCCAGCAGGTCTCCTACTGAACACGGTGGGAAGATGTGGGTTTGGGATGGGGTCCGTGTTTCATCACGCTTGGTCTCCTGAGTCCCCTGTGGCGCGCTGGCTCATGTTCGTGTTTGTGCAAAGCTCCCAACAGGAGTCAGGTGGCTACCAAGTGGTGCGTGGCTATGGGCTCGGTGCTGTGCCTCTTGTTGTTTGCTCTTTTATGTTAGAGAAGGCTCTTGGAAAAGAAACAGCCTGCCTGAGAAGTGGAGGGGGTCCAGGGAGATGTGGGGGCACACTCTCAGAGTCTCGTCCACCCTGCAACATAGAATGTTCCAGAATGTTCTATCTGGCAGCATGGTGTAGCCCACACATGATCCTTCTACTTGGTTGGTATCTACAGAAGAGCAGAATTCTAGGAACGGGGTCCAGTGCTTCAGATGGGGTCCCCCGGGACACCCACATACCCTGTCGGAGTGCCTGGGTTCAAGTCCCAGCTCCCTGCTCATGCACACCCTGGGAGGCAGCAGTGATGGCACCAGTACTTGGGCCCCTGCCACCCACATGGGAGACCCGGATGGAGCTCCTGGCTCCTGACTCCAGCCTGGCCCAGCCCTGGCTGTTGTGGGCATTTGGGGGAGTGAACAAGCAGGTGGGAGATGTCTGTTCTGCCTCTCTGCCTCTCAAATAAATAAAATAAATTTAAAGATACATTCTAGGATGCAAGAATTGGCACAGCTCTTCCTTTGGGAATTATTTGAACAACGGTGCCATCGCAGATCCCCAATTCCAAACCCCCGAATCTCTAAAAACTCGAAGACAAACCCACTGAGAGGTTGAAACCGAGCCTGAGCTGACGGGAGTTTATATCCTCTCAATCCGCAGTTTTAATTGATCCTTCCCAGTGTGCATTTTGGTATTATGGGATGCTGCACCAGCTTCCCTACCCCTACTGGGAATGTCGTGTATACAGGCAGTGCCAACTTAGGATGGTTCAACTTACGGCTTTCTGACGTCTTTCACTTTTTCAACTTTAGGATGACACAAAAGTGAAATGCGTTCGGCAGAAAGCGTGGTTCAGATTTTGAATTCTGGGCTTTATCTGAGCTGGTAGGCAAGGTCTTCTCTTTGGGTGCTGAGTAGCTTCCAATCAGTCCCGTGGTCACCAGGGAACTCAGCCTATGCCCTGCCATGTGCCCTGATGTTAAGCTGGGGTGTGTGTGTCGGGGGCTGGGTGATTTCGTTGCATTTTTGACTTACGATGTTTGATGTTTAGAGCGGGTTGATTGTAAGTGGAGCAGTATCGGGATGTTGTTAAAGTTCTCAGACTTCTAAGGCCTGGGAATGCTCTTTTTAATGCGATGTTCCTGGGAGGTGGGACTTGGAACTCTACCTTCAAGCTAGCTTCTCACCGCTAGTGCAGTAGTCCAGCCTTTGGGGCATCTGGCTTGCATGGCGAACACATTTGTGTTACCTTTGTTCTGTTTTATTTTATTAAGATGTGTTTATTTGAAAGGCAGAGTGACACACACACACACACACACACAGAGAGAGAGAGAGAGAGAGAGAGAGAGGAAGGATCTTCCATCTGCTGGTTCACTCCCCAGATGGCCATAATGACTGGGGCTGGGCCAGGATGAAGCCAGGAGCCTGGAGCTCCATCCGGGTCTCCCATGTGGATGGCACGGACCCAAGTCCTTGGGGCATCTTCCACTGCTTTCCCAGGTGCATTAGCAGGGAGCTGGATTGGAAGTGGAGCAGCCAGGACTCGAACCGGTGCTCCTATGGGAGGCTGATGTTGCAGCCGGCAGCCTAACCCACTGAACCACAATGCCAGCCCCAACCTTTTTATTTTTTTCTTTTTTATAGGATGGGTGACAGCGCATAGTATTTTCTCATACTGTTCCGTGCATTTGGGCAAATGCACACAGTGAGTGACAGTCACGGTGGGTGTTTAGCCTCCTGGCCAGGTCTCCTACACCCCACCTTACAGTGCCTGGGTTCAGTTCCTGGCTCCAGCTACCCACTAACGCAGACCCTGATAGGCAATGGCAAAGCCTCCAGTGGTTGGGCCCCTGCCACCCATGTTCCCGGCTCCTAGCTTTGGCCTCTGAGCTACTCCTTGGCTGTTAATGGGAATTTGGGGATTGACTCTGTGGATGGCACCCCCCCCCTCAAAAAAATAAAGACAAAAATGGGAACAAGTCCGTCACCCCCCACATATCCCCTGTGCCCCATTTTTTGCCACCCGGCTCCCTCAGTGTCTTGGAACCTCTGATCTGTTCTCTGTCCTGATAACTCTGGCCGTTTTCAGGAGGTCCTGGGCAGACAAGCAGGAAGCAGGCGGCCCTCGGAGCCTGGCTTCTTTGGGATCTGTCCGTGTGGCCGTGCACTGTGGCAGCCTGTTGCTCCATGTTGCTGAGCAGTCTTCCGGACTGTGCGTGCATTAGAGTTTGCTCGCCGGTTCCCCAGTCACAGAGGCCCTGGGGAACGCGTGGGTCCGGGCGAGTGTGACTAGAGCTGCTGTATCCCTGCCTTGTAGGTGTTGGTGGGAACCTGCGATTCAGTTTTGTTTTTTTTTTTTTTTTTTTTTTTTTTTTTTTTGGAGGGGGGACAGGGAACGGGGAAGGAGTTACTCAGGAGTAGGATTTCTGGGTTGTGTGTTCTGTGCATTTTTCACTTTATGTATTTGAAAGGGAGAGAGGAAGAGAGAGAGAGAGAGAGAATCTTCTCTTGCTGGTTCACTCCTCAAATGGTCACAATGGCTGGGGCTGGGCCAGCTTGAAGCCAAGAACTCCATCCAGGTCTCTGCCCCAGGGGTGGCAGGGGCTGGGACTTGAACCTGCACTTTGGTGTGGGATGCTGGCATCCCAGGTGGCGGCTCAGCCTGCAGGGCCCCGGATCTCGCCTCTATGTTTAAGTTTGTAAGAGATCACCCAACCCTTTTCCTAAGCGCTTGTGCCATTTTATGTCCCCGCCTTTGTTATCCTTGTAAAAGCCCTGAGTTCTAAACTCCAAACCTTGGGGCTGGTGTTGTGGCGCCGTGGCTGAAGCCATTGCTTGCCATGCCAGCATTCCACACTGGAGTATCAGTTTTGGATCCAGGTTCCTGCAAATGCGCCGGGGAAGACAGCAGGTGATGGCCCTAGTGCTTGGACCCCTTCCACCGGCATGGGAAACCCAGATGAGCTCCAGGCTTCCTGGTTTTGGCCTGGCTGTTTGCAGGTATTTAGGGATTGAACCAGGAGTCTCTCTCGCTCGCTCTCTCACTCTCTCACTCTCTCGCTCTTTCTTGCTCTGTTACCCTCCCTTTCAAATAAATAAAACAACCAAAAAACCCCAAACCGCTGGAGACAGCAGTGCGTCTGGGCTTGGGGGTTCCAGGTTAGGGACATGATGTGAGGGGTGGCGTTTACGCTCTGCCTGAGCTCCGGGAGCAGTGAGGATGTGTGCGTGCTGTGAGGTTGCCCTAGATACAGAGCCAGGGCTCTGGTGCGGAGTGAACCCTCATTCTGCCCCTGGCCAGAGAACATTTGAGCTTCTGGAGCTTGCCCCATCCATCTCCCCCCACCCCCCGCCCCGCCCCATTCTTTCCACGGCAGCCCCCTTGTGTTTGCTACCAGAGTGATTGTAGGAGTGCTTCTCTCCAGCTGGGAGAGCTGATATAACATCTGGGCCAGTCTTCTGCCTGTGTGTTGGGTCATTACTGGGTTTAAGGTGCAGGAGTCGGTGGGGGGGGATCTCCTGAGGTTTTCCAGACCAGGGAAGGCATCTGAAATAATATTTGGGGAGCATGGGTTCTTTGAACATATCTGTCGGAGATTTGGGGCCGTCCAGTGGTTACTTGAGGTTATATCCCCCCTACCCCGCCCAGTACTGAGCACACATATGTAGGCACTTCCAAAAGTCCCTGGACAATGGAAGGAAAAGATGTTTCTGTTGTTATTTCTTTTAAAGATAATTTCTCCAGTTATTGTTGTGTTTTAAATTTTAAAGTGATTTATTTTCATTTTATTTGAAAGGCAGAGAGACAGACCCAGGGAGACATCTTCCATCCACTGGTTCCCTCCCCACATGCCTGCAGTGGGCTGGGATGGAGCCAAATGGTAGCTGGGAGCCAGGAGCTCCATCTGGGCCTCCCAGGGAGTGGCAGGGATCCAGGGACTTGAGCCACCACCTGCTGTCTTCCCAGGTCTGCATGAGCAAGAAGCTAGGACTGGAAGCAGAATCAGAACTTAAACCAAGGCACTGCGGTAGGGGATTCGGGCATCCCAAGTGGTGTCTTCCTTACTGTGGCCCCCCTGCCCTCCTCCCATTAAGCTTATTTTGGTGCAGAAAAGATGGACATGCATGCAAATGAGCTTTAAAAAGTCCACGGGGTGCAAGCGTGGATTATAATTTTTTTTTTTTGGCACATTCTCACCAACGGGAGGAGCTACCTGGGAGGTGGACTCCCATCTACAGGCAGCAGAGCTGTGAGGTTAACCCATTTCCCAGGTGGCCAAGTCAGCTTCCTAGGGAGAGGGCCTGGCGGCGTTCTGGGCTCTGGGTCTGGTCTGCCCAGGTTCGGTTCATTCACCAGTGGCGCCGCTAAGCCTCAGTCTTCCCTGGGTGCAATGCTGGGGATTTTGCTTCTAGAAGCGTCTCCCCGAGTGGCTCTCGGGGAGCTCAATGGGGACTTGCGTGGAAACGGCCACCTTAGTTGCAGATGCAGAGAGAGAGGCCCCAAACGGCCAGAGACGTTTTTTACGCCTTGGGCTCTGGGAGTAGCCATGGGGGCCGAGGGCTGTGCTGCGACCTGCAGCCCCGAGGGTGAGGCTATTTTGTGCAAAGTGCTGGACAGTTTTATGGTCTCTGTTCTCTCTGGAAGCATTCAGAGGAAAAGACAAAATGCATGCCCACTTGACCCATTTTTTCTGTTTCCTTTGGTCTAAGGTAAAATGAATTCTCTTCTCCTTTGGGGGTCCCTCTGTGGACGCCAAGGTGAGAGAGAGGCTGGAAGTGTATGATGAGTGTCCTGGCTCCCACCTCCTGCCTTGCCCTGTGCCGCCCACTGGGGGTCCAGCTAAGTTTTGGAGACCTCAGGCATCTCTCGGGTGTCCCTTGCAGACTCAAAGGAAAGCTTCGTTTAGCATGGACTTGGAGTTTAGATACTGTCCCTGCCTCCCCAACTCGTCTTCCTGTTGTCCCTATCTGCTGGTTACTTCCCAAACGCCCACAGTGACCAGAGCTGAAGCCTGAAGCCAGAAACTCAATCCAGGTCTCCCATGAACGTCTCAGGGACAAAAGTACTTGAGCCATCACCACTCCCCCTGCCCCCCCACCCAGGGTGTGCATTAACAGGAAGCTAGAATCATTAACCAGAGGCAGGCATGTTGGTGTGGGGTACAACCTGTCTGAACTTGTAGGTCAAATGTCTGCTTTCACATTTGCTTTTTTTTTTTTTTTATTAGTCCACAGCAGGTTTTTGAAAGTCATCCTGGCTATTGAGGGTAGCTGCCAGCCATTTATTTATTTTTCTCTGCTGTGTAATAGTGCAAGGCTTTTTTTTTTTTTTTTTAATCCGTTTTGCTGGATGATGAACTTTTGAGTTGTTTCCAGTTTGGGTTTCTATTTTTATTGTCTTGCTATTATTAACCGTGCTGCTGTGATAAAGCAGTACTTTCTTTTTTGAATGAAGGAATGCAAGGTGTTCATTGGAACCCTGATGAACATGAGTCGGGGAGGCAGGGACGTGAGTGTGCACGGCTAGACTCAGTGGAGAGTCAGCCACATCTGTAGGGCACGCACCGTCTGACACACACTGTCTCAGTCACTTCACAGTCTGTTTTCTGGTGCTCTCCAAGGGCTGGATTGACCAGATAGCCGTGTTCTTGCTTGTCTTCTGAAAGCTGGCACCTGCCACGTAGTCCTTGGCTGTGGTTCTGGTGGTGGAGAAGTTGCGTGGCTGAGTCGAGAACAGGGGTTCAAATCCCAACTCTGCTGGTCACCGGCTGTATGATCTTGGGCAAGGTACTCAACCATTCTATGCCCCAGCTTCTGCCGGGGTTTGAAGGCCCCCAGAGTGTATGGGTTGGATGCATAATCCTCAATGAAACACTGCTGAAAGATGGGGCCTCTAAGAAGTGGTCCAGGCATGAAGACTCCGTGCCCTCCTAAGTGGGTGAGTTCTGTTCTCGCAGAGATAAGCTCATGACGAAGGGATAACTTTCGCCCCCATCTTCTCCCCGTCTTGCATGTTAATCTCACCCTTCTGCCTTCCATCAAGGGCTGGTAGAAGGCTCTCCCCAGATGTCTGCGCCTTGATACTGGACTCCAGAACTGTGAGAAATCAATTGCTTTCTTTCAGAAGCTACTCAACCTGTGATATTGTGTTATAGCAACACAAAATGGACCCAGACAGTCTCCCAGAGTGTCTAGTGGGGATTCTCAAGGCACTTACCCCGTGATGCTTCCTGTGATGCTTAGTAAGCACCACATGTGTTCATATATGGAAGGAGGAGTGATGGATGGGTGGATTGGATGATGGATGGACACATAGGTGAAAGGATGATGGGTGGATGGATGGGTGGATAGACGATGGGTGGGTGGATGGATGATGGATGGGTGGATGATGGGTGGATGGATGGGTGGATAGACGATGGGTGGGTGGATGGATGATGGATGGGTGGTTGGATGAATGACAGATGGATGATGGATAGATGGATGGGTGGATAAATGGTAAAATGGGTGGATGGATGGATGGATGACAGGTGGATGGACAGGCTCATTTGGGTGGCTGTGTTTGGACTTTTCCAGCTCAATACATAAATCACAGTCGGTATACCATAGGTGCTACATAAGTGCTAATATTCTGCCCTTTCTTGCCATGGCTCTCAATTTCTTTGATCTCCATTATTCTTTGGCATCTATGAAGGTACTTTGGAAAGTTCACAGAAAAATGGAACTAGGAGATAAAGTTATTTTGGTGCTAAAAGTTTGAAAACCCATGCCTAGGTTTCTCACAATGTGCACTTGCATGATCTTGCTGAAGAGCTTTCATATATCAGTCACTGACTGTTCTGAACGATGAGCTCAGCCGCTGTTGCTCCAAGATGTGAGCCGGGGAGAACACACAGGGGCTTGATTGTTGATGCTGGAATTCCATGATCCCAAGAAGGAATTTTTCCACCTCTCAGCAGACTTTTTTTTTTTTTCCATGTTCCTAATTGACTTCCTCTCTCTATGCCAGACTCTCTCCAGGGTTGCCTTATGTAACCAGACTCTCTCCTTAGCCTTGCTGTCTCTCTAAGGAATGCCCTCTCTAAAGACTTCAGATATTTCCAAGTAGCAAACATTAGCTGCTTTCTTGAGGGTCCTGCAGTGTTTGGTCTTGAAAAAATTGTGATAGTCAGAAATGTCTATGATCCAGCCTCATCTTTGGGTTTTTGTTTGTTTGTTTGTTTGATAGTTTGGCCAATGCAGTCTCTTAAGTTACTGATCATGGGTCATGAACAGCCCATGTAGGTAGTGCTGGATGAGTGGCTGGGCAGATGGGTGGATTTTTGTGTGACTGATGGGTGGGTTGATGGATGGATGGATGGGTGGGTGGGTGGGTGGATGGATGACTGGATGGGTAGATGGATGGCTTGTTGGATGGATGGATGGATGGACAGATGGGTAGATGGATGGCTTGTTGGATGGATGGGTGGGTGGGTGAGTGGTTGGGTGGTTGGATGGATGGAAGGATGAGTAATTGGAAGGTTGGATGGATGGGTGGATGGATGGATGAGTGGATGGATGAGTAATTGGAAGGTTGGATGGATGAGTGAGTGGTTGGGTGGTTGGATGGGTGGATGGGTGGGTGGATGGATGGATGGATGGATGGATGAGTGAGCAGTTGGGTGGATGGGTGAGTGGTTGGGTGGATGGGTGGATGACTGTATAGATGAACGGATGGATCCATGGTTGAATGGATGGGTGGACGGATGAGGGACAGTTGAGTGGCTGGATGAGTGGATGTTGGATATAAATATGTATGTGTCCCTGTTGGGGTCTCTCTGATATTTGGTGTCTTTATTAACTTGGGAGTGACCGAGTTTCTTTCTTTCCACCATAGTCATGCCTTTTCTAGTGTCAAGTGAGTCATTCCTGCTATTGTAAAAATCAATAAGACTATATGTTCACATCTTAGCTCTCTGATGAGAAAGCTCCTTGTGTGTAAGGAAGAGGAATTTGCCTTTCTCTCCACTCTCTTCCCCCTTGCTCCCTCACCATAGCAAGCCTATGTATTTAACTGAGTAATGGTGGAGAAAATACAGTGTTGACAACAAAGATCAGTACAATTCAAACAGCTGGCTTTATTCGTTTTACCACCACAGTACTGAAAATGGAATTCCTTGAGTTTTGCTCCATCAAGCACACATTGTTGGACTGGTTGGGTGCATGCCTCAGGCTCTTACGCACTAGCCAGAGGCCGCAGCTTGCAGATATAACAGGGTCCCCACCAGTCCCCGCATGATCTGGTCCCTGCTTTGTCTTTGAGCTCGTGGCTTTCATTCTCTTCCCTTGCACTCTGTCTCAGGCACACGGTCAGCTCACATGCATCTCACAGTATCTGTGCCGGCCGCTCTCTCCTCTTACCTTTCCTCTTGAGCCTCCATACCTGGCACCATCTCTTCATTCAGGGCAAAGCCCCCAAATTCACCTCCTCCAAGAGCCTCTTCCCTCATTAAACACTTGAAGTAAGAAGAAGAATATGAAATATGTATATGCTCTCCCATCCAGAAAGATGGATGGAGAAATAAATATCTGAAGACATTTTCATACATTTCAGTCCATCCTTTTTCTTTTTTTTAATATTTTATTTTTTAAAATTTTTGACAGGCACTGTGGATGAGTACGGCTGCACAGGTTGTTCACTGCACAAAGAGAGAGTATCACATAGCCTAGACATTCTAGGGCTGTATATTTATTAGTTCAACATCCCAGCAGATGGCAGCTTCAATATCTTGCTCTAAGAGAATGAAGCTATTGTGACATTTCTGACAGATGGACCTAACCAGTGGCGAGAGGAGCGTCTTGTTTAAATTCACACGTGGTGCTGTATGGGTTGGCAGTAACCCTAGAAAAGGTTGACGACATTCTCCTCTAGGGGTGTATTGTTCTTCATGTTTATTTGATTGATTTGCTGGAATATTTGTTTGGTTTGCTGTTATAAGTGACGGTGCTGGAACCAGTGTGTGGGTAGATCGCTCAGGATCCTGATTGTTTTCCAAGGCTCGCATGCCGAGCCTGTAATTGAAGCTCTGTGGTTACACGGTCTTTGAGACTGTACGAGAGAGTTGAGACCTGGTGCCCCAGGATGTGTAGGGTGTGGATGAGGAAGAGCAGGGAGAGAACAGTTGATGGGTTTGGAGTTCTGCGTGTAGAACAGTGCTTTAAGTTGGGGGCTGGTCTTGCCCCCTGGGGAGACTTTGGGCAATGCCTGGAGACATTTCTGGTTGTCACGAAGGAGGGGTGGGGTGCTGCTGGCATCGGTGGGTAGAAGCCAGGGTTGCTGCTAGGAACACTGAAACAGCCCAAGACGTCAGCGATGCCGACCAAAGTTGAGAAATCCCAGTGCAATGGATGGCTTTGGGCGTCTTCCACAGGGACTGTGGGTAGGCTTGGGGTTTTGGGGCGACTTCAGCTTCATTGACAGTTTCTCTTCCCCGCTGGGTGGCTGAGTAGCTTTCTGTGAATGCTGGCTCCCACACGATTCAGCAGAAGGCAGATCCGTTGATGTAAATATAGCTAAGTGCATAGAAGGGACTCTCAGCTCCAAGTGCAGAGAAGGTTGGAAGCAAAGCTGTGGTGGCCTCTGCGCCTCGCCTCGCCTCGCCTCGCTCTTGGTCCTGCAGCTGCGCCACTCACAGTCGTGCGTCACTTAGGCTCCCAGCGAATGCTTCTGACACAGACAGTGGTTCTTTTTTTTTTTTTTTAAGATTTATTTATTTATTTGCAAGTCAGAGTTACACAGAGAGGAGAGAGAGAGAGAGAGAGAGAGAGAGAGAGAGAGAGAGAGGTCTTCCATCCGCTGGTTCACTCCCCAATTGGCCACAATGGCCGGAGCTGCACCGATTTGAAGCCAGGAGCCAGGAGCTTCTTCCAGGTCTCCCACGTGGGTGCAGGGGCCCAAGGACGTGGGTCATCTTCCACTGCTGTCCCAGGTCACAGCAGAGAGCTGGATTGGAAGTGGAGCAGCTGGGTCTTGAACCGGCGCCCATATGGGATGCCTGCGCTTCAGGCCAGGGCATTAACCCGCTGCGCCACAGCGCTGGCCCAAACAAACAGTGGTTCTAATACTCTCTGAGTCCCCACACATCAGGCTGCCCTTGGACAGGCACAGGACACAGATGCCTAGAGATGTCAGTGGGAGAGCAGTGCCATCATTAATTCTTTCATTCACTCGTTCAGCATTGTCCCAGGGGAAGGGGGCCAGATGAGGATGAGGCGATGACCAGGGCCGAATTTATTCTGGGCTTTGAGGACTGTGGTCTAGATTTTGTTTTTACTACAAAGGAAGTGACATGTGAGGTTGTTTTGAGCATATCTTTTTTTTAAAAAAAAGATTTATTTATTTTAAGGCAGAGTTACAGAGATAAAGGGGGGGGGGAGAGAGAAAGAGAGAGAATGAGAGAGAGATATCTTCCATCTGCTGGTTCACTCCCCCAAATGTCGCAATGGCCAGAGCTGGGCCAGACCGCCAGGAGCCAGGAGCTTCTTCTGGGTCTCCCATGCAGGTGCAGGGGCCCAAGCACTTGGGCCATCTTCTACTGCTTTCCCAGGTGCATTAGCATGGAGTTGGATAGGAAGTGGAGCAGCCTGGACTTGAACTGGCACCCATATGAGATGCTGGCGTCGCAGGTGGTGGGTTAACCCAGTGAGCTACAGCGTTGGCCCCTGAGTGTGTCTTTTGAGGCTGACTTCCACCCTCTTGCCCACCGTCGCCAGAGGCACCCTGAGAGCAGGTCTCAGCAGGTGTCCGCGGCTCACTGCACAGGACAGAGTCTCAGCAGAACAGCCAGGCTGGGTGCTAAGTGAGACCTTTGGACCGAGTTGCAGGGAACAGGAAGTGGGTGCCCTTTCAGCCTCTGAGGTTCCTTTGGACCACCTTGCTCTTGCTTGTAGAGCATCCGTCGGATGATTGACAGGTGGAATCTGTTGGGGAATGAGGTGCATTTTTGTTGGAGATGACAAACGCAGACCACCTTCTGGTTGCCTGGGGGCTGTTTGAATGGACGTAGATGGGGACTTCGGGCCAGATTCTATAGAAACCAAGGACTTTTATGTCTCAGTGTTGAGCATGAGGGAGCCCAGCCTTGTGGAACAGAAGGAGGGCTGGAGAGCCAGCTCCCTGGGTTCCAATCCCAGCTCTGCTTTGCTGCCATGCATATCATCCTGGACCAATCACTTAGCACCCCCAGACCTTGGTTTCCTGATCTGTAAAATGGGTATAGTATTAGAACCTGCCTCATGGGATGTGTTGTAGGAATTCAAGTGGCAGAACTGGAGCTGTGGTATAGCGGGTAAAGCCACTGCCTGCAGTGCTGGCATCCCATATGGGCACCTGTTCTATCAGGGTTCAGTAGCTGCTGTCACATGGCATATTTGCTTATCTTATTTTTTTAAAGATTTATTAATTGGAAAGGCATAGTGACAGAGAGAGAGAGAGAGAGAGAGAGAGAGAGAGAGAGAGAGATATCTCCCATTCACTGGTTCACATCATCCCCAAATGACCACAACACTTGGGCCAGGCCAAAGCCAGGAGCCAAGAACTCTATCCGGGTTCCCCCACATGGGTGGCAGGGGCCCAAGCACTTGAGCCATCACCTGCTGCTTTTCCCAGGCAGCATTAGCAGGGAGTTAAATCATAAGTGGAACAGCTGGGACTCGAACCACGCACCCCGATGTGGGGTGTGGGGCCCAAGCTGTCCCATGTCACCTGCCCACAGCAGTACCATTTTCAAGCTCAGTGCTCTGGGTGTGTCTGTGGGGGGGTGGTGGGGGAGTTTCTGCCCTCACGAAGCCATCGTCCCCTCCCCCCCACACCCCTCAGTGCTGCCTCCTCCCCCACCCTGGCCACCTCTCTGCTTCCGCCTGCCCCTCCCTGTTCACCTGCTGCGGATTTTGGAAGCCCCGCCCCTCGGCCTCCATGTAAGGCTCTGGGAACGCACAGCTCCCCTGTCTCCATCCTGGCCTGCTGGCCCTCGCCCTCCTGGCCGCCTCTGGTGGCAACAGCAGGGGCTGTGTTCTGCTCTCCTGCGGCTGCCATCCCAGCTGGGTGTCGCCTGGTTAAATATTTAATATATAAGACCTACAACACAGGCTGCTGGGAGCGTTTGATAGTGAAATTAGTGAGGGGGAGCGCGTGGCAGGTGGCCCACGGGTCCCTGCTCGAGCCCGGCTGAGGCGTCCTGGTGGCCTGAGCCTGGGTAGGTGACCCCTGTGCTGCCAGTGGCATCTGGGGGCCATGGTGGGCCGCGCCATCTGCTGTCCCCTCTCTGGGGTCTGTATTTAGCTCTTGGTTTGGCACAGAGGTGATGATTTATACATGGGTGTTAAGAGATTTGTGTATGGGGAGAGGGAAGAAGAAAGGAGGGAGAGGGAGAGAGGGAGAGGAGGAGAGGGAGAGGGAGAGAGGACATTGCCGCTGCGTCTCCCCCTCCCCAGCACTCCCTGTTCCTGGCCACCGCCGCCTCCTGCCTTTTCATTTCCTGTGTCTGTGTGATGGTTTCCTTTCCTGTCTGGGTGTCTGTCCCTCTCTGGTTCTTTCTGGTTCTAAACTGCGCCTTGGTGTCTCTGTCTTGTTACTGCCAGTCAGCTTTGAATTGGCTGTGTGTGTGTGAGTGTGTGTGTGTGTGTGTGTGAGAGAGAGAGAGAGAGAGAGTTGGAGACAAAGAGGCAGAGAGACATAGAGTCAGAGAAATACAGACAGACCGAGAGACAGACATAAAGACAGGAGATAGAGAGGGGGCTGGCGTCGTGACACAGTGGATTAAGAACCTGCCTGCGACACCAGCATCCCATATGGGCACCAGTTCGAGTCCTGGGTGCTCCACTTCCAATCCAGCTCTCTGCTATGACCTGGGAAAACAGTGGAGGATGACCCAAGTGCTTGGGTCCCTGCACCTGCATGGGAGACCTGGATGGAGCTCCTGGCTCCTGGCTTTGGTCTGGCCCAGCTCAGCCATTGGGGCCATTTGGGGAGTGAACCAGTGGATGGAAGACTTCTCTGTCTGTCTGTCTGTCTCCCTCTCTCTCCCTGTCTCTCCCCATCTCTGTTACTCGCCTTTCAAAATAAACAAATCTTAAGAAAAGAGGAGCTGGAGAGGCAGAGAGAGAGAAACAGAGATGATGGACAGAAAGAGAGAGGCGAAGAGAGTGGGGAACAGGCGTGAACACGTTAAATATTAAGAGGACATCCATTTCACCCTGCCCTGGAGCTGCCAGACCACCGTCCCGGATGCCCCTGCCCCACCACCACGGTGTACCGTCCTCAGCCTCGCCCCTCCTCCCTCGGGGTCATTCACCTGCTTGCCTCTGGGCCTCTCTGCCCTGCCCCAGCACGCATTGCAAAGCCATGTAGTTCAAGGCCGCCTGCGGTTGAACTTGAGTCTCTGCCGCATCCCCCCACAGCTCCTTCTGTGAGATTCCACCCGGGTCCTTTCCCGGCCACGGCCGCGCAGGGATGGCGGTGGCCGCGTCGCGCGAGTTCCTTGCGCCATCCGGAGCGCACTCGCTGCTGGTTGACGGAGTTCTGCTAACTCCGGGAGAAAATGCCGGATACTAAGATGTGTGCCTTTTCAGCCCCACGCGGTGCTTCCAGCTGCTGTCCAAAGCGCTCGCTCGCGCGGTCTCTGGCCTAACGCGGCTGAGCGTCCCGGGGCTGTAACTTCCCAGCAACGCTTGGGAGTGTCCTGTGTTAACGTGTAGCCGTTCTTCTGCGTGCCTAGTGATTTCTCCTTGGGATTGGAGTCCGTGTCTCCCGTGATGTGCCAGAGAGAACTTGCTTTAATATATTCATTGACTATGAAAGAGAGAGAGAGAGATCGAGAGATCTCCATAGACTGGTTCACTCCCCAAATGGCCACAACAGCCAGGGCTGGGCCAAGCTGAAGCCAGGAGCCAGGTGCTTCTCCTGGTCTCCCACGTGGGTGCAGGGGCCCAAGGACTTGGGCCATCCTCCACTGCTTTCCCAGGCCATAGCAGAGAGCTGGATTGGAAGTGGAGCAGCAGGGATTCGAACCGGTGCCCATATGGGATGCCTGCACGGCACTGCAGGCCAGGGCATTAGCACATTAACACCCCACCATAAGTTGCTTCTTGCTGTTGTGTTCCCTGGATTCTGGAAGTTGTTGTGGAATTCAGCTTCATTTACAAAACACACTCACAGCCCAGCCCCCAGAGGCACTGCTATGCAATGCATCTCCTGCTGGGGTGTCCCTGCCTGGATTCTGACATGCCTGGAAAATGGGCGTTAATATCAAAACTTCCGCTTCCTGGCTTGCTGTGGTCGCCAAGAGCAAGAAATTCAAAGCACTTAAAGCAAGAAGAGACGATTTTATAGGCTCATGGGCTTCAAGGGTCCAGGGAAGGTCTGGCCTCAGTTTATCTGGATCCCGGGACGTGATGTGTCTTGAGGCCTTCCCCAGGTCCTCTCCAAAGAAACGGTTCTTCCCAGGGTGCTTAGCAAATGCTTTCTTGCCACTGATTGGCTGTGGCTGGGGTCATGTGTTCCTGCTGGAAGCAAGGAGAGTTCAAGAAAGGTGTACCTTGATTGGCTTAGGCTTGAGTCACGTGACTGTGTGGCGTTCTTCGGGGTGGCACTGACCAGGCAGGAGGGGACCCAGTGACTGTGAGTGAGGGTGTGTTAGGTACTGTAACACCCCAAGAGATGTAAGAGTGCTTTGCTTCTGCCTGTTTGGAAAGAGTGTGAAGTCTTGTACAAGCAGTGGTTTTTTTCCTAATTAATTCCATTTGAGAGCCAGAGAGAGAGAGAGAGAGAGAGATCCCTTCTGCTGGTTCACTCCCCAAGTGCCCTGAGTGGCTGGAGCTGAGCCAGGAGCTGGGAATTCCACCAGGTCTCCTGCAAGGGTGGCAGGGACCCCAGTACTTGGGCCATCACTGCTGTCTCCCAGGGTGTGCGTTAGCAGGGAGCTGCTTCAGAGCGAAGGCGCTGGAACTTGAACCAGGCACCCCGATACGGGATATGGATGTGCACGCAACGCCCTCCCCACGAGTGACCCATTTTCCCAAAGATAAAAATCCAGAAAAGGCCTTTGAGATTGAGCTCAGGGAGCTGGACTTGGTCCCGGTGGTGGTGCTGGTGGTGGTGGTGGGGACACAGTTCCTGATCCTGCCACCTGTACCTGCTACCTCTCTCCTCTCTCTGGAGCCTGCCTTGGCAGCCGGAAGTAGGGCAGAGGCAGGAGCATGGCAGCCTGGACTGTTCACAATGGCCCCCGTCTGGTGCTGCTGTATAGATCCTCCCCCCCCCCCCCCCCCCCCCGTCTCCCGCCCCCAGGGTAGCGCAGCGGCTAGAACAATGGCCCGTGCCCTCCTGGCCTCACCCACTTCTTTGAACCCTGTGGTGATGGGGCTGTCACTGCCTCAGCTCCCTCCATTCATCCAGGCAGGAGCGGAAGAGCAACCCCTCATTGCCCCTTGGCGGCTGACCAGGCCCGTCTCTGACTTCCAGGTGCTCCTAGCCCCTTAGCGTCAATGAGACAGGAGACACACACGTCCCACTCCTGAGGGCCAGGTGCTGGGCGTGGCCTCTCATGAGCTCTGGCACTGCCGGCTTCCTCCTTCTCCCCCCCGCCCCCGGCTGGAACCCGTGACCTCGCTGCCTCGTGCCTCAGTCTCCCCATCCGTAAAATCAGGATATTCCTGGTAATAATATTTCTGGCCAACGCACCAAGCCCTTTATTTGCTCACATTAGCTTGATCCTTCTACCCTGAGAGGCGGGTCCCGTTCTCAGCAGCCTAAGAGACAGCCAGGGGTCGTCGGCGGAGGCCTTGAACCCCACGAGGTGCAATCAGAACCTAGGCTGTCTGGTTCCAGGGTCTCTGCTCATGGTCAAGGATAACAGCCATAATCATGTTCCAATAGCAGGGGGGCAGATTGGGTGCAGGCAACAAAGCCTGTTCGTCTGGTGGCCAGCATTTGTTAGTTGTGGGAATGATGGCTTGGGACCCCTGCAGCCTGTATCAGAATGCCTGTGTTCGAATCCCAGCTCCGCTCTGGGTTCCAGCTTCCTGCTGGTATTGCTTTAAGTGGATGGATCCCAGTCATGTACATTGGAGACTTGGATCGAGTTGCCAGTTCCTGGCTCCAGCCTGGGCCAGACTCCGGTGTTGTGGGCATTTAGGGGAGTGAACCAGGGTGGGTAGACAATCTCTCTCTTTGTCTCTGGCTTTTTTTTTTTTTTTTTTGACAGGCAGAGTGGACAGTGAGAGAGACAGACAGAGAGAAAGGTCTTCCTTTGCCGTTGGTTCACCCTCCAATGGCCGCCGCGGCCGGCGCGCTGCGGCCAGCGTGCTGCGGCCGGCGCACCGCGCTGATCCGATGGCAGGAGCCAGGAGCCAGGTGCTTTTCCTGGTCTCCCATGGGGTGCAGGGCCCAAGGACCTGGGCCATCCTCCACTGCACTTCCTGGCCACAGCAGAGGGCTGGCCTGGAAGAGGGGCAACCGGGACAGAATCCGGCGCCCCGACCGGGACTAGAACCTGGTGTGCCGGCGCCGCTAGGCGGAGGATTAGCCTAGTGAGCCGCAGCGCCGGCCCTGTCTCTGGCTTTTTAAAAAAATAAAAGACATAGCTGTCATGCCACGTTCCATCTATGGGTATATATTAGTAGATAAATATATGCTGTAAGTACTTAGTGTATTAATCCAACCATCCGCCCTTGTCTGTGGTTTTGCTGTCTGTGGTTTCGTGGTCAACCACACTCTGAAAATATTAAATGGAAAATTCCAGAAATAAGCAATTCATAAGTTGTATTTTTTAAAAGATTTATTTGTTTATTTGTAAGGCAAATAACAGAGTAAAGTAACAGAGAGAGAGAGAGAGAGAGAGAGAGAGAGAGAGAGATTGATTCCATCTATTGGTTCAGTCTCCAAGCAGCAGCAATGATCTAGGCTGAAGCCAGGAGTTTGGGACTTACTCAGATTCTCCCACGCGGGTTCAGGGTCCCAGCCCTTGGGCCATCTTCCATTGCTTTCCCAGGTGCATTCGCAGGGAGCTGGATCAGAAGTGGAGCAGCTGGGACTCGAATCGACGCCCATATGGGATGTCAACATTGCAGGTGGTGGCTTAACCCACTACACCACAACACCAGTCCCCACTGGGAGGGTGGGAGGGGCCTTTCAAATGTATTCCTCCTACCTAACAAAGGACGACTGTATACAGTTGCATACTATGGTTGTAGTGCAGAGGTTGGCAAACTTCTGCAAAGTCCAAGAGAGCAAGCTTCCAGGCCTTGGCAGGTCAGACCATCTCTGTCAGCTCTGCCGTCGTAGCAAAAACAACTGCAGACAAGATGCAAATGACTGGGCATGGCTGTGTGCCAATAAAACTTTATTGACACAAACTGTGGGCCAGAATTTGCCCAGGCCTGATTCAGTATGTATTTTTGTGAATCAGCATTTTTCCCCATTTGCATTCTTCCTTTCCCTTCTCTCTCTCTCTCTCTCTCTCTCTCTCTCTCTCTCTTTCTCTCTCTCTCTCTCTCTCTCCAAGGCCAGCTTTTCCTTCTCTTTGTTGGTCTGTCTTGCAGAGAGAGGACAAGCCTGAGTCTCCTCCTCTCCCTTATTTTTTCCATTTTTTATTTATCGACTTGAGAGGCACTGAGACAGATGGAGGGAGCGCCCATCCATGGTTCACTCCCCAAATGCCTGCAAGCAGGGCTGAAGCTGGGAGCCGGGGACACCATCCAGGTCTCCCACGTAGGTGGCAGGGACCTGGGCCCTTGAACCCTCACCTGCTGCTCCCCAGGACCCACGTTAGGGGACAGCAGAATGGGCAGAGGAGCCAGACAGAACCCCAGGCACTCTGAAACAGGATGTGGGCATCCCAAGTGTCCTGTTAACTTCCAGGCCAAACACCTGCCCTGTTTCCCTTCCCTCTGCCTCCCATCTGACCAAGAGCCCCAGAGAGCCACACTTCTCTCCTTGCCCACAGCTGATGTCCCCTGCCTTCTAAGCATCTCCCTGTAGCAGCCACTCAGGCTCGCCTGCTCCTGCCTCGCTGACTCTCAAATTCCTCCTGAAGGTGCACCAAGCACGGTCCCGCCCCAGGGCCTTTGCACTACCTCTGGTCAGGTAGCTCTTCCCTCACTCATCCAGACCTGGGCTTCTCAGCACCCCACCCTGCCTGCTGTCAGTCATAGGTTCACTCCCCAAATGGCCTCAACTGCCTGGGGCTGGGCTGATCTGAAGCCAGGAGCCAGGAGCTTCTTCCAGGTCTCCCACGTGGGTGCAGGGGCCCAAACACTTGGGTCATCTTAAAGGAATTGTTTTATTCTCTGGTTTTCTAAGGAGGAACATGAGGGTTTGCTTGCGGAGGGCCAATCTGGGGCTACTTCCTGGAGGAGGGGACTGTGGACACCCTGTTGGTCCATACTTTTGCAAACACATGGAGAGGCCAAGTGGCTGTGTCACATAGAGCCCCCCTGGGTGGATGGCATTTGAGCCATGACCTGGAGGTGAGGAGGGAGCTGTAAGGTTGCCTAGGAGGTGCAGAGACCCTGGGGCAGGGTCATGCTGGGTGTATTGGAGAGGGTGAGGGCAGGGAGATGATGGGCTGGGCTGGGCAGGTTGTGGGCCATGAGAGAGCGCAGGCTTTGGCTTTGAGGGAGGCAGGAGCCACGGAGGGTTCAGAGCCCAGGAGGGAACAGACCTGGCTCAGGTGGTGACCGATTTCTCTGGTGGCCATGGCGGGAGCAGACCAGGGCGTTGTTGGGAGGGGGCGCCCAAGAGTGGAAGCTGTGAGAAACTGGGGGAGGCGGTGGTTCCAGTCCCAGGAGTAGTCCCATCAAGGACGAGAGGGGCAGGGCTAGAATGCGGTCTTTGAAAATAGTAAGGAATGGTTGAACTCTGGCTATCACCTTGAGATGTTTTTATCGCCATAAAATACGTAGGACATAAAAGCTAGTGTTTCGAGGCAGAGGATTCTGGGGCCTTTGCCATGACGTACAACCAGCGCCCCATGGAATTGTGAAACATCTTACCACCACTGAAGGAGACCCTGCCCTGCCCTGGTCACCCCTGTATCCATACCTGCCTCTCCGCCGAGCTCCTGGGAGCCCCTCCTTCTGGATCTAATCTTGGGGAGCCCTCATCAGCTAGGCGGTCAGGGTTCATTGCATGAATGTGCAGAAAGCAATCATATGGCGTCTAATAGATGCTCAGTGCCAAACCGGCTGCGGTGACGTGAGTGCTTCCCAGATGCACCGACACCTGCCCTATCCATGTGGACTTCCTGCCTGGGGTAGCCGGGAGTCAGGCACCCCCAGGAATCTGTTTCCACTTCTGGTCTGGCCTGGGGTGGAGGTGGGGGGATGAACATCAGATGAGGCCCTGCCCCCAGCCCTGACCCCTCTCCTCCTCCACCCCGGGCTTCCCAGAACTGAGCTGGAAGAGAGGTCCAGGGAAAGGCAGTGCGGCTGGTGGACGATGCCCTGTCACGCTCTGGCCCTGACTTGCTCCCCCAGTCCCTGTTTGCTGGACCTGCGGTCTGAGCCAGAGACAGGGAGGTTCGAGACAGAGACAGAGAGAGCTCTCATCGGCTAGTTCTCCCAATGCCTGCTATAGCCAGAGTTGGACCAAAGCCACAGCCAGGAGCCGGGAGCTCCATCCAGGTCTCCCACGCAGGTGCAGGGGCCCAAGGTCTTGGCCCATCCTCTGCTGCTTTCCCAGGTGCATTAGCAGGGGAGCTGGATCGGAAGTGGAGCAGCCGGGACTCGAACTGCTGCTCACATACAGGATGCCGGCATCACAGGCATTGCGACACAGCACTGGCCCCAGGGAGCGGATCAAACATTAGCTTTGCTGGCATTTCCGGTTCTCCTTCCCTCTTCCTTGGAGGTGGGTGTCGTGGTGTGAGACTGGATTGAGCCCTTGGGAGGCGGAGACAGGTGGCCTAGGGGGACAGAAAGAAGACTTGGGAGCCAACGTGTGATTTCCTGTTTCTGTTTTCCTGCCTCCGATGTCCTGGGTGGGCCAGAGATGGAGCCCGTCTCAGACCAAGTGTAGGGGAGCGCACAGCAGGGAGTGGTCTCCACCCCGCCCCGCGCGGGGACCCTAGGTGTGAGGGAGAAAGGGGGCCTGTGCTGTGGTCCCCACGGGGCTCGGGGACGGGTCTTCATCATAGCAGGGTGGAGACTGTTGCATGCGTTGGATCGCCCTTTTTCTTTGCTTCCTGTGGAGCTTCTGCTAACTTTAAGCTGTGGAAACAATCTTGGAGGGGTGGGTGTTTGGGTGCAGTGGTTCAAACCCCAGTTGGGACTCCCGCATCTCATATCCGAGTGCCTGGATTCAAGTCCCAGCGCCGCTCCTGAGTCCAGCTCCCTGCGCATGCGCACCCTGGCAGGCAGCAGGCGACAGCCCAAGGGCTTGGGCCCCCGGCGCGCACACGGGAGCCCCGGGTGGGGTTCTGAGCTGCTGGCTTCAGGTTGACCAAGCCCTTGTCGTGGGCATTTGGGGCAGGAATCAGCAGATGAAAGTTCTCCCTTTCCCTCTCTGTCTCTGGCCCTCTGTCTTTTTAATAAATAAAAACAAATAATAAAAAAATAACTTTTTTAACAGCTGGGGATTGAATTGGTTGACTTTTCCCTGGCCCCTTAGAAATTGCGGAGCAGTGAAGAAATCCTGGTCTCGGGGCCGGCGCTGTGGCGCAGCGGGTAAAGCTGCCACCTGCAGTGCTGGCATCCCATAGGGGCACCGGTTCGAGTCCCGGCTGCTCCACTTCCGATCCAGCTCTCTGCTATGGCCTGGGAAAGCAGTGGAAGATGGCCCAAGTCCTTGGGCCCCTGCACCCACATGGGAGACCTGGAAGAAGCTCCTGGCTCCTGGCCCTGGCCATTGCAGGCATCTGGGGAGTGAACCAGTAGAAGGGAAATCTTTCTCTGTTTCTATGTATCTCCCTGTCTCTCTGTAATTCTGACTTTCAAAACAAATAAATAAATACATCTAAAAATCCCGGCCTCAACTCATTACATTCTTCTGATGATTTACTTTATTATTTGAAAGGCAGAATAAGAGCAACAGGTCTTCCACCTGCTGATTCATTCCCCAAATTTCCCCAACAATCACAGCTGGGCCAGTCCAAAGCCTGAGCCTGGAACTCCATCCGGGCCTCCCACGTGGGAGGCAGGGACCCAAGCACTTGATCCATCCTCCAATGTCTTCGCAGGTGCATTAGCAGGGAGCTGGATCGGAAGTGGAGCAGCCGGGACTCGAACCAGTGCTCTGATAGGATGCCAGCGCCGGCCCCACCTCCTTGCCTTTTAATTCTTTTTTTCCTTTCCCCACCTCCCCTATACCTGTGCTGCCTGGCTTGCCCCACCAGGGAGCACATCCCCAGGGTCTTGCCTGGATGGCTCCCTTGAGACTCCATTGCGCTAGCAAAGTAACGAGTGGCCTTGTGGCCCTGGTGGTGCTGAGAGTTTCAGAGAGGACCCAGGAAAGACCCGGGCAGCAGATCTTGGCTTGGAGGCTGCTGGGTGTTCGTCTTGTTGATGAAGCTCCTGGGAGCTGGGCCAGCAGCTCTAGGATTAAATCAATAGAGTTTACAAAAGTCAGGGTGTCTTTTGCACGCTGGAGAATGTGTGTGGGTTTCTTTTTTAATGATAAAGGAGATTCAAGGAGACTCTTCCCAGATGGCAGATAACGAGAAGCAAAAAACAAAAAAAAAAATGCGAATAATTTGGGGACGTGGAGAGGGTAGCATATGATGGAACTTTTTTTTTTCCCTTTTAGAGTTTTGTTTATTTATTTGAAAGGCAGGGTGAGAGAGAGAGAGGTCTTCCATCCACTGGTTCACTCCCCAGATGGCTGCAATGGCTGGAGCTGAGCCGATCTGAAGCCAGGAGCCAGGAGCTTCCTCCTCCCATGCAGGTGCAGAGACCCAAGGATTTGGGCCATCTTCTACTGCTTTCCTAGGCCACAGCAGAGAGCTGGACTGGAAGTGGAGCAGCCAGGACTTGAACTGGTGCCCATATGGGATGCCGGCACTGTAGGCAGTGGCTTTACCCACTAAGACACAGTGCCGGCCCCAACCCTCTCACATTCTTTAAAGAATTAAAGCCATTTGTTAATTGAAAAAAAAAAAAAATCAAGGGGCTGGCGCTGTGGCGCAGTGGGTTAAAGCCCCAGCCTGCAGCAGCAGCATCCCATATTGGTGCAGGTTCAAGTCCCGGCTGCTCCTCTTCCGATCCAGCTCTCTGCTATGGTCTGGGAAAGCAGTGGAAGATGACCCAAGTCCTTGGGCCCCTGCACCCACGTGGGAGACCAGGAAGAAGCTCCTGGCTCCTGGCTTCGGATCAGTGCAGCTCTGGCCATAGCGGTCATTTGGGGAGTGAACCAGTGGAATGGAAGACCCCTCCCCCTCTCTCTGCCTCTCCTTTTCTCTCTGTGTAACTCTGACTTTCAAATAAATAAAATAATTCTTTAAAAAAAATCAAAACGACAACATAGTTCTTAGAGTCTTCAGTCTGTGAACAAAGTCAGCCTCTTCCCACCCACCCCCCTGAAAAAAAAATCAGTATGTGAATCTCATGATGGGAACTCAGAGAAGAAATTCAAGAGGAAGGAGAAGAAAGTAAAACTAGTGAAATTTTGTGTTAAAAAAAACAGTGAAATTTGTGTAACAAAATGAATATTTTTTTTTTTTGACAGGCAGAGTGGACAGTGAGAGAGAGAGACAGAGAGAAAGGTCTTCCTTTGCCGTTGATTCACCCTCCAATGGCCGCCGCGGCTGGCGCGCTGCGGCCAGCGCACCGCGCTGATCCGATGGCAGGAGCCAGGAGCCAGGTGCTTTTCCTGGTCTCCCATGGGGTGCAGGGCCCAAGCACCTGGGCCATCCTCCACTGCACTCCCTGGCCACAGCAGAGAGCTGGCCTGGAAGAAGGGCAACCGGGACAGAATCCGGCGCCCCGACCGGGACTAGAACCCGGTGTGCCGGCGCCGCTAGGCGGAGGATTAGCCTAGTGAGCCGCGGCGCTGGCCAATAATTTTTTTTTTTTAATGTGTGTTTGAGAGACAGCAACACTATCCATCGTGGATTCACTTACAGTGACTGTCATGGCTGGAGCTGGTCCAGGACCATAGCTGGGAGCCAGAAAACCAACCCAGGTCCCTGCCCCCCTCCCTTAGTAAGGGCTCAACTACTTGAGTTATTACAGCTGCATCCCAGGGTCTATTAACAGGAAGTTGGTGTGGTGAGAGCCAGGACTCAGACACAGGCACTCAGATATAGGATGCGGGCTCATCGCCTGCTCCAAGCAGCCATTTTCTTTCTTTCTTTCTTTTTTTGACAGGCAGAGTGGACAGTGAGAGAGAGAGACAGAGAGAAAGGTCTTCCTTTGCCATTGGTTCACCCTCCAATGGCCAGCGCGGCCAGCGCGCTGTAGCCGGCGCACCGCGCTGATCCGATGGCAGGAGCCAGGTGCTTCTCCTGGTCTCCCATGGGGTGCAGGGCCCAAGCACTTGGGCCATCCTCCACTGCACTCCCTGGCCACAGCAGAGAGCCCAAGCAGCCATTTTCAAACGATCCATTGACAAGCACAGAACCCACGCTCACTGTGGGGCAACC
Source organism: Oryctolagus cuniculus (assembly GCF_964237555.1). Taxonomy (NCBI): domain Eukaryota; kingdom Metazoa; phylum Chordata; class Mammalia; order Lagomorpha; family Leporidae; genus Oryctolagus; species Oryctolagus cuniculus. The sequence continues at coordinate 62,719,097 of NC_091447.1, read as the reverse complement.
ATCACCTCTACCTAGGTCCAAGACATGTGCCCACGAAGCAGCTGTTGTCTGTTCCCCCCAGGCCCCTGGAACCACCGATCTGCATTCTATTGCCATAGATTTTTGTATTCTAGAGTAAAAACAGCTCACCACGGATAAATGGGTAAATAGAGTTTGGTGCGTCAGATGGTGGAATATTACTGAGCCATGAAAAATGCATGGAGGCGCTGGCCCCTGCTGCAAGGAGCCTGAATGGCTAGCGTATTTTGCCAAGTGAGGGCAGCCAGACACAGTTCGTGTCACTGTGATAGGAACCATCCAGTGACAGTGGCTGTAACATTTGTTTTCCATTTGATCTCCAGAGCGTGGACCACACGTAGCTTCCTTTTCTTGCATATATTTTGGGATTGGAGAGATTAGGGGTCCAGCATGAGAGTCATTTTGGAGGGAAGGAACCAAGACTTAGATGAGCAAAAAAAAAAAAATAAATAAAAAAGATCAGGAAAAGTTAATCCTACTTGTGCTGGGGAAAACCAACTGATTGTTTTTTTTTTTTTTCTTTGTTCTCACACCACAATCAACACAGAAAGTGTGCGTGATTTCAGAAGGTGTTGGGAGGCAGTCGGTTCTGCAGTGGGCAGCGGCTGAGTGTCCACTAATTCCTGTCTGTCCAGAAGTGGCATCCGATCCCGCAGGTTGAGGGCTCAGTCCCCAGTCCTGCACTCCACTTTTTTTTTTTTAATTTTTATTTTTTTTATTTTTGACAGGCAGAATGGACAGTGAGAGAGAGAGAAAGGTCTTTCTTTGCCGTTGGTTCACTCTCCAATGGCTGCTGCGGCTGGCGGGCTGCGCTGATCCAGAGCCGGGAGCCAGGTGCTTCTCCCGGTCTCCCATGGGGTGCAGGGCCCAAGCACTTGGGTCATCCTCCACTGCACTCCCGGGCCACAGCAGAGAGCTGGCCTGGAAGAGGGGCAACCGGGACAGAATCCGGCGCCCCGACCGGGACTAGAACCTGGTGTGCCAGTGCTGCAAGGCGGAGGATCAGCCTATTGAGCCACGGCGCTGGCCCTCTGCACTCCACTTTGAACCCAGGGGCCAGTCCATGCTTCTAGAACGTTGTTCTCAATGGCTATGAATTGGGGTTGCCATGACCCTCTCCTCAGATTCGATTAATTAGCTAGAGTGGTTCACGGAACCCGAGGAAACACGGCCATCCCATTTGCGGACTTGTTCTAAAGACTGTAACTCCCAGCTCTAGGAACACATTGGGTGAGGTCTGGCAGGGACCTGAACACGGGACGTTCTGTCTCCGTGGAAGTGAGGTGCACCTGCCACCCTCCCAGCACATGGGTGAACTCTCGACCCCCTTCCTTTGGGCCTTCCCTGAATTCTGCCCTGGGTTTTTCCGGGGACCTCACCGTGTAGGCATGATTGATGTGTGGACAGCCATGTCCAAGTGGGACTGGACAAAAAGGGGGTGTGGTGTGACCTGAAGTGGATGGAGGACCAGTTCTGCTTCTGAGTGAACAGGGAAGGACCCCTCTAAAGTGATTGGCTCTCTGTTTTTAAATTTGAGACACACAGAAAGAGAAAACTCCCATGCCCGAGTTCACTGACCCCCCTCCCACCCCTAACAAATGCTTGCAATGGCTAAGGCAGGAGCTAGGAGCCAGAAACTCCATCCAGCTCTCCCACCTGTTAGTTAAGTCCTCATGGCTGCTTCTCCATGTACTCCATTAGCGGGAAGCTGCAGTCAGGAGTTGGAGCTGGCCATGGAATCCAGGCGCTCTTGCTGTAGGCTGTACCATCCCAGCTGGCATCCTACCTGCTAGCCTAAATGCCCAGCTTTTTCTTTTCTTTTTTTATTATACTTTTTTGGGGGGTACAATGTGTTGTGATTGAATGAGGTAGTTAGCATTTCTGGTTCCTTAGATGGCAAAAATTCTTCATGAACACATATTCACGGCACATTGTATGCTGTGTACTGATCCTATCAGGGCAGTCACCACCTCTGTCTCCTTGTCATTCATTACTCATGTCTGGAGTCATTTATGTATTTTATGAATGGCTTTTTTGCAGCCATTCATAAAATACACAATAGGTTAGGGTGAGCTGCAGTGTTCCCATCTTGGTGTACTGGTGCTGGACTTTATCTCTTCCATCCAACTGCCCATGCGAAGGATCTTCAGACCTATTTGACTTTCTTTTATCTGCCTTGGAAGGGAGTTATGAGCCAGGGACGGTGGACAAAAAACCTAAAAAAATGATCATATTACAATACTAGTAGCAGCCATGGTGATTAAAAAATGTGCTGTAGAATTACAATCAGATGCATCCCGTTGCATGTTCTCCTAAGCATATTAATTTTTTTTACTGACTCAAGGTTTGTTTAATGTATTTGAAAGACAGAGAGACACTCACAGGGAAAGATAGAGTTCTCCCATCTGCTGATTCAATCCCCAAATGCCCACAACAGCTGGGGCTGGGCTGGGGCCAAAGCCAGGAGCCTGGTATTCAATCCAGGTCTCCCATGTGGATGGCAGAAGCCCAAGTTCTTGAGCCGTCCCCTTCTGCCTCCTAGGATGTGCATCGTTGGGAAGCTGGGATTAGGAGCGGAGCCAGGATTGAAACCCAGGCATTCCAATTTGGGTTGCTGACATCCCAAGAGGTGTCTTAACTACTGCACAGGATGCCTACCCCTAAATTCCCTAATCCTCACAGGAACTAGTGTAAAAACTGCCGAGAGACCCTATGTAGCATGGATCCACCTACCTTGGATAGATTCCTTATTCCAGAATCAAAGTGTTGGAAATTTGACTATTTTTTTTTGACAGGCAGAGTGGACAGTGAGAGAGAGGGACAGAGAGAAAGGTCTTCCTTTACCGTTGGCTCACCCTCCAATGGCCACTGCGGCCGGCGCACCGCGCTGATCCGAAGGCAGGAGCCAGGTGCTTCTCCTGGTCTCCCATGGGGTGCAGGGCCCAAGCACTTGGGCCATCCTCCACTGCACTCCCTGGCCACAGCAGAGAGCTGGCCTGGAAGAGGGGCAACCGGGACAGAATCCGGCGCCCCGACCGGGACTAGAACCTGGTGTGCTGGCGCTGCAAGGCAGAGGATTAGCCTAGTGAGCTGCGGTGCCGGCTGAAATTTGACTATTATTAAGGAGCAGACCGTCCACCAAACCGATTTGGTATTAGGTGTTGGCATTTTCTGATTTTCCTGATGACATAATGGGTCAATTTCCTCTCCCCTTCCACCCAGTAGGTGAAGGGTCAGTCTTTACAAATGTCTCAGAGGCTGTTAGTAAATGATGCTGGGTTTGTTTGCAGCATCTGCGTGGATGTGAAATTCAACAGGAGGCTCTTGGCGCTGGCCGTGGTGCTGAAAACACCATTGGGCGGCACCAAGTTTAAGGGGCATTGACTTCTCTCTGTCTCTGCATGGTCGGCTGGATTTTGGTTGATGCTGTGTGTTGCAGAGTTGGAAGCCCATGACTGAGAGTCAGAGGCTCTCTGCTGGAAGTTGAAAAACTCATTAATAGGATCCACTTCAGATGGGTTAACAGCCAATGGTTGATGACTGCTGAATTCAGCTGGAGCCGTTGGTTGGGACTTGGGGCTGGCGTCACCCGTGTGGTCTGATCTACATGGTTAAGGTCCCAAGTGCACGCTCCAGTTTTTAAATAAATGCAACCTCATCAACCTTACTTCCTGTAAGCCACTGAGTGGTCCTTAGGGACCACCAGCTTAAAAGCACTGCTTGATCTTGAACAATTTGTTTCCTTACTCTGAGCCTTCATTTCCTTAATCTGGAAAACGAGGCTTAGAACAGAATCCACTCCCAGAGGAATTAACAGAGACAAGGAGCCTACCATGGTATCTGCACTTTGAATGTATCTATGTAGGGACCTCAATGCCCCCTGGGAGCCACAGGGGAGGGAGGGCCTTCTGCCCGGCCTTCCCCACAACTTCGGCTGCACAGTTGACTCATTCAAGGGTGTCTCCTCTAAACGTGCCCCACACCAGGTGGCCCCCCAGCAGGAGGACAGAGTCGTGATGAGTGAATAGATTTGGCTTGGTGTTTGCAGCAGCCACAGGAGGTTGGGCGTGAGATGGGGGTGGCTGTGTCAGAAGGAGCAGTCTGCATGGTTTAGGCTCTCTGTAAGGGCTTGCTAAGAGGGCAGGCACTGGCAGCCATGCCAACTTTGAGAATCGATTTCCTCTCTCTCTCTGTCTCTCTGTGTGCTGGGTCCCAAGAACAAGATACCATCATAGGTGCGGCTCTGCTTGTCCCCTTCTCCCCGGGGGAGGGGTGGGTGCCTCTGCAGGTCCCCGCCAGTCTGTGGAGGCGGGCAGGTTTGTGTGTGTCTGCACCTGCCCGCCCGGGCTCTCTCAGCTCTCCTGGCTTCCAAGGCCAGTTTTTGCTCGCATCAGAGAGGCTTCTCCGCTTTCAGTTCTTCTCCTCCCTCTCCCCCTCCCTTGGGCCTCCTCTTGCTGGCTGATTATACTGGCTCTGCTGACACAGGGACTTTCTTTCCAAACCAATCAGGGAGCAGGAAGGCTCAGCTCAGCGAACAGAGGCATTGCTCACCGCAGCTGGGAGTGAGAACCCAGCCTTTCTAAATTAGGAAGATCAGGCATGACTTGAGATTTGGCTGAAAAGAACCTCACCTCCTCCCTCCTCTCCACCCTCCATCCCCTTCCGGCACCAGACCCCCTCTCCCCCAGCCCGCAATACCCAGGGCAACCTTTAACTTCAGCCCCCAGGGGCAAGGCACCTTGGCCTGTGTGCGTCTCTTGTCCAAGCACTCACCACGCGTTTCCAGGGGCTGCGTGTATCCTTAACCCACCCACCGAGATGGGGAGAGATGCAGGAAACAAAAGCCATGCTCCCTCTCTCCCTGCCCTCCAGAGGTGGTGACTGAACACCTGCTACGGAATGGACACCCTCTTCAGTGTAGGGGACAAAGCATTGAATGACCACATGCACAGAACTGGGAGGGAGACAGTGAATGACAAAGAAGGAAATCGTTAACAGATGTTCGACCAAGGCCAAAAGGAAAAAGAATAATGTGAGGGAAGGGTGGTGGAAAGGAAGTGCCCTCTGAGCAAAGACCTAAAGAAAGTGAGGGAGGGAATCCTGTGGGTGCTTGGGAAAAAGAATGATGACAGGTGCAAAGGCCCTGGGGCAGGAGTGTGGTCTGTTAGGACTGGCAGCTGTGGAGGAGGGGAGAGTAGAGAGGAGGGCAGGGAGGTGACGGGGACAGGTCATACCAGGCCCTGCTGGCGGCTGAAGGCTGGGCTTCTCTTCTTGAGTGAGGTGGGACACTGAGTGCTCAATGGTGCTTTTAGCTGGATTGTTCTTCCCTGCTCATCTGTTTGATTGTTACATTGCTTCTGTTTCAGGATATGGGGTTGACTTCTCCTGGGGTCAGAAGGGACTGGAGGAGAAAGAGGAGCCCCCCCCCCACCTGCTTCTGGATAACCCACAGCTGCAGTTACCTAAGCCCCTCCCCACCCATCAGCCGGCACTTCCTAAGCAAGGCCGTGCACACAGATCTCTGGGAGATTTTTTTTTTTTTAATGTGCAACCTGCAGATGCCACTGGTCCTTGCATCTTGCTGGGGTAGCACGAGTCTCAGGTGAATGTGGGCTCCTGGGTAGGACACGTCTTCAGGGTTTGTGGGTGAGTGGAGACAGAGGAGTGATGAGAAACAGGAAGGAGAAAGAGAGAGTGAGAGAGCGAGCAGGCAGCTTCTTCCTTGGCCTGTTTGCCCAGGCTTCATTGGAGAACTGTGGTCTTGGGCAGCTGAAACCCCTGACGGTGCAGCCTGTAAAAAAAAAAAATGTGCTGTGTGCCGGCCAGCCTGCTGGGATTCTTCCTGGAACCTTCAGTGTGGAGCTGATACGAATAGGAAGGCACATCCCAGCCGTGCCGGGGCGAGAGGCCAGGGGAGCCGAGGAAGGAGATGCATTCAGTCTTGCTGCTGCAGCAAGCTAAGATGCTGAGCTGGCAGGGAGCGAAGTCGGATTCCAATCACGATGAGAGGCAGCCAGGAAAGGGCTTGGCCTCGCCTCGCTGTGTACAAATATTGTCTCCTATTTTCCAGGCTTGCAGGGTGAGGCGGGCACACCCGGCTTTGTTCTCCGGGGGCCCTCCGTGACCAGCAGCCTGGAGGCAGGGAGCCAATCAGAGATGCTTGGTGACAAGACTGGCTTTTGTTGGCTCCCTGGATTGTCCTGAGTCTGAGCTTTGCAGAGTCTGCACGGAGCTGACAGCTGGAGGCAGAGACGGGGAGGGAGCCGGCTGAAAGAGCGGCCTGCGTTTTCCGGCCCGGTGGAGATTTAACTCCTGGATTCTCTCTTTCAGGATCAGTCTTTCCACCTGGCAAGTGGGTTTTTTTTTTTTGTTGGCTTCAACTTCCCTCGCCTGCCCCCAGCCTGCAGTAGGGACAAAGGGGAGACTGACGCTAATTTTCTTTTCTTTTTTAAGACTTATTTGAAAGGCAGAGAGAGAAAGAGAGAGAGAGAGATATCTCCATCTACTGGTTCATTCCCCAAATGACCTCAAAGGCTGGGGCTGGGCCAGGCTGAAGCCAGGAGCCAGGAGCTCCATCCGGGTCTCCCACGTGGGTGGCAGGGACCCAAATCCTTGCGCCACCACCACCTGCTGCATTAGCAGGGAGCTGAGTCACAAGTGCAGAGCAGCCAGGACTCCAACCAGGCACCAATATCGGGTGTCGGCGTCCCGAGTGTGAGTGGTGGCTTAGCCCGCTGGGCCCCAACCCCAACCCCACCATCTTAATTTTCCAAAGGAGAAATCTCGGAGGGGAGCCAAGTTCCCCCAAAAGAGGCCCCATGAATGCTTCATGGAATGTGAAATGAAGAGAGTGTCGCTGGGGGCCACAGCCACCGCCTGCCCCCTACAATCCCAGCATGGGCTGGAATGATCGGCCCCAGGTGCAAGTCATGCTGAGTAAGGATCATGGTTAGCTGGCGCCGCGGCTCACTAGGCTAATCCTCCGCCTTGCAGCGCCGGCACACCGGGTTCTAGTCCCGGTCGGGGCGCCGGATTCTGTCCCGGTTGCCCCTCTTCCAGGCCAGCTCTCTGCTGTGGCCAGGGAGTGCAGTGGAGGATGGCCCAAGTGCTTGGGCCCTGCACCCCATGGGAGACCGGGAGAAGCACCTGGCTCCTGCCATCGGATCAGCGCAGTGCGCCGGCCGCAGCGCGCCAGCCATGGCGGCCATTGGAGGGTGAACCAACGGCAAAGGAAGACCTTTCTCTCTGTCTCGCTCTCACTGTCCACTCTGCCTGTCGAAAAAAAAAAAGGTTCATGGTCATCTCTCCCTAGCGTCCTCTTCCTGCTCCTAGACCCCACACGCGTCCCCCGGCTTCTCAGAGGTTTCATGGGTGGCGGCTTGTGGGGCCTTTGGCCCTGGGGTGTCATTGTTTATTCTCTGTCACTTCAGCAGCTGAAATGAACGCTGACGTGGAATGAACAAGGTAAACCCTCCCCGAGTGAGCGTGACACGCCCATGGGGCGCCCCGGCAGCCTCCTACAGAGCTGTCAGGGGCTGTCCCCGCCTGGAGGGACAGCAGGGACAGCTTCTGGTGAGAGCCACGTGGCCTGCCCTGCCCTCCTTCACGTCTTGAAATGTCAGACTCCCAGACACCTGCCCTTAAGCTCATGTCCTACAATTGGCCAGTTTTAGAATTTATTTTTTATTTCTTTGGAAGTCGGAGAGAGAGGCACACAGACAGACAGACAGAGATCTCCCATCCACTGGTCACTCCCCAAATACCTGCCACAGGGGACCAGCACTGTGACAAAGCAGGCTAAGCTGCTGCCTGCAGTGCCAGCATCCCATATGGGCACTGGTTCGAGTCCTGGCTGCTCCACTTCTGATCCAGCTCCCTGCTAATGCACCTGGGAAAGCAGTGGAAGATGGCCCAAGTGCTTGTGCACCTGCTATGCATGTGAGAGACCTGGATGGAGCTCCTGGCTTCTGCCTGGCTCAGCCCTGTCCATTGAGGCCATTCGAGAAGTGAACTAGTGGATGGAAGCTAGCTAGCTCTCTCTCTCCCTCTCTCTCTCCCTCTATGTGTCTGTGTCCATCTGTAACTCTGCTTCTCAAATACAACAAATTTAAAAACTCTTTAACAAATAAAAATTTTTTTTGACAGGCAGAGTGGATAATGAGAGAGAGACAGAGAGAAAGGTCTTCGTTTTGCCGTTGGTTCACCCTCCAATGGCCACCACGGCTGGCACGCTGCGGCCAGCGCACTGCGCTGATCCGAAGGCAGGAGCCAGGTGCTTATCCTGGTCTCCCATGGGGTGCAAGGCCCAAGCACTTGGGCCATCCTCCACTGCACTCCCTGGCCACAGCAGAGAGCTGGACTGGAAGAGGGGCAACGGGACAGAATCTGGCGCCCTGACCGGGACTAGAACCCGGTGTGCCGGCGCTGCTAGGTGGAGGATTAGCCTATTGAGCCGTGGCGCCAGCCTAACAAATAAAAATTTTAAAAAATACCTGCTATAAGCCAGGGCTGGACCAGGCTGAAGCCAGGAGCCAGGAACTCCATCCAGGTCTCCCATATGGGTGGGCAGGGACCGAAGCCCGTGAGCTGCCACCTGCTGCCTCCAAGAGTGCGCGTTAGCAGGAAGCTGGAGTCAGGAGCAGAGCTGGGACTCTGGGAGCCAGGCCCTCCGACATGGGGTGCAGGCGTCGCCTGTGGCGTCTTGAGCACTGCACCAAATGTAGGCTCTGCACCATGAACTTCAAAGTACCAGTGCAGCGGCGTTTAGGCACTCAGGATATCCACGGTGGTCGGCAACTTACCACCTTGGTCCAGTTCCAAAGCACTGGGCAGGCACTCCTGGTGCCCACCCTCTCTCTCTTCCCGACCCCCAGGCACCACTAAATCTGCTTTCTGTTTCTATGGATTTGCTATGCTGGGCATTTCTTGTATATGGGGTCATTCATACACAGAACAGTCTTTTTATTTATTATTTATTTGAAAGAATTACACAGAGAGAGGAGAGGCAGAGAGAGAGAGAGAGAGAGAGAGAGAGAGAGAGAGGTCTTCCATCTGCTGGTTCACTCCCAATTGGCCACAATGGCCTGAGCTGCACCAATCCGAAGCCAGGAGCCAGGGGCTTCCTCCAGGTCTTCCCACATGCGTGTAGGGGCCAAAGGACTTGGGCCATCTTCTACTGCTTTCCCAGGCCCTAGCAGAGAGCTGGATTGGAAGTGGAGCAGCCGGGACTTGAACCAGCGTCCACATGGGATGCCGGCACCTCAGGCAGCGGCTTTACACCCTACGCCACAGCCCCGGCCCCCAGAATGTATCTTAAATTTACAGTAGAGTCAAAGGCTTAACGCTCTACTAAAGAAAGAGTTCAACAGATAGAAAGGAAGAGGGGTTGGCTCAGCAGGACCTGCCCCAGGTTTGGGATCCACAGAGAGAGAGGAGCACCTGCTGATAGGCACTGGGGTCATCCACACTGGAGGAGGGGCACATCCAGTGTGGGTGGAGGGCATGGGAGCAGGCGTGAGACGGTTTTGGGCTTAGACCGAAGGGGACAAGCTCACCTTGAAACTCCGCCCCCACTTCCCACCCCTGCCCCATGCCCCTTGCTCTTAACCCAGCTGGGAAGGTTTTCCTTAACTCCATGATACTCCCTTTGAGTACATGATTTTAGCCACCATCATAGCAAACTGCATTGTCCTGGCGCTGGAGCAGCATCTGCCAGATGACGACAAGACCCCGATGTCTGAGCGGCTGGTGAGTGACGCCCCCTTGGGACTTTCTGCTTTGCTTTTAGTGGGGTGCACTGACTGGGGTGGGGGTGGGGAGTGGCGGTACAGCAGGCTCTCCGTCCTGGACCCAACAGCCAGATCTTTGTCATAAGAGGTTTTTTTTTTTTTTTAATTTAATTGAAAGGCAGAGTGACAGATCTTCCATCCACTGGTTCACTCCCCTCCAAAATGCCTGCAACAGCCAGGGCTGGGTCAAGCTGAAGCCAGGAGCCAGGACCTCCATCCGGGTCTCCCATGGGGCTGCCAGGGGCCCAAACATCTGGGGCCATCAGTCGCTGCCTTTCCAGGTGCATTGGCAGGGAGCTGGACTGGAAGCAGAGGTGCTGGGACTTGGTGCTCTAACATAGAATGGAAGAGTCCCAGGCAGTGGCTTCATCCATTGCATCACAACTCCCACCCCAAGAGCCAGGCCTCTCGTGAGCTCCAGGAACCCACAGGGAGAAACTCTCCTGCCACACCCCCCCCAACCCTGGACACCCAGAAGACCCAGTGTCCACTAGGGTGGGGCAGACAGGCCAGTGACAAGGGGCCCCACTGCTCCTGGAAACATCACCTTCAAAAACAACACCAGCAAAATCCTTGTAAAAATGTTGGCCTTCCAGAGAACATGATGATAACATGGGTCTCAAAACTTTTATTGCACCCAAATAAATCCATCTTTTCATTGTTTCCCCAAGTCCCCGATTCAACAGCTTTTGTGGAAATTTTGTCACGTGCTCTGCCCATGCCCTTCTTTCTTTCTTTCTTTTTTTTTTTTTTTAAGTCTCCTTGATTTGCCTTTCTTGGCGGGGCGTATCTTAACGCAGGTCCCAGACAACTTGCCCACGTGGGTGTGCATTGTTGTAGATGGGGTGGCCCTGTCTTCTTGCACTGCCCAAGGACAAGCTTATCCAACAGAGTTCAGAGCGGGTCTCTCCACTCCACTGAGAACCAGCCTGCGTGTGAATTTCCATGATGGTTCCCCCTGAGCCACGGATGTGGGCTGGAAACCAAGTCCAGCTGCCTGAGGAATGGCCCACATGCTGGTTTCTGACTGGTTGTTCCTTTATGATGTGCCTCTGTGTCGTCACTCACCCTGTTCCGCTGTGGGACCTCTGTGACGTCATCCAGCTTTGCTTCTATGACGTCACCCAGCTCGCTCCACTATGACATCACTCAGTTTGTGCCTCAAGGATGTCATTCAGCTTGTTCACCTCCAGTCCCTGTGTTTCTTGTACATTCAAAACGCAACTGCTCATTCCCTAGAACTCTACTGGGCTGCACACCAGCACCAACACCCTTCCGGCAGCTGCAGCCCGGTTCTTCAGGCCCCGAGATTCTCACGTTCAGCGAGGGACCCCGCCCTCCTCTCTGCCGTCATTCCAGAACCAGAAATCACCTCGGGGTGGAGAGAAGGGGGTGTCAGACCCCACTGAGCCCCAACCCACGCGATGTTGGTGGCCTCAGGACTCCAGCGTTGGGACAAAGTTCCTTGTCCCTAAACCACAGTGCCCGAGGCTGGGGACCTGGTAAAGAACACAGCATTATTTTGCTCCGAGCTTCAGGGAGCGAAAGGTCACCCCGCTGGTTTGGCTTCCGGGAAGTCCTCCTGGCTTTGTGACGGCATGATGGCATGGCTGCCATCACCGAGGGAACCTGCGCAGGACGGAGAGGTCACGTGGTAGGACAGGAAGTCAGGGAGGGAGCACCGGAAGCCAGAGAGTGAGACAGAGTGCCTACTGCACCGGAAGTCAGAGAGTGAGAGAGAGCTCCCAGTGGGTGGGAAACCAGAGAGGGAGAGCTCATGTGGTGGGACAGGAAGTTGGGGAGGGAGGGGTCACGTGGTGGTTCTGGAAGCCAGAGTGAAAGAGAGAGCCTACTGCACCGGAAGTCAGAGAGGGAAGGATCATGTGGTAGGACAGGAAGTCAGGGAAGGAGGGGTCACGTGGTGGCTCCGGAAGCCAGAGAAGGAGGAGTCACGTGGTGGGACAGGAAGCCAGAGGTTCCGGGGCCAGGTTTGCTCTTCCATAACAGCTCACTGAGCCCTAAGTCACTCCGATGACCTCACCACCTCTCACGAGGCCCCGCCTCTTAAAGGTTCCAGCACTTCTGAACTCTGGGGACCCGGCTTCCCGTACTGTCTTGGGAAGACAAGCCATGTGCAGAGCCTAGCAGGGCCTATCCTAAACACACACACACAGAGACACACACACACACACACACACGGTGCCTCGCGACCCTATGTATTCCAGACTTGTGTTCGTGTTCCCTTAAGATGAGGCTGAGTAGCAAAGAAACGTTTGGAAGTCAATGAAGAGGGCAGCCAGTGGCAAGCTAATGGGAAGAATTGTAGGGGCAGAAAGCAAATAATGGACACTCGAGAAGCATTCTGGGTAAAAAGCCAGGTAGAGGCTCTGTGCACACCGCGTATACAGTTTAATTTCCAACAGGAGAGGTGACCGACCAGCTGGAAGCCAGGACTGTTGGGGTGTGGGGGTGCAGAACTACTTTGCCACTATTTTGGCAACATGAATGGCCATGCTGGTGTGTCCCAGTTGAGAGCCAGCCATGGAAGGGGGGGTCAGATTTTAGAGTAAGGTCAACGCACAGGCTCCAACCTTCAAAGCCCTTAGATACTATGTGGGACCAATGCCTTCCAGTAGGACTTTCTGCAATGACAGAAATCAACGCCTTCTATCTGTACCATCCAGTACAGTACCCGTGGGAAAGGTAGCTAGTGTGACTACGGAACTGCAACTTGAAATCTTACTATGTGGAGCCAGCACTGTGGCACAGTGGGTTCAGCCCCAGCCCACAACACTGTCCATAAGAGTGCTGGTTCAAATCCCAGCTGCTCTGCTTCTGATCCAGCTCCCTGCTAATGTACCTGGAGAGACAGCAGAAGATGGCCCAAGTACTTGGGCCCCTGTTGCCACATATGGGAGCCCCAAGGTCTCCCAGCCCTGGCCATCTGGGGAGTGAACCAACAGATGGAAGATATGTTCTCTCTCTCTCTCTCTCTCTCTCTCTCTCACACACACACACACACACACACACATATCTATCTCTAATCTCTCTGTCTTGCCCTCTCCCTCTGCAACTCGACCTTTCAAGTACATGAATACATACATCTTTTTTTAAAAAATAAAATGTCTTATTATGTTTAAATTAAGAGTAAATGGGCACTTGCGGCCAGGGACTTGCCATATGGGCTTGTGCGAACAGTTTGTGACGCTGGCCAAGAGGAAACAAAGCGGTCTCCTCTGCATTTCTGCTTCTCTTGCAAAGACTTTAGGACGAGAGAACCTTGGAAGGGTGCAGTGGGGGAGGGAGTGGGTGCTGGACAGCTGAGGGAGGTGGGAGGCAGGCGGTATCTCTCTGGGCGGGTCTCGCCATGCTCTGCTGCACACGAGGCACTGAACTTGTCTCCTCTGCCTTCCAGGATGACACAGAACCGTACTTCATTGGCATTTTTTGTTTCGAGGCTGGAATTAAAATTATCGCCCTGGGGTTTGCCTTCCACAAAGGGTCCTACCTAAGGAACGGTTGGAACGTGATGGACTTTGTGGTGGTGCTAACTGGGTAAGTGCCGTGCACCTGCTGAGTCCTTTCGATTTCTCTCAGAGGCGAACAATGGTGAGATTTTGGAGGTGGGATGGCGGGTGTGGCCCAGGCTGGGCCCCCTGTGTTCTTTCACGTGCACCTGCCGCCTTCTCTCCCCCAACCTGTGCCCCACCTCAGTATCTCAACAGCAGATGTTTTCTGTTGCAGTTAGAATAATGATGCTTTGCAGTTGGCTATTTGCAAAGTGCTTTTGGTCATTTTGATCACTTAAGCCTCAAAACCACCCAAGGAATTAGGAAATACTAACATTCCCATCTGACCCCTGAGGAGCCTTGAAAAACTGAGAAGAAATGGTCCGAGACCCCAGTGTCCCTGTGTGGTGGGGCAGAGGTTGGAACCTAAGGTGAGAACTTTTGAGTTTCTAACTGTTGGAGGCGCGTGGGTCCCGTCTGTTGCTTAGGGCTGTCTTGCCTTTTTTTTTTTTTTTTTTTTTTTTTGCAACTTGGTGAATGTTTGTTGGAGACTTTTGGGTGCAGGGCGTGGTTATGACTGTGGAGGAAGCCAAGCTCAAGGAGATACAGATCCTGCCTCCAAGGAGTTTTCAGGTCCGTATTTTTCAGGTCAGAGCTGGACTGATCCGAAGCCATGAGCCAGGTGCTTCCTCCTGGTCTCCCATGGGGTGCAGGGCCCAAGGACTTGGGCATCCTCCACTGCATTCCCAGGCCACAACAGAGAGCTGGACTGGAAGAGGAGCTACCCGGACAGAACCAGTGCCCCAACTGGGACTAGATCCCAGGGTGCCGGCGCCACAGGCGGAGGATTAGCCTAGTGAGCCGCAGCGCCGGTCACCTGTATTATCTTTTAACTAATCCAATTCTCTATGAACTTTGTGAAGCTCCTTTGTATAATGAGCTAGGGTTGACAGGTGTATGTGTACCCATTCTCATTCAAGGATTCTCTATAAGACAACATGAGTTGCTGTCACAAAAGATCTGAGACTAGGAAGTGGCTTCAACAACAGAAATTTGTTTCTCCTTAAAAAAGGGAGCGGATTTGATGAGCAGCCATCCAGGCTCTGTAAGGGACCCCAAGGTCTTCAGCAAACCCCAGTGTAGATGTGGCCATTATCCATGGAGTGCCGACTCCTCCTCTGCCCCGGCTGTGGTCTTCTGGGACCACTCATCATGGGGAGGTCCCCTGCACAGCCCCCTTCCCCGGGGCCATCGTTCCTGCTGCTTCTGGTCCTGTTGTGGGTCTGAGCTCCCACGATTCAGATGCCGACCGTGTGTGTTGTTCGAGACAGGAACGTTGCTTCCCCAAAGGGGAGCTGGGCGGTTTTTGTTGAGGTGTCCAGGTGTGGGTAGTCTCTGGTGAGGGCTGTGAGCTCACTCGTGTGGGCGTGGCTTTCTTGTCAAGGGGCATGGCTGTCCACTGAGGGGCGTGTCTGTGATCTCACTCGTGTGGGCGTGGCTTCTATCAAAGGGCGTGGCTACCCACCGAGAGGCGTGACTGTGGACCCACTCATGCAGGTGTGGCTTCTATTGAGGGGCATGTTTATCCATGGAGGGACGTGGCTGTGGACTCGTGTGGGCTTAGCTGTCTACTGGGGGGCATAGCAGTGAGCTCATTTGTGTGGGTGTGACTTCTATTGAGGGGTGTGGCTATCCATGGAGGGTGTGGCTGTGTGCTCACTCACGTGGGCATAGCTTCTACTGGAGGGCGTGTCTGCTGAGGGGCATGGTTGTGGGCTCACTCGTGTGGGCATGGCTTCTATTGAGGGACGTGGTTATCCACAGAGGGTTGTGGCTCTGGGCTCACTTTGTGTGGGCGTGGTTTGTACTGAGGGGCATGGTTGTGTACTGAGGGGTGTGGCTGTCCTCTGTGGGCTGGTCCCTCAGTCCTGTGTCTTGGGGCCTTGGCACACTCCAGGGACAGGATGTGGCACTGGGCATTTTTCTGTTACTGTGCTAGGAAATTTGCCTGTGAAGCAGTCCCTTGGCCAAGTTCTTGTCGAAAAATGTTTGCTAAAGATATTCAAGGGCCAATGTTTGGTCTAGTGGTTAAGGCACTTTTTATTTCTCATTAGTCCCTCAAGAATACAAGATAATGACTGTTTATGTGGTGGTTACATTGTATAAGGTGTAAGAAGATCTACAGATGATTAAAGGGCTGTGGGGCTGTGTCCATTTATTTCAAGAAGTAGAGTTACAGATGGGGGGGGGGAGAGAGAGTGTGTGTGTGAGAGAGAGAGAGAGAGAGAGAGGGAGAGGTCTTCCATTTGCTGGTTCACTCCCCAAATGGCCAGAGCTGAACCAATCTGAATCCAGGAGCCAGGAGCTTCTTCTGGGTCTCCCATGTGGGTGCAGGATCCCAATGACTTGGGTCATTATCTACTGCTTTTCCAGACCATAGCAGAGAGCTGGATTGGAAGTGGAGCAGCCAAGACTCAAACTCGTGCCCGTATGGGATGCCGGCACTGCAGGCGGTGGCTTTACCCACTACACCACAGCGCCGGCCCCTGTGCATAGCTTCTGTGCAAATATTATGCCATTTTATAGAAGGGACTCGAGCAGCTACAGATGCAGGTGTCAGTGGGAGGTTCTGGAGTGGGGAACAGCTGTCTGTGGCACTGCTTCGTGGGCATGAAGTTTCTGTATCAAGGTCTTCTTCCACAACCCGCCTCTTGTGCTGCATGTGGGATCCATCTAACGAGAACACGTCTCATTCACCCACCCTCGGAGCTGTGCAGTGCCCAGCGGGATGGACGTTAGGGACCGCATTTACCCACTTCTGTCTGCTTCCTGCCTGGGGCTGTTTCGATAGCAGCTGCGTCTGGCTGGGGCGTGTACCCAGGAGTGGAACTGCTGAGTTGTGGACTCCACGCATCTTCAACCTCGCTGGATGTTGCCAAATTGCCCTGAGTGGTTGTGCCAATTTACGTTCCCAGAGGCTGTCTGTGCTGGCAGGAAGCAGCTTTAAAAACCCCTGGCTCTTGAAAGACCTGAAGAAACTCCTGTGCTGTCTTTTTTAAATTTATTTATTGGAAAGGCAGAGTTATAGAGGACCACAAGGGGAGAGAGAGAGATCTTCCATCCGCTGGTTCACTCCCCCCAAATGCCTGAAACAGCCAGGACTGGGACCAGGCTGAAACCAGGAGCCAGACGCTCCATCCGGATCTCCCATGCAGGTGCAGGGGCCCAAGGACTTGGGCCATCTTCCACTGCTTTCCCAGGCCACAGCAGAGAGCTGGATCAGAAGTGGAGCAGCCAGGACTTGAACCCACAATGCTGACCCCTAGTGAACACTTTTTGATTCATTCACTGTCTTCCCAGATTTCCCAAGCAAAGCATGGCAGTGAAACATGGCTCATTTTCCCATGAACTCCCAAGATCTCCCTCTACTTGTGCAAAGCTGGGTGGAAAAACTCTTCCCTGTGGATTTCTTTTTCATTTGTTCTTCAAAGCCTCTGAGAAAGTCTAACTTTGTCATTTGATCAAACCCTGTTAAAGCATATATTTGCATTGTATTTGAAGTTCTGATCTGAAAAATGTGTTGGGGGAAGGTTTCCGAGGCTCGGCCGTGAGTTGGAGATGACAGAGCTCTCCCTGTGATGCCCAAAGATGGAGCGCCACACACAACCCAGGGACCGTGTCACAGCACGTGTGGCTCAAGGAAGAGGGTGTTGTCTCTGCCCGCCGCCACCAGCACCTGTAGCTGCTCAGTGGGGTGGGTCGAGCTGGGAGGTGAAGATGCTTCTGAGGATGGAGATGGGCTGCAATTATAAGAAGGCAAGGCCCAGGGATGGCGTTGAGGCACAGTTGGCTGATTCTCTGCCTGCCACACGAGCTTCCTATATGGGCGCTGGTTCGAGTCCTGGCTGCTCCACTTCTGATCCAGCTCTCTGCTATGGCCTGGGAAAGCAGTGGAAGATGGCCCAAGTCCTTGGGCCCCTGCACCCGCATGGGAGACCTGGAAGAAGCTCCTGGCTCCTGGCTTCCTCCTGGCCCCAGCCCTGGCTGTTGCAGCCATTTGGAAAGTGAACCAGTGGACAGACTCTCTCTCTCTCTCTCTCTCACTTTCTCTCTCTCTCTCTCTCTCTCTCTCTCTCTCTCTCTCTCCAACTATGCCTTTCAAATACATCAATACATCTTTTAACAAAAAGAAGATGGAGATGGGGCCCATTCACTGACAGACAGATGGAGACGGTCCAGGAACCCATGGCAGATTGCCCGTCAGTTAAACTTGGGATGGAGGAGTTCTGAGTGTTCAGCATCTGTGATGTTTGTGACTCTGTGAGCACAAATACTCCCTTTTGGGTGGTCCTGTGCAACTGCTCTAGGTGTGCAGCAAATCTGCTGAGGATCAGAGGCAAGGAAAAGACCCGAGTACTGGGCAGCCAGCAGGAAACGATGCTGATTTTAAGGTTTCTGGTAGCATTGCCAAACTTGAGGGCTCCATGGACACTGGACGGGCCAGCCCCTCCATTCCACTCACAACAAAGCTGAGATGCAGAGAGGCTGCGCTGCCCTGGGTCTGTGGATTCATATGTTGATGGGCGCTTGGGTTGATTCTGCGTTTGGTGGTGGGGTTATGCACATGATGTATGCACAGATCTCTCCAAATCCATTTGCATTTCTGCCCAGTCCGTACTCAGGAATGGGATTGCTGACTTGTGTGTGGCAGTTCTGCATTTAATATTTGCTCATTGTATTTCTCCAGTCCTTTTTTGTTTTGTTTTTTTTTTTTTTTTTTTTTGACAGGCAGAGTGGATAGTGCGAGAGAGAGAGAGACAGAGAGAAAGGTCTTCCTTTGCCATTGGTTCACCCTCCAACGGCCACCGTGGCCGGTGCACTGCAGCCAGCGCACCGTGCTGATCCGATGGAAGGAGCCAGGTGCTTCTCCTGGTCTCCCATGGGGTGCAGGGCCCAAGTACTTGGGCCATCCTCCACTGCCTTCCCGGGCCACAGCAGAGAGCTGGCCTGGAAGAGGGGCAACCGGGAAAGAATCCCCGACCGGGACTAGAACCCGGGGTGCCAGCGCCGCTAGGTGGAGGATTAGCCTATTGAGCTGCGGCGCCGGCCTTCCAGTCCTTTTTTAAGAAAAGATTTTATTTACTTATTTGAGAGGTAGAATTACAGAGAAAGAGAGAGACCGCGCGACAGAGAGCACTCTCGTTCTCTAGTTCACTCCCCAAACGCCCTCAAGAGTTGGAGCTGGGCTCAACCAAATCTGGGCGCTGGAAGCTCTGTCCAGGTGTCCCCTGTGACCTGGCAGAGATCCAAGGACTTGAGCTGTTCCCTGCTCCCTCCCAACAATGACGCCCGTCAGCCAGGAGCTGGAATCAGGAGCAAGAGGCAAGTTTGAAACTCAGGCAGTTGATGACGCCTGTGTTATGGTTTCTTTCCCTTCAAATGTACACAAACCTCTCTCAAATGGTAACAATGTATCACAATGTACACACAAGCACAGAGTGCACAAGGTGGCATTTGCAGTTGCCAGCCAGCGAGGGAAAGCAACACATAGATGCAGTATTAAGTCATAGCTTCCTAGAATTAACCCCAATGCAGGCTGTGGTGCTGGATGGATTTCGCAGCCTCCTCCTATTGCTGCTCCCCAAAGCCAAGCCACACGTGGGGAGGTGCAGCTAGTGAAGCTGCCGCTATGACACCAGCTCCCCAGTTCAAGTCCTGGCTGCTCCGCTTCCCAATCCAGCCCCCTGCTGATGCACCCTGGGAAGGCAACAGCTGGTGACGGGCCAAGCGCTGGGGCCCCTGTCACCCATGTGGGAGACCCGGATGGAGCTCCTGGCTCACCGCCTTTGGCCTGGCCCAGCCCTGGCTGTTGCAGCCATTTGGGGAGTGAATCAGCAGACGGATCTCTCTCTCTCTCTCTCTCTCTCTCTCTCTCTCTCTCTCTCTCCCCTTCCACCATACTCTGCCTTTCCAATGGATCATAACAAATAAGTCTTCTGTTTTAAAAGAAAGTTGTATGTGAATTGTTGGCCACTCAGGTATTTTGTGGCTCTGACCCCAAGAGGTTTAACCACTCACCCAAAGTCACCTCATACGGAATGGATCCTGGACTTGAACCCACACCATACCAGAATCTAGAATCTAGCTTGGTGAGCCTGACATGATTCCCCACAATCAAGCTTTGCCAAGGAAACAGCCTGGAGAGTTTGAGTGCTTTAGGGTAGAGACTCAGGGAGACACTTCCTTCCCTTGTCAAATCAGGGGTTCTGCTGCAGCGAGGGGACAAGGAGGTGACCAGCAGTGGGATAGCCCAGTGACTCAAGGCCTGGACTTCAGAGTCACAGCAGGCTCTGCCCACTCTGACCTTGTGACCCTGACTTGATATCTTTAAAAAAAAAAAACAGAAAAAAGATTTATTTATTTGTGTGAAAGGCAGAGTTACAGAGAGATAGAGATAGAGATAGAGAGAGAGAGAGAGAGAGAGAGAGAGGTCTTCCATCCACTGGTTCTCTCCCCAGATGGTCACAACAGCTGGAGCTGGGCCAATTGGAAGACAGAAGCCAGGAGTTTCTTCAGGGTCTCCCATGCAGGTGCAGGGGCCAAGGACTTGGGCCATCTTCCACTGCTTTCCTAGGCCATAGCAGAGAGCTGGATCAGAAGTGGAGCAGCCAGGACTCGAACCCACGCCCCTATGGGATGCCAGCACTGCAGGCGGTGGCCTTACCCACTGTGCCACAGCACCAGGCCCACACACCTGATTCCTTCAGCTCCTCTCTAAATGCACCTGCAGCTGCACTGGGTGGTTCCCACACAGACTCCTCTCTCAGGAACCCCCACCCCACTCCCACCCCCCAACACTCATGTCTGTCTGCGTCTCCATCAGAGGGCCTTCTCCGACTGCATGGAGTCTGCTCAGCCCACATTTCCGATGCTTGGCACCCCCAGGAGCGTCCTGTAACCCCTGATCTGGGCAGTCAGCACACCAGTGCTGTGGCTTTCCCACTAATAGCCGAGTTACGTTACACAGCGATGCCCGATGCCCCCAGCGAGACTCAATTCCAGTTGCTTGTAGTGAAGCCCTCTAGTTCCGTGTGTGTAGCCTCCACAAATCCCTTCCTCCCCAGATTTCTCATTCCTTGGTTCACCTCCTAAGTCACCCATCTGCCTCCACGTCCTTGGAATTTGCTTTCCCAGGATCGCAAACCCAACTCAGGGAGCCAAAGTTGGAGAGTTACAGCTTTCAGGACCCCGGACAGTGCCCAGTGCCCTGCCTCAGCACCATGGACAGTGCCCCAACTCCCTTCTGTCCTATCTGCTCCATGCTGGGGTGGGAGCCACAGCCAGGTGACCTTGTACCCTAGCGAGCTCCTTGGCCATTTCCCTTGGTGGGGCTGGAGAAGACTCCGCCACCCATCCCTCCAAGTCTGGGAGCCCTTGTAACTTGAAGTGCTTTCCCGGCGGCGGGGGGCGGGGGGTATCTGACCGCTGTTTCCACGGTTTCTTGAGCTAATGACACCTCTCCTCCCTCCGGGACAGGGAGTGGAAGCGCTGTGCCTTGCTTCTGTCTGGGAAGGACCCAGTTCGACCCCAAGAGCAAGACCTACCCCTTCTCCGGGGCTTCTGTTACTGTGAGGTCTTCAAAAAGTTCATGGACAATGTGTATCATAAAAACAAAAGGCTACACATGGATTTCAGATTTTTTTTTGCAGCAAAGTGAACTTAGCTTTGGATTCCATTTTTTTTCCCTCAAACTTTTTCAATCATCCTGGTAGGGTGACAAAGCTGAGATTTGGTTGGGTCGAGAACGAGGGAAGCCTCCTCTTTCCCCGATGGCTCCTGATTCTACCCTGGCCGCTAGGGGTCACGTCCAACGTCAAGGCTGTGAGTGCTTTTGTCTCCAGCTTGGATCTCTCTCGAAGCTTCCACTTGGGAGAATGTTCGCAGGTGTCTCACGTTCAAGGTGTCCGAAGCCCCTGCCCTGAACAGTTCCCCTTCCTGCCCCTCCCCGTGTCAGAGAAGTTCTGCCCTTCTAGGGCCCCAGGCCAAAAGCCTCAGCATCTCTTCCCGTGTCCCTTCCCCATGGCTAAGCCTGCACACCTTGTAGACTCGGGGCTGGCATATGGTGCATGGGGTTAAGCTGCCGCCTGTGGTGCTGGTGTCCCATACCAGAGCCCAGTTGGCTGCTTTGGTGGCACCAATATGAACAACTTTGTGCAGAAGGAGGGAAGTGGGTGTTGTCTGAGCAGGGAAGCATTCTTAGGCCCACTCTGCATGGTTGTACAGGTTGCACATGGAACAAGGAGGCCGGTGTGTGTTTTCTAAATGTGTAACTCCACTCAGCTTAAACCACTTGTGGGGACATCAGAGGCTAAGGAGGATCTGGTGTTGAGGCCCAGGTGCCCTCTGGCCCTGATGAGCTGGGATTTCAGCAGCCAAGGCCTCATAGTGTGATCAGGGGGTCACAGAACTCAGTAGAGCAGCCCCTCCTGCTGCTGGCGACAGGCGGAGGCTTGCTGGTAGAGACCAGCAGCTTTTCAGGGGGCTCAGCCCCCACTTGGGAGCCCCGGCTGATCCACTTCCCATCCAGCTCCCTGCTGATCTACCTGGGAAGGCAGCGGAAGAGGACCCAAGTGCTTGGGTCCCTGCCGCCCATGTGGGCGGCCGGGATGGAGCTCCAGGCTCCTGGCTTCTGCCTGGCCCAGCCCTGGTTGTTGCTGGCACTTGGGGAGTGAACCAGGAGATAGAAGATCTCTCCCTATCTCTCACTCTGCCTTTCAAGTAAAATAACCAAAGGAAAAAACCACAATGGGGAAATTGCCCCACTTAGCTTTGCAAGCGTCCCCGCTAGGCAGCTGCCAGGGCCCTGCCTGCTCACATGCACTTGGGTCTCCCAGCCACAGGGCCTTTGCATGTGCCATACAGAGTTTTGGTCCTACTGGCAATGGGCAAATAAAGATATCGCTAGGGCTTTACAGATGACAAAATTGAGTCCCAGAGATGCTAGAGGACTTGCCCCAAGCCTCCCAGCTTAGAAAGTGGGCAGAATCAGCATTGGAACACAGAAGCTGTTAGCCACAGCGCTGAGCCGATGGAGTGAGTGCAGGGTTGCAACCCAGTGCTCTCTGACGCGGGCACCTGGGAAGCAAAGACCGTGGTCTCAAACATTCCCTGCTGGTCTCAGCCCCTGGCAGATGAAGTCCATAGTGCTGATTTATGTGTTTATTTGAAACACACACACAGAGAGAGAGAGAGAGAGAGAGAGAGAGACATCCTACAAATGTCCCCAACGGCCAGGACTGGGCCAGGCTGAAGCCAGGAGCTCCATCCAGGTCTCCCACATGGGTGGCAGGGACCCAAGCCCCTGAGCCATCGCCTGCTACCTTGTCAGGTGCATCAGCCGGGAGCTGGATCAGAAGTGGAGGAGGTGGGACTCGAACCTGGCACTGTGATATGGGATGTGGGTGCCCCAGACACCCAGCGCATCATGTCAGCTGTAACATAAGAGCATGCCGCAGGGGGTGGGGAGAGGATGTGTGAAGCACCTCCCTGCCCAACTCGCCACTCAGGGGCCTTAAAATACCCCCCGCCCCGGTTTTAGGAAATGACCGGCCGTGGCTGTAGGGATCCAGCATGTGGCATTGGAGATGAAATTCAAGAGGCTGAGAGCCTGGAGAAACCAGGGCAGGCCTGCCGCTGGGGACAAGGACTGGAGATGGAGCTAATTTAAGTAGGCTGAAGGGGAGAGAGAGAGAGAGAGCACGCACGACCGTGCCAGCGGCCAGGGCTGGGCGTGGGGGCTTGCTTGGGGACATCAAGAGCTCAGGCCCCAGCCAGGGAGGACGCTGAACAAGGGAACCTGAGACACAGACCCCAGTTCAAGTTCAAGGAAGAAAGAGTGACAGGTGCAAAAATTGAGTCCCTGCATATCAGGCGGGGTTGGGGAGGAGGTTCTTCAGAAAGGTCACAGATGGACAGGGCTTTGGGGACAGAGGTTAAGACACTGCTTGGGGCACCCACATCCCGTGTCTGAGTGCTGAGTTCAAGTCCAGCTCACTGCTCCTGCGCACCCTGGGAGGCAGCGGTGACGGCTCGAGTCCCCACCACCCACGTGGGAGACCCAGGGGAAGCTCCTGGCTCCTGGCTTCGGATCAGCGCAGCTCCAGCCATTGCATCCATTTGGGGAGTGAACCATCGGATGGAAGACCTCTCTCTCTGCCTCTCTGTAATTCTGCCTTTCAGATAAATAAATAAATCTTTAAAAAGAAGAAGAAGAAGCAGGGAGTGAATCAAACAGTGAGGAGCCCAAGAGAAGCAAAGAAACACATGCAGTAGGCTCAGGCTACCAGGGTTCCCAGGCTGACCACGAAGTCCATGAGGAAGGTCAGGTTCAAGGGCAGAGACTCCAGGAGGCAGGAAGGGGCAGGGCATTCAGATTTGGGAAACCGCAGAAACCCTGGTGAAAGCCGCGCCTCTGCCGCTCTCTGGCTCTGGGGCCTCTCTGACCCTCAGTCTTCCTATCAGTGAAATGGGGTGATGCTTCTCTTCTCCCAGCTGTGGGGGTGATGAGGCGGCGAGCTGGTGAAAGGGGCCTGCTCCAACGTTGCTCTCAGGGGGCCGGTGTCATGGTGCAGGGGATGAAGCTGAGACCCGCGATGCTGGCATCCCATATTGGAGTGCCAGCTGCTCCACTCCCTTTTTTTTTTAAATTTATTTATTAATTTGAAAAAATTACAGAGAGGCAGAGAGAGAGGTCTTCCATTTACTGTTTCACTCCCCAAATGGACGCAATGGCCAGAGCTGGGCTGATCCGAAGCCAGGAGCCAGGAGCTTCCCCTGGGTCTTCCACGCAGGTGCAGGGGCCCAAGGACTTGGGTCATCTTCCGCTGCTTTCCCAGGCCATAGCAGAGAGCTGGATTGGAAGTGGAGCAGCCAGGACTTGAACCGGCGCCCATATGGGATGCCGGCGCTGCAGGCAGTGGCTTTACCCACTGCGCCACAGCGCTGGCCCCATAAAAGATTTTTCAGCGTGTGCTTCCTCTGTGCTAAATAGCAGATCCAAGAATGCAAGAGCGGGACAGCCTGGACAGGGTATGCACCATGACTGACAGCACCCAGGGAGTCTCTGTTAACTCTTTGCCTTGGGCTCATTGGAGAAGCTGACGCTTCCCCACCCCCACCCCGCCCTGCCCTAGAAAGCTCGGTGTTTGCACGCACGGTGCGTGGGAATGGAGAATTCACCCGCTGGCTGGCAGGAGACCCCGCCCCTGTGCCCCCTAGCTCAGGCTCTGTGTGGGATGTTGCCGTTGCTGCTGCTGCCGCCACCGCTCGCAGCCTTGGAGGACTCTGTCCTGCTGTCACCACAGCCACTGGGCACCCAGAGCTCCGGCTGACAGCTCTCCCTTCCCGTCCCTGCCCAATGGAGTGGAAACCCCGCAGGACTTGGGCACCGAGAGTGTGCACCCCAGTGCCGAGTTGCAGACTTAGCACTGTGCTCCTCCTGCTTGCCGGATGCAAGCCGACAGCTCGACAGCTGGCCGGCCGCCGAGGGCCAGCAGGCGCCTGGCAGTTGCTTTGTGATCCTGACAACTCCCGGCCACCACCTGGCACAGCAGGTGGTCTCTGGAACAACCCTGAGCCTTGAGGCGGGGGTCGAAGCCGTGCTTGGGAGCTGCCCTGGGGAACTCCAGTTGGGTCTCTCCCCACTGCAGTGGGTGGCAGCAGAGACCCGAGTGCCTGAGCCATCCCCTACCGTCTCCCAGGGCGTGTATTAGCAGGGGGCTGGATTCAGGAGCTGGAGCCAGGAACTGAACCCAGGCTCTCCTGATGTGGGTGTCTTAAGCTCTCCTAGCTGCTGGGGCAAACACCCCCACGGTCAGAATCTTTCATCTTCCAGAATGGAAGCTCGACACCCTGCACCTCTCACTACCCGCCCTGCCTCCCTCCATCCCAGGCATCCACCATTCCTGCTTCCGGTCTCTGAGAATCCCATGACCTTAGGTACCGCCCCCAGGTGGAATCCAGCAGCAGGTATCTGTCCGCATCTGGCTTATTTTATTTAGTGAAATGTCTTCAAGGTAGACCCACATTGTGGGCTGTGTTAGAATGGCCTTTTCCTCTTTAAGACTGAAATAACACTCCAGGGCCGGCACCGTGGCATAGTAAAATATAAATAAAATAGATAAATAAAGATGATAAACAGATACAGATACATAGATATAGATAGTAGGTAGATGATAGATGAACATAGATATAGATAGATCAATTAATCAATCAATTGATAGATTGATCTCTCATCCGCTGGTTCACTCTCCAAATGCCCACAACAGCCAGGGCTGGGCCAGGCTGAAGCCAGCAGCCAGGAGCTCCATCCGGGTCTCCCAGCGGTACTGGGATATGGGATGCTGGAGGCACCGCAAGTATCTTTTTGAGTCTCTGCCGTTGATCTTCTGGGTGAACTCTTCGCAGTGCAACTGCTAGCTTAGATGGTGTTCTGTGCTTACTTGTGTTTTTTAAGGAATTGTCTTATTAAGACTTTAATTAAAACTGAATAAGGCTTAACATTCTGTCCCTCATCCACATTAGCCACAATTCAGATGGTGGATGGCCATGGGTGGGAGTCACTGTCCCGTGGGCTAGCGCAGATAAACTGCCTTTCCCAGCCCTGGGAGCTCCAGCAGACAGCACACTTCGGCATGGACACGGGCCAGGCATTCTGCAGTCCCAGATCTGTCCCTCACCCACAGGACCTTGGACAGCACCTCGGACAGCACCTCCAGGCCCCTTGGAATTTTTTGCCTTGCAGATAAAATCAGAAACAATTGGCTTCTGGTGCAGGCATTTGGCTTCGCAGTTAAAATGCGTACCATCTTGCATATCAGAACACCTGGGTTGGAGCCCCAGCTCTGCTCCCAATTCCAGGCTCTTGCTAACGCAGCAGGTGGGTGACTCAAGTGCTTGGGTCCCTGCCACCCATGGGGGATACCTGGATGGAGCTCCTGGCTCCTGGTTTCAACCTGGTCCGGTCCTGGCTATTTCAGGCACTTGGTCTCAGAGGAAGCTAATGTCTCCCCTGGTCTTCCTGCACTTGTGCTACTGTAACAAAATACTACAGACCCCATACTTTCCAGATCAGAAAAATTTTATTTCTTGCCATTCGGAAGGCTGGGAAGCCCTCGGGTGAATCGGGGTGAGAATCTGGATGAGGGTTCTGTTCTTGCGTGATTTCAAGATGGTGCCTTCTTGTGCACCCTCCCCCCACCATGGGGTCCTCATGGGGCAAGAGGGGGCAAACTCCATCCATCAAGCCCTTGTGTTAGGGCAACTAATCCACCCAGGCACAAGGAGTGGAACTCTCATTCTTAATACTCTCCCAAATCCCCTACTTTTTAATTCTGCCACCATGTAGATAAATCTTCTACACATGGCTAGGAGGAGACATTCAGACCGTAACGCCCCTCCCTCAGCTCCCATCCACTTTGCTGGATTCTCTTTCCCAGCATCTCTTGCACCTGGACGGGGTCACAAGGTGCAAACTGGCCAATGGGATGCGGGGGGAAGTGATGGAAGCTGCTTCGAGGTCGGAGCCTTGGAGCTTCCTGCAAGATCCACCGCGTTTCCCTCTCCAGCCCCAGCCCAAGTCTCTTGTGCTCTTGAAGTCTCAAGTTTCTTGAGACTTCCGGCACTGTAACCCCCTCATTCCAGCAGCCTGTGTCCCCATGGTCCCCAAAATCACTTTGAGGAAAGGCCCTTCAATGAATAATCGGGGTTGGGGAGCAACGGAGAGAGAGGTCTTCCATTGGCTGGTTCACTCCCCAATTGGCCGCAACAGCCAGAACTGCACCAGTCCAAAGCCAGGAGCCAACGATGCGGCGTAGCAGGTAAAGCCACCACCCGCAGTGCCGGCATCCCATTTGAGTGCCACTTCAAGTCCCAGCTGCTCCACTTCCAATCCAGCTCCCTGCTAATGTGCCTGGGAAAGTAGCAGAAGATGGTCCAAGTGCTTGGGCCCCTGTACACATGTGGGACACCCAGAAGAAGCTCCTGGCTCCTGGCTTCAGATCAGCCCAGCTCTGGCCATTGTGGCCATTTGGGGAGTGAACCAGTGGTTGGAAGACCTCTCTCTGTCTCTCTGTCTCTCTCTCTCTCTCCCTCCCTCCCTCTGCCTCTCTGTAACTCTGCCTTTAGATAAATAAATCTTTAAAAAAAAGAAGTTGATTGAGCAAAAACAGAACTGTTTATCACAGCTGTATTAGGATAGAGTCATCATTGAAATGAATCTGCCCCCAAATTTCAGCAGCCCAAGGGGTGACAGATTATTTCTAGTCCACGGCCCAGGCGGATTCACTGGCATTCATTGGCGTCTGCTCCATACGGTCACCAGTGCTCCAGGCGCCATCCGTCTGGTGGTTCTTCCATCCCCGGGGACTCTGCTGTATCCTGTCCAGTTGGAAGCAGATAAGAGAAGGGAAACAATATGGTGGATCTTGCAGGAAGTTTTACAGCCCCTACCTAGGAGCGGCTTCTGTCACTTCCTGCCACATCTCGTTGGCCAGATTTCATCTTGTGACCATGCCTAGCTGCAAGAGGTGCTGGGAAATAGAATCCAGCAAAGTGTCCAGAGAGATGAGAACGTCTCTAGCCAGCCCACCCCTACCCAGGTGTGCGCTGTTTTTCTAGTGAGATCTGTTGGTTCTGTGTCCAACCACAGACTGGACCACGATGCTTCACACACGACCCAAAGACTGCGTGTAAAAACCTAAGCCTGATTTTCCTCCTGTCTTGCTCAGTCTCACGACTTCCACTCCAAGTCTCCAAGGCAAGGACTTAAAAGCCAATTGCTGCTTCCTTCCTCTTCTCTCTTCCCGTGGACACAACCCCCACATCTCTCACGCCACCTTCCAAATGTCCATCAGAGGCGTCCACCCAGTTTTCTGCATCTCCCACCCTTCTCAGGTCAAGGTCACCTAGTCCCTCGCCTGGACCACTGTTGGGCTGCCACTCCTTCTTTCCAATGTTCTGAGCATCCAATCAAGCCATTTAAAAAAAAAGAGAGAGATTTATTTATTTATTTGAAAGAGTTACACAGAGAGAGGAGAGGCAGAGAGAGAGAGAGAGAGAGAGAGAGAGAGGTCTTCCATTCACTGGTTCACTCCCCAATCGGTTGTAACAGCCAGAGCTGAGCTGATCCAAAGCCAGGAGCCAGGAGCTTTTTCTGGGTCTCCCACATGGGTGCAGGGGCCCAAGGACTTGGGGCATCTTCCACTGCTTTCCCAGGCCATGGCAGAGAGCTGGACCGGACGGAAGTGGAGCAGCTGGGAGTTGAACCAGCGCCCATATAGGATGCTGGCACTGCAGGCGGCAGTTTTACCTGCTAGGCCACAGCACCAGGCCCCAACCAAGCCGTTTTTATTGGGCTAACAATTAAGTCAAATCACGTCCCTTCCCATGTTAAAAAAAAAATGCCTTTTAACATGGTCTTCAACCCCTTTGAAATCAGTGGAAGCACCTTTTGTTTTTAAATATTTATTCTAGAACAATTTTTGACTTCCAGAGAGCTTTGAAATACAGTTCAGAGAGTGCTCATTGTACACCCGTCATCCAGTTTTCCCTGTGGTTAACATCTTACATTGCCACAGGGTACCTATCAGAACTAAGAAATGGACATGTCTATGTTGCTGGTAGCTAAAGCTAAAGAATGCTGTTGGAATCCCAATATGGGAAGCAAAAAAAAAAAAAAAAAAAAAAAAGGAGCTTTGGGATCTGGATCTGGTGTTTGGTGCATATTGGAGTGCCTGGGTTTGAGTCCCAGCTCTGCTGCCATTTCCAGCTTCCTGCCAGTGCAAACCCTGGGAGGAGCAGCTCAAGAAGTTGGGTCCCTGATGCCCACGTGGAAGACCTGGATGGAATTCCTGGCTCCTGGGTTTTGGGGGGAGTGAACCAGCAGATGTACTTCTCTCTTGCTCACTCTCACTGTCACTCTCACTCTCTCATAAATAAGGTGAATTAAATTGTAAAAAGAAAAAAAAAAAGATCAAGGGTGCTTTGAAGCTAAGAAAGACTTTCCAGAAAGTTCCAGAAAGTCCCAGAGACAAAGACTACCCTTTCCTTCTTGCCATCTTCCTTCATTCAATCATGCCACCAACGTGCACGGAACATCTGGTGTGTGCTGGGCCATCATCTTCTGGGTGACAGGAACAAAAGTCACGGTCTAGAGCTCACGAGGCTGACCATGTAGTGGGGCAGGGGTAGCCCACAGATGAGAGGCTCAGTGAATAATGTATGCAATAACGTATGCAGTCATGGAATCGTGTTGAATGCTATGGAGACAGATATATGTAGAAGGCTGTGATTTTAAGCAGGGTGACCCAGGAAGGGCTCACGGAGGATGTGAAAGAATGACTCGACCTTCTTCAGTGAGAGCAGTGGTCATGGTTGGGGAGGTAACTGCCCTGGTTTGGGCAGGTGGTAGTCGCTGGCTCCAGGATCCATTCAACGTATACAGACGGCCAGATTTGCAGGTGCACTCGGTGTGAACTTGGAGGAGGCAGACAAACGTCATGGTTGGACCCCTGGGGATCGGAAGGATGGGGTTTTCCACCAGCTGAGTTGGGGCAGGGATGTCAGGGCAGGTTATCAGTCAGCCTTTCCTTACTACAATGAAATACCTGCCAGGTAGATCCTTCGATAGGGAAGAAAAGCTCATTTGCCTCACGGTTCTGGAGACTCAAGTGTGAGGTTGGTTGTCCCCTTGCTTTGGCCTCTGAGAGTTGGCATTGGGGGGTGTGGAAGCAGGATCCCAGGGCAAGCCAGGAAGCAGAGAGAGCAGTAGCACCCATTTGAAAGAGAGGGAGAGATAGAGATAGAGATAGAGATAGAGATAGAGATAGAGATAGAGATGATAGAGATAGATAGATAGATCGATCGATCTTCCATCCACTGGTTCACTCCCCAAATGGTCGCAATGGTCTGAGCTGGGTCAGGCTGGAAGCCAGGAGCCAGGACCTTCATCTGGGTCTCCCATGTGGGTGGCAGGGTCCCAAGCACTTGAGCCGTCACCTGCTGCTTTCTCAGGTGCATCAGCCGAGGAGCCAGACCTGAAGTGGAGCAGCTGTGACTAAACTGGAACTCATATTGTATGCCAACATCACTGGCGGTGGCTTAACCCAGCCGGCACGACCCAGGCTTTTAGAACCAACCCTGTCACGGGAGCTACCTTCCTGGGACATATCCCCAGTGCCCT
This sequence comes from Oryctolagus cuniculus, assembly GCF_964237555.1. NCBI lineage: Eukaryota > Metazoa > Chordata > Mammalia > Lagomorpha > Leporidae > Oryctolagus > Oryctolagus cuniculus. The sequence continues at coordinate 62,688,543 of NC_091447.1, read as the reverse complement.
GATGACTTCCCACGAAGCCCAAACTCTGAGGCATCAACACTGGATTAAATTTCCATCCTCTTAGTACCCGTAACTTACAACGTCTGCTTGAGCTCAGAACCAAACCCCATGCCAACTGTAGAGCAGGTGTAGAGGCCAGCTTTGAACACACTAAGTTTCAGCTGCCTGCTAATGGATGATGCTACTGACTGATGACCTGAGTCTCAAGTTCAAGGAAGGGAAATAGAGATGCAGATGGAGGGGGCAGCCTGCAGAGGTTGTGTTCCTGGGTGGGTGGAGTTAAAAGATAAATGTATTTTAGTGCAAATGTTTTTTTTTTTTTTAATTCTGGCACTGTTTTTTTTTTTTTTTTTTTTGACAGGCAGTTAGACAGTGAGAGAGAGAGACAGAGAGAAAGGTCTTCCTTCTGTTGGTTCACCCCCTAAATGGCCACTACAGCTGGTGCTGCGCCGATCCGAAGCCAGGAGCCAGCTGCTTCTCCTGGTCTCCCATGGGGTGCAGGGCCCAAGCACCTGGGCCATCCTCCACTGCACTCCTGGGCCACAGCAGAGAGCTGGCCTGGAAGAGGGGCAACCGGGACAGAATCCGGCGCTCCGACTGGGACTAGAACCTGGTGTGCCGGTGCCACAGGCAGAGGATTAGCCTAGTGAGCTGCAGCACCAGCCTGCACTGGTTTTTTTGTTTTTGTTTTTTTTTTTTATTTTTTTTTATTTTTTATTTTTTTTTTTTATTTTGACAGGCAGAGTGGACAGTGAGAGAGAGAGACAGAGAGAAAGGTCTTCCTTTGCCGTTGGTTCACCCTCCAATGGCCGCCGCGGCCGGCGCGCTGCGGCCGGCGCAGCGCGCTGATCCGATGGCAGGAGCCAGGAGCCAGGTGCTTTTCCTGGTCTCCCATGGGGTGCAGGGCCCAAGCACCTGGGCCATCCTCCACTGCACTCGCTGGCCACAGCAGAGGGCTGGCCTGGAAGAGGGGCAACCGGGACAGAATCCAGCGCCCCGACCGGGACTAGAACCCGGTGTGCCGGCGCCGCTAGGCGGAGGATTAGCCTAGTGAGCCGCGGCGCCGGCCCTGTTTTTGTTTTTTTATGTGAAAGAGTTACACACAGAGAGAAGGAGAGGCAAAGAGAGAGAGAGAGAGAGGTTTTCCATCCACTTCCATCGGAAGTGGAGCAGCCAGGACTCAAACTGGCACTCATATGGGATGCCAGCACCGCAGGTGGCTTTACCCGCTATGCCACAGCACTGGCCCCAATAGCAGCTCTTTTTAAAGAGTATTTCTGGAGCATACCCCATATTGGAGGGCCTGGGTTCAAGTCCCAGCTCTTCAAAAGATCCCAGCTTCCTGCTAACATACACCCATGGAGGCAGCAGGTGAGGGCTCAAGGACTTGGCTCCTTGCCACCCACGTGGGAGACCTGGATGGAGCTCCTGACTCCTGGCTCCAGCCTGGTCCAGCCCTGGCTGTTGCAGGCATCTGGGGAGTGAAACTGTGGATGAAAGATCTCTCTCTCTCTCTCTCTCTCCCATCCTTTCAAATAATTAAAATTTTCTCACAAGTTTAAAGAGTGCACCTTTGAAGGGTATGTGAGGAGACATGGAGCATTACCTCATAGGGAAAGTGGAATTAAGGTTTGTTTTCTTTGTGTTTTAAAAAGATTGATTTTACTTATTCGAAAGCCAGAGCGACAGGGCGAGAGGAAGAGACAGACAGAGAGGTCTTCCATCCACTGGTTCCCTCCCCACAAATGGCTGCAACTGGCCAAGGCTGAGCCAGGCTGAAGCCAGGAGCCGGGAGCTCCATCCGGGTCTCCCACATGGTGGGTGCAGGGACCCGAGCAGTTGAGCCGTCGCCGGCTGCTTTCCCAGGCACATCAGCAGGGAGCTGGCTGGGAAACAGATTGGACAGAACGTGAGCTGGTGCTCCCGTGGGCTGCTGGCATGACAGAGAGCAGCTTACACCCACCGCGCCACAGTTTGCTTTAAGATGGAAGAGCTAACAGCAGGTCTTGTGCTGCTGGAACGAGCCCAGTGCAGAGGGAATCCTTGAAGACACCTGAGAAGAAGGCTGGGGTGGGCGGGCGGGGGGCTTCTCTCCGTGGAAACAGGAGGACGATGTTGGGTGGAGAAGGGGGTCTTTGTCAACTTTCTGTTGCTATAATAAGATCCCTGAGACTAGGTCTTCTATAGAGATTACAGGTTTGCCTAAGGTGTGGTTTCGGAGGCTGGGGAGACCAAGGCCGTGGCACAGGGGTCTGGCAAAAGCTTGGTGCTGCATCCCACGTGCAGAGAGTGCCATGTCGTGAGACAGAGCAGGTGCGCAGTCTCAGGTTTCTCTCCCGCTTCTTAGGAAGCCACCCCCATCCTCATGCCCTCAGCTCATCCTCGACCCTCCCCAAGGCTCCGTCTGCGAATACCATTGACGCATGAATGAATCTGGGGGTCTGTTTGCAACATATGGCCTTCTGGGGGGGTGGACATGGCACCCACAGCCAAGTGGGAGGTTTCCCTTCAGATGGAGAGAAGCACGCTCACGTCATCCGCAGAGATCAGAGGGGAGGTGCCGGGCGGGCGGCCCTGCTGCGGAGCTGGGAGCAAGTGTGACTGTGGGTGCTTGTGGGTGTCTGGCCTCTTGCTCCTGTTTTACAGGGTATCAGGGACTAGCTCGTGAAACACACACTGGGACTTACTCTGACTGTAGCATGGTGACTTTGGACCAGGGACTGTGCTAGACACCAGAATGGCCAAGGTTCGGCACCTGGAGCACCTGCTTTGCTTATACTTTGGGTCCAGTGGAAGACACCACACACACACACTCACACACACACGGAGAAACACACACATACACATACATGGAGAAACACACATACACACAGAGAAACACACATACGCACGCGGACACACATACACACACAGAGAAACACACACATACACATACATGGAGAAACACACATACACACACATGGAGAAACACACACATGGAGAAACACACGGAGAAACCCACATACACATGGAGAAACACAAACACACACACACACGGAGAAACACACATACACATGGAGAAACACACACAGAGAAACACATACACATGGAGAAATACACACACACACACGGAGAAACACATACAGAGATGCACACATACATGCATACAGAGATACACACATGTACATTTATACATGCATAATACACACATATACATAGTTACATGGAGATAAACACATACCACACATACACACACTCATACACGTATACATACATACACACATACAGAGACACGTGGAGATGCACAACACACATACAGACACACAGATGCACACACAACACAGAGGCACACAAACACGCAGAGACACAGAGATACACACATACATGTGTACACGCGCATGCATAGTACATGCGTATATGTATTTACACGGAGATATACACATACCACTCATACACACACTCATACACTCATACACACATTCATACACACACTCATACACACATACATACGTATACACACATACCATGCACACACATACGTATACACACAAATACACACGTACACACACGTACACATATACACATACACACATACACATGCACTCACACACACACACGACTGTTATACAGTGCCAACAGTAATGGTATTGGTCTGCTGTGTTCCCTCCTGCACCCAATCTTCCTCCTGGCTTTAAGTCTTTCACACCCACGCAGTACCCTGGAGCTCACGTCAGCCCACACCTTCCCAGAATCCCACCCGCACCCCATGACCCCCACCCAAAGCAAAGACCCAAAGAGTCAGGATTGTATCAATGGACCAGTCTCCATGGCAACAGCCATGAATGAGCCAAGTAAGGTAGCCTTGGAGATGGTGTGAATGAAAGGCGGTCCGTTGCCACAGCGATGGGTTGAATGGAAAGCCCCCCCACCCCCGCCAGAAGAGACACGTCACGGAGCTGGAACACTCGGCGTGAAGTCGGTGTGTCTATTTTCAACCCTGAGTTACAAAAATACATTTCAGAAAGCTCACGATCCCTCTCATTCCTCCTCCTGCCTCTCACCCCATTCTTTACCCCTTAGCCCAGAGCACAACTCCCACATCCCCAGGTATCCTCAGAAGGTCCCTTCCTGGGCCAAGGTGCTTCCTCTTCGGCCAACCACCCTGTTGCCTTTGGGGGCCAGCAGTGTCCTCCAAAGCCATTGGTTGATTGATGGAAGACCACAGGCCCCGGAAGCTGGGAACCAGGTCAGCCTGCGTCTGTGAAACTAGCTTGTTGGGTAGACCAGGTCTCCACCAAGGACCCGCCCTCCCACCTCGCACTCTCAACGTGGCGCCATCTGCTCCCTGGTGCTGATGGGAAGATGGACACGTGCTTAGCAGAAGCACTTGGAAGGAAGTGCTAAGGGGCTGGCACGCACTGCCTTGGACAGGATCTTGGAAGAAGTTTGAGTTCCTAAAACTTAGCCAAGCGCCTTCTACTGCTTGGGGGAGTATGGGGGCATTCATTGCCTGTATTTTTTTAAAGATTTTATCTATTTATTTGAGAGGTAGAGTTACAGAAAGAGAGAGGGAGAGACAGATAAAAAGGTCTTCTATCCACTGGTTCACTCCCCAAATGGCCACAATGGCCAGAGCTGGGCCAATCCAAAGCCAGGAAACAGGAGCTTCTTCCGGGTCTCCCACACAAAGTGCATGGGCCCAAGGACTTAGGCCATCTTCTTCTAGTTTCCCAGGCCATAGCAGAGAGCTGGGTCGGAAGACGAGCAGCCAGGACTTGAACTGGTGCCCTTACGGGATGCTGGCACCACAGGCAGAGGATTCACCTAACTGTGCCACGGCCCCGGCCCCTTGTTTAACTCTTCTAAAGCACTGTTGTAGCAAAGAGCTAGAACTGTTAAATGAGCTCTGATGTGTCTGCCCTGGTCCGAAATTACTACTATCCCATTTCACCCATGCACCAAGCCCGTGAGGTGGGTTCTGTCATGTACCATGTCACAGATGGAGAAACAGGAGTTGCTACCCCCAAGGTGTGTTGTCAGGTGTCAACAGCACGTTTTGGAATTGGCAGTTAGCAGGGCTTATGAAAGCTATGGCTATCCCTGGAGGATTCCAGAAGAAGTGGATGATGGCGTTCGCCTCAGCCTCACTGCCACAGATTTAGGGGTCACTGCAGAGGGAAACGTGACTTTCTGTGGTAACTGGTTTGTGTCCTGAATTGGATGCCATCTACACGGGTACACCTCCATAAAACCGAGCAGAAAACGCTCATTGAGCACCCACCTTGAGCCAGGGACTCCCAGATTCTAGAGAAATGTGGAAGAGCAAAATATTTAATTGATAAAGAAAAGGAGAGAAGTTGAAGGATGCCTGGGATTCTGAGCCAGGCAGGCTGAGGGCAAGATTTAGAGAGGAAACCATAGGACTGGAGCCGTGTGCACCAGCCTACGGGCGTGCATTCGTGTGTGCATTGGATGTGAGTACTCTGCACACATATGGATGCATACATGTGTGTTTACATGTGTGTGCCCCTGTGGGAGGTGTGTGTATGTGTGACTGCACATGCATGCTTGTGTGCATTTGCGTGTGCATTGCATGTGTGTATAGGTGCATGTATGTATGGATGTGTTGTGTGTGCACCTGTGGGAGGTTGTGTGTGCACACACATGAGGTTGTGTGTTGGGAAGAGAAGCAGCAAGAATCGAAGCTACACAAAGTGGACAGGGGCTTGACCTCGTTTCTTGGGGTCTGGGTTTTCAAGGGGACCTGGAAGGGTATTATTTAGAAAGAGAGCTCTGGCTGACGCGTGGTGGCCTGGATTAGCTGTGTGTGTTGGGGATTCCTGCTACCTCGCTACAAAGATGCTCTCCCAACACCACAGCGAGAGGCCGGTGGGGAAGCAGAGCTCCTGCCACGCTGGCTGGGCTCGCTCGGAGGCTGAACCGTGGACACCGTGTGCCACTCAGGCCCTGAATCGGGGGCAGGCATTTGGTGCAGTGGTTAAAACGCCACTTGGGACACTGGCATCCCCCTTCCAGAGGGTCTGAGTTCGAGTCCTGGCTCCACCTTCTGAGTCCAGCTGGGAAGCCAGCAGTGATGACTTAAGTACTCGGGTTCCTGCTGTCCATGTGGGAGACCCGGATGGAGCTCCTGTCTCCTGGCTTCAGTCTGCCCCAGCCCTGGTTTTGGGGGGGGGGCATTTGGGGCATGGGGTGAACCAGTGGATGGAAGATCTCTTTGTCTCTTTGCCTTTCAAATCAATTATAATTTAAAAACCATGAAATTCTAAATATTCCACTACTGTATGTGCATCTGTGGGGGGGCAGTGTTTCTGCTCCCCTAAAGTTGGTTTGTACTGTGCTATCCCAAAGTCCCCAGCAATGCTGACGTGGGTGGTGACACAGGCAGGCAGCAGGGGTGGACCTTACTCCACCTCTTCTCAAGCTCTGTGACCCTGGGCAAACCAGCAAGGCGCCTTCTGCCTCAGTTTCCTCATCTGTAAAACGGGACCAACAGCAGCAACGCTACATATCCCAGACAAGCATTCCTGTCACGAGGTGGATGAGGGAACCAGCTCCATCTTTTGCAGAAGCTGTGTGACGTGGGGCAGGCTCCCCGACCTCTCTGGGTTTCCCTTGTTCCAGCTGCTCAGCGGGGAGTGAACTTCCCTGAATGGAGAAGTTGGTTGGAATAGCTGGCTTGCAGCCTGACTCCTTGTAAGTGCTCATAAGCAGAGGAGATTACTGATAGCAATAATAATAACAATGATGTCATCCTCCTCATTGTCATCACCATCCACGCTCCTGTCACTCGGGGCCTCTCGCTCCCCCCCCGCCGTGGTGCCCGTTTCTGGGGAGCAGCCCCTGCACACATGCACCCAGTTTCCTTCGCACTCAGCATCTGACCTGGCCCTGGGGACTGCTTAGGTCATTTCTGGAAAGCCCTTTGGAGCTGTCCACGTTTGCCATCTGGAAACATTGCTGGGCTTGGGCTGATGCCAGAACCTTCCACCTGGCACGCGGAGCAGGGAGGGAGGGTGCACCCTGCTCATCTCAGCTCTCTTCTGTCCCGTTGTGGGAGGGGTGCAGCCCGGGCCCCCTTGCCATTTCCGGTTTTCTGCTGTGGTGGTGGGGGTGGAGGGTGAGGAGATTGTCTTCCCAGCGGGGCACCCGTGGACACAGCCCCAGCACAGGGGCACGCGTGTTTGCAGCACGACTCATGGTGCCACTTGGGCTGCCCGCATCCCATACTACAGTGCCTGGGCTTTCAGTCTCAGCTCCTCTTCAGAGTTCATCTCCCTGTGCACACGCACCTGGGAGGCAGCAGGTGATGGTCCAACAGCTTGGGTCCCTGCCGCCCACGTGAGAGACTCCGATGGAGCTCCTGGCTCCTGGCTTCAGTCCAACCCAGCCCTCGCTGTTGCACGCATTCGGGGAATGAACCAGTGGATGAAAATTCTGTGTCTCTCTCTCCCTCTCTCTCTCTCTCAAAAAAAAAAAAAAATTAAAAAGAAAGGTTGAATTTTGCTTGGGTGTTTCACCATAGTAGGAAAAAGCTGTCTTCATACACCAGGCTCGTCAGCGTGTGCTATTTCATAAAATCAGTGAGCATGATGGCGGCAAGCTACTGAACTCTCGGCCTCAGCCATCAACATCCAGGACTGCACGGGGTTGATCCGGCTGAAAAGTGACAAGGACAGTGACGTTATAAGCTCTTCAGGGGCTGGCGCTGTGGTGCAGTGGGTTAAAGCTCCAGCCTGCAGTGCTGCCATCCCATATGGGCGCTGGTTCGAGTTTTGGCTGCTCCTCTTCCGATCCAGCTCTCTGCTATGGCCTGGGAAAACAATGGAAGATGGCCCAAGTCTTTGGCCCCTGCACCTGCGTGGGAGACCTGGAGGAAGCTCCTGGCTCCTGGCTTCAGATCAGCTCAGCTCTGGTCATTGTAGTCATTTGAGGAGTAAACCAGTGGAATAGAAGACCCCCCTCTCTCTTGCGCTCTCTCTCTCTGTAACTCTTTCAAATCAATAAAATAATTCTTTAGAAAGTTATAAGCTCTTCAAAGAGAAGGGTTTGCATACCAGAGGGTTCAGGACAGGTAATTGTTGAAAGCTCTTAAGAACCTTTTTTAAAGATTGCTTTTCTGCATTTGAAAGGAAGGGTGACAGACAGCAGGAGAGACAGAGATCTTCTGTGTGCCAGTTCATTCCCCAAATGCCCACAGCAGCTAAGGCAAGACCATGCGGGAGCCAAGAGCCTGAAGCTCCATCCGGGTCTCCCACATGGGCGGCAGGGACCCAAGCGCTTTGTCCGTTCTCCGCTGCCTCCCAGGTGGCTTCAGCAGGGAGCTGAACTGGACGCTGGGAGTGGACGTCCCAAGCGGCAGCTCAGGATGGTGCACCAGGAAGCCGTTCCCAAGCCCTTGAGAGTCTGAAGATAAAAATCATGTTGGAATTTCATCCTCCAGCGGTGAGAGGTGAAGCGTGCAATGTGACTTGTAGTCACTCAGTTTGACAGAGGAAATTGCATGCCTGGGTGCACGCATAAACACACACACTCACTTGCACACACACACACACTCACACACACATACACCAAGACACACACACACAGAGACACACCCAGACACACACAGTCACACACACAGAGACACACGCACACACACCCACACACCTAGATACAGACATGCGCACACACCTACACATACTCAGATACACACAGACACACACACACACCTAGATACACAGAGACACACCCAGATACACCCAGACACACAGAGACACGTGCACACACACCCACACACCTAGACACACACCCAGACACACACTCACACAGAGACACACACACACACTGAGACACACTCACACACACACAGACACACACACTGAGATACAGAGACGCACCCAGACACAGACACTCACACACAGAGAGACACACCCAGATACACCCACACAGAGACACGTGCACACACACCCACACACCTAGACACACACCCAGACACACACTCAAACACACACAGACACACACACACTGAGACACACTCACACACACACAGACACACACACTGAGATACACAGAGACACACCCAGACACAGACACTCACACACAGAGAGACACACCCGGATACACCCACACAGAGACACGTGCACACACACCCACACACCTAGACACACAGACATGCGCACACACCCAGAAACACACACCCAGACACATGCACACACCCAGACACACACACACCCAGACACACACACACTCACACACACACACACTGAGACACAGACACACACACAGAAACACACCCAGACACACACACTCAGATACACACACAGACACACACACACCCCGACACAGCCCACTGCTCAGAGAAGCCTGGGCCTTCTCATCAACCTGACTGATGGCCTCATTTGGTGGGGGTGGGGGGGCCCTTAGGACACACGTTCTGAGCTTTTCTTTCGCTGACAAGTGGCGCTCCCAGCGGGCGCTCACCGCCACGTCTTTGCAGCGCTGTGTGCTCCTTTGTTAACGGCGGGGCGTTCGGCGTGTGCCTGTCCCTTCCGAGTGGCAATCGGTGACAGTGTGTGGTTGTGGGGTACACTGTGACATTCCGTGCGTCACGACTGGAGCGGGGTGATCCGTGTATCCACGGCTTCACACACCTATCATTTCTTTGTGTTGGGAACACTCAACATTCTCCACCAGCTATTTTGAAATATCCAATTCAAAGCAAGCTATCTTTTATTCTCTCCAAGGAGAGGAAAACTAACTCCCTCCCCCAGGCTACACAGAGCCAAGGCTGAGCCTCCCGCCTGGCCCTAGACACCGCGGTGGGGTGCCTTGTCCCTGAGCTGCCCTTCCCCCAGTTCTGGAATCATCCACCCTTGCTCCCCATGGACCAGAGGCAACATGGCGCCCCACACGCCTGCTATCTCACGATTCAGCATGGTAGTGAGCTTGCTGTGGCTTGGAGAAAGCAAGAAAGAAGCTTTGTGAGGCTGGGCACTCGTCCAACTCTGCAAGAAGAAGCCGACGAGCAGCCTTGGGCTTTACTGAGTTTTTTTTTGGGGGAGGGGGTGTTTTTTTTTCCTTCTCATTTTTGAATGCTGACTTCTGCTGACTCACCTCTCTGAGCCAGGCAGGAGGGATGAAGTCAGGATTTTCTCATTGACCGTCTTCTTTCGTGAGTGACTCAGCTGTGATTCACATTTTAATTAATGGAGGAGAAAAAGCTGATGAGTCCTAAGGCCGGCGTCCAGGCATGCATCACTCCAGGCCAGTTATAATAATAGTGATAATACCCGGGAAAAAGTGGTTGCCCTGAATTCAACTAGAGCTCGCTTCCCTGAGCCCTCCACGTTCCGGGCTCCCAGTGGGACTCCCTGAACCAGGGCAGCTAGTCCAAGCGCTGAGTAGCGTTTTGGTGCAGTTAGGCTGAGAGAGACAGAGCTAAGCCTCCAGGGACGGTGGGAGGATCATGGGAAGCCAGTATTGTTCCCTGAGCTAGTCTTTGGCGACAATCCCAGGCACCAGCCCTGCCACCTTCCCACCTCGGGGCTGTAGACTTTGCTTGTGTGTGTGTGTGTGTGTGTGTGTGTAGGCCAGAAAATAAGAAAAGTTGCCCACATCAGGAACAGCGCTGGCATAGGGTGGGGTGTCGGTGCAGGGGTCACATGACTGCCCTGGCACCACCCATCCAAAAAAGTCCTCAGGAAATGGAGGGCTGGCAGCTTGCCCCACAGAGGCACGCAGGAAGGAGATGACCCAGCAGGGTGTAGACCCAGCCCCTTCCCCACTCCCAGAGCCAGAAACGCCGTCTGTTCACCTCTCTGTGTGTCAGCTGGGGCAGAGAATTGATGCTGACAGCCCATTCAGGAAGTCCTTGATTTGAGCCTCTTTGTGTGCTGGGTCCTGTTGACGATGCTGGGACTCTCTCCGTGGTCCAGAGGGGAAAACCAGGAAGCTAACACTGCAGCTCTGGGAGTGTGTTGGTGGCTGGGTCCAAGTTCCCCATGGGGGCCGGCGCTGTGGTGTAGTGGGCTCAGCCTCTGCTTGCATTGCCGGCATCCCATAGGGACACCATTCCCTCCACTTCCCATGGCTGCTCCACTTCCCATCCAGCTTTCTTCTGTGGCCTGGAAAAGCTTGGAAGATGGCCCAAGTCCTTGGGCCCCTGCATCTGCATGGGAGACCCAGAAAAAGCTCCTGGCTTCGGATCGGCACAGCTCTGGTTATTGTGGCCATTTGGGGAGTGAACCAGTGGATGGAAGACCTCTCTCACTCCATCTCTCTTTTCTCTCTTCTCTCTCTCTCCCTCTCTCTGTGGCACCACCTCTCAAATAAGTAGATAGATCTTTAAAAAAAAAAAAAGTTTCCTGCTGCCCTAACAGAGACCCCCCATCATGTGTGCCAGAGGTCTCCAAAGAGATCACAGAAAATGCCTATCATGAAAAAAAAAGTGATGGGTAGATTTCAAAGATTTTTTTTTGAAGATCTATTTATTTATTTGGAAGGGCAAGAGGCAGAGAGAGTTTCCATCTACTGGTTCACTCCCCAAATGACCACAACAGCCAGAGCTGGGCCAGACCGAAGCCAGGAGCCCGGAGCTTCTTCTGGGTCTCCCACGCGGGTAAAGGGGCCAAGGACTTGGGCCATCTGCCACTGCTGTCCCAGGACATAGCAGAGAGCTGGATCAGAAGAGGAGCCTCTGGGGCTTGAACGGGTGCACATATGGGATGCTGGTGCCACAGCTGGCGGCTTTAATCACTACACCATAGTGCCAGCCCCTGACATTCTTTAACTTTTATTTGTTAAAATGAACCATCATTTAGCATTTATTTATTTTCATCTACTTGAAAGGTGGGGAGAGAGAGAGAGAGAGAGAGAGAGAGAGAGAGAGGCTGCTTCCATCCCCTGGGTCACTTTCCAAGAGAGAGAGAAAGAGAGAGAGAGAGAGAGGCTGCTTCCATCCCCTGGGTCACTTTCCAAATGCCTGCAATGGCCGGGCTGGGCTGGGCTGGAACCAGGAGCTGAGGACTCCATCCAGGTCTCCCACTTGCATGGCAGGAACTCAATTCGTAATCCACCAGCTGCTGTCTCCTACAGGGGCAGGAAGCTGGGGTCATCCTTGGACCTGGGACGTGTGATGCAGGCTTAATGTTTGCTCATGAACTTGTATTTCAGGGTGAACGTTGGGGCACAGCAGTTTAGAATGCTATTGGGGCACCCACATATCCCATATAGGAGCACTGGTTTGAGTCCCGGCTGCTCCACTTCCAATCCAGCTGCCTGCTACTGTGCCTGGGAAGGCAGCAGAAGATGGCCCAAGTGCTTGGGTCTCTGCCACCCATGGGGAGATCCGGATGGAGCTCCTGGCTCCATAGCTTCTACATCTGACCCAGCCCTGGCTGTTGTAGCCATCTGGGAAATGAACCAGCAGATGGAAGATTTCTCTCTCTCTCTCTCTCTCTCTCTCTCTCTCTCTCTCTCTCTCCTCTCTGCTTTTGAGTACCTAAGTCCTTTTTGAAAAAAATCTTATCTTTTAATTCCATTTCCATGAACTTCTTCAAAAGGTTTATTCTTTATTTTATTCTTTATTTATTTGAACATCAGAGTGACACACAGAGAGAAGGAGAGGCAGAGAGAGTGAGAAAGAGAGAGAGGGAGAGAGAGAGAGAGGTCTTCCATCTGCTGGTTCACTCCCTAATTGGCCGCAATGGCCGGAGCTTTGCCGATCTGAAACCAGGAGCCAGGAGCTTCTTCCAGGTCTCCCACGTGGGTGCAGGGGCCCAAGGACTTGGGCATCTTCCACTGCTTTCCCAGGCCACAGCAGAGAGCTGGATCGGAAGTGGAGCAGCTGGGACTCGAACTGGCATCCATATGGGATGCTGGCACTGCAGGCGGCGGCTTTACCTACTACACCACAGCGCCGGCCCCTCATCATGGTCCCTTAAGCAATAGAGGGCGACAACTTTACCCAGCATCTCCGTTGTATCAGGTGTGGATAGGTGCCACAGAGGTGGTTTTAAAGCTACGGGAGGCTGCGTGTAGGTTCTAGGCAAACACTGCCGTGTTTTCTAGAAAGGACTTGAGCTCATCTGTGCATTCTGATATGTTCAAGGGGCCCTGGCACCAACCCCCACCTCCTAACCATAGATACCAAGGAATGATTGCACTCAGACGTGAGTGAGGCATTGGGTTGGAACTGAGCTGAGTGTGCACTGGCTGTGTGTGCTTGGGGCAGTGACTCCACCTCTCTGATCTGGAAAAACAGGAAAGGAAGTATTAGGTTTACCTCACAGGGTCATCATGGGTATTGAACAAGTTCAAGTCCAGCGCCTCACATGCAGCAAGCTCTTGATAGCTGTCAGCCAGTTTTTTTTTTTTTTTAAGATGTAGCTATTTATTTGAAAGGGCCATCTTCTGTTGCTTTCCCAGGCGCCTTAGCAGGGAGCTGGATCAGAAGCAGAGCAGCCAGCATTCGATCCAGAGGTCTGAAATATGGGATGCTGGAGCCACAGCCCCTAGACCAGATTTGAACTCCCGTCCTCTGTGAATGAGCCGGGATCCCGGAAGTTCTCCAAGGTGCTTCCTCCTCACCCCTCCCCACGGCGGGGCTGGGAATTCCGTTGCCAGCCCACTTTGTCCGTTACCCCCCGGAGCTCAGTCTCCACCCACCCTGTATGATTGCTGCTCTGTTTGGGAGACCCCCACCCCCACTCACCCCAAGCCCCAGCGTTGTCTTCTTCCTTCTGCTTGTCTCTTGCCCTGCTGCAGACCTGGTGATGGCCAAGGTCAGGCCTGGCAGCCTCTGAACCCAGCAGCCCTCACTTCGCCCACCCACCCCCCTGCGCTGTGTCTCCAGGGTGCTCCCCTGGCCCTGGGTGGCGGCCACTGCCATCCCCACTCCTACCCCCTGCCTCGCTGGGATGTTGCTGTTTCTGATCCTTTGGATTTAAGAAAACACCGTGATTTAAGAGGGAGTTCAGGAGCCACCCAAAATAGAAACCTGTCCTTGTGTACAATCCTCCTCCTTGCAAAGGCAAACACGAGGGAAACCAGCCCTGTGCGGCCGCTGAAGGAGCCTGGGAGGGCCTCTTCTGAGTGCTGAGAACTTGTGGCGGAAGGAGGGAAAGTGCAGGGGAGTAGCCCTGAGACCTGGCACCGGGTGACACCCACCATCCACAGCACAAACTCTGGGGGTGCTGGCAACAGTGATTAAAGCCCCCTCTTGGGAGGGGCTGGCACTGTGGCGTGGTAGGTCAAGCCTCTGCCTGCAGCACCAGCATCCCATATGCGCGCCGGTTTGAGTCCCGGCTGCTCCACTTCCAATCCAGCTCCCTGCTAATATGCCTGGGAAAGCAGTAGAAGATGGCCCAAGTCCTTGGGCCCCTGCACCAGCATGGGAAACCCGGAAGAAGCTCCTGGCTCCTGGCTTCAGCCTGGTCCAGCCTTGACTGTTGTCCATCCACTGGTTCACTCCCCAAATGGCTGCAATGGCCGAGGCTGGGCCAGGCTGAAGCCAGGAGCCAGGAGCTTCCTCCGGGTCTCCCATGCTGGTGCAGGGGCCCAAGGACTTGGGCCATCTTCCACTGCTTTCCCAGGCCACAGCAGAGAGCTGAATCAGAAGTGGAGCAGCCGGGACTCGAACCGGTGCCCATATGAGATGCCGGCCCTGCAGGTGGCGGCTTTACCTGCCATACCGCAGCGCCAGGCCCAGCATGTATTTATTTGAAAGGCAGAGTTACAGAGAGGGAGAGAGAGATGTGGCCGCTGAGTGATGACATCACACCTAGCACAGTGCATACGATGTACAAATAATCGTTTGTACATCGACTATAATGTATTGTTTAGGGAATACACAATAGTGTATTGTTTAGGGAATAAAAATGATAAGGAAAAAATCTGCAGACACTCGGGTGTGCAGTGGTTAAACTGTTGCCTGGGACACCTGCAGCGCCAGAGTGCCTGGGTTTGAGTCCCGGCTCTCTTCCCTGCTCCTCTGCACCCCGGGAAACAGCGGTGGTGGTGTGGTGGGGGGGTGGCTCACAGCCGTTTATAGGAGACTTGCACTGGGTCTGTAAGGGGCCAGGTACCAGAATGTCCACTCGCACCCAATCCATGTCCACCCTGGGACCCCGGGGGGCAGGGTGTGGCAGAGATATCTGCCCATCGAGGCTAGGGTGTCCAAACACGGTTCTGAGTGAAAACAGAAAGCAGCGAGAATATGTCTAACTCCATCCTGCGTATGGCGGTTAAAAATATACACGCTGAAAATAAAGCGCGCATTGTTGGAAGAACACACCCCAAGGAGACTGGATCAAACCTGACATCTGTCCGCGCATGCGCGAGAACGCGGGCAGGAGGGAATGAATGAATGAATGAATGAATGAGGGGGCGGGGCATCGCACAGACCCACAGTGGAGGCCGTTCTGCCCAAGTCCTTGGGCCCCTGAACCCACATCAGAGACCTGAAGGAAGCTCCTGGCTCCTGGCTTCAGCCTGGCCCAGCCTTGGCCATTGCAGCCATTTGGGGAGTGAGCCAGTGGATGGACAACAGTCAAGGCTGGACCCCCAGAAGCGCCGTGAACTTGACTCTTTGTGGCTAGAAGGGAGTTGTTCCAGAAACGGTCCTCAGAGCGGGCTGAAAGGCTTGGGGCTGGGTCTCCTCCTGAACGCGGGCGCTTCTGGAGGCTAAGGTCAAGTTCAAGGCCTTGGAGTCTGTGGAGGGCGCCATCCGGCTCCAAGATGGCACCGTATGGCTGGAGGGTGGACGGGCAGGGGAACAGCTTCCTCCTGGCAGGGTTAGCAGAGAGAGAAAGGGAGAGAAATCTTCTGTCTGCTGGTTCATTCCCCAGATGGCCACGACTGACTGGGTTGGGCCAGACCAGAGCCAGGAGCCAGGAGCTCCATCCGGGTCTCCCATGTGGGTGCAGGGACCCAAGCACTTGGGCCATCACTGCTGCTTTCCCAGGTGCATTCACAGGGAGCTGGATGGGAAGCGGAGCAGCTGGGACTCGAACCCGCACCTGTATGAGATGCCAGCACTGCAGGCGGCGGCCTTACCTGCTACACCCCCCGCGCCAGCCCCAAGATGTTGAGCTGCTGACCTGAAGGATTTGACAAGCTCAGCTAGTAGCTAGGCCAAGCAGAACAGGGAGCGAGCGGGTGGCGGGAGCCACCCCTGGTGGCAGTGTGCAGGCACAGGGCCATCGGCGGAGTTCTTTTTTTTTTTTTTTTTTTTTTTTTTTTTTTTTTGACAGGCAGAGTAGACAGTGAGAGAGAGGGACAGAGAGAAAGGTCTTCCTTTACCGTTGGCTCACCCTCCAATGGCCACTGCAGCCGGTGCACCGCGCTGATCCGAAGCCAGGAGCCAGGTGCTTCTCCCGGTCTCCCATGCGGGTGCAGGGCCCAAGCACCTGGGCCATCCTCCACTGCACTCCGGGCCACAGCAGAGAGCTGGACTGGAAGAGGAGCAACCGGGACAGAATCCGGCGCCCCGACCGGGACTAGAACCTGGTGTGCTGGCACCGCAGGCAGAGGATTAGCCTATTGAGCCGCGGCGCTGGCCCGGTGGAGTTCTAATCACGCACGGTGCTTACGGATTTTATTAGCGTGTGTGCCCGGCACATAGTAGTTGCTCACGAAACCCCTGTGGAATAAATAAACGAGCACCCCTAGCCAGGAACTTTTTCCCTCGTAACCCCATGTAGCTTAGGCGTGGAGCCTTAGATGTGGAGCACTGGATTCCTGGAGGTCCCTGGGTTCTGGGTTCGATACCCGCAGTGGTGTGGACCTCCATGCGTCGCTGGCTCCCACGGGTTTGCATCTCCCCCTCTGTTTGATGGGACTGCACCTGCCTACCACTGGGCTGCCGGGCGGAGCAGTGTGAGCGGGCAAGGTCCCCGGAGTGTGGCAGTCAGCGGCGGCTATATATATACACCGCCGGGGCCTCCTTGTACCTCCCACCGCTTCTGTCCTAGTTCCAACCCTCATCACGCCAGCCCGCTCTTACGGCGCCTTCCTGGCTACTGCTCCATCACCACCAATCTGTTCTTTCAGCTGTCAGATTTGTCTTCCCACTGCCAACCCTAATAGATCCCTCCTCTGCTTCGTAACCTTACGTGACTCCTGCTGTCCACGGGGCCAGAGCCTGGCCTCCGCCATGCAGCCCACCGGGCTTCCCCCTCCCCCCGGGCGAAGCCTTCTGCCTCTGGGTGCCAGGCTCTGCTCCTGCTCCTCCTGTTCCCTTGTGGGTTCCTTCTCTCCTTCCAGGGAGGAGTACAGGACACAATATGTCTTGGGTGCCAACTGGAACTACAGTGGATATGAAAGAGATTCGAGTATCTGCCTGTTTTAAAATTTACTTCCATTTTCTTTGAAAGATCTCCCTGCTGGTTCACTCCCCACCCCCCAAAATGTGCACAACAGCCCGGGCTGGGCCAAGCCCAAAGCAGGAGCTAGGAGCTCCATCCAGGTCTCCCATGGGTGTCAGGGCTCCAGGGACTTCAGCCATCAGCTGCTGCCTCCGTAGGGTGTGCGTTAGCAGGAAGCTGGTTTATGATTTTTTATTTATTTATTTGAAAGGCAGAGTTACAGAGAGAAGAGAGAGAGAGAGAGAGAGAGAGAGAGAGAGAGAGAGAGAATCTTCCATCCACTGGTTTTCTCCCCAAATGGCTACAACAGCCAGGACTAAGCCAGACAAAGCCAGGAGCGTCTTCCTGGTCTTTGACATGGGTGCAGGGGCCATAGCAGGGAGCTGAATTGGAAGTGGAGCAGCCGGGACTTGAACCAGCGCACATAAGAGATGCCGCTGCTGCTGCAGGCTGGGGCTTTAACCTGCTGCACCACTGGCCCTGCTCTCTCCAAGCAGTATCTTAACCCACATGCCACATACACCTGCCCCCGTCAGGATCTGCACTTCTGAGGCTCCGAGAAGTTAAGGCAAAGATCCCGCAAGGAGAAAACCCAGGACTAGGATTTAACCCCATGGCTGGGCTCTCTGGCTGTTCCAGCAGGTTTGAACTCCGGGTGATGTTGTCTTAAGAGTCTGTGTTGCCCTCCTCCTCTGACCTGCTCACCTGTGTGGGGTCCTGAGGAAGGGTTACCATAGCAACTGGGCTCAGCATTGCTCCCCTGGCCCAGTGCACCTGCTCCTCTCTAGCCTCGGTTCCCCACATAAACCACGCTTTACCTCTCTGCCTTACTTCTTTTCCTTCTCTGCCTCAAACCTTCCATAGCTCCCGCATGCTCAGAGCAAGAGCCAAAGTCCTCACAGGGTCCCCAAACACTGTGCACCACCCCTGCCCTTAGGCTCCTGCCTCTTTCCCTGTCACTCATTCTGCTTCAACCACGTGCACCTCATCTGTGCTCCCCAAGGCCCCAGACACATGCCATTTGCACAGGCTGGCCCCGCCACCCCACCCCATGCCTGGGGTTTCTCTCTGAAGTGCGGCTGAACCCCCTTGCTGTCTTCCAATCTTTACTCAGATGTCTTTCTCTGCGTTTGGGCTGTCAGTAACAGTCGCCACCAGCCACTGGTGGTCTTTGAGCACTTTTTTTTAAAGATCTATGTATTTTATTTGAAAGGCAGAGCTAGAGAGAGAGAGAGAGAGAGAGAGAGAGAGAGAGAGAGAGAATCTTCTATCTGCTGGTTCACTCCCCCACATGGCTGCAACGGCCAGGGCTGAAAGCCAGGAGCCAGGAGCTCCAGCCAGGTCTCCCACATGGGTGCAGGGGCCCAAGCACTTGGGTCATCTTCCACTGCTTTCCCAGGTGCATTAGCAGGGAGCTGGATTGGAAGTGGAGCAGCCGGGACTCGAACCAGCATCGGTGTGGGGATGGCGGCATGGCAGGCAGCACCTTAACCCCTTACACCACAACACCGGCCCCTCTTGAGCATTTAAGTGTGGGACGCAAAGCGGATTTCAAAGCGAAGAGCGTGCAAAATGTCTCGTGTGGGAGACTTCTCACCGATCAGCTGTGGGAATGATACAGGCAGCTCTGTATCTGCCATCTCTCCATCCCCGCCCCTCGTCCCCGCATTCAAGCAACCTCGGATGAAAAACCTAGTTAGATCCACAATGGTTGTGTGTGTCAGGATGGGTGCAAATGTTCTGTCCATGTCCCTGTTCCCTAAACAACCCAGTGTGCCGCCTTACCTCGGCCACCTTCGCTCTGTAGCAGGTGCTATAAATCACCTTCAAATGACCTAAAGTCTATGGGGTTGTTGCAAAAAGCTTTAAGCGAGTACTTCGCCAATGTATAGAAAGGACTTGAGGGTGCATAGACTGGGCGTCCTGGGGAGGTGGGGCCGGGCGGCTGTGTGTGTGCCGGGGAACCACTCTCCCATAGCTATCGCTACAAATTGATGTTGTGATTCCAATTAAGTGCAACTGTTTCTTTTTACTTTTTAAAATGTGTTGACTGGAACACTTAGAACTTCAGATACAGGGCAAGCATTCGGCCCAGCTGCTGGGACACTGCTTGGGATGCACACATCCCATCCCCCGTTGGAGGGCATGGGTTCGAGTCCTGGTTCTGGTTTCTCCAGTTTTTTGCTTTTGGGCACCCTGGGAGGCGACAGTGATAGCTCAGGTTAGCTGGGCCCTTGCCACCCACGTGGGAGACCCGGATGGAGCTCCCAACTCCTGGCTTTGGCCTGATTTGGCCTGGCTGTTATGGGTATCTGGGAAATGAATTAGGGAATGAAAGATTCTCTCTCTCTCTCTCTCTCTCTCTCCTTTTCAAATAAAAAATAAGCATTTTTGAAAAACTTTTTGTATGCAGCTTATATTGGATTTCTGCTGGGCAGTGCAAATCTGAACACTTTTTTTAAACATTTATTTTATTGAAACACAGACTTACAGAGAAAGGCAGAGAGAGAGAGAGAGAGAGAGAGAGAGGTCTTCCATCCGCTGGTTCACTCCCCAAATGGCTGCAATGGCCAGAGCTGCGCTGATCCAAAGCCAGGAGCCAGGAGCTTCTTCCAGGTCTCCCGTGTGGGTGCAGGGGCCCAAGCACTTGGGCCATCTTCCACTGCTTTCCCAGGCCATAGCAGAGAGCTGGATCAGAAGTGGAGCAGCCAGGACTAGAACCAGCGTCCATTTGGGATGCTGGTGCTGTGGGTGATGACTTAACCCCTCACACCACAGCGCCGGCCCAGAGATGGAATTTGAAGGACCCAGACTAATCTGGCAGTTGGAGCAGGAATTTTTAAAAAACAACAACAGAGTACCTTGAATTCAAGGCTGTGGGCCAGTGTCCCTCCCCCCACCTACTCTTACCCCTCCTCATCTAAATCCTGCTCGGGCATCCGTCAGCCTGGAAATTTCATTCCCTCACTATAATTAGGGTCCTCCTGATCTGCAAGACTTCAGGTGGAGGTTGGAGCCTCTCCAGATCCCAGACTTACTCAACACAAGCTGCTGCAGCCCCTTTACCCCCACCCCCAAGAGCTGTTGCCTCCCCAGCTCACTGTCTGAGGATACGTCACACCTGTGACGGGTTCATTCATTGTGTGCACCTTTTCATTGAACGACTGTCCTGCGTCAGCTCCGTGGAGCAGATGCGATCTCTCTGACTGCTCTCCCCAGCGCCTGGGCTGGGCTCGGATTCATACTTGCTGATGGTGGGGCAGGGGGCAGGCCAGCCTAGCAGGTGCATCTCTGCTGGGGGCAGTCAGCTTGTGAGATTAAAAAAAAAAATAGGAAGACTGCTTGGTGTTTGTTTGGGTGAGGTTTTGAAGACAACGGTTCAGGTGCAAGGTATTAATCTGGGAGGGGACTCCTGGGAGTGTTGACAGGGGAGGGGACATGGATGAGACAAGGAAGAGCAGGCATGGACAAGTGAGCCCCTGGAGGACCCACACCTCAGAGCCCTCCAGACCGAGGGGCGAGGGAGCTGAGGTATTGGAACGCCTGCCGCCAGCCATCTTTGGTAAGGGACTTTTTCTTATTTCCTGGGCCCATCTCAGCCTTGGAGGTACCAGCACAGAGACTGGCTGGCTACAGGCTAAATGTGGCAAGGCCCAGAGTGTGCCCTCCGCTTACCCACAGAGCCGCCTGCTTCTCAGCACGTCTTGTCCACTGTGTGAGGTGCCTGTGACCCATTCCCCTCTGTTGCCTTGTGCCTGGACAGCTCACCGCAGGCCACACGCACCTCTGGGAAAGCAAGCAGGTGTGGGAGAGGCCCCTGGTCCCCCTGCAACCTCCTGAGGTCTCCGGACGGGGTCTGCGTAGAAAGAGCAGCTGTGGACAGTTCATCTCACCTACTGCCGTGATTCTACCCAAGGGCTCACCCTTCTGCGACCTTAAACTTGAACTTGGTCCCCTCTAGGGCTGACGCCGGCTGTTCTTCCCTCTTCCCATTCTACAGGAGGCCAGCAGGGCAGGGGTTGGAACCCATGCACCCTGCTAGTTTAGACACAGCACAAATCCCAGGGGGTCCCAGGGGCTCCCCGACACCACCCCTCTCCCCCCACCCCCCAGGAAAGCGCGCACCTGCTCCAAGTCTCCGTCAATCGCCTTCTATCCCACGACGTGCAGATACGGTTCTGCAGGTAACAAAATGGACACCCAGCAGAGGAAGAGGAGGAGGAGGAGGAGCCTCCGGTGGCCCCGCCCACCTGTCTGCTGACCCTGACACCCACCCTCTGTCTCCCATTCTGCCTTCTTCCAGCATCTTGGCGACAGTTGGGACAGAGTTTGACCTTCGGACACTGCGAGCAGTGCGGGTGCTGCGGCCGCTCAAGCTGGTGTCTGGAATCCCAAGTGCGTGAGTCTCGCATCCCAGCAAGGGGTTTGCTCGGGGGTCCCGGGGAGGGGGAGCCTTCGGTTTCCCTCTCTGCAGAGGATCTCAGGGGGGATCCCCACCCCCTCAGCCTGTATCAGGACAGTCTCTCCTTTTCAGGGGAGCCCCCAGGAAGCCAACCAGGAGCCTGGTGCATTTTTTGAGCACCTGTTGTCTACCAGCCATGATCTCATTCACCTCTCACCACTCTGGGGCTGAAAAACTGGAGGAGGGTCCCATGGCTGAGAAGCGGCAGAACTGAGAGTTAGCGAGTGGGAACCCCAAGGCTGGGCGGTGACACCGGTGGCAAAGACCTGGGCTCTTCGTAGGAACTGCGCATTTGTACCCGGGTCTCTGCAAAGATCCCAGCTAATGTCGCCTGTCTCGTATTACACCAAGAACCCCACCAAAGCTAGATGTGGACTCACCCATTTAATTCTGCCAGGGAGGTCCCCTCGGGGTCCCCATTTACAGGTGGAGAAACTGAGGTTTGGAGTGACGCCCTCCCTTTGCCCAAGGTGATGTCGCCAGCTGACTGGCTTGGATCCCTCTCCCCCCACCGCCGCGCTCCATGGAAGCCGAGAGGGAAGGAGGGAGGGGTGCAGTTGCACCTGCTCCCTCGGAGGGGGCGGGGCTCTGCGGCGAATGAGTCCGAGGGTAGCAGGGTGGTGGGGCAGGGGCGGAAGTGTAACAAGGGGGCAGGCTCGGCAGGAGTAGAGGCCTTGGCGCAAGCCCCGCCCCTGGAGGCGCCCTGCGCTGCCCCCAGCCCCTTCTCCGCCTTGTCATTCACCACCATCTGTCCCCTGTTGGGTTGCTCAGAACAGAGAATCAGCGTATAGGGGAACACTGGGCTCTGTTAGAGGGACCTGGGTTCGAATCCCGCTTCTGTCCTCGCACCGGCTCTGGGATGAACCACAGCAGCACCCCTGAGCCTCGCTTCTCCCTTCTGTATAATGGGACTCACCTGCCCACACCCCGGGGAGCAGGACACACACAGAGGAGTGTGTCTTTAGGAGAACGCGCTACCTTACCTGCTGGATAAAAGCTGCCCAAACCCCCAAAGCTTTGGCTCAGAAACACTGGGATTTCTCACCCAAAAGGTCACCAAATGGAACGGATACTACCGCCCCTCCCAGGACTTCACAGGTGCTTCTAAAACCCAGAAGGCTGTTTCCGCCACCATAAGCGCCCATCCCCGGCAAGATCCCCCCCCCAATCCTCCTGGTAAGAGTTCCCGGGGATGCCAGCTCACGGGCTCCCCCCCGCCGGGGTCCTCTCTCTGTCTCTCCCTCCTCCCAGGTTTACAAGTCGTCTTGAAGTCAATCATGAAGGCGATGATTCCTCTGCTGCAGATCGGACTCCTCCTATTTTTTGCAATACTTATTTTTGCAATCATAGGGTTAGAATTTTATATGGGAAAATTTCATACCACCTGCTTTGAAGAGGGGACAGGTAGGTGACGTGGTCGGTGGTGGGTTTTCAATTTTCTTCTTTTAATATGTAAAGGGGATTCGCAGGGGCTTCTTTCTCCTGGCTGCTACGAGGCTGACTCAAAAAAAAAAAAAAAATCTTGGCTGAAATAGCACCCCCCCCTTCCTCCACCGCCGCCCTCCCCGCTAAGATCTGGGTTGGCACTGCTGGCTGTAGGCTAGGGCCCCTTGGAAAGTGACCTGAGGGAACGTGATTTATTTGGGAATAACCCTGGAAAGCGAGATATCTGGGTAAAGAAAGAAATAACCCCGCCAGCGACCCAGGGGGTAACCAGGATGCAGTCCCACTGGGCACCACTAGGAGGCAGTGTGGGGCGCACCTCAGCCAGGACCAAGTCAGGCAGGGGAGCGAGGGAGCTTGGGTATTTATCCACGGATTCCTGTTCCGCCTTGGTGAGGACGCCCCCTGCACAGCTGGCTGCTGAGAGCAAAGGGTCTCCAGGTCAGAGCCCACCTGGGCAGGGCAAGGGACAACAGGACACAAGCAGGAGTCCCTATAGCTGGTGGTCACCATCTGGCAACCTCAGCCCATCCCTGGAGGCATCTTGGCATCACCCAATCAGAATCCAGCGCCCCGGGGAGGGGAGGGGGTCCGAGCCCCTCCCAGCACAGCGGCCTTGTTAACCCTCCAGTGGCTGGCTCAAGGGGACCTGTAGGAGTGGGGCCAGCAGAAAGGGATGGGGGTGGGGGGAACAGGAAAGAGACATGCGCCCTGGCGCTCAGCCCTGAGCCTGCCATATGGAAGAACAGGTGTCCCCTACCCCGACGCCCACTGGGGACGCTCGGGGCTGGACTGGCTTTCGGATGTGGGATTGTCTGCTCTCTAGAACCGTGTGGAATCCAACAAGGAGGGCACCTGCCGCTCGGGATTCAGGCCGCGCTGGTGGTCCCAAGAAACCACCCAGGAAGGGGGAGACCCGGCCACAGAAGATGTGGCCTCCCACCCCTACCTCCCTCCACAATCTCGGCCGGGATCAGCCCCAGGGGAAGAATTATTGGTGGTGGTGGTGGTTGTGGGGTGTTTTTTTTTTTTTTTTTTTTTGGTCTTTTTGCCCCTTTTCTCTTCTTCCTCCTCCGGTCTGCTTGTCTCCTGGGCTTGCGAAGTTTGCTCAATATGGAACGTCCTAATTATTTCTTTCCCCGATGAGGGAGGTGTTGATTGAGGAAGGAGCTATTTCTGCTGCTGGTCTCGTCAGGCGGAAACCAGAGAGAGAGAGAGAGAGAAACCTTGGAAAAATCAGCCGCTGGCAGAGGGTCCTGTCTGTGGAGTTTCTGTCCTGCAGGTCCCCGAGCTTGGCTTGGGTCTGGATGGGGTTCGAGGGGACGCAGGTGCGTAGGAAGCCTCGCTTTAGGAAGGTGGCTGAAAAACCTCACAATGAAAAATATCACACGTGTGAGTAAGAGACAGATATATATGCACACACCCAGGCAGCTGGCTAATTTTAAAATGTATTTATAACCAAATTCCTCAGACTCTCTGGATGGATTTTTTTTTTTTTTTTTTTTTGAGAAGTGATCCTGAAAAGGCTTCGTGTTGATGGAGTCTGCAGACAAAAGCACCACTCTGGGCAGGGGAGGGGGAGTGGGTGGGGTTTGGTCACATCCCCTGTGGGGGTGCTGGGTTCGAGTCCCGCCTCCTCCTCTGAGTCGAGCCTCCTACTAACGCGCACTCTGGGCTGGTTCACCTGCCGCCCACGTGGGGGACCTGGATGGAGCTCCCTGCTCCTAGCTTGGCCCCGTCTGTGCACCTGTCGAAGATGTGGTGGACATTTGGGGAGTGAACAAGCGGAAAGGAAGAGAAATGCAGTGGTATGGGGGGGTGGGGGGCAGCTTCCTGCTCGCTCAGAGCCTCCAAGGTACAGGCCCATCACTCACAGCCATCTGCAGGGTGCAGGCTAATGTGGGGGTGCAGCCACTCACCCCCAGACACGGGAACACCCCATGCATAGGGCCAGCACAGAAGGGTTACCCTGGGGGTGTGCAAATTGAGCCAGGGTGGACACAGAGAAGCTTCCAGAAAGAAAAAAAATTGGCACATGGCCAAGTACACAGCAGTTCTCTCTGATTTTAGGAGCCCATGGAGTTCTTTCTCCTGCCTCCTGCCTTGAGCCTTGTGTTAGAAACACGTTGCCTTCCAAACTGGGCCTGTCGGGCGCCCCGTGAGGGATGAAGGCATCTTCCATGGGCTGGGATGAGCGGCGAGGCTGGATTGGGGAGGTGGGGAGGGGGTCTCTGTTCACCCAGCACCCTCTGATCCCTGTTGCTTTACTTCCCACTGTCCAGGGTGCGACTCGGTCCCCCAAGCTTGTACCTTGAGATGTATTTCGGTTGAGAGGAAGCTCAGGTTCACGCCCTCACAGCCCTGTCTTTGGAAAGCCCCAGTGGTGTCACTCACGGAACAGACTCCTCCCATATCCCCAACTCTGGCCTGGCGGAGACTTCTTTCCCCCAGGGTGGGAGCTGAGGGTGTTGCCAGCCCCATCGGCACCTTTGGGATTTGGGCCGCCTCCCCCAGTAAACCTCCCAGTACCACCACCACCACCACCACCCCGCCAGGGACACCCATTGTCACAGTTCTCTCTCCTTGTGGCATTTGCACAATCCACCTCCTGGCTCCTTGGGGAAGGAAGACTTGGCTCCCTGTGTACCTAACCCCCAGGCAAGAGGAGGGACTGTGCGTACTGGTGTCCTCGCCCCCAGGCCATCTGAGCCCAGAAGACAGTCAACAAGGCTCAGAAAGTAACACAAGGCGACTGACAAGTGGGTCCTCAGAACACATGGCATCCAAGGCGCACGCACCGTTTGTTACCCAAAGGGACTGCAAAACCAGGACTGAAAGCAAGCTCGGGTCAAGTGGGGAAAACACGCAGCTGCAGCGCAAGGACCCAGGGCCTCAGGAACAGGATGAGAGCGCTTGGGAAGCGTGCGAGACTGGCTTTAAAAGCAGGCTTAGTGGAAGGCAGAGGGCGTCGAGGGGAGAGAGAAGACAGACAGACTGGGCCAGAGTAGATGGATAGGTAGGTGTTGGACCTGGTGATAGGTACCTGGGGATTCGGTGTCTAGTCTCTCAGAGAGTTAATGACAGATCATTGATGGGTGGATGGATGGATGATAGATGGATGGATAGATGGGTAGGCAGATAAATAGATGGATAGCTGAGTGGATGCCTTGATCTGTAGATGGATCAACAGATTAGTGAGTGCAGCCCGGAAGCCATTGTCTCCAACTCGCTGGTCCCTGTTTCTCAGTTGGCTCCCCCGCCCCCACACTGCTTCGCCCTGACTTTCCTCTTCCCTCCCACAGACGACATTCAGGGGGAGTCTCCGGCTCCATGCGGGACAGAGGAACCCGCCCGCACCTGCCCCAATGGGACCAGATGCCAGCCCTACTGGGAAGGACCCAACAATGGGATCACCCAGTTCGACAACATCCTGTTCGCCGTACTGACTGTTTTTCAGTGCATCACAATGGAAGGATGGACGGACCTCCTTTACAACGTGAGTGATGGGGGACCCTCGAGGAGGCGGCGACGCCGGGGGTGGGGGGCACGCACCTGGCTTTGAAGTTCCTTGCTCAAGCCCAGCTTCCCTGGACTCGCCCGCGATTCCTCGGGGGATCTGGTTATACCCCCTGCCTCCCAAAGGCACCTGTGGCCAAAGCTCAGAGCCCTTGTGCCAAGAAGCGAGCCATGAATGGGAAGAGAATGGGGCTGGGCTAGGGTCCAGGGGGGCGAGGGCGCCGAGGCCACAGCCAAGGGGCGGGGCCGGCTCTCCCCACACTGAGACCCTCTGCAGGTGCCCGTGTCCGAGGCGTGGACCCTGGCCCACCACGCGAAATAGACGCAAAAGGCATCTGTTTGTTGAGTGGCTATTCAAGATTTTACCCGGGGCGCTTGCCCACCCCCCCACCCCCCACCGCGTGGACCGCTGTCCTTGGTCCTGAACTTGGTTTGGATCCCAAACCAGGAACCCGAAGCTGCACGTGTGTGCAGGGGCCCAAGCGACTTGGGCCATCACCTGTGCCCGTCCAGGGTGCACATCCGCAGGAGCTAGAGGATCCCTCGAAAGCCAAGCACTTGGAGACGGGCTGCAGGCGTCTTGGCTGCTGTGCCCAGCACCCGCGCCTAGGGGGCGCTGTTCCGAGTCATAGGTCCCCATGAGAAATGAGCCCTCCTGGGAGGGAAGCAGCTGGGGAGAACCTGGGGGAGGTTTCAGAGCTCAGGCGGAAAGAGACTCGGGGGGGCTGAGAAAATCGTGAACACAGAGAGAGGGGTCAGGTGTTCAGGCGAGGGCGCCCCCTGGTGGGAGAGGCGGGGAGTGCAGGACCAGAGTCTCCAGGGATAGGCGCTGTTGTCCCAGGGTCGTTGGCCCCGTGTGCGTGGCCTCCTGGGGCTTAGGCTCCCAGGACTTCCTTGCTGTGCAGCCTCAGGCGAGTCGCTTGGCCTCTCTGTGCCCCCTCATCCCACACCATGCAAAACGGGAGAAGCGGGAGCCTCCCAGGGCATGAGTCTGAGACCCGTGAAGCCGTGAGCGCTGTGCCCCGGCCCTGCTCATCCGAGAGCTCCTTCTAGAAACTCGTCGCCATGGTCAGATGACGGGGCCGGGGAGGTGGGGTCAGCAATCAGAACACACCCAGACGCTGAAGGTGGTGGCAGAGGACCAAGAATGGGTCCAGAAAACAGGAAGCCAATGTGTGATACAAAGAAAGGGGCTTTGTCGGGCAATCTGGGGGGGCTTCTTGGAGAAGGTGCCATTTGAGCTCAAAGAAAATGAGCCAGTTGGGAGAGAGCATTTTCCCCCAACACCTGCAGGTTTTCTCATTTTTTTTTTCTTTTCCCACTTGGCTTTGGGGGGAAAAGGCGCTTTAACCTCGCATGCACCTGTTTTGTTTTTTGTTTTGTTTTGTTTGTTTTTAAAGATGTATTCGTTTTTTGAACGGCAGAGTTAGAGAATCTTGCATCCACCCTGCTCTCCTAGGTGGGTGGCAGGGACCCAAGCACACGAGCCCTCACCTGCCACCCCCTCTCCGAGGTGTGCATGGGCTGGGAGCTGGAATTAGAGAAGCAGGAATCGGGCCTGGGACCCCAGGCACCCTGGGCTGGGGGCGCCCCCGAGCGGCGACCCAAGGGCTGTGCCAGACCCCCGCCCCCGCTCTCACAGGGGCGCCCCCTGCAGGAGACGAGGGGCGCCCCCTGCAGAGACGAGTTTGTCTGAGGTTGAGCCCTGGCCCCCAGAATCCTGCAAAACCATTATTGGCCACCGGTTATGCAGGAGCGCCCCCTGCAGGAGACCAGGAGTGGTGGTTTGTCTCCTGCAAAACCATGGCAGTCTTCCGGGCCGCTGGGTGAACTCTGGGGACAGCCAGGTGCTTCCTGGGAGAGTGGTTCAATTAGATGACGTCATTGGGAGGGAGCGGCCAGGTTGGACCAATCAGAACCAATCAGGAGCCTGGAGCTCCGTCCCGGTCCCCCACGCAGGTGCAGGGGCCCAAGTCCCTGGGCTGTCTTCCGCTGCTTTCCCAGGTGCATCAGCAGGGAGCTGGGTCGGGAATGGAGCAGCTGGGACTCGAACCCGTGCCCCTGTGGGATGCTGGGGCTGCAGCTGGCCGCTGGCTGTAAAGTGACCCTGCCTCTCGTGCCAGTTCTGGTGACAGCGAGCTGGTCAGTGCACCAGGCCTGCCTCAAGGCGGAGGCTGAGGGCCTGAGCTGGGCTTCGGGTGCACCTGCCCTGCCCCCCACCTCACTCTCCCCCTCCCCCCGTGGGACCGAGGACTGCCCGTGCAGACTGATTGGAAACCCTGGGCCCGTAGTGAGGTCCCCCAGCTGTCACAGACAGCCACTGACGGCTGCGACTGATCATTGACCCCAGCCTTTTTTTCACTCACAGATATTAGCCTTGGCCAATAGGGAAACGTCACACTTTACGGGCTGGTCGATCACATATTCATTCAACAAACACTCATTGTCAATCATGTGTTCATTCAACAAACCTGCATTGACTGTGCCTACTGCACACAGCCTGGCGGAGAATTGGAAACAAGATCATGGCATGCAGACAGGGACAAGGGCTTAGGGTCTCGCTTTATACATACCAACCTTCAAGTCCACCCTGGGAGCTGGGGCCGCTGCAGAGAGCGCGCATCCACCCCCGAGAGCTGGAGCCGCTGCAGACAGCACGTATCCACCCTCGCCACGCTGGGTCCAGGCTTGTGGCTCCGAGACCTGGTGGGGTTAGGCCACACCTGACCAGGGCACCCGGCGAATAGGAGCGGGGCTGGGCGGTGGTCCGAGCTCAAGGGGGGCCTGGGGCAGGGCGGGGTGGGGCAGGAGCTGGCAACCCCTCATTCACAAGGACCCCTCACCAAGTGCACCCCACAAAGCAGGGGTTGTGTGTGGGTGCTGGGATCCCCCGGTGAGGGGCTGCGGTCCTGGGTCAGAGCCCTGCAGGTAGCAGGCTGCGTTGAATTCATGTTTGGCTTTTTTTTTTTTCCTGGCTGCCGTTGGCTGCGACCCAGCCTGATGCAGTTCTCAAAGCGACCTCGGGAGGGGCCACGGGATTTTTTTCTCCGTGGTTCAGTGTCTCTCCCCTGCCTAATGCCAGGCGGGAGAGCCACAAAAGTAACTCTACTTGGTGATCACAGACACCCGTGCGTCAGCCACATGGCCCCTCGTGGCCGGAGCGGATCCTTGAGCAAAGCCTTGTTCCGTTTGCAGGTGGTAGGAGACTGTCAGACTTTGGGGGATGGCCGGTCGCTTATTCACTCAACAGTCATTGCAAGCCTCCAGTTTGCAGGTGCACGGTACCATGCCTGCTGCATGCAGGGTCTTATCCAGGCTCCTGGGAGCACTGGCGAGTCGGTGGGGACAGCCAGAGGCCAAGGCAGAAACCAAACTTGAATTGCTGGTGCCTCTGGCCTGGGGGGTGTGGGGCGGACATAGAGTCTCTTGTCGGAGCACATGAGTGAGTGGATCAGGTCACAGCCCCCTCCCCCGCCCCGACCCCGACCACCTCATTGGATCCTACACTCGGCTTTGCGGGGAGTGGGGCAACACATGAGCCCGGGGAGGGGAGAGACTGCTGTCTCTGTGGTAAGACCTGAGGCAGGTGAGAGGGAGCCACGTGGGTATCACAGGGAAGGGTGCCCCCTACCGGGAGGACAGTTTAGCAGGTGCCAAGACCCTGTGGCGGGCACCGGAGGCAGAAGGGAAGGAGTAAGAACAGAGGAGAGGCCGGATGAGACGGGGCAGGAGGGGGGGCAGCAGATGACTTCCTAGGCAGAGAGGGGGCGGGGGAAGAGGCCTTCAAGATGAATTGACAAAAAAGGATAAAATAGTTTGGCCTAGAATTATCAAAAAAAAAAAAAAAAGCGCTGTGGCATGGTGGGTAAAGCCGCTGCCTGCAGTGCCGGCATCCCAAATGGGCGCTGGTTCAAGTCCAGGCTGCTCCTTTCCTAATCCAGCTCTCTGCTATGGCCTGGGAAAGCAGTAGAAGATGGCCCAAGTCCTTGGGCCCCTACACCCATGTGGGAGACCTGAGGAAGCTCCTGGCTCCTGACTTCAGCCCTTTGTCATTTGGGGAGTGAACCAGTGGATGGAAGACCTCTCTCTCTCTCTCTCTCTCTCTCTCTCTCTCTCTGGCTTGCTCGCTCACTCTTTCTCTCCCTCCCTGCCTTTGAAATAGGTAAATACATCTTGAAAACAGTCGACAGACAGGACAAGGTCTATGACAGCTGTGTGTTTGTTCAAGGGCATCCCTCATGGCCGCTGCCACCCTGCAGCTCCTCTGGAGTCAAATGCACCCCACTTTTATTCTACCGGCCGGGAAACTGGGCGGATGTATGTGATTTTTTTTTACATCCTCTGAACTCATTCCAAAGGAGCCGTGCTCCCAAAACTGAGAAGAGAAGACGTTGTCGAGCCATTGAACAGAAGACATGGGGAGGGCTCCGCTGGGGCTCAGCCATTTATCTGATGGCTGCGTATTTATTGAGCGCTGATGAGGCGCCAGGCGCCGCGAGGGACCCCGGCATGGCTGCGATGAATCAGTTCCCTTCTGCAGCAAATGACGGAGCCTCTGTTGAACCAGGATCCCCATGCACTGCATTGGGAGCGTCCAGGGAGAGGTGAGGGGGCTGCTTTATGTTGCTCCCCTGCCTGTTCGTACCAGAGAACCACACTGGGTGGGTATTTTTTAAAGATTTATTTATTAGAGAGACAGAAAGAGAGGTCTTCCATCCACTGGTTCACTCCCCAAATGGCCACAACAGCCAGAGCTGGGCTGATGGGAAGCCAGGAGCCAGGAGCTTCTTCCAGGTCTCCCACATGGGTGCAGGGGTCCAAGGTCTTGGGACATCTTCTACTGCTTTCCCAGGCCATAGCAGAGAGCTGTATCGGGAGTGGAGCAGCTGGGACTCGAACCGGCGCCCATATGGGATGCAGGCACTGCAGGTAGCAGCTTTACCTGCTATGCCACAGCGCCGACCCCTAGGCAGTGTAATCTTAACTAGATCACCATCACGTGTGCCATCTGTCATTGGCTACAACATCCTTACAAAGCCTAGGACTATGTGATCTTTTCTCTTTGGCTTCCTCTTCTCTAGAGTAACTTTGTCAGATTTCACGTGTGACACACAGCCATCATTCACCAGATAATATTCCACTCATGTATCCTCTCTCCTCTTGATCAGGATTTGGGCTGATGGTAGTTGAGGGCTGGGATAGACATCTCCACGGTGAGCACACCCTTGGTGAATGCAGGCTCTACACAGCCGTGGTGTCGTGAGATCTTAGCAAAGCTACACAAAGGTCATTTGCTTAGGTAGATATGCTCGACCTACTCTTAAAAGTGGTGGCCCCATGATCCATGAATTTCCCTGTGTCTGTTCCCCATGTTCCTGTGTTGAGATTCTGTTCCTTGGACCCTCAGAACAAGACCTGATTTGGGAAGGAGATTGATAGATTGCACATGGAATTAGTTAAAGATAAGGTTATGGGTGGGGAGCAGGGTTGTCCTAATGCAATGTGGCCGGCTTCCTTATAAAAAAAGGGGGGGGGGATTTTGACACAGAGAAAGATGCACATGGAAGAACAAGGCAGTGTGAAGGTGGAGGCAGAGACAAGGGCACTGGTGCAAAAGCCACGGAATGCTACAGATTGCCAGCCAATAAGCACAAGCAGAGAGAGAGGCACGGGCCAGAGTCTCAGCAGGAACCAACCCTGCTGACACATTGACCTTGAGTTTCTGGCTCCCAGAACTTCGAGATAACACATGTTTTCACATGTGCAGCACTTGGTTTGTGGTTCTTTGTCACTGGCAGGAGGTTAATACACCATGTTGCCCTCATATGGGCAGGGAATGAGAGTTCCAGGAGCTCCACAACCTCACCAACACCTGATGGTGTCAGAATTTCCCACCTTAGCCAATGAAGCAGCCACAGTGTCAAATGCACGTTGGATGGTGAGCTTTTAAAGCCACACTCAAGACTTTTACAACCTGCATACAAGGGAGGAACCACTAGAGGGCTCCCTCTGCCCCGATGACTTTGAGCCGAGACTTCCCTCTGAACTCTGGAGGGAACTGACTGCCTGGCTCAAATTCCACATCTGCTACTGCCTGCCCTCTGTGACCTTGAGCTGCTGTCACCATCTCTCTGGGCCTCACTCTCTCAGCTAGAGAAATGGGCACGAGGCTAACACAGGGACACAATGAGGAGTCAGTGAGTGAGTTAACATCAGACGCAGGCCTACGACAGTGCCTGGCACCCAGTAAATCATCTGTTAAGTGCTGCCCTTTTTTTTTTTAATCATTCTTAAGGCCTCTTCCCTCTTGGCATCTCTCTGTTCCTGCTTTTTCTTCCCTTCTTCTGCTACAACTGGTCTGTTCTCTGTTGCAGAGGGAAAATGTTCTGTTTGTGGACTTTTCCTATTGAAAGGAAGCTGGGCACTTTGGGGGGCTCCCCTGTGCTTGGCATAGAGGGTGCAGGGAAGAGAGGGGGAGCCACTTGAGGAACAGGCTCATGACCCTGCCGTGTGACTTGGTGACTTCACTGGGCCCTCAGAACCTGGGATCACGCGTCTCTGCATGGAGGGGGCTGGGCACTGTGGACTTGTGTCTCCGTTTCAGTGTGTGTGTGTGGGGGGGGGTTCTGTCCCTCTCCTTCCGGCCTCTGGTCTAGGGCGCCCCCTTGTGTTTCGAGCTAATTCCTACATCTTGTGTGGACTGCGTGCTTTGGAGGGAGCCCCATCCAGGTGGTTTCCCCCGTTGGTTGGGCCTCACTCCTCCATTTTCCCTTTCTGGCCTTGTCCAGAGATCCAGAACTCATCAGACAACAATGTTCTGAGAACAGAGTCCCAGGAGAAGCAAAGCTCATCGTCCCCTACCCGTCAGGTCCTCTCTGAGCCCCACTCAACTCTCACCTGGTTTCCCTCCCCGCCCCCTGCAGAGCAACGATGCCTCAGGGAACACTTGGAACTGGTTGTACTTCATCCCCCTCATCATCATCGGCTCCTTTTTTATGCTGAACCTCGTGCTGGGTGTGCTGTCAGGGTAAGTCTCCACCACTCCATCCACACACCGATCCCAGGTCTCCCTCCTAATTTCTTCTCCGAAGAGGCCATCAAATCTGTTTTCATTCTCCAGGCAAAAAAAAAAAAAAAAATATCCCTTGCCCCTTGCTTTGGGCTAGCCAGATTGGCATTAGCAAGCCAGTACCCTGTGAGTGAGTGGGCGCAGAGCTGTACTTCTTAAATTTAGTGGTTTTTTTTTTTTAAGAACAGTTTGGGTTTCTTTCTTCCCCACTTTTCAAATACAGAACCACAGCACACAAATACACATTTTTTTCCTGACACATGTGCTCTCTGCCCAAAGTTTCTCTTTTTTAAAAGTTTAATCATAAACGGGCTCCCACAGGAGACCTGGGAACTGGTGTGGTGGCTCAGCGGCACCATTAGCAACCCAGATCCTTCCAGTCTTGCACTCTCACAGCCTCACCAGGGGCTTCCAGTCTCACGGGTACCTCCCAGTCTCATTATGGCTGCCTCCAACTTGCAAGATGGCTGCCCCATGTCCCAAACAGGAAGAGGAAGAAGCGAAACAGGAAGAGGAGGAGCCTATTCCTGGGAAGTGGAGCGGCTGCCCAAATCTTATGATCCCATGAGCATCATTCAAAGGAGGGCCGAGAACAATTTTTTTTTTTTAAGACAGGGTTGGGGGAAAGAATGGGGTTGGGGAATTCAGCCAGCAGGGACTCACATCATATGGTTTTATGTTTTTGCTTGTTTTCCCCTAGCTGGTTGCAATTGTGAGAAAAAAAAAATGTGTGCACCTGCTGCCTTTTTAGTTTCTGATCTCGCAGGAGACCTGACCCCTGCCGGAACCCCCTGCATCCCACGCGCACACATACACTCAGGCTCCCCTAAAAGCCCCCTCCCCAACCCACCCCCAAGCCTTGGCCGCTGTTGTGCTTCTACAGGGAGTTTGCCAAAGAAAGGGAGCGGGTGGAGAACCGGCGCGCATTCCTGAAGCTGCGGCGGCAGCAGCAGATTGAACGCGAGCTCAACGGGTACATGGAGTGGATCTCAAAAGCAGGTGAGGTGTCCCGGAGAGGCAGAGGGCGAGGTCCCGGGCCCCCTCCCACCCCACCACCCAGAGCCCGCACGCAGAGTCGGGAACGCATCTTGGAGAGACCTGCGGGGATGGGCCAGGACGTCAGGAGAAAGGTCCTATATGGGGGTTGTCCTATATGGGGGTGTCCCAGGTTTTAGAATCTGGCTGGAAGACAGGCTGCTACTGGCGGAGATCTGAGACCACAGCCCAGCTCTGCCAGCTCCCCGCCACGGCCCCGCCTCCCCCAGCCTCAGCTGTTTAATGGGGAAGCGCACGGCCCTTGGGTTCGGTTCCAGGCACTTGAGAAGATGGTAGCGAACCAAACAGACCCAGACTCTGCCCCCTGCCTGGGTCTCGGACCTGCTACCGACGAGAGGACAGAGGGAGGGGTGCTGCCCGTTGCTAGCAAGAGAAGTAGGCGCATAGTAGGGGGTGGAAGGCAGCTGCGGGCAGAGTGGCCAGGGGCCGACTCCCAGGCGGCAGAGACCTCGCTGCAGGGAGGCCAAGGAATATTCTAGACATTCGGGATAGGAAGTGCAAAGGCCCTGAGGCTGGAGCATCGTGGAGACTCGGGCAGGAAGCCAGGGAGGGACCCAGGGCAGGACGCAGGTTCACTGTGTAAAGAAAAGGGGGCGCACAGCTCTGGAGACTCCAGACAGGGCTCTTAAGAACTCACTCTCTCGCGAGAACTCAGGAATCCCACGAGATTTCCTCACTCATCCCCTTTCAGGGCTAGCACCCCACCATGAAAGCAGTCACCTCCCACCGGCCCGCGTGAGAACTCCCGAATCCCACACAAGAGCCATCTGAGGGCGATGCCGCAATCGCCTCCCGCCAGGCCCCGCCTTTTAAAGACCCCACCGCCTGGCTCCACGGCCACAGCAGGGCTCAAGCTCCCGCAGGCCCGGAGCCCTGGGGCCTCGCCATGGAGTGGTTGGCTGTTTCTCCTCTGGCCATGAGTCAGGAACGCTTGGGCTGGGAGAATGGGGGCGCCTGGGGGTAGACGCCCCCTCTTCCCCAGGCGGCCAGGGGAGCTGACCCCTGCGCTCTTCCTCCCCCAGAAGAGGTGATCCTCGCAGAGGACGAGACCGACGTGGAGCAGAGACATCCCTTTGATGGTAACTGCTCTGCCGCCAGCCTGCGGGCTCCCGGGAAGGGTTCCGCCCGGGGGAGGTGGCTGCGGACCCCAAGCGAGGCCTGACCAGGGAGGGGAGACATCCCAGGCCTGCAGTCTAGGGCTGCTCATTTTTTTCCACCCAGCTGCTTCTGCCTGTTTTTCTTATCTGGAAAATGGGCACCATATATTACTAAAGCTGTCACCCACCCCGCGTGCTTGCAAGGAGCCATTCTAAGACTCCCGCTGGGTGCCTGAAATCTTCAACACCAAACCCCACGTCAGTGCGTTCGAGGGCGGCTTCAAAAAGGCCAAGAAAAAAAATCCCGTGCATTTCAAAGAATTTTCTTTTTTGGTACCAAAATAAACTCATCTCCATTTTTAGAAGATTTATTTATTTATCTGAAAGCCAGAGCTACAGAGAGAGAGAGAGAGAGAGAGAGAGAGGGGTCTTCATCTGCTGGTTCACTCCCCAATTGACTGCAACGGCCAGAACTGCACCAATCCGAAGCCAGGAGCCAGGAGTTTCTTCCCAGTCTCCCACACGGGTGCAGGGGCCCAAGCACTTGGGCCATCTTCCACTGCTTTTTCAGGCGCGTTAGCAGGGAGCTGGATGGGAAGTGGAGCAGCCAGGACTTGAACCGGCACCATATGGGATGCGAGCACTGCAGGCGGCGGCTTCACCCACTACACCACAGCACCGGGCCCTAAACTTAGCTTCTAATGCTGCTGCCTCGCACCTGCTGAGAACCTGGGCACTCTCCGTGATTTCTCCGTGTTCCACCTGCCCTTGGCCACAGAGGCGCAGAGCAGAGGGGAACCTTGTGCCGACCTTGGCTGGGTGCTCTCTTGGGAGAGAGACCAGGAGAGCAGCCATGAGAGGCCGAGGACAGGGCCTGCTGCGGGCCCTGCGCCATTTCTGTTGGCTATAGGAACGTGTAATCATCCTGGATTTGAATGAAAATACCGGGAATACCGGTGGTGGACAGGGTAGGGCTCCAGTCCTGGCTCTGCACCTGCCGCCAGCTACCTGTGCAC
The DNA here is from genome assembly GCF_964237555.1 of Oryctolagus cuniculus. Lineage (NCBI taxonomy): Eukaryota > Metazoa > Chordata > Mammalia > Lagomorpha > Leporidae > Oryctolagus > Oryctolagus cuniculus. The sequence goes on along the minus strand of NC_091447.1, from coordinate 62,651,542 downwards.
ATGCACCCTGGGAGGTGCCAGGCGGGCGATGGCTCAAGAGCCTGGGCTCCCGCTGCCCACGTGGGAGACCGGCTTGGGGGTTCCATCCCAGAGGGTTGTAAGGTGAACGGTACCATTTGTAGGAGGCCGGGGAGGGGCAGGCTCCCTGTGAGGTCATCTGATGCCTCTTTGCTGCACATGAGCTTGGCCCCTGCAAGCCCTTGGGCAGCGTCCCCTGTGGCAGGGGACATCACAGCCCCAGCCCACCAGGCTGATCCAGGGGTGTGAACTGTCACCTGTTTCCAGCCCAGAGCTCCCAGGAAGTGAGTTTTCCCGCCACTTAGAAGTAGAGGGAGGGGCCGGCATGGTGGTGCAGTAGGTTAAAGCCGCCCCAGCCTCCCATGTGAGCCCTGGCTTGACTCCTGGCTGCTCCACGTCGCACCCAGCTCCCTGCTAATGCATCTGGGAGAAGCAACGGAAGATGGCCCAAGTGCTAGGGCCTTTGTCCCCACGTGGGAGACCCGGATGGAGCTCCAGGCTCCTGGCTTTGACCTGGCCCAGGCCATCTGGGGAGCCAACCAGCAGATGGAAGATCTCTATCTCTGTCTCTCCATCTCCAACTCTGACTTCCAAATAAATAAATAAATCTAAAAAATAAGAGGGTACCTAACGGCATGGAGCAGAGGCAAATTATGGCATCGCCTCCCTGAAGCCCTTTTCCCCCACTGTCCCCATCTATAAAATGGGCCGATGGCCCTGGGTGAGACCCGCAGATGCCCCATGGCCACTGCTGCAGAAAGGGTAATGTCTTTGTCTCCTGCCATGTTTCCATTGTTGGAGCTCTGCGGAGAGCCACTATCAAGAAGAGCAAGACGGACCTGCTCCACCCAGAGGAGGCGGAGGATCAGCTGGCCGACATCGCCTCCGTGGGTGAGTCCCAGCTTCGGAGGCTGGCGCCTGCCGCTGACTGGTTACGAAGTTCCCGAAAGGCTTCTGGGCCCGCTGCCAGTATCCTTGGCCAATCTTTGTTACAGGGCGACTCCTGTAGTCCTAACGCTTGGGGACCAAAAGTGTTTGTGTTTTTTGGTGTTTTTTAAATTTTTTTTTTGTCAATTGGGTAATATTTGCATAGACATCAAGTGCTGTCTTGGGGATGGGACCAGATTTAAAGTTCATGATGCACCTGCTGCACACAGCCTGGGTTGGGGGGGGAGGGGCAGTGCGTGTGTGCAGTTTTTCAGATTTTGTGTGTGGAGCAATGTTTGGTGTTGTGAAATTTTTTCCCTATGTGGCATCACTCCAGTACATCTGTGGGGTGTTTTGGGGTTTGGGATTTTGCAGTAGGGAGTGTGCGTCGTGTGGGAGGTGTGGCTTGGGGTCTGCCCTGATTAGAATACAACAGAGACACATGCCAGCCCATGCTGGAAGTGCACAAGTGGAGAATTAGCACTGTGCACAATGCTGCAGATGAAACGCCCTAGATTGGACCTGCTCCAGCCTGGTCCGGGGAGGCTTCCCAGAGGAGGTGGCATGTGTGCTGAGAACTAGCTTAGGGGTTCGCCACAGCCAGGATAGCAGACCTCCACCCATGGCTGCCCACAAGGGCCGGAGTCTGAAGAGGGAGTGGATGTTTGTCCTTTGCCTTTGCCTGTGCTGTGGACTGGGTGTGTTTCAGACTCCACAGTGCGAGTGTGTCGCCTGCTGGAATGGGTTTTGTCAAAAAGAACAGCCAACTGGGCGACATAAGATGGGGGTGAGGAGTTGGGAAGAAGGCATGGGAGGAGGGAGGGAGCAAGAGAAGATGGACAAGAGATGAGAGTTCTTGACCTTGAATGAATGGCAGGTGCACACACCTGTAAATATTCTGTGTTTGGTTCATGCATTTAAGGGGTGGGACCTTTGCTATGTGATTGCTCAATCTTAAAAATAAAGGACAGGAGAAGGGAAGGGAGGGAGGGAGATAGGAGTGGATTAGTTCCTGGAAGAATGGGTATTAGAAAAAAAGCTGTGCATGGATTTCCAAGTTGTTTTGAAAAAAAAAAAAAAAACCTTGCCTTTTAATCCCACTTTTCTATGCATTTTAAAAAATTTATTTACTTGAGAGGCAGAATTAGAGAGAGAGAGGGAGAGAGACAGACAGGGAGAGAGAGAGAGAGAGAGATTTCCATCCGCTGGTTCACTCCCCAAATGGCTGCTGGGTCGACCTGAAGCCAGGAGCCAGGAGCTTCCTCCGGGTCTCCCACGCAGGTCCCAGGGCTCAAGCACTTGAGTCATCTGCTTTCCCGGGGAGCTGAACTGGAAATGGAGCAGCCGAGACTCGAACCAGTGCTCTGATCCACATGGGACGACGGTGTCACGGTGGTGGGCTAACCTGCTCTGCCCCAGCGCCGGCCCCTCCCCCCAACAAATGTTCCCGAGTCCCCAGCACAAGTTATCCGCGTGATCTGCTCCACAGGCGCATGCTGTCTTGTACCCCCCTTCTGTCTGTCGACCGTGGCTGCTGAGGCCAGTCCTCACCCGCATAATGGTCATGTAGGGCAGGCGCTCTGCGGTTTCTTTCCCTGTGCCTCGGTGTCGGGGTTACTTCCAGTTTTTCTCTGCCAAGGCACTGCTGGGCACCTCGCCCATCGATCCCTCCCAGCTGTGTTTCCTTGTGGATGCTCATCGGATCAAGGATATTAACAGCTGCTCCACAAGACACACAAGTCCCATTTAACAAACCGGCAACATTTCTAGTAGTTTCGTGGCTTCTCTGCCCAGGCTCTTGCTTCTTGCCAATTTAATATCCTTCCTTGGTGGGGTATGTATGCCGTGACACCCTTCAGGCATGTTTTCATTTGCATTTTTTATTCCTAGCCAAAACACGCTGCTCGCTGTATTCAGATGAGCTAGTCTTTTTGCTACTCCTGAGTCCATCTGTTTAATCTCCGTTAAGTAGGTGTCAAGGAGTGTAGCATTCAGTGTTGTGTGTGTTGATTAGTCATGTCTGTCCTGCGTTCAGTTATGTGCATTGATTAGTCATGTCTGCCCTGCACACACACTCATGGAAAAAGGGAATAAAAAGATGACTTTATTTTGCTGCAAAACACTTGGAAATCCATGCATCTGTGGGGACGTCAAAGAATGCATGTTATGAAGAAACTATGTGTGGGGTTCTAGATTGTTCTGCACTGAAATAGACTTTTTATTTCATTTTCCACAAACTTCAAGAGGGCACCCCATGTTCCATTCTGAAAATCCGTTCTGTTGCATATTTTGGTCAGCCAGCGGCCTTGTTACCCGTGGGCTGTTCACTTAGGGACCGCATGGAAAATAAAACGTAGGTGCTCCAGTAAGGAACCTTTCTTGGAGTAAGTCAGGGTGCCTGGGGCTGGCATTGTGGCTCAGCGGATGTGACGCTGGCCTCCCAGGTCAGGGCACCTGGTTCGAGTCCCAGCTGCTCTGTCCCCCGTCCAGTTCCCTGCTGACACATCTGGGGAGGCAGCAATGATGGCCCAAGTGCTGGGGCCCCTGCATCCCTGTGGGAGACCCTGAAGAAGCTCCAGACTCCTGGCTTCAGCCTGGCCCAGCCCAAGCTGCTGTGGGCACTTGGGGGGTGAAGCATGGCTGTGGGCTTAGCCCAGTACGCCACAGCGCCCACCTCCCACATGTGCTGCCTTTGGATCACAAAAGCAGATGAACCCTAGGGTGGCTTCTGAACAGCAGAGACCAATGCAAGAGGCCATGGCAGGGAATTTCCTGGATGCCTGGGCCAAGGGAGAATCTGGCAGAGAATCCAAGAACATGCCACGCATATAGGGAATTTGCAGGAGTTCAGGAAAGCGAGTATCATGGAAAATGCTGCATGTGATTTTTCCACAAATTTTGCACCAGAATGAATGTGCCTCCTCATTCCATCTTTCTGCAAACATGACGAGGTCCCTACCTATGGAATTGGTGGCTCAGTTGGGTTGTTGAATCGATGGATAAACACATTTTCTTAAGATTTGTTTATCTGAGAGAGTTACAAAAAGAGAGATCTTCCATCCACTGGCTCACTCCCCAATTGGCTGCAATGGCCAGAGCTGAGCCAGTCCGAAGCCAGGAGCCAGGAGCTTCTTCAGGGTCTCCCACAGGGATGCAGGGGCCCCAGCACTTGGGCCATCTTCCACTGGTTTCCCAGTCCACAGCAGAGAGCTGGATTGGAAGTGGGAGCAGCCAGGACTCAAACCGGTGCCCATTTGGGATGGTGGCTTAGGGGGCAGGCATTTGGCAATGGTTAAGACGCTGCCCCCACATGTGGAGAGCATGGTTCAAGTGCTGGCTCCTCCCATTCTCATCCAGCTTCCTGCTAACTTGCACCCTTGGAGGCAGCAGCGATGCTCCAGTGCTTGTGTCCCTGGTTCCTGGTGTGGACTTGGCCCAGCCATGGCTGCTGAGGGCATTTGGGGAGCAAACCAGCAGATGGAAGATCTCTCTCTCTCTCTCTCTCTCTCTATGTAACTCTGCCTTCAAACAAAACACAAAATGAGTGTGTGCTGCAGTGTGTGATGGGGCGGGCCGCAGGTGTGTGGCTCTCACTTGCTCCGTGGGCTGTGGGATGCCGATGCCTGTCCCATCTGGTCCATCAGGAGACGCCCCCTCCACGAGTTGACCCTGCACTGGGTCTTGCTTTCCATTCTGAAGGTTGCATAGAAGATTCTCAGTGGCTGAGCGACTGCTGGACGCATGGTGATGGGACAGTGAGGGAATGAATGGACAGAGGGTGCATGGATCAGAACACAGCAGTAAATGAATGTAACAGGAGGTTCAGCAGAAGAGGTGTCTCCCAAGATAAACGCCATCGTCAGGGGATGCAGTTCTGCCGCTGCCCAAACCTGACCCCACTCAGTGGACAGTGCCACAGGCTGTAAACCTCGACCCATTGGGGACCCTGACGCCGCCTTCCATGCCACATCCCAAATCCACCCCCTCTCAGGCACTTCTCAGATTGCTCGCCTAGACTTGGGCTACCACTTCCAAACTGGTCTCCCACTGTTCCCCTCAGAGTCCATTCCTTCATGGTCGTTTGGTATACAGTAGGTACTCAATAAGTACAGGCAGAGGATACGTGGTTCACTCCCGCAGGGCCACTGGTACACAGTAGGTGCTCAGTAAGTGCAGGCACAGGACACCTAGATCATCCCCATATGAGCATTTCCAGAGAAATACCCATGGGAACCTAGGTTCCTACCCACTGCTTGCCCTCAAGGCTGAGCATGCTGCACGCAACATTGCTGCCTGCCCCTGCACTGGGCGTCCTGAGCAGAGGCTCCTGTGTCATCACAGCCGGACATCAGGGGCAGGGGACATGGACAACAGGCTCCAGCAGTGGAGAAGCCATCAGCTGCCCGTGGACAGCTCCTGCTGTTATGTGCAGGGACATGGCCTTCTGGTGAGCCCCCAGTGGTGACAGTGGTATCCTAGCAGCCGAGGGCTTGCTGGGGAGGCTAACGGTTGGGTCCCCTGGCCACGACCCTGCACCTGGTCCACACGTTGGCTAACTTCCTGCACAGGGACAGCCCACATCTGACCATCTGACCATTCCCCACCCTCTCTCTGGCAGGGTCTCCCTTTGCCCGAGCCAGCATTAAAAGTGCCAAGCTGGAGAACTCGAGTTTTTTCCACAAAAAAGAGAGGAGAATGCGTTTCTACATCCGTCGCATGGTCAAAACTCAGGCCTTCTACTGGACTGTGCTCAGTCTGGTAGCCCTCAACACGCTGTGCGTGGCTATCGTCCATTACAACCAGCCCGAGTGGCTCTCCGACTTCCTGTGTGAGTACGCCAGCCCCACCCCCTTCCTCACACCCTTTGCCCAGGCCTCCTCCTCTGCTAGCTCGTGTCCTTTCTGAACCCTCCCGTTTGTCTGACCATTTCCCCAAGTGTCACTGGGGCCGATGTTGGCTGAGCCCTTCTTTCTTGTGCCTGGGAGTTGAGAGCTGGCAGTTAGGCCACCAAATGCCACTGTGAGCCCTTTGTAGGAGAGAGACATATGGGTGCTGGTGAAGGGGATACTGGAAGATGGAGAAAAACAGAGCACGCAGGCAGCCAGAGAGAAACACAGGTATCATTTCTGTATGTGTCCTGAGACAGGGAGTCACCTGTAAGTTCCCGTTTTTCACTGCTCATTTCCAACACCCTTATTCCCTCTGCTTTCAAACCTTCTGCTTCTCTCATGTGTCCCCTCCTGCCCTTCTTTGGCTTCCTTATGTCTGGGGTTTGTTCCTAGAAGAATAACAAGTTCAAGAGCATCTGGGGTGAGGAGGGGTGAGGAGAAGTGGTGAAAGGTGGGAAAACTTCCAAGCAGGATCTGAAAAGTAAAGAGCACCAACGAATCAACAAGAGTGGCTGGTTCCTCCTCACCGCTTGGTCAAGTGGGCCCTCCCTGGCTGTGAGGACTCTGCACAACCTGGGTTTTTGGTTTTTGTTCTGCTCCTTCTCTGACTTAATGGGCTGCCCTTCCAATCTGCTGGTTCACAGGCAAGTCTTTGACCCAGGAGCCCCGTCCAGTTCAGTCACTGTCTCTGTAGCCCACATTGCTCTTGGTCATGTGGCTGGCTCTGGGGGCCAGTTCTGCTTCCGAGAGGCCTGACCTAGTTCATCCATAGTAATTGCATTGGGTCCCTCCGGGGTGTCGTATAAATGAGGACTCTACTTGTCTCAGCCTCCTCGGATAGTCTATTTTTAAACCCTTCTATTCTCCCCACTGATCACCTTGCACAGTCTGTCCTGGTTCAGGCACAGAACATGGGTACTTCCTGCCCAGAGCCCCTGTGTCCGTTACTTATCCTTGTTCCTGTGAGAAGTGAGACACAAGGGAGGTGGATTGAGTTGCCCAGGGCCAGACAGCTAGCTGGCGATGAAGCCAGGATCAGAACCCAAGCAGCCAGGCAGCAGAGCCCAAGCTGTGTCTGACAGATCCCTACCCTGGGCACCAACTGACCTCAGTTCTCAAAGGCCCCATTGGCTGGGCACCCGGGGAGGACAGCAGATGGCAGTGGAGCAAGTGCAGAGGGAGGACCACCTGGCAAAGCCAGGAAGGAGAGAGAAAGGGTCTGGGGCCAATTTGGCTTTTATAGACAATTGTCTTGAGAGAGAACTACCTTCCAGGGCATGCTTTCAAGGACCTAAGGACCTCATAGTAGGTACACCTCCTAAACACCATCGTTGGGTTGAGTTCCCAACCTTTGAGTACCATGAACTAATGACTGGTGTTTAAAATCTTATGTAAGTTTGGGAGTCAGATTGTGTTCAAACCATAGCAGAGGCCATGCATGGCCTGTTGTTATTAATTAGCCATTTAATTGACTGGTTAATGACAGTTACCTTTTTTTGCTGTAGTAAGCACTTAGGAACCCACCAGTCAACAGAAAAGCTAGGCCTTTGGCCATCATCTACACTCAACCCTTCTTAAGGAGCCAGGACCTAAACCACTAGAAGCCCACTGAACTTACTCTCATTTATTTTTTGTTTAAGATTGAATCAACATTTGGATGGCTGGTTGGTTGCTTGCTTCCCTGATTCACTGGTTTGCTGCTTTATACATGGGTTGGTTGGTTGGTGGTGGATTGGTTCATTGGTTTATCGATTTGTAGAGTGGTACATTGGTTGGTTGGTTGATTCAGTTGTTAGTTCATTCATTCATTGGTTGGCTCATTCATTGATTGGTTATTTCATTCATTCATTGATTCAATTTTTGGTTGCTTCATTCATTCATTGGTTGGTTCACTAATTCATTCACTCACTCATTGGTTGGCTGGCTGGTAGCTGAAGCCCCAGGAAAGGAAACCTTGGGTAGTCTTTGGCCAAGGCCACCAGAGACCACTCTCTCCCTCCCTCTCTGCTGGGCCAGGCAAGGGAACAAGGTTGCTACCCACAGGGAGGTCAGAGTCCCCTGCAGACCTACTCACCCCTGCAATCCTAACCTTTCTCTTCCCTCCTTCTCCCTTCTAGACTATGCAGAATTCATTTTCTTAGGACTCTTTATGTCCGAAATGTTTATAAAAATGTACGGGCTTGGGACGCGGCCTTACTTCCACTCCTCTTTCAACTGCTTTGACTGTGGGGTAAGTGTGTTCTGGATGTTGAGCAGCCTCCTTCCTCCAGGTCTGCCCTAGGTCTTGCCTCAAAGACAAGAGAGGCACCATCGCCCCCAGAGACAAGAGACTTGGCCAGAGGTGGGGAGGAGGATACAAGGAGCACCCAGAACCCCTCAGACACCACAGGGAGGAAAGAACCATACAGACAGGGGTGGGCAACCCAACAATTCCACCACTTGGAACTGAATCTTAAGGGAAACACACATTGGTGCCCAGGACATGTGGGCAAGTAAGTCCCCTGGCTGCGACAGCTGGTCATCAAATATGCAAGGTGTGCATACCACAGGGCAACCCAGATCATGGGCCACAATCCATCAGTCTTAAAATGTCTTGATAATTCTTTTTGATTCTTGCCAGCCTGTATTATTTTTTAATGTCTTTATGAACATGTCGTACCTGTACATTTGTATGGGGTACACATGTATGCCACGTTATCTGCTCAGATTGGGCAGCTGGCATTTCCATTTGTCTCTTTAGGTTTAAAGTCTTCGAGCCCCCTCTTCCAGTTCTCCCTGCAGCACTGTGCGGGGAACGTCTGGCCCACAGGCCATATGTATGAGGCCAGTGAAATCATTTGGTCTGGCCCTGCTGAGGCAGCTGTGGGCAGGACTTGACATTCAGGCCATTTACACCTGGCTGGTTTTTAAGTTGATCGTTCTGTACGGCCTGTGGTGTGAAGGCCACACGCATTCAGTAGAAACCCAACTGTGGAGCTGGAACTTTTTCAGGCCTGAGCTATGCAATTCTCTCTCGGTGACGCCAAGCCGTGGCAGTGAGCGTAGGTCCCAGGCAGCCCCAAGGTCACCAGGAGGCACAGTGGACGCCTGCATGGCAGACTGTATCTCCAATCTGAACAGTTTTGTGTGCAGCTGTGCTAAGTGGATCAGGTGTGTTTCTTCCTGCATGCACAACTTCTGATATTTTCAGTTTACTGGGGATTTTCTGGAATGGGCAAGGGACGGAAGCCCTCTCTAGAACATTCCACGAAGGGAGGCAGATGCTGACACCTCACGCAGTGTTTGAGTGAGCAAAATGAAACAGTCTTGCTTACAGATGGTATTTGGCTACCTTAAGAAAAGGCCAGGGGCCGGCGCCGCGGCTCACTAGGCTAATCCTCCGCCTAGCGGCGCCGGCACACCGGGTTCTAGTCCCGGTCGGGGCGCCGGATTCTGTCCCGGTTGCCCCTCTTCCAGGCCAGCCCTCTGCTGTGGCCCGGGAGTGCAGTGGAGGATGGCCCAGGTGCTTGGGCCCTGCACCCCATGGGAGACCAGGAAAAGCACCTGGCTCCTGGCTCCTGCCATCGGATCAGCGCGGTGCGCCGGCCGCAGCGCGCCGGCCGCGGCGGCCATTGGAGGGTGAACCAACGGCAAAGGAAGACCTTTCTCTCTGTCTCTCTCTCTCACTGTCCACTCTGCCTGTCAAAAAAAAAAAAAAAAAAAAGAAAAAAAAAAAGAAAAGGCCAGGACCTTAAAACCATGATGCCCATTGAAAGAAACCAGACACAAGATGGCCATCTATTGCATCATGCCATTGACACGAAATGTCCAGAACAGCCAAACCCATCAGACAGAGAACAGAGGGCTGGGGAATAGGTGGGGAGGGGGAGTGACTGCTGACGGGGACTGGAGTCCCTTTTGGGGCTGATGAGAATGTTCTGGAATTCGATGGAGGTGATAATTTGACAATACTGTGAGCCACTGCATGGTAAGAGCTAATTTTGCATGGGGTGAATTTTGCCTCAGTTTTTTTTTTTCCTGAGGGCAATGAAACTTATTACAGAATTCAGGATGGTGGTTGTGTCTCAGGGTCTCTTCTGGAAGCCTCCAGATTGCTGACACAGCCTATATTCTTGACTTAGGTGGTGACTGTACTGGCGTTCACTTTATTGGGAGGCGTTTCTGAAAATTCTGGGGAGAAGGGAAGGACTGAAGGGGGGCCCTGCTTCGGTGTGGCACTGGGGGTGCATTCCTGGCAGGCCCAGGCGAGTCCTGTGGCCGGTACAGCGACTCTGGGCAAGAGATCATCCCCTCTCCCTGTTAGGTCATCATCGGCAGTATCTTTGAAGTCATCTGGGCTGTCATAAAACCCGGCACGTCCTTTGGGATCAGCGTGTTACGAGCCCTCAGGTTACTGCGTATTTTCAAAGTCACAAAGTAAGTCTTCCAGGGGGCCTGCCGATGTTGCAGCAAGGGACGACAGGCAGTGGGGGGGGGGGGGGGGGCCAGGGCAGGCCCACAGCTCACCCGGCCTCTACTGGCAGGTACTGGGCGTCTCTCCGAAACCTGGTCGTGTCACTTCTCAACTCCATGAAATCCATCATCAGTCTGCTGTTCCTCCTCTTCCTGTTTATCGTTGTCTTTGCACTTCTGGGGATGCAGCTCTTCGGTGGCCAGTGAGTACTGAGCAAAATCTCCAGGGCCCCGGGGGACCCCTACACCCGTCCCCCCAAACGCTGCCGACTAGTGCGCCTGCAGGTCCACCCCACCTCCAATCACGCAAGGCAGAACCCTGGGTCCCCCGCGGGATGCTGACGTGGTTGCCATGGAGATGAGATGCTAGCCCAGGCCGTCAGGGGCGGAGCTGACCCGAAATATCCGTTGTTTCCCCCACCCCTGCAGGTTTAATTTCGACGAAGGAACTCCTCCCACCAACTTTGACACCTTTCCGGCAGCAATAATGACGGTGTTTCAGGTACGGCCTGCCCCTTCCCCACCCCCGGGGCCCCCAGGAGGCCAGCGCCTGCGAGCACCAAAGACTCAGCATGCCCTCAGCATCCCCAGGGGGGCTTCCCTCAGTTCTTCCTCGTTGCCCCGACTCTGGCTGTGGGATGTGAGAAAGTTCGTCACAGCTCCCCAGGAGAAGGGTGGGGGAGGCAGGGGCCTGGGCCGAGGTCTCTATGGGAAGGAGCAGGTACGGTCAGGTGAGATGGTGCCGGCAGACTCTGGTCTTGGCTGTCTGGTCCCTGGGGAGTAAGGCAGATGGCGAGCATGGCCCGCAGCAGGAGCGCCTCACTGGGGCGCCGTGTGGGCTCTGGCTTGGCTGGCTGGCCTAGGAAGGTGGGCCCACTTACCTGGCAAAGCATCACATACACAAAACCACAGGCCTCCTGCAGGCCTGAAGACCCCGCCCCCACCACCCCATCTCGTACTCCAGGGCCAAGGGGATCGTGGGTCCCTCGCATTCCGGCCCTGAGCTCTGGGGCGGCCGGAGCCTTTGCTCTGGAGTCTTTCTCTGGTCCCCAGCACCCGCCCCACCGCGGGACCCAGCAGACTAGTGGTTCCAGAGAATTCCTGACCCTTGGTGGATAAACACCACAGCTCCCTCTCCCTCAACCGCACTGCACCCAGCTGCTCGCAGTGCCAACTTACAGAGAACCCACCCTTCGTCTTGCCCGCACCCAAGACCACCCCTCAAGTGAACAACCACTTGCCCTTGAACTCCAGCCCCTGTGCACCCTCAGCTAAGAGATGCTGGGGTCGCAAGCCACGGCTGCACCCGCTGCACCACAGCGACCCGCCCCATCTTTCCGCCCCTGCCCGGGCCCTCCTCCCGCCGTCAGGGCGGAGCTCGCCTCACCCTCGCTACCTCCCAAAGGCCCCCCCATCTAGAACTTTCCACGTGTGAACTTCTAGGGCACAAAGCGCAGCCCACAGCAAAAGCCAGAGAGCGACAGGCAGGTTCGCGACGGTCCCCACCCCAGGATCCCCCCTCCCCAGAGTCCAGGCCAACAGCGCCCCCCCCCCCCCCGGCTGCCTCCCAACTCCAGGGACCTACCTTTCCCCTCCTAAACTAAGACAGGAGCCGATCCCCCTGGGCTCCAGGACGGGGCGGCCGCGTCTCCGAGGGGCCCATGGCTGTGTGTCCCTCCCTCCCCTTTCAGATCCTGACCGGAGAGGACTGGAACGAGGTCATGTACGACGGCATCAAATCGCAGGGTGGCGTGCAGGGCGGCATGGTGTTCTCCATCTACTTCATCGTCCTCACACTCTTTGGGAACTGTATCCTTCGTGGGATGGGGCCGGATGGGCCTGGGGCTCAGAGCGGCCATTTGAGGCCAGGGATTAAGCGCCCCAGGTGTGCGCATGCGCAGAGTAGTCGTTTGAGTCCCGGATTAAGTGTCCCGGATGTGCGCACGCGCAGAGGAGTAGGTCGAGGGAGGGGATTTAGCACTCTCAGTGTGCACATGCGCAGAGGAGGAGTTTGAGGCGTGTGCGCACACGCGGTGGGGTGATTTGAGACAGGCGGGAAACGCTCAAGTTGTGCGCACGCGCAGAGGGGTAGTTTGCAGCCCGTGGAAGCGCTCGGATGTGCGCAAGCGCAGAGGGAGCCTGAGGCCAGGATTGAAATTAACTCCAAAGAGCGCCCGCGGGGTCTCTGCCTGGTTTCTTTCCCTGACTCAGGCGATGGCAGACACCCTCCTGAATGTGTTCTTGGCCATCGCCGTGGACAACCTGGCCAATGCCCAGGAGCTCACCAAGGTGGAGGCAGAGTTGGCACCTGCCCCTGGCAGGCGCACCGGGTGGGGGTGGGGGGGCGGAAGGCACCTGGCTGTCCCCGGTGGGCAGGGGGAGGCGGCGCGCTGACGGCACGGAGCAGATGGGCAGCGGGGCCCGAGGGCCGCCCGCAGGCCGGCGGGCAGGAGGGTGCGGAGCAGGAAGGACCCCGAGCCTCCAGGCAAAGGCCGGTGCCCCGGCCTCTGCGCCCAGAGACATCACGGAAAATGCATGATAGGGGGAGAACCGTGCGTGGATTTGCAAATGCTTCAGCCTCCCAAGGAAACTTCTCTTTGGATTGCATTTTTCCATCCTTTTTTTTTTTTTTTTTTTTTTTTTTTTTTTTTTAATTTTTCGCTTTGCAAAGCGGAGAAGACAAAGGCAGAGAGGGGTCTCCCACCTGCTGCTTTGTCTCCCCATCCCCTCAATGGCTGCAAGCAGTCAGGGCTGGATCCAGTGGAAGCCGGGAGCCTGGAGAAGCATCCGGGTATCCTGCGTGAGTGGCAGGTGCCCAAGTACTTGAAGCCATAACCCAGTGCCTCCCGCCGTGTGCATTAGCAGGGAGCGGGACCAGAACCCAGCAGGCCCATATCGGATGCCGGCTTTGCCCGCTGCGCCCCAGCAGCCGGCCGGATCGAGTTCCCGGGGGAGTTCTGGGTGGCAGAAAGGGAATACAGGGCGCTCCAGGCTGCACCCCAATCTCCCTTTAGCACTTATCCCCGACGCCACGGCAATAGCGGCTGCTGCAGGTTATGCACCTCCAGCGCTTGGGGCAGTTCCCGGTATGCAGTAAGTGCTCAATAAAGGTTGCGTCCAGCCGGGCTTTCTGCCCTAGAGCCCTCATTTTACATAACTCACACACAGGGTAGCCTGGGATGCAAGCGGAGCCTCGTGATAACAAATCAGAAACAATACTCGCAAAGCACGGACAAGCACCAGAGGCCGGGGGTGGGGTCGAGGGGGAGTTGTTTTTGTTCACAATTGCACGGATGGGGAAACCGAGTCCCTGAGGGGTCAGGCAACCCCGCCACACAACTTGGAACCGAAAGAACAGAGAGGCGACCTCTTCCAAGAGAAGAGGGAGGAGGTGGGGTGTGGACGGTAGAAGCCAAATTTTTATTCACCGTCAGTAATATTAAATTATCTGGTCAAAAAAAAAAAAATAGTGCCGCATGCCTCTTAGGGCAGCCTGGACTCCCCGAGGGAAGTCCCCACAGCAGACGGAGGGGAGGTGGCGTTGCTGTCAGCAGTGCAGCTCATGAATGGTTCAGTTGCACAGGTTGCACACTGCACAACGTGACCCCGGGCTAGGCAGACAAGTGGAGGCTGGCTGCTGTGTGTCAGCCCAGGAGAATGAGCATCAGAAAGGCTTTTATTATTATTATTATTATTATTATTATTATTATTACAATCAGGAAGTGGGATTATCAGGCACAAATACGTCTCTGACGATCGCCGTGGTCCACTTTGAGTGAAGAGAAGAGATGGCCCGTGCAGGGGCTGCTCCCCTCAGAGCCCCGGCTCCCTGGCCCCATTCCTAGAGCCGCGAGGTGCCCAGAACAAGCTCACCTTGCAGGCCACCGCCATCTGTCAGCCCTGGCAGGTGGCAGCGAGCGGGAAGCGGAAGTGTAGGGCCAAGGCTAATGGCCTGGCCGCCCAGGAACTCAGTCGAGTTCAGGGGGCTGGCGCCGGGCAGAGGGAACGCCGGTGGCGGGGGGCTGGAGGTGGGAGATTTGGGGGGCTGGGGGAATAGCAAGGCCAGCACAGCTCTGGTTTTTGCGAGGTCTGGAAATTCCGTTCGAATTTGCTTCCCTGAACTCATCGTGCGCGTGGCCCGGGCTTGCACCTGCCAGCGCCCCTGGTGCGCTTTTCAGATGTGGGGAGGCAGAGGTCTCTGAGCACCTGCCCCACACCCCAAACACTTGACAGGTCTCATCCTCCCAGCAGTGCGCATAGATTGAGCACCTACTGTGCGCAACCTCCGGGTCCAGGAGCCTGGGGACACAGCCACGAGCCAAACAGGCCAAAATAATTACAATAATACTAATAATAGTAATAATTCCGTAGCTGTGAAAGAGAGGAGATTGGGAAAGTGAAAGAGAGGTGATGCGGGGAGCTGGAATAGGAGTGGCGTGTGCATTTCGCTGCTTCAGTGGCGGGGCGGGGCCTGAGGTGGGGTGGGGCGTTGTCTTGGAAACCAGCAGAGCCCAGGGGCCTGGCATTCCGCAATTCCAGGGTTTCCCGGGGGGCGTGGTACCGGGCAGTGGGGGGTGGGGTAGGGGGCGTGGTTCGCTAGGAGGGCGGTCCTGAGCAGCTCCTTTCCAAGTCGGTCACGTTGCTTCTTGCCACGGCCGCCCCAAAACCCACGGGCAGGATTGTTTGTGGCTCTTTCTTTCTCGTTGCTTTTTTGTTTGTTGTTTCCTTTGCTTTTTTTTTTTTTCTTCCTTCGTTGGCTTTTGTGTTTTACGAATGAGGCGTGAAGGCTGAAGACGGATATAAAGTTCAAAACACATCTTTTTCTGTATGTATTTTTCAAACCTTCCCCCCTCTCCCATCTTCCTCCTTCTCCTCTCTAGCACATACCCTGGGTGCTCAGCTGGAGCCCAAGTGCCCGGCTTCCCGTGGTGGGGGCTGGGAGTAGCAATCCCTCTCCTGATTTTTCCCCTCTGGGGCCCGGGGCCCGTGCCATCATCGACAGGTGTTCCTGCAAGTAGTCACCCAGTACTGCTGGCGTTATTTTTGGAAGTCCATTCACTATTCTAAGGGCTTAGAAAACAGTAAGAGGAAAATGTTTGCATAGTTTTTCCAGCCCGTCAAGACAGGGCTGGGCCGAGGGAACGGAAGGGGCTGGGCTGAGTGTGTGTGTGTGTGTGTGTGTGTGTTTCTCCTGCTCAAAACCTGCATCCGTCCCAAAGCCGTAGGGATGGAGCGGGGTGGAGGGACGGGTCTGGAGCGAAGTCGCACGCTGTGGTGCCCGTTCCGTGCACGTGAACGGGGACCCCCGTGTGCTCCTCTCCAGGATGAGCAAGAGGAAGAGGAGGCCGTCAATCAAAAGCTTGCCCTGCAGAAGGCCAAGGAGGTGGCGGAAGTGAGTCCCCTGTCTGCAGCCAACATGTCCATAGCCATGTGAGTGCCCCCACCCTGCACCAGCGCCCAGGATGCCCCAGGACCCTCAGCAACCCTAGCCTTGCAGTCGACGTGGCTCTGTTTCCCCCACCTCTTGCCTTCAAGGATGGATTGATTGATTTGCAAGGCAGAGTGTCCGAGAGAGAGAAAGGACTTCCATCCACTGGTTCACTCCCCAAATGGCTGCAATGGCCAGAGCTCCACTGATCTGATGCCAGGAGCTCCATCTGGGTCTCCCACGTGGGTGCAGAGGCCCAGGGACTTGGGCCATCTTCTGCTGCTTTCCCAGGTGCATTAGCAGGGAGCTTGATTGGAAGTGGAACAGCTGGGACTCGAACCGGCGGCCATGTAGAATGCTGGCGTCACAGGCAGGGGCTCTAACCTGTTCCGCCACAGCGCCAGCCGCAGGGCTGAGCTCAGCACAGAGACACTCAGCCCTTCCAACCCACCTTCACCCAGTTGTTTAGTTGAGTGCCTACTATGTGCCCAACCCCGCTCTCACTGCAACAACAGGGGAGGAAGCTTGCTCGCTCTGTGTGGCTGCTCTCTGTCACTGGGAAATGGAACGCATGAGTTCCAGCGTGTGTTAGAAGGTGATACAGCTACAGAGACAAAGTGGAGAAGAAGCTGTGCCGGGCACCCAGGAGGCAGGGACGGAGGAGCCAGGGAGGGAGGCGGTCTGGCGAGAGAGCAGCCCAGGCAGCGGGACCAGAATGTGCAAAGGCCCTGAGGCAGGAACACACCCTCTATGTCTGAGGCCAGGGTGGCGGGAACAGAGCCAGCAGAGGTTGGCGGGAGGAGGGCGGGGAGATGGAGGCTGAGTGCTGAGGGCTTTCCGGGACCAGAGATGGCTCCGACGTCTGCTCCCAGCCAGGTGGCAGCCATGGGCAGCAGTTCTTAAGCAGAGGAGGGGCTGGACTTGAGTCAGGTGTTCACAGGGACCCTCTGGGCGCCGCTTGGGGGTGGCAGCCTGGCTGGGACATCAGCCCGATGCGAAAGAGGTGGCGGCCGGGCCAGGGTGGCAGCCATGGAAAGTGGCCGTGTGCGTCCCGCCAGCCTGCAGCCCCGGCCCTGCCATGACCCTAGGCAGCAGCTTCACCAGTGGGCAAACAGACACTGCCCCACCTGGCTGCCCTGGCCTCTCCCTGGGACCCCAGACCACCTGCGTCCCAGACCTTTGAAAGGTCCATAGCAGGCATGTGGATGTTTCTAGAACCTATTCCAGGCCATGTCTGCTGCAAATGGCAATCTAGGAGGTTACTTTTTTTTTTTTCTTTTTCTTTTTCTTTTTTTTTTTTTTTTGGTGGACTTGATGTCATGCCCACTCCTCAGTGGCTCGTGTGCTCCAGTTTGGAGCAAGGGCAACTCATTAGGGGAGCCAGCCAACCAGCCAGGTCGCCAACTTCCTGAGCCAAAATGTGCCCCCACCCCAGCCTGAGACCGGTCCCCTGGTTACAGCAAGGTGTCCACCCGGGTCATCTGAGACTCACGGGGCCCAAGATACCTGTTAGGTCAAGAGGTCCACCCGGGGTTGATTTCAGACACCCGTTAGCTGAGCCCGCCCCCAGCCAGGTGAGCCAGGACCCACTTCCCCGCGGGCTGAGACTGCTGTTCTTGGCCTGAGTGTGGGCCCCCGACGCAGTGGCTTCGGCCTGGCCCTTACAGGAAGGAACAGCAAAAGAACCAGAAGCCGGCCAAGTCGGTGTGGGAGCAGCGGACCAGCGAGATGCGGAAACAGAACCTGCTGGCCAGCCGCGAGGCCCTGTACAGCGAGATGGACCCGGAGGAGCGCTGGAAGGCGTCGTACGCGCGCCACCTGCGGCCGGACATGAAAACGCACCTGGACCGGCCGCTGGTCGTGGACCCGCAGGAGAACCGCAACAACAACACCAACAAGAGCCGCGTGGCCGAGCCCACGGTGGACCAGCGCCTCGGGCAGCAGCGGGCCGAGGACTTCCTCCGGAAGCAGGCCCGCCACCACGATCGCGCGCGGGACCCCAGCGCCCACGCCGCCGCCGGCCTGGACGCGCGCAGGCCCTGGGCGGGCAGCCAGGAGGCCGAGCTGAGCCGGGAGGGGCCGTACGGCCGCGAGTCGGACCACCAGGCCCGGGAGGGCGGCCTGGAGCCTCCGGGCTTCTGGGAGGGCGAGGCGGAGCGGGGCAAGGCTGGGGACCCGCACCGCAGGCACGCGCACCGGCAAGGCGTTGGCGGCAGCGGGGGTAGCCGCAGCGGCTCGCCCCGCACCGGCACCGCCGACGGGGAGCCCCGCAGGCACCGGGTCCATCGCAGGCCCGGAGAGGACGGACCGGACGACAAGGCCGAAAGGAGGGGCCGGCATCGCGAGGGCAGCCGGCCAGCCCGGAGCGGCGAGGGAGAGGCCGAGGGGCCGGACGGCGGTGGCGGTGGTGGTGGCGAACGCAGGAGGCGGCATCGGCATGGCCCCCCGCCCGCCTACGACCCCGACGCGCGGAGGGACGACAGGGAACGCAGGCACCGGAGGAGGAAGTAAGTGGACGTGAGAGGAACCTAAGGTAGCACCTGCTGTATGTGTACCTGAGACGGATGCCTTTGGTGTGGGCCCATTTCACAGACAGGGACGTTGAGAGTCGGAAGTGCGGGAGGAGGGTGGCTCAAGGGCAGGGGTCTGGACCCCAGAGGCTGCCGGGGGCCCGGAACGGCCTTGGGTCATCTCAGGGAAGCCTCCCCCACCCCCGAATCTGACAAGTCTTCCACAGACTGTGTGGTTTTGGGTCCCCCAAATGCCTACAGCAGCCAGGCCAAAGCCAAGAGCCTGGAACTCCATCCAGGTGTCCCCCATGGGTGGCGGGGCCCAAGCACCTTGGAGCATCCTCTGCTGCCCCTCTCCCCCCACCCCAGGCACATTGGCAGGGAGCTGGATGGGAAGTGGAGCTCCCCGGGACTTGAACTGGTCCCCTTACGGGACGCAGGTGTCACAGGCAGGGGGGCTTTAGCCGCTGCACCCCCAGCACCTTTTTGTGTAACAGTACAGACGCCTCCGTGGAGGATCCATGGCGCTTCTGCCTGTGGTGGCCCCACGATCTCCATGTTGACGCGGTCAAGGTCCTCTCCATCTCCTTTGTCATACTGTGGGGCCGCCATGTTGGTTTTCCTGCTGTGTGACATAGGGCCAGGGTCAGTGCATCTCACAATCCCGTGTGTGTGTGTGTGTGTGTGAAACCCTAGGGATCTTGTTCAAAACACATTCATTTTGAGTCTCAGGAGGCCGGGGGGCCTCGTGAGCCCCATGGTGCTGGTCAGATGGACCCCCTCTTGGGAGGAATGAGAGACTGTTCATAGGACTGGGTGAGGATCCTGGAGCAGGCACACACATGCAAAATCACCGGGAGTGTGGCAGGTGCGCGTTCCCCAGGGGAGCCGGCGGCAACCTCAGAATGTCCCTAAGTAGCCATCGGTGAATCCCACTCCCCAAGTAGTTGCAGTGCGAGGAAAGTCAGCTTCTAAGGCTGCTCCAAAGGGGTTCGTGGAAGGGGCTGGTGCCTGCAGCGCCAGTGTCTCATGTGGGCGCCGGTTCAAGTCCCAGCTGCCCCGCTTCTGATCCAGCTCCCTGCTAACGTGACTGGGAGAAGCAGCAGAGGATGGCCCAGGTGCTTAGGGCCCTGCCACTCACGAGGGAGGAAAATGTATCCTAGGAAGCAACTGTGTATCCAGTGGCTTTTGTAAAGGCTCACACTCCAGGATCCGGGATCTGATGAGGGTTGACAGGTGCATGTGGTCAGGGGGAGTCCTACTGGATGCCATTCAAATAACCAACCTCCCCACCCCCAGGACTGCCTACCCCACCCAGGCAACCCCTGGTAACCTCCCACTAGGCCCACAGTAACCCGTTAACTGTTAACATTAACACTTTGGGGACCCAGCAAGCTGCCAATACAGGCATCTCTGGGGAACATCAAAACTATTTTTTTAAAAGATTTATTAGGCCAGTGCTGTGGCTCACTTGGCTAATCCTCCACCTGCGGTGCCAGCACCCCGGGTTCTAGTCCCGGTTGGGGCACTGGATTCTGTCCCTGTTGCTCCTCTTCCAGTCCAGCTCTCTGCTGTGGCCCAGGAAGGCAGTAGAAGATGGCCCAAGTGCTTGGGCCCTGCACCCACATGGGAGACCAGGAGGAAGCACCTGGCTCCTGGCTTCAGATCGGTGCAGCACTGGCTGTAACAGCCATTTGGGGGTGAACCAATGGAAGGAAGACCTTTCTCTCTGTCTCTCTCTCTCTCTCTCTCACTAACTCTGCCTGTCAAAAAAAAAAAAAAGATTTATTTATTTATTTGAAAGGCAGAGTTACCAGGGGAGGGGGGTCTTCCTACCGCTGGTTCACTCTCCAGATGGCTGCAGCTGGGCCGATAGGAAGCCAAGAGCCTCCTCCAGGTCTCCCATGCAGGTACAGTGACCCAAGGACTTGGGCCATCTTCTACTGCTTTCCCAGGCCACAGCAGAGAGCTGGACCAGAAGTGGAGCAGCCAAGATGCAAACCAGTGCCCATATGGGATGCCGGTGTCACAGGCAACCATTTAACCCACTGCACCACAGTGCATCCAACCATAGCATATTTTTGCACCAAAATAAACTTTTAATTCTGTCTTTCCATAAAAATTTTTTGAAGTACCCTTGTATGTTAGATACACACAAAAGGAATAGGCATTGTGGCCCAGAGGGTTCAGCCACTGCTTGGGACACCGGTATTCTGTGTTGGAGCATCCTAGGTCCAGCCTCAGGTTCTGACCTAGCGTTCCTGCCACAGTGCACCCTGGGATGCAGCAGGCATTGGCTGAAGGGCTTAGATCTCTGCCAGCAAGATGGAGTTCCCAGCTCCTGTCTCTGGGCCCCCGCCCTGACCTTGCTGTCATGGGCATTTGGGGAGTGAAGCAACAGTTAGGAGAGTCTGAAGATCTCTCAGATAAATAAATGTTAAAAAAACAAATGTGGTGGCTGTAAGGGATCCTGGCTGTCCTGGCTCAGCCAACACCAGCTCCATCCCAGATTTAATACCGTGGCTGTTGTTAT
The DNA here is from genome assembly GCF_964237555.1 of Oryctolagus cuniculus. Taxonomy (NCBI): domain Eukaryota; kingdom Metazoa; phylum Chordata; class Mammalia; order Lagomorpha; family Leporidae; genus Oryctolagus; species Oryctolagus cuniculus. The sequence continues at coordinate 62,630,785 of NC_091447.1, read as the reverse complement.
CCTCACTGCACCTGCATCTGTTGCCATGACAACGCACTCGGCAGAAAGGCCGGGGAGAGACGCTGGGCTTCTGGGGAGCCACAGGGCATCGAGCACGGGGTGCTTCCTCCCTGGACACCTTGAATCTCACAGCACCCACCCCCGTCTCCCCACATACCCACTCCGTGTACCTCACATCATCATACACTCGTACACCCCGTTTTCTGCACCGAGTGATGCTGCACCTCGAAGCTTTTAGGACCACAGCACGGCTTAGCCCTGTCCTCGGTAGGGCAACTCAGGACCAGTGATGTCACCTCAGTGTCCATCTCTGTGAAATGGGCTGAGCCAGCTGATACCCATCTCCCATGGGTGCGGCTGTGGGGATGAGATGGTTAATGACAAGGATAAAGATAAGTTTACTTGGATGCAAAAAAAAAAAAAAAAGTGAAAGCCATACTTACGAGGCGTCTCAGAAAAGTTCACGGGAAATGTGTCTTATGAGGAAAGCTGTGAGATTTCAAATGTTTTTTTTTTTTTTTTTTTGCACCAACCTAAAATTAATTGCATGTTTCACAAAATTTCTTTGTGAGAGGCAAAGAGTTAGAGAAACAGAGAGATTCACTCCCCAGATGCCCACAATGGCCTTTACTGGGCACAACTAAGCCAGGAGCCAGGAGCTCCACCAGGTCTCCCACGTGGGTGGCAGGAACCCAAGTACCTGAGCCATCCCCTGCTGCCTCCCAGCACCAGCAATAAGCAAAGAGCTGGAATCACATTTTTCCTCCACCACTTTTTTTTAAGATTCATTTTATTTATTCGAGAGGCAGACTGACAGAGGGAGAAAGAGACAGGGGTCTTCCATCTGCTGGTTCACGCCTCAGATGGCCGCAGCAGCTGGGTCTCCTCTGTGGACGGCAGGGGCCCCAGCACTCGGGCCATCCTCTGCTGCTCTTCCAGGCGCAGTAGCAGGGAGCTGGATGGGAAGTGGGGCAGCCGGGATGCTGATAGGAAAAGCCAGCAGTGCAAACAATGGCTTAACCCGATGCCCTACACATGCTATTCCCCCCACCAATTCTATAAAGCACCCTCAGACTACTGGTTCTCACAGCAGGTGCACAGGAAGTGGGAAAGAAACGGGCAGATGGAATCATCACCCCCGAGTAACTGGGGGCATCTTGGGCACACCCCAGGGGCAGAGTGTCCATGGTCTGTGGCAGCAGGGTGCTGGAGGGGTTGGCCAGTATAGGGGTGCTGTGTGGGATGGGATTATGCTGGGGCCAGCATTCCCATGTGGGCACCAGTTCGAGTCCTGGCTGCTGCTCCACTGCTGATCCAGCTCCCTGTTAATGAGCCTGGGAAAGCAGCAGGTGATGGTCCAAGTGCTTGGGCCCCTGCACCTGCGTGTGGGAGACCCAGATGGAGCTCCTGGCTCCTGGCTATGACCTGGTCCAGCCCTGGCTGTTGGGGGGCATTTGGGGAGTGAACCAGCAGATGGAAGATCTCTCTCTCTCTGTCTCTGTCTCTCTCTCAACTTTTCAAAAATATAAATCCTTTTAAAACAAAAAGGAAAAATAAAATTTTAAATAAGATCAGAGCGCTGAGGCTCTGAGAGGTTAACCAGACCACACAAGGCCACACAGCCACTCCGTCCAAGACACAGCGTCTGCTGCCTCAGTTTCTCCTGCCCTCCAGCCAATGGACCACACCCCAGTTACCTACTTGGGGTCTGAAAATAGATGAACTGGCTCTCTCGTCCGCCAGCTAAGAACTCTGTGGCCCTGTGCTTGCTGAAATTAAAAACCAGATGAGGAAGACGGTGCGGGAGGGGAGGTTCAGCCGCTGAGGGGGTGTCCTCCAGGGAGAGGTGGCCTTTTTATAGATGCTACAGGAGACGGACGGAGTCCCCGGGGGCATCGGGAACCAGGACGGCATGGAGCCCCCGCGAGAGTTGAATGAGCAGGCACAGCCAGGGTCGGCCTCTTTTTTTTTTTTTTTTAAGATTTTTTATTTTAAATTTGAGAGGCAGAGTTACAGACAGACAGGGAGAGGCCTAGAGAGAGGTCTTCCTTCCGCTGGTTCACTCCCCAAATGGCCGCAATGGCCGGAGCTGTGCTGATCTGAGGCCAGGAGCCAGGAGCTTCTTCCGGGTGTCCCACATGCACAGGTGCAGGGACCCAAGCGCCCAGGCCACCCTCTGCCACCTTCCCAGGCCACAAGCAGACAGCTGGATTGGACGTGCAGCAGCCGGGACACGAAGCAATGCCCACAGGCAGAGGCCCAGCCCGCCATGCCACGGCACCAGCCCCAGGGTCGGCCTCTTTGCTCAATTGTGCCTGTCTAACGTGACACTGTTTCTCCAGGCCCCTGTCCCCCCACAGCTGTGACATGGGGACAGCAGCCGTCCCAGCCCGGGGACAGTCGCTGAAGGGACAGAGGCCGGCTCTGGCTGGCGCAACTTCTTCCCGGGAAGGGGGATTTGGGGGGCGCCCTGCACCTGCCAGCCGGCAGGTGTGAACGAAGCCTTCTGTGAAATCTCAAACTGCTCAGGCAGTGACGGGCGGTGGCCGCTAGGGGGGGCCAGCGCTTGGCTGGGCCCCCTGCTGACTGAGAGTGGCCTTGGACAAGGCCCTGCCCGTCTTCATTCCCCACATCTGGAAGGGTGGGAATGCTGGGAGCCGACGATGGCCACACCCCGCGTCCGAGAGCCGGTGCTTGAGCCCACGCCAGCTCCCGGCTAACTCACAGCCAGGGAGGCAGTGCTGGCGGCGCCAGGACTTGGGTCCCTGCCACCCACGTGCGAGACTCACGCTGAGTCCCCAGCCCGATCCTGGCCATTGCAAGCATTTGCGAAGTGAACCAGAAAATGGAATCAATCTCTCCCTCTCCGTCTCCGTCTCCCTCTCCCTCTCCCTCTCTCTCCCCCTCTCCCTCTCCCTCTCTCTCTCCCTTTCCCTCTCAAAAGTTTTCTTTTCCAAGTGCAAAGAACAATACTAGCCACTTCCTATGGGCAGATCAGGGATTACGTGAGCATGGTATACAGTAAGCACTCAGTAAGTGCACCATTATGAGAAGTGCAGGGGACATCTCCTGGTTTACTCCCACAATGACCAGGACTGGGCCAGGACCCAAAGCAGGAGCCGGGAGCTCCATCCGGGTCTCCCACGCGGGTGCAGGGGCCCAGGCACTTGGGCCATCGCCTGCTGGCGCGTTAGCGGGGAGCTAGATCCGAAGTGGAGCAGCCGGGACACGAGTCAGCGCTCCGATCTGGCGGTGTTTGCAAGCGGTGGCTTCACCCGGCCCCCGCATGCGGCTTCCCCACCCACAGCGGCACCCCTGAAAACACTGGGTGCCTGAGCCCACCCCGACCCTGGGAGCTCCCTGGGGGGCGTACGGGGCAGGACCCAGCGGCTCCAAGCCAGCACTGGCAGGACCCTCTGCGTGGTCCTTGCCTGCCTCTCGCTGAGGGAGTGGCCTGGCTCCCCCAGGAGGTGCGCCCCCTAGCGGGGGAGAGGTCTCGTATTGGAGCCAGGAGAGTGGGAAACGCAACTCTCTTGGGGGTTCATTGAGCAGCCCTGGGGATCCCCGCGTGGTCTCAGAAAGCTGAGAGGTCAATGGCCGGTGCTCTGACCTTGACTTTCTACCTTGACCTCTCCATGTCCAAAGCAGACACGTTGGATGGCCGGATCTTGGGCAGGGGTCCTCACCTGCCTGACCCCAGTGTCCTAATTGTGTCCTTGCCCTCTCCCCTCCCCTGCCCACTCCCTTCCTTCCTCAGAGACACCCAGGGCTCCGGCGTCCCCGTGTCCGGCCCCAACCTCTCCACCACCCGGCCGATCCAGCAGGATCTGAGCCGCCAGGAGCCCCCGCTGGCCGAGGACATGGACAACCTGAAGAACAGCCGGCTAGCCACCGCCGAGCCGGTCAGCCCCCACGAGAACCTCAGCCACGCCGGCCTGCCCCAGAGCCCGGCCAAGATGGGGAGCAGCACCGACCCCGCCGGCCCCACGCCGGCCACGGCCGCCAACCCCCAGAACAGCACCGCCAGCCGCCGCACACCCAACAACCCGGGGAACCCGTCCAACCCCGGCCCCCCCAAGACCCCCGAGAACAGCCTTATCGTCACCAACCCCAGCACCGCCCAAACCAACTCAGCCAAGACTGCCAGGAAACCTGACCACACCACGGTGGAAATCCCACCAGCCTGCCCACCGCCCCTCAACCACACCGTGGTCCAAGGTGAGCCCTCGGCACTTCCTCCTGCTCTGGGCCTCAGCTTTCACTCCTGGGAAATAGGTACAGACATGGGCAGGTGCACAGACAAGTTCAATACCGATGTGAACTTGAACAAACAAGTGGATTCCCATGGCCCTGGGCTCTGCCACTCCCCGGCTGTGTGACCCAGGGACCTGGCTTCCCCTCTGTGTGCCTCCATTTTCTTATCTGTGAAATGGACCCTCAAGCACACAGGCCTGGGTGGGCTTTTTCTTTTCTTTTCTTTTTTTCTTTTTTGTCCCAACAGTGAACAAAAATGCCAACCCGGACCCACTACCAAAGAAAGAAGATGAGAAGAAGGAGGAGGTGGACGAGGGCCCTGGGGAAGACGGCCCCAAGCCCATGCCTCCCTACAGTTCCATGTTTATCCTGTCCACCACCAACCCGTGAGTACGACCCACGGGGAGCTCAGGCAGCCCCAGAACTGGGGCCCACTGAAACGATGCCCCGCCCTCGAGTCCTGTCAGATGGAAATCCGTCACAATGTACCGATGTGGGTGAAAAAAGACCCCTTCCTGCAGCCACCTAGAACGTCCCCGTCTTAAATATCCCTGTCTGCACTCCATCGCCTGTGTGGGATGCTGCCTTGTGCAGTGCACAACCCCCACAACCATCCATGGCAGCCCTGGACCCTACCTCTGCATGACAAGGGTTGGCTTCCGAGCTGACTGTCTCTGAGCTGCACAGCCTTTCTTGTCTCGGGTGCATCATGGTGACTTAGAGGTTATTTTAGGACTGTGTTTTTCCAAAGGCTGTTCTTAGAAAACTCGAACCCTCGACATGCCTGTGACTGCACCAGGAGGGAGCTCTCCCTCTGTAAACGGCTTCATCCTGCGAATGTTTCTTTACTTAGTTTTATGCTGGTAGCGAGTTGTTCCTTTATGGTTCTGAGTGTTTTGTAATTTTTTAATTATTATAATAGTTGTATGAGGTCGGTGCCATGCTTACCCACCTTTTTTTAAAGGGTCTATTTATGTATTTATTTGAAAGAGATGGAGAGAGAGAGAGAGAGAAATATCTTGCAGCGGCAGGGTCACTCCCCAGATGGCCGCAATGGCCAGGGCTGGAGCCAGGCTGAAGCCAGGTGCCAGGAGCTCCATCCGGGTCTCCCACGCAGGTGCAGGGGTGCAGGAACTGGGCCGCCTTCCGCTGCTTCCCCAGACACAGTAGCAGGGCGCTGGGTCAGACATGGAGCAGCCAGGACCGGTGCCCTAGAACAAATATTTTTTTCAATCCAACCAGAAAATCAAGACTCTTGTCAATGTGAGGGTCCCCAGCCCACCTCTCTGGGGCTCCGGGACCCCCAGCCCCGGCCGAAGGGGCGGGCCTTAATAGCGAGTGGCAAGTGACCGCCGGAGACCCCTGCCCACCGCCCTTGTCCCCACAGCCTTCGCCGCCTGTGCCATTACATCCTGAACCTGCGCTACTTCGAGATGTGCATCCTCATGGTCATCGCCATGAGCAGCATCGCCCTGGCCGCCGAGGACCCCGTGCAGCCCAATGCGCCGCGCAACAACGTGAGTCCCTGCAGGAGCCGCTGGCTCTGCGCCTGGAGGGGCGTGGTGGGGGCGGGGCTGGCGCTCCTGCGCCTGGAGGGGCGTGGCGGGGGCGGGGGAGGAGCGGGCACTCCTGCGCCTGGAAGGGGCGTGGCAGAGCGGGGTGGACGCTCCTTTACCTGGAAGGGGCGTGGCGGGGCAGGGGGAAGAGGAGGCAGTGTTAGGGTCCCTGCTGCCGGTGGGGAGGGGAGCGCTAGGCGAGCCGGGTTGGGAAGCCAGGTTGGGCGTTCCCGGCGCTGCACCTGCTCTGCGTGGACGCATCAGGGCGCGGGGCAGGGTCGCTCGGAAGTGGGCCCCGGCCACCCAGGTGTCGCCCTCCGCGTGGGCTGTTCAGTGAAAGGCGTTTTGGGTGCTTGTGCAGCCTGCAGTTTTCGCTTTGTTAAGGAGCAGGGTCCGCCCGCAGCCCCCCACACCCCGGCTCTCTCTCTCGTTGGCCGAGTTTCGGGGGTCACGCCGCAGAATTCTGACTCCACACGTCCCAGAGAGCCCTTAGCTTCCAGTGCAATGATGGAGCGCCCTGTATACCTGGTCTCTGGCCGGCCATGGGGCAGCAGAGGCGGGGGCTGACAGGTGGCACTCTCTCCACCGCCGTCCTGGAGAAACTATCTCGGGACACCCCTCAAGCCTGCACCCCATGCTCCTTCTCTGTCTCCTCCTCAGGCCAGACCCCATGATGAGAGGCCAGATGGGCACAAGGAATTAAAACGCGGCCCCCGAAGGCAGCAAGTGCCAGGGAGGCCAGGGCCAGGGCTCCACAGCCTCCTGGAGTCAGATCTGGGAAGACGGCGCCCCCAGAGATGGGGGTCAGCAAGCCCCCCTCCCTTCCACAAGGACATTGCGGGGCACACGGGGAGGTGGGGGTGGGGGGGCACATCCTCAAAGCCATGACCCAACCCCGAATATCAGCCAGCCAAAGGTGGGAGCCACAGCCCTGCCTTCCTCCGCCTGCCCCATTTCCCACTGCACCTGCTGGATTGACAGCTGCCGGCTTCTGAGATTAAACTAAGGGGACACTTGAGAACAAGTCCCTCTTCTGCTCTTTTAAGATTTATTGAGTTGAAAGTGGGGGTGGGGGGAGAGAGAGAGGGAGAGATAGAGGTCTTCCATCCACTGGTGCACTCCCCAAATGCCCACAACACCCAGGGCTGGGTCAGGCTGAAGCCAGGAGCCAGGAGCTTCCACTGGGTCTCCCACATAGGTGCAGGGGCCCCAAGTACTTGGGCCATCTTCCACTGCTTTCCCGGGTGCATTAGCAGGGAGCTGGATCAGAAAAGGAGCAGCTGGGACTTGAACCAGCACCCGTATGGGATGCCGGCACTACAGGCAGAGGCTTAGCCCACCGCACCACAGCGGCCTTGTCCACACTTGGTGCTGCCGGCTTTGCCCTTTAGCCCAGGGCCGTCGGGATGCCGACATCATCCACTTACAGCGGGTTTATCACTGGATTCTGAGTGTCTCCCCCTCCCCCACCCCGCAGTTACCCTGCTAGGGCCCCGCGAGATGTCCCCTAAGGCTCTGCCTGGTGTGGAGTGAATGAGCCCCAGCATTTCAGATTAGACTGGCGGGCGTCAGAAAGATCTGGAATCAGCCAGGATTGAGCCTAGTTTATTGGTCATGAAGCTCTCCAGGGCCTGATCAGTGATGCCCACCCTTCTTTCTTCCCTGCCTCCCTTCCATTGGGTCCTTTATTTAATGAGCAACTACTATGTGCCCAGTGCTGAACTAGATACACCCCAGGGGTTAGTGGGGTATCACACACATCCTTTCCTCCCGGAGCACTGGCCTTTGGTCACTGCTACCCACCGGGCCCACCCAGAGACATCAAGACAAGCTCTTAGAATTAAGGATCAATTTTAAAAAATTTTTTTTAAATTTGCCTTAGAGGCACTGTGCCTTTGGTAAGCAAATCTTTCTGAGGCTTTGCTGCCCTCTGCTGGACAATGGGCGTCACGACACACAAGTCTGTATTGTGAGATGGGGAAGGGTTAGTATGTAGTGCACGCCCTGCCCAACACCCAGGGGGACGGGAAGAAGTGAGCTGACGCTGAGCGAAGGCAGAGGGAGGCAAAGGCAGGGAGGTGCACGGCCTCGGAGGGGAGCTGAGAAGGAATAAACCCCAAATTGCGTTTCAGCAGCTCCCTCTGGTGGCCGTGCTTGGTATTGCCAACCCTTACTGTGCCCCCAAGGTCCCAGGTCTGGGGGTGCAGGAGCAGCTGAGGCAGTGGGGGAGTGAGGGGGAGAAAGACCCTCCGTGGTGAGAGCTGGAGCTATGGGACAGGATAATCAATGAAGAAATGACTTCCAGACGCAGAGGTCCAGCAGGACAGGACACTGGAGGCTCCGATGTCCTAAAGGGGTGGGAGCTCTTTCAATCCACAGACCGGAAGACCAATTTTTAAAAGGCGCCTTTCCTCCCACTGCTAACGCGGATCCGTCTGATAGAGGGATTTGGTTAGGATTTTCTGCCCTCTGCTGGACAGTAGCACTCATAACATGAATCTGCGCCATGACATGGGGGGAGGGGGCGGTCTTTGTGCAGTCCACACCCTGCTCAACAGTGTTTGCGCACTGCTGTTTCCTCCTCTGAGTGGAGATTTGTTCCTGGGGACGTTGTTGGGGGCCCTTACCCCCGTAGGCTGCCGGTAGATCTTGGACTGAAGCAAGCCAGCGACCCCCTGCACCCCACCACCCTTGTTTGTATCCCCCACAGGTGCTGCGATATTTCGACTACGTTTTCACTGGCGTCTTTACCTTTGAGATGGTGATCAAGGTCAGTGCCAGGGTCCCTGGGGATTTCCAGGACTGCCACCTGGGTGCCGGTGGCTCTCAGCAGGCAAGAGGGAAGAAGTGAGGGCAGCAGGGAGGAAGTGAGATTGGAGCCATGCAAAAGCCCAGGGAGAGGAGGGATCAGGCCCTGGTGCTCACTGTCGCCCTCTGGTGGCTGTGGAGGAAAACAGCTGTGGAGCAGGAAGCAGGAAGGGCGGGAGCCACGAGCCTGGGAGCAGGTGATGGATGGCCGGGTGGTGTGGGAACCAGGCCTATGAGAGGAGTGAGAGAGGACAGGTTGGAACCCAAGAACCTGCCAGTCAGAGCGAGGAGGGGCCGCCTGTCTCTTGGCCCCTCCCCCAGTTCCGCCACGTCTAGAAGGGTGTGGGCTTGGGGGTGAGAGGTCTGAGCCGCCTCTCCTCCCCACCCACAGATGATCGACTTAGGGCTTGTCCTGCATCAAGGTGCCTACTTCCGGGACCTCTGGAACATTCTCGACTTCATAGTGGTCAGTGGGGCCCTGGTGGCCTTTGCTTTCACGTAAGTCTCTGGCTCGCCCCGTCCTACCCCCAGCCTGGGGCCATGTGTTGGATCCGGGGAGGGGTCCTGGGAGTGTGGAGGTGGGGGGGGGGTCTCCGCATGCCACTGGGAAGAGCTTTGACCTGCTGTTTGCATGACGCCCACCACAGAGGGAAGGAGGAGACGGGGACCCCGTCTTCTGCCCCCTACACAGCAACGGGCCCCGGCCCCATCACCGCCCTCTTGCTGTGTGCTGCTTTCTGTAGAGTGAGGCTTGCCAGAACATCTCATCTCCCTTCTGCTGTCTCTTTGGGGAGTCCCTGAAAAGACAATCAGGAAATGAATGTGCATGAGAATTCTGACCCCTCTCGCCTCCTCTGTGCCCCCCATGGCCCTGTGGTTGTAGACCGGGGGACTCTGCCCTCTGAAAGGCCGTGTGTCACCATGCAGCCCCAAGATGGTGCCCAAGGTGTAGGTGGCCATTCCAAGATGGCGCCCAAGGGTGGAGCAGCCATTCCAAGATGGCATCCCAGAGCTAAGCAGCCATTGCAAAATGGCATCCAAGGGTGGAGCAGCCATTCCAAAGGGTACCTGTGTCCTTGGCAGCCATTGCAAAATGGCACCCAGGTTCTAGAGAGCAAATTTAACATAGTGCCCAAGGGACTGGGTAACCATTCCAAGATGGCACCTGAGTTCTTGGTGGTCATTCCAAGATGGCAGCCGACAACTGAATAATCACTTACCTGCAGGGCCCTCGTGGTGAGCCTAGCAATGCAGTCCTCAAGGGGGAGGGGCCCTTGAGTCATCTCTTGGCCCAGTCAGGAGGGCCAGAGTGGCCACTCTTGGATCTTGCACTGAGGTCAAGTTGTGTTAGAGGGATGAGAAATCTAGAAGTTTCTGGACGCCTCAGAGCTGGGGGAGAGGCACCATGCGGGTGAGGAGACTGAACTCCCACTCCCCTTCCCTCCTACCCTGTCTGCTCCTCCTCACTTTCTCCTTCTCCTCCCCTTCCCACCTCTCTCCCTCTTCTGAAATTATTTATTTCACTATAAGAGTGATAGAAGAGATTGTTCTTTTTTAAAGCATCAGAAGATTTGGACTTATTAAAATGTGCTTGGTGAAAAAAATACAATAGCAAATTGGGGAGCAAGACTGCCACAAGAAGATAAGGAGTTAGTGTCTTTAATATATAAAAAGCAGTCACAAATCAATAAGAAATCCTCAGTGGGTAAAATGGACAGAGGATGTAAACAAATTTAACAGAATGTTGGTAGCTAGTAAAAAAGAATGGTCAAACTCATTGGAATTCAGAGAAATGTAAAATAAAGACAGGATAGAATTTTTTTCCCTATTAGCACTGGTTGGTTTTTTTTTATATTGACTGCTATTTTTTCTTAACATTTATTTATTTGAGAGGCAGAGTTACAGAGAGAGAGAGAGAGAGAGAGAGAGAGAGAGAGAGATCCTCCATATGCTGATTCACTCCCCAATTGGCTACAACAGCCAGAGCTGCACCGATCTGTAGCCAGGAGCCTGAGCTTCTTCCAGGTCTCCCATGAGGGTGCAGGGGCCCAAGGACTTGGGCCATCTTCTACTGCTTTCCCAGGTCATAGCAGAGAGCTGGATCGGAAGTGGAGCAGCCAGGACTTGAACCAGCACCCATATGGGAATCAGGCGCTGCAGGCAGGGGCTTTACCCGCTACATCACAGCGCCAGCCCCCACAGATCTCTGTTTCTGAAGCCTATTTATGATTTAAGGAAAGTGCACCTGTTGTCGTGTTCACTGGGACAGCCCAGGAGACCAGGGGTTAGAACATTCTCTCTCTGTCTCTCCCTCTCCCTCTCTCCTTCTCCCTCTCCCTCTCTCTCTCTATCTCCCTCTTTCCCTCTTTCTCTCCCTCTCTCCCCTTCCTCCCTCCCTCTCTCCCTCTCTCTCCTTTCTCTCCTCTCTCTCTCCTCTCCCTTCTTCTCTCCTCCTCCTCCTCCCCCCACCAGCCTTGGCTGTTATCTCTGGGTGATGGGAGCCTCCCCTGGTCCCTGTGGTGTCCAGACTGAGCCCACAAAGGCTCAGCGAGCCCCTCCCTGCTCTCCCATGCCCCCGGGGCAGCAGCAGCTACCAGTTTTCCAAGGCTGCTCAGGGGCCAGGGCAGGGGGTTGCCGAGGCCCTGGGTCCCATTCCCCTAAGCACATGCCACGTATCCGTCCCAACAAATATCAACCCTGAGGAGGGCCCCCACCCTGCGGTCCTACCCACATCCTCCATGCCACTAGGAGATGGGGGTGGGCGGTGCCCGTCCCAGGAACCCAGGAACAAACCTTCCCATTGTTGGGCTTCTGCCATTAGGTGCTGTGTTGACGGACAGGTTAGGTTCTCTGGCATCGCCATGAGCCGCCCCTTGAAGCAAACCCAACCACAAGAAGCAAAGACAGAAATTTCATTTTAACAGTAAAGTCCAAGAAACAGAATGATCCTTGCGTCACCCAAGCATCTGTGCAGGGAGTTGAATTTCTTTAATTGTTGCTTTGGGTTTTGGTTTATTTATTTATTGGAATCTGAGCTCTTTGTAGATACAACCCTGGTTCTGAGAACAGTGCCTGCCTGCCTAGACCCCCTCCTTCCCCTCGCTCCCAGAGCCCCCTTCTCCTGTTAAAGAAGTCCTAAATTAAAAAAGAGACGGGTTAGGCTGCCACCCTACGGTTTTGCAACAAGCTTCGAAGTAGGAGTGCACTCTGAAATACTGACTTAAAAAATAAAAAAAAGTAGCCTAGGAAACAAGCCAGGAACACAATTCGGGCACCCAGGCTCGCAGCCGTAGCTGTGTGCACTCCACATGTGTCCAGCAGGGGGCGCCGCAGGCTTGCTTGATCTGTGCGATGTCCCAGCTCCATCGACGTCGCCCGGCTCCTGGCCGCACAGAAGGTCCCAGGGGGTGTTCAGCATCAGCCCGCACCACTCAGAAATCTGCTCGCGGGCTCCAGTTGATAAGCTGTTCCTGGGGACAGTTGGGCCACCCTATTCCCTCCTGAATACAGCCCTACTGTGGGTGATGTTTTGTCCAGGAAAGGTTGAGGCCAGGTGTCCGAGGCCACCCTGCGAGCCTTGGCAGGTGCACAGGACATGAGGGGACCGAGTGGACTGATTCTGCCAGTGGCGTCTTTGTCACATGCTGGGGGACTCTCACAGGTTTTATGGGGGAGGGACACCTATGTATGATAGGGAAACAGATAAAAGAGGAGACCCCATGGCCCCCCAGCCCACCACGCCCTCCCCACCTTGTGGCTGAGCTCAGCACCCGCCCCCCAGCTCAGCACCACTGTCCAGGCGTCTTGATCAAGCCACTCCTGCACACCCCCCAGGGCCAGGCTTGCAGACAGCCAGAGAAGGAGCCCTCAGTGTGGAACCGTGCCCCCAAGAGCAGCTCCAGAGGCCTGCCCCCTGGCTACAGGTCTCTTGGCTTCTTTCTAGAAGGCTCCCCCCCCTCCTGCTTTTCTTTCCTTGTCCTCAGAGAGAGGGAGCCAGGGGCACGCTGAGGGTGTGTGGCTCACAGAGATCCCCTCTGCGTCTCTCTGGGCTCCGAGGTTGCTCTGCCTGCCCTATGCCCGTCTCCCCAGAGACAAGTCGGAGAACCGGCCCTGCTCCCGACAGCGACCGTCCCATCAACCTCACTCTTTTGGGGAGGGGGCATAAAAAGCCTCCCTACCCTGGGCTGCTCCCCTCCATACCTGGTGTCTGGTTCCCCATGCAACAGAATTAAGAGCACGCTGTCATCTTCACAGCCACCACCAGGGGGAGCACTGGTTGGTGCTGCAAGTCCCGTCCGTTTTGCAAAAAAAAAAAAAAAAAAAAAAAGTGAGGACCGGAGGGATCCTAGATTCTAGAAGGTTCTAGTGGTTCTAGACGAATCACGCAGGTCAGGGTGAGCTGTCAGGGGGAGGAGAGCTGCCCACCGCCGAGCCAGGACCACCACTCCCGCCCCGTGCCCATTTGGCAGGAAGGAAGGGTGAGACTGTTGCCTGCCTTGTTAAAAGGAAATTTGCAGGTCTGGCCTTTTTTTTTTTTTTTTGGGGGGGGGGTGTGCATCGAGACACAGATGCCCCACCCCCAGGACCGCGATTGTGACCTGGTCTCCAATATGGAAAAGGCACCCCTCGGTCTTCCCGCCCCCACCAGGGATGTCCCAGAGGTTCCCGGCCCTTCTACACCTCACCCAAGTGTCCGTGTGTGTGTGTGTGTGTGTGTGTGCGTCCTGCCCCATCTGCCCACCGTGTCGCTGGCCCGTCCTGAACGCTGCCATTCCATGAGCCGTCAGCCATGATCACAGCCTATGCGCCAGGTGTCGGGGCAGCTGGAAGATCATGCCCCCTGCCCTCACCGCCAAGAGTCCATCCGGTACAAGACTACCGGCCAGCGCCTGGAACAAGCCGCTCCTGCACCCCCAGGAGCCACATTTCCAAGAAGCCAAAAGAGGGAGCTCTCCCCCCACCCCTGTGCACAAAGCAGCCCGTCCCGAACATATTAGAGCGCTTAGCTTCTCTGGGTCTGAGATCTCTCAGTCGGCCACGCCCTGGCTGTTTGGCCTTGGGGAAGTCTCCGTCCCTGTCCCTTGGGTGCCTGGGCTGAGTCCCGACTCCGGCTTCCTGCTGGGGCAGACCCTAGGAGAGGGCGCAAGTGTGCAGGCCCTGCCAACCCACGGAGAGGCCCGGACGGCGGCCCCCGGGCAGCTCCTGGGCTCAGCCCTGGCTGTTGCTGGCATATGGGGAGTGAACCAACAGACGGAAGCTCGCTCGCTCTCTCCCCGCAACTCTTGAATACATGCTCAAAAATAGTTTTTTTTTTTTAAAGTCTGGTGCAAAAGAAAAAAAATCTTTCTGAAATACACGCAAAATTGTTTCTTTGCGTAATACTCATTTCCACGAAGTTTCTGAAGACCCCTCACAGGACCCCTGCGGGCTGCAGCTCGGCCAAGAATCAGGGTCCCTAAAAGTCCCCTCCCCTTAGTCACTGGCAAAGGAAAATCCACAGGGTCGCACCCCTCCCCCCACAACTCTGGTGCCCTGCCCTGGGCCAACCACTGACCCTGAAGGAAAAATGCAGCGGTTTTGAAACACCCGCAGGCAGTGAAACAGGTCTGTACTTTAAAAAAAAACAAAAACAAAAACAAACAAACAAACAAAAAAAAAACAAAAAAAAAACAAAACAAAAAAAAAACTCCCCAGCTTCGAAAAAAATAGGGTGTTGGACAGAAGGTGCTCCGGGGCTGTGCTCGGTGGCTAGCAGCTCTCTCTGAGCACGCAAAATGCTCCGAGTGCTCCCCCAGACCCACGTCGACGGCAGGGGCCGCCCCAGGCTGGGGTCTCTCTGCCCCCAAGCCAAGGCCGTGGCCCCCCGTGGATCCGGCACCCCCATGTCACAGGGGCAGGATTCAAACCCAGGTCCCCTCCCTCCGGAGAGCATGGGGTGGGGTTCCCTTTCCCCCTCCACCCCCAACTCCTGGCCGTGACTTTCAGCCTTGAACTTGACCTTTGGGGAATGGACAGCTCCTGGGCTCCCTGGCTTCTTGGAAATGTGGCTTCCTTGGGTGTCGTCAGGCAGCGCCCGGTGCCTTCCACGTGGAAGCATGGACTTGCGTGCGTGCGTACGTGCGTCCGAGCCATGAGCCCGAGGCTGGCCCCGTAGGCGCCCGGCGGGGCAGGGGTGGTCAGCAGGATGTGTGTGTTTGTACCTGTTCTGTGTTCTTCTGAGGGTGCTTACCACCTGTCTCTCTCTCCGACGCCACGTCATCAGGAGCAGTACACGGTAAAGTCTCTCTCTCTCTCTCTCTCTCTCTCTCTCTCTCTCTTTCTCTCTCTCTCTCGTATTCCGTCTCTTGTTCTGTGTGCCTGGTGCAGCCTCGGTGCTGGAGCCGCATCCACGGCCTTGTGTCCTTGCTACCAGCGTCTTGTTGGCCGGGAACACACAGAATGCACTCCACTGGGGGCAGCGGGGAGTGGGGAGGGGGTCCCGGGGAAGCCGCAGCTGCCACCCCCACCCCACCGCACCCCACCCCACCACACACACACACACACCAGAACCCACACGAGCCGCAGTGGGTGGTTAACAAGACAGCCAAACAGCTCCAGCTCCCCAGAGAGAGGAGGCAGCCAGGACCTGGGGGAGTCTACACCGCGAGTGCCCTCAGGGTTCTATCCTGGGCCACACACCACACAGCCTGGTTGTCTGTGTGCGGGACGCTCCCCGGACCCCACCCCCACCCGCACCCCCAACCCATTTCTCAGAGAGGAACATCTTATACAAGTCCTACCACGGTGTTTCCAACAGTTCGTAGGAAACAGGATTGAAAGAATCAAGTTTCTTTTGGTGCAAAAAATTAAATAAATAAATAAATAAATAAATAAATAAGCTTGAAATCCATACATGCCTTCAAGGGGTTTCCAGAACATTCGTGGAAAATGTGTAGTAGAGGAAAAACCTTGGCATGGGTTTCAAGATCTTCTTCCTTTTTTGCTCCAAAATCAAACGTTCTCTTTTCAATTCCTGGTTCCACGAACTTTGTGAAGCATCTTTTGTGTCCCACGACCCCGGACAACAGCGGCCGTGAGTCCAGCAGGGACAGAGGTCCCTGGGCTGTTCTGTGAAAAGTGTGTGTGTGGGGGGTGAGCGTGAGAAACGGGTTCCCCGTGCTGACGTCCAAGGGGCTTTCTCTCTGACAGAAGCAGGAAGTGAGAGAGGCCACAGCCGCTGTGTTCTGCGTATATTTCTGTGTTTCTGTCTGGGTCATGAGCGTCCCAGACGGTTCACCACACACACACACACACACAAGCCCCCAGCGAGTGTCTCACATTTGACATAAGACAGAAACTAAGATGATTCCAGAAGCACCTACTGGTGGGGGGGGGGGGACTGGGCTGGCAGGGACGGGACCTTGAACTTGAACTTGGAGTACTTGAACTTGAACTGTGCAGTAAGGGCAGGACAATCAGAGGTGGGAGACCATAGGTGGAGGGGAGCGGGGAGGTCATGGGGGAACCACAAGGTACAGAGGTAAGTCAGGGTGTAGGGCAGCCTTGAGTGCCATGCCAGGAACCTGGTCCTGGATTGGCAAGGTGACACGGTGGAAGGAGAGAGCAAGAGAGATGGGAAGTGGGGTGGTGGGGGCTCGGGGCAGGCAGCTGAACACGACTGTGGGTGTGGAGGGCATGGGTGGTGGTCCCGTCACCCACAGGCCTGCGAGGGCCCCAGCCCAGGCGGGGGTGGAGGTGGCGTGGAGAGGGTCTGAGCCGAGGTCCAACAGCCCCTGGGGTGTGCTGGGTGCTCATGTCCCAGAGACCCCGGAACAAAGCCCTTGTGGGCTCTCAGACCGTGGGAAACGGTTGCCAAGACACACACACTCACACACACACACAGTGCCCCACAACCACCTTTAAAAAGCACACAAACTCCAGACACAGGCTTTGTTTTTAAGATAGCCAAGGAGAAATGGGATTCAGGAAGCAGCCGCCGGCTTCCTGCACCCAGGGTGTGAACAGGGGCTGCCCCATGCACCTGCTGCGGGCTGGCCAGATGATACCCAGTGAAGCCAGGGATGTGTGTGCACACACACACACACGCACACGCACCTGCTCACCGGCTCGGGAGCCCAAGCCCAGCGGGGTGTACTGTGACCACTCTTCCCCCAGGACAGGCAGGGCTGGGCCAGGCTCACACCAGCCTCCTATGCCTGGGAGGGTGGGCTTCCGTGGAGCTGTGGGCCTACGACCACCACCACCACCCCCCGCCCACCATCTCTCTCCCCTTCTTCCCACCCTAACATGTGTCCCCTCCCTCCCCTCAACAGCGGCAATAGCAAAGGGAAGGATATAAACACGATCAAATCCCTCCGAGTGCTCCGGGTGCTACGACCTCTCAAAACCATCAAGCGGTTGCCAAAGCTCAAGGTGAGAGGCCGGTGGGGAGGGGGCGGGCCGGGTGGCCCTGTGCTGTCCCGCGGGGAGGCGCTGGCAGCACTGAGTGGGCTGCTTACGTGGGCGCGTGCATTACTGCAAGTTCCCAGCAGGTGGCGGTGAAGTGAGGGCTCTGCTGCTTCCCATGTGGGAGGCTTGGATGGAGCTCCTGGCTCCCAGCCTCTCTCCCTCTCCCCGCCCCCCCCCAGGCCGTGTTCGACTGCGTGGTGAACTCACTCAAAAACGTCTTCAACATCCTCATTGTGTACATGCTGTTCATGTTCATCTTCGCCGTGGTGGCTGTCCAGCTGTTCAAGGGCAAGTTTTTTCACTGCACCGATGAGTCCAAGGAATTTGAGAAAGATTGTCGGTGGGTGTTCCCCGTGCCCAGCGTCCCGGGGTGGCCGGGTTGGGGGAGGGGAGCTGCTGGGAGGCCCGAGGGTTGGGGTGTCCCGCGTGAGCATCTTGGACTTGGAATAGAAGCGAAAACCACTGTGGAAGTGGCGGCTGCTGCCCCTCGCTTCCTGCAGGGGGCGCCGTAAACTAGGCTGGCTTCCCTTTTATGTCGCCAACTTTCTGTCCCGCCGGGGACGGTCGCCCACGGCCACAATCCGACATTTCAAACCTTCAGATGGGGTCAAGGTGCAGAAGAAGGGGGGCCGGCACTGTGGCACAGCAGGTTAAGTCGCCACCTGCGATGCCGGTGTCCCATATGAGCGCCGGTTCAAGTCCCGGCTGCTCCACTTCCACCCCAGCTCCCTGCACCTAGGAAAGCAGTGGAAGATGGCCCAAGTGCTTGGGCCCCTGCCACCCACGTGGGAGACCCGGATGCAGCTCCCAGCTCCTGGCTTCAGCCTGGCCCAGCCCTGGCTGTTGTAGACATTTGGGGAGTGACCCAACAGATGGAAGACCTCTCTCTCTCTCTCTGCCTTGCAAAGAAAGACATATTTTTAAAATACTGTAGTATTTGCATATAGAGCTAGGCATATTTTCCCATAGACTTTATTTCTTTAACTATTTTTTAAAGAGTTATTTGTTTATTTGAAAGTTAACAGAGAGGCATCCATATGGGATGCCAGCAGGTGGCGCTCTACCCACTACACCACCACGCCGTGTCCTCCCCCCCCCCCCCCATAAACTCTGCACCATCTCTAAATGCCTTACACCAGTAAATGCCATGGAAATTCTATGTAAATATGCATCAGCTTTGTGTTGTTTGCAGCGTAAGTAACCACAAGACAGTACGGACACAACTTTTTTCCGCGTATTTTTGATCGGCGGTTGGTTGAGTCTGTATGGCAATTGTGCTGGAAGGGCCCCTTCCCCGATGCTCACAGAATGCAGTACTGTGGCACTGGCTTATGGAAAAAGAAGAGGTTTACGGCAAGGCCAACCGGCAAGGAGACAGGAAGCAAAGCTCAGACCTATGTCTCCCGTCTGAGGTTCCAGCAGGTTTTGTGGGTTGGGAAGGACCAGCCAGTGTGGGAAAACTCTCCTGAGGCAAGTTCTGATTGGAGGACGTTAGTGCCAGAGCCTGGTCAGTGGACTCCAGGCTTCTGGAAGAGTCCAGAAGGTTCTTGAAAGTTCCAGAAGGTTCTTGAAAGTTCCAGAAGGTTCTAGAAGGTTCTGGCATGTGTTGGTCTCTTTGAGTCTGCTGGCAGGGGTGGAGGGATAACTAGTAGTGAAGACATGTTCCTCCATTCCCTGCCCAGATTACATTTGCTGTCAAGAGGCCAATCACCTGTGGTAGGAGCTTTGCCTATAATTAAACTTGTCCCCAGGAACTTGCGTCCAGTTGATGGTGGTAGTGGCTTAATCTGAGAGGGACTTTTTAAAGCAGACAGAAACCATTCCCAGCCCCACCCCCCTCTCCCCGAATGGGTAGCTTTCCCCGGTGTTGATGGAGCTGGACCGTTTTGAGCTGGTTCTGCAGTTACACCTGCACAGAATATGTGTCAAGTCTGCAGTCATTGCTAGGGTGGAGGAACACGGTGCAGAGAATGGCTGCCGGCTGTTAGCTCTGTGGCCGTTTCTAGCATGAGAAGTCAGCCTAGACGTTTGGATGGGAGTCTGAGGCTAGCCCTGGACCCTTGTCCGAGCCGGTGTTGTGGCCCAGGAGGTTAAGACGCAATGCCAGCATCCCTTGGGCAGGTGCTGACTCGGGCCCTGGCTGCCCTGCTTTTAATCCAGCTTCCTCCTAGTGCACCTGGGAAGGCAACAGATAATGATCCGAGTCTATGGGCCTCTGCCTCCCATGCAGGAGACCAAGAAGGAGGTCCAAGCTCCTGACTTCAGCCTGGTCCAGCCCTGGTTGCTGTGGGCATTGGGAGAGTGAACCAGAGTTGGAACATCTCTCCCCATCATCTGTCTGTGTATCTGCCTGTCTCTGCCTCTCTGTCGCTCTGTCTTTCAAAAAAAATCTTATTAAAAAAAAAAAATCAGGGCCGGCGCTGTGACATAATGGGTTATGCCTCCACCTGCAGTGCTGGCATCCCATAGGGGCGCAGTTTCAAGTCCCGGCTGCTCCACTTCCAATCCAGCTCTCTGCTGTGGCCTGGGAAAGCAGTAGTAGGTGGCCCAAGTACCTGGGCCCCTGCACCCACGTGGGAAACCCAGAAAAAATCTCCTGGCTCCTGGGTTCAGATCAGCCCAGCTCTGGCCATTGTGGCCATTTGGGGAGTGAACCAATGCGTGGAAGACCTCTCTCTGTGTGTCTCTCTCTGTCTCTCTCTAATTCTTGCCTTTCAAATAAAATAAATAAATCAACAGACCTGAGCCCCTCACCCTTAGGCCCGTAAATCCTCGAGCCGGAATTCAGAATGTTGCACTCGGAGTCAGCTCCGTCCCAGGTCCCCAAGCGGAGGGTGCACAGGGCTGTGGAAGGCAATGGTCCCTCCTCCACCTGCGCCCGCCTCGGCTCGGCCCCCGGGGCGCACGGCTAACAGCGCCCCCTGTCTGTGACAGCGGCAAGTACCTCCTGTACGAGAAGAACGAGGTGAAAGCCCGCGATCGCGAGTGGAAGAAGTACGAGTTTCACTATGACAACGTGCTGTGGGCCCTGCTCACCCTCTTCACCGTGTCCACGGGAGAAGGCTGGCCACAGTAAGTGGCCGGGCCTGAGAGCGCCCCCACTCCCGCCAGCGGCAACCAGGGGAATAACCCGAGGTCTCCCAGGGAGGGCTGCTAGCCTGGCTCCCCCAGCCTCACCCTGCTGGGGCCCACGCAGCGGGAGGTGGGGGCGAGGGGCAGGGTGGCATTGCCTGAACCCCGTTTCCACCGCAAACCTATTTTCTCCCAGACGGAGCCCAGAGCATAGTCTGACGGGCGAGGCTGCCTTATGCATGCAAATCCAAGAGTGGTTAT
This sequence comes from Oryctolagus cuniculus, assembly GCF_964237555.1. Taxonomy (NCBI): domain Eukaryota; kingdom Metazoa; phylum Chordata; class Mammalia; order Lagomorpha; family Leporidae; genus Oryctolagus; species Oryctolagus cuniculus. The sequence goes on along the minus strand of NC_091447.1, from coordinate 62,610,386 downwards.
TTTAAAATTTTGAGATGGGGGAAGGCGGGCATGTGGCACAGTGGTTAAGGCACCACTCGGGTCTCCTACACAGGCAGCCCGGCATCCCAGCCCTTGGCCATTGCAGCCATCTGTGGAGTGAACCAGCAAATGGATGATTTCTCTCTCTCTCTCTCTTCTCACTCTCTTTCTCACTCTCTGTCCCTCCGCCTTTCAAATAAAATAAATGAATTAAAAACAAATACAATTCTAACTTGGCCACCGTGCCCATCCCTGTCTCCCCCACCACCACCACCAATAGGGTCCTCAAGCACTCGGTGGACGCCACCTTTGAAAACCAGGGCCCCAGCCCCGGCTACCGCATGGAGATGTCCATCTTCTACGTGGTCTACTTCGTCGTCTTCCCTTTCTTCTTTGTCAACATCTTCGTGGCCTTGATCATCATCACCTTCCAGGAGCAGGGCGACAAGATGATGGAGGAGTACAGCTTGGAGAAAAACGAGGTGCTGCCTCCCCTATCCCTGAGCCCCCCCCCACCTCCCCCTCCCCGCCCCAGGCAAAAGGTGTCAGCCTGGCAGGTGTAGGACCAGGCCGGTGGCTTGGGCTCGCTGCCGCCACCTGGAGGCCACGGGGAGCAGGGCGAAGCCAGGCTTGCTGATGGAGCAGCCGCGCTCGGAGTGGACCTTGGCCGCTGCTTGGGGCGCCTTCCTCCCATATCCAAGTGCCTGGGTTCGAGTCCCTCCCATGCCAGCTCCCTGCTCATGTGCAAGTACGTGGGTCCCTGCTGCCCACGTGGGAGACCCAGGTTGAGTTCTTGGCGCCGTAGTAGCCATTCTGGGCATTTGGGGAGTGAACCAGCAGATGGACGATGTGTCTGTCTCTGCCTCTCGAGTAAATAAATACAGTTGTAAATGGGTTCTCCATACGGGAGCAGGAGGAGGAAAAAGAGGGCGATCAGGAAGGGAGAAGGCTCAGGCCTCAGAACACTTTGCTTTCAACTCGGATTTGGCCTGCCTGGCAGCTGGGTCACCTCGGGCAGAGGACCTGGCCTCTCTGCGCATACTGGGGCTTCGGCATCGGACCCACATTTTGTTGAAGGGATCCAGGAGGGGGACGAGGGAGATGCCCACGCAGGGTTGGGAGACTTCTCAAGGCACCGTAGCTGTTGGGAGAAGGCAGTCATCGTGGTGGGGAGCGGGGCTGGGCCTGAGAGAGGCAGCTTCAAGCAGGCGCATTGGGAGCCGTGGTGCGGGGGGTTTAGTTTGCGACCAGCCGCCTGCCCTCGGGCTCTGCCCTGCCCCCTGGGGCTCCGCCCCTTCTGCTCGGCCCCTGCCCTCGGGCTCCACCCCTGCCCCCCGGAATCCACCCCTACTGCCCCGCCCCTGCATGCGAACTCCGCCCTGCCCCCGGGACTCCACCCCTGCCCTCAGGCTCCGCCCTGCCCCTGGAACTCCACCCCTGCTATGCCGCCCCTGCCTGCGAACTCCACCCTGCCCCCTTGGACTCTACCCCTTCTGCTCTGCCTCCCCTCAGCCCACAGGCTCTGCCCTGCCCCTCCCATGTCTGCAGGCTCCGCCCTGCCCCCGGGACTCCGCCCCTGCCCACAGGCTCCACCCTGCCCTTCAAACTCCGCCCCTCCAGCTCCACCCACCCTCTGGCTCCATCCCCTTCTGCCCCACCCCGCCCAGGGCTCCACCTTGCTCCCTCAGACTCCGCCCCTTCTCCGCCCCTCACGCTGCCGGCCTGTCCCCCGCAGAGGGCCTGCATCGACTTCGCCATCAGTGCCAAGCCGCTGACCAGGCACATGCCCCAGAACAAGCAGAGCTTCCAGTACCGCATGTGGCAGTTCGTGGTGTCCCCGCCCTTCGAGTACACCATCATGGCCATGATCGCCCTCAACACCATCGTGCTGATGATGAAGGTGAGCTTCCTCCCACCCCACCCCCGCACCTCGTGCCCGCCCCCTGGAACCCACCCTCCCCCACCCAGACGGGGCCGGCAGCAGCAGCCCTTCATCCATGTTGCCTCTGAGCCTTTGCACTGTTGTGCCCGCAGCCCCCGACACCGTTCCCAACACTGCCAGGCCAGCTGCACCTGTAGAAAGACCCCTTCCTCCAAGAAGCCCTCCTTGACCTCCACAGATTCCCCAAGCTGCCCAGCCTCTTTCCCACCACCCTTGCCTGGCTGGGATTTCCGTGGCAGCTTGGTCGGCAGCCGGGGCGCTCCAGGGAACTCCCGGGCCCCTGAGCAGGGAGAAGACATAAAACGCTCCATGTAAATGTTGGGTGGGTGAAATCAGGGTGGCAGGACAGGTGCGGGCTGCAGGGAGTCAGGGCCCGGGACCCCTTCCCCGTGCAAACTCTGAATATACAGCCCCACAGTGAGGAATCCACAGACCTGGATTCAAACCCAACTGTGCTAACTGACCAGTTCCAGCTGGCACAGTGCCTTGGAGTTTGCCTGTCTGTGAAATGGGGGCACGGATAATAGCACCTTTCTCCCACCAGGGGTGGATGAGGACTGAGCGAGGAAGTGCAGGTGCCCGGGTTCAAGTCCCAGCTCCACTTCCAATTCCAGCTCCCTGCTGGTGCGCACCCTGGGAGGCAGCAGCGATGGCTCAAGTACTTGGGTCCCTGCCACCTGCCTGGGAGACCTGGATGGAGCTCCTGGCTCCTGGCTTTCTCCTGGCCCAGCTGCAAGCTTGTCAAAGTCCCCTCAAACTGGGTATTTCCTTACACACACACACACCCACACACACACCGCTGTGGATGAAGTGTAACGTATAAATGAGCCAGCAGCCTACTGCCGTCAGCGCTATCCAGCATTTCTGGAATTTTCCATCTAATACTGTTGGAGCCGGCTGACCATGGGTAACTAAATCCGCAGATAAGATGGGACCAGGGTCTACGTCAGCTCTTTCCTTTTCTCTTTCTGTGGCTGCTCTCCCAAGCAGGGTCAGAGACAAGACAGAAAGATGGCCTGGTGTAGGCTCTCCCGTGCTCACAGATGCTATGGCCAGCTTTGTAAGATTCAGGGTCCAGAGAGGGCCTGGAAGTCTATTATTTAATTGAAAGCCAGACACACACACACACACACACACACACACACTGAGAGAGAGAGAGAGAGAGAGAGAGAGAGAGAGAGAGAGAGAGATGTCTTCCATCCACTGGTTCACTCCCCAAATGGCTACAACATCTAGGGCTGGGCCAAGCCGAAGCCAGAAACTTCTTTCTGATCTCCCATATGGATGGCAGGAGCCCAGGCACTTGAGCCACCCTCTGCTGCTTTCCCGGGTGCATTAGCAGGGAGCTGGATCAGAAGTGGAGCAGCCAGGACTCGAACCAGCGTCCATATGGGATGCTGGTGCTACAGGCAGCTATAGATCATTAAATGCTAGTGGTATTGTCAGTCTCACCAATTTGTCAAATAAAGATTAAAACAAACTTTGGCAAAACACTGTGTCTGCAGAAGAACTGATAAACACAGACATTTGTTTTTATATTTAGTTTATTTATTTGAGAGGCAGAGTTAGAGAGAGAGAGAGAGAGAGAGAGAGAGAGAGAGAGAGGTCTTCCATCCGCTGGTTCACTCCCCAGATGGCTACAACGGCTGGAGCTGAGCTGATCTGAAGCCAGGAGCCAGGAGCTTCTTCTGGGTGGTACCATGTGGGTGCAGGGGCCCAAGGACTTGGGCCATCTTCTGCTGCTTTCCCAGGCCATAGCAGAGAGCTGGATTGGAAGTGGAGCAGCCAGGACTCGAACCGGTGCCCATCTGGGATGCCAGCACTGCAGACTATGCTACAGAGCTGGCCCCTTATTATTTTTTAAAATAAGAAGTATTTATTTGAAAGGTACAGTTACAGAAAGAGAGAGAGAGAGACTTCCACCTGCTGGTTCAATCCCCAAAAAGGCCACAACAGCCATGCCATTGATGTATTTGAGAAAACCAAGTGAATTGAATATAGACCACCGCCCCCCCCAGCTGGGGACCGCACCCATGTCCTGCTGATGGCCTCTCCTTGCACTGGGTCTCCAGCTCTCTCCAGCTGGGCTGGAGGCTGGATTCGGCTGAGATTTGGTGGTTTGGTCAAGAATCTGTGATGATGGGAGGATGTGAGTCTACTGCTACTATAACGAAACAACCAAGGTAGACTTAGTGCAGCAAGAAAAGAGGTTGTGGGGCCCACAGTACCGGAAGCTGAGGGTCAGCTCTGGCCCAGGCTGTTTGGCCTCGGATCAAGCTCCCTTCCCTCCCGTGGGCAGCGGGCAGCAGGCACGGTGATTTAAGGTCCTCCCTCTGAGGGGCTCCGCTCCCTTCCCAGGGAGCCACGCCCCCAGCACTGGAACCTGGCAGGGCGTGCTCATTCAGACCCTAAGGCAGAAACGCCCAGAATGTTCTAACCCCTGGTCTCCTGGGCTGTCCCAGTGAAGATGACAACAGGTGCACTTCCCTGAAATAAATAGGTAGGTCTCTGATGCAGAGATCTGTGGGGGGCCGGCGCTATGGCGCAGTGGGCAAAGCCACTGCCTGCAGTGCTGGCATCCCACATGGGCGCCGGTTCAAGTCCCGGCTGCTCCACTTCCGATCCAGCTCTCTGCTGTGGCCTGGGAAAGCAGTAGAAGATGGACCAAGTGCTTGGGCCCCTGCACCCACGTGGGAGACCTGGAAGAAGCTCCTGGCTTCAACCTGGCCCAGCCCCGGCCGTTGCAGCCATCTGGGGTGTGAACCAGCAGGTGGAAGACCTCCCTCTCTCTGTAACTCTTTCAGATAAATAAAGAAATCTTAAGACAGACAGAGAGAGAGAGAGAGAGATCTCCAGGAGAAGCAGGTGTTAGTCCCTCTTATGGCGTGAGCAGATTAAGTACACGGATTAAAATGCCACTGTGTGCCCCGTAAATACATAGCATTATCATGTCAACTGAAAATATTTTTGGAAGAAACTTTCCATAATAAAAAGAGTTAGTTTTTATTTTGAATATGAAAAAAAATGCCCACAGCACCCTGCCCAGACAAACTCACTCAGCCTCATTCTGGGCTCAGCCCCCTGGAGGGAAGAGGCCCCTGCTGCCCGGGGGTCGCCGGCCCTCGGACCCCGCTGACCCCACCCCCACCCTGTCTCCCCCCTTCTCAGTTCTACGGAGCCTCAGTGGCCTACGACAATGCCCTGAAGGTATTCAACATCGTCTTCACCTCGCTCTTCTCCCTGGAGTGCCTGCTAAAGGTCCTGGCTTTTGGGATTCTGGTGAGTTTACCTCCCTGCCCCCCTGCCAGGGGGCTGCAGCTGGGGGCAGGAACGGGGGCTCCAGGTGTTGGGTGAGGGTCTCTCCTCCCCCCGCCCCCGCCACCACCATGGGCGACGGCCCACCCCACCCCACCCCCCGCCGGCCACAGATCTCACTCCAACAGAGTTAAGATTTTACGCTGGCCCACGGCTGCTGTTCATTAGCTCATTCCTTCCAGTGTTTCTGAAGTGAGGCCCCAGGGTACTCAGAGCGTTCCAGCCCCCACCCCACTCCGCGAGCCTGCGTGTGGACGTGACCAAGAAGGAATGCTCCCAAAGTCAAAACCTGTGCCCACGGCCCGGCCCACCCTGCGCTCTGGGGCGTGGTCCTTTCCCCTTGGTTCTAGGTTCTTATCTTTTAAATGCGGTCCCTGATCCTTAACCTGGTGAAACCTAAGGCCCTTTGACCCCAGCCCACCCCTCCAAGGGGGAGGGGGTGGGGAAGGGGAGTCTGAGGAATCTGATGTGGAGAAAGTGACATCTTTCTGTTTCGTCCAGTCACCACACTTAGGCACCTTCATCCATCTGGTAGGCAGTGGCGGGGAGTGGTGGTGGTGGGGGTACTTCAAAACCTCCATGGAAAATAGAATTGAAAGATACATGTATTGGGGCCGGCGTTGTGGAGCCGTGGGTTAAGGCACCACCTGCAGCACCAGCATCCCATACGGACGCTGGTTCAAGTCTCGGCTGCTCCGCTTTTGATCCAGCTCCCTGCTAATGCACCTGGGAAGGCAGTGGAGGATGGCCCAAGTGCTTGGGCCCCTGCACCCGCATAGGAGACCCAGATGGAGTTCCTGGCTCCTGGTTTGAGCCTGGACCAACACTGGCTATTGCGGCATTTGTGGAGTGAACCAGTGGATGAAAGACCTCTCTCTCTCTCTCTCTCTCTCTCTCTCTCTCTCTCTCCCACTCTGCCCTTCACATAGTTAAAATCAATTTTTAAGAAAAATGTGTTTATTTGGGTCTAGAAAGTTTTTAAAATCCAGGCATTTTTTCCATAAATACGGATTTTTCCATGAATTTTCTTTATCAACCCCTTTGCGTAGGTTTCAAAAGTTTTGGCACCGGCTGGCACTGTGGCTCATTAGGCTAATCCTCCGCCTGCGGCGCCGGCACCCCGGGTTCTGATCCCGATCGGGGTGCCAAATTCTGTCCTGGTTGCTCCTCTTCCAGTCCAGCTCTCTGCTGTGGCCGGGAAGGCAGTGGAGGATGGCCCAAGTGCTTGGGCCCTGCACCTGCATGGGAGACCAGGAGAAGCACCTGGCTTCTGGCTTCTGATAGGCGCAGCGGGCCAGCCATAGTGGCCATCTGGGGGGTGAACCAACAGAAGGAAGACTTTTCTCTCTGTCTCCCTCTCTCACTAACTCTGCCTGTCAAAAAATAAAAAAATAAAAATAAATTAAAAAAAAAAAAAGAAGTAGAGCTTGAGACAAAGGCTGGACACAAGGAATTTACCTGGGAGTAAATTTACCTCACAAGGAGGCAGCCAGGAAAAAAAAAATGGGTACGTTGTGAAGCCCGTGAGCGACAGGGGCCACCAGGGGGCAGCAGAGAGCACATTGCTGCGTCCGCCCGCCGGGAGTGGGGAGAGAGCCGGGCTATTTCAATCCAGTGCCCACCAGCCTGAGTCAGGGGCTGCTCCCAGCCGAGCTGTTAATTTCCTGACAAAGATGAGGGCACCGCACAGAGTTCGTGGGAGAATGGGATGAAAAGATAAGCTTAGGGGAGCAGATTTTAGTTCAGCATTGAGGACGCCCCAATCCTATGTCAAAACACCTGCTTTCCATCCCCGGCCCTGACTCCTGACTGCACCTTCCCACCAGTGAAGACCGCAGCGATGAGGAGTTCCCGGCTCCCAGCTTCGGCCTGGCCCAGCAGCGGCCCTTGCAGGCCTTTGAGGAGGGAACCAGCAGATGACAACAGAAAGAGAGAGAGAGAGAGAGAGAGAGAGAGAGAGAGAGAGAGAGAGAAAGAGAGAGAGAGAGAGGTCTTCCATCCACTGGCTCACTCCCCAAATGGCTGCAATGGCCAGAGGTGCGCCGATCTGGAGCCAGGCGCTTCCTCTGGGTCTCCCACGCAGGTGCACTTGGGCCATCTTCTATTGCTTTCCCAGGTGCATTAGCAGGGAGCTGTATTAGAAATAGAGCAGCCGGGGCCGGCGCCGCGGCTCACTAGGCTAATCCTCCGCCTAGCGGCGCTGGCACACCAGGTTCTAGTCCCGCAGTCGGGGCGCTGGATTCTGTCCCAGTTGCCCCTCTTCTAGGCCAGCTCTCTGCTGTGGCCAGGGAGTGCAGTGGAGGATGGCCCAAGTGCTTGGGCCCTGCACCCCACGGGAGACCAGGATAAACACCTGGCTCCTGCCTTCGGATCAGCGTGGTGCACCGGCCGCAACGCACTGGCCGTGGCAGCCATTGGAGGGTGAACCAACGGCAAAAGGAAGATCTTTCTCTCTGTCTCTCTCTCTCACTGTCCACTCTGCCTGTAAAAAAAAAAAAAAAAAAAAAAAAGAGCAGCCGGGACTCGAACCAGCACCCATATGAGATGCTGGCTCCGTAGGCAGCAACTTTACCCACAGCGCCAAACCCTCTATGTTTTTTGGAGCCAGACAGAGCCCCTTGAGCAAAATCACAAGTATATGCCATTGAAATAGGAGGAGCTGTGGACCAGGGCCCAGCAACACCAGTGCCTTGGAACCCGAATTCTTTTGAGATGATTATAAAACCCCAGATTGTATCCATCCATTGAGTGCCTACTGTATACCAAGCCCCCTGCGCCATGACCTCATGTATTATCTGGTAGGAGTGTTAGCCCTGCCTTCCAGAGGAAAAGTCCTGAGACCCAGGCCACTCAACCCCCAGTGACATGTAACACAATGCAGCCTAGGAACCTGACCTCGGCAAGTGCATACCAGAGTCGGGGCCATCTGTGAGACAGGGGGCTTGCCTGGGAGTGAGCTGGAGGAGCCCCTGCGTCATCTCACATCATGCCCCGACTTTGTCTTGGCTTTGGTCAAAGGCTGAGAACGTGTGGGTCCTGCCCATCAGGAGGGGCCCTCCCCTGCCAACACACACCCCCACAAAGGGCCAGGCATCACCCGTTCAGTGCTGGGTTGAGCTGAGGCAGGGGCAGCAGTGGGGACCCGAGGAGCCCGGGGCTGTGGGTGTTTTCCGGGTAGTGTGGAGTATTTGTGAATCCTAGCAACACCACTGCCGCTGCACCTGTGTACTGCCCCGGAGTGGGTCCTGGGACGCACACTTAGGATGTTAGAATGTTTCAGCAGCAGTAGCCAGCAGCCAGTCTGCACATCTCAGCGGACCATAGCTGCTCAAGGACCTGGGCTCACCAGATGTGGCATTTAGAAAGTTCCGGAAAGCTGGCTGGGAAAAGACCCCCCCCCCTTCCCCACCTCTGTTCACAGCCCTGGGGGGTGGGGCGTGCCTAGAGCCAGGGCCCAGAGCTGAGCACAGGCAGGCCCTCAAGGGCCCTGTTGCTGGGCGCTCGCCCACAGCCACACAGCAGGATGGTAGCGGCAGGGCTGGGGTTTGAACATGCAGACGCCACACTCACCCAGGCCTGGGTTCAAATCCCAACTCTGGTGCTCTGGGTGGCTCCACCCTCTGAGCAGAGCGAGCGACTCCTCCCTCTGGAATCCTTGTGAAGACCCCAGTGCTGTTTGGAACTGTCTCTGAGACAAGTGACAGCCCCCAAAAAGCAGCCCCCTCCCCTAGCTGAGCTGCAGCAGGGTCTAAGAGCCCCCTCTGGTGCCCAGACAGAAATGGGACAGTCCCCCCAGGGTGGGGGGTGGCGGGTCCCAGAGAGGGGACCCCGGGGCAGACGCCACCAGGCAACTCGTCCTCGAACTGCATTTTTAATGTTTGATCCGCGACAACCATCCCGGGCGTCGGCCGCCATGCTCCGTCGATGGCATCTCTTGTCTTGTGGGTCCTCGTTCTAGAATTATTTCCGCGATGCCTGGAATATCTTTGACTTTGTGACCGTCCTCGGTAGCATCACCGACATCCTTGTGACGGAGTTTGGGGTAAGTGTCCCGCTGGCTTCCTCCCGGGTACCCCCTAGGACTGCACGGGCTGGGGCTGGGCTGGGGTTGGGGGGCGGGGGTGGGACAGGTGCCGTGAGTCCCGATGGCCACAGCCAGCTTGGGCCACTGCCTGGCCATGACTGAAGAGAGAGAAACAGGCCTCCATCTCCCCCTACCCGGGGAAGGGTAGTCCCTACAGAAGGTTGACCCCGGGGGAGGCCTGGGTCCCCCAAAGTCCAGTATGAGGCCAGCCCTGCAATACGGGCTCCTCTGCTTCTGAGCTGTTGATTTCTGGACATATCATGCAATGCAATCATTGAGAGGCTCGAACCCCCCCCCAAGCCCCCCAAAGCTCAGATTAGCCCCTCCCCCCACCACCACCAAGACCACACAGAGCCCAAGGCCATTTGCAAGCCAGGTCTGCTGGCTCGTGGGCAGCTGGACACAGGGGCGGGTGTTACTCTAGGGGCCCCCGGCCCCCGGGTGGTCTCTGGGCCTCAGAGCACATCCATTTCTCTCCTTTCTGGGAGACTGAGGGCCCTGGAGTTCCCAGCTCAGACGCTCTCCTTGGCCATCTGCCAGGGAGTCCAGGCTTGGGGGGGGGGACTCTGGAGACTGTGGGGGATGGAGGAAAGGGCGGGGGTTGGTGACGTGGTCACAGATGGAAGAAAGCTCTGTGCCAGGCGCTTCCCTGGGATCGGCTCCTGGGGGCCGGGCTGGGTCTCACTCAGAAAGGGTCTGAGCGCCAGGAGGGTGCTGATCCCTGCCCAGGTGCTGAAGTGGACAGGGAAAGGGATCAGGAATTCGCAAAAGCCCCAACCTCCCCCTCTTCCTGCCCTTCCACACTGGCCAGTGCCTCCCCGTTGGCCAGGGTGAACCAGCAGAGAGAGCCAAGCAGGCATGCTCAGTGCGGGCAGGGCTTGTGGGCCCATTTCACAGACGGGCAGCCTGAGGCTCCCTGCCCCAGGAAGTGAAGGACCTCTCCCAGGATGGGCAGCCTCTCAGGTGTGCCAGTCTGACTCTGCCCCCACCCCCACTCAGCAGAAAGGGGTTCGTTTGCACACTTTTCATCCCAGATACCTGTCAGGGCTGGGGACTCTATGGCAGGGCGAGCCATTCTCTGATGGTGTCCTGGCCTCACCCCTCCCCATGCTTCACCTCACCCCAGAAGCAGACCCCATAGGGCCAGACCCCAATAGCTTATTGTCCTGGCCAATTCAGAACCATCAGGACCGGTGCAGTAGCCAATCATCCCTTCCCTACCAGCAGTTTTAGGATGTCCAGTGGAGATAACTGTTGCAGCCAGCCTCATCAGGGCCTTCCACAACTCCCGCTCCTGTGTGCCTGCACTCAGCACACACACATTGGGCACCCGCTGTGTGCCAGGCATGGTTCCAGGAGCTAGAGATAGAACAAGGGGGCAAGACAGAGACAGGCAAGATTGCAGAATTGCTGCCCCCAGCAAGCTGACATTCCAGTGGGGGAGGCAAAAAGGTTTTCTTTTAAGATTTACTTAGTTGAAAGGCAGAGTTAGAGAGAGAGAGAGAGAGAGAGAGCACCAGAGAGCTTCCATCTGCTGGCTCACTCCCCAGTTGGCCACAACAGCCAGGATTCTGGAGCTCCATCCGTGTGTCTCACCTGGGTGGCAGGGTCCCAAGGACTTGGGCCACAGGTGCATCAGCAGGGAGCTGGATCAGAAGTGGAGCAGCCAGGACTGGAACCGGCACCCACATGGGATGCCCACCTAGCCAGTGGCGGCCACAGCAGCAGGTTTTTAACCAATAGGAGCCATCCATGTGAGGCGCCTGGCACAAGAACTTTCCAGAAATGCAGGGCTTAACTCACCAGTGGCAGTTATTACCATGCCTCTTGCTAGCATTACCGCCCTTGAATCAAAATCCTTTGTAGGGAGGGAGGGGGCGGGTGGGCACCTGGGCCCTTGCAGGATGGTTGGATTGGGGGAGGAGAGGGGAGGGGAGGCGAGGCCCGCCCTGCCACGCCAGGGTGCCCCTGTGGCCCCCAGGTGAGGCCCTGGGGCGTGGCCGTCGGAGGCGGGGTGTGGCTGGGGGAGGGGTCTGGTGTGCCAGGCCCTTGGGGAGGGCAGGTCCCCGGGGTTCTGGGGGGCTGCCCCGCCCCGTGCGTGATAGATAACAACTGTGTCTTTTGTCTCTTTTCATGCCTGCCCTGCTCTTTAAACTGTATATTGGCGCAACGCCGTCTGAAAAAACCTCATCCAATCAAAATGCACTATGAAATCCATTTGTCCATCCATGACGTGGTCTGTGTGTCCATACACCAATGGCTTCTCTCCCAACCCGCCGCCACCGCCACCTCCACCACGCCCCCGCCCCCGCCCGGGACCGAAACCCCTGGGTCGTTGGTTGTTTTTCTGGTTTTTGGTTTTTTGGGTTTTTCTTCTTCTTCTTCTTCTTCTTGGCACTGGTTACCAAACTCAACCTAAAACAATAATAATGGTGATAACGGTGACACTGTTAACCGCTGACCGAACTCGCTGCCCCAACTCTTCCCGCCCCCCCTTCCATCGTCAACATCCGCCTCTAGAATCCGGTTGGTCTCCTTTTGAAGTCTAAATGCGTTACATTTACCCGTGCAAGCACCTGCCATGCCGCCCAAGCTGCATGGGGGGCGCCTGATGCCCCCAACTCCTCCCCTCCCTCCTGTCTCTCCCAGACCCCTCCCTGCCAGCCCCCCTCTGTCTGTGTATCTGCAGCCTCTCTCCCTCTCCCTCTCTCTGTCTCTCACGCGCACACACACCTCTCCCACCCACGGCACGGCCACCCTCTCGGGTCCCATGGCCAGCTCCATGGAGCTGGTGGCCCCAGGGAAGCTGGCGAGCCCCCCACCCCAAAGCCCCCAGGTCTCTCTCCTCTCCCTCCCCCACCCTGACCCCCGTCCCACCCTCCCTGTCCTGAGCCCACAGCATAGAAATCCTGCAAGTCTGAGGGAGGAGGCTTGAGCACGCAGGGAACTCTCGGGGCTGACGGGGCCCTGAACTGCACCTGTGCGCGCCGAGGTCCGTGCGCATGCGCACACACACTCCGTGCGTCCAGGCGCGACTTCGCCCATTTCCTGTTCCTTGTCTCTCTACGTCCTGGCGCCGCCTTTCTCTGGCCCACACGCCACACACATTCCTGTACTCGACTGCCTCAAACACACAGGGAATACATACACGCACGCATGGACTTGGGCACACAGGACGCACAAACATGCACGCGTGCACATGCACGCACACAATCCCTCCGTTACGCCAGCCTCCTGCACGTCCATACCCCGCCCCAGCGCGCGCGTGCGAACACACACACAACTGCACATCCCTCACTGCTTCTACCCCTCAGCTAACAAGGAACCCCCAGAAAGGACTCCCCCCACCCATGGCATCTTTGCACTGGATCCCACCCCTGCTGGTGGGCGACACACGCACTCACCCACCCAACATCTAGGGAAGCCCCTACCTCGTGCCCACTGATGGCCGTGCGGGAGGCAGGCATGGGTCCACTGACCCCTGGATGCCACCTTTAACTGTTCACTCTGCTGCATTTCACAAGGCAGAGAAGGGGCGAATAGGGGAAGCTCCAGGGCCGGGGCCGGGGCCGGCCGGGGCCAGCACAGCACAGGCAAAGACCCTGTGGCAGGACAGAGTATTCAGGGCTCAGCGTTGCAAGCGAGGGGAGGTGGCTAGGCAGGCGGATCCAGGGGAAAGCCGAAGACAGAAGAGGAAACCAGCCTTGCGGGGGGGGGGGGGGAAGTGCTGTGAAATCGGGGCTCTATCCTAAAGGAGGCCTGCGAGGTGGGCGCCAGGAGTTCCAGGGAGATAAGTGAGCGTAGTACAGGGAAAAGCCCCTGGACCCCGGGCTGCGGCACGGGGTGGGGTGGCTCAGAGGATGAGGGCCACACTGAAGGGACTCCGGTCTGCCTGGGACCTGGCAGACTGGCGGTGAGGGAACTCCAAGGTGGGGCCAAGCTGTGGGCGTGGCTTTGAGAACAGTGAGGAGTAGGCAGGTGGCAGGTGAGCTGGGCAGCAGCATTTAGCTGGGTAACTCCCACTTCCTTCTGAGCGCACAGGGGCCACCTGTCCCTGCACTGTGGGCGTTGGACGACAGAGCCATCCGCGGGGCCCAGCGGGCGGACAGAGGGGGAGCTAGGAAGGGGCCGCTAGGATGCTGCCAGCCCTCCTGGCTACAGACCCCAGGAAGAGCCGCGAGGATGGAGAGGGCTCCCTAGGATCTGTGTCCCACTCCCTGCACCCCTACTGTCTCCACCCCATCTCCTCCCCGTGCCGTCTCCCTCTTCCTCCTCGCGGCATGCTGTGTTTGCACGTCTCTCCTGCACGGCGGCAGCCTCCCCTGCCCCACCCTCCCACCCCCGCCCAGGGCTGTGGCTCTCAGATCCTGCTGCTTTTTATTTATTTATTTTTTTGCCTGCGCATGCGCCGCCGAGCTCACGTTCCGATCCGCCCCCATGGAAGGGGATGGCTTGGACTCCGGGATGGACGGGAGGGGTCTGGGGACGCCTGGGCCGTCGGCCCCCACCCCAGGTGGAGCTGGGTGGCCAGGCAGGGCTGGGGGGTCAGGTCAGCGGGGCACGGAGGGGTAGCTCTTTCAGCCAAGCCAGGATTAGAAGCGTCTTTGCGGCGCTTGGGACAGTCTCAACCGTGCTTGGGTCCGAGGTGGCCCGGGTAGACTCTCCCAACCCCCTTTCTCCATCCCAGAGAGCTTCCTAGAGTGGCCAGGAAAGGCAAACGCCTCTGCCAGTTTCAGAAACCATTGGCAGTCCAGTCCCTGCCTCGCCGCTCCCAGGCCAGAGCTAGCAAAACAAACAAACAAACAACCCTCCCGCCTTAGGGTGTCCGTCACCCAAATGGGGACACTTTTCAGAAGGGATGCCACGGCCATCCGGGCAAGCCGTGCGGCCACCCCCTGCCCGTCCCATGCTACAAGGTGGGCGAAGAAGCCACGTGGAATGTGGCTTTGTGGCCGGCCCCCTAGGGCCCCTGCCCATCCTGGGGGGGTCCTGTGGGGAGTGGAGTCCAGTTGAGGGGCCCCTGCCCCTCTTAGCGGGAGTCGCCCCTCACTGCAGCCTGGCTGGCTCTGCGCCAGACGCCGCCGGTGGGGGATGGAAGGGGAGGAGCCCCTCTTCCAGGGAACAGGTGACCCAGGGGCAGGAAAGCCAGACTTGGGGGCGGGAGACAACTTTTGCATTCCAACAAACCAAAGAAAAAAAAAAAACCAACCAAACAAACAAAAAAACACGGCTCCAAAGACCCAACAGTGCTGGGTTCGATTTTGGTCCATTGGAAAATTATTATTATTAATTATGCTTAATGATTACACCCTCCTGCCCCCTCACTGGCGTCCCCTTCATTCCCTCTTAGGTCATGAGCACCTGCGTAGGCCACGCCCACCGTCCACTTAGCTCTCTGGCTTCCGGGAGGAGGTAGAGGCAGCGACAGGACTTGGGGCAGGGTGGGGGGGTGGATCTTGGAAGCAGAGGCAGGGGCCACCCAGGGAGGTCCTGGGGGCTGGGACGGCCGCACCCACCTCCCCGCCCCCAGCACCGGCCCCTCGGTGGGACCCTCCACCCCCCGGGGCTGATAGCAGTGCACCTGCCCACGGGAGCTGAGTCGTTCCTGCTTCCCGCAGGCCTGGTCCCAGAAGCTGAGAAGCCATCCCCGAAGGGGGTAACAGGGCCCCAAATGCATCTTCTCGGACTCAGCGGGCAGCGAGGACTCGCCCTCCAGCCGAACCGCCCCAGCTCCTCCCCGTGTCCACCCCCTTCCCCGCTCGCCAAGCGGGTAAGAAATGACGCTCTCCCCCCTCCCCCGCCCCTCGCTTCTCCCAGGTTGGCTTGGCCGTGGGGTGAGGTCAGGGCGGGCAGGAGCGGGCGTGGGCAGCTCGGCAGGGCAAGGGCAAGGGCGCCCGGTGAGTCCCGCGACAGATGCATTTCTGGCCCGGAGCGGAACCCCCGCACGTGTCCACCGAGGCCTGCGCGTGCTGGCCGCCCCTCTCCCCCCCACCCCCGCCGCCGCCGCCGCCGCAGCCCCCCGCCCCGCCCCGGTGTATGTTGGCGCCTCGTACACGCGTGACGGGCTCCGCGCAACTTGACCCGCTTGCCTCCTCTGGTCTCAGTGCATTTGGTTGTTGGGAGAAACAAAAAAAAAAACATCTAGATTTTTTTTTTCCTGATTGGATGATTCGGATGTATTTTCTGTTCTTCGTTTTCTGTCCGTTCCTCTCTCCTCTTTTTCTTTTTTTCTTTTTTTTTCCCCCATTGCGGGTGGGGCTGGCAGGGTGGGCTTCTGCTTGTTGAGTTTTTCCTCCTCGCCCCCCCACCCCGAGTTTATTTTTTTTGTTTTTTGTTTTTTTTCCCTCTGCACCATTGTCTCAATAGCGCGCTCTCTCTCCTCTCCCTCCTTGTTTGGGGGTCTGGCTTGCTTTTATTTTATTATTTTATTTTTTCTCCCTGTTGGTCGGCTTCGTGTTCGGGGCCTCTGAGTGGTGGCGGCTCTGAGCCCCTCGGGGGGCGGGCGGAGGGTCACGCGCTGTCTCCCCTCCGTGTCCCGCAGAACAACTTCATCAACCTGAGCTTCCTGCGCCTCTTCCGCGCCGCGCGGCTCATCAAGCTCCTGCGGCAGGGCTACACCATCCGCATCCTCCTCTGGACGTTCGTGCAGTCCTTCAAGGTGGGAGCCCCGCGCCCCCGGCCCGCGGTGCAGGGGGCGGGGCTCTGCGCTCGCGCCCCCCGCCGCTGCTCACCGCCCCCGTCGCCCCCAGGCGCTGCCCTACGTCTGCCTGCTGATCGCCATGCTCTTCTTCATCTACGCCATCATCGGGATGCAGGTGCGGCCGGCGGCCAGGCAGGGGGCGGGGCGTGGGCGGGGCGGGGCGCCCCTCACCCTCCCGATTCTCCAGGTGTTCGGCAACATCGGCATCGACATGGAGGACGAGGACAGCGACGAGGACGAGTTCCAGATCACCGAGCACAATAACTTCCGGACCTTCTTCCAGGCCCTCATGCTGCTCTTCCGGTGAGAGGGAGCGGTGTGCACCGGGTGGCTGCGTCTCTTCCGGTGGGGGCGTGTCCTCATGCTTCTCTTCCTATAAGGTCCTGACCTGTTCCCTGGGAGGCGTGTCTTCACAAGTCTCTTCCGGTGGGGGCGTGTCCTCTTCCTGTGGGGGGCGTGTCTTCATGTTATTCTTCCTATAGGGTCCTGTCCTGTTCCCTGGGAGGCGTGTCTTCCCCAGTCTCTTCCGGTGGGGGCGTGTCCTCACCCTTCTGGTCAGGGCTTGTCCTCATCCTGTTCTGTGGGAGGGGGGAACATGTTCTGTAGGTGAGGAGGCGTGTCTTCAGTCTCTTCCGGTGGGGGTGTGTCCACTTCCGGTGGGGACAGGGGCGTGTCCTCATGCTTCTCTTCCTGTAAGGTCCTGTTCTCTTCTCTGGGAGATGTGTCCGCACCAATCTCTTCCAGTGGGGGCGCCTCCTCATCCTGTTCTGTGGGGGAGCATGTTGTGTAGGTGAGGAGGCGTGGCTTCATGCCTCTCTTCCGCTAGGGACGTGTTTCTTCCGGTTGGGGGCGTGTCCTCATGATTCTCTTCCTATAGGGCCCTTCCTGTTCCCTGGAGGTGTGTCTTCCCCAGTCTCTTCCGGTCGGGGCGTGTCCTCACCCTTCTTTTCTGGTCAGGGCGTGTCCTCATCCTGTTGTGGGGTGGCGTGTTCTGTAGGTGAGGAGGCGTGGCCTCATGCTTCTCTTCCAGTGGAGGCATGTCCTCATCCTGCTCTGTGGGGGGCGGGTTCTCATCCTGGAGCCTGGGGAGGTGTGTCTTCATCTTGTTTTGGGGGGGGGCATGTTCTGTAGGTGAGGAGGCGTGGCCTCCTCCTGTAGGGGCAGGGGTGTGTCCTCAGCCCTCTCCCCTGGGGAGGCGGGGATTCTTGGCCATGCGGTCCACCCGTGGCCCTCTGTCATCCTGGCTGCACGCGAGACCTGCTGCCTCCGGGCAGAGGTGTGTCGCTGAGCACTTGCTGGACGCGAGGCGACGCCTGCCCGAGGTCCCGCGTGGGCGTGGCGATCCAGCGCCTGGGAGGCAGCAGGTGCAGTCGCGTGGGAGACCTGGATGGAGCTCCGGCTCCTGCCTGGCCCAACCTTGGCCATTGCAGCCATCTGGGGAGTGACCAGCAGATGGAAGACTTTCTCTCTCGTGCGTGCTCTCTCTCTCTGTAACTCTCTCAACAAAAAAAAAGATGAGGTACTCAGCCATTCAGGTTAAAAGGGTGGATTCTGAGTACACTTGGCCAGGATTTTTTAAAAGTTTTTTTTTTTTTTTTTTTTTTTTTTTTTGGCCGGCACTGTGGCTCACTAGGCTAATCCTCCGCCTGCGGCGCCGGCACCCCGGGTTCTGGTCCCAGTTGGGGCGCCGGTTCTGTCCCGGTTGCTCCTCTTCCAGGTCAGCTCTCTGCTGTGGCCCGGGAAGGCAGTGGAGGATGGCCCAAGTGCTTGGGCCCTGCAACCGCATGGGAGACCAGGAGAAGCACCTGGCTCCTGGCTTCGGATTGGCGCAGCGCAATGGCTGTAGCAGCCATTTGGGGGGTGAACCAACAGAAGGAAGACCTTTCTCTCTGTCTCCCTCACTCACTAACTCTGCCTGTCAAAAAAAAAATGATTTTTTTAATCAATATAAAGGGTGCGGAGCTTGTAGATGATGTCCTGTGGGACTTCGGGAGAAGTGGGTAAGAGCGGGAGCTGTGTGGATGTTGGGAGAAGATAGTCCAGGTGGGGGCGTGGCTTGTGCTAAGGCCCTGGGTCAGAGTCACCTAGAGATGCCCGTCGCCTGGAGGGAGGGGAGTGTTCAGACAGCAGACGGGGCGCGCGGCACCCAGAGCCCCATCAGAGTGCCAGGTCTGAGTTCCACTGCCCACACCCTGGGAGGCAGCAGGTGGTGGCTGGAATCCACGCGGGAGTCCCAGAGTGAATCCCCCGCTCCTGGCTTCCACTCTGGCTGCCGTGAGCTTTGGGGAGTAGACCAGCAGATGGAAGCTCTCATTCCCCCCCTCAAAAAACGTGGGGGTGAGGACACTGACATTAGCATTTTTTAAAAAAATATTCAGCCGGCGCCGCGGCTCACTAGGCTAATCCTCCGCCTAGCGGCGCCGGCACACCGGGTTCTAGTCCCGATCGGGGCGCCGGATTCTGTCCCGGTTGCCCCTCTTCCAGGCCAGCTCTCTGCTGTGGCCAGGGAATGCAGTGGAGGATGGCCCAGGTGCTTGGGCCCTGCACCCCATGGGAGACCAGGAAAAGCACCTGGCTCCTGGCTCCTGCCATCGGATCAGCGCGGTGCGCCGGCCGCAGCGCACCGGCCGCGGCGGCCATTGGAGGGTGAACCAACGGCAAAGGAAGACCTTTCTCTCTGTCTCTCTCTCTCTCACTGTCCACTCTGCCTGTCAAAAAAAAAAAAAAATTCACTTATTTATTTGGAAGGCAGAGTTCCAGAGAGAGAGACAGAGCGCTCCCATCCCCTGGGTCACTCCCCAGCTGGACACAGCAGCCAGGGCTGGGCCAGGCAGGAGCCAGGAGCTCCATCCGGGTCTCCCACGTGGGCGCAGGGGCCCAAGCCCTCGAGCCGTGGACTCTGCCTCCCAGGGTCCACTGTAGCAGGAGGCACTCAGCGGTGGGAAGCAGGTGTCCTGGGCACCGGCTCCCTGTGGACTTTGCCGCAAACTCCTCCTGCCTTGGGCTCCCAGGAAGCAGATCCCAAGTGGGAGACGTGGGTGCTGGGTCCCCTGACGCCGCCCTCCCCACCCCAGGAGCGCCACCGGAGAAGCCTGGCACAACATCATGCTGTCCTGCCTCAGCGGGAAGCCGTGCGACAAGAACTCGGGCATCCTGACGCCTGAGTGCGGCAACGAATTTGCCTATTTTTACTTCGTGTCCTTCATCTTCCTCTGCTCCTTCCTGGTGAGTCCGGGAACTCGGGGACCCGGAGGGAGGGCAGTGGGGAGGGAGGAGCTGGGGGGTCTCCTGGGTGCTCCCCACCCCTGCAGCTCCCACACACACACACGCTCCCCACTGGGGACCGAACGGCCGATCTCGGTTCAGCCTCCCAGAAAGGAGCCAAGGCAGGTGCGGGAGGAGGCGGGCCTTCCCTCCCCCCATGCTGTCAATCACCCTGTGTCTCTGCCACTCCCTTTCCCATCTGCGCTCTGTCCTCGTGGGAGTGTCTGACCCCGTCTCTGCCCCCTCCTCTCTGTTCCCTCCCTCCCTCTCCATCTGGGGCCTCTCTGCCCCCATCCCCTCCCCCCCACCATCATGGCTCCCCACTCCCCTCCCTGCCCCTCAATCCGACAGATGTTGAACCTCTTTGTGGCCGTCATCATGGACAACTTCGAGTACCTCACGCGCGACTCCTCCATCCTGGGCCCCCACCACCTGGATGAATACGTGCGGGTCTGGGCCGAGTACGACCCTGCTGCTTGGTAAGGAGCCACCGCCCCCCACCCTCTGGCCACGCCCCCCACCACGCCCCTGGGACGTGGGGTCTCCCCGGGGGTCCCCAGAGGGGGGGTCTCACGGTGGGTGGGGGGAGGGGTCGCTGCAGAAGGAAAAGATCGGATGATTGTACCTCCCTGTGTGAGGCCAGCAGAGGCTGAAAACAAGACTCAGGCTCCAGGGAGGAGGCTGGGGGGGGCCCTGGCCGCTCCTTGGAAGTGGGTGCCCCTCCCACCCACACAGACATAGGTCAGAGGGGGCCACAGGGCCACCAAGGGAGGGAGCTGGCCTGCTGGCCAGACACGCGTGCTCAGCGCCAAGCCGCGCCCCCTGCTGGCCGACTGCGGTGCACCGGTTAGAGCCACGGAAGCGAGCGGAAGACGCTGGTGCAGGGCGGTGGGGCTCGGGGCGTCCCCGGGCCGCAGCCCCTCGGCGGGTGGGGAATGCAAGGTCGAGGAGGCCACCTTGTGGGTCGTTTCCCAGCCGCACCCCAAGCGCACGAGGCCGGACTGACCCACAGGCTCTGACTCTTCCTCTTTTGATTTTAGATCCCAGCAGGTGCAGGCCGTTCCCCCCTCCCCCATCTGTACCTTCCACAAGCCCCCTCCCCCACTCCCACCAGCGTAGCCTGAGTAGGGTGGAGGAACCAAGTGCAGCCCCGCCCCCTCCCCTGCCCAGAAGCAAGACCCTCCCTCTGCTCCCCCAGGACTCTGCAGGGTGTCTGGGGACCTGCACTTGCTTGTCCCAGGTCTCCCGCCACCCCCACCCGCCCATTCTTCACACGGCCTCGGCCGGGGGTGGGGGTGGGGGGGCGGGGAGCCGGTGTGGACACAGCCTGACGCACGCCCCTGCCCCGCCCCACTAACGGCCTCTTTTCTCCCTTACAGCGGTCGCATCCACTATAAGGATATGTACAGTTTATTACGTGTAATCTCTCCCCCTCTCGGCTTAGGCAAGAAATGTCCTCATAGGGTTGCCTGCAAGGTTTGGACTTCACTGAAACCTGCTAGAGTCGATGGAATGTGTGGCTTTTGAGACCTTAAATATATATATTTCATATATATATATAAAAAGACAGGCCTCTTCCTGTCCCTTCTCTCTCTCTCTCTCTGTCTCTCTCGCATTAACTAGCAAACTCTCTTAGCCAACAGAATGCAGGCCTGTACTGTAGGCTCCGTAAAGCATGGAACATAAAATCGGGGTTCCTTTTTTTCGGCCATCTCTGCTTGCTCTCCTGGCTCAGGCTGTCCATCCTGGGGTCTCCTACGGCACCCCGAATCAGACACAGGCCCTCTGCCCCGCCCGCCCGCCCGCCACCCCCCCCCCGGGAGGGGGTGTAACGGACTGCGCATCGCCCCCTCCCCACCGCTACCCTCCCCTGCCACTACCGCCTCCACGCTCCGCCCCCCTCCACCCCCCAACTCCCCCCTCCGCCCCCCACCCCCAAGCCAGGCCCGCTCAGAGACCAGCCTCAGAGGACGTGAGCCAGCTCCGACCGGGTCAGGGACCGGGTCAGGGACCGGCAGGCACCTGCTGCGGGGGCTGGGGCGGAGGGGAGAGGCGAGGACCCCGCCCCCTCCGCCTCCCACGGGAGTTCCCAGCACTGCGCGGCGCTGAACCTGACTTTCTCTCTCTCTCTCTCTCTCTCTCTCTCTCTCCCTCCCGTGCTGGCAAACAGTGAAATAATCTTTTTGGCTTTTTTAATTCTCTCTTCTTCCCGTTTCTCCCACCCCTGCCCCTACCCCGTTCCTCTTTTTTTTTTTTTTTTTTTTTTCCCTCCATTTATTTGACATCTTCTGTACTCCTGTGGTTCGTTGGTTTTTTGGGTTTTTTGGTTTGTTTCCTTGGCTTTTCTGTCTTCCCACGCCGCCCCCGCCCTTCGGGTTTGGTTCTCGGTCCCCACTGCTCGTGTTGTGTTCTGTTTCCGGTACTGCCAGGGGACGCATGCTTTACCGGGACATGTATGCGATGCTGAGACACATGCCCCCACCCCTGGGTCTGGGGAAGAACTGCCCGGCCAGAGTGGCCTACAAGGTAGATTGACCGTCTCCCAGGGCAACGGTGCCGCCGGAAGTACCCGGCCAACTTTTTTTTTTTTTGGTTTTTTTTCCAACATTTCCTCTTTTTCTTCTTCTTGTTTTTTTTTCTTTGCTCCTTGAGTCAGTGGATCCTCACCTGCCCTTTGACGCGTGTCCGTCTCTCTTGATTGTGCCTTCGTGTTCTGAGACTCTATTATGGCGACACGTCTGGGGGGGGGGGGCTGAGGAGGGGGGAGAGAGCAGAGCCCAGATGCCCTGGAGCCTGGCCCCACGTCCACGACCACCACCACCACCATCACCCCCGGCCCCCACCCAGGCCGGAGTCTCCCAGCTTCCAGACCCCACTGCGCGTGCGCGCGCGTGTACACACACACACACACACACACACACACACACACACACACCTGAAGCTGATCTCTGGATTAAGGCCTTGGAAAATTCGACATCCCTGCAGCCTCCCTCCCCCACCCCTCCCCCTCCCCCCATCCCTAACCTCCTCCTCCTCCCCCACCACCACCCACCTCGAGACGCCTCTCCATTTTTTCAGAGTGGGCAGGCGGGCCGCAGCTGGACCCCTGGACGGTGGCACAGGGACGCAGGCCATGCTCGCTGCCTTGGCGGGGTGCCTGGGGCCGAGGGGGGGTGTTGCATGTTGGCTGAGGGAGCGAGGGTCCTGCCGCCAGGCGGTGGGGCTGGGCCACCCCTCCGGACCCCCCTCCCACACCTCCCCCAACCCCGCCCAGTACTGGAATCTCTCCGGGCACCCAAGGACAGATACTCTCTGTTCCCTCGTCCCCACCCTCATCATGGCAAGTTCAGGGATGACCTTTGAACCCACCCAACGCCCCCATCACCCCGTTCTCCCTCCAACCGTGGTTCGTGCCCCCTCCTCGTCTGTCTCCCTCCGCTCGCCTCCTCCCCTGCAGACCACCCGTCCCTTCTCTCTCTCTGTCTTTGTCTCTGCCTCTCTCTCGGTCTCTGCGTGGCTGCGTGTGAGAATGCATATGCCCAGCCCAGGCGAGGCAGGGAGAGCTCTCTTGCTCTCGCGCTCCTGGTGACCGGCCCACCGGGCCCCTTGACACAGGACATCCTTTCTCTGCCCACCGATGTGATCCCGTCACCAGCAGCAGGACTGGCCTAATACATGTGCACATGCCCTTTGTGCAGTGCACAGCCTGTGCAGCTGTGCACAGCGGCCTGTGTGTGCTCCTCTCTCTCTCTCTCTGTGTCTCCCCCCACCCCGCCTCCCTCTGCACCCTACCCCGGTTCCCTACCCTGGGTTTCCAGCGCTCATCCTGTCTCCCCTCCTGTTTCCAGCCCTGGTGTCTGAATCCCACGCCCCCCCCCCGCCGCCCCGTGAACCCCCAAATTTGCTCTCATCTCCGTTCCTTGTCTCGCCTAGGCTGGGTTGCGCGTCCACCCAGCAGCCGCTTCCCACACCACCAAGTACAGGGGTTAGGTGGGGTGGAGTGGGGACGGGGTGGGGGGGCCAGAGCCCCTGCCTGGGCCGCGGGAACGCCCCCTCGCCTCCCCTCCCCACATTCCCCCCATACCCCTGCCATGGCACAAAGACCCAAGCCCCGGACACGCCCCCGAGACCCACATCCCACGGAGCTATGAACGAGTCTCGAGATTCCGTCTGCATGCGCACGTGTGTGTGCCGGTCTCTGTCTCGCTGCACGCCCTATCCGCCCGCCCGCCTGCCTGCCGCTTCTCTGAGGAATGGTGTGGACCGTGCCCTGCGGGGCCGAGCCAGGAGTGGGGGCGCGGAGCCGGCGTCCGCCCGCCCCCACGCCGCCCTGGCCCTGGCCGTGGCTGTGGTTGTGGCCGTGGCGCCCTCTGCTGGCTGCTGCACGTACTGCGGGGAATCCGGCTTGGCGCTGCTTTTCTCTTGTGGGGGCGGGGGCGTGGGAGAGAGGGGGATGGGCAACACCGTCGGAGCCGTCAAGGAGAACTCTGGGGCAGGGCAGGGCAGGGCAGGGCAATGACAAAATGACTAATGGATGGATGGATGGATGGATTGATTGATGAAGAAACCAGGGGCCTCCTAAGTCCAGGAGCGTCCCAGGGCGCCCCTTGCTGGCCGCCCAGGGTAAGAGGCGCGTCTATGCCCATCTCTGCCTTGAGTTCTTCCGGGGGCTCCCATGGAGTGGGGTGGGGGGCGTGTCTGGAGGGCGGGGCTCTCCGGGGGTCCTGGGGGGCAGAGGGGCGGGGACAGCAGCCGCCCCTCACGGCGGATTGGTTCTTCGTAGAGGCTCCTGCGGATGGATCTGCCCGTGGCCGACGACAACACTGTGCACTTCAACTCCACACTCATGGCTTTGATCCGTACGGCGCTGGACATCAAGATCGCCAAGGGTAAGGCAGGGGCAGGGCGGTGGCGTCGGGGAGCGCCGGGGGCCGCAAGCCGCGACCGGGTTTTCTCTCGCTGGCCTGGTCCTTCATCCTGCGAGGTTCGCAGGGCACGGCAGCTCCCACTTGGGGTAGGAGAGGACTGTGAGGGAGGTGAGGTGATGACGTGACCACGGACCAGCAGGTGCAAAGCCCTGAGGCCACCACGCAGAGTCCAAAGCAAAGGGCTTTAGGACTGGTCACCCTGGGGATGGGGGGCCGGGCTGGGGGCCACTGGCGCCTCTCAAGCGAAGATGACGAGGTGAGATCCTCCTGGGAGTGGAGCCACTGCCTGTCTCCCCCGCACACACACCCCCACCCCTGCCATGACTGGGGGTGGGGGGTGGGAAAGGGCTGGAGACCCAACAGTGCTGCAGTGAGAAGCTCAAGGCTGGATGAGCTTGGCCAAGGTCACAGTTTGGGATCCGCTCGTGGCAAGGAGGAGGAGCCACTCTACCAAGAGGCCAGAGAGACGCTCAGGGGTCTGCACAGGGAGCTGCCTGCCCTACCCCCAGGACTGAAAGACCTCCCCCCACACGGAGCTCCCGAGACACAAACCCAAGAAATCACACTCGGGGCCGGGGGAAGGGAGGGGCAGGTGCAGGCGTGGACCCAGCAGGACGGACCCCGCAGGCTGGGCTGCTGACCGGGCAGCTCCTGCTGATAGCATTTCTTTTTTAGAGAGCTGTTTGAACAACAGAGAGAACGTCCATCCACTGGCTCACTCCCCAAAGCCTGAAATAGCCCAAGCCAGGAGCCAGGAGCTTCTTCCAGGTCTCCCACGCAGGTGCAGGGGCCCAAGCACTTGGGGCATCTTCTGCCGCCTTCCCAGGTGCATCAGCAGGGAGCCGGATCGGAAGCAGAGCAGCCGGGTCTCGAACCTGTGCTCCGATATGGGATGCTGGCATTGCAGGCAGACTCAGTAATGCCCACCCCGCCAACAGATTTTTAGCCAGGAGACTGGAAAGGCTCTGTGCTCCTCAGCTATTCATCACAACAACAAAACAGCCAAGGAAACTCACTTGAAAAAGCAGAAAGATGGACTCGGTCCGCAGTCTGGGCGGGTCCCGTCCAAGGTCAGGCAGGTTCTGTCTGTGTGCAGCCCCTGCTTAGGGCTGCAGGTCCCTGGCAAGCCAGGAAACAGAGACTTCACAACCAGCCCTTCCCTGAGGGCAGGCGCTTGGGCTCAGTGGGGCAAAGCCACCACCTGCAACACCGCATCTCACATGGGCGCTGGTTCGAAGCCCGGCTGCTCCACTTCCAATCCAGCTCTCTGCTATGGCCCAGGAAAGCAGCAGAAGATGGCCCAAGTCCTTGGGCCCCTGCACCTGCGTGGGAGACCTGGAAGAAGCTCCTGGCTCCTGGCTTCAAATTGGCGCAGCTACAGCCATTGCAGCCAACTGGGGAGTGAACCAGCGGATGGAAGACCTCTCTCTCTCTCTCTCTCTTTATTGCCAAGACAGAGAAAGGGCTCCCGTCCATTGATCCACACCCCAAATGCCCACAACAGCAGCGACAGGGCTGGGGCCAGGAACCCGGAACTCTCGCCACATCTCCCACGTGGGTGGCAGGAACCCAAGTTCTTAAGCTTCCCCCTGCTACCTCCCAGGGTGTGCACAAGCAGGGAGCTGGCAACAGAAGCAAAGGCAGGACTTGAACCCAGGGCTCTCTGGTACAGGATGCAGGTGTCCCAACTGCCATCCTAACCACCAAGGCAGATGCCTGCCCTTCTGCCCTTCTGTCCACGCTGAACAGTGCCTGGGCAGCACAGGGATGTGGAACATTCCAGAACGTTCTGGAATATTCTGGAACATTCCAGAACTGGAATAGTCTGACATTGTTCTTGGGGGTCCAGGAGAAGGGTGGGGCCCTCCACGTCTCTCTGCCTCCCCCCTCTGCTGTGCCAGTCTCATCCAGAAGAAACGGGAAAATCCTTTCAAGGCCCTTTTCCTTCTGCACGTCGTGTCTGGAATTCCCTCCCAGAGGCTCAGTTTCCCCTCCCCTCTGCCCCAGGCGATGAGGTATGAACCACCTGTCTGGGATGAGTATCCTGGTACTTGTGACACTGGCATCCCATGGGAGAGCACAGGTTCAAGTCCCGGCTGCTCCACTTCAGATCCAGCTCCCCGCTAATGCGCCTGGGAAAGCAGCAGGTGGTGGCTCAAGTGCTGGGGCCGCTGCCACCCACATCCTAATAACCATGAACAGCATTTGGGGATTCTACCTGAAGGCTGGTTTTGTTTATTTGAAAGACGGAGGGAGAGGGAGCAACAGAGCTGGGTCTTCCATCCGCTGGTTCGCTCCCCAAACGTCCACAGCAGCCAGGGCTGGGCCAGGCCAAAGCCAGGAGCCAGGAGCTCCATGCAAGTCTCCCACGTGGGTGATAGGGGCCCCAAGTACTTGGGCCATCTTCTGCTACCTCCCAGGGTGCACACTGTCAGGAATGCAGGGGTCAGGAGCCACAGCCGGGTATTGAACCTATGCACTCCGATATGAGACAGAAACGTTTGAACTGTCAGATCAAACGCCCACCCCACTCCCCAAAGAATGGCTTTTAAACATTTAGAAGTTCAAGTTCAAGAGACTGAACTTCTGTCTCCCAAGGGGCCGTAGCACCGAGCCACAGTAGACAAGACAAAGCTATTCAGAAAATAAAACACTGGCCAGGTGTCAGGATTCCAGCTACAAAGGGGATTTTCCCAAGAGTCTCCCACAATCAGCCTTGAACAGCATGGGGACTGCTGAGACTCTAGGCCCACAGCCCCCTGCAGAAAGAATGTGGAAAGAACGACCGGTGAGGTCGCCCTCTAGTGGGTGAGATGGGGAGCAACCTGAAGGAGGAGGTGAGAAATGGGGGGACAGGCATTTGGCACAGTGGTCGGGACCTTCATATCCCAAAGTGCCTGGGTTCAAGTCCCAGCTCCACTCCAGACACTGCATTCCTGCTCATGGGCACCCTGGGAGCCAGCAGTGATGGCCTGAGTCCTTGGGCCCCTGCCACCCACGTGGGAGACCCGGATGGAGCTCCTGGCTCCTGGCTTCAGCCTGGCCTAGCCCTGGCTGTTGTGGCCATCTGGGGAGTGAACCAGCAGATGGAAGATCTCTCTTCCCTCCACCCCTCTTTCAAATAAAATGGGAGAAAAAAATAAATTTGTTTAAAAAAATGATGAATGATGGTATGAGGGTGGGATCCACATAGACATTTGTAGAAAGAATTTAAGGCAGAAACAGCCTTGCAAAGGCCCAGGGGCAGGAGGGGGGGGCGGTGTGTGTGGCTCAAGGGGCGGGAGCAGAGGAGGGAGAGGGCCTGGCTCTGGCTCTCGCAGGCGCCCCCTGGTGGCTGTAGTTGGGACAGACTTGGGAGGGTGCAGAGCTGTTCAGGATCCTTGCTCCAGAATAGGGTGCAAGCTTTACCTGTGCATTGATTTTTTTTATCTAGTAAATATAAATTTCCAAAGTACAGTTTATGGATTACAATGGCTTCCCCCCCCCATAATTTCCCTCCCGCTCGCACCCCTCCCATCTCCCGCTCCCACTCCCTCTCCCATTCCATTCACATAAAGATTCATTTTCAGGCCGGCGCCACGGCTCACTAGGCTAATCCTCCACCTTGCGGCGCCGGCACACCGGGTTCTAGTCCCGGTTGGGGCGCCGGATTCTGTCCCGGTTGCCCCTCTTCCAGGCCAGCTCTCTGCTGTGGCCAGGGAGTGCAGTGGAGGATGGCCCAGGTGCTTGGGCCCTGCACCCCATGGGAGACCAGGAAAAGCACCTGGCTCCTGGCTCCTGCCATCGGATCAGCGCGGTGCGCCGGCTGCAGCGGCGGCCATTGGAGGGTGAACCAACGGCAAAGGAAGACCTTTCTCTCTGTCTCTCTCTCTCACTGTCCACTCTGCCTGTCAAAAAAAAAAAAAGATTCATTTTCAATTATCTTTATATACAGAAGATCGATTTAGTATATATTAAGTAAAGATTTCATCAGTTTGCACCCACACAGAAACACAAAGTGTAAAATACTGTTTCAGTACTAGTTACAGCATTACTTCACATTGGACAACACATTAAGGACAGATCCCACATGAGAAGTAAGTACACAGTGACTCCTGTTGTTGACTTAACAATTTGACACTCTTGTTTATGGGATCAGTAATCTCCCTAGGCTCTAGTCATGAGTTGCCAAGCCTATGGAAGCCTTTTGAGTTCGCCAACTTCGATCTTATTCCGACAGGGTCATAGTCAAAGTGGAAGTTCTCTCCTCCCTTCAGAGAAAGGTACCTCTTTCTTTGATGGCCCCGTTCTTTCCACTGGGATCTCACTCGCAGAGATCATTCATTTAGGTCTTCTTCTTCTTCTTTTTTTTTTTTTTTTTTTTTCAGAGTGTCTTGGCTTTCCATGCCTAAAATACTCTCATGGGCTCTTCAGCCATATCCGAATGCCTTAAGGTCTGATTCTGAGGCCAGAGTGCTACTTAGGACATATGCCATTCTATGAGTCTGCTGTGTATCCCACTTCCCATGTTGGGTCACTCTCTCCCTTTTTTGTTCTATCAGTTAGTATTAGCAGACACTAGTCTTGTTTGTGTGATCCCTTTGACTCTTAGACCTATCAGTGTGATCAATTGTGAACTGAAATTGATCACTTGGACTAGTGAGATGGCATTGGTACATGCCACCTTGATGGGATTGTATTGGAATCCCCTGGCATGTTTCTAACTCCACCATTTGGGGCAAGTCAGCTTGAGCATGTCCCGAATTGCACATCTCTTCCCTCTCTTATTCCCACTCTTATATTTAACAGAGATCACTTTTCAGTTAAATTTGAACACCTAAGAATAATTGTGTGTTCATTACAGAATTCAACCAAAAAAAAAAAGTGGGAGGCAGGGGACTGATGGGAAGGAGAGACGCAGAGGGACATTGGGGGCACCCATGGTGGGAGGGGGCGGCTGTTTAGCCAATTGTGGAAACAGTGAAATACTCCTCTACTCCTCTGGCCCCTGTCCTGCCTGGCTGTGTCCAGCACCTCTGGGATCCACATCTGGCTCAGCGCAGGGTCTGTGCACCTGCTGGTCAGTGTCTGTGATGGAACCCAGGGTTGGAGTCGCTGGCAGCCCCCAAGGGCCTCCGAGGCACGAACCCTAACAGGTGCATTTCCCACTCCTGCTGTGCTACCCCTGGGCTGTCCCACAATGAGCAGATGCTGCCCCTTGTGTCACCAGCCACATGGTGGGGGGAGGCCCCGATGGAGTTCTGGGGCAGCCCTGGCTGCTGTGGGCATTTGAGAGAGTTGAACCAGAAAATGGCAGATCTCTCTTGGTTGTTCTGCCTTTCAAATAAAATGAAAAAAAAAAAAAAAAAAAACAACTCATTACTTGTCCCCTCCCCTAGCAAACACAGGCAGGGCAGGAAGGACCAGACCCTTCCCTCTCTGCCTCCCTCCCAGCCCCCACGGCCAAGGAATCAGCTTCAGACCAAGGCCAAGTTCACGGCTGGAGACACCTGGGAGAGGGAGGAAGAAACCTTGGTCAGGGAGGCCTCACTCTGTGCTCACTGGGGATGACTTCATCTAGTCCTAGCCACGCCCCCAGAGGCCCCGCCCCCAAACACCAGCATCCCACGGAGTTTGCACACACACCCCCTAATGCCTCCCAGCAGGGACAAAACCTGCAAGTGCGGGTGGACCTCATTCAAGGTGTGCACACCTTCTGTTGGCAAACCAACAGGTGAGGCCAGTCCCAGAGCACCGTCATTCCCCCGAGGCAGGTGGGGAAACTGAGGCGCGGAGAGTGAACTGGAGACCCTCGGTTTCAAAGCGCAGGAGGCAGGATGGGTCTGACTCACCGTCTTTAACTGCTCATCTGTTTGAAAAGCAGAGAGAGACAGAGAGAGAGAGAATCTTCCATCTGCTGGTTCAAGTCTCCAAATGGCCTACAACTTGCCAGGGCTGGGCCAAGCCAGAAGCCAAGAGTTCAGAACTCCATCTGGGTCTCCCACGGGGGTGGCAGGGACCCAAGCACTTAGGCCGTCTCCCCTGCCGCCTCCCCAGGGGGCCTCGATCAGAAGCAGGGTTTGCCAGGACCTTGCTCTGCTACGGGCTGCAGGAATCCCAAAAGCAGTGGATTCACCTGCCTGCCCCGGCCAGGGACCAGAGCCCGGGCAGCTGTGCCCAGAGCTGCCTCTGGACCAGGCTCTAGGGAGCCCTGGAGAGAGCTCCGGCTAAGGGTCTGTGTGTGCCACGCCCCCTACAGGCGGAGCAGATAAACAGCAGATGGACGCTGAGCTGCGCAAAGAGATGATGGCCATTTGGCCCAACCTGTCCCAGAAGACACTGGACCTGCTGGTCACACCCCACAAGTGTAAGGGCCTAGTCTGGGGCTCTCGCTCCTCCCCACCCCAGGAACTCCGATCCACCCACATGGGGAGGGCGCCGGGATGGGGAGAGGACGGGGTGGCACAAGTGAGCTTGCCCTGTGCCCCTCCCCAGCCACGGACCTGACAGTGGGCAAGATCTATGCCGCCATGATGATCATGGAGTACTACCGGCAGAGCAAAGCCAAAAAGCTGCAGGCCATGCGCGAGGAGCAGGTGCGTGCGGGTCTCCCTGGTAACGCCGGGGCTGCCTGCCTGTCCTCACCCACTCTGGGAACCAATCGGAGCAAGGGGTGGGGTTGGGGGTGTGGCCGAGCTCAGGAGCCGGTCCCTGTGCTGTAGGGCCAGGGAGCGAAAACCCAGGTCAGTTTGGTTGGCGTCACCGACACTTATGAAGCGCTTACTGTATGCCGGCTGCTGCTTTTTATTTCATTTTTATGTTTTGGCCTTGTTCAGCTGTGAACAAAACAGAGCAGAAGCAGGGGACAGCTGAGCAGAGGCTTGGAGGAAGAGTGGAGGGAGGGAGCCAAGGGGTTATCCAGGGAAAGGCGCCCCGGACCAGGGGCCAGCAGCCAGTGCAAAGGCCCTGGGGTTGGACTTTGCCTGGTGAGCTTGGGGGGCAGGAGAAGGAAGTGGCCAAGCACAGTGCACCAGAGATGAGGGCAGGGAGGTGGCGTGCCAGGTCCTCCAGGGCTTTGGTGGTGAGGGACGGGGGCCACCACAGAAGGCTCCAGTTTTTGCTCCGGGGTTAAGCCGCAGCCAAGGAGCTAGAGACTGACTCAGGTGCTCGCTGGCGCCCTCTAGTGGCTGTGCGTGGAGGTGCGGGCAGGACCCGGTAAGGCCGGGTGGGATGCCAAGGGGCTGCAGCCCGTAGGATTTCGCCCACCATGCCCCCTTGCCGGGGTGCGCTGAGGGTGCCGTCTGCAGCCTTCGGCCGTGTGACCTTGGCCACTGCTCCCATCTGTCCCCATGCCCCGTGCACCTGCTCCTTGTCTGCTCCCCAGAACCGGACACCGCTCATGTTCCAGCGCATGGAGCCCCCGCCGGATGAGGGGGGCGCCGGCCAGAACGCCCTGCCCTCCACGCAGCTGGACCCGGCAGGAGGCCTGTGAGTGCCGCTCTGGCCGCGGGGCGGGAGGCTTGCACGCCCCGGGTTGCCGAGGCTGGCGCTGCCGCTACCACCACCACACTGGCCTCTGTCACCTCGCAGGATGGCTCACGAAGACGGCCTCAAAGACAGCCCATCCTGGGTGACCCAGCGCGCTCAGGAGATGTTCCAGAAGACGGGCACGTGGAGCCCGGAGCGCGCGCCCCCCGCCGACATGGCCGACAGCCAGCCCAAGCCTCAGGTGCCTCTTTGGGCCGGCGCACGGCTGCTGGGGCGAATCAGCGAGGAGAAGGGTGGGGGAGGGGTCCGGGCGGTGGCTCACGGGGCCTCGCCCACCTTCTGTCCCCGCCCCCCCCCGCCCCCGCAGTCCGTGGAGATGCGAGAAATGAGCCAGGACGGCTACTCGGACAGCGAGCACTGCCTCCCCATGGAAGGCCAGGCCCGCGCCGCCTCTATGCCCCGCCTCCCCGCCGAGAACCAGGTGAGGGCTTTTACCCAGCGCCCTGGGGCTGCAACCCCCGCCAGCGCCCTGGTGGAGTCCGTGAGGATGGTGACCCCCCACCCTCTTCAAGTGCCCCCACTCCTAATCCTAGGCCCCAGCCTGCCGGAAGAGGCCCCCTGCCGGCTCCTTGGCAGGTGCAGGCCCCGCCCCCTCCCTGCCCACACCTGTACGTGTCCAAGCACACGTGGTTTCTCTCTGTCCTGTTTGGGGGGGGGGGTGAAGAAAGGGGAGAAAATGTGGTAGATGGGCGTGACAGGAGAGGAATCCGTCCAAAAACGCATGTCGCAGAGTCACATGTGGACACGCACGTCATACCTACACACGCGTGTACACACATGCACACACGCAACGCACATGCGCACAGTGGAGGAGTGGTGGGTGGGTCTGGGGCGAGCTGAGGGCGGGACTTCCTGTCGGGTCTGGAAGAGGGCGGGGCGGGTAGTAGGCGGAGCCAGAGCGTGTGCCTAGCACCTGATACGCGTGTCTGATTGGCTGCTTGGCCGGCTACCGCAGCCCACTCGGCATGGAGGCAGGTGGGCCCTCGCTGCGTGTGTCCCCGGTGCACAGGGACAGCCAGAGGCATGGCTGGCTGCCCAGTTGGCCAGCAAAGCAGGAGCCCCACCCCTACCCCGGGGCAGGGGGTCGGCGTGGGGTGGGGAGCCCTGAGAACAAAAAGGCAGGGGTCAGCATGTCTGGCTGTGACGAGCTTCATGTGGCTGCTCTGTGCCTGGCTGAGCCGGGGGCCGCTTCTGGGCCTAGGCTCTGGCTGCTGCGCACCAGGGGGCGGGGCCAGAGGCGGTGCATGCGAGCTGCACGGTCCCCCTCCCACAGGAGTGAAGGGCCCCAGGAGAGAGTGGGGGACAAACCCCAGCCGGAGTCAGAGCCCTCCCGGAGGCATGGCATGAGCCAAGGGCCTGTGGCCGCGCTGCCCTACCTGTCAACCTTGTGCCTCCGCCATCTGTCTGTGTCTCCTGTCTGTCTCCAGTGTGCCCGAAGCGGGGATGGCAGGGGAGGGGGGGACCGTAACCTCTCCTCCTCCTCCTCTCTCCTCCCTCCCTCGTCCCCACTATTTCACCACCTCCATCCACTCGCTCTCGCCTGCCTTTTATATTTATGTTTTTTTCTGTTTTTCCTGTGTGCACCGTCCCGTGGGGCTGTGACAGAGGAGAAGGGGCCGGCCACGTGGGAGTGATCTCAGTGTATGTATCCTACCGAGCTCGGCTCTGGCCCCCTCTTCCTCCCCACCCCCCCTCTGGGGAGTCCCGTCATCACTCTGCCCGCCCTCTTTCTCCCATCCCACCCCTTCTTTGCAGCTCACGCCCCTCGGCCACCCCCCACGGAGCCCCCCTCCTCGTGTGTTGTGTCCTCCGTGTCCAAGGGGCCATCTCCACCTCCACCACCCACTCTCTTCTTTCCCAAGCTTCCCATTCAGGGATCCTGGACCCCTCACGCTCCCAGAAGCCGATCTGGTCTCTCTCTCTCTCTCTTTCCCTCTCTCATTGCACCTCCTCCAACCCTCACTCTGTCCCTTCCAGCACCACTGGGCCTTAGCCCCTGACTGCTACAGGCTGAGCAGTGAGGCCACTCCCACCCGCCCCACCCCCGGGGCAGGTGCAGCACCCCAAGGCCAAGGATCTAAAAGGGGGAGGGGAACCCTGCTTATCCCCAGGGTGCCTCAGAGGCCAGGGTGTCCAGAGTCAAGGGTGTCCTGTTAGCCAAGGAGGCGTGTGCTTGGTGCTGAGCAGAGCAGAAGGGGTCCCCCCCAGGCGATGGCCCCGCGAGGCAGGCCAGGGTGGGCAGATCCCATGGGGGCCAGTCCTCCGCCCCACCCAGGAAGGACCCCCGGAAGGAGCAGTGCCCCCATGCACCGCAAGCCACATCCCAGCCTCCGGACCGTGGCATCCCCCCGCCCCGGGCCAGCCAGCCAGGCACCAGGCAGGCAGGAAGCAGGGCGCCCCCCGGTGCGCGCCGCTGAGCCCGGCCGCCGTGGCCTGTCCCGTCCCCAGACCATCTGTGACACCAGCCCCATGAAGCGCTCGGCCTCCGTGCTGGGCCCCAAGGCGTCCCGGCGCCTGGACGACTACTCCCTGGAGCGCGTCCCACCCGAGGAGAACCAGCGACACCACCCGCGGCGTCGCGAGCGCGCGCATCGCACCTCCGAGCGCTCCCTGGGCCGCTACACCGACGTGGACACAGGTGGGCCGCCCCCGCGCGGGGCTCCCCTCCGAGGCGGCCCCCACCGTGCGCACGCGCCCTGCCCGCTCACCGCCCTCTGCGCGCGTCCCGTCCCAGGCTTGGGCACGGACCTCAGCATGACCACCCAGTCCGGGGACCTGCCGTCCAGAGAGCGAGAGCAGGAGCGCGGCCGGCCCAAGGACCGGAAGCACCGGCCGCATCACCACCACCACCACCACCACCACCCCGGCCCGGCGGCCGCCGACAAGGAACGCTACGGCCCGCAGGACCGGCCCGACCATGGCCACGGCCGCGCCCGCGCCCGGGACCAGCGCTGGTCCCGCTCGCCCAGCGAGGGCCGGGAGCACACCACGCACCGGCAGGTGGGCGCGGCCGCGGGACCCCGCCCCCCGCGGCGAGACCTGCTGGGGGAGGGGCGGGGAGGGGGAGCGGGAGGGGAGGGCCCCGCCCCCGCCCCGCCCCCAGCCGCACGCCCACCGCCCGCCTCTCGCTCCGCCCCACCCCATCACCTGGCTTCCCCACTTTTCCTTCCGATTCTTTCTGTCCTTTGGACGCACCTGTGAGTGAGGTGGGGGAACACCGCGGTCTTTAACCCCGAGACTTACAGGAATCCATTTCTCATTTCTCTTCTCACCTCGTTGTGTTGGTTTCTGACCCCTCTTCCCGCCCACCCCGTGCCTCCCTGTGGCTGTGGCTTTCTCCTGTTTTCCGTTCAAACGTCCTGTGGCTCCGCCCCTCCGCGCCCCCCCATTTCCCTGCACCCCTCCCGCCTCCCTCCCCTCCTCCTCCCCTCCCCCTCCTCTCCCTCCTCCTCCCCATTCCTCTCCCCCTCCCTTTACCCTCCCTCATCTTCTTCCTCTCCCCCTACCCCTCCGCGCCCCCTTTCCCTCTCCCCCTACTCTCCCACTCCTCCTCTTCCTCTCCCCCTCCTCTCCTCCTCCTCCTTCCCCCTCCTCCCCCTCTTCCTCCTCCCTCCTGCCCCCACTGTCTCCCCCCCTTCTCCCCCTCCCCCCTCCTCCCCTTCTTCCTCTTCCCCCTTCTGCACCCACTTCTCCTCCCCTCCTCTCCCCCCTCCTCCAACTGCCCCCCCCCCGTGTGTCTCCCCTCCCGTCCTCTGGTCGATTTCGTTGTATCTTTTTTTTTGATTTCCTTTGTTTCAATTTTCGTGTAGGGCAGTAGTTCAGTAAGTGGAAGCCCCGTCCCTTCTACGTCCGGTACCAGCACTCCGCAGCGGGGACGCCGCCAGCTCCCCCAGACCCCCTGCACCCCCCGGCCACTCGTGTCCTACTCCCCCGTGGTCCGCAAGGTCGGAGGCGTGGGTCCCCCGCAGCAGCAGCAGGCGGTGGCCAGGCCGGGCCGGGCGGCTCCCGGCGGCCCTCGGAGGTACCCGGGCCCCGCGGCTGAGCCCCCGCCCGCTGGGGGCCACGGCGCCGGCCGCTCGCCGGCCTTGGAGCGGCGGGGCCCGGGCGCGGCCCGGGACGAGTCTCCCCGGGCGTGTCGGCACGGCGGCGGCGGCGGGGCCCGGTGGCCCGCGTCCGGCCCGCACGCGCACCCGCACTCGCACACGCACGCGCACGCGCACACGCACGGCTACTACCGGAGCTCCGACTACGACGAGCCCGAAGGCCCCGGCCGCGGCAGCGGAGGCGGCCTCGGCGACGACGAGGAGGTGGCGGCCGGGCCCTACGCCGCGCCCCCGGGCCCCGCGAGCCGCTCGCCCAGGACTCCCCGGGCCGCGGGCCCAGCGTGTGCCTCGCCCGCGCGGCACGGCCGGCGGGTCCCCAACGGCTACTACCCGGTCCACGGACTGGCCAGGCCCCGCGGGCCCGGCTCCCGCAAAAGCCTGCACGAAGTGTACAGCGAGAGCGACGAGGATTGGTGCTAAGCCCCCCACCCCCACCCCCGGGCGAGCTGGCCCCGCGCGCGCACCCCGCGCGCACCCCGCGCCCAGGCCCAGGAGACTCCCGGAGTCGCCGAGGGGGCCGGCGCTGGACCGCGAGCGCAGGGAAGGGGGGAGGGGGTCCCCGAGCCAGCGCCCCCTCCCCCTAACCCCCCCGCAAAGGGGTTGGGGTGTCGCGTGCGGATCAGGGCCGGGGATCCCGCAGACAAAAGACAAACCACGCAGCCAAGAGATCTGGAATCCACGCAACCATTTCTGGACAACTGTGGGGACACCGGCACCGCACACGCACGCACACACACACACACACGCACACACGATCACATTTTTAAAAGAAAACGGGGAGACCGCGATCATTTCTATTGATGAGTTTTATCATCTGAACTGAAGCTTTCCTCTTCCGGCTGAGGGCTGCCGAGCGCGGCCGCTAGGGGCGCATGCGAGCGCTCGCCGGTGATTTTCCAAACCCGCTGGGGGCCTCGGGCGCGGACTCGGCCGCTAGGGGCGCACGCGAGCACTCTCCGGTGACCTTCAAGACCTGCTGGGGGCCTCGGGCGCGGACTCGGCCGCTAGGGGCGCACGCGAGCTCTCGCCGGTGATCTCCCAGACCCCACTATTACTGCCTGCAGGAATCAGCTTTAAAAAAAAATAACAATAATAATAATAACAAGAAACTATTTTAAAAAGGACAAAAAAAATCAAGGATCGAGGAAAAAGCATTCTTTTCTGACATTTGATCTTGCTTGAAATAACAAAAGAAGAAAAAATACCAACACAAAACCACCACCACCTCCACCTCCGATTCCTTTGCTTCTATTTTTTTGGATATTTTTTCTCTTTTTTTTTTTCTTTTTTTCTTTTCTTTTTTTCTTTCCTACCTTGTTTGAAAGCTGTGGGCTTGGGACTGTGAATTATTGCATGACAACAAAACAACGACAAAACACACAAAAAAAATAAAAACGAAGCGAAAAAACAGTTGAATTCAAGAGCTTTTTGGATAAGAGTGGTTATTGCCTCCCCTTGGCCCTGCACGGGGACTTGGGAGACCTGGGAAGGAGTTGGGGCTTGGAGGAGGCGGGGCTTGGGGCTTGGAGGAGGCGGGGCTTGGTGAGTTTCCGGAAGGAGAGATGGACAGGGCTGAGGAAGAAGCTGTCCTGGCTGGGAGTGCGGAGCAGTGCCCTTCACCCCCACTCCATGCGCCCATCCAAAAAGCTTAGGAGCAGCCTTCCTAGACTATTCTAGAAGTCTGAACTCAGAAGCACTCGTGAACCCCAATGGATAGTAGAATGCCTCTTGGATACAGCTGGCACCCAGGGCAGAAGAATCCAGAAAGCTTTGCCCCTCTGTGCCTCTGACACACCTGCTGCCCCACCCTACCCCACTGGAGTCCTGTGCCACAAACTGGAGAGAGCTCTCAGTGAGGTCACAGGCCAGACCCTCTGCAGGTGGCAGGAAGCAGTCACTCCTGGCTCACGGTGAAGGCACAGGTGGCTGGGGACTGACAACCTGACTTCCTGCTACATTCAGCCTTGTCTGGTGCACCTGCTACCTGTACCTGCCTGTATGCACCCCCCCCCACCCTCAGCAGCCTTCCAGAAGCTTCGCCACACAGAGGAAGGCAGTGAGGGACACTCCTCACCCTATCACTAGGTCCTCACCTCCGTGCCTGTCTGGGGGATGTTTCCGTGAATAAAATCGACAGCCCCAAACCAGCAAGTGTGCAGTTAGGAGCCAAAGGGCTGTGTCCATTCCCGTAAGCAAAGGGCGTCACTGCTCATCGTCTGGCTGAGGGCTTTTCTTTGGCCCCGTAAGGAAAATGCTTGCTTGTTTGCAGAAAGGGGTTTAGGACAGCTCACAAAATCTGTAGCTGAGAAGTGAGCGATCCTCAGGGAGTACCAGTGTGGAGTCCAGCTCCCTGCACACGCACACCCTGGGAAGCAGCAGGTGACGGCTCAGGTGTGGGGGTCCCTGTCGCCCCCGTGGGAGACCCGGATTGGATTCCAGGCTCCTGGCTTTAGCCTCGCCAAGACCTGGCTATTGTGGGTATTTGAGGAGTAAACCAGCAGATGGAAGTCTCTCTCTCTCTCTCTCTCTCTCTCTCTCTCTCCCTTTCAAGTAAAATGGAAATATATAAAATAAATGAAAAGCAAACCAAGGGACATCAGAGGCCGGGCGTGTCACTGACGCCCCGGTGTGTCCCACATGCCAGCTCTAAAGCTGGTAGGAGACACTGAGGGGTGTGGCACCACCAGCCACCCCCTCCCCTGGCATCTGGATTTCCTGGATGTGTGACCTCAGGGAAGTGACTTAACCTCTCTGTGCCATCACTTTCCTATCTGGAAGAATGGAAACCATCACAGGAGAGTACTTCCAAAAGTTCGTGGAAAAGTGGACTTGAAACATCAGTTTGGGGGGTGGCTGCTGTGGTATAGTGGTGAAGCCTCCGCCTGCAGCGCCAGCATCCTATATGAGCACAGGTTCTAGTCCCGGCTGCTCCACTTCTGATCCAGCTCCCTGCTAATGGCCTGGGAAAGCAGTGGAAGATGGTCCAAGTGCTTTCAAGTAAATAAATAAAATATATTTGATTTTTAAAAAACCTGAAGGTTGGATGCAAAAGAATTTTGAATCCATGCAGTTATATATTTGTAAAGATTTACTTACTTATTTATTTGAAAGTCAGAGTTATGCAGAGAGATAAGCAGAGGCAGAGAGAGAGAGGGAGAGAGGTTTTCCATCCGCTGTTTCACTCCACAATTAGCCGCAATGGCCAGAGCTGCGCCAATCTGAAGCCGGAAGCCAAGAACTTCTCCCAGGTCTCCCACATGGGTGCAGGGGCCCAAGCACTTGGGCCATCTTCTACTACTTTCCCAGGCCACAGCAGAGAGCTGGATCAGAAGTGGAGCAGCCAGGACTTGAACCAGTGCTCATATGGGATGCCAGCATTGCAGACGGCGGTTTTACCCACTGTGCCACAGTGCTGGCCCCAATGCAATTACTTTTTTTTAAAGATTTATTTATTTAAAAGGCAGAGGGAGAGAGAGATGTCTTCCATCTACAGGTGATGTGGTGGTGGATTCATTCTGAGAGGAGGAGCATGGTGGGGGCAAGAGGCGCGGAGTCACCACACAGACCCCGGGAGTTGGGTGAAAGCGGGCCAGAGGCGAGCAGCCCACAGACTCTTTTATTTCAGTTGGTACAGGGGTTTAACTAGCCAAGGCAGCCAATCTGGTCAAGGGACGGTTTATGCCCTAACCAATCACAGCCTGCCAGGCAGGCTCGTTTGCCATGTGGTTTCCAAAGCCATCCAATCACAGCCTGTTGCCAGGCAGGTCCGTTGCCAGATGGGTTTCAAAGC
This sequence comes from Oryctolagus cuniculus, assembly GCF_964237555.1. NCBI lineage: Eukaryota > Metazoa > Chordata > Mammalia > Lagomorpha > Leporidae > Oryctolagus > Oryctolagus cuniculus. The sequence continues at coordinate 62,570,733 of NC_091447.1, read as the reverse complement.
CATTCCTGAGTAACTGATGCTCGCTTGCCAGCAGCCATCTTGGCATGGCCTTCTCATTCCACCGCAAGGTTCCTTCCCCAGATAGCCACAATAGCCACCAAGGCTGGGCGAGGCTGAAGCCAGGAGCCAGGAGCTCCATCCAGGTCTCCCAGGTGGGTGGCAGGGACCCCAGCACTTGGGCCATCACATGCTGCCTTCCCAGGTGCATTAGCAAGGAGCTACTTGGGCCCTGCCACCCACATGGGAGAACCGGATGGAGCTCCTGGCTCCTGGCTTCTACCTGGTCCAGTCCCAGTTGTTGTAGGCACTTGGGGAGTGAAGCAGTGGTGCAAGACCTCTCTCTCTCTCTCTCTCTCTGCCTTTCAAATAAATAAATAAATATTTTAAATGATGGTTATAATAGTAATTTGGTTTTATGGACCCCCTGAGGCTCCTGCACCCCATTTCAAAACTGCGGTTGTCAGGGCAATAGCCAGCCGATAATATTCACTGTCACTGTGACAGGAAAGCAAAATCATCGACCAGATCCTGCTCCCGACATGTCAGCTTTGGTGACTTAGACACAATCTTTAAGGACTTTCTTGTCAAAACAAACAAACAAAAAACAACACCCTTCCCGAACCCCAGACTCACTCGGAGCAAAGACCTGAAGACAACCATCAACTAATCGGACAAATTAGATGGGAAAGCATAAAATGAAGTTCCCGGCTTTGTTTAAAGCCCTGTCCCCAGCTCCTACCTCCCTGGAGGGCCTGGAAAAGGGGCCTTGGTCAGTGAACTATGAACAGGTGGACCGGTCAAGATGCAGGCAGGATGACACTGCCACCTAGTGGTCGGATGGAGAATACTCGTGGGCGACACTGCCACCTAGCGGTCAGACAGCAAACAGCCAAGGACGACACCACTCTGGAGTTGCCTGGTCAGAGCCAGACCTTGTATCCCAGGAGAGATGGTGGAGAGTCCAACCCAACTCCCAGCTCCAGGGACACATGCATGACCGGCGGGGACCACGTGACTACAGAGTCCCGGACTGCTCTTATCCAAAGAGCTTTCCGACGGCCGGATCCACTTAGAAGACAGCGGAAGGCTGGGGAGAGCTGGCATCCCTAAGCCCGCACAGAGGCTGCAGGTGGCAACAGAAAACCAGGGCCCACGGGAGACCTACAGGGCACTCCGGGGGAACACGGTGAGAAGCAGGAGTGCTCAGAAAGGTTCAGAAAAGAAAGTTTAGATGAGAGAGCTGAGAAGCAGGCACAGGCATTTGGGCTAGTGGTTAGGGTACCTCCCTCCCCCATCAGAGTGCCTGGGTTCAGGTCCCAGCTCTGGCCTCTAATGAGACTCTGGGAGGTAGCTTAAGGGACTGAGTCCCTGGGTTGAGTTCCCAGCTTCTGTCATTAGCCTGATCCAGCTCCAGGTATAGCAAGCATTTAGGGGGATAAGCCAGCAGATGGAAGATCTTTGTCTCTCTCTCTGGCTCTCAAGGTTTAAAAAAAGATTTTAAATGACAAGAGTATTAAAAAGAAAGAGGGAGGGGGCCAGCGCTGTGACATGGTGGGTTAAGCCACCACTTGCAGCACCTGCATCCCCTGTGGGCGCCGGTTCAAGTCCCAGCTGCTCCACTTCCCATCCAGCTCCCTGATGTTGTGCCTGTGAAGACAGTGGAAGATGGCCCAGGTGCTTGGGTTCCTGCACTCACGTGGGAGACCTGGATGAAGTTCCCTGGCTTTGGCCTGGCCCAGCCCAGCCATTTCAGCTACTTGGAGGAGTGAACAGCAGATGGAAGACTCTCTCTCTCTGCCTTTCACATAAATAAAATAAATCTTAAAAAAAAAAAAAAGAAAAAAAGAAAGAAGGAATGAAAGGAAGAAAGAAAAAGAAAATAAGAAAAGAGGAAGCAAGCAAGCTCAGGCTGCCAAATCCTGCTATTTATCCAAAAGTTGGCATAGCGGTGAAAAGGATGGACTTTGGATCTCAACCCAGTTGGGTTTGTTCCAGTTGACCTTCTGCCCTCCTGAGAGTGAAGAGCTGACCTCTGCTGGCTGATACCAAGTCGCCTCCTGCCCCGTTCGCCTCTCCCCCTCCTCCAAATTGGATATGACTGTGGGTGTTCAACATTCCCCTAAGACCCTTGTATTAACCCACTGGTGGTATCTGCCAGGTGTCTCCAAGTGGAGACCCCAGCTTGGAGTCCTGGGGGGCAGAGGCAGGTGTTTGCACCAGTTGGGATGCCCAGATCCTAATATTGGTGGGCCTGCGTTCAAGTCCTGCCTCGCTTCCCGTCCAGCTTCCTGCCAATGGCTCACATATACTTGGGTCCCTGCCATTCAGATGGAGTTCCTGGCTTCAGCCTGGCCCAACCCCAGCCATTGCAGACATCAGGGAAGTCAACCAGTGAATGAAAAATCTCTCTGTTTCAAGTAAAGGAAGAAGGAATCCTGGAGCCCAGCCACGTGGGCTGCCACCTGCTGCTTTCCCAGGTACATCAACAGGAAGGTGGGATCAGAAATACAGCTGCCAGGACTTGAGCCAGGAGCGCCCATCCAGGACGCGGGGCAGCTTCCCCTTGAAGCTCTGTGCAGCCTGGGGTCCCCCCTTGGCAACCCTCAAACCTCAGTGGGTCTGTGAACTTGCACAGCTGTGAGCCAAATCAACCTCCCTTCTCGGTGTACACCGAGTTTGCCCCCGGGGGTGTTTTGCAACTCAAGACAGCCATCTTCCTCAGGCTCCCACGTCCCAGCCTACCTCAGCCACACTGCCGGGAGTTCAAGCAGGACCCTTGAACTCCAGGTGGCCAAAGCTTCAAGGTGGTCCCAGTATTGCAACAGGCTCTGCCCCCACCCTTCCCCCGATGGCCAGAAAGCAAGGTCCTGTTGCCTGGAGGACCGGCCAGGTATCCAAAGTCCAATTAGCAACTCACAGTTCCCCTACCCAGTCCCCGCCCCGACTCGGACCTCCCTCCTGTCCTGCCCTGGCTCAGCTGTGGCCCCGGGGATTTTTCACCTGCCGGCCGCAGAGAACACGTGTGAGTGGCGCCCCCTAGAGGCACCGTGGTCTAGACCAGAGCTATCCAATAGAAATCCAAAGGCAATTTTTCAATGTTCTAGAAAACGCAGGAATGCGACACAGCTGAGAAACGTTGGTTAAAAAGGCTTCATCTGGGGACCCGGTGCTGTGGCACAGTAGCCTAAGCCTCTGCCAGCCGTGCCGGCATCCTGTTCGGGTGCTGGTTCATGTCCCAGCTGCTCCACTTCTGATCCAGCTCTCTTATTTATGCTATGGCCTGGGAAAGCAGGAGAAGATGGCCCAAGTGCTTGGGCCCCTGCACCTGCATGGGAGACCCGGAAGAAGCTCCTGGCTCCTGGCTTCGGATCAGCCCAGCTCCGGCCGTTGCAGCCATCTGGGGAGTGAACCAGCGAGTGGAAATTCTGTTGCTCTGTCTCCCTCTGTCACTCTGCCTTTCAAATAAATTAAAAAAAAAAAAAAACCCTTTTTTACAAAAGAAGGAGGAGGAGGAGGAGGAGGAGGAGGAGGAGGAGGAGGAGGAGGAGGAGGAGGGAGAAGCCTGCATCCCACATCACAGTGCTGGGATTGGAGTCCTAGATCCAGCTCTAGCCCCCAGCTCCCAGCTAAGGCAGAGCCTAGGAGGCGGCAGGTGAGCAGGTGTAGGCAGAAAGTGCTTTGGGCCCCGCCACTCACAGGGGAGGCCCGGATGGAGGCCCAGACTCCTGGCTTCAGTGTGCCCCAGCCCTGGCTGTCGTGGCCAGGTGGGGAGTGAACCAGAGGATGCCAGATCTCTCTCTCTCTCTCTCTCTCTCTCTCTCTCTCTCTCTCTCTCTTTCAAATAACTATTTAAACAATAATGTATTCCAGATCCCTGGAGAACCACCTTAACTCCCTCCCAAGGCAGAGTCCACAATGACCTCATCATCCCCCCCTTGGGCTCCGCCTCTTAAAGGCACCACCACTTCCCAACAGAACCCCACTGGAGACCAAGCCCACAATGCATGAACCCTTGGCTCTCAGCATCTCAGGGAGCCACAGGCAGCCTTCTGCTTCCTCTGGGCACCGGATTCAAGGTCCCTCCCACATTGAGCAGAGGCCGAGGCAGGGCCCAGCCAGGGCCCAGCCAGGATGGTTCTCCAGGAGGAGCTCCCAGCCTCTGGCGGTGCTGGTGGGGAGACCTGGCCCAGGTGACAGTCCCTTCTGAACGCGGGTGGAAAAGGTCAGCTTTGAATGCAGCCCCAGAGCATCTGCAGTGGGAGCCGAGGGAAGGAAGCGAGCACCCCCTGCTGCCCTTGCCTGCCGTCACCAGCTTCCTTCCAAGCCTGGACTTCAGGCACCTGCTCCCCACCTCTTCCCTCGCAGTCTCACGCAGTGCACAGCCAGCTGGGGCCCTGAGACCAGGGCTGTGACTATGAGATATGAAAACAGGAGCGTGGTGGGAACACCCTCAGCCCCTGGCGGGGTTGCTAAGAGACCCCACTTCCCATAGCAAGTAAAGTCACCGCCTTCAGGGCCAACATCCCATATGGGTTCCAGTTTAAATCTTAGCTGCTTCACTTCTCATCCAGCTGTCTGCTGTGGCCTAGGAAAGCAGTGGAAGATGGCCCAAGTGCTTGGGCCCCTGCACCTGCGTGGGAGACCTGGAAGAAGCTCCTGGCTCCTGGCTTCCGCCTGGCCCTACCCCAGCCACTGTGGCCATTTTGGGAGCAAACCAGCAAATAAATGACCTCACTCTGTGTGTGTGTGTGTGTGTGTGTGTCCCTCTCTCTCTGTCACTCTGCCTTTCAAAGAAATAAAAATAAATCTTTGGGAAAAAAAAAAAGAAAAAGGAATACAGCTCCCATAGAGGCTCCAAGGTAAAAGAAGCCAGATAGAAACTTCTAGAACAGGCAGATGCCAGCTAAGGAGAGACAGGAAGCAGGTTCATGGTGCTAGGGGCAGGAGGATGGGGAGGGGCAGTGGTTGTTTACCTGGGGACAGAGTTTCAGTTTTGCAAGTTGAGAAAGTTCTAGAAAGTGATGGTGGTGACAGTTGCATAACCATATGTACGTACGCTGTTCAGTTTAAAATGGTTCGTTTTGTGTTGCGTGCATTTTGTCACAGTGTTTTGTTACAGTTGTACTTATTAACTTCTATTTTATTTGAAATGGAGGAGAGAGAGAGAGAGAGAGAGAGAGAGAGAGAGAGAGGAGATCTTCCATCTGCTGATTCACTCCCCCAATTGCCTGCTAAAGCCAGGAATCAGGAGTTCCATCCAGGTCTCCCACGCAGGTACAGGGGCCCAAGCACCTGGGCCATCTTCCACTGCCTTCCCAAGCCATAACAAAGAGCTGATCAGAAGCGGAGCAGCTGGGACTCAAACCAGCACCCATATGGGATGCCAGTGCTGCAGGCAGAGGCTTAACCTGCTACTCCACACAACCAGCCCGAAGAGATACTTTTTAGAAAGACTTTGAGGACACAGAAATTTGCATTGCATGTAGTTTTCCCACTTGGAGAAGTTTGCCTTTGGAGATATTTTCCCCCAACCATTTAAGAAGGAAAAAGCCGTTCCCAGCTCACAGGCTGGACAGAAGCAGGTGGTAGCTGTATTTAGCCAGCCCAGCTTTAGATGATCCAGGGCCGTCGAGGCCACCACGCATCCTTTCCTGTCCCTTTCAGGCCGCCTGGGAAACGTTCCCAGTTTTCAAAAGACGAGGGGCGGGCGTTTGGCACAGTGGTGGAGACACTGCTTATCATGCCTGCCTTCCACGTGGGAGTGCCTGGGTTCAAGTCCTGGCTTCGTTTCTCAGGCCAGCTCCCTGATACTGTGCCCTGGGAGTGGCAGGTGATGGCCCAGGTGCTTGGGGGCTCCTGCCACCCATGGAGGAGACCCAGATGGAGCTCCTGGCTCCTGGCTTCCGCTGCCACGGCTCTGGTAGGCATCTGGGGAGTGACCCAGCAAAATACAGATCTCTCTCTCTCTCTCTCTCTCTCTCTCTCTCAAAAAGAAAGAAAGAAGGGACAGCCAGCCACACATAATCTAGAACCATTCAATATTCCCCTCATCCAAGCCTCCGTCCCACAGTTCCACTTACCTGTGGTCAACTGTGGCCAAATTAAGTGGAAAATTCCAGAAACACACAGCCCATAAGCTTTATTTAATTTTTAAAAAGATGTATTTATTTATTTGAATGTCAGAGTTACACACAGAGAGAAGGAGAGGCGGAGAGAGAGAGAGAGAGACAGAGAGAGAGAGAGACAGAGAGAGAGAGAGGTCTTTCATCTGTTGGTTCACTCCCCAATTGGCTGCAATGGCCGGAGCTGGGCTGATCCGAAGCCAAGAGCCAGGAGCTTCTTCCAGGTCTCCCATGCAGGCACAGGGGCCCAAGCACTTGGGCCATCCTCCACTGCTTTCCCAGGCCATAGCAGAGAGCTGGATCGGAAGTGGAGCAGTGGGGACTCGAACCAGCACCCCTATGGGATGCCGGCACTGCAGGCTGTGGCTTTCCCACTTTACCCCGCCCATAAGCTTTAAACAGCTTTTGGCACAGCCTGTTGTCATCCTGGTGCCATGCTTGTGAGTCTGCCTTCCACGCCTAGTTATAAACTAGACTTGCTCATACTGGGGGAGGGGGAGAGAGGTGTTGCTGTGGATTCGTTCTGAGAGGAGGAGCGCAGTGGGGCCAAGAGGCGCGGAGTCACCACACAGACCCCAGCAGTCGGGTGAAAGTGGACCAGAGGTTGGCCGTGCCGTGGCTCAATAGGCTAGTCCTCCGCCTGCGGTGCTGGCACACGGGGTTCTAGTCCCGGTTGGGGCTAGCCGGATTCTGTCCTGGCTGCTCCTCTTCCAGTCTAGCTCTCTGCTGTGGCCCGGGAGTGCAGTGGAGGATGGCCCAAGTGCTTGGGCCCTGCACCTGCATGGGAGACCAGGAGAGGCGCCTGACTCCTGGCTTTGGATCAGCCCGGTGCGCCGGAAGACCTTTCTCTCTCTCTCTCACTGTCCACTCTGCCTGTCAAAAAAAAAATTTTTTTATTAAAAAAAAAAAAAAGTGGGCCAGAGGCGAGCAGCCTGCAGACTCGCTTATTTCAGTTGGTACAGCAGCTTATATAGCCGAGGCAGCCAATCTGGTCAAGGGGCGGTTTATGCCCTAACCAATCACAGCCTGTTGCCAGGCAGGCTCCGTTGCCAGGTGGGTTTCAAAGCCATTCCTGAGTAACTGACACTCGTTCGCCAGCAGCCATCTTGGCATGGCCTTCTCATTCCACAAGAGAGACAAAAAACAAGAGTGTTTACAAGTATAGGGTTTGGTACCCTCCCTGGTCTCAGGGGAGTCTGGGAAGGTATTCTCCATAGATAAGGAGGCCTCTTGCCTGGGAGCTGGATCAGAAGCGGAGCAGCCAGGACTGGAACCAGCACCCATAGGAGATGCTAACGTCACAGGAGGCGGGCTTCACCCGGCAGCACCACCATGCCCTCAGAAAGGCACAGGGGTGGAGCAAAATCCTCCATCACCTGCTACTTCACTCCCCCAAATCCCTGTAACCATCTAGGGCTGGGCCAGGCAAAAGCCAGGAGCCCGGGACTCCATCCAAGTCTCCCACATGGGTGGCAGGGACCCAAGTCCTTGATCCGTCATCAGCTGCTGCCTCCCAGGGTGCGCACTGGCAGGAAGCTAGAATCCAGAACAGAGCCAGGACTGGAACCCAGATCTCTGATGTGCATGGGGGTGTCGCAAGGGATGATGGTACTGCCATTCTGATCACCTGCCCCTAGACCTGCATTCTCACAGGGGAGTTCCCTAAGATAAAGGCAGCAAGTGGGGATTTTGGGTGTGGTTTGCCCATGACTTTGCACCACCTGCAGGTGCCACCGGCAGCAGACACAGCCCCACCCACTCCAGGAAGCCCCTGGGGACACTGCTGTCAGAGCTTGGAAGAATGAACCTGTTTGTTCACTGGACTCAGAAGGAGAAGTGACCAGAAGTCTCCTCCTCCCTGCTGGCTGTATGGCAGGAATGCAATTGCGAAATTGGAGATCGAGAGGGTTGGGAACTTGTACCAGGTCTTCCAAAAACATCCATGGAGGGTTCAGTGTTGTGGTATGGAGCATAAAGCTGCCAGGACACTGGCATTCCAGGTCAAAGAGGTTGTTGGAGTCCCGGCTGCTGCATTTCCGATCCAGCTCCCTGCTAATGTGTCTGGGAAAGCAGCGGAAGGTGGCCTGAGTCCTTGGCCCCTGCCACTCACGTGGGAGACCTGGAGGGTGTTCTAAGCTCCTTGCTTCAGCCTTGTCTAGTTCCAATACTTGCAGCCATTTGTGGAGTGAACCAGCAGATAGAGGATCTCTCTCTCTCTCCTCCGATCTCTCTGTGTAATTCTGGCTGTCAAATAAACAAAAATAAATCTTAAAAAAAAAAAAAAAACACAGAGAGAGGCAGAGAGAGAGAGAGAGATATCTTCCATCAGCTGGTTCACTCCCCAAATAGTCACCAAAGCTGCCAAGCTGAAGCCAGGAGCTTGGAACACCATCTGGGGTCTCCCACAGGGGTGGCAGGGGAACCCAAGCACGTGGGGCCCATCCTCCGCTGCTTTCCCAGGTGCGTTAGCAGGCAGCTGGATCAGAATTGGAGCAGCCGGGACTCGAACCTGAGCTCCTAGGAGATGCCGGCGGTACAGGCAGCAGCTTAACCCCCACTACACCAGGCAAGGCTCAGCAGCCCTTCTGATGCCGGTGCCCAGTCTTGCTGGTTTGGTGTTGGAGTTGCATGTGCACCCGGACATGCTTCAGCCTCGGGAGCCTTCTCTGCTTCTAGAACCTTCCACCCCACCCCCACCCCAGTCCTTACAAGAGTTCAGGGCCCCTGGCCTGACTCCTTTGCAGCCTGGCCAGCACCACACACATATTCCCCTCCTGGCCTAAATATAGTCCAACCTCAGAAACATTCCCAGCTACACACTCATTTCCGCCTCCTTGCAGGAGCTTGGAGGGAACGGGCGGTGGGGGGTGGAAGGGGGGGGAGCTTGCTGGGGTGGTGAGAGGAGGAGGAAGAAGAGGGAGAGGTTCCTGTGGCCGATCTGAGATGCAGTCTTTGGGGTCCCTGGGAAAGCCATGATGCCTTGGGTCTCTCTCTCACTCACTCACTCCACCCTGCGCCCTCTCTTCTCCGCCCAACTCCCCATCGCGATGAGTCACCAGCATCCCGGCAGCCTCGGGCCCAAGGCCAAGGTTGGGTGGGACAGAAGGGTGGAAGGGAGACAGGAGATCAACATTCCGTGTCTGGTTTCTCCCCTGCAGCCCCAGAGGCCTTGGATCGGGACGGGGGAGTACACACCCAGCACCCGCTCAGCAATTCTGGAGCCACTGTGCACCCCCTGGGAACCAGGAAGAAGGAACAAGCCGCCTGCTTCACCCACCAAGGACTCTCACACACGCTGTGGGCCAACCCCACGACGAGGGTACACTGCTGAGCACCAGCGAAAGACCTGCCCCAGACTAGAGGGGAACGTGGGGGAAGGAACCCCCACCTCTGTCCAGGGGAGTCCAGGACCCTGGAACCTATAGTCAGAGGGTTACCAGAGAATGCAAGGGTCCTTGTCTTCCCGCAAGAAAGCATTCAGGCGTGAGGCCGGCGCCGCAGCTCAATAGGCTAATCCTCCACCTGCGACGCCAGCACACTGGGTTCTAGTTCCAGTCCAGGCGCCGGATTCTGTCCCGGTTGCCCCTCTTCCAGGCCAGCTCTCTGCTGTGGCCAGGGAGTGCAGTGGAGGATGGCCCAAGTGCTCGGGCCCTGCACCAGCATGGGAGACCAGGAGAAGCACCTGGCTCCTGGCTTTGGAACAGCGTGGTGCGCCGGTCGCAGCGGCCATTGGAGGGTGAACCAACGGCAAAGGAAGACCTTTCTCGCTGTCTCTCTCTCTCACTGTCCACTCTGCCTGTCAAAAAAAAAAAAAAAAAAAAAAGAATTCAGGCATGAGACAGAGAGTAATGAAAAGTAAATAGCAAGGTTTATTAGGGCAGGGACATCCGTAAGAACCGATGGGCACCTCTCCAGACAGAACCTGAGAGAGAGTGCCCAGTCGCTCAGACTGGGGGAGAGGGAGGTTACATGGTTGAGTGGAGAGAATACACCTGACCAGGCCAGGCGGGCGGCTCAGCAGAGAGGCAGAGGGCTGAGCGCCCAGTCCGGTTGAGGCGGGCCAGGGGTGGTGGTGTGGGGGGTTGTGGGGGTGGGGGGGGGTGTTAAAGGGGTGGGTCTTGCCTCCCCACCTCTGCTCCTCCTGGAACAAAAGACTCTTCGGGTGTAAATACGAAAATTCCTTTCTGAGTTTCCCCGCTGAAGTTATCAGACAGGAGGAAGCCTGGCTGGCACCTTCCCTGGTTAGAGGAAGGCAGGGAGGGCGTTTGAAGTGCAGATACTGGGCTGCACCTGGAGGTTATCGGGATGACTTTGAGATACAGATGCTGGACCTAGATGTCAACTCCTTAGGCCTCTGCCACACACACAGGAGCTCATATCTGACTTCCTACCTAACAAGAGGCCCCCAACCCTCCCCAATCTGTGTTCAGGGGAGCTAGCATCTGGCACAGTGCTAAGAATGCCCAGCCCCCTGTACAAGTGCACGCTGGGAGGCAGCGGTGATGACCCGGGCAGCTGGTAGCCTTGGCCAGAGTTCCTGGCCACTGCTGGCACTTGGGGAGAGAACCAGCAGGTGTGATCTCTCTCTCTCTTTTTCAAATATATGAAAAATTCTTCCTTTGACACAGGAACCCAAACAACAGAGAAAAGTGTGCACAGGCCAAGGGTCCACAAAGAATGAACAGCTGTGTAGAAATGTCGATGGGAGGTCAAGGGCAGGCGATCCAGGGAGACCTGTCTGTCTAGATTCCTCCCCAGGTCTGAGGCAGGACTGCCCAGGAGACAGGAGGAGCAGGTATTTGGTGCAGTGACTTTGAGTCGCCACTTGGGGCACCCACGTCCCATATCCCAGGGCCTGGGTTCGAGTCCAGCCTCGACTTGCCATTGCCTCTCCCTGCTTTTGCAAACCCTGGGAGAGGTAGCAGGTGGAGGCTGAAATACTTGGGTTCCTGCCACTCATTGGGGTGGGGCGGGGAAGGGGGGGTCCAGATGGAGTCTGTGGCTTCGGCCTTTGATTTGGCCTTATCCTCAGCGGTTGCAGGCATTTGGGGAGCAAACCAGCAGTTGCAAGATCTCTCTCTCCCCCTTTCTCTCTGTCACTCTGTCTTTCAAATAAATAAATCTTTAAGCAAACAAACAAAAGGACGGGAGAGAGTATGCTCCTGAGAACTTGGCATGTCCCTCCGTCACTTGGTTGCAGTCAGCGGTGCGCACAGGGGGGACACACGGCGGAGGCCATGAGGTTGCCCAGGCTGTGTCTGCAGCTGGGAGCTGACTGAAGGGGGGGGGGGCATGCCCCTCCCCCTCCCCAGCCGCCTGGCGCATTCCTTGGGCTGGAGTCCCAGTTCCGGCTCTGGACTCCAGCTTCCTCCTCGAGTACAGGCTGGGAGGAGGCAGTGATGTCTTAGTAACTGGAAGACGGCCATCCACGTGGGAGACCCGGATGTAGTTCCAGGCTCCTGGCTTTGGGGAGGTGGGCGCCGTGGGGTGGGGGCTTGGAGCTGTGGCCTCAAGGAGGCAGCCAAAGCAGCCAAGTGCAAAAGAAAGCCGAGAAGAGACCCGCCCCCGGGCACAAATAAAAATAAAATAAAATGCACCGAAACCTCGACTGGGTTTCACACCCACCCCTCTCCTCAGAGAGCACCTTGGAAAATTCCAGTCGCTGCGGAGAGCCGTGGCCCCAGGGGGATTCTGACGGCCCCCGGGGTAGGGGGAGGGGAGTCTGTGGACCTCCTCCTTGCAGACTTGGCTGCGTCTCGGAGCGCACACAGCCCCAGGGAGAGGAGGGGTCGCCGCGGCGGGGTGTGGGGGGGAGGGGTGGTGGAAGGGGGCGGAGCCTCCTCCCCCACCCCGCCCCAGCCCACACAGAGTGTGAGAGCGACCGCCAGCTGGGACTCGGCCAGCACAGCCCGGAGTAATTGACGGCTGGCTGCCGCCTTCCTGGTGGGCAGGAGACTCGAAGACAAGGCTCCTCCTGTTAGGGCGGGCGCAGCAGGGGAGGGGGGCCTCAGGTGGGGGCTGCCCTGGAGCCCAGCTGCCGGGCGGCGGTCCAGGCCCCTGTGGCCGGTGACACACCCCTGACTGAAAGGCGTAGCGTGAGCCATTTCATTTCCTGTGAGCTCAGCCCCGGGCGCTGGGGCTGGCCCGAGACACCAGCAGGGGTGGGGTGGGGGGGGAGAGGGGAGCGGGCGATGGGCGTGGCCTTTCCAGTCTAGCGGTTTGGGTTTTGTTAGGTAAATCACGGTGGCTGGAGGTAGGGGAAGCTGGCCTTGGAGACCCAGCGGTTCGGGGCGCGCGCTGGGGATGCCCGCAGCTCCTTAGTGGAGCACTTGGCTCTAATTTCCACTTCCGGTTTCCTGGGCAAGCAGGTAGCCACCGACTCATAGCAGCGGCAACGTCTAGAACATTCTCAACAGCCCAAGCGCTCTTTCCTTATCTGAGGGGCAGAAATAGCGCCCCCAGCAGAAGTCCACTGGCCAGGACAAAGGTCCCTGTCTCCACCCTGAATCCAAGCCAGGAAGAAAAGCAACTAGGGGTTTTCCTCCGCTGGACACGAGACCGTGAACCTGTTGCTGTGCCTTAGTTTTCCTATCTGTAAAATGAGGCTAGCAGAAGCGGCTGCTTTAGCCCTGATCAGCCGGGCAGGGAAGAGTTGATGCCAGTGACGGACATAGGCCGCTGTCTTCTGACTTATCTTGTCTGTAATTCAACAGTAGTCCCCACCACCCCACCCCACGGCAGAGACCCCAGAGGGCCTTCCAGGACTTTTGGAATCTTATAAGGGCACTTTGCAAACCTCGAGGGGGACTCACCCGGGCTCCGGTTTCCATGGAAACAGCCCCTTGGGAGAAGAGTGGGGCTGGGGGACAGAGACCTAGGGGGTGTGGCCTCCTCTTCTGGCAGCTCCGTTCTGGTCCCAAAGAGCCAGGTGTCACCTTGGGCCTTCTCAGGGCTCTGGGCGGAGGCTGTCAGCTTCTCCCAGGAGTGCCTGGATTCCTGCCTGCCTGCACCCCAAGTCAGCAGAGAACAGGGGGCCAGCTCTGTGGCTCCCTGAAGGGCTGAGAACTTTGGGTTCACCTGTGCGGCTCCCAGCCACACACACACACACACCACACACACAGAGAGTGAGCAAGAGAGAGATTGATTTTCATCCACTGGTACATTCGTCAAATGGCCACAATGTCCAGGGCTGGGCCAGGCAGAAGCCAAGAGCCTGGATCTATCCAGATCGCCCACGTGGGTCCAAGCAGGGGCCCAAGCACCCACTGGGGCCGGGCCGTCTCTTGCTGCTTTCCTAGGTGCGTTATCAGTGGCCCAACGCGCTGCCCGGGTGGCCAGCGTTTCCCTGGGCATCAGACCCCGCTGCCCAGGACCTGGGTTCCCAACAGCTCCCCTGCTCCCTGCAAGTGCGCACCTGGGCGCCTGGGGTGATGGCTTAGAGTGGTTGGGAATCTCTGTTTCTCTCCGGCTCGTTTCTAATTTCCTTCCCAAGAGATTCAGTTCCCAACACGCACAGCTTAGGGGGAGCAAAGTAGCAGATGGCATTTCTCTCTCTCTTCCTAATTAAAAAATAAAAGTTCATCGTGGCGCCAAAATTTTTTGAAAGCCTTCGTCTTGCAGAGCATCCAACGTCCACGCACCCCCTCCTAACGCGGGGATCACAAAACCTCCTCGGCACCAGCGCCGACTTAGCTGAATTTCTTTGGCTAGGGACTTGAAGGAGCATTTCTGGTCGCCTGGCCAGGCCGGGCCTGGGAGGTGCTCCCAGCAGCGGGCCCCGCCCCACGCAGGTTAGGGTTAACAGGAAGCCTCTGGCGGCCCGAGGCCACAAAAGCCCCATTGTTCTGCAGCCGCTCCCCTCCCCCTCGGCCAGGAAGACCCTCAGGGGAGCCGGTTCAAAGGGGGGCGGTGCGGGAGCTGTCCAGGCGGCAGGCCAGCCGGTCAGGAGGGCGCCCAGCCAGAAGGAGGCAGGGAGAAGGAGGCCCAGCTGTCACTGCGGCGTCTGGGGCGAGGTGTGGGGGGGGGGTCTGAGGAAGATGAGGGGGGCTCCGCCTTCCCCGCGGACCCCATCTGGAAGACAGAAGGCTTTGATCTCGGGTTTTTAGGTACAAGTCAAGCTCCTTGCCGGCTCCCGCCCCTCCCCGGCGCCCAAGCATCTTGGGGTCAGAAAGTTTCACACCCACCCCTCTCCCACCGCCCGCCCCCCCCCCCCGGCAGCTTTTTCTGATTAGCAGCCTCGGGTGGGATTTGGGGCTGGGAGCCCCTGGGAGCGGGCAGGGCCAGGGCGCGCAGCTGGTAACCAGATGTGTGCGGACTGGCTGGGGAGGGTCTTCGTTGATGCTAGCAGGGGGGACGGCGCTGGGGGGCTGGAAGGTGTCTCTTTGGCCAGGCTGACTCCGGGACTCCCCCGCCCCCTCGCCACTCGCTCGCCCCTCCCCGGCGCGGCCTCCGCCTCCGTCTTCCCGCGCTGCCCGCAAGCCCCGCCCCCGCATCCGTGAGAGTGGGGAGGGGGCGGTAGCTAGCAGGGTTGGGGGGAAAGGGTGGGGAATCCGGCAGGGACCGGGTTGGGGGCGAGGGGCGTGGCCTGGGACACCGACCGCACGGCCAGTTCTTGGAAGCCGCCGCTTTGCAGAGCGCGGGGGCGGGGCCCGGAGGGCTAATTTGCATGCTCCGCCCTCCCCAGGCTGTGAGTGGCAACGGGTGCTCCGCCCCGCGCGCCTGCTGGCTCCCCACCCCCAGTCCCCTCGCTGCGTCTGGCCTCCGGCTCAAGTTTCCATGCCCGGACAAGTCCCGGTCACGCCTAGGGAGCAACTGGGCCAAGGCCTGCGTCCTTCCTGCCTGGGGCGGGCGGGCGGACCTCGCCCTGGGTCCTGGAACCGGATAAACCGGTCTGGGTGTTGTTCCCCGGCTAGGTTCCCACCTGCGCCCCAGCCCTTCCCTAGCCCCACAGCCTAGGAGGGAGCTGGGGGCCGTCGGGATGGCGGGCCCTCTGGAACCGTCCCGTTTGCTGTCTTGCGGGGCGAGCCTCAGTTTCCCCAGCTGTAAAAAGGTAGATTGCCAATGCCTCAGTGCATCGCAGAGGCACCTGTTAAACACAGTCCCACCCGGAAAAAAAAAAAAAAAACAGAAATAAGTGTAAAACTGCAGTTGGGATGATTCCGATCACAAACAATTTTGAAGAATGTTTTCAAGTCGCTCTGAGTATTCAGAAATGGGGGGGGGGTGTCTTGGTCAAAATAAAAAGCAGCAGGGCACACCCGATTCAAGATTTGCCCTTTGCGCGGAGCTGATTGAGCCCGGGAAGGGAAAGCCGCTGCTGAAAGGCAGGCGTGGCGGGTACGAAGTCCGTGTGGCTGGAAGCAGCCGAAGGGGCAAAGACGCAGGTCAGTGTGGACACCCGTGGATGGGAGAGTGCGCGGGCCAGAGAGGGGCTGAGCTCGGATTACACAGGGGTTGCACAGAATGATTCCACAAGGAAAGATCGAGCCCTCGTATTCTTTTTGCTTTGCAGCCTTGCTACTAATGTATCTTTAAGACCTGCTAATTTCCCCTTGGCTACTGTTTCAACAGGATTTTATGACATTCTGTTTGCATTGTAACTTTCTCAACTTTATTTATTTTTATTTGGAGGGCAGAGAGAGAGAGAGACAGAGAGACCTTTTTCATTTAGGCTACGTCAGGCTGAAGCCAGGAGCGGCCAGCACCTGCTGCCTCCCAGGTGCAGGAACCGGAACCGGAAGCAGAACCAGGCCTCCAGCCCAGGCACCCAGAGACAGGATGGGGGCGTCTCCCTCCTGGGTGTCTTAACAGCTGCACCCTGCCTATGCCTAGATTCCAGAAACATTCTGACTCTCCATCTCAATGTATCTTAGCATTCCTTAGAGGAGTGAGACCGTCAAGGGAGTCTGAAGGGGCAGACAGGGCGGGGGAGGGGGACAGCCGGCCTTTTCTCATCCATGTACACCCGTGTTTAGGTACATGGCTTTACCATGTGCAGCCAGACCACTCATCCCACGATCCGCCAGTCATCAAACAATACACATACGGGGCACTCTGTGTGCCAATCACTTTACCTTGCTTAACAAGGCTTCCGCGACAAGGGCTATGATTGTGCCCAGTTTACAGCCTGGGAACCTGAGGCCCAGCTCCTTTGCCCTTGGGTGGGGGAGTCCCCTTGGCATTGTCCCTAGGGCAGCAGCCGGCTAAGGAACCAGGCCTGGTTTTTCCTGGGACGCCACTGGGAACAGGATATGTGACATTTTCTTGGTTGTCACAGCCGCCACCCCATCGAGCCGTTCCCAGGTGACATCCTGGGAGAAGACAGATGTTTCGGGTTGCTAGTTCCAGGCCTGTCTTCCATCTGCCCTTGTCCTCTCTGCGGTGGCCAGGGCACAGGAAACCCCTAGGCGGCCGGAGCCTGGGCGGGGGCAGGGGTCGGCTCGGCCGCTTCCCGCGGAAGGAAGGGCCCGGCGGTTCCTGCCACAGGATGCCGGGGCGACGCCCCCTCCCCAGCCACCTCCGCCGCCGCCGGGGACTTCCCGGGGCCCGGCGGGGCGTTGCTCTACCGCCTGGGACTTGGGGTTCCAGCCCCACCCCCACCCCTTGGTGTGTATCTGGCCTCAAGAGTGAGGCGTGCAAAAATCCCCCACGTTTTCCCGTTCCGAATCTGAGGGAGGCGGCGCTCGCATCGCTCCCACGTGGGTGGACGGGGCGACTGCTGACGCCTGGAGCCCGGCGAGCGCCCGGCCCCTCTCCTCTGGATCTCCCCACCACCACTCCCGCCCGGGCCTCGGGGTCAGGTCTCCCGGGGTCACTGGAGGCCCGACTCGGCCGAGACAGCCGTCGGAAGGCGTGGCCGGCGCTCCTCCGCGCCCCCCCACCCTGCACCTGCGGCTCCTTTGTCCCCGCTGGCCACGCCCCCTCCTCCCCTCAGCCCCCAGGGGCAGCGCCGGCAGCTCCCCCTCTCAGGTAGCGATGCTGGGGAAATTTTAATTAAAATAATTTTTCTTCTTCTCGGGACGGGGTAGAGACCTAGGGCCCGCGGGGGTCTTTCACCACCAAGAGCGAGGCAGGGGTGGGGAGCGGCACAGAAGGCCCATTTCATAGATAGGGAAACTGAGGCTGGAAACAGCAGGCTCTCTTTGGCGTACCGCCCGGAAAACGCTGGAAGTGGAGGCGTAACCAGCATTCCAAAGTCCACCAGTTCAGCTCCATCGCTGGCGGACGCCCGAGGTCAGCCGCGGGAGGAGGCAAGGTCCCCCAAATCGTGCTTACGCCCCCCACTGGGAGAGCGGATTCAGGGGGCGCAGGACCAGCCTGCTCCCTCTCCCGCCCACGCTGTAACCACCGGTCAAACCGGCTCCTGGGGTCCCCCCACCCCGCCCCAGCCGGCCGCAGCCAGCGCGTGACCCCTTAACCCCGCCCCTCCCCCGCCGCGGCAGGAAACCAGACAGGCCAAACTTTTATACTTAAGTCTTTTTTGTCTTCTTTATTTTTCTGACGGTCCCTAACAAAACCGGCTAGGTGAGATTGGCTTTGAAACCACAACCCACCCATCCCCTCCCAAGGAAAAACTCCCGGGGCCACCACAGGAGCCCTCCCCTCCCCATCCCCGACCCCCACCCCCAAATCGGGCCAGCCATGGCCGCCAACCGGTCCCCCAGCTTCAGCCTGCCGTGGGCACGTATTGGGGGTGGGTATGGGGGGCACCGCCACCTGCACAAGACCAGAGAAACCACCTCTCTTCCCAGCCACCACCACCCCCGGGGGGGAGGGGCGCGCCGGGCGTGGGACACTGAACCAGCAGCGGGCGGCGTGGGCGAGGTGATCAGGCTGCCCTCCACCCACGGCGGGGCGGGTCCACACCCCGGACCCTCCCTCCCAGGCCCCGCACCCACGCACGCCAACAGGAAGCGGCCCCGTGACGCAACGCTGACCGCCTGCACAAGTATGTCCCTGGAGGGGGGGAGGAGTCTCCTGGGACTTTGCCACGGCACACGGCGGCTCTTGAAAAAAAAAAAAAACCACGGCAGGCCGGCGTTGAGCCCTCGGTGGGAAAAAACAAAAAACAACAAAATTAAGTCCGACCCTGAGGAAATGAACGGTCCAAGCCCACTCCCCCTGGCTCCCGGTCTGGGAGAGGGTTAAGGCCCGCGTCTCGGTCCATTTAGACAGCACCTGTGGTCCGCGGAAGGCGCCTGCGCCCACGGCTCCTCCGGGTTTGGAGAGGGGGGCGCGCATGGCCAGGGTCCCCCCTCCGGGATGCTCGGCATCTCCCGGCGAGCCGCGCCGCTCCTCTCCGCGCCGCCCCCTCGATGCAGGGCGTGCGCGCGCCTCCGTGTGTTGAGTGGTGGGGAGAGGCTCGTCCCCGCGTCCGCGCCCTCGGGCCGACGACGGTTCAGTTCGCGCGCGCGCGCGTTCTGGGCTCCGGCAAGCGCCCGCCGCCCGGGTGCTCAGAAGGCCACCACGGCGCGCACCAGCACGTTGAGCACACTGTCCTGCGGGCGGCAGGCCGGCTTGGCCTCGCGCGGCGCCGGCGCCGTCGGGGGGCTGGCGGGGCTGCAGTGCAGGAGGCCGGA
The DNA here is from genome assembly GCF_964237555.1 of Oryctolagus cuniculus. Taxonomy (NCBI): domain Eukaryota; kingdom Metazoa; phylum Chordata; class Mammalia; order Lagomorpha; family Leporidae; genus Oryctolagus; species Oryctolagus cuniculus. The sequence goes on along the minus strand of NC_091447.1, from coordinate 62,552,033 downwards.
GAAGCGCCTTTGGAGGACCTGGGCCAGGTTGGGGAAGGCGCCCTCGCTCTGCGCCGGGGCGGGCTGCAGGCGATCGGCGACCCTCGCCGCCGCCGCCGCCTCCTCGTCCGGGTCCGCCTCCATGCTCTCTTCCTCTTCCTCCAGGCGGGCCCTCTTGCTAGGGATCAGTCCCGGGTCCCCGCCGTCGCTCAGGCTGCAGCTGCTCCGTCGCTTGCGGCTCGCCTTGGCTGGGCGCAGGGCGCAGCGGGCAGGGGCCGCCGCCTCCTCCTCGGCTCCCGGCGCCTCCTGCGTGTCCATGGGCTCGGGCGAGGGCTGCTCACCGTCGGGGGGCGCTGCCTCGGTCGTGGCTTCTTCCGCTTCCCGCGGCGGGTGCAGGCGAGGGTCGGCGGGGCGGGCGGGCGGCAGGGGCGCGTCCGGCTCGTGCGCCTCCACCTTGGCCGAGAGGTAGAGCTCCCGGGCGCTGCGCATGACCAGCGACAGCTGTAGGCTCCGGTGCAGCCGCAGGCCGCCGCGCTGCATGCGGGAGTGGTACAACTTCCACACCGACAGGGTCATGATGCGCTGGGCTTCCTTCTGCACCTCCATCGCGGTTCGACGGCGGACGGGACGGGCGGCAGGTGCACTCGGGGCGGGGGGGTACGACGCGCTCGCTCACGCTTCTCCGCGCCGGGACACCGCTAGGACGCTCTGCCCCGGCGCCCGCCACCCGAGCCCTTTTATACCCCGGGTGACGTCACAGGGACGCCCCGCCCAGTAAGAAGGCCGCATCCGGGCTTTCCGCGGCCCCGTGGCCGGAGCCTCCTTAAAGCGACAGGGTGCAATTTACTCGCGGTGATGGAAAAAGGGGGACAGGAGGGGAACCCCGGCCTACGGTGGAGTCCCCCCCGCCCCGAGGGGACGCTGAGCTCTCCGAGTGCGGGCCCTGGGGAGGGGCGGCGCGGGTGGGGCTCCGGGCCCGCCCACGTGCTCGCGCCGTCTGCACCCAGGGCCCCTTAGCCCGGGAGGCTCGGGGCCGAGCCGGTCATTCCCTCCCGTCGCCCAGCCGTCTGAGCTTAGGGGCGCTGGCTGCGTGTTGGGTGCTAAGCTCTCTTCTTGCGCGGGATGGCGCTGCTGGGCTCCGGAGCTCGAACGCCCACCGGGCGGAGGGGGCGGGTGTGGGTGGTCGTCCGCAGACTCCGGAACGCAGCCCAGCCATCGCCCACAGGCTCACCGCTGCGATGCGACACCCCCCAGGTGGGCTGGGCCCCGGCCGCAAACGGGGCACGGGCCCCGGCGACGAACACGTGGCTGCCGCCCCCCGTCGGCGGCGGAGGAGAGGGGGCCCTGCTCTGCCTCTGCGCCCCGGGGGGGCGGAGCTGGAAACTGAGCCACGCGGAGAAAACATCGGCCCCACCCTCCGCCACGAGAAGACTCAATTCCCGTAGCTTAAAAAAAAAATAGAAAAAAAAAAGAACATTGTTCAAATGGTTGCATTCACTCGTGGTGCGGGCCCTTTAAGAGGCGCCCTCCACCCCCCTCCCCCGGCTTACGCAGCCTTCCCGCCACTGGGGCCCCGCTGACTTCCACAGCTAAATTTGGAAGAAGTGACGTAGGGCGAACGCGCCAGCCACTTCCGGCTGCCCATATAAGGACATGGGGCTGGGAGCACCACGGCGGGCGGGAGCGGGCTTCCGGGGGCGGAGCCTCGGCTCTGGGCACGCCCCCTCCTCCGCCCCCGCCCCACCCCCGTGCGCGCGGACTGCCGCGGCCGGCTGGAGCCTGGGGCTTCTGGGGGCGGGGCCTCGGCCCGGACACGCCCCCTCCGCGGCTGCCGCCCCGCCCCCGCGCGGCCGGCTGGAGCCTGGGGCTTCCGGACTCGGAGTCCGTCGGGGCCGGGCGTGTGGGGCGGGGGAAGAGGAAGGCGGCGTTTCCTTCCCTCGTGGGGGCCAGGAAGGAGCGACGCCCCTCCGGGCAAGCACCCCGCCCGCGCGGGCTCCCACTACGGAACCCCCCGACGGCGGCGACCCTGAAAGGACCCCCCAAATCACCTCATCCTTAACCGATCCCGCCCCTGCCCTACAGTCCAGAAGTCCCGTCTGCAGGCCGCACACAGCGGCGACTCTGCCCCACACCACGGGCGACCCCCGGAGGCATCCCGCACACCCTCCCGAGAGGGGAGACCCGGCCCCCCACCTCCGATTTCCCGGGGACCTTCACCGGGGTGCCTCCTCAGGGGTCCCCCTCAGGCTCGCGCGCCCAGGTGACACCACACCCGCCCCCCAGGGGTCTCCTCCCGCGGTCGCTCCGCCCCAATACGACCTCGGGGGTTCTCCCCCCACCCACCCACGCCCTGCAGGAAGAGCGCCGCTAAAATGCCCGCAGCCCTTCCCACACCTGCTGCTGGGGACCCTGGGCTGGGACGGACGCCCCGGGGCGGGCTCCGGGGATGGAACCCACTGACCCCCCACCCTTTCTCAGCTGGAATCCGACTATTATTATTTACACTGCCTCAAAAGCAAACAATTCACTTAGACTGCGAACCCCTCCCGCCCATTCAACGGCCCGGCACTGTGACTGAGAAGGCGGGACATGCGGACCGGAAGTGTGGCCTTTGCCCACACCCAAGATGGCGGCAGCGGGAACGGAAGTTTCCTCCTTTCGGACCTCTCTCTCCTCTGGAGGTCCCGCTCTCGATGGTGGCGAACCGGGGGCGGGGGTGGCGGCGCTTCCTCCTGGGCTGCGAGGCAACCAAGTGGCTCGCGAGCCCCAGCCCGGAGGGGCTGCGGCCTCCTGGGGGAGGGGGGCGGCCATGTCTCTCGAAGATCCATTCTTTGTAGTGCGAGGGTGAGTGACAGCGACGGGGCCGGGGAGGGCGATCGGTGCGCGCGCCGGCCGTCGGGGCTGGGGTCTCCGGGAGGGTCTGGGGGTGGGGGTGGGGGTCTCTGGAGCCTCAGGTTCGTTCGGGGGCGACGCGATTGGGTCCGCCTGCCCCCAGCCGCGCTGCTGCTGTGCCCCCGCCCGCAGCGAGGTGCAGAAGGCGGTGAACACGGCCCGCGGGCTGCACCAGCGCTGGTGCGAACTCCTCCAGGAAGGCGGCACGGGCGGCCGCGAGGAGCTGGACTGGACGGCCAATGAGCTGCGAAATGGCCTGCGCAGCATCGAATGGGACCTCGAGGACCTGGAAGAGACCATCGATATCCTCCGGGAGAGCTACGAACGCGCTGGCACTGCCCGGGTCGGGGGTGGGGGGTGGGCACTGAGAGGCCGGATCCCCCTGGGGGTGGAGGGGGTTCGTCTCTAGCCCTGGCCTTGACCCTTGACTCCCAGCCCACGAATCGTGGAAGCCAACCCCGGCAAGTTCAAGCTGCCCGCTGGGGATCTGCAGGAGAGAAAGGAATTTGTGGAGCGGATGCGGGAGGCGGTGCAGGTGCGCAGAGGGCCCGGTTGTGGGGGGTGGGGTGGGGAGCGTGCAGAAGTCAGGGTGTCTTTCCTCCCTAATACCACCGTCCTCGTCCCCCTCCCAGGAAATGAAGGACCATATCGTGAGCCCGGCCGCCATAGCCTTCATGGAGAGGAAAAACAGAGAGGTACGGCGTCCTTACTCTATGCCCATCTGAATCCCTGGGCGTTGCTTTTCCCCCTGTTATTGTTCCCTAAACAATGCAATCGTGCTTATTATGTTCGCGGGAAAAAATGGAAATCAAAGTTACACACACACACACACACATATGCACACACGGGTTCCTCTGTTGCAGAACCTGGGGTCCGTTTCCGGCTCCACCTTCCTGCTAATGCACATCTTAGGAGGCCAGCTCGCTCCTAATGTGCGCCCTGGGAGCCAGCAGGGGATGGCTCAAGGCTTTGGATCTCTCCACCCACCCACCCACGTGGGAGACTCAGATTGAGTTCCTGGCTCCTGGCTTCAGCCCGGCCTGGCCCTGAATGTAGGGGGCAGGGAGACATTTGGGGAGTGAACCTGTGGATAGATCTCTCTCTGTGTGTCTCTGTTCCAAGCCTTTTCCATGGCTCCATTCATTAAATCCTCATTCCAGGATCAGGAAGGTTATAGGTCTCCCCCTTTTCAGATGAAAAAATTGAGGGTCGGTGACAAGGCTGCCTTGGGGTCCCCTTTGCTAGTGTTGTAGGTGGCAGGTGTGAGGACTTCTGGCTGTCCCACCCCAGATGCCGCCCCCCAGCCCCACAGTGCAGACCTGCCCTGAGGTGGCCGGCCCTCCCCTAACTTGTGACCCGCGTGTCTCTGCAGATGTTGGCGGGCAAACCAGCTGCCCAGAAGTCACCCAGCGACCTGCTGGACGCCAGCGTGGTCTCGGCCACTTCTCGATACATTGAGGAGCAGCAGGCCACGCAGCAGGTGTGTGCTGGTGGCCAGGGGACCCCCCCAGGGTAGGGGTGGGGGCGGTCCCTGCCGACAGCAAACAGCTGGCACCCTTCCTCCTCGCCCCCACCCCTCCCCGCAGCTGATCATGGACCAACAGGACCAACAGCTGGACATGGTGTCCGGGAGCATCCGGGTCCTAAAACACATGTCCGGCCGCGTCGGGGAGGAGCTGGACGAGCAGGGCAGGTGAGGCAGGGGACTCCAGCAGTGGGTGGGTACCCCCGGGGCCGGTGTGCTTGGGGGCCCTGGAACACCACTGTGGTCTTGACAGTATGCTGGATGCCTTTGGCCACGAGATGGACCACACCCAGTCCCGCATGGACGGCGTCCTCCGTAAGATGGCCAAGGTGTCCCACATGACGAGCGGTGAGTCACGCGTGCCCGTCTGGAAGGGGGCGGGTAACAGGTGGCTCCGCCTCCACCCCACCCACCCCGCTGTGACTCCACCCCTTTCCCATTCTAGATCGCCAGCAGTGGTGTGCCATCCTGGTGCTTCTTGGGGTGCTGCTCCTGGTCTTGCTCCTGCTGGTCTTGCTCTGACCTTGACCTATGCGACCTGCCCGCTGGGCCTGCCCCCACCCCCAGGAGGAACAGCTGGAGCCCCCCCCCAGGCTCTCATCCAGGGCCCTGGGCTGAAGCACCCCCCACACCACCACCACCACCAGGGTCCTGTCTCAAGTGCACTTAGCGGGTGGAGGTGGGAGACCTGCCACACTCCCCCCACCCCCAACCCGTGTTAACTTCCGGGACCCCAGGGCCGTCAGTGGTGGCCATTGTACCTTCACAAGTGCCAATCTGGAAATAAACCCGCAGCCTTTTTTTTTTTTTAAATATGTATTTGTATCCTGCATCATGTTGATTTTGAACTTGTAGCTGACCCCAGCTCATTGCACCCACTGCGGGGGTCTGTGTGTGTATGTGACTGTGTATGACTGCCATAGCGGATGTTTGGGAGAGAAACAATGCTTCTGGTAAATTCTGGGCGTTAATAAGCGGTGATTTAGGGGTGCCGTGGGTTCAGCCACGGCTCGGGACGCTCCCACAGTGGAGCCGCTCACGCGGGAGACCTGGATGGAGTTTCCCAGCTTCCAGAGGTCAGCCCCGCCATTGGGGGCATTTGGAGAGTTGAACGGGTGGACAGAAGCTCTGGCTCTCATAAATAAAAACTTCCAAAGTATTTCTTGCATCAAAAACTAAGTTTACAGGAGGATGTGGGCAGTTGCTATGCAAATAGTATGCATTGTGAACAAGCTCTGACAGGCAGAGTGACCGAGAGAGAATCTTCCATCTGCTCATGACAGCCAGGACCCAGGAGCCAGGGCCTCCACCTCCGTGGGCGGAGGTTCGAGTACTTCAACCTTCACCAGCTGCGTCCTGGGCCCCGTAGCAGGAAGCCAGCGCTCGGGATGTCGGATGCTGCCCCAAATACTAGAACCTTTTGCGGAAAGGACTGGATTTTGCTCTGCACGAGGTTCCTGTTTACTAAGGGACAAGCAAACTGAATTCCACGTCTTCCTGGGGCTAAAAGCTGCCCTCGGAAAGGCAGGCGCCCCTTTTCTCGCCCCACTTCTGATCCAGCTCCCTGCTAATGCACCAGAGAAGATGGCCCAGGCGCTCAGGGCCCCTGCAACCCATGTGGGAGACCTGGAAGAAACTCCTGGCTCTTGGCTTCGGCCTGGTACAGCCCTGGCCAATGCAATCTTTTTAGGGAAAACAACAAAACCCTGCCTACTGGTGTCCGAGGCTAGGACTTGGCCTGCTGACACGAGGGGCACTGCCGAAACACACCCCCGCCGTCGCCTCCTGTTCCCCACGCCCAAGTCAGCACCAGAACTTGAACTTGGCTGGGGCGCCCCATCACGGCGGAGACCTTTGGACCTGGTTACTAACCTGCCTGCCCGTGTAACCTTGATGTCCCTTGCGTCGTCCCAGAGCCACGGGGGCCTTTTGGACCCCTGAGGACTGGAGACCTCATTCTTCCAGCGCTGACCCGGCCTCCAGGGGGCCTGCGCGTTCTTCCTCCTCCTGTCCGGTCCTGAGGGAGCCCAGGAGCTGTCCTGGGTCTTTTTCCGAGGAGCTGGGTGGCGGCGGGACTTGGGCGGGGGACAACTCCCGCGTGCACAGGAGCAGCCGGGCCGCGGCGCCTGCGGGACCCTCCCCCCAGCAGTGAGCAGCACGGCAGGGCTGTTACAAAGGCGTTTAGTTTATTCTCGTATCACGGATACTCTAGCGGTTCACATTTCTCGACGCCGCTCCTCCTCCTTTACAGTAGTTCATGTGCAATCTCACTCCCAGGCCCGGGGAGGGGGCAGGGCGGGCCTTGGCACTCCACGCGGGGCCAGGGGTGGGGGCGGTGGGCCCCGCGGGAAAAGGGGCTTGGGGGTGGCGGAGTGGGGGTGAGCGGAGGTGGGAGAGGGCCCTACAGTCTTTTTAATTTTTTTTAATGTCCGTGGATGATTCTCCCCCGTTTGCGTTCCTTCCTGGCTGCCCAGGGTAGGGGACCATGCAGCGCAGGGCAGGGCTAGGGGGGAAAGCAGCTGGCCGCCCGGGGGGAGGGGGGGCGCTGGGGGGGGCTCCTGGGCTAAGGCACAACCCTGTCTTTGGCTCTCCTGGTGGGGAGTTCCCTCCCCTGCACCCCCCCGGCCCGCCCCCCCCCAGTCCCAGGAGCCAGGGGCCACCTCCTGGGGTCCCTGAAGACAACTGGGCTCTGCCACCCGGCTGGGCGCTGCAGGGGCTCCAAGGAGGCGGGGCAGCCGAGCGCCCCTACCTTGGGAATAGGCGGGGAGGGAGGAGACCCCCCTCCCCGTTCCAGGGAGCCGGTCCCCCCTGCTCAGGCCTGGAAGGAGGGGCACACCTGGGCACGCCCACTGTCTTCCGAGGGTCAAGCTGGAACCCCCCGCCCTCCCCCCACCCCCGGCCGCAGCTGCTTGCCAAGTGACCAGGATATTGTGCTTTGGGGTTGGCGCTGGGGCGGGGGGCGTGGCGGGGGGCGGGGACTAAGGTGCTTGTGCTTTAGCAGGGGGTGCCGACTCCCCCCCACATACACACTCGGATTGGCTGGAGGCTAAGGTGCGGGGGGGGGGGGGTGCGGGCTGAGAGAACAGAGTGCCAGGACATCCCCCCCAAGCAGGCTGGTGGTGACGCTGTAGGAAGGGTCCAGTGTGGGGCGACCCCGCCTCCCGTCCCCCCCCCCCCAGGACCTCCCCTAAAATGCCTTGCCTGGGCAGCCAGAGGCAGGGGACAGAAAGACTGGTGATGGGGGGGAAGGCGAGAGGTACGGGGGTGGGCAGAGAACGACCCCTCCATGTGCGTGTGCGTGTGCGCGTGTGCACACGCACCTTGCCCTGGGCGAGAACGAGAGGAATAGAGAGAGAAAACTCTGCCTGGGGAACCAGGCTCACCCAACCCGCCAAGGCCAGGGACCTCCCTTGAAATACAGCAGTGGGGGTGGGGTGGGGGAAGGAGGGGAGCAGGTCAGACCACGGGGGCCCACGTCAGGAACACGCAGCCACACTCCACACACACGCACGCACGCGCACTCCGCCTGCCTGCCCCAGCACACGCCCCCACCCCAATATCCTGCCTTCCACAGTGCGCCCCACCCCACCCCCACCGGGGAACTGGAGGTGGGCGGGTGGGGGTGAGACCCAGTCCCGTTGGTTTGAAAAATAAAAGGAAATCTTATACTTCAGTATTTCAGTCGCTAAAAAAATGTTTTAAAAAGTTATATACACGGGTAAGGGGCTGGGGGGGCCCTGTCCCGGGGTGGGGTGGGGGGCGGCAGGGCAGGGGGCGGGGAGCAGGCTGCGAGGGGTGGGGCTGCTGCCCTCCCCTCCGCTCCCCGCCCCCCATTCCAACCCTGGTCCAACTGCCTCTTCTATCTTCATTTTCATTCAAGTTTGGGAAAAAGCAAAAAGTTCTGCGCACGCGCACACACGCACACACTCCGCAAGCCCGAGGTGGGCGCCCCCAGAGCCTCTTTGGCTGGGGGTCCCCTCCCTCGGCTTCCAGGGGACAGGGTGGGGGGAGGGGGGACACGGGTCGGATGGAGGTGTGGGGGGGTGAGGGCAGGGTGCCGGGCCCGCCGCCCCAGCCACCCTAGGTTGCTCGTGGAACTGCTCCGAGCCTGCTCGCTCGGCTGCACCACGGGCAGTGCCCACGGCCTCCCTGCCCAGCGCCCAGGCGCAGGACTGAGGAGCGAGGCAGGAAGGCGCTTCTGGAGGCCTGGAAGCACTGGGGGGTGGGTGGGGGGTGGGGAGGGGTCCTGAGACCCCCGCCCAGGCCCAGCGGAGGCGGAGAAAGGACTTCCACCAGGCAGGCCCCTGCCCCGTGCCCGGACTAGTGAGTGTGTGGGGGGGCACAATGCTTGGGGTGTGGGAAGGGGGGTGAGCCGTGTGTAGACCTGGGCTTGGCCCCCCCGCCTGCCCGCCCGCCCCACCCGGCTCACTGGGGAAGGGGCTGGGACAGGGGAGGGGGGCCCAGGAGCATGCAGCGCCCCCCGCGGGGCCTGGGGAGGGACAGACAGTAGCTCGTGACCAAGGTGTGTGTGACAGGACAGAGGGGTGGGGGTGGGGGGCGCGGTTACTGCAGGGCCTCGGCCGAGGGGCCCGCCTCGCCGTCGTGGGCCGGCTCGAAGCCGTGCTCCGCGCCCATCACGTCCGGCTCCATCTTGCCCGTGTCGCTGATGAAGGTAGTGTAGGCGTCGCCCTCGGCGGTGAGCAGCTTCAGCTTGGGCATCCAGCTCTTGCGCACGACCCGGCGCGCGTTGGTGCACATGTCGGCCGCGATGGCGTTCATCTCGCTCTCCTTGAAGTTGGGGGCGAAGTTCTGGCAGTAGTCTGTGGGGGCCAGAGGCTCAGCGGAGACCAAGGATGGCTCTAGGCCACGCCCTTTCGACATCAGCTCCGCCCCTAGACCAACCCACCCACCATAGGCCACACCCACAAGCCACACCCGCCCACCCCGGGCCCTCTGTAGGGCCCCAAAGGCGCGGCTAACCCACCACAGGCCCCTCCCCTCCCTACCTTAGCCTGAACCCCAGGAACCCGCCGACCTCCACCCGTCAGCCCGCCCAGCGCGGGCGCATCCCCTGCTGCCCGCCGCGGCAACTTACACTTGACGGCGTGGAGGACACGGCTGTCCAGTGGTTTGCGGCTGGGGTCATTGCTGGAGGAGCGGATGCCGGTGCCACAGCTGTTGGCCAGCGTGTTCCTGCGGGACGTGGGGGGGGGGGGTCGGTGAGCGCTCGCGGGTCGCGCCACGGGCGTGGGGAAGCCGCACTCTGCCCCCCCCTCCCCAAGCCCCCGGCCTCACCGGTCGAAGAAGGAGGCGAGGAGCCGCCGCAGCAAGACCTTGTGCCGGGTGCCGGCGCTCACGTGACAGTTCATGAGCTGCGCCCTCGTGATGTACACATTGGTGCCTGGGGAGGGGGCCAAGCGGGGATGGCCTGGGGGCGGGGGCACGCGGCCGCCCGCCTCCTCCTTCCCCTGCCGCTCTGGACAGGCCGGGGGTGGGGGCACCCTGCGCCCTGCCCGGCTCTCAGGCCCCACCCCGGGACGCCAGCTCGCCCACCTGTCACCAGCTCCAGCTTCTCGGAGGGGTCGCCCTCGTCGTAGAGCTTGGGGTGGCAGCGGTTGCCGATCTGGTTGATGAGCTCGGCCGGCAGCGACGCCAGATCCTGCCGCACCCGGATCCGGCTGCGGGACTCGGGGGCCACCTGTTCCGGGAGGGCCTCAACCTTCTCGGCTGCGGGCAGCAGGTGCGTGTCAGCACTGTGCGTGACCGTGACCGTGACCGTGCGCGTGCGCGTGCGCCCCCGGGGCCCCAGTGCCGCCTCACCTGCCGGCCCGACGTTCATCATGCTGTACATGGTGTACATGTTGCAGATCTGCCGGTACTGCTCGTCCGAGCCTTCCTCCCCCGCGTCCTCCTCCTCGTCCTCCTCGTTGTGGTAGGAGCCGGGGCTGTCGCTGGTGTAGGCGCTCGAGGTGCCGGGGCTCGTGCGCTCCGACGTGCTGGGCCCGCTCACCACGCCCGCCGCTGCCGCCGCCGCGCTGGCCGGTTGCCCCGCCCCCACCACCGCGGCCACGGCCACCCCGGCGGGCTGCGCGGCCGCCACCACGGGGCCCTGCTGCGGGGGCTGCCGGTTGGCCGCCAGGTCCGGCACGGAGAACTTGGCCATCTTGCGGCTGCCATTGCCGCCGCCGCCGCCGCCCCCGGCCTCCTTGGGGCCACCGTCCCACAGCCGCTTGGCCACGGGCGTGCACTGCACCGAGTCCGACTCCTGCTGCTCCGTCTTGACCCGCGACACGAGCGGCAGCGGCGTGCTGCAGGCCGGCCAGCCGGAAGTCTGCGCCACGGGGCTCTGCGGCTCGGACGAGGGCGCCTCCTCGGCGTGCAGGCCCTGCGAGTCGCAGCTCGGGGAGCTCACCTTCAGGAAGAACTCGGTGCCCTTCTCCATGATCTCCTGGATCTGCAGGAAGCCGGCCGTGTACATGAGCAGGAACTGGTCCCCCACGTTCATGCTCAGCCGGCCCGTGTAGCAGAAGCTCAGGATCTGCTGGAAGGACTGCGGCTGCACGGCCGCCGGCAGCTCCACCACGGCGCTGCGGCTGCTGTTGAACAGGTCCCGGAAGTAGGAGCTGCTGGCGGCCAGCACGGCCCGGTGCGCCTTGAAGGCGTGGCCCTTGACCACCACCGACACGTCACAGTACAGGCCCTGCAGCCGCTGTTCGTTGAGGCACTCCAAGATGCTGTTGCCGAAGTTGGGGATCTCCATTTGGAGGATCTGCGCCATGGCGGCGGCTGCAGGGGTGACAGAGACAGGGGGCGGGGGGGGGGGGTCAGGTGGCAGAGGCCGTGGGAGGAGGACACGGGGGAGCGTGGGCATCTGCGATGTGCAGCAGGTGCACTGGAGCTAGCTGCCTCCCGTGTCCCAGCGTGCACTGCTCCTTGGTGTTAGCGGAGGGATCGCTCCCGGAAACCCACCCACCCTGGACCCAAGCAAGTGTGCGGGGGTGCAGTGTGTGCTCAGGGCCCGCGCACCCTCCTGCAGACCTGGAAGCCCCCTGGAGGACTTCTCACACCCAAGGGGCGTGTGAAGAGCCGCTAGCCACCGCGTTCAGCTTCAGCAGTGTCTCTGACAACACCTGCCGGGTGAACTCGGGGCTCCGGGGTCCCCAGCCGGGGAGGGCTCTCCATGAAGGAGACGGGCGGTTCTGTTTGCCCTGGCATCTTTGGCTAGTTGTGTTCAAGACTAATTCCTGGGGCCACCGCTGTGGCGTAGGAGGTGAAACCTCTGCCTGCGGCACTAGCATCCCATATGGGCACTGGTTCAAGTCCTGGCTGCTCCACTTCCGATCCGGCTCCCTGCTAATGCACCTGGGAAAGCAGCGGAGGATGGCCCAAGTGCTTGGGCCCCTGCACCCATGTGGGAGACCCCGGGTCTCAGAAGTAGTCGCTCAGTCAGCTTGGGAGGCCTCCATCCCATATCCGAGTGCCTGGGTTCGAGTCCCTGCCTCCCACATAGGAGGCCCGGATGGAGTTCCCCAGCTCCAGCTGTTGCAGGCGTTTGGGGGAGAGAACCAGTGGATGGAAGATCGCTGCTTTTCAAAGAGGTTTTTAAAGTTGGGCCAGCGCCGCGGCTCACTGGGCTAATCCTCCGCCTGCGGCGCGGGAATCCCATATGGGCACCGGGTTCTAGTCCAGCTCTCTGCTGTGGCCCGGGAAGGCAGTGGAGGATGGCCCAAGTGCTTGGGCGCCTGCACCCGCGTAGGAGACCAGGAGAAGCACCTGACTCCTGACTTAGGATGGGTGTAGCTCCAGCCGTGGCGGCCATTTTGGGGGCGAACCAACGGAAGGAGGACCTTTCTCTGTCTCTCTCACTGTCTGTAACTCTACCTGCTAAATAAATAGATAAAAAATATTAGAAAAAAAAATCTTTGGGCCGGCGCCGCGGCTCACTAGGCTAATCCTCCGCCTTGCGGCGCCGGCACACCGGGTTCTAGTCCCGGTCGGGGCGCTGGATTCTGTCCCGGTTACCCCTCTTCCAGGCCAGCTCTCTGCTGTGGCCCGGGAGTGCAGTGGAGGATGGCCCAAGTGCTTGGGCCCTGCACCCCATGGGAGACCAGGAGAAGCACCTGGCTCCTGCCTTTGGATCAGCACGGTGCGCCGGTCGCAGCGCACCAGCCGTGGCGGCCATTGGAGGGTGAACCAATGGCAAAGGAAGACCTTTCTCTCTGTCTCTCTCACTGTCCACTCTGCCTGTCAAAAAAAAAAAAAAAAGAAAAAGAAAAAAAATATTTGGTGACACTGAAGTTTAAAAAAAATAAGAAAAAGAAGTTTTTAAAGTTAAAAAACGGTCGGAGGTGCCTGTCGGGGCAAGAGCCTGGGCCCGATGCAGAAGCTCCAGGAGCTGCCTGCAGAGGGCGCTCTGCTCATGGCACGCCATGAGTGGGGCACTGGAGCCCTCCCTCCAGGCCAGGGACCAGCACAGGCCAGCTGCAAGGTGAACCTTGCCAAGTGGCCAGCCCGGGCATAGCACACAGGGGAGCTGAGGTTTGCAGGGACACAGCCAGCGGCAAGTCCAGACCCCTTCCTGAGGGCCACAGCCAGCCTGACATGCTGGCCTCTGATTAGCAAGCTGGGGATGGAGCAATCAGCTCAAGGCAATCTGGGGTGCAGGAGCCGGAGGGGGGGTGTGGGAGAACCGTGGGTTCCCCCAAGGCTGCTCGCCCCAGTGCTAATGATGATCTCTGCTGGGGGGGGGGGGGGGGACAGGACGGGACGGGGTGTTGAGGAGAGCCAGTGGCTGTGGAAAGGAGGCCATTGGAGATGGGTCCTGGGCACCACTCCATCCCCTGGCGGCTGCCCCAAGCCTGTCCACTGAACTCACAATTGCTGGGAGCCCCTCACCCCCTCGGAGGGGGCAGCCAGAACTGGGTTCACAGAACTGGGCGGAAATGGCAGCGGCAGGGAGGGGTGGGAGACATCAGAGTTGGGGGGTTGGGGTCTCGAAAGCCCCCAGAATGGCTGACTGGCTCTGCCCCCTGCCCCGTCGGATGCAACACACCCTCCAGCCTGGCACCCAAGGCCTCCCTCCACGCCTGTGCCTTTTCTGTCCAAGCTGTGCCCCCAGCACCTCACTCACCTCCCCCCGCGATCACCAGTCCCACTCCCAAATCTGATCTCTCGCAGATCAGTCCCCCTGCTGGGCAAGAGGGGGAGGGAGGCCACAGGGCAGCACCCCCAGCCCCACACTGAGCAGAGGGGACCCTCCCAGCATTGGCTAGTCCTGGTCCCAGGGGTGAGCGTGTCTCCAGACGCAAGGGCATAGCAACGCACGCGGTTTCCATGGCCCTCCCAACAGTCAGTCGGTAAATATTTGCAGAGGTCCTGCCTGGGAGTGGGGGGGGGAGGGCTGCTATTGGGGAATGGGTGGGGAGGCAGGGCTATGTATTGGGGGTCTCCCGTAGCAAAATGGCCTTGCTGGGAAGGGGTGTGACACGAGCTAGGAAAAGGAGCTGGGAGCGCCTGGCCTCTGCCCCTCTCCCCAGGTCAAGGGGAAGTTCTGGCTGCACAAAGTCAGACGCACGGACGCAAGGCAGCGGCTGCCCGCACACCAGGAAGAGCCCTCACCAGAGCCGGACCGTGCCGCAGCGGGGACTGCCAGCCCCCTCCACCTCCCAGCTCACCCCAGGTTGCTGGGGCAGCCTGAGCTGGGCCATATAGGATGAAGACAACAGCCATTCGCTCTCCCCACCGAAGCGTCTGGCCTGAACCTCCCTGGGTTCGCAGGCAACCAAGCAGCAGCGTCGCCACCTGTCCCCTTGCTCAGGGCTCAGTCGCCACACCTCTAAAGTCACTTTCCCGCCACCTTGGGCCCAGTGCCACTGCTCAGGTCCCTGCAATATCTCACGGAGCCCCCGGGGCTGCAGCCCCGCCTGCCCTTGACCTTCCCCCTAGGGCAGGGCCTCTTCACACCCTCCCTGGCAGGGACAAAGCCCCTCTCCCACCACTTCGGTCAGCTGGTTTCCCCTTCTCGTTCACGGCTGTGTCCCCTGCCTGCAGGTTGGTGGAATGAGTGAATCAATGAAAAGCCCTTTCCCATTCTTTCAACGTGGGAGCTGTGGCACAGCGGGTGAGGCGATGGCCAGAGACGCCGGCATCCCCGACAAGCCCCAGCTGCAGTTTCCGATCCAGCTCCCTGTACTGATGCATCTGGGGAAGCCGAGGCAGAAGGTCCAAGCTGCCTGGGCCCCTGCCACCCAGAGCGGGAGACCTGGGTGGAGCTCCTGGCTTCATCTCGGCCCGGCCCTGGCTCTCGAGGCCATTTGGAGAGTGAATCAGTGGACAGCAGATCTCTGTCCCATTCTCTCTGCCAGGCGGCCTTTCAAATAAACACATCTTTGAAAAAATAATAACAACAATAATAAACAGGCAGGGCTTGGAAGCATTACCTGGGGCCAGGTAGATGACCTGGGGCTCCATGTCACTGAATTTTGGATTCCCGACAGCTAAGCAGCTGCACCGCACTGGCTGCTGGGGAAGTGGGGGGTGCGGGCAGGGACCTGCAGGATTCCCCCAACCAGCAGAAACCAGATCTTCACAAGGGACTGCAAAAAGGCACGGCCACGCCCCCTAAAACCGTGCATGGTCAAAGTTTTTGACGTTTATAACCAGGCAGGCACGGGGTGGGGGTGGGGACCATCACGTCCAAGGAGCAGCACGGGCCCGGGAAAGCCCGGCTCGGCAGGAAGTGGCTGGCTCCCGGCAGCTGCTGGCCCACAGCCATTCAGACACCCCGTCCCGGCCGACCGAGAAGGCGGCCGAGGCGAACGGAGGACACAGTGCCCTGTGACTGGGTGGAAATCGCTGCTGGCATCCGTATTTGGTTTTTTTCCCTCAAAGTATGTGCACATTTAATGCGCTGTCTTCTTCCCTGGCAGCCTGTCACTAAACCCGTGGTGGGGAACAGGACTTAGTTGGCAGGGGCCAATGTGCCGACGCTCACTTCATCGATTCAGTGGTTGTTCTAAAAGGTTTCTGAGGAAGGAAGGGGCCTGCCCACCGCTTTGCAGATGAGCACGAGGCTCGGACTATACGGCTGGCGAGTGGCAGGCCTGGTTTGTACACAGGCCATTTGGCTCTGGTCTGGGGAAATCCAGCACCGTGAAGCAGAGGTGGCTAGACCCATTTCACAGATGGGAAAACTGATGCTCAGAAAAGCCAGAGGCAGCACAGGAAACTGGCACTGGCCCAGCCTTGGGGCTCCTCCCCCTTTCAGATCCGGGGTCTGCTGGCTGCATGGGGACCTCAGATGGGGGCGCTGCTCTTTCTGCCCCAGCTAGGTCTCCTTCCTTCCTGCAGCCACACTCCGGCTCTCCCTCTCCCCACCCCCACCTCCAGGAATGAGCAGTCTCCACCTGTCGCCTTTTCCTCCTCCCTCCCACTAGCTCCTCGCAGCCTCGGCAATCTGGCCCCCACCGCGGCAGCTCTGCCTCCATCTTCACACAGTTAGTTCCGACCACTCTAAGCAGACGCCGGCCTTTCCGAGCTACACCCTGCTCCTTGCGTGCCTTCACACCAAGACACAGTGGTGGCAGCCAAGGACGGGGGGATTGGCTAGTGCAAAGGCCCTGTGGTAACTTGGGGGGGGGTCAGGGGAGACCAGAAGCTGCCAGGGTTGGAAGCAGGCAGCCCACACAGGCCCTTGGAGGGGATTTGAACTTGAATCTTGGCCGGTGTTGTGGCACAGTGGGTTAAGCCACTGCTTATAATGCCGGCATCCCATATCAGAGTGCCAGTTTCAGGCCTGGCTGCTCCACTTCTGATCCAGCTCCCTGCTAACGAGCCTGGGAAAGCAGAGGATGACGGCCTAAGTGGCTGGGCCCCTGCCAGCCAAGTGGGAGAACCAGATGGAGCTCCTGGCCCCGCCTTAGCCATTGCGGCCATTCGGGGAGTGAACCAGCGGATGGAAGATCTGTCTACCTTTCAAGTACATGTCTTTTTTTTTTTTTTTTTTAAGATTTATTTATTTGAAAGTCAGTTACACCGAGAGAGAAGGAGAGGCAGGCAGAGAGAGAGAGAGAGAGAGAGAGAGAGATCTTCCATCTGCTGGTTTACTCCCTAGATGGCTACAACAGCTGGAGCTGGGCTGATCCGAAGCCAGGAGCCAGGAGCCCCATCCGGGTCTTCCATGCAGGTGCAGAGGCCCGAGGACTTGGTCATCTTCTACTGCTTTCCCAGGCCACAGCAGGGAGCTGAAATGGAAGTGGAGCAGCCGGGACTCAAACTGGCGCCCATGTGGGATGCCAGCACTGCAGGCAGCGACTTTACCCACTACGCCACAGCGCTGACCCCCAAATAAGTCTTAAAAGCCCAACACTGCATATGTTCAGTACAGGAACCGCCCCACCCCACTCTTAGGAAGCTTCTTACTCAGTTGCGCTGACTCTCCCAGAAAACACCGACCTGCGATCCCTGGCGTCAGTCTCCCCATCTGTATAACGGGCCGGTACACGCGGCACCAGCCACCTCACAAGGCTGTTCCAAGGATTCCATAACCAAGTAACACGGGCAGGTCGGCGCTCACCCTGGCTGGTGCCCAGTGAAGCCATCCGCTCTTATCCCCCGCCCCCAGTGCCTTCACAGCGAGGCCCGGTCACTCCCCAGCCTCCCCTACAGAATCCTCAGAACTGGACAGCAGCAGCCCTGCTCGGCCTCTGCACTTGCGCCGGCCGCGTCTCAACGGCGGGCACGGATGGAGACACGGCGTGAGGCTGACCTGGGTGCCTGGCCTAGTGACCCGTGTGATGCCAGGAGCACTCTTGCCTGCTGCTGTGCCAACCCCAATTGTCCCCAGCCACCACCTCCCCCGGCCACAGCAGCGGGGTGGGGGTGGGGCTGGGGCCTCCCTCAGTCAAGGACAGCACAGGAGGGCGCAGGTGCAGGCCTGTCTGCTTGTCCCCATGATCAGCGAATGAAACTGAGGCTTAGAGGTCAAGACCTTTGGCCAGGGTCTCACGGCTGGGCAGGGGGTGGACCTCCACCCTCCCACCCCCCAGACTGTGTTTGCTGCCCTCTGCTCAAACTCAGACAACACTCATACGGGACCCCTGGGGTCTCTAAGAACCCGGAGACCTGAGGCAGAGTGGACAGGAGGGGAGCCCCCAGGCTGACCCCTGCGGTAGACCCCGTGGTGCTGATCGAAGCTAGACCTCCCGGGCCAGCTCCCAGACCCGCCGCTGTGGGGCAAGCTTTTAGCTCTGTGGTTAAGAGGCCCGGCGCACCCCGCACCGAGGTCTGGGTTGATACCCGCCCCCGGCTCCCGACTCCAGCTGCATTAATGCAGACCCCGGGAGGCAGTGGCCGCTAACTGGGCTCCTGCCACCCAACAAGGGAGCCCTGGCTCGAGTTCCTGGCTCCTGCCTTCAGCCCCAGAGGGCTCCAGCATGCAGGCCAGAAGCACGCATGTGTGTGCTCTCCAAACAGCCTGGGGGCCGAGGCGTTTAACTTTCATCTGGGGGTAGTGGGGGGAGGGAGACAAGAGACCGAGAGACACAAGGGCTCTTCCTTCCTGGGTCTCCTTGACACCAGGGTCATCCCTGGGGAAGACCACAAAGAAAAAAATGTTCCGAGCAGTTCACGGGCGGCTGGCAGGCTGCCTTGGCCTGCGACGTTTGCCCCTCTGAAACCTGGCGCCACCCCTGCCGACCTGAGCTGCCCCGGAAGCCTTCCTGTCGCCCAGCCAAGCCCCCCCCCCCCCCGGCCCCATCAGCTTTATAAACATGGGTGCCCCATGCCATCTCCTCCTCTGCGTGTCTCAGGCTGCACCAGAACAGACGTTGGCTCGCGGGTGGCTGCCCTGGGATCTGTTAGTCAGGGCTGCTGCCCTAGCCCCCAGCAGAAATCCAACCGTCCCGGGCAGGGGGCGGGGGCGGGGTGGGGTCTGCTTGTTGCACTGGCCCTGCTCTGAGCACCCTAGGGTCTCCCGGCAAAGCAGCTGCTGCCAGGGCCTTCTCCCCGGGGTCCTTTTCTGCCACACGCATGGTAGGAACAACTCCCACCTTCTCTGCCACAACCAGGCGCACCCACCCGCGGCCAGGCCAGCCCGGGCAAGGAAAAGGCGGCTATACGGGGCCACCGGCTCACTGCCTACCCCTCAGAACCAGGGGGCCAACCCGAGGGGAGGGCAGGCTCCAGGCCGGGGCAGAGGGGAATTAGAGCAAAGCCCTGGTTAAAGCCGGAGCGACTGGGCGGACGCCACTGACCTGGCAGCGCTGCCGCAGGTACCGAAATTCCCAAACCAAAGCCCCCGGGCCACCCTACCAGCCCTGCAATGAGCCCAGAAAGAGTCAGAGCGGGGTGGTGGGACCGGAGACCGAAGCTGGGGTGTGGGGGTGGCGGCGGGAGGTGGGGGGCGCGGACACACAGATCGGCCAAGGCGAGCACAGCAAAGCCCAGCTCCAGAACCGGAGCCGGTCCAATCCCGCTTCTCAGACCCCTGCCCTCCCGGCTCCCACAGGGGCAAGGGGAGGAGGCGGTGCCACCAGGCCTCTGACAAAGCTTCCACTGTTTCAGTCCCCGTGGGACACCGGAGAGACTCCAGTCTGCCCACAAGAGGACACAGCCTCCCCCCCTCCCCGCCCCCGGGGCCAGGTCGGGGGAGGGATGGCCAGGGGAGAATTCTCTCTCTCCAGGGAATCCAGAGCAGCCAGGCCCACCGGAAGGCCAGCTCAGGCCTTGGGGCCCCTGCAGAAAAGCCACGATGCCCCTCGCCACGGCTTCCTCATCGTCCCGCCCCGTGAGCTCACCCCAGTGGCCCCCGGGAGGCTCACTTGACCTCTCTTCTGCCACCTGTCTTCACTCCATCACAAGCCTCCCACGCTCACCGAGGGGGACGGGGGTGCCCAGAACCCCGGGGGGCCAGGGAACTGGAGCCTGTGAGCTGCCATCTCCTAGACCTTGGCTTCCAGGCTCCTGTGGCCACAAGGGAAAAAAAAAAAAAAAAGGCCAGGATTCTAAGACACCCAGGGTGATGAGTGCTAGGCTGTGCCCTGGATGGGGCGGGAGGGGAGCCAGGGCCACCAGAAGCTGGGTAAGTTACAGACCCGTGTCCCCGGCTACTTGTCCAAACGCCCACCCACTGGACAGCCAGCAGCTCCAACAGTCGGCAGAGGCCCCACCGATTAAGAGGGGGTGCCGCGGTGGGCGGGAGGCTCCTAGGTTTGACCCTGAGCTAACACTGGGGCGGGGGACACACACTGGGGCACCTCCCTTCTGGTCACACTAGTTTTTCCTGACCCGCCCCCACATCCCCACCAGCCTAGCCCAAAGGCTCTGCCTCCCCCCAAAAAAACCGCCTACAGGAGCCCCCTCGCCGTACCCGATCGCCCCTAAATCTGGCTTCCCACACCCCACTAGGTCTCCGAGCGCTGACCTCAGCTGACCCGCCTCCCCCACCCCCCTGCAAACATCTCCGGGATCTCCCAGCCGCCCGCACTCGAACTAACTCCGCCCACACCCACCACCATGCCCCACTTCCTGGGCTTCGCCGCCGCCCCCAGGCCTGTAACTTGACCGCCTCACCTCCCCCGGCGCCCGGACCGTACCTGCAGGCCCGGCCCCTCCCCGCCCCCCTCCGGCCGCGCAGCGATCCCCTCCCCCCCACGCGGCCCCGAGCCCGGCTCCCCCTCCCCCTCCCCCTCCGGCCTCGCCGGGGCGCCTCCTCACTTTTCCTCCTCGTGCCCTCCAACTTCCCGGGACCCCCGGCACCTGCCCCGGCTCCATCCGGCCCTCCCTCCGCCGGGAATGAGGCGGGAGGGGGAGTCCGGGCCCGATCCCGCCGCCTCCCCCCACCCCCCACCCGAGCCCGGCCGGCCCGGCCCCCGGGGCTGGACGCTCAAGGCCACCCGGGCTGGCCCGGCCTCCCTGCACTCGCCGGCCCCGTACAGGCTGCGGGGGCACGGCTCCTCCTCCGTGGCAGGAGGCACCCCGGCCCTCCCCGCTTCAGCCCCCTGCCGGTCCTCCGATGCCCTCGGGCCGCCCCCGGCGGGAGGAGGCCGGAACTGGGCCCCGGACGGGCCGCCTCACCTGCGCCGTGGCCGCGCTCCGGGGGCTCCCGGCGGGCTCCGCAGCGGCGGCTGAGGCCCGGCCTGGGCCCGGGGCGCGCCCCCCTGCGCCGGGGCCTCGGCCTCCGCCTCCGCGGCCTCCACGGCCTCCGCCTCAGCAGCAGCGGCAGCCGCGGCGGCCATTCATTGTGGGCCAGGCCGCCCCAGCCGAGCGCCGAGCGAGCGCAAGCCGCGCCGCCGTCGCAGCCCGGCCGGGGGAGGAGCGGCCGCCGCCCCGCCCACTCGCCGCCGGCCACGCCCCCTAGGCGTGGCCAGCCGAGCTCCGAGAACGCCGCTCCTTCCCAGCTCCGTCTCCTCCTCCTCCTCCCTGCGCGCCTCCGAGGGTCCTCAGATCTGCAAATTGGTTCGAATCCGGCCTGGCGCCGCGCGACCTCGGACAAATCACTCTGCCTTTCTGACCTTTCGTATCTTGCGAAACGAAAACAATAAAGACCGCTGTGTGTTCCGCCAGGCACTGTTTGAGGCTCTCTTCATGGAAATGAGCTCTTGCAGAGAGATGAGGGACCGTGCTCAAGATCACAGAGCGAGAAAGTGGTGGCGGCTGCCAGGATTGAAACCCAGGTTCCAAAAAAAAAATCGACCATAATAAGCTAAAATTTGTACGATGCTCACACGGTGCCAGGTTCCGTTAGCATTTGCCCTTCACTAACTCGCTTAATTCTCACCGGGACCCAATCACGATCGCTAAATGTTCTGCCCGTTTTGCAAATGTGGAAAACTTAGGCCGAGTGCAGAACACGTGGCAAAGTGAGCAGGAATCCAGGCAGCTGGGACCGGGATGGCTCCCCTACCGCCCTACACGGGTGAAAACTTTCTCAGGGCTTATTTGCAGACATTCTGTAGTTTTCTCTTTGCTCTACGTTGGAAACGGAGGTGCTTATTTAACAGCTAAGGAAAGTGAGGCCAGAGAGTTTAGTATAAAGTTTGCCGGAGCGTGCGGGGACCCTGGGATTCGAACCCACTATATCCTATTCCACAGCCTAAGCTTTTACCAACAGAGCGTACACAGCACCCAATACCCTGGAGACAAGCAACAGGTGTCGGGCTGCTCTATTATCGCCCATTTTCTAAGCCACAACCTCCTCGCTCCCAGGAAGCCAGTGTCATTAAGAACACCCACGCAGCACATTTCAGCGCGCTTCCTTTTCTGCGGAACATTTTGATCCCTGCCGCCCACCGTAGGTGGCAACGCTGGTTGGCTGGTTCCGATCACGTGACTTGCCCTCGCACCGTGCCAAGATGGCGGCGCCCAGGTCCTAACCTGGGGAACGTGTACCGAAATTAACTCGGTTCTCAGCGCCGCAGTTGAAGGTAAGGAAGGCGTAGGCGGTGCGAGGAAGGATCCGGACTGTGGACGGGCCCGCTTAAGGGCTTCTGCTTCGCTCGGCAGGAACCATTCCCCGTCCCACCCCCGAAAACGGAGTCTACCGAGGTCTCAGTGTCTCCGCAGCCCCTACTTTGTAGATGTGTGGGCCACCCCAGCGCCGGAAGGCTGCTCTCTGAGCGTCTCTCTGTGCTTTTCCAGCTCCGTGCACCAGGTGTGGCGGGCAGAGGCGTCAGCGGATGTCCCATGGGAGGATTGGTGCTGTGGCTGAGTTTCACTCTCCGCTCTGCTCGCAGACTCTGTAGAGCCCGCTTCATGGAGGGGCATCGCCAAGGGCCGCCGAGTCCAGCCGCGATGGAGAACGGCACCGAGCCCCGCACAGAAGAGCGCCCCCCTGAGGCCCAGGAAACAACAGTCGCAGAGGGGGCTGCCAGGATCGCCTTCCCCAGCGCCAACGAGGTCTTCTACAACCCCGTACAGGAGTTCAACCGGGACCTGACGTGAGCAGGGGGTCGGGGTGGGCGGTATCAGTCCGGCAGAGCGTAGCCGGCCAGTGAGGATGGGGTGCTATGAGCTGATCCGCCGTCTCCCGCCAGGTGCGCTGTGATCACCGAGTTTGCGCGCCTTCAGCTTGGGGCCAAAGGAATCCAAAGTGAGTGGAGACCCAGACTTGCTGGTGGGAAGAGGGCGTTCCCAGAGATCTCTCTGCCGGCCTGTCCCCAGGGTGCTCTCAGGGAATATTTGCTTACATCTTCTCGGGGTGGGGGTAGGGGTGCGGGGCTGAAGACCCCCTAATTTGGGGCTTCTGGGTGATTGTGCAGTCAAGGTACCAGGGGAGAAAGATGTGCAAAAGGTGGTTGTGGACTTATCGGAGCGAGAGGAGGAAAAGACCGAACCGGAAGACGGCGAAAACCTGGCCCCAGGAGACCAACCTCGAACGGCTGCTGTGGGGGAGATCTGTGAGGTGACCCCTGAGCCGAGCAAGGAGCAGCCCTGGAAACCAAGGGCGGGGGCTCCTGGAGGGGGAGAGCTCTGGGACGCGGGGCCTGGGCAAGGACCGAAGGGGTAACAGATGCGAGAGGAAACCCTCTGCTTCCTCCTCCAGGGAGGCCTACGGGTACTCGAGGGCCTTGCCGCTTCCGGCTTGCGCTCTATCCGCTTCGCCCGGGAGGTGCCCGGGCTCCAATCGGTGCTTGCCAATGACGCCTCTGCCCGGGCTGTGGATCTGATTCGCCGGAATGTGCAGCTCAATGATGTGGGCCACCTGGTACAACCCAGCCAGGCAGACGCCCGGTAGGTTCTGGGGAGCACAGCTTGGCAGCTGGGACACACACTGTAGAGTGAGGCCGCCTGGGGACCCATCTGGACACAGCCACATTTCTGCTCAGTGATCCTGAGCCTGTCTCCTTGTCTGTCAACCGAGAAAGTTTTACAGCGGTCGCTGTGGTGAGAAGGGAGAGGAGAGAGAAAGGTCTTCCATCTGCTGGTTCACTCCCCAAATGTCCACAACAGCCAGGGCTATGACCAGAGGGAAGCCAGGAGCCAGGAGTGCCATCCTTGTCTCCCACGTGGGTGGCAAGGGCCAAGTTCTCCGGCCGTCTTCTGTCACTTGTGCAGATGCATTAGCAGAGAGTTGGATGGGAAATGGGGCGCCCAGGACACCCAATGGGCACTCTGATGTTCGATGCCAGCACCGCATAACCAACTGCACCACAGCGCCGGCCGCTGGAGGCACGTTCTGAGAAATGTGCCTTTACCAATTGCAGTGTGGTGCAAATGTCATAGTGTCTGTATTTGACCTAAGATGGTTCACTCCCCAAATGTCCGCAATGGCCAGAGCTGAGCTGATCTGAAGCCAGGAGCCAGGAGCTTCTTCCAGGTCTCCCACGCGGGTACAGGGGCCCAAGGACTTGGGCCATCTTCCACTGCTTTCCTAGGCCACAGCAGAGAGCTGGATCAGAAGTGGAGCAGCCGGGACTCGAACCGGTGCCCATATCGGATGCCAGCGCTTCAGGCCAGGGCTTTAACCCACTGTGCCATAGTGCCAGCCCCTAAGATGGTTCTAATGTTTGTAGACCAGAGTCTTATGGGACCACCGCTGATAGTCACAGTCCGTGGCCTTTGCGAGACTTGACAGCTATAGCCTGTGAGACCACAGCCTAACTTTTATTATTTTTTTAATATTTATTTTATTTCTTTGATGTAGTTACGGGGAGAGAGAGAGAGAGGGAGAGAGAGAGGTCTTCCATCTGCTGGTTCACTCCCCAAATGGCTGCAATGGTCAGAGCTAACCTGACCCGAAGCCAGGAGCCAGGAGCTTCTTCTGGGTCTCCCATGTACGTGCAGGGGCCCAAGCACTTGGGCCATCTTCTACTGCTTTCCCAGGCCACAGCAGAGAGCTGGATGGGAAGTGGAGCAGCCGGGACTTGAACCAGCTCTCACAGGGGACGCCAGCATCGCAGGTGACAGCTTTACCTCTGCGCCAGAGGCCGGCTCCAAATGCACTAATACATCTCAGAAACCACGGACACAGTGCCAGGTGGGCGGAGCTGCCCCTCAGCACCCCCGTGGGAGGGGTAGCAGCACCGGCCCTCGTGTGTGATAGCGCGATGTTTGCCTGGAAGCCACGCGCACTGTGGCAGCATTGCAGGGCAGCAGGTTAAGTAAGCCCCGGCCTGTGACACCTGCATCCTACAGAAGCGCTGGTTCAAATCCTGGCTGCTCTGCTTCTGATCCTGCTCCCTACGAATGCGGTTGCACCTAGGAGAGCAGCAGGTGAAGGGCCCCCCAAAAAAATGCTTGGGCCCCTGCCATCCACGAGGGAGACCCAGATGAAGCTCCAGGCTCCTGGCTTGAGCCTGGCACAGCCCTGGGTGTTGGGGCCATTTGGGGAGTGAACCAGGGGATGGAAGATCTCTCTCTCTCTCTCTCTCTCCTCTCTCTCTCTCTCCTCCCTCTCTCTCTTCTCCTCTCTAAAGGCTCATCCTCCTGTGTAGACTTTCCCCCTGTCTTTAGAGAGCTACAGTGTCCATAGCCTCCAAATAGCTGCTACATTGTAAACCCACAGATGCGGGGGTCGGGTGCTGGCTACTAGCAGTGTCCATTACTACAGATGGGTAGACTGAGGCCTGGGCCTGGGCAGGCCGCACACCCCGCGCGTGGAAGGAACGGGACAGGGCCCTGGGTGGGAGGCTGAGGACCCAGCCCCATGGCCCCCATCCCACTCCCCGCCAGGATGCTGATGTACCAGCACCAGAAAGTGGCAGAGCGGTTTGACGTCATTGACCTGGACCCCTACGGCAGCCCCGCCTCCTTCCTGGACGCCGCCGTGCAGGCTGTGAGTGAAGGAGGTGAGGCCGCCGGGGGCCCCAGGACTGGGGGGCGGGGGGCACAGGGCACGGCACAGAGCAGGTGCGCGCATGCGCTGCTCACCGGGCCTCACGACCCCACCCCTCTCTCTCTCGCTCCCCCTGCCACCGCCACCGCCAGGGCTGCTGTGCGTGACCTGCACGGACATGGCGGTGCTGGCCGGGAACAGCGGCGAGACCTGCTACAGCAAGTACGGGGCCATGGCCCTCAAGAGCCGGGCCTGCCACGAAATGGTGAGGGGGCCGTCCCGGACACCCCCGGGGAGATCAAGGGCAAGGGTAGGGCGCCCGGCCTGCTCAGCTTCCTTCATCCAACCCAGATACTTGCGCCCGCGGGCAGTTTGCAGCAAGTGGCTACGTTGTTGGTGGTGGGATTCTGGATGGACTGGAACAGCGTTTCCAAACTGGCTGAATTGCTTTGGAAAGGGCCCGGGAACCTAGCTTGGCTTGGGGGAGGGGGTGGCGCCTCCGAGCCTCAGTGTTTTGCATCCGTAAAATGGGCACAGGCCGTGGCCGCAGCTCTGCCGAGCCAGGGGCTTGGGGCGAGGAAGAGAGCCCTGTGCGCCCGCCCCCACCTTCTTTCCCCGGCTAGGCAGCCCCACCCAGCGCTCCCACTTCCTGCGCACACAGAGCCGTGGGTCCTCACCACACAGGGGCCCCCAGTCCACCAGGGTGCACCCCCAGCCTGCCCGCTCCTCCCCCTCCGTCACTCGGCGACCCCCGCAGAGCCACTGAAGACACAGGCTGGGAACTTGCTGGGCCGCAGCGGCCCCGGGTGGGCTGGAGGCTGGGCCGCTGCGGCTCCCCCGGGACGGAGGGCCTCACCCCGCCCCGCGCTGTCCCCAGGCCCTGCGCATCGTGCTGCACAGCCTGGACCTCCGGGCCAACTGCTACCAGCGCTACGTGGTGCCGCTGCTCAGCCTCAGCGCCGACTTCTACGTGCGCGTGTTCGTGCGCGTGTTCACGGGCCAGGCCAAGGTCAAGGCCTCGGCCAGGTCAGCGGGGGGGGGGGGGGGGGGGCTTGGGAGGGACGAGGCTCCCCCCCCACACACCCAGGGTTCCCGAGCAGGATGGGGTGGCTGAGCCAGCCTGAGGAAGGAACCCGCCTCCACCATGTACCCCCCGCCCCGCCCCGTCACAGCAAGCAGGCGCTGGTGTTCCAGTGTGTGGGGTGCGGGGCCTTCTACCTTCAGCGCCTCGGCAAAGCAGCGGAGGCCCCCGGCGGCCGGTGAGCGCGGGCACCAGGGAGGGAGGTGAAGGGGGCGCCGCAGGGTGGCTCGCCCGTCTCACTTCACCCCTTTCGCCTCGGGAGGGTCAAGTTCTCTGCAGCTTGCGGACCCCCCGTGGCCCCCGAATGTGAGCACTGTGGGCAGCGACACCAGGTAGGGCGGGGCCGGGCGGTTGGGGAGGGCGGCGCGCCCCCTGCCACGCACCCAGCTCGGCCCACAGCCCCCTACTTGGGCCTGCAGCTCGGGGGCCCCTTGTGGGCAGAGCCCATCCACGACCTGGACTTCGTGGGCCGTGTCCTGGAGGCCGTGAGCGCCAACCCCAGCCGCTTCCACACCTCGGAGCGGATCCGGGGTGTGCTGAGCGTCGTGAGCGAGGTGGGGTCGGCCCCGCCCACATGCCAGGCCCTGCCCACCATGCCCGGCCATGCCCATGGGCACCCGTTAATGCCTGCCACGCCCTGTCCCGCCCATGTGTGCCTGGCCACGCCTACCATGCCATGCCCTTCCAGGCCATGCCCATGTGCACCCAGCCACTCCCACCCTGCCTGCCACACCCTGTCCCACCCTTGGGCACCCGGCCACGCCCACCACGCCACGCCCCACCCAGTGCTGCCCATATGTGCCACGCCCTTCCTGGCCATGCCCATGTGTGCCCGGCCACGCCTACCATGTGCACCCAGCCACTCCCACCCTGCCTGTCGCGCCCCCGCCCCTGGCGCCCAGCCACGCCCACTCCCCTCCCGCAGGAGCTCCCGGATGTGCCGCTGTACTACACGCTGGACCAGCTGAGCAGCACGATCCGCTGCAGCACGCCCAGCCTCCTGCAGCTGCGGTGAGGGGCCTGGGTGGGCGTCTCCCCTCCCCCCTCCCCAACACACACACACACACACAGCCCCTCACGTCCCCGCCGGCTCCGCAGGTCCGCCCTCCTCCACGCTGGCTTCCGAGTCTCGCTCTCCCACGCCTGTAAGAACGCCGTGAAGACAGACGCCCCGGCCTCGGCCGTCTGGGACATCATGCGCTGCTGGGTGAGGGTGGGGCGCCCGGAGTCCCCCCCCCCCCGCCAAGCCCCCTGGCCCAGCAGCCAGCCCCTGACCCCTGACCCCGCCCCCAGGAGAAGGAGTGCCCGGTGAAACGGGAGCGGCTGTCGGAAACCAGCCCCGCCTGGCGCATTCTCAGCGTGGAGCCCAAGTATGGACGCGCGCGAGGGAGGGGCCGGGGAGACCACAGGCACCTTCCCCCGGGGGCCACGCGTGCCTTCTCCCCACCTTCCGCCCCGTTCCCAGCCCCTCGCCAGGGTGCGACTGCCCGCTGCCTAGACCCCTCCCGCCTCGCTCACACTCCAGGGTCCAGTCTACCCCAGGGCCTTTGCTTGTGCTGTCCCCCCGCCCCACTCACCCCCAGGACTCCAGGAAGCCTGCCTTGACTGCCGTTAAAGCAGCAGAGTTCTCAGGCACGTGGCCATCGAGTTTTGAAAAAGTCGGTGCCATGAAGGGGTCGAACCCCCCCCACTCCACCCTTGGGCCCATGGCCTCCATGGGTGGTCCGGGCACCCCCGGGGGGCAACCGCTGCCCCTCACCCTCCTCCCCTCCCCCCACCACGGGCCCAGGCTGCAGGCAAACTTCACCGTCCGCGAGGACGCCAACCCCAGCTCCCGCCAGCGAGGACTCAAACGCTTCCAGGCCAACCCGGAGGCCAACTGGGGTCCCCGGCCACGCGCCCGGCCTGGGTGAGCGGCAGAGCCCCGGCCCCCCTTCCAGGGGTGGGGTTTGGGGTGGGAGGGGGATGAGGCTGAGCCGGATTGGGGGTCCCCTGTCTCCCGCACAGGAGCAAGGCGGCGGGGGAAGCTATGCAGGAGAGACGCAGGCTGTGCCAGAATAAACGGAAGGAACCGGCCGAGGACCCCGCCCAGCACGCCGCCCGGCTCAAAGCCTTCCCTTGCAAGAGGTTTAAGGAGGTGAGGCAAATGCTGGGGAGTGAGCTGCCCGTCCAGGCCGGAACCCAAGGGCCGAAGCTCACGCCCAGTGTCTCCCCACCAGGGCACCTGTTCACGTGGGGACCAGTGCTGCTATTCCCACAGCCCCCCGAGGACCACGCCTGCAGCTTCTGGGGGTGCCGCCCCCACCCGGTGTCCAGAGGCCCCCAGCCAGGACCCACCTTGCTCCGGGGCCGCCACGGGGCCCGGTGTAGACTGAGCCAATAAATAAAGTGACGTCACCTCCTGGCTATCTGTCATTACTATTCTAGGGGAGGTTGGGTGCTGTGCCTACGGGCCACCCTGGGGTGGGGGGCGCTCCGGGAGCCGATGATCCGTCTGTCCGTCCGTCCGTCCATCCATCCATCCATCCATACCAGGACACTCAGCCATTCATGGGCCGGCGCCGGTAGTTCTCGATGCGGCCACTAGGCGGCAGCCGAGCGCTCGTGCCCACCGGGTTTCTGCCCCTCTTCCCCACCACTGGGTCCCCTGACCGCGCGCGCTCCCGAGCCTGCACGCCAGCCACGATGGAGGTAGTTCCCCACCCCCGCCGCAGGCCGCCGCCTGGTTTCTTTGGCCCTGCTCTCCCGCGGACTGCAAGTGGCGGAAGCCGGACCGGAACCAGGCGCCCTGTGCATCCGCTGTAGACCAGGTGCTTCCTGCTCTGCAGCCCGGAGAGGAGGGTGCGCCTGGCCCAGGGGCCCGGCTGCCCAGACACCCAGCCAGGGGGAGCCTCCAGCCCCCCAGTGAATGGGAGAAGCCTGCCCGGGACGGGGACTTGGCCACGTGCATCTCCACTTGTAACGCGTCAAAGCTGCAGGAGCGGCAGAGTTAACACAGCTGCTTGAGACTTTAGCTCTGCTGACCCCGGAGACCAGCAGTGGGGTGGTTCCTTACGGGGGTCCTTGGCTTCCGGGGAGCCTGCTGGGTTCCTTCAGCCACCCATTTCCGGGCACGTGACTGACTGATGGCAGTGCAGGGCATGGGCGATGAGGGTCAGTGGTGTGTCTGGGGCAGAACCCCCTCCTATGTGTGTGTGGTGGTGGTGGAGGTGGGGTATCAGGCCCCTGCAGGACCTCTGTCTGCCCGCCCCCCCATGAAGTGGCCCTGAGCGATGTGTGATGAGCACAAGAGACCATCAAGCTGGGGTGGGGGAGGGTGTCGATCCTGCGAGCCAGAGCCCCAGAACCCCGGGGGACTCTGTCCTGTGAGACTTGGGCATGGAAACCTGGCACGCATACGGAGCTCCCACTCCATTCCTCCCCCCCCCGCCCGCCCGCCAGGCCCAGGACACCTGGCCAGGCTGGACACCCGACCCGGGGCCAGGCTGTGCAAACCGGCCCCCCTCGGGTGCCCCACTGCAGGGTGGGGGTGGAGGAGAGGCTGGGAGGGGCTCCGCAGAAAAGAGGAACCAGGTGGGGGAGGGGGAGGAAGAGCTGGCGGCCCCCTGGGTCACGAGGCCCCATTGGGGCCGGAAAGGACCCTACCCCACCCCCATCAGCGCGGACATTGTTCGAAGTCAGAGGGCAGCCCCAGCTGCCCCCAGGAGGCTGTGGCGACCCTGCCTCAGTTTCCCCCCACGTGCATCGGGTGTCCGTCTCTCCCTGCCTGTGCCCCGCGGCCTCCCGGGGTGGGGGGGAGCAGAAGGTGAGGCCGTGAGTGAGGGGGTGAGGGCCTGAGTTCTGCCCACGCCGGCCCCGGGGGGCGGAGCCGGGAGGCCCGCGCTGGGAGATCCCCGCCCGCCGGTTTCCTCCGGGGTCAGCCCGGCTCCTTATCAGGCGCGGCCAGGCGACCAAGCCCTTATCTGCGCCGGCCCAGCATCCTCTGGCCGCTGGGCCCGGGGTGAGAGGGAGGAAACCGGGCCGCCGGAGGGGGGCGGGGACAGGGCGGGCCCCGCCGCTGGGAGCTGCTCACTTTCCCTCCGCGGGGGACCCACGCCGCCGTCCCCGGGCCCCTGGGAGCCCGGGAGGAGGCCGGCGTGGAGGGGTGGGGGTGGGGGCCCCGACGGGGCGGCCCGGAGCACAGAGCCCAGCCGGGGAGCAGGAGGAGGCCACAGGAAGCTGCATCTTGGCCTAGGCTGCAGCTCTGCCTGACCGGACAGCAGCGCGGGGGCACCCACCAGGCTGCAGGACCGGCGCTGGGGTAAGAGGGGAACCGACCTGAAAGGTTCAGGATCCTGAACCGGGGATCCTGCCTTCATTCATTCATTCATGCATGCATGCATGCATTCACCCACGGGGCCCACGCAGTGAGGGCAGACAGGGGCAGGGAGTCTCACAAAAACCTCACGGGGACACCCCGGGCCCTGTGGTGCCAAGAGGTGGCAGGGGTTCACAACCATGGGGGGTGGGGGTGGCAGTGGGGTACTCAGAGGGAGGCTGGGGGCGAGATGGGGTTCTGGAGTCCCGGTGTGAGCAGTGAGGTCCTACCTGCTGGGTTAAGGGGGTCGTTTTCTGCGGGAGGTTGGGGGGGTCCCTGTGGGGGAGGGGCAGGGGGTACAGTCAGGGGAAGGTCAGAGGTCACGGCATCAATGGTGGGGCTTGCTGCGGGTTGCAGGAGAGAGGGCGCCCTCTCCCCATGGGCTAGCTAAGCAGGTGGGTGGTGGGTGGCCCTTTTTCCCAGTGGCTTCCTGCCCTCCCTGCCCGCAGGTACACACCCCGCCCCGGGGTCCATGTGCCCGCCCCAGGCCCAGGCAGAGGTGGGGCCCACCATGACTGAGAAGGCAGAACTGGTGTGTGCCCCCAGCCCAGCGCCCGTCGTGTCCCCCAAGTCTACCTCGCCTGGGCACCCGCGGGCGGAGGACGTGGGCCGCCGAGGCTCCTCGCCCCCTAGGCTGCCCCCTGGTGTGCCGGTGATCAGCCTGGGTCACACCAGGCCCCCGGGGACAGCCATGCCCCCCGCGGAACTCAGCACCCTGCCACTGCCACTGCTGCAGCTCTCTCCCCTGGGAACAGCCCCTCCCACCCTGGCCCTGCACTATCACCCTCACCCCTTCCTCAACAGGTCAGTGGGGGCAGCCGGGGGGCTGGGCGGGACTTGGGGACCAGGGTCGCGCCCGCACAAGGCACTAGTGACCTGGGACTGCCTTCCAGTGTCTACATTGGGCCGGCAGGACCTTTTGCTCTTTTCCGGAACAGTCGGCTCAAGCGGAGACCGAGCCACTGTGAGCTGGACCTCGCTGACGGTGAGTGTGGGTTTGCGTGGGTTGCGTGTCCGCTTGCGGGTGTACCCAAGGAGTAGTGGCCGCCTCCGCACTGGAGCCCACGTGGGTGCTGGACAGAGGACAGCCCGCCCACAGAGGGAGGTTACACCCAGGTGCAAGCCACACCCCTCCCCCTAGCCAGTCCTGTGCAGCCCACTGCCACCCAACATGAGGCAAACCTTTCCCCTGGGAACAAAATATGAAACAGCATGGCACCAGTGGGCTCAGGAGCCACCAAAAAAAAAAAAAAAATGGGACAGGTTTCAATGCACCGCTGATGTCACATGGGAGGCCACCGCACCACCAGCCACAACCATACAGCCAAGGTCACAGTCAGCCACAGCCACACACTGGGGCACACTCAAGGTGACAACCGCAGCACACACAGCGGTCCCCTAGTGATGCTGGGCCACCGGCCAGAGCTGTGGGCAGGCCACTGGGGTCCAAAGAGTGGGTGTGTCATGTCTGGGGTTCATGGGAACCCACGTGGATCCCGCAGGTGGAGTAAGCCCCAGCCCACCGCCCGGGGGGGGGGGGGGGTTAGCGGGCCCCAGGAAGGTGCCTGCTCGCTGAGCGCAGGAGGAGAGGTGCCCTCCGGGTCCCCCTGCCTGATCCCCACGGGGCCAACCCCGCCCGTGTCTGTCCGCAGGGCAGCAGCCCCAGAAGATGGCCCGGCGTGTGTTCACCAACAGCCGCGAGCGCTGGCGGCAGCAGAACGTTAACGGCGCCTTCGCCGAGCTCAGGAAACTGCTGCCGACTCACCCGCCCGACCGGAAGCTGAGCAAAAACGAGGTGCTGCGCCTCGCCATGAAATACATCGGCTTCCTGGTGCGGCTGCTGCGGGACCAGGCGACCTCGCTGGCCGCGGCTCCCGCCCCGCCCGGGCCCCGCAAACGGGCTGCGCATCGAAGCGTGGACGACGGCGCCCGCCGGGGCTCCGGACGCAGAGCCGCCGAGGCAGCTGCGCGCTCGCAGCCCGCGCCCACGGCTGACCTCGACGGCAGCCCCGGGGCGGCGGCCCGACCCATCAAGATGGAGCAAGCGGCTTTGAGCCCCGAGGTGCGGTGACCCCGCACGGCAGCAGCGGCGGCGCCTCTGAGTCGGCGGGCACTGGGGGACTCGGCCCACGGCCATCGCTCAGGAATAAACACCCTCAAAGAGAGAAGGGGCCGGTGAGGACGTGCCGGATAGGGAGACTCTGGGGAGGGGGGGTTCTGGAAGGGGACCCTGAAGACATTTAAAAAAAAAAAAGCAAAAACAAAACCACGCACTGCCCGCTGGAAGTGGCCTTGCCCGTGTCCCTTTCGCCAAGGTCCAGGAACCAACAACTAGCGGTCATCGGACCCATTGCCCCCGAGCTGGGAGTCCACTGCGGGGAGAGGCAGGGCCGGGGAGTCGTCGCTCTTGTCGTTGGCGCCCCCTCGCGGAGTCCCGGGAGACACACGCCCCCCACCCCAGCCCTGGACGGCGTCTTGCTGCGCGCGTGTGGAGAGCGCGCTGCGCACGGGGAGACCCACCCCGCCGCCCCCGGCCCCGGCCCCGGCCCCGGCCCCGGCCCCTGCCCCGGACTCCCGGTCCCGACGGCGTCAGCGAAGGCTCAGGCGCTGTTGCTTTTGTTTGTCTTTATTTCTTTATTTCACATACACATTAGCCATTCAATGGAGAAGCCGGAGAGTCAGGCAAAGATGGTATAACCGTAGCGCAGTGACGGGGCGGGGCGGGGCGGGGCGGGGCGGGGACAGACGGGCTGGCTGCCTACTTGCATTCCGCTAGGACACTGAAACCCAGAAAACAAAACAGACAGTAAACTACCCTTGTTTCTTATGTATCTCAGTGCAGAGACGGGGGGACTGGGGGCGGCAGGGGGTGGAAGGCAGAGAGAGAGAGAGAGAGAGAGAGAGAGAGAGGGGAGACCAGGCTGAAGGAGGAGGAGCCAGGGACGGGGGCGCTAAGGGGAAGCACACCAAATCCATTAGTACTATATATAGAGATACTCGTATATACTGCGTTTCTTAGCCTAAGAAGAAACTTGTTTGACGGGACGGGCGGCCTTTGCGGTCCGCGATGCTGGTGTTGGTCGGGCGCACGGATCTCCCGGGAGAGGCCGAGGCGGGGCTGGCCCAGGCTGGCTTGCTGGGGTGGGGTGGGGGGCGCCCCGAGGGTGGGGAGGGGGTGGGGGAGCAGAGGCGGGGCTGAGGAGCCCCTCGGGCTGTCGATCAGGGGACGAAAGTTGTGACCTTTATTGCTCCTTTTTTCTCTCGTGTGTGTGTGTGTGTGTGTGTGTGTGTGTGTAGGTTTGGAGGATGGGGGGCTGTCCGTTCAGCACGGTCGGGGTTCGAGTGGGGGAGAGTGTGTGTGTGTGTGTGTGGTGGGTGTCGTCTGAGCCACCCGGCCCCTCTGGGACCCAGAGCGCAGCGTCCGCTCCGCCAGCACGGGGGTGAGAACAAGGCACTAGGTCGGCCGGCCAGCGCGGGGGGCGGGTGTGTAAGGCAGTCGACGGGGCTGGTCGCGGAGGGTGGGGCGGGGCTGTGTGCGTGCGTGCGTGCGGGCGCGGGCCTGTCCCGGAGCGTGGAGCCTTCCCCCGTGCCCCCCGGAGGGCGCCGGGGACTGGAGGGATGCTGTTGAGTGTTGTTGGTGGGGGGCGCCGGGGACGGGGGAGCTGGGGGGAGGGGAAAGGACCAACTTGCTAGCGCGCTCCTGGGAATGCTGGTGACGGTCAAGTTGGCGTCTGGCTCAAAGAAGGGCGCTCGGGGGCGGGGAGGGGGGGACGTTTGTTCGTTGGCATTGACCTCTGCGGGGGGGAGGGGCCGGGACCCCCCGCCGCGCCCCTGTGCCCGGGCAGGGAGGGGGCGAGGAGGGGGCGCTGGGCCCTGGGGAGGGGGCGCCCCGGGGAGACCCGCGGCCGGAGCAGCCCCAGCCGCCGGGCGCTTGCCGCTGTCCCGTTCCGTTAAACTCAACAAAGAAGGGATATGCGTGTTCCTAACAAGTGCAGGATATTTGATTCATAAACTTATGTATAATAGTTTGTGGGTTTTTTTTAAACGTACTTTTATAATGTTAAGCACCAGGGTTTTTTATGTTTAATTATTTTAAAAATAATTTTTCTCTCGTCCTTTTCCTTTTTTTTTTTTTTTTTTGATCTGTGGTGGTTTTTAATATGTCGAGGTGGTTTTTAAAAAAATTTTTTTGTAACTCTGAAATGTTGAATGTTTCCTTCAGCCCTCCCACCGAAACTGAGAACGAAACGACGAAACAAATAAAAACCCCAGATCATTCTCGTCAACGCAAGAAAACGACTTTAAAAAAAAAGTGAAAACGAACAAAAAAAAATAATAAAAGGAAGAAACACTCAGCTTTCGTTGTCCCCACGCAGGGCGGGGGACAGGCCTAGTTCTTTTAGCGTCCCCAGAGCCGCGAGGACGTTACAACAAAAATAGAATGTTTTTTTTTTCTTTTTTCTTAATCTCTTAACATACAAAGATAGGAAAACTCTCTGACACATTGCACTTGATTCAATGAAAACAAAAAGTCCATTTCCCCCATATATATTTTTGTGGGTTTTTTTCCCCTCTCCTAAAACGTCCCCACGTCGGGTGCCCTCGCTGCCCCCTCAACGACACTCGGGAAAGGGGGCGGCCCACGCCCCCCACCCCAGCCCTTCCGGGCGGCCCCCGCCGGGCGCGCTCCAGCCCGGGCCCAGCTGGCCTGCAGCTTCCGACCTCGCTCGGGCGGGTGCCCCGCACACCCCGGCTCCCCGCAGGCTCGCGGCGCCCCGGGGGGCTCCAATTATCTTGGAGGGAAGGGGCACGGGCCCGCGCGCACGCGCGCGCACGGCCGGGCAGGAGAGCCCTCCGCTTCGCTCTCAGCTCTGACCCTGTTTAGCCACAACCCAACTGAAAAATCATTGCACTCTGACCGTGCAGTCACGCCCGGCCCACCCGGCCCACCCCCCACACCCCCACCCCGGGGAGGCTCCCGAAGGATCCGCCCCCCCTGCCCCTTAGTTCTGGGGTCCCCCTCAGCGCTGTAGCGCTGCCCAGGAGGGCTGGTGGAGGGCTTCGCTCCACTTCCATCAGAAGTCACCCCTGGGGCCAGCCACCTCGTGGCTTGCAGGTGGGGTGGAGGCACCCACCCCTGGCCCTTTGGCCCCCAGGTTAGGGCCGCCCTCCCCTCCCGCCCCCTGCTCGGAGCCGCAGCATCACAAGCTAGATTCACAATAAATAAAGCCCACAGCCCACCCCTACGTGGTGCAATGTTGGATTGACTTCCAGAGGGACCCTGACCTGTGCTTTATGTTTTCATAGAGTGGAGAGAGAGAGAGAGAGAGAGAGAGAGAGAGAGAGACCGACCGGACCAGGAAGGGGACTGGAGGGACGCATAGGAGAGAGTAAGGCACAGACAAGCCGGAGGGGCCAACCACACCCGGAGGGCGCTGGGCGTGCTCCTGCTCCCCTCCCTCCCAGGGGGGCTTCTCAAGACCCTCTGAACAGGCCCCCATCCCTTGGGGGGGGGGGGGAGGAAGGGCTAGGGGGAGAGCTACTTCCTGTGGTGTGTTTGCAAATTGTTCCCAAGTTGCTCAGATGGAAGAATCCCCAACTGCAACAGCGCGCAACACCCGGATGCTGACTGCCCACCCCTCAATGCGAAGACGTTACAGCTAAAATCCAGAGAGCGCTGGCTATGTGGGGGGTGGGGTGGGGGTGCGGGAGAAGGTGGGGAGGGGACGGAAAGCTCCAAAAAGAAGAAAAAAAACCACTTTTTGCAAAGGACGACACCCAACACCCTCCATAGGAACTGAAAAGTCGGCGCGCAGGACGCCTACCTAAGCCCAGGTGGCGGCTCCGCCCAACGCAGCGGCTGCCTGGTTCTCCTCGCTCCGCTCCGGGTGTGTGGGGGGGTCCCCTTTCTGCTCCGCTCCCGGGCCCGGCCCCCGCAGGGCTGTCAGCGTGAGGGGCACGGGCCGATGGGGGCGGAGCGAGGGCACCTACATGCAAGGCTGGGGTGGGGTGGGAGGCGACCCGGGGCCCGACTCCCCCTCCTCGCTCGTGGCAGCGGAGGTGGGGGGGGGGGGCTGTCCCAGGCTGGGCCGGGCCGTGGAGAACATTCTTTCTCCCATGGACTCTACGGAGAGCCCCGGGAACCGCCCTTGGGCTCAGAGCGGGGTGGCAGGACCACCCCTCGCCTCTGGGCTCATATAGCCAGCTCCAGGGGGCGCCCTTGCCCACCCGGGCGCCTCCCAGCCTGGATCAGCACCTGGTGTCAAGAAAGGGCCGGAGCCCAGGCCGGGAAAGGGGTGGGGTTGGAGGGGCGGAGTCTGGGGAGTTGGGGTCGGGGGGCGAGCCCACGGGTCTACACCCCATCATCCTTAGGAGCTGGTCCTCCGGACTCCTTGGGGGAGCTCCGGCCGAGCAGAGGGCGTGTGCTGGGGAGGGGTCCCCCTAGGAAGGGCGGGGGCGGGGGCCGGGCCCCTGCAGAACTGTGTGCTGGTTGCTTTGTTGGGGCTGGGGGATTGGGCTCCGTCCCCGGAGGGCCGGGGCGGGGGCGGGGAGGCAGTGCCGCCGCATCCTCGCTTCCTGTCCGCTGCGGGCAGAGTCCCGTTCGCGTGTTTCTCTCTGCTCGGCTGTTGGTGCACAGCTCCGCCGAGATCCTTCCGAGGGCTCTCCGAGGACTGGGGCTGCTTCTGGGGCCCGCGGGCGTCCCCGGGCTGGAGGAGAGAAGGGCTGAGTGGCTGACGACTCTTTAATTTTTGCTTTTCGGTGGGGCTGGGCTGGGCTGGGCTGTGGGGGATTTTTTTTTTCCATGTCTCAAAATTTCTTCTCCCCCCCTTTTGAGGAACCTCTTCATTTTGTTGTTTCTTTTTTTTTTTTTAAATCGATCTTATCAGAGGAACCAGGACTACAACGAGATCAAAAGGAAGGGGAAAAAAAAAAGGCAATATTGAGAACAGCCCAGGCAGGCTCCACCCACTCCCGCCGGCCCCCTCAAGGTCCAGGGCGCTCCAGGAGGAGGAAGCGCACCCCCCTCCTATGGGAATTCTCCCGACCCTGCCCACCCTCCCCGTGTTAGGGTCCAGCTGGCCTTCCCGTGGGCACTGTGCCCAGCGGGTGGGACCCCCGTGGCTGTCGCTGGCACAGCCCTGGGCCCTGGCCGTGTCTCCGACTGTTTGGGTTTTTGTGCGGGTCCTGGAGGGTGGGGAGAATGCTAGGCTGGGGCCTTTGTACCCAGAAGCGTTTAGGGAGTGGCGGGGTGGGGGGGGGCTGGCCTAGCTTCTTGCTACGTTTTCTTTCTGTCTCTTTGGATTAAAGGCAGAAATTCCCGTCTGTGCACCCCGCCAAAGTCCCACAGGCTGAAAGACGGGGGGGGGGAGGATGGGGAGGTGGAGGGGGCAACCACATGGCTTCAGTCCCTAGCAGCGCCAGGCTTGGGGGAGGGGCCGGAGCCCACCTCCTGCAATCTACCCTAGGCGCACCAGACGCCGGGGAAGAACCGCAGGTTCCCCGGGGTGTGTGTCTCTGTCTTCTCCCAGAACGCCAGCAGGGGGCACCACCTTCCCACAGACAGGGCTTTGTCTGGGAGCGCATACCCAGGGCAGAGGGAGAGGGGCTGGGCTGTTTGGCTCCTGCCCCACCTTGTGGCCAAAGGGTGTGTGGGGGGGTGGCTTCTCCAAGCAGGTGCACCTAGCGCTGCCCCTGAGGACGCAATGGAGACCTCTCCCTGGCCCTGAGTTGGAGGCTGACTTCCATATAGCATGCCGCAGGTACTGACTCATTCCTCCCTTGCCCCCAGGCCACACAGAAACCAGGCTCTGAGAGGGTGGGTGACCTGCCAGAGGCCACACAGCCCTCCCAGGACAGAAGCAGAACTCAAGCTCAAGCTGACAGTGAGGAATCCACAGCTGCTAACCGAGGCCGGAGGCTGTGCCTGGGGGCGACCCAGGGCTGCCACCAGGGCTGTTGGCGCTGGGGTGGGGCCTGAGGTGGCTACAGCCACACAGTGTCCTGAGAAACCGGAAAATTTCCCATCTTAAAAACACTGTCCATCAGTTTATGTCTGCAGGCGGGACCTGCCCCACTCTGGCCCCGCTGTGTGGCGGGGGTGCTGAGTTGGAGAATGGGCAGGGGCCTGGATCCCTGGGGACTTTGCTGCAATGGTGGCCACGCGCTCTGTCTGTCTGTCTGTCTGTCCAGGGCTGCTGCTAGTCCCCCAGTGGCTTCCAAGACCCTGGAAGCCGAGTAGGGTGACGGGCGGACTCCATTTTTCTGTTGTCAGTTTGACTTAAATTTGGTCGGGTGTGGCAGGTGGCCGCCACTCTGGACCGCGGTGGTGGTGGGGGATCTGGAACTGCCACAGAAAAAAGCTCTATGGCCTACCCCACAACGGGACAAGGACCACCCGCCAGACCTGCCCTCGCTTTGTGCGGTCCCCTCCAGCACCTGCCACGGGACCCAACCTCAGCCACTGACAAAGGGCAGCCGGAGAGCCAGGCCCAAGGCTTCACAGAACAGGGGGAAAGGGCCGGGGCGGCTGGATCTACTTGGGGGGCATGGCCAGGCCAGGAGCCAGCCTGGGTGAGGCGCCCCCGCCCTCCCCCAAAATCGGGCCTTGGGGTTTTCTGTGACTTGCTACCTTAGGGGAGACTACAGGGGAGCCTTGCACCATGGCTCCCACAGGTGTGGGGGGAGGCTATGGCTTTGGCTGTGACCAGGACAAATCATGGCAGGGCCCCAAGCCTGCCCCTTCAGGGTCCTCTGAGCTGCCGGGCGTGGGGACTGCGCCAGCTTGTAGAGGGGGGGCGGGCTGGCCCCCCCCAGGAGAGGAAGACCCCAGGGACAAAGGCAGCTTCAAGGGGGCTCCCCGGCACCCGCCTCGGGTCCCGGGAATGGGATCTGCTGCCAAGCCTGGAGCTGCCTTTTTTTTTTTGCTCACCCCTTCCTCCCCGCCTCCTGATTAAAACTAAGTAAAAAAGCGCTACCCAGGGAAAGACAAAATTGCTAAAATTCTCTTTTCTTCCCTCATTCTATTGTTCTCTCTCCATCTGGCGCTGGAGAGATCAGCTAAAGTCACTGGTTACTGTGGAAACCACCCCCCGACTGTAGCCCTGTGCCCGCACCGCGTCCGCCTGCCCCCCCAGGCCTGAGGGCTCCCCCCAGCCCCGGGCCCCAGACACACCTGCCTGCTTTGGGGACCTGGACCTGGGCCTGCACTCCTCTTGCCCACCTGGGCCCCCTGCCCTAGACTGGGGGGTGGGGAGGGACACAGTGGAGGTGAGAAGCTGTTTCCCCAACTTGCCTCAAACTCTGACTTGGCCCCAAAACATCCAAGTAAAAAGTGAGTGGGGGGGGGCGGGAGAGAAGGAGGTGAACGGGGAAGACTCTGCAGCCAGAGAGCCTCAGGCCCCAGCAGCCGTGGAGGCCCCGGAGGGAGGAAGGGAGGGAGGGAGGGAGGGAGGAAGGGAGGGAGCAGTGGAGCCCGCTGCCGGTGCCAGCCCAGAGCCAGGAGGGGCGGCCGCCTGCTGTCCCCTCCTCTGGTACCCCCTCCCGCCCACTGCCAGCAGAGCTCTCTGCCTCCCTGGCACAGAGCGGAGGGGGTGGCTCCAGCC
Organism: Oryctolagus cuniculus; assembly: GCF_964237555.1. Taxonomy (NCBI): domain Eukaryota; kingdom Metazoa; phylum Chordata; class Mammalia; order Lagomorpha; family Leporidae; genus Oryctolagus; species Oryctolagus cuniculus. The sequence continues at coordinate 62,511,824 of NC_091447.1, read as the reverse complement.
CCTGCTCGGAGCCATTGTTTTTCTTCTCAACACCCCCAAGTTCAAGTTCATCTGGGTGTTACATCATGTCTGGTTGCTCCTGGAAACCAGACGGGTCAGACGTGACTCTGGGGAAAGGGGGTGGAAGGCTGGAGGGGGCTGAAGTTCGCTTCCCCTCCCTGCCTTGCCGCTAGAGAGCTCTGGAGTTTGAAGTCTGACAAAGTTTTTTGGCTTTTTCTTTTTCTTTCTTTCCTTTTTTTTTTTTTTTTTTTTTTTTGGTATGTGTGTGTGTGTGTGTGTGTGTTTTTGAGGAAAGGAAAGGAAAGAAAGAAAAAGAAAAACCCTCAAACCACACACACACGAAAATTTCATCCACCAACTTTCTCTGGATGGGGGCCTCAGAGAGCGTGAACAAGACCGATTTCCCAGGGCCAAGGAAGCTTCCAGAGGGGGTGTTTTCGTGAAGCCGTGCAAGAGAAAAGACTTTTGCGTTCTTTTCCAAAGGCCCACGCTATGGACAAGGCAGGGTCCTCCCAGCACCATCTGAGGACCCCTGGCCGTGCGGGCTGCTCTCAGGGGGACAGGCAATTAGGGGACCCCACATGTGCACAGCCGGGGCCCCATCCTGGGACCTCCAGCAGGACTGAGGGTAGGCTGTGTCCTCCCGAGAAGCTGGGGTAACTCCAGTGGGGAATGGGAGTGGGGCTTAGGGGTGCGGGGAGGGGGGCGGGGGGCTCCAGCAGTCTGGCCTTCTCTCTAGCAGGACTCAGCCCGGGGCTCGGGGAGGGGCCTCCCCGGGGCTGCAGCCAGCCCTGCCTTGCCTTGCCCAAGGGCTCCAGAGCCTCTGGGCACACAGCCCACCAGGCCCCTCTGTCCCTCCTCCACTCCCTGCCCAGCCCACCCAAAGCCAGGAAGAGGGAGGGCCGGGCTGGGGCTTCCAGCCGGAGCTCAAGGGGCGGAGGGAAAGGGAAAAGGCAGATGGGGTCTTCCTCCTACAAGGGGCTCAAGCTTCCATCTTTGCTTCCACCAGGCCTGGCCCGGAGAAACTTGGTCCTAGGTCCTTGGCCGCTGTCCCCTGGGCTGTGCTGTCAGAGCTGATCAGCCAGGGAGCCTGGGGGTAGCCCGGGGGAGGCAGGCTCAGCTGGGTCTCCCTCCCAACAAAACGCACCCAGCCCCGCCTGCTCCTGGCTGTCCCCACCCCCAGTCCACCCCCTGACCGCGGCAGGTGTCCCACCTGAGACTGCTGTGGGATATTCAGAAAGTTGCCGTCCCGGGGTCCGATGCTGACAAACCGGTTGGCAGAGGAGGCGCCTGTCGTTGCGAATGCTGTGGAGAGCAGGGGAGAGAGGGAGAGACCCCATCAGGACGTGGGGCCCGCCTGGGCACTGCCCTTTGGGGCTGCTGAGAGAGGGAGAGACTGGGTTAGATTGTGCGCCCCTCCCCCGGGGGGGGGTTCAGGCGGGTTCGAGGAGGGCGGGCCAGGCTCCACGCCCTGCACACTCTCATCCACTCCCTGATGGGGAGCACACAGGCACCCCCCACTCCCTCCCAGCCTCAGCCACCCCCAACCCAGGCAGGTAGCAGGCAGGGGGAAGTTCACAGAGCCTGACGGAGGGGTCAGAGCTGGGCCCAGGAGGTGGCAAGGTTTAGATCCGTGACCTGTGACATTCTCTTCCTTGGACTGATACACTGGGTCCCAGAAACCTGGGACGGGCCAAGGCCACAGAGGAGGAGGCTGGAGACCCAGGGCCCAAGGGAACAAGTGAACCAAACACCCCAGCTTTTCTCCGGTTGCCTGGCTGGTGCCCTGCTAGACGAAGAGCCCTCCCCCCCACCTCCCCAACCCGGCACCCTGCAGGAAAGATGCCCCCCACCCAGAGGGGACAAGGGCGTGTCACGGGCATCTGAGAGGCCCACCTCTTGTCCCACACCGGACCTACCCAGGGAACCCTGTGCCCAGCAGCTTCTTCTTTTTCCAGAAGCCCCTCCCTACTGCCCGCAGCCCCTCCCCTCCCCTCCCCTGCCCACTTCAGTGACCATGACCATGACCTTGAGTCTTATGGCAGATGCAGGTGGGACGATGGCATGAAGAGTGCAAAAGAACTGAAACCATGAGGGAGGAGGAGTGGGGGGAGAGCGAGAGAGAACGAGAAAGAGCAAGAGAGCAAGAGAGCGCGCGGACGAGAACGGGGTTGAGATGGGCCACCTGCCTGCCCACCCGCCCTGCTGCACACCAGGCCTGGGGCCCTCCCAGCCCCCCAGAGCGCTGTCCGGCCCCCCACCCCATCCCCAGAGAGCACACGTCCTTGACCCTCAACCTCTCCTGTCCGTCACATCGGGGTCTACCTGGGGCCTCTGCATTCAGATTTGTCTTTCTTTTTCCTTTGATAAAACTTGTCATTGGTTTTAACGAAAAAAAAAAAAAAAGGAGAGAGAGAGAGAGAGAGAGAGAGAGAGAGAGATGAAGAAAGCAGAGGCCCAGAGCCCTCCTGTGTCTTTGGAGCATTCAACCTGGGAGAAGAAGGGGAGGGAAAAGTATGGGGAAAAGGTTAAAAAAAAAAAAAAAAAAAAGAGAGAAACAAGGAGAAACCGATGTGCGACTGAGGCGGGTCGGGGTGGGGGGCTGGCCTGCTGCGTCTTGGAGGCCCCAGAGCCTGAGAACAGAGGTGAAGTGGGGGCCAAGGCAAAAAGGGGATGGTGGTGGCGTCGCCTTGTGGTTACACTGAATTGGCCTGGTGTGTGTGTTGGGGTGGGGGGTGGGGGGGAGAGGGAACAACAAAACAATAAAAAAAAATCAAAAAAACCAAAACCAAAAAAAAAAAATGAAGATGATATGGCTGTGCCTCCCCGCCCCTCCCCCCTGTGCCAGCACCCCCAGAGAGGGGGGGGCCTGGCGCCCCCACATTGTGCTCTCCCTCCTCCCGTCCCCCAGAGGGGCCTGGTGGGGCGGTGGGGGGGCAGCCCTGCTGGGAGCAGCGGGCAGGGGGCAGGTGGGGCGCTGGCCGCTGTGTGAAGCCCAGGAGGCTGAGCTGGTTTTGGGGGGCGGGGGTAGGGAGGGGTCTGTGGCAGGAGTGGGGGGGTGATTTTTTTTTTTTTTTTTTTTGCATGGAGACTTGTGTGGCTGGTGGCCGGGGCTGGGGTGGGGGGCGGGGGAGGCCAGGCCGAGCGTGGCGGTTCGGTTTCATCGTCCACTTACAAGGCGACGGAGGAGTCAAGGCGGCGCCGTCTGGGGCAGTGCTGGTGGATTTGGAATCAGGCATAGGAAGGGGCACAGGTCTGGCCACTGGAGGCGGCGGCGGTAGCAAAAATGACCCCGGGACTTTGCCCTGGCTGCTACCGTTGGGCTGCGAACAACATAAATAGAGTGACGTATGAAGGCACATCCCACACAGACACAAGCTCCCCTGCGCGGCCACTCCGGAGCGCTGGGCGGGAGCTCCCGCTGGAAGGTGCAGGGCCGGTGGGGTCCTCGCCACTCCGGGCAGGGGGTGGGGGTGGAAGGTCTCCATTTGGTCTCTGTGGGGGGGGGGAGGTGTTTCTCTCTCTCTCTCTTTTTTTTTTTTTTTTTTTTGTCCTCTTTTTTGGGAGGAAGAAAGGGGGTGTTGGACGGATGGACAGACGAACAGTTTATTTCATAGCGTGCAAAAATGTGCCACTGAGCTGTAGGTACAGCTTCACCTCCAACTCTCGCTGCTGCGGCTCGCCCCACCATCCACCTGCCCACCTCCCTCCGTGGGCCCTTGGGCCGGGCTAGCTGCCCCAGCCAAAGGCTGCAGGCCCACCAAGCACCCAGCTGGTGACACAGCCTGGGTGCACATCGGCAGCCAGGGGAGCTGGCCCCGGGCTCCGGCAGCCGGTGGCCGTGGCTGCCAGCTCGTTTCTCGGAGGCATTTCCTCGACACGCTCTGAAACCACAGGACCCACTCCTTGTCCTTGGTGCCATCTTGGACCCCAGAGTGGATCACGGCCTCGCATGGGTCAGGCCTCAGGCAATCGCGGGTGCCACAGGTTTGTCTGTCTGCGCTGCACAATAGCCGAGGAGTGCCTGTGGCCCAGGCAACTGAGCTCTACATCCTAACTGGCCCCTCTCTGTGCCGATGTCTCCAGCCAGCCCATCGTTCCTGCCCCCTCCACTGACTGCACCGGGACACGGCAATGAGACTCCACGGAGTCTGCTGCCCAACACCCTGTGGTGCCCAGGCCAGCTCCTCAGGACCCAGGCTAACACAACGTGCCCGGATTCCCAGCTGAGATTGAGGCACTGCACGGGAGGGAGGTTACCCACAGTCACCCAGCCACAGCTGGCCAGACTTGTCTGGGCTCCAGGGACCCTGGCGCGCCAGCCGGTGGGGAGGCCCATCTATGTCTTCCCCAAACCACTTCTCTCGTCCTCCGAAGCCATCCAGAGCTCTGGCTGTCTCAGACCTGAAGTGCAATCTCTCCGGGTGGGCGCTGGAGTCTCCCGTGGGGCTCAGACACCACGCATGCCCCCAGTGCCCCGCGGGCACCTGCCAGTCACACAGGTGGAGCAGCCGAGGCTCGTGCGCCCGCTCACGAGAAATCCTCCAGACCCCTTCCCCTTGCTCTTCAGGGACCGCTCAGGAAATGACAGCTCCTCCTGGGGACCCGCCAGGGCCTGGGAATGAGGCAGCCCACCTCTCTCCGCCCTGTTCTTTCAAGGGAGCCTCGGAAGCAGGCAGTCCCCTGGGGCTTCCCAGTCCTGCTGAGGAGCCAGCGAGCGCGCGGGCGAGCGCGGTGCTGTCCCATCTGACCTGCTGCATCTTGAATCCGCAGGACCCCACCATCCTGGACCCCCTCATGACAAGGGGATCTTCAAAAAATTCATGGAAAATGCTTATTATGAAAAAAAAGACTATGCCTGTCTCTCAAAAAAAAAAAATATTTGCACCAGCACGAATGTGCATTTAAGGTTTGGTTTCTGTGAACCCTAAAAGGTTCCCTCCATACAACTGCTGCCACCTGCTCAAGGGTAACAACCCTACATGGCCCCCCACCACCACCACCACAAAAGCAAGTCCCCACCTGTGTCCGGGGCTGGAGACCCCTTTGTGCTGGGGGAGGGCTCACTCAGCAGCAGCACAGGTCAGAGGGCAGGGGCCACGCCGAGGTCCCAGGGGCAAGGGCGTCTGTCCCCTCCTCTGTCCACACGGCCTGCCCTGCACTCCCGTCTCGCTCTCCCATCACAGATCGCGGCTTCACTCTGTCTGCCAGGCCGGCTGGGACCCGGAGGCCTTTCCTTCCTGCCCCAGAGCCTGTGACCCCAGGCCTAGCTGACTGCCCATCCCACCCACTGCGGACAGACCCTGCCACCCGCTGATTTGCAGCGCTCTGCTCCTGCAGGGAGCTTCCGCCTGGGCTCTGGGCACGAGCCGGGGCTTTAGAAATCTCAAGGTCCCGTGAGTTTGCAGTGCCTCCCACTTTACAAGTCAGGGGCCAGAGGAAACCTGGAAGCTGGCGTGGCTCCTCCCTGCCCTCCTAACAAACGTCTTTAACCAGGCCTCCTGCCTCCCCACCAGGGGCCACTCTCCCACGAGGCCTTGCGGCTGCAACGTGGCGCTTGCGTGGCTCTCTCTCCTCTCCCTAAAGCACCACCAGCCACGCAGCCTCATTCTGCCTCTGCATGTCCTCTGAGCGGTGTGTCCACCGCACCTGTCTAGGACATCGCATGTGCCAGGCATTTTCCTACAAGGCTCTTGCGGGACTGGCAGGTGAAGGACTTACTCCTCCGGGTTCCAGATCTGTGCTTCTCAACGTTGCCCCAAGCCCACTCCCCAGCCAGCAGCACCACCACCACCACCTGGGAGCTTGGAAGAAATGCAGATTCCCAGGCTCCGGCCCGGACCTACTGGATCAGAGCCTCGGGGGTTGAGGCCGCGGTGGGCCTCTTCCCCAACCCCGCCACACACACACACACCCCTAGGATGAGTGGAGCTTGCCCAGAAAGGCGCGCCGAGGAGCTGCGGAGCCAGCAAGAGACACCCTCGCAGGGCAGAGGAAGGAAGACCAGGAGGAAGGCGGGAAGAGAAACAGCGGGAAGGAGGAGGGCCCTGGGCCAGAGAGCAAGCAGCCACGCCGCGGCCCAGTTGCAGCCAGTCTAGCGGCATGGAGTCGACGCCCGTGGTGCATAGCGCTGCCCAGACAGCACTGGGCTGAGTGGCAGAAGGCAGCTGGCCACTCTCCCTGGGGGCTGCCTCTGGCACGGGCTTCCGGAACGCCTCTCCCCAGCCCAGCCTCTCCCAGCATGCTTCCAGACTGCACCGGGCGGGCTGGAGGCTGCTGTGGCGGTAGGGAGTCGGGGAGGCCTCCAGACACTGCTTTGTCCCTGCAGGGGTCCCCGAAGACTGAGCCAGGACCACCAGCCCGCTCCAGGGTCACCTTGGCCCACCACCTTGGGGTTCCTGCCTTCCCCTGAACGGTTCGTTCTAGGCTGAAGGCTTTGCCGCCGCCGTCTGTCTCCCAGGGGTGAGGAGCAGAAGCCTCGCTCCAGGGCCAGAACCATCCCAGGATCCCTCTGGGCCAGCCCCGTGGAGGGGGCCTTCCCTCTGCATCTCACCGCGGAAGCTTCTTCCACCACCACCTGCCCCTCCCCGGGGGCAGGGAGGCCTGCCGAGATCTGGGGACAGAGAGGGTGCTCGCGGCATCGGGTGATGGAGGCCAGAGAGGCTGTTCAACACCCCCCACGCACAGGACGGCCTCGCCCCCACGGGCAGAGCGACAGCCCCAAACGTCGCGAGGGTCGCGGAGTGGGGAGAGCTGGCCCTCACAACACCTCGCAGCCCCCGGGGTTGAACACACCTCAGGGTCGCTTGTACTGGGCGAACAAGGCCCACAGCGGGCTGGCAAGGAGCCCAAGGGAAGAGGGGGCCAGCTGCTGGTCCCACCCCTCCAGACCACGACAGACAGGGCCCTCGCACAGCGCAAGGACCCGATCAGCAGATCCACTGGTTTTCAGGCCCTTCCCCGCTGTGAGCGCTGAGACAGACAGACACAGAGATGAGGCCACCTGGCGCGCATCCTCCCCTAGCGGGGGAGGGGGGACTCACCTGTCCGGTGGCCTGGCCCGAACCATCGGCGCACACAAACTGCACAAACTCCTTCAGAGAGTCCTGGCCGTGGTGATGGTGGTAGCGGATGGTCGGGTGTGTGAAGTATGGGCTTGACTGCTGGATGATGGACGTGGAGGGGAAGTGCAGGGCCGACGCCGTGGCCCGGGGGCTGCCTGCGCGCACAAGGAGGAAGAGAGAGGGTGTTAGGGCCCCGTGAGGCAGCCTTGGCACAGGGGACTGGGGAGGAGGAGGGCAGAGCTGCAGCTGCAGGCGGAGAGGAACAGGTCCTGAGTAGGCGAAGGCAGGAGAGGCCCTGGTCTCGGGTGTGAAGTTAAGGCAGCAGCGAGCCGACATCAGTCACCGAGATCTATAAATCTCAATGCAATTTAAAAAAAAATGGAAAACTGGTGGTGGTGGGGGGGGGTGGTGGTTTGGGGAGGCCTGCAGACCGGCCATTTTGTTTTGGCAAAGTTTGATCCAGAACCAGGGCTTGGGTTCAGGAGAGGCGGGCAAAGCAGGGGTCAGAGCCTGTCTTTAATATCCTTTCAAAACGTGGTAACCTGTGCTCATCAGTGTCCTTTCTTGCAACGGCTTTGATTTTTTTTTTTAAAGAAATGTTGCATTTAAATATCCTGAGGATTGAGTTCTTGGACCCTCTGACATCTTGCACCTGTGGGGAGCGCCTCACTGGACCCCACCCCCACCCCCGCCCCAGGGTGGGAGCCTCAGGAGGGGATAAAGGAGCAGTGGATGGGTCCGTGAGGGTTTTTGGTAAAAACACAGCTGTGCAAGATGAGTGCCACCCCCCACGCACGCACACGCGTGTCCTAAATGCGAGCCGCGTGCGCCTGGCCACCGGCGTGCAGGCCGCATTCCTGAGCCCGCACACGCGGCCCGCGCACACACGATTTCCACCCCGCACTGGCCCCAGCTCTTCCTGGAGCTGAGTCCTCTCCCCCTCCCCCCCACCGCCCGCCGCCGCCCGCCCGCCCGTCTGTTTCCAATCAGCTCGCTCTCGCTCTCTCCCTCTCTCGCTCTCTCTCACTCTTGGTTTCATTAGGGGGCTGAGGAAACTTGGCTTCTCTATGGAGTTCATAAAAACGGAGTCGGAGCCAGCCGAGCCGGGCCTGACGCCCTCCTGCTGCCTGCGCGCAGGGGAGGGCCAGGGCTCCCCGCCCCCACCTCGCTGCGGCCACCACACCCTGCCCCAGTCTCTGGGCTCCCAGCCAGGAGGCCCCAAGGAGGAAGCCAGGAGGTAAACCTCTCTGTTCCCTGCCGGCCTACGGGGAGAACCCAGAAGACCGCAGGCCGGCACAGGGCCGTGTCGAGAGAAAGGCCAGCGCTCCCGTCCCCAGATGGGTGCAGAGGGAGGAAGGCCCCGGGTGGAAGAGCGAAGGACCCCAGGCCTCGCCTAGGCTCTCACGCCTCCTCCAGGAAGCTCCCAGTCCCAGGACACACGACAACTGGGCTCAGCCTCTGGGCTCCAGGGAGGCCTCTATGGTCCCCTCCCCTTCCCCCAGGGCCGGTGTCCGGAGGCACCATCCCAGGCTGCACACAGCACCCATGCACACCTGCACGTGGGCAGTGAGAAGCAAGCGTGAGGGTGCCCCGGAAGCAGTTAAGCAGGTCCCCCTCTCCCCTCGCCCCCGGGGCGGGGGCAGGTGGGTCCGCTCTGTGCGCCCACCCGCGGGCTGCCCACAGGACCCCTAGAGGAGCTCGGGGCTGTCACTGAGGCGGGTCCTGGCCCCCTGGGCGGCTGGGTGGGTCTCCTCCCGCGCTGCCCCGCCCCCAGCCCCTCCCCCGTGTCTCACCTGGTCTGACTCCTGCAAGCACAGGCAGCGGGTGGTGGGTGAAAGCCATGCGCGGGGAACCGCCCTGAGAGGAGAGGGCAGTGCAGAAGTCCAACTTTCCAGACTTCTTTAGAGAAGCCGGGCCTGGGGGGAGGAAGCAGCAACACGGGGCAGGTTTAGCCCGGCTGGGGCGGCGGCAGGCGGGGCAGGGGGGCGGGGCGCGGCGGGAGGCCAGCAGCTCCTCCTTGTCTCCTGGGGGGGGTGCCCCTTCCCCTTCCTCCACTAAGGGCTCTGCTCCCTCCTCTGGTGCCTGTGTGCAGGTGGGTGGGTGGCCTGTGCCCGCTTCTGGCAAGACAGCGAAACGGGGCCCCTGGGTTAAGGTGGGGAGGTAGGGGTGTGCACCAGCAGGTAACAGAAGGGAAAAGGGGGTGGGGGGACACAGGGCCAGCCTTGGGAAGGGGTGCAGGGGGACGCCCCGGGGAGCCAGCCTGGGGACGGGGCGGGGAGGGGCGAGGAGAGGGCAGACCTGGAGGGACAAGGGTGGGTCTGTGACAGGGGTGCCCTGAGCTGCCACTGGGGGGGGCTCTGGCCGGAAGAAACCCGCTCAGGAAAGAAAATGCAGCCAGCCATGGGTCCCCCCAGTGTGTGTGTGTCGGGCGGGGGCATGACACCCAGTGAGAACGGGGACAGGGACTGCAGGACCTGGAGGGTCCCGGAAAAGCCTGTTACCAGCCAAATCCACCACAGCCCAGTGGGCGGGCAGCGGGGTGGGGGGGTGTCCCTGCTGGAGGTCCAAAAAGGACCAGGACAACCCAGGGCTGGCCTCTCGCTGTTGGAGCACATCTCCCGGCCTGGGGCCGACTTTTCAGGCTGTGCCCAGGCTGGGAGGGGTGAAGTGGGGTCAGGGCACATCTGCCCTCCCTGATTGACAAAGGGAGTCAGGTTGGATGCTTGTGGGGGTGGGGAGGCTGCAGAGCAGAGAAATAGGGGCAGGCCTCACTGCGGAGGGAAGAGGCCGGTGTGTGTGGGGGAGGCAAACTCCCAGCCGTGCCAGCAGAGGTGTTATCTGGCGGCAGCTGTGTGCCACCTGATAGCTGGCACGGTGGGGAGGGGGGAGCGCCCCACCAGCTGTGCACAGCTGTCCCCGTGGCCGCACAGCGCCTTCCCAGCTGTTCCCCGTCCTGCAGCTGAGCTGCTTAATTGGCGATTTGTCGCAGCCTAGGGAAACGACACACGGGGAGGAGAGAGGGGGGCGGGCGGGGAGCGAGGGAGCCAGGGTGTGTGTGTGTGTGTGCGCGCGCGCGCGCGGGGTGGGGGTGGGGGGGTGGGATGCTGCTGCAGGAAGATGTGTGGGGGCCGTGCGTGGCGGGGCTGCCGGAAGCAGCAGAACGAGCAGGTGCAAGAGCAAACAGCCAAGAAAGGAGAGCTCTGGTGCCAGCGGGAGGAAGGTTCTTCAGCAGCTAGGTCTGGGCATGGGCGGGCCGGCCTGCGAGCCCTGGCCCCCCCGGGGGGCGGGGAACAGCAGCCGAAGCCCCTCGGGGTGCCCTGGTGGCAATCCCTGCAGAAGGGGACCCCGGACCGAGGCCTCGGCCGGGATGGACCTAGGCCTTCTCAGTTCCTCTTGCCTCCTCCCAAAACTCCCCTGTGGGTGGGCCAGCCTGTGGACTGGCACTGGCCCAGGTCCCTGCTGCACAAGGAGACCCTGAAGGGGGAGCCCCCGCTCTGAGAGCCACGCCAGGTACCGTCCTGCAGCGGCCTCCGCTAGGTGGGGGCCTCTGGGCACTCGAGTTCAGTTCTTCAACCCCAGGCTGGGAGGTGAGCCCGCCCCTCTCCTCCCCAGGAGTCCAGAGCAGAGGGGCAACACAAAAGCAAGTCGCCTGGCTGCCCCGCCTGGCCCCTGCCTGGCCTCCCAGCCCTCCCCTGTAGCAGCACATCTGGGAGATGCCAGACAAAGCACCAGCAGTTCAGACCCCTGTCCCTGGCGGATGCACCGAGCACACACCCCCGCCCACGTGTGGGTCTGCAATCCTTGGTCCCAAGACCCCCCAGCCCCCAGGACACACACACAGACACAGGCAGGAGTCTCCTGCAGCCAGCCTCCGTGCAGTGTGCACACATGCACAGGTGCCCCGGGATGTCTACACTCTCTCAGCTGGCTATCTAGTGTGTCCATACCCCAGTCAAAGCTGGCAGGGACGCCAGGGGGGCGTGGGGGAGGTTCCACAGGCAAGAAGTGTTCAGAGGGGCCCGGGAAGGGCCAGGTTGGCTTCCAAGGCCTCTGCCGTCCTGGTGTGTGAACCACCAGCCTACTCACTTTGCTTCTCTGCAAAGCTGGGTCCCTAAGGCCAGGGCTCAGCCCCCAGGGGGACCGTCCCTGGGGGCCACTGCACGATGTCCAAGGACAGCTTTGCTCATTGAGGCTGGGGGTGAGCAATGTGCTGGCATCCAGGGGGGAGGGGCTGGGGTGCAGCTCAGCATCCTACAGTGCCCAGGACCCCCACCCTGAAGGGTGAGGAGGTCCCAAACGCCCTTGGTGCCCCGACTGGGAGAGTGGAGGGCGGGAGGGTGGGGCCTCGCCCAGAAACACAACACTACCTGCCTGTTGGCCCCTCACCTACGCTCTCTTCCTTCAGCCCAGTCTGCCCTCCACAGGGAAGGCCAGGAGGGGCGAGACGGACGGATGGACAGTGAGTATCCTGTGGGAGGCTCCGGGCCGCCCCTGCTCGGGTCGAGACGGCCAGCACCCATACCTGCGTCCACGTCGTTGGGCCATCCGCTGGACTGGCTGCTGCCAGCCGCCGGGGAGCGGCCTGTCCCGGGATAGAACACGTCGTCGACAGGGCTCTCCATCTCGCTGTCATCAATGGACTTGGGGCGCTTGGTGGTGCTGGGAAAGGAACGGAGGGTCAGACGGGCCCAGGCTCCAGGGAGCGACTCGGGGCTTGCGGCCTTCCGGGTGGTTAGCGGTGCCTGCCTTTGGCAGCCCGACCCCAGAAGCATCCCCAGGGCCCCTTGGGCCCGGTCCTGTCCACTCCCTGGGGGAAAGATGGCTCCAAAATGGCCCCTTCTCCCCCAACCCTTGACACCACTATCCCGTGAGCTTCCTTCTGGGCTCATTCATCCAGGGCCGGGTAGAGGTGAGTGTGGTACTCATGGGGACAGATGTCGGAGGGGAGGGGAGCAGTTGCCAACACTCAGTCATCAAAGAACATCCCAATGCAATATTTAAAGTACGCTATATAAATACCAAAAATGTCACAGGCAACAGAAACATCCAATTTTTTTTTTTTTTTTTAATGACAGGATCCGACCCTGCCCTGACCAGACGTGACTGTCTCCTGTGGCCCAAGCACTTCTCGGTGCCATTCCCAATCCTCCCACAGCTCCCCTAGCCAGTCCAGGCCTTCTTCCACTCGGACCTGTGGGAAGAGACCTGCCTCAGCTGCCCGTGCTCAGAGGGAACTTTCCAGAACACCACGCCCTGCTCCAAGCCCCTCAGGGCTCCCCTACTGCCCCAGAATGTGGTCTGAGTACATGTGGGGGGGGGGCTCCAAAGCCCTCCACTGCTTCCACCCCGTGTCCTGACCAGCCCTCGGAGTGCCTGGGCTCAAATGTCACCCTCCGCCCCCGGCTGGGATCCCCGCATCCCATGCCACGTGGGAAGTGGCCCCAAGGGCCATGGGGCAGTTCCGAGGGTGGCCCACCTTGGGAGGGCCTGGGGGGCGGTGTGGGGGGCGGTGCTGGGCTCACCTGGTGGAAGGAGGGGAGGTGATAGACCGTCGTCCCAGGGTCACCTGGTTTATGTTGTAGTAGCTGGGGCTCTCCAGGTCCGCCAGCGAGAAGTTGGGCCCTGATGCGGTCGCAACGGGAGCTGGGGGGAATGAGAGGCTGGGTGAGGTCTGGAAAGCGCAGGAGGCCCCGGGTCGGGTGCGGGGGTGGGGGAGGTGGCAGCCAGGCTGCCAAGGGGACTTCCTCCCGCAGGGGGCTGCTTGAAGAAGAGCCCCTGGTTGTGACTTTTTTTTTTTTTTTTTAATTTCTTCCAAGCAGTGGAGTTCAGAGCTGTCCAGACAGCTGTGTTCCACCCAGCCCTGCAACCCTGCCTGCCCCAATCCATCCCCCTGGCCTAGCGGCTCTAAGTCCCACCCCCCCACCCCCGTCCTGGCCCCGGGGAGGCGGAGGCCCACTTACTCTGTGACACTCTCACCAGCTCCGTCACATTCCAGACCCCGGAAGTCACGAAACAGTCCTGGAAACTTAAGTGCCCTGTAGAGGGGGGAGAAACGGCTGTGAGTGGGGGGGAGTTGGGGGGACTCCCTCCCTCCCACGCTGGCTTCTGGCTCCACACTGGCCCTGCTTAGAAGGGCAGCTGAAGGCAGGGGGCAGCAGAGGGCAGGCGGGTGGAGGCACTGACCGTTGGGCAGTGGTTTGATGTCCGCGTCTCCTTGCTGGTTGGAACTGTCTGATTGTCCGGATTCTGCAGGAGACACAAAGAACAAGGTGGGTCAGGAACAAGGCTTCCCGACCGACGCCGGCCGGCCACGGAGCTCCCAGGAGCGCAGCCCACCTCGCCGAGCCCACCCCCAGGAGACCAGGCCTACACTTCGCGCAGGCTTCTTAGTGGCGGCACACTGCTGACATTCGGGCCTCCTCCGTGGGCTACCTGCGGGAACCTCACTTGTCACCACCACCAAAGGGTCTCCAAACAGTGCCCAAAGTCCCCATGCCTCACCCCAGGGGCCGGCAGCCCTGACCACAGCCAGCGGTTGGCCCTGGGCACAGCTGGGGCGGACGCAGGCCCCTGAGCATTCTGGTCCCTGTCACCCCGTGGGCCCCTCCTCCGGCCTCACCTTTCTGTTTGCAGGCAGCGCCTGGCAGCCCTGGGCGGGGTGAGGCGGGGGGGGGGGAGCTCTGCCCCACTGCTGCCGCCCGCCCCGTGCCAGCCAGTCTGGGCCGTCTCTTGCCCTGGTGCCACAGCTGCTCATAGGGAGCCCCGGGACAAGGGTCCATTGTACGGTGGGACTCGCTGAGCGCTGGGGGCAGGGTGGAGTGGGTGTGTGAATTTGCTGCTGAGCTTGGGAAAGCCCCCCGCCCCCGCCCCCGGGGTCCTCAAAGCTTTGTGTGCCAGGGGCACCACGGGGACCTCCAGAATGCCTGCCTGGGCACGACAGCTGGCGAGAGGGTGGCAGAAGGGGGTGGGGGGGCAGGTTGTGGGGTGGGAGGAAGGCAGCCACTTGCTTGTTGGGGGAACAGCTTAGGGGGTGGCCTCTGAAAACCGAGCCTTGGTGCCAGCCAGTGTGGTTCCACCACTCGGAGGTTCAGCCTGCCAGCCCCCCAGGAGGAAGGAGCCAAGGCCCCGGCGGGGTCTGAGGCTGGGAGTGTCGCCCTTGTCACCCATGTCACCAGCTGCGTGTCCCAGTGGGACCGGCGAGAGAGGTGAAGCTTTTGGGTCATCTGCTCATTTTTTTTTTTAATTCCAGAGTAATAATAATGAATTTTGTTGCGGCAAATCAAGAAGACAGGCGAGGAGGACCGTTCTCCCAAGGGAGGCCCCGATCCCAACACCTCCCCTTGTCACTCTCCAGCCTCGGTCTAGTCCTGGCCATCTGGGTGTGACTACAGCCCCAGCCTATGCGGGCCGGAGAGCCCAGGTGACAGGTAGCCCACCCAGTGCCCCCTTGAACATGGCCTGGGCCCTGCTGCTTTGGGATTTCTGCTACAAACAGACTCTGTCTCGACCACGCCCCCCCCACACCTGGGCAGTCGGGGTCTGGGGTGGGAACCTCAAAGTCCACCCCACTGTGGAAGGCCAAGGTGGGGCCAGAGCCACAGGTGCACATGTGCGTGTTGTGGGGGTGGGGGGTGGGAAGGGGTAGGTGCATGGCAGAGAGATGGAGGTGCACCAGCGACTGAGGCCGACACAAACGGGGCTCTGGGGGTGCGGCACACAGGGACTCCTCACCAAGGCCACTGGCTTGAAAGGGCACTGCTGGCCTTGCTGTGGGTGCCGCATTAGGGGAGCGAGCTGGAGCGAGGGATCCCGGCGCAGGCCAGGCCTGCTGCCACGCGCCTCCAGGCGCTGCTCTGGGCGTTGCTGGCAGCCATTTTAGGCCTTGGCAGCCATCTTACGGCTGGCGGCCCCAGCCAGCGGCTCCCCCCCCCCCAACCCCGGCATGCTCAGCTCGGCTCCAGGACAAAAGGCAGAGATCCTGGAAATGTGGACCCAGGTCGCAGGCAGAGGAGGCAGCCCCAGCACGCTCCCGGAGAGCCGGGCCTGGCGACACCAGGGCTGCAGCTCCCAGGGCCAGCTGAGGGACAGTGGGCCCCTACCCCAGTTGGCTGTTGGGCACCTTGGGACAGAAGAGACGAGGGAGCCCTGTCAGCTCGGTGCGGGGAAGAAGGGGTGTTCTGGACAGGCTGGGGGAAGGGGCTGGCGGCCACAGGATCACACAGACCCCTGGGCCCGGGGTTGAGCTGAGGAAGTGTCCCTGCGCACATGGAGGAAGGAGCCGGCTGGGCCAGCTTCCTACACGGTGGCTTCTCCGGGGCTGCTATGGGTGACTGTGGAGGCGGAGGGAGGAACCAGGTGTTACGCCCCCTGTGGGTGTGCCTTGACCCCTCCCTGGGGGGGGCAGAGATCACCCCAGACCTGGACAGAGGTGAGGAACCCCCGCCCACCATCACCAATCCCACCCCGCAGCAGGCCCCGCCTCATGGCGCTGCCTGGGCCTGGCTTTTATCTGGCAAAGTGGGGCTTATCACCACCACCAGCTGAACAAACACACAAATCCACAGTTAGTGAGAAAAACACTGTGTGAACTCTTTATCTCCTGCTCGCAGGCCCGGGGCTGCCCACTGCCAACAGCACAGGAGGGGACCGACGGCAGCGCGCGGTGGTGGGGGGGCTCCCTGCTCCAGCTCTCGGTGGAGGGCGGCCTCCTGGACCCCCGGCCAGGCCTCGCTTTGGGCCTGCACGCTCCGGCTCTCAGCCACCCCCTTCTCCCCTCCTCGCCCCCGGGGCCCGGCGTGGCTGCCCCCTGGCAGTCTCTGCCAATTGTGCGGTGTGCATGAGTGAGCCCCCATCCTGTGTGTGCTTTCTCACTGGGGACAATGGGCCAGCTGGTGGCCTGCGGGCCAGTGCAGGGGCAGGGATGCCCTGGCTGCCACAAGGCGGGCGGGTGCCCGGCTGAGTCTCTCTTATCCCCTGCTGCCTGTCCACCCCCCCGAGGCTGTCTCCCTGCTGCCCCATCTTCTGGGGCCACGTCCTGTCTGTCTCCTGACAGCCTCTCTCTCTCTCTAGCCTGGCTGGCAGAGATGTGGAGGCCCTAAGCACACCCCCTTCTGCCCGCCATCGGCTCAGGGCCACCCTGACATGGGCACGCACAGCAATCCCAGCCCCCACCTCGTACCTTCTCCAGAGACCCCAGTTTTCCGGCCCCACTCCCCTACTAGCTCCTAAGCTGATTTGCGCTCAACCATGGCATGGTGCAGCCACTGTGCCCTCTGCATTCCCTGGGCCAGGTTAGCGAGGGAGCAAATCTGTGAGGGCACAGCTCCTTCCGGGCGCCGCTGGGGGGTCAGGCCAGCGTGCCACCGCTTTGCTGACAGCCTCGCTTCGGGGCACCAGGGTTCCTCGCGCTGTCCACACCTCTTGGGCACAGGCGCTCCCCTGGCCAGCGGTTCCTGGCCCCTTAGCAGACTAGTGGAAAGAAGGACTAAGAAGGGAAGGCGACAAACCTGGGACTCTGGGGTCCCAGCTGTGGGCTGGAGTCCCAGGTAGCGCCCAGCCCCCTGGAGGTACCGCCACCGGCTCCACCGGCTCAGCTTCCCTTCCTTTGCCCTGGCCTGGCTCCTGGCACCCCTCCCTTGGTCCGTCCTTCTCCCCTTCCCCCCCAGTGTGTGTGTGCACGTGTGTGCGTGTGCACGTTCCTGGGGGATGCTACAGCTTCGGGGGGGGGGGCTCTGCTGTGGAGAGGAACGTTACAGGCGCCAGGAGGAGCCGGGCACTGCACACACACCCGGATGGAGCGCGTGTTGTAATATGTGTGTGTGTGTGTGTGTGTGTGTGTATATATATATTTTTTTTTTCCTCCAGCTACAGCCGAGAGATATTTATGGCTCCCACTGGGTGCGGGAGGAATTCCTGCTCCCTGCAGCCAACACTGCCTGGGCTCCCACTCGGGACACATCTGCTCGAAGACTGGGCTACATGAAACTTGCCGGCCGGCCGCCCCTTTGCCCACTTGGAAGCCGGTTGAATTCTCTGGGGGCTGAGAGAGGCACCCAGACGCCCGCCGGCACTTGAAGACGCCACCAGCCTCTCTCTGTGTCAGGAGAGGGGCGGAGGAAGGCGGTACCTCCAGGGCCACCAGAGATGAGCCCCTCCAGCTTGCTGGCTTGGCTTGGGGTCCCAGAGGCTGGGGGCGGGGCGGGGGGCACCGCCAGGTAGTCTTAGCACCTCATCATCTGAGGGTAGACTCCGGCCCTCCTCAGGACTGCTCTCCCGCCTCACCCCTCCTCCTCGGTGATTCCGGAGTGTTCATGGCACAGGAAACCCAATCTCAAGGGGAGCCAGAGGCCCGGCCCGTAGCAATCAGAGCTGGAGAATGTAACCATTGTGCCTCCTGAAACCCAAGTCTGAGAATCTGAGACACCCTGAGGAGGGGAACGGGCGGACAGCGGACGGGGGGCGGTCACAGAGCGGGCTGTCCCCAGCTCAGAGGACGGGAGGGACGGCCTTGCGAACACGGGGCAGCCAGAGGGCAGAGGGAGGCGGGGCAGGGCCCAGGCCCAGGGGCTTCCGGGACCTTCCCCTCCAAGTCTCCCCATTCCCCTCACAGCCCCTAGCAGCCAGCTTCAGCCCTGGGGACATCCTGTTGCAGTGGCTTTTCCCTCTCTCGCACACAGCCTGGAAGCCAGAGCCTGCCCCCTCCATGTCTTCCCCCCCACTCCGCGCCCCCAGCTCTTGGATCCAGAGTCACCCGCTCCGAGGCGGAAGTGGTGTCAGAGGGGATGAGTGACAGGCAAGAGGAAGAGTTTGAGTCTGGGGTCCAGACTCCAGGAAAGACAGTGGGTGGGGGGCACGGAGATTAGGCTGTGGGGACCTGGCTGACCCAGGGCCAGCATCGGGATGGGACAGTCCACCCTCTCTGACCCTGGAAGGACTGGCATCCGAAAGCAATGTCCAGCAGCTCAGCAATGTGGGGCGGGGGGGGGGGGCACAGGCGGGACAGAGGATCCACCAGTACACCTGGCGCCCGGGAGGGTGGAAGAGCAGGTGCAGGTCTCTTCTGAGAGCCTCAGGCTCCCGATGGCGTCCAAGTGGAGAAGGCCCATCTTGGTGGTCCCTGCTGGTCATCCCCACCCCACTGTGAAGGCAGGTGGACCCCTGGCTAGCACCCTCCAGTCATGCGCCCTCCCCCCCCAACCTTCCTCACTTTCTGAGAAAGTGTTCCTGAACTCACAGGGTGCTGGGGGTGGGGTGGGTGTTTCCTCCATCCCTGGAATGAAGCCTGAGCCCTTCAGGGAGGACTCCGGGAGATGGCATCCGAGCCCTGAGCGGTGTGGGAAGCCGGGAGGCAGTGGGGGCCTGTGCGCGCAGTCCCACTTCCCCAGGGGGTGACCGGCGGCGGCCAGCACAGGAGAGGAAGGCTGTATCCCTGGTACAGGTGGACAGAGGGCCAAGAGCCCAGGCCTGCCAGCCACCACTCCAAGCCTGGCCCGGCAGTTAATAAATGAGATCCCAGCCAGAGCGCTGCAAGGAGATGCGAATGGGCCCTCGGGCTCCTCCTGGCCTGCCCGCCCAAGGCAGCTGGCCCGGGCAGCCCCAATAGAACCAGGGTTGGCCCTGCAACTGCGCTGGCCCAGATGTTTCAGATCATGCCTCGGAGCTAGGAATTCCGGGCACAGCAGAGCCCATCAGACAGGAACCAAAGATGACCCTGCAGCTGGTACAAGGAACAGACAAAACCTTAGGGAAGTGGAAAGAGGCAGAGGACCGCAGCCCTAGCCCCACCTCCTCCTCACCCCCGGCCTCCCTGCTTGCTACACGGCGAGCACCTTACCAGTGCGGGGATCCCAGGGGACCAGGGGGAGCCGCCAAGGCAGAGAGGAGGTAGAGGGAGGTGTAGGGGCAGCTCCTCAGCCACAGGGGTTCAGGCTCTATATGAAATTGCAGCTTTTGGTGTCACCCCCCACCCCCACCCCAGAGGCTGACCTGGGGCAGTGACAGAGCCGCACCCCCCTCCCGCAGGTGCAGCGGATGGCAGCCGGTGATGGGCACGAGTAAGCGAGAGGTAGCTTCAGAAAGGGACGGCGGGCAGGGAACGGGGAGAGCAGAGCCAGCACTTGTTTCCCCGGGGATATCCCAAGGCCTCGTCCAGCCCAGGCCCAGTCCTGGAGATAGAGAGCTGACGACGCCTCCAGGAGCAACCAGGCGCTGGTCCATGAGCAGAGCGCTCGGCTGGCAGCGCCAGCTGGTGCCACGACTCAGTCGGCGCTGCAGCCAGCGTTTCCGAGAGGGCCCGGGGCCAGGAGTCATGGGATGGGGGGGGGGGTCCAGACAAATGGTCCCCAGCCCCTGAGAGCTTGAGTCTCCTCCCCAGTCTGCTAACAGACAGACAAGAACGCCTTTTACCCACCCCCCCCCTTGCCCCGACACACACACACACACACACACACACCATGCACCAAGGAGAGAGGTGCCTGCAGAGTGGGCACCCCCACCCCCACTCCCTCTATTTCCAGCACTGCCCTTTCTGGCCCTTTGAGCTGCCCAGGCCAGCCAGGCTGGCCAGACATCCGCCCCCACCCCCAGCTGCTCGCAAGGCTATTAATAGTGTCCCCACCTCCCAAGGCTGGGTGTTGCCCTTCCCCCAGCCCCAAATACACTTGCCCTTGGTCTAATTACTCATGGAGAGACAACAGAGTCTCATCCCAGGCTGGGATGAGAGGAAGACATGGGTTTGGGGCGGGGGGAGGTACTTGAGGGACATGCCTGGGACAAGCAGGAAAGTTTGGGGGAAAGGAAAGGAACAGGCAATAATCCTCGGAGAGTGACAGACAAGACAGAGACGGAGGTGTGCCAAGGTAGAGGATCAAGGCCGAAGCAAAGCGGTTCAAAGACAAGACGACTTTGGCAGAAAGAACCAGAGAAGCACAAGGTTCTGAGAGAGGCGGTGGGGCTGGGTGGCACGGGCAGGGGGAATGCCAAGAATGAAAGTGCAGGCAGAGGAACAAATCTCTGCTTTAAGGGAAAAGAAAAATAAATAAATAAAAATAGAAGGAAGAGGGGACTTTCCTAAAAATCCCTGGGAGAAGCTGTGTGTGCACAACTGCTTGGGTGGCATCCAGCTGCTGGCGTCTGTCAGGGGACATCGGGCACCCGCACAGCCACAGGGCGACACCCAGGAGCCCTGCACACCTTAGCCTCACCGGAAACAGAGACAGAAGGGGCAGAGACAGCAAAGCAGCAGCAGCCCCCACCCTCGTATCTTCACCCCACCCACCCCTGCTCCTGTCTGCCTCTCCCCTTGGGAGAGGCCACCCAGGAGACCCAGTGGAGGCCACCCCTACCTCTCCCTCCCTGCGGGGTAGTGGGAGTACAGCGGAAGCCACCTGCCTCCCGGCCCCGAGTGCTCTAACTCTCTCTGCCCCAATGGATGGTACAGCACCCAGGCCAGTAAGCCCTAAGGTGCCTCCTCCACCCAGGGACTCATCTTGGCCCTGGAGGAGACCGAGACTGATTCTGGCTAATCAATGAGCACCCAACACAGACCACCAGAACCAGACGCTTAAGTGGGACCTTTCTCCTACCTTCCAATTCTGCCCACATGGGGAGCCTCTGGCTAAGCCAGGCCTGGGGTATGGGACACTCCAGCTCTGGATGCGACAAGAGCCCCAGGTGGCTGACCTGTATGACCTATAGCACCCTCTAGACACCCCCCTTAGCCCCTTGAGGAAAAGGCCTTGGTGGGGTTCCTCCCTGTGTGGGGTCACTTCCATACAAAAGATCCTTCCACGTCCTTCGTCCAGCTGTGACCGCCCTGGCTGGCCACCCAGGGGACAGAAGTCCCGGTTAGCTGGCACCTCTTCATCACAGGCCCAACCCGCAGAGCCCAGCTGATCCTCCCTTACAAGTTCAACAGGGGACTGGGCACAGGCCTGGACATGCTGGCCTCCTCCCCAAGTGCTAGAACACAAACAGTTCTTGCAAAGGGCAAGTCCTAAGGCAGCCACCATCCAGAGCTGTGCAGACAAGGCATGTGGAATTTGGGCCCTAGACTCCAAATTTCTCACTTGGCCCCTCCCTCCCCCCTAGAGCCTGGGGCAGCTGGGTCAAACAGATGACCTCCTGCAGGGGGCCCAAGACAGCACCAGGTACTGCACAGGGCCCCTGGGCCTGGAGTCCTGGGCCTAGACGTGCTGCAGCCATTCGATCCCAGTACATCTCTAGTCTCCCGGTGCAACAAAACAAGATGGGTTAAGACAGCCACGGTGAGCTGTGCACTGGCATTGTTAGGCAGTTTGACAGAGGATGCGACGGTTTTACGCATTGTAAAGTGCCAAGCATATATGAGGATAGCCACCGCTGCAGAAGCGACAAAAATGACATCCATCCATCCATCCTCCCCAGCTGCCAGGAGCCAAATCGCCCATTCATCAAGGTGGGACCGGACGGAGCAAAAGGAGCTGGAAGCGGCGAGCGCCGCTGCACTCCCCGGCGCCGCAGCTAGGTGGCGCAGCGAGTTAACGCTAGCTGCTCTCTGCGGGCTGCGGCGGGGCTCCAGGGGCCGGGGTTCCCCCTTGCACACCCATGAGGCCTGAGCCGGAAGGAGAAGGACAGGACCTGGCCAGACTCGGGCCGCTCGGACCCCCCGGCGGGGCATCGAGGAAGGAGCTGCCCGAGGCGGCGCGTCCCGCCGCTGCGGCTGCCAAGCAAATCCCGTGATGTGCAGGGAGGGCCCAGCTTGATTAGGAACAGCTTGCGGTGCGGGGCCGGACAGAAGGGGGCCGCGGAACGGGCGGGCGGCAAGGAGAAGTGAGAGGTGGGGCGCCCGCCAGGTGCATAGCTGGGGCAGCGGCGGGGGAAGGGGTCTGTGATTCCGTGAGCCCGCTCCCACCCGCAGGGAGGGGGCTCAGACCTGCCTGCCTCTCCCCTGGACACGGGGCGGGGGCGGGGGGCAGCGTGTGACCCCAGGAATATTCTTCACACACCCCGGGACGTCCTCACTTTTTGTCTGTGCACTTGATAAACACTTAGAAGGACGATCTCCGCCACCCCTCCCTTATGCAAAAAGAACGTGGCGGGGTGGGGGATATAAAGGAGACTAAAACTGAGAGATCAGGAACCAGAGATGGGGGGAGAGAAATGAAGAAAAGTCAGGAGGGGGTGGGGGAATGAGCACCCTTCCCAGCGGCGGCAGCAGCAGCAGCAGCGGGCAGGCACACCCTCCCGGGCGGGTGTGGAGAAAGGCCCCTTTGTTCCACGGGGGAGGTTAGCTGAGGTGAGGCCCGCCCCCCACCCCCCTGACCCTGGGCAGTGCAGCTCCCTCACAGGGCCCGGCTGCTTCCCTGGCCCCCCAGTTCTCGGCCCCAGATGGAAGAAGGCTTACTGGCCCTCCTGCTCCCTACCTCCTGTGCCCCAGCCACTGCCCAAGCACCACGGGTGGTGCCCCCCCCAGGAGGTCCCCGTGGTGGTGGGATGCCCGCACTGCCAGCCATTAGCAGCTTGTCCAGGCTTCTCTGGAGCTGTGGGTCAAGGGTGGGGGTTGGGGGATGCAGAGTCTGCACACAGCAGGCACCCCCACATAGCAGAGCACAACAGGGGGCTGGAGGCTGGTGCCCCGGGGGAGCAAGGCAGGCTGCCAGTGCCCCTCCCTTCTACTCACGGGGTGGGGGACAGCAGGGCCTGAGCTCACCCCTCCGCTCCCCAAGGAGGGGAGAGAATTGGTTGTGTGGCTCCAGTAAGGGGCGGGGGTGGGGGGAGGGCTGGTAACAGGTGGTGGCGGGCAGGGGACGAAGGGAGTGAGCTTCTGAAGCCACCCATTTGCTCCCGGGGGGGGGGGGGCTGGGGGGAGGCATCACTGTTCCCACGGCTCTCCCAGGGAGGGGTGGCAGCGGAACACACCCCCACAACCACCACATACACTCAGCCCCCTCCATCCCTCAGGGCTCCTGTCCTGGCTACTCCTGTAGGGCAGGTTCTCCCCTGGGGGCGGCAGGAGCTGGTAGCAAGTCGGGGAGTGGGGGAGCAGGCATCCTGACACCCCCCAGGCCTGTGAGCCTCTGGCCTGGGAAGAGGGAGCCCGGCCAAGGCAGAAGAGCATGGAGCAGCCGCAACAGCAGCTGGAGTCGCAGGGAGCCTGAGCCGGCTGCTGCCGCGGCCCAGAGAAGCCGCAGCTCAGATACACGATGCGCTGCCAAACTCCAGTCCTTTAATTCAATTAAGCGCCGGACAGACGGCTCAAATTTTCTGTGTGCGCATGCGTGCGAGACCCCCGCCCCCGCCCCCCGCCCCGTGCGTGACCAGCCGAGGTCCGGACGGGCGGGACAGTGGACGGCGGCCGGCAGGATGGCCGGGGAGAGTAAGATCGCCCAGGTCTTCCTGGGGTGAGACACACTGCTGCAGACTAGGGTCTCCAAGGCTCTCCACCCCCTTCTCTCCCCACAGCCAGGACCCTGGGGGCAGTGCAACCTGAGGACCATCCTGGGCTCTGTCCTGGCCTCAGCTTACTCAATGCCAGCATCCCTGGCCCAGGGATGAGCTGGGAGGTGGATAGCTGAAGTGGCTCCACCCCACTGGGGCCCCAGAGTTTGCCTCTGTCCCAGCCCTCCCGGTCCCCCCAAAAGTCCCCTTCTGGGAACACAGCCAAGATCGGAGAAGAATGTTTATACGCTGCTACGAGGGAAAAGGAAAAAGTAGGAGGTGGGGTAGGGAGGCCCAGGCCTCCAGGTAGTTCGGGACTGGGGCGGGCCTTGGGGGGTGGGCAGAGGAAGGCACCTTCCTCTCCCTGGGTAGCCCAGCATCTGTGCCCTACCTGCCCTGCCCACCACAGCCAGTGCCACTATTGGGCCACCCATGGGGGGGGGGGTGTCTAGCTCCCCCCAGTGCCAGCCAAGTGCCAGTGTCTCTCCTCCTGACCCGCAGGATTCTGAGACATTACCGGGCTGTATTTTCCCTCCTTGTTCCACCTCTTCAGCCTAAAGAAGACAGGAGTGGGGAAGGGCTGCCCCCCACCCCAGGGAGCCGGCGCTGGGGGTGTGGCCATCAGGAGCCGGCTCAGTGGGAGCGAAAGCCCCTGTCTCCAGCACTACACACAGCTAATGGGAGGCTGGCAGCAGCAAATTGTTGTTTACTTTTAATTAAGTAAACAATGTCGGCTTTCCGCCTCCTCCCCTGCCATCCCAGCCAGTAATTTGGGGATGACAATGGGGTTGTTTCCTTGCTCTGCCTTCTTCCCTCCCTCTGAGCACTCTCGCTGGCTCCCCCAGCTCAGCAGAGGCATCATGGGATCTTGCCAGTGTTGGGAGGGGGGAGCGGGGAGGCTCCACCCAGGGAAGGACCTTCAGACCTGCTGCAGGTTCCCCCCTGCCCCGGGGTTTGGCTCCAGGGCAGGTTTACCCTATGGGGGGGATGCCAAGGGCAGGCTTGCCCTGGGGCTTGCTATGCACTCATGAGGTGGCCCAGGTGTGGCCAGTTAAGACGCGCTGGACCCAGCTTCCACTCCCTGTTCCAGGTTTCGGCTGATGCAGACGGAGGTGGGGAGGGGTGCTGTGATGTGACGGCTCAAGGAACCTGCGTCCCTGACAGCCGCGTGGGACGTAGGGACTGAGCTCCTAGCTAGCAGTCTCAGGCCCTCCTCCCTCCTGGTGCCGCGGAGCCGGTTTGCAGATGGGAAGCTCTCGGCCTTCATTGGCCTCTCAAATCCAACAAGAAAAAAGTGGCCCATTTTCTTTCTACACACCCCTCCCCTCCCGCAATGCCCTCCTCTCTCCAACCCCTGTCTTTGGTCATCACTGAGGGCTGGGGCAACAGAGAGAGAGCAAAGTCCCAGGTCATGAAAAGCTTTTCCCAGGTCTCTCTCCTGGGCGACTGCCTGGGTGACGCAGAGACAGGCACACATGCCCGAGCCAGTGGCCGGTGGGCTTCATGGCCCTGGATTCTGCTGTTGTAATCTTGAACTTTTTTTGACAGGCAGAGTGGACAGTGAGAGAGAGAGAGAGAGAGAGAGAGAGAGACAGAGAGAAAGGTCTTCCTTTTTCTATTGGTTCACCCTCCAATGGCTGCTGCAGCTGGCGCGCTGCGCTGATCCCAAGCCAGGAGCCAGGTGCTTCTCCTGGTCTCCCATGGGGTGCAGGGCGCAAGCACTTGGGCCATTCTCCTCTGCACTCCTGGGCCATAGCAGAGAGCTGGCCTGGAAGAGGGGCAACCGGGACAGAATCCGGCGCTCCGACCGGGACTAGAACCCGGTGTGCTGGTGCTGCAGGCGGAGGATTAGCCTAGTGAGCCGCGGCGCCGGCCTTGAACAAGAGCCCCTGAGTTTTCGGGTCGTGCTGGGCTGCACTAACTCTGCGCTGCACTAACTCTGCGCGTGCTAAGAGGCCCGAGTGAGTGGGGGACAGAAGGGAGATGTAAGTGGGGCCAGCTTTGCACCCCATGGGTTCCCTCCTGCGCTGGGGGTGTGGCCACTGCACTGCCCTAGTGGACAGACAGGCAAAGACCCTGAGGGGCTACACTTCCCATGAAGCACCTCTTTACGCAAAAAGCCAGGCACTCTCAACACTATTTCCCGGGGAGACCAAATGCCGCCAGGCAGGTGTGCCCAGCCCACCTCCCCGAGCCCTCTGCACGCAGGGGGCACGCCACAAATGCGGCAGAGCTGTGCAGGAGTGGGAAGAAGGGCACTCCTCTGGCTGCCCTGCCTCCTGCTTACCAAGGACCAAGCAGTGGGTCCTGAGCCAAGTCTGGCCCTGGAGCTCACAGGTGTCGGTGCCCTCCTCCCTGAGAGGCGGAAGAGACTCCAAGGTGTGTGTGTGTTGGGGGGATGTGGAGGTGGGGGTGAGTCGCTGAGTCGTGTGCAAGCCCAGCTCGCTCCTCCCCTGCCCCAGCTGCTTTCCCCACCTCCTTCCGAAGGGCGGGGCCTGCGGCGGCGCTGGCTGGGGCTGGAAGCAATTTTCTCATTAGGATCCCAGGTCTGCTTGCCCGTTGGTTCTCAGCCCTCATTCCCCTCCTGCGAAACCGCACCCCACGGGCCTCCCCACAGACCACTCACACGCACAGGGAACCGCACGTGTACTGAGTCGTTAGGGGGCGATCCTGGGGTCACCCCAGCGGGGTCAGGTGCATGGAGAGAGGTGCTGGCGCAAAGCCCAGCCTAGGGAGAAAGGACGGTGGCACAGTCCATACCCAGCCTGCTGCCGCAGGGAGACAGGGTCCCAGAAGACCCCAGGGGGCCAGAGAAGAGGCCAGGGTAGGGAGGTATGGAGGTAGCGGGAGGGACCCGGAGCCCAGCTGAGCCTCAGGGCTGGCCTCACAGGACCCTTGCAAGAGAGACCCCTGAGCCCTGAGCCCAGTGGCACCAGCCTGCCCCCTCCCAGTTCAGCTGGGCCGGGGTGAACAGATGGGATCTCAGGAGGCAGACCCCTCCCCCAGCCCCGAGGCTCTCCAAGTGGAGGGTGGTCTCAGCCAAGGGAGGCGGGGGGAGCCCCGGGAGGGGCGGCTTCTTGCTCCACAGACACATGTGGTTGGACTTAAAAAGCTATTAGGGAGCGAGGCGCTGGCGGGAGTGCGGGCCGGCCCTCGCACCAGAGGGGGGGGGCGGATGCCGAAGCAGTGAGCTCAGCACCTCCTGCTCCCTCCCCAGCGGCTGCCCCCC
The DNA here is from genome assembly GCF_964237555.1 of Oryctolagus cuniculus. Taxonomy (NCBI): domain Eukaryota; kingdom Metazoa; phylum Chordata; class Mammalia; order Lagomorpha; family Leporidae; genus Oryctolagus; species Oryctolagus cuniculus. The sequence continues at coordinate 62,485,115 of NC_091447.1, read as the reverse complement.
CTTCCCCTTCCAGGCCCCGGGGGCTCCGGGGACCTTCCCCTTGCAGGCCTTTCTTTGGGGGAGCATAGGCAGGCTTGCAGGGCCTGGCCCCGGTTCAGGCGGCCAGGGGTGGCAGGGGTGCGAGGTTGGGGGGCTAGCAAGCAAGCAGTAATCTGAGGACTCTGGGATGGGCCCAACCTGGGGGGGGCTCCCAGCCTTGGATGGGGCCCAGGAGGGCAGAGAGGGGGCCTCGTCTCCCTAAAGGATGTGTGTGTCTGGTGGGGCTGGGAAGGGGGATTATTGGGAGTGCAGGAGCAGGGGAGGGAAGAGCGGGCCCCACCCATCACGAGGCCAGAAAGGACTGATGGAAAGTTCCCCCAGAGCCGCCAGCTTGTAAAAAAGCTCCTTTTCTTTCCAAATTATGAACATTTCTTAACTGGGGGGGGGGGGGCAGGGCAGCGACCTAGGGCTTCGTCAAGGACTATGTCTGTGACTGTGTGGGACGCTCCCTGGTGTGACTAAAGGGTATGTGACTAAAGGGTATCCAGTCTTCTTCCCCTCCTGGGGGCCCTCTACCCCACCGCCAGGCCTAACCCAGGGACAGCACCCGACTGGCTAAAGGAGGCCCAGGGAGGCTGGGGACTGGCAGGCCACATGCCCACGACCCAGCTCCGTCCCCTGAGGGACACCAGCCTCAACACTCTCAAGAAATGTCCTGCCCAAGGCTCTGGAGACCCTCGGAGCTCCTGAGACGTATGCGGATCACCCCCTGTGCAGAAGCGGGCACGCTAGTCACGTGGTGCCGCCCCCCACCCCTGCCCTGTGTGGCACGCAGGAGCCGGCTGTGCGGAGGCATTTAAGCCACCAGACTACTTCGTGGGTCCCCCAGTTTCACAGAGAAGAGCGTGGAGGCTCGGTTAAAACCCACACCAGGTACGGCCCCAACCTATGCCTCTGCATAGGCCCCCTTCTTGGCCTCAGTCAGGATCCATCCACAGGAGAGATGGCAATTGTGGGCGGACCTTGGCGCGGGGTAGGAGAGGGGACTGCTCTGAGCCACCAGGAGTCAGGCTGGGTGGGGGAGGAGCTGACCACGGAGCCCGGGATCCGCTCAGGAAACACGCAAAGAATGTGGCTGGCAGAGGGCCAGTGGGCCAGGACCACAAAGAGGCCTTTGTTTTAGGAGGTGTCCAGGGAGTGGATGGACAGAGCGCTTGAGGTGGGGGCAGCACCCCTCGCGGTGGGACCGGGTCGGGGCGTGGGGGGGGAGACGGCGAACCCTCCATGGTGCACCCCCACATACACACACCCAATACACACTTCTCCCCTATGCCCCCCAACACTATACAACCACATCCCCCCATCCCACCCACCCACCCACCCACACACACATCCCTAACAGCCCAGTACAGGCAGGTTTAGCTATCAGGACTCGGCTCCAAGAAGGGTGCCCTTGGGACACCCCCCCTTGTTTCTTAGCTCCCACTTATCTTTCAGCTGGTGGTTGGGGAGCAGAGGAGGGTGTCTTCCCAAATCCAGCAGCTCCTACGTGCCCCCTCTGATCCTCCCACCCCTGCTGGCTGTGGGTTGGGTTCCTCCATTGGGGGTGCAAGGTTGGGGTAGTGAAGGGACTCTCTGACACCCCCCAGAGTGGACCATCTGAGGTCCCTCCTTCCTTCTGATGCAGGGGTCGGGGGCGCCTTTCCATCCCTCCCCCCGCCCGCCCCGGCTCTGCAGTTGCAGGGTTTCTCTGGCCCCTTCTTGGCATCTGGAAAACTTTGGGAAACTGAAAAAAAATTTTTTTGGAGAGTTTGTCTATTGCTCCATAGCCTTGCCAGGGATCCCCAGCCAAGAGGAAGAGGGAAGAGCGGGGGCGGGGGAGTCCTGGGGAGGCGGGGAGGTGGACAGAGTGAAGTCGGACAAAAGCAGAGGACTTGGGGAAGAAGGGGAGCACCTAAGGGTGCCCCCCAAAAGCCGGCCTGACCCCCATCTGCGTTTCCAGGGCCTATGGGAAAGACCCTCCCCTAAAACACCGTCCGATGTACCCAGCACAGCAGGCCCTGCGGGGGCCTACCACACAGCCCTGCCCAGTTACAGAACACTCTTCTCTTCGGGGCAGGCCGGGAGAGACCAGCTTGTGGCTGTGGGGGCCCATGCAAGGTCTTGAAGACTGGCAACCAGAGACAGCACAGGGCACCTCCGAGTGAGGATGAGGCTGACTGGGGTTTCAGTCGGTGCGGGGGGGATTTTCACAGGGGGGGGCTGCAAGGCCCCCAGGGACCAAGGCAGGGTGGGAACGGGTGATTGACAGCCCAGTCCTGCGAAGCTCTCCTCCATCTCTCCCAGAGAGAACCCAGACGTCTGGCCTCCATCAGCACACCCCCCTTTTGGGACCCCCTGCAGTGTGACTCTGGTTGGCCATCCTTGGGTGACCCATCCGTATTCTTTGACTCTGAACAGAGTGCCCAGGTGGCTTCATGCCCCACCCCTGCACGGTTCCTCCTTGAGCTCTCCCCAGCACAGGTGGGAGAGCAGGGGGTGTCCAACCTGCCAAGGATGGCCACAGCCCTGGAGACCAAGGTGGGGATTGGCACGCGGGGAGGGGGGGGACGGGGGAGTGGCAGAGACTGGGGACAGGAGAGGATCAGTGTCACTCAGGGGACTCTGTGCAGGCTGGGGTAAGGACCCCGGGCAGCCAGGGAAGCACCTGGATGCCATGGGGCATCTGGTCCCAAATCCTGCAGGCAGAGTGGACACAGCAAAGGAAGAGAAAGAAAAGAAGTCGTGGCACAGAGAGCTGGCGGCCGGGCAGCAGGGAGATCTACAGAGGACGGAGAAAGCCAGCTAGCAGCGAAGGGGGAGCTGGGAGGCAGGCCCGGTGGGGAGGGGGTGGCGCCTTCGCTGGCTCCCGGGAGCCGCCCCGCCCCCTCCAAGCACCTGCTAAGGCGGCAGCGGGCGGGTTGTGTTTCTTTAACCCCTGGGGCCTGTTGACACAGATTAGTATCGCTGGTCAGGGGTCAATAGGGAAGGCTCTTGAGGTCGAGACCTGAACAACTGGAGTTGTAATGAGCCACGTGGGGGAAGAGGCCCAGGGAGAGGAGAGTGCCGAGGAGGGAGGAGGAGGAGGGCTGGGCTACTCTGAGGAATGGCCTCTCAGTCTCTCGCGGCTGCTATCTCCCCGAACCTTCCCTGAGCTCAGGGCTTGCTGGCCTGGGTGCGGGGCAGGGGAGGTGTGCCACGGGAGGCTAGAGCCGGGATCTCAGCTACCCGGCCCCTGGGGGACGGGGTATAGCAGGAGCAGGGTGGTGGCACTGCATTGAACAGCACACCCCTCTCTTTTTCTCCCTCTACCCTCCTCGACCCTGCGTGGGCAACCGGTGAGCACCTGGACACACCCCTGCCTCCCCCTGGGTCCACCCGCCCACCTGCGGTGTCTGCCCAGGCCACCTGGCCCAGCTTGAGCTAAGTGACTCAGTCCGGGCCACGAGTGGGACCCGTATAGCTAGCAACATCCTGGACACCTGGTTGGAACGGCCTCAGCCCCACCTGTAGCAACAGCGCCCACAGCGCCCACAACTTTTTCTCCACACCCTGGAGGTACGCAGGTTTCTCAGCCGGGTCTCTTTCCCCCTATCACCAAGAGCACCAGCTTGTCCCGGGCCTGCCTTCTCCACCCGCGACCACCTCCAGGGCGCTGGTCTGGTTGGGACAGTTCCTCTATGTGCCGCCCGCTCAGCCTCAGGAACAGGCAAAACCAGGCCAAGTGTCCCCTGAGACCACAGCCTCCTCGCTGTATGGAGCCATAGGTCACCTGCTCAGGGTAAAGGGCTCCGAGTTCCCTCAGAATCACTCCGCCACGCCCCCCGCCCCGAGCCCTAGACACTGAGGACTGAATTCAAGGACAGGCACCCGAGTGTGGGTCACACACACACACTGTGCAGTGCCCACAGCGACTGGACGTGTGCTCATTCAACCCCGGTTACCTGCTCCTGCCAGGTCTCCATAGCTGCACAACCAGAGAAGCTGCTCTGAGTAGCGGCCCCCCTTGCAGCTGGACGCTGGGTGCATAACGGACACTATGTGGGTCCCACTGGGAACAGGAGGGGGCTGGCCCAGGAGGAGAGAAGTGAGGGTGTGACAGTTGGCTCAGGTACGAGTCAGAGAGGCACTGAGAGCCAAGTGTTCAGGGCAGCACTCACAACTCACATTCCAACCAAGGATGCACCAATAAGCAACAGCCCGGCCATCCAGCCATCCAGCCATGCAATGGAATATTATTCAGCCCGGAAAAAGCAAATGCGGCACTGATCCAGGCTACCTCGTGGGTGAGCCTTAACAGCAGCCGCCGGGGGCAGGGGAGAATGGGCAATTGCGGTGAACCATGGTGCGTTGTGTGCCGCAGGTTCAGCTGCTGCTTGGGACACTGGTAATCCAGAAGGGGACACCAGTTCCAGTCCCGGCGGCTTCACTTCCAGTTTAGCTCCCCGCTAACGTGCCTGGGAAGGCAGTGAATGATGGCCCAAGTATTTGGTTGCTGCCACCTGCATGGGGGACCGGCATTGGGTTCCAGGCTTCTGGCTATGGCCTGACCCAGCCCTGGCTGTTGCAAGAATTTGGGGAGTGGAACCGGGGGGAGGCCCAGGTGAAGTTCCTAGCTCCTGGCTTCGGCCTGGCCCAGCACTGGCTGCTGCTGTGTCCACTTGGAGAGTGAACCAGCTGATGAAAGATCTTTCTGTGTGTCTCTCCCTCTCTGTAACTTCAAACATTCAAATAAATAAATCTTTTAAAAAGAAGAAATGAAGCAGTGAATTTGGGCTGGGCATGTGGCGCTAGGGTTGGCATACTGCTTGAGACGCCCGCATCCAGTGTCAGAGTGCCAGGGTTTGGCTCCTGACTTCAGCTCCCTGCTAACATGCGCCCTGGGAGGCAGCAGGTGACGGCTCAAGTACCTTGGGCTCTGCCACCCATGTGGGAGACCTGGATTGGAATTCTTAGCTCCTGCGCTTAGCCTGGCCCAGCCCTGGCTGTTTCAGGCATGTGGGGAGTAAACCAGCAGATAGAAGATCTCTCTCTCTCTCTCTCTCTCTCTCTCTCTAACTCTTTCAAATAAATGAAATAAATCTTTTAAAAAAAGATATCTCTCTGTCTCTCAAAAAAAATACACAAATAAATGCTTACAAAATAAAATAAAGATCGTGGGCTTTGTTATGCGAGTCATATCTCAGTACAACACAACACTCAAAGAGAGGAAAAGGGGAGTTCAGCGGGGGACTGAGTTGGGGGGAGGTCACCGGTGGATACGGGGGTGAGGTATCAAGAGATGTGGTGAGGGGGCCAGTGCTGTGGCCTAGTAGGCACAGCAGTGAGCATGCCAGCGGTGCTGGCATCCCATATGGGCGCTGGTTTGAATCCTGGCTGCTCCACTTCTGATCCAGCTCTCTGCTGTGGCCTGGGAAAGCAGTAGAAGATGCCCCAAGTGCTTGGGCCCCTGTACTCATGTGGGAGACCCAGAGGAAGCTCCTGGCTTTGGATCAGCTCAGCTCCAGCCATTGCAGCCATTTGGGGAGTGAACCAGCAGATGGAAGACCTCTCTCTGTCTCTCCCTGTCTGTAACTCTACCTCTCAAATAAATAAAATAAAATCATTGAGAGAGAGAGAGAGAGAGAGAGAGAGAGAGATGGATGCAGTGACTGCAAGGTGAGACAGGCCCAGGACTGCTGTTCCACAGAAAGTGGCCCCCATAGCACACAGCTCACGGGCCTGTCGTGTGTAACTGAGACAGGGCTAATGACAAGCGAGTACGGGAAGAGAAGCCAGGCGTGGGCTGACCCCAGGGAAGCCAACCTTGACCGCACCAGCAAAGACAGAGCAAGAACGCCACAGTGAGGGCAGAGCCGGAGGGCCCGTCTTCCCTCTGTCCTGGCACCAAGCCACACCACGGGCTGACAAGGAAAGGCAGGTGGGCACGAGGGCCAGGGCCAGGACAGGTCCTCAGGTCCCCGATCGGAGACGTGTCCGGGAGGCAGGGTTCTCCTCCCTACGGTCTCCCGGCCCCTGAGCAGGCAACCCTGCCCGCGCGGTTCTGGGCCCTGGAGCTCAACACATGGCACCACTCAATGGTTTCTGGCACCGAAGAGGAATGTATTTCCTGGACGAAGCAGCCAAAATCCTTTTGCACCTTTGTTTGCGGGCATGGTGCAGCCGGCGCCGACATTTTCTAACGGGGCCTGGGAAGAGCAACTCAAAATGGATTCGGGGAGAGGGCGTTGGCCAGGGAGCAGCTCAAAGGCACAGCATACCACGGCCTGGCAGGCTGATGGTGGCTGGTGGGGGGGTGGGGGCGGCGGGAGACAGACGGTTGTGGCCGGGTTTACAAAAAAAATCAGACTGGGGTTTTTAAAGTGAGCTTGCCGCGGAATCAAATCCCAGGATGGGTGAGGCACCTGAAGCCTAATGCAGAGGCCGGTTTCCTGCAGGTCTGCGGGAAACGGGGAGGCCTCTCTCATGGGGCGGGGTGTGGAGGGGAGATGGTGTGACTCGGGGCAGGAGCGAGCTTCCCATTTCTGGGGGAAGAGATGGACTCTAAGGCCGGCCAGCCAGCCAATGTTGGGCAGGGAGCCGTCTCGGCCAGGACCTGCCAGGTCAGGGTGTAAGCCGGCCAGACCCCCCTCCCCCCCCGGCCTGCAGACAGCCAGCCCAGAGAGCCTCAAACAGCTGGGTCTTGGGCCTGGGACCCTCTTGTGATCGGGGTCTGGGATTTAGGCCAAGACCATGTCCCTCCCAGGAGGAAGCAAGCAGTCCCCAAGGCCCCCCAGAAGCACCCCCTCACCCCTCTCCTCCGTTTATCTCTTTGCTCCGATGTTCACAAGCACGTGCGTCTCTCCGCACGCACGCATGCACGCACAAAAAAGGCGCTCGCGCACACAGGGATCCGGGCAGAACTGCTGCCCGCTTACAGACATCTCCCCAAACAAAACATCAAACCCCCCCATGTTTGACAGGAGGCTCCTCCCCCCTTGTCAGGAGCCAGCCGTCCTAAGGGGGGTGGTCCCCGGATGAGCAGCAAAAGCCCCGGGAAAGGGAACAGGGAAGAAAGTGTGTGCGAGGCGAGAGAAGGTAAAATTATAAGGTTGGAGCTGTCAAGGCAGAAAAAAAAATAATAAAAGTGTGTGTTGGGGAGGGTACCAAGTGCCTCCACTGGAATACAGCAAAGCCCCGGGTTTAGCGGCCGGGCCTGCGCCCCACCGGGTGCCTCCTCTTACAGCCCAGGTGGGGCTGTAGTCGTGGACCTCTGCAGGACCGGAGCGGGACGGGGCCAGACCTGCCCATTCCTGCACGCCTTCCTCCCACCCGGAGGGCCCAAGCCCCTCGGTGGGCAAGGAGGATGTCCTGGGAGGGGGCACAAAAGCATGCCCCCCACAACGCTGTGTCCAGCTCTTACCAGCGACAAGGGGGGTGGGGGGCTGCATGTTCTCTGCTAGGGGTCGTCCTATGCAGCGCAGGACGTTAGCAACACACCCCACCTCTGCCACCTCCACCCACCAAATGCCAGGAGCACCCCCCCCCTACACATCCGGTAACAACAACGCAAAGCAGCTCTGGACCAGCGGGCTAGCTGTCCCCTGGGGGCAGGACAGCCCCTGTATGCTCCCTGACCGAGGAGCGTGGCACACAATCCACGGAGCGCCTCAGAGGACAGCCAGTGTCCCACCCCTTCAGGCGCCACCAAGTCCTTTCCACCCGCATGGGGCCTTGTGCGACCCAGAGGCGTCCTCCCGCCTGCAGGTGCGCTGAGCTGTCCCGCGTCCCCCCCCCCCCCGCCCCCGCTCCGGTCTCCCCCGCCCCCCAGGCCTGGCCGGCCAGCCAGCCCCCTCCCCGGGAAGGGCTGTTATCACACAGAACTTATAAATAGCAGCCTCCACCTCTCGCCTCTCACTCAGCCAGCGCTCCTGACTGCGGAGACGCTGCGCCCTGTAATTACCGCAATTGTAATCTCTTTTACTAACAGGTAGATTAATAGCGAGGCAGGTTCACAAAGAGCCCCAGAAAGGAACTGCTCAGCTGCTGAGCGGGCGGGGAAGGGCCTGGCACTTCCTAGCAGGCACACACGCCCCGCTGCCAATACAGAAGCCCTAGTCGCTGTGGGCGCTAGGCCTGGCATGGGAGGGGGTGGGGTAGGGTGGTGTTTGAGGGGACAGAGCAGCTGTACCTCTGGGCACTGGGTGGACGACAGGCAGGTCATCAGGGTCTCCCTGGCCTTGCAAGCTCTCAAGAAGGGGCTGGGGGCTGCGTGCCCCGCACGGGCTGCAGGTGGGAGCAGGTGAGTGTGACTGCCCCGAGTCACACCATCTCCCCCCACACCCCGCCCCATGAGAGAGGCCTCCCCGTTTCTCGCAGACCTGCAGGAAGCCGGCCTCTGCATTAGGCTTCAGGTGCCTCACCCATCCTGGGATTTGATTCCGCGGCAAGCTCACTTTAAAAACCCCAGTCTGAGCCGGCGCCACGGCTCACTAGGCTAATCCTCCGCCTAGTGGCGCCGGCACAGTGGGTTCTAGTCCCGGTCAGGGCGCCGGATTCTGTCCCGGTTGCCCCTCTTCCAGGCCAGCTCTCTGCTGTGGCCAGGGAATGCAGTGGAGGATGGCCCAGGTGCTTGGGCCCTGCACCCCATGGGAGACCAGGAGAAGCTCCTGGCTCCTGCCATCGGATCAGTGCGGTGCGCCTGCTGCAGCGCGCCGGCCACGGCGGCCATTGGAGGGTGAACCAACGGCAAAGGAAGACCTTTCTCTCTGTCTCTCTCTCTCACTGTCCACTCTGCCTGTCAAAAAAAAAAAAAAAAAAAAAAGTCTGATTTTTTTTGTAAACCCAGCCACAACCGTCTGTCTCCTGCCGCGCCCCCCTCCCCAGCCGCCATCAGCCTGCCAGGAGCAGCCCAGAGCAGGGGGTTTGCACTCCCCTAGCCTCTCTGGTGTTAGGAGGGCACACACCCAGGATCAGGCAGCCCCAGGGTCTTGGCACCCAACGGCAGTACCAGCCTTGGGAGCTCTCACGCACAGACCGCTGTGGGCTTGACCTTGGTGGTGGTGGTGGGGGTATTGCCACTTAGATGCTATGGCCAGCACCTGCTCACAGACAGCCTGCCTCTAGAACCCCTTCTGCAGCCCCCAGGCCAGGAGCTGCCAGGGACCTGCCACACTGGCCCCTCCCCCAAGGGGTCCCACCCCTGCTGGCAGTGCCAACAGGGAGCAGCTTGCCTAGGCCAGGGAGGGGCGTATCTCAGGCTCACATCAAAGCCCTGTTTGGAAGGTATGAGAGTGTGGGCTGGCGTCTGAGATTAGCTCTTGCACACCTGCGGCAAGAAGGTGAGGGCTGGCTCACAAAAGCACATCCCGGGGCCGGCGCTGTGGCCTCGCGGGTAAAGCCGCCGCCTGCAGTGCCAGCATTCCATATGGGCGCCGGTTCTAGTCCCGGCTGCTCCACTTTCGGTCCAGCTCTCTGCTATGGCCTGAGAAAGCAGTGGAAGATGGCCCAAGTGCTTGGGCCCCTGCACCTGCGTGGGAGACCCAGAAGAAGCTCCTGGCTTTGGCTTTGGATCAGCGCAGCTTTGGCTGTTGGGGCCATCTGGGGAGTGAACCAGCGAATGGAAGACCTCTCTCTCTCTGCCTCTCTATAACTCTGCCTTTCAAATAAATAAATAAATCTTAAAACAACAACAAACAAGCACATCCTGACATGATATGCACCTGACAGGGATGCGACAAAGAAGACACACCCTCCCAAAGGTCCCGGGTGGAACGAACAGCGCCCAGAGGCTGGGTCTTGAACTTCCACACTGAGTCCATACTTTGTGCCTGGAACTCCATTGTTTAGGAAACTTCTCTGAAGGTGAGAAACCCAGCTACAAAACGTGGGGCTGCGGACCTGTCCACCCCAGCAGAGCCATTTACAACCGAGAGCTTTTGTTTTTTAATTCGTTTTCTACAGCATCTCTATTGAAAGGCGATTTCTCATTTCCAAGAGTCATCAGAAATGTTGAGAATTAGGGACAAGGGCAGCTAGTAAGAAAAGATGATAAAAACCGCTAAAAAAAAAAAAGAAAGAAAAAGAAAAAGAAAGAAAGAAAAAACACCCTAGTTTCCTGAAAGCAGTACCACAGTGTTCGATTTTAAAAGCAGTATCCCTGGAACTCCCATTTTTGAAGAATAAAATACGCATTTGATCCAGACACAGGAGTGAAAATGCAGAAAAGGGCTAAGAGTGGTTACTTAAGCGGCCGGCTTCCGATGGTTGCGTTTTTATTTTCCTCTCTAGACTTTACGCTTACTGCGTGTGTAGGATGCAGGCACACCAGTCTCATAATCAGAAAACCACCTTTTTCAAAGCGGTGGACGGGCGAGGGGGCCTGTACCGACGGGGCACTCTCCCCTGCAGGTCCAGCCGGGGGCTCTCGGCTCCTGAGCCTGAGACCTGCTCGGTGGTCCCCAGCCCAGACGACCCCGGGAGTTCCCCGAAGGCTGCAGCAGGCACACCACCATGACCGGGTGTCTCATGGCGGGGGGTGGATCTCCAATACCCCTCCGAGGAACAAAGGGAATGCTGGGAGGAGTACCAGGCCGAGGAAAGGGGTTCAGTACCAGGCGAAAGGGGCAGACATGGCCCGCTGGGGAGTCTTGAGGTGGAGGAAGTAGACCTGGAGAAGTGACTCCGAACCCCTGGAAATGTCTGGAAGGTCTGCAGCAAGGAAAGGCTCTGGGGGAGGGGGGGTGCGTGACTGATTTGGGGGTTGGATTAGAAAAGCGACTGTGGGCCCGGCGCTGTGGCGCAGCGGGTTAACTCCCTGGCCTGCAGTGCCGGCTTCCCATATGGACCTCGGTTTGAGTCCTGGCTGCTCCACTTCCCATCCAGCTCTCTGCTATGGCCTGGGAAAGCAGTGGAAGATGGCCCAGGTGCTTGGGCCCCTGCACCCGCGTGGGAGACCTGGAAGAAGCTCCTGGCTCCCGGCTTTGGATCAGCACAGCTCTGATGTGGCCATTTGGGAAGTGAACCAGCGGATAGAAGACCTTTCTTGCTCTCTCTGTCTCTACCTCTCTGTAACTCTGTCTTTCAAAATCAAGAATATAAAGCTTTAAAAGAATTTACAAGAAAAAAAAGAAAGAAAGAAAAAGGAAACAAAAGTGGCTGTACCAGTGGCAGGTTGAGAAGCGAACCTTACCCCCGCCCCGTCCTACCGCATCCCTGTTTTAAATCATTCACTGTTAATAACCAAATCCAGCCACCAGAGTGGGGGTACACGTACCAGCCAGGGACAGCAGGAGGCTGGGTCGGAGGGGTCCCCAGTAGAGACAGGGCGGGAAGAGGGCTGTCCCATGTCAACCCCGGCCACGGGGCACCTGCCAGGCTAGTGTGGTGGGAGGGCTTGGCCGCAGGAGGAGAGCCTGTCATTCCAAAGTCTGCACAGTGCCCCTCAAAGATGATGCCACGGAGACAAAGGGAAGCCGGGGTGAGGGTGGGGTGGACTGAGCTGCAGCCTGGGCGCCCAGCGAGCGAGCCATGGCCTCCTTTGTGATAAGACATGGGGGTACGGGAGGGGGGCTGCTCTTCCTCCGTCTTCCTGACACCTCCTTCTTGCAGAGGGGGAAGTTTTGGTTTTGAGAAAGCAAGTCTCTTTCACCCCGTCGGTCCCCGGCTTCTCATTGCCTGTGACGCTTGCCCAGTGTTCTGGAAGCTTCCACCGCACCACGGTTGTCAGGACTCGCTCCTCTTAACACCCCACTCTCCAGAGCACACCTTCTTGGGATTTTTTTTTTTTTTACATTCATCACAGGCCTGTGCATTTGTTCTGTCATGAACAGTCCGGCGACGGCTTCCCGTCTGAAGCAGTGCGATATTCAAAACGGATGGACGGAGTTACGCTAGGCGGGGGTGAGGGGTGGGGACCGACGCAAAGGCAGAGAAAACACACAGCCTCGGCTCAGGAGGTTCCAGTGTCACGGAGAAACACAGCAACACTCGACCCCCCACCCCCAGCTAAACGCAGGATCGACCCGCACCGAAACGGGGCCCTCATCGGCAGACTGAGGGGCTTTGTGGCAGATGTGCCCAGAGGTGGCTGTGTTGCGATGGAGTACATCACAGCGAGACTGGCCACCGCGGGGGAGGCCCAGGCTCCCCCCAGGGAGGCCAGCATGTGCCTCTCGCCCTTGGGAGTGGAGCTCAGGCTCACCAGGGCCTCCTACCCCCACCCCCGCCCTCCGTAGCCAGAAAGCTTTGTCGGAAAAGGAGCACAATCCAAGGGGGTCTTGCCAAGCCAGGCTGGGCTCTGAGTAATTATATTAATGAATCCGAGTTACAAAATCTAATATTAGACAGTGGCTTCGATACCATCCTCAGTCACTGTCCCACATGGCCAGCAGCACGGCTTGAACAGACTGTGTGTGTGTGTGTGTGTGTGCGCGCGCGTGCACGCATGGTGTTTAATTTAAAAGAAACGCTTGTATTTGAAACGGTGCCCAGAGATCTGTGTGCTGGACCCACTTTATAAGCCGCGATACCATAAATAAGTGAGAGAAATCTGGCCCGTCCTCGGGCAGGGGCCTCTCCCGTGGCCCGCTTGTACTCAACGCTCTCTCTCCCTCTCTCTTTCTCCCCCTCTCTCTCTCTCTCTGGCTGCTCGGTGGAGCAGCGGCCTTTGTGTCTGAAGCCAGAGCGCTCCCCACAGAGCTCTCTTTGGCACGGCAGGCAGAGCCCCTGGACCCAGCCTCCCCATCCGTGCCCATTCGCTGTCTCAATCCAAACGGCAAAGTTGGGCTACACACACACACACACACACACACACACAAGAGGGTAGCTCGTGGCCCAACTGATGCACCGCCTCTGGCCAATCCCTGGTCCAGGCCAGCCCACGGCACTGCCACCAGCCTGGCCATCGTCCGTGGGCCTGGCCCAGGCCAGCAGGAACCATGACCCAGTTGGCCATGTCACCCATGTGGCGAGGCCCAGAGGGCACAGACTCAGCTACAACCAGGTAGTGGGCGAAAAGAGGTGAGTAGAAAACAAAGTGTTTGCTCTACGCTCGCGATGAGACTTTCGTGCGGGCCGGGCAAAACACAAGCTTCCTTAAATGACGTCACAGAGCGTAGCACCAGACCATGCACCAGAATAGGACTGGGCTCCCTCTGCGCCCACGGTGGCTATGTCACGTGTGAGGCCCTTCTGCGTGACAGAGGCCAGCCCTGGCTGCGTGGTTTGGGAAACTGACCCGGGACAGGGACACGCAAGGGTCTCGCAGGCCCAGTGGCTACAGCAGCTGGAAGAGCTGGCCTGAATGTCAGGGCAAGTGAGCTACGTCTTGCCCTTTGGAAACCTAGAGCAGGCAATAAGGGGCAGCTGTTTGATCATTTTTCCATTATTATTATTTTTTTTTTTTTGACAGGCAGAGTGGACAGTGAGAGAGAGAGACAGAGAGAGAAAGGTCTTCCTTTGCCGTTGGTTCACCCTCCAATGGCCGCCGCTGCAGCCGGCGCACCGCGCTGATCCGATGGCAGGAGCCAGGAGCCAGGTGCTTTTCCTGGTCTCCCATGGGGTGCAGGGCCCAAGCACCTGGGCCATCCTCCACTGCACTCCCTGGCCATAGCAGAGAGCTGGCCTGGAAGAGGGGCAACCGGGACAGAATCCGGCGCCCCGACCGGGACTAGAACCCGGTGTGCCGGCGCCGCAAGGTGGAGGATTAGCCTAGTGAGCCACGGCGCTGGCTTCCATTATTATTTTTTAACACCAGGTGGAGGGCCCAGAGCAGTGCCAGGCCGCCCAGCAGAGACGTCTGTCAGTGCCTTCTCACCTACAGTCCCCTCGGAAGCCGCACGATGGCCTGGAAGAAGCCGCTCAGCCCCAGATGCCTACACGCCACCAGTCAAAGCATGAGGCGACTGGTGGCCCACTTGGCCCGTGGAGAAAGAGAGGGATACCCCAAGGGGACCCCGCGGGCAGCGTCTGCTCTCAGTCCCTCTGACTAGGACGTGTGGGGCCAAGTGAGGATGCTTTGTTCCTGCTGGAAAACCACTCTTGCAGGCTTGCCCAACCATCCTGGCTGCCAGGGACGAGGGACTTTTTCAGTGCGAAAATCGGGAAAGTCCTGGGCAAACTGGGACAGACTGGGAGGAGTCACCCAGGGGAGCTCAAAGCTCAGAGAAGAACGTTTTGCGTCCCAGTCTCGTCCCTGACACGCAGCCAGGGCTACCACCACCTGCTACACACGCCTTGAGACCCTCTAAAAAGCAGTGAACAGAAACGGTTCTAACTGGGTCTGCCACGGGTTGGGTTGAACACTGGAGGGCAGACGGCCCGATCTGAGCCCCCTGAGGATTCCACCCACCCCTCTCATCCAAGCTTTCCATTCCCCTGTCTCCTCCCTCTACAGGCCTCTCCATTTGGTCCCCTGGGAGAGTATTCCTGTTACTAAGGAAACAATGAAGTCACGTGGCTGGGTGGGGCCGCGGGCCCTCCTCCCACCCCTAACTAGGTTCCGTGCCCACTGACGTCACTGCTCAGAAATTTATAGCCCAGTGTGGGTATTTATAAGGTGGCTCTGGTGTGACCACAGATTCGGTGTGGGGCCGGGTGGCTATTTATAGCCGGAGGATATACACTTATTATACCCCCCCTTGCCTGTATTCTGGGCCACCTGTTATATAACCGCCATTATGCAATAACGCCCATTATATAATAATTATGCGCTAATGGGGATATAATCTGTAGGCATAAAAAGGATTCACTCCCTAAGGGCTCTGCTGGAGCGGCCTCCGAAGGTAGCCTCCTCCGGGGACCGCCTTCCTCATCTCACTGCGCGGCCCTGCCCAGTCCAGAGTCACCAGGTGGCACCTGTCTCCAGCCTCCCACGATGGGCAGACCCCAGCCACGGGGCCCTCCCCCCCCCCCCCCGCGTCTTTTCGGCTTTCTCATTTCCTCGGCCCACCTCGGTGGGGTCAGTAGAAGAGGGCTGCCCGGAGGGGCAGAGGCCAGTGCCTGAGTCAAGGCCAGCGCAGCCAAGCAGGGACTTGCGAGCGGCCACCTCGCCTCCGCCCCGGGGCGCTGGGGTCTCTGCGGCACCTGTGGTTGGGTTCCACCCGCAGGAACGCCTAGGGCCGTTTAAGACGCTCCAGCACCCTCCAGGAGGGACAAGCTGAAACTGTCCCCTCAGGGGAGAGAGGCCAGGGGACAGGGTTTCTACGCCTGGGGTGGGGCTGAGGTTGGGAACGCGGAGGTCGCCACTACGCATGCGCTCTCGCTCTCGAGCCACAGCGGACCGGCTGAGCCCCGACATTATGGTCTGCTCTCTATTGAAAAAGTCATCTGAGAGGTGAACACAAGGAGAGAGACTGACCTGTGAGGCGACACTGGCTCCAGCAGAGCAGGGGGCCTGTGGGGCGGGTGGGGGTCGGTCATCCCCTTGTCTGCCTAGCTCTTACACTCTCCATCATTTGAATTTTTACAAAGAGCGTGTTTTACTACTATAATTAAAAAAAAAAAAAAGGCAAATACATAGTTTGAAAAGAGTCACGCTAACACCCAGAGAACAGGTCTGATCTCTGCACCCTACACACATCTGGCTGCTCCCTGGAGGATGGGATGGGCCTGTCTGGGTCTCCACACGCAGAAAGACCAACCGCCATAGAGGAGTGCCCCAGTAAGGGCCCGGGACACACAGCGGGGAGGCAGGTGAGACCCCGCGCTGGAGGGGAGGGACGAGGGCAGAGAACAGGCGGCATTCTGTCTGAAGCCCGTTTACTTCCAAACTGTTGGTTCTGGGCTGAGGGCAAGTCTGTCCCCTGGGGCACACTTGCGAATATCTGGAAGCTGTGTTGGGTGGGCTCACCTGGGGGGCGTGAGGTGCAACTGTGACAACCCCACCAGTGGGTGGAGGCCAGGGACGCTGCTGAACACCCTACGGTGCCCGTGACCGACCATCCCCACCACACACGACCCTGCCCAAGCACAACGGGTGCATTCTCAGCCCTGGAAACAAGATTGATCTCCAGCTATGAGCCAGCCCCGGTGGCGGCGGCGGTGGGGTGGCAGCGGGGCGGCGGCGGCGGTATGAGAGGAACATTTTTTTTATACACACAGCCCCGGAGTTGTCAAACGTTTAAGAAAGGGCTGAGGGTGAGAGTCTGTGTGACACAGAGATCATTGCAAAACCACCAGCAATCATCTGGTTAATTAGAGTAATTACATTCATTTTTATTTCAAATTGCGATTCCAAGCAGACTCCCAGGAAAAAAGGCGTGACCGAGGATGGAGCACAGGTGGAAAGAGACCCTGCCCCTGCCTCACCCTGGGGGAGGTGTGGCAACCAGCTGAGTAGGCCAGAGACAACACAGCGGGGGCATCCAGCTGACCTAGCCCCTGGCCTTGGCCTTGGCCCATCTATGCTAGGACGTGGGGAGCTGGCCCGCATTGGCCGGGAGGGAGGCAGGCAGGCAGGCCGGCCAGTGTGAGGGCTGCAGCCAGGTTCCCACTCTGTTTCTGCCCCACAGGCTCAGCGGCTGGGGGAGCCCTTGAGCTGAGCCACAGACTGGGCTCCAGCCCCACCTAGGGAGTGACAAGGGACCACAGAGTTGGGACAGGCTCCAGCAGGGATCCACGAGGCTTTGCCACGGAGATTCCTCTGAGACCAGGAATCACCATGAAGTCCCCAGAGAGAGGATGAGGTGGTCAGTGACCTGGAACCTGGGGTCCCGGCCCCTTCTGCTGGAAGCTCCCAGTGCAAGCCCCCCCCCCCCCCAAGCCTCCTTGCTTTGCCTCTTTGCGGTGGCTCTCAGACTGGCCTTGTCCTACCGCCCGGCCACTGGGAAGTTGAAACTGGCTTCCTTGGGCTGGAAGGGCTCAGCCATGTGACAAAAAAAACAACTAAATCCTCACATCTTTCCAGGTGGGGGTCCAGCAGGTTGTGTCCCAGGGAAAGCCCCCTACCCCATCCCGATGCAAGTCTGGTTTTTCCAATTCCTCATCATTACTCATACAGCAAGGACCTCCCCCCAGACCCCGCCAAGACGTCACGAGTGGAAAAGAGCCAAGCGGCCCCCACCCACGGGCCAGGGTAGCCAGCAGAGAACAAGTTACCCAGGACACAGACACACAAAGGGTAGCCCTGGTGCATTAAAAAAAAATTTTTTTTAAGTCCCCCAGAGAGCCAGAAAATCCGATGTTAGACATCCACGCAGACAAAGTAAGGAAGCCGGGCACCCAGGGGCCTAAGGCCAGTCTGGCCAGATCGCCACACCGCAGCCGGTGTGCCTCCTGGGACCTTGTTCTGACGCCAAAGCCCTTCAGCTCAAACACGCTTAAAATGGCGGCGGCGGCAGCGGTGGCGGCCTGCAGGGCCGGGCGTGCTGTGTTCCAGGGTGCCCTCCGTGCCAAGAAAAACCTACCATCAGAAATGCCATCAGCTATATTTATCTATCTCTCAGCCCCCCAGCCTCCTCCTCTCGTCTGCCAAGCAGGCCCTGGGAGCCCCCATCCCCCTCGTCACCCGGTGGGCACCCTTCCCTGTAGCTGGGGCCCGTGACCACCTGCCCGAGCCTGCGTCCTCAGCGCTTCAGGGCCGGGCTGCCACAGGGGCACTAAGCCAGCAGTCAGCCTCCCTTCTCACTGGAAGATCGGAGACACCCACGTGTGCTTTGGGGGGGTTCATTCCAGGGGCTGCTTTGGACATCTCTTGTCCCAAAGTGCCACTGAGGGTGGCCTTCCCTCCCTGGTTGCTTCGGGCTCAAACTCCCTACTCTCCGGGGCCCTGGCAGTAGGCCCTTCAGGTCCTACACAAACAGGCGCCCGGGGAACCTCTGGACGCCGACTCCCCAGAGATACCCGGCCCTTCTGCATTCCCCACGTGAGTGGGAAGCCCCAGCCTGCATCCTGAGGCTCCCAGAGAAGCGGCGTGTAAAGGCTGGGAGGACCCCCACAGATACCGGGACAGAAAAGGGGCCACGCGGCACCTGTGCTCCTGACCACTCGGACGCATCCTCTGCAGACCAACAGGGCGATGTCACTTGGTGCTTCTACCCCTGCAGCCAGCGAGCACCAACCTCCCCCTCCCCACCCTGGGGCCTAGCAGGGAGCCTAGACGACTGTACTCCTGAACCCTACACCCATACCCCACCCCTCACCCCACGCCCCATCACTTGGGGGGGCACTTCCTCTCCACGCCCCCTCCAAAGGACACTGTTGCCGCTGCCGCAGCCGCAGCCGCAGCCATCACCACCTCTGAGCCCCCCACCCCAAGGCAGAAAGGAGTTCGGGGTGGGGCGGGTAGCAACCCCTCTGAGGTTGAAGCAACCCAAAAACCCAAATACAAATTTTTAGAACCTCGAAGAAGCTTTTTTCTCTCCTGCCCCTGCCCCCACCCCCACCCCCCCTCTGCTGGCAAATGAAAACAAACAAGAAATCAAAGAGGCCTTTTGTGTGAGCCCCGCGCTGACACGGCTGGGGCCTTTGAAAAGACTTCTGAATCCGACACTGAATGATAAAATTACTGAAGCGTGGCAGCTCCTAGGGACGGCCCGGGGCACAGAGAGAAGGGGGGGAGCAGCCACCTTCTTCCCCTAGGCAGTCAAGGGGGGGACACTCCAGGGTGCCCTCAGGACACCAGGACACAGGGAGAACATGTCGGCGGCGTGGCGCTGGCCTGGAGGCCCCTCCTGACCCACACTTCCTATGGGGCCTGCACCCACCCCCTCCCCAGCCATAACCAGGTGTGGTTACCCCCCCCAGGAAAGGCCTGCAAGGGCCCTCCCTCCTGTCGGGGGTCCCAAGGCCCTCGCCCAATGCCTGCCGGGCACACACGTGGGGTTCCAAGAGGTTCCCCTGGCAGGCAGGGTCTTGCTCATACCAGAGGTACCAAAGGGTGCATTTCAGGGATAAAGGGAATTCTACCAGCCTCTGGCATGCCGAAGGTAAATCAAGTCCTCGGAACGCCCCCTGCACGCCTGGACCCCAGCCCCCCAGGTCTGAGTACAGCTGGTCACCATGCTTGTCGTTATGGGCCCATGCCCAGAGTGCGCCCTGCCGACTGGAGCTTAGACAAGGGCGATTCTTTGCCGCCGTGCTTGCGCTACTGTCGCCAGCTCAGCCGCACAGCAAGACCCCTGCACGCTACAGGCCACGGGGACAAGGGGACCGCGGACAGCACCGGGAACAAAGGGGTTGGGTTCCAGAGCCAGATGCTCTCTGTCTCATTAAGAGACGGCCGTGTGGGGCAAAGGCGGCCTGGGTTGGCTCAGCTACCGTGCATCTGCGGGGGCTGCACGGCCCACACTTAGTTACCTGCTGTGCCATGATTTTCCTAGCGATTCCGAACAACGAACCCAGCACCGTTGGTTTTCTACTGAGCCCTGTACGTGGCCGCACTCCCCTGTACTCCCCACCACCTTGCTGGGGGGTTCTGTCCCGCTTGGAGTTTCTCTGTTCGATTCTGAGCACCCCAGTTTAAGAAGGACCAAAGGGACTCTGGGGAGTGCTGACCCAAGTGGCAGGGGCACCAGGAGCTATGTCAAATGTAAGAGGTGGGAGAGACCGAGGCATTGGCGATGGCACCTGGCGAGGGAGAGGGGGTGGGGAAGGCACGTTTCTTGGCTGCCAAGTTCTAGAAACATCCACTGTCATCTGGGTTGTCCCTTAAGATAGTAACAAGGGGCCGGCACCGTGACACAGTAGGTTAATCCTCTACCTGCGGCACCGGCATCCCATGTGGGCACCAGTTCTAGTCCTGGCTGTTCCTCTTCCAATCCAGCTCTCTGCTACGGCCTAGGAAGGCAGTGGAGGATGGCCCAAGTCCTTGGGCCCGCGTACCCATGTGGGAGACCAGGGGGAAGCTCCTGGCTCCTGGCTTCAGATCGGTGCAGCGCCGGCCGTAGCAGCCAGCTGGGGAGTGAACCAACGGAAGGAAAACCTTTCTCTTTGTCTCTCCCTCTCACTGTCTTTAACTTTACCTCTCAACTAAATAAATAAAGTCTTAAAAAAAAAAATGATAGTAACAAGACCAACAGGTACAGGTGCTAGAGAGGCACCGACCATGGTCAGAGCAGCCGCCTCTGCCATTGACCTACAACGTGCCAGTGTCTTTACGGGGGAGCCGGTTCAGGTCCCGAGCCACCCTGAGCTAGGTGAATGGGAGAATTTTACAAGTACGTGGTGACCTTTGAACACAATGACATCACTTCCAGGGTGTTCTGAAGGAACCTTACACTAGGTGAAGAGATAATCCATGGATTTTGCTAATTCTTGGAATCCAGTCACTGGGGCCCCAAGGGTATTTGCCAGCCCTGGCACCAGAGGGCGCTGCCCCAAAGAGACACAGACCAGTGGCATTTCGGGGCCTTTTTTTTTTTTTTTTTTTTTTTGAAAAAGAGGTGACAGGTGAGGAGGCACAGGGTACGGCATAGGGTGAGCCCTGAGGTCTCTCCCCAACTCACAGCAGAGCCGCCACCAGACGGGGCTGGGCATCCGGCAGAGGCCAGAGTGGCACAGCTGCGCTGGCCCTGTCTTGGAAGCAGGGAGGGTAAGGAGTCTTCCCTGGAACCTGAAAGCCCCAGTCCCTGAAACAGAGAACTAAACTCGGTGCGCGCTCATGCCCCCAGCTTAGCAAAGTCCCAGACAAGCCCCGCAGGTGCCAGGCCCCAACCTGAACCACCCGCGGCGGCACAGCCTACGTCTACCGGGTACCTGAGGACACTCGCAAAGCCACTACTGTTCTGGCAGCAGGATCGCCGTGTTGGGGTCAGTTTTTCAACAGTACGTACCTCCAGAAATGTTTGTGGGGGGGAAACTGTGAGGCCTAGATCTTCAACAGCCGGCATGGGTGGGGCAGTACAGGGCAGGGAGAAGAAAATCTGTGCACGGCGGGGGGGTGGTCCCTGAGTTGGTGACTGCCACCCAACACCACCCCCCCAACACACCTGCCACTGCCAAGCACAGGCCCCTGGAGGGACCCGATGGGAGAAGCTGACAGCTACTGTCAGGATTTCTAAGGCCAACGGCAGGCAGAGCCCCGGTCCACTTCCGGGGAGCTTCGGAAGTCATGGAGATAGAGCAACAGCACGGGTGGGCAGCTGGGCCTCCCTCTCCCACACCAATGGAGGCCACCTGCTCTGGGGACATGGTCAGGAAACAGAGTCCTCCTCCCCACTCGGGACCCTGCCCTGCCCCGTCTCCACCTCCCTCTCCTGAGTCCACACAGACTTCTTCCCAGCAGGACAGCCTGGGCCTCCTGGTGACATTAGGTCCCCATATTCTCACGACTCTATGTACGGCACAATCCCTTTAATCCTTCTCAACCGTGCGTGTCGTCTGGGGGTGTAACAGGGCCTACAAGGGTCCACGGGAGGTGAGGGCTCCTGGGAGCAGAGAGCCATGCCCCAAGCGCTAACCACCAGGCCAAGTTCACTGGCATCAAATTTGGCAGACAAGGAACCGGGGGAGGCGGTGTCAGATCTCTGCCGTGGTCGGGGGCTTGCCTGCAGCAGACTGTCCCTGCCTGGCACACAGGGGAAGATGCCCCACCTGCTCTGCTTGTCTCCAGTCCCCTGGCCCAACTCTGAGGAGGAAGAAGCAACTCCAAGGAGGCCCAGGCTGCATCAACTCACCCCCACCTCTGTCCAGCAAGGTGACGGTCAAATTAAAGCAATGCCCACCAGGCACCCATTGCCTTCCCGAAGCTCCCTGGAGCCTGCGGCCTCATCTGGAGGAGATCCGTCCTCGGTTCTCTGCTGGGCTGTGGGCGCAGACACTTCGGCCTCAGCTCCATGGGATGGACTTGAATTCACTCATATTCCTGGCTGAATGACCTCATCAGCTGGTGGTGGGGTGGGGGCAGGGAGGGGAAGGGGCTGCTTCCCTGACACCTGCCCGGTCAGTCCGGCTAGCCAGGAGGCTGGCCAGGAATCAGTTTCCTCCATGGCCACACCTTATCCTAACCTTAGCCCCATGCTGGCAGCGGTCAAGAATGTGACCTCAAATAAAAGAGGCCAGGGAAACAGTTTGGCTATAATATACCAAGACACGGAGCGAGTAAGGCAGGAGGAAGAGTGTTAGTTTTCGCCTTAGGTGCTTGGGTTGCAAGCTCTAAAACAGACAGGTGCAGCCCTCCGTGCACAGCCCCAGGGATCTATCGGATGGACACAGCGGCCTGAGTGTCTGAGCCCGCTCCCCGCCACTCTCAAGTCACGGACCTCCTCCAATTCAACCAGGCACATACCCCCCCCAGTCCTCATTGCTAGAAAGATAGAGAATGAGAGGTGTACGTGTGTGTGTGTGTGTGTGTGTGTGAGAGAGAGAGAGAGAGAGAGAGAGAGAGAGAGAGAACAAGAGCGAGAGCGAGCAGGAAAGACGACACACACAGACGTACAGAGAGAAAAGTCCTCCGGAGTTGAACTTCAGCCACATTCTCTCACATTCACATAAAGAGAGGAAGAAGGGCAATGAGGGGGAAAAAATACTGGAAAGGGAAGAAAAAAAAAACAACCATACACAGAGAGAGAGAGAGAAAGAGAAAGAGAGAGAGGGGGAGAGAGGGAGAGAGAGAGGGAACGGTTTGGTAGCCCTGTCATTACGAGCTGGTTAGGCATAATGTAAACACACTTCTGCCTTCGCTTAATCACAGAGTGTGCCGTTTGGGTTTCAAAGGCGGCAGTAAATTGGGCGTAGCTGAGTGGGAGCTAAAAATTAACCAGCCATCTCTGTTTCAATTTGTAAGAAAACAAAAGCGGAAAAGAAATTATATTAAAAAAAAAAAGGGAAAGGGTAAGGGGAGGGAAGAAGATTTAAAAAAAAAAAAAAAGGCCCAGAGGAGGAGGAGAAGAAGTGAAAACCGCCTCACCCCCAAAATGCAGGGTGCAGCTGGGAAAGGCAAGGACTTGGTCCCACAAAAGGCCAAGGCGATCGGGGAGTTGGTTTGTTGTGGGTCTGTTTGTTTAAACCCTCTTCCACAGCAACACAGCTCCCTGCCATGCCCGGGCTGGGCAAGCCTCCTGCCACCCCCTACCCCCGCCCCTGCCCCTACCCCAGCAGAGACTGGAGCCTCCACACTTGCACTTCCTTCGGGGTGGGGGTAGGGGACGAGACGCCAACAAGAGCTTAAAGAAACCATGAGCTTGCTTCTACTCTCTCTATGAAATCAAATTTGCTTATGGATTCACCCACAGGCAAAAACCCCCAAACCCATAACTGCACTCCCTGCCCACCAGGGCCTCTGGGCACCACCCCCCCAAATCTCCTACAACCACTGCCTCCTCACCTGCTTCTCTGTTCATTTGGTCTCATATCCGGGAGGGATTCACACCCGCCCCTGTGTCCACTGAAAAACCTCCACGCACCGGGCGTGTGCCAAAGCCACCTTTTTCCCTGGGGTTGGAGGTGAAGCCAAAGGACAGCCCGCCCCGTGTCACTGTTGGCTGTCTGTCAAACTCTCCCCAGCATTCTGGGGACATCCTGGCCCCATCCTAGGACACCTCCACCCCCACCCTGCAGCAGTGTCTCTCCGTGAGCACTAAGAAGGCAACATGGCGAGGGAGGGAGCGGGGAGAGCAGGGGACAGACAACAGGCCCCGGCCGGCAGGCTGAACAAGGATGGGGCTTCTGCGGGGCGGGGGGTGGGGGGGTGGGGGGGTGTCGGTCGCTGCCTCCCCCCACACACCCAGAACTGTGTTGTCTTTTGGAAATCAATCAGAGCAATAGAACAAACGGCAGCAAGTAAAATAAAACGGGGGAAGGGGGTTGGGGTGGGAGTGGGGATTGGGGACAAGGTAAAGAACGCGAGGACCTACCCGGAGTGTGGACAAAGTAAGCCAGATAGAGATCCAGTTCTTTGATTGTGACTCCAATGTGATGTGGTTGCACGCACAGGCCGGGGTTCGAGCACTGGGGCGACTTGTAGAGTCGCTCCCCGTCAGTACTTTCCAGGGGGATCCCCTTAAACAAGATCACCATGACCAGGTCCAGCCGCCACACCTTGTCTGCTTGGCGCAGGCAGTCAATCCGTCGGATCTTGCCCTTCTGGTCGGGGTTGGACAGCACGCAGCAGGGGGGCTTCTTGCCCGTGATGGTGAGCACGAAGTCCTCGCGGAACTCGGGCCGGATGTCCTTGCGCAGCTTGGCCAGCAGCCGGGATGCCCACTTCTGCTTGATCTCGGGCTTCTCGCCCAGCAGCTCATCTTTCACGGCCCTCTCCTCGTCCTTGGACATCCGCTTCTCATGCTTCTTGAAGTACTTGCGCTTCCTCGCCTGCAGGTTGAACCAGGTGTAGGAGAAGGCGCGGACGTGAGGCAGCAGCGCCTCGATGAATGGGTGGAACTCATCCTGCAGGCGACAAGCCGGGAGCATGCGGGGCGCGGGAGGAGGGGAGACAGAGGAGAGAAGCCGCGTTAGAGGGGGGCACGCGGAAAAACGCCTTCTCCTCCTCCTCCTCCTCCTCCCTCCCCACCCCCCGCAACAATGTTCTCTCTCGATTGTTTTAGAAAAGTGTGGTCTGAAGCCGCCGCCAGCTTGGCCAGCCACTTGCACCCATCTCAGCTGCGGCAACCACACGGAGGCACGGGGTGCCTGTCCACACACCTATTCTCTCTCTCTCTCTCTCTCCCGCTCCCTCTCCCTCTCTCTCTCTCTTTCACACACACACACAGACACACACGCGCGCGCACACAGACAACGTTGCCGTCCACACACACACACACACACACACTGCTGGTCTCCGCGCCAGGCTCCGTCTCGCCCATGACATCTCCATGTCCCCATCGCAGCCGTGAACTCGTGTGTCAGCTCGCTCCTGCGCGGGGGTCCCACAGCACCGACGCTGCCCTGCCGGTGAACGCACGCCGCCGCCGGGGGTGTTGCTGCAAGGGGCCAGCCTAGAGGAGTCCCGACACTGGCCGATTTTTTTGGGGGGGCCACCCCCAAGAAGACAGAAAAATGACATCCGCGAGCGAGCGAGCGAGCGAGCGAAGAAACGGGTCTGCCTTCTCCCTCCCCAAGCTGTTTGCAGTCTCTCCTGATCCACTTGGAACACCCACCCCAGCATTTCTTAATCAGACCTTAAATCCTAACTATGGGATTTCAGCTCTGTTAGCCACACCAATACGAATGTTAATCAAGTAATAATGGCACCAAACACTTCTTGTTATAGCACAAGCAAGGTGCCTGTCTCCGCACCACCAGGGTTAGCAGCTCCGTGGGCCGACTTGCGGCCCCCTCCCCAGCCTCCCACGACCTCCTTCCACCTCTTTCCCACTCAGTCAGGTGACAGAGGGCTGGGCTCTCTTGTTTTTATTTTTTTCTTTCTTTCTTTCTTTTTCTTTTTTTTTTTTTTTTTTTGGCTTGTTTGCTTGTTTGAAGTTTAAAATAATAATGGATCTCTGTTTACAAAAAAGAAAACTGGAAAAAATTAGATAATTACCATCGTTCTGAAGCACCCGGCAAGGCCCCAACGCCCGATTCTGAGATTCTGGACTCAACAGAGTTGTGAGTTGGGGGCGGGTGGGGGAGGGGAGGAGGAGGAGCAGGGAGGAAGGTAAATGTTTTAAAGGGGGTTATTATTGGTGTTCCAGGGAGTAGGGGCCGGGCTTGGGTGGATTCTCAAACCCTTCCCCCTTCTCCCCCCACCCATGCTCCATTGCACAGAAGGGGGAAATTAATAATTTTTTTGGAAAAGAAGCAAAAAGAAAGAAAGGTTAGGGACCGCGGCAGAGAAGGGAGCGTGCTGGTTGCCACTCACGCCAGGTAAACAAAAGCCAACAACAACAACAACAACAACATTTTTTTTTCAATTTCTACCCACCCGTGCTTTTTCCAGTTTTTTTTTTTAAATGCAAAAATTTAAAAATCACAACCCACCTCCCGCCGCCAGCACAGCTCCCCCCCAACACACACACACACACACACACACAACAACAACAACAACAACACCCTACCCCACCCCAGTGCAAAACAAAAACAAAAGCAGAGAGGGAAGAGGCGGCAGCTGAATGGGAAAGGCTTTGGGCTTTGGCAGCCGCACAGGGACGTTAAACTTCGCAGGGAGAGGGGGAGCTCGCGGGCTCCGGGGAAGAGGGCGAGTTCCGACCGGCTGTAGACCGTTGCTGGCAGAGGCGTGCAAACGTGAGAGAGAGAGAGAGAGAGAGAGGAGAATGGAGGAGGGAGGGAGGGAGGCAAGACCCAGAGAGGACGTGGATGGGATGGTGTGTGTGTGTGTGTGTGTGTGTGCACGCGCGTGCGCTCGCGCTGGCTGGGTTTGGGGGTTTTGTTGCTCGTTCTCTCTCTCTCTCTCTCTCTCTCTCTCTCTCTCTCTCTCTCTCTCCCCCTCTCTCCTTTCATGCTCGATCCCCATCCATTGGCTTGTGCCAAATCAGTAGAAAGGAGGGGAAAAGAGGGAGAGAGAAAGAAGGAGGGAGAGGGGGAGAGGGGGAGAGAGAGAGAGAAGGAAGGAGGAGGAGAGAGTGAGAGAGAGAGAGAGCGCGCGAGCGTGGAGAGGAGGATCCACCTATTTGGCAGAGAGACGTCCGCGAGCAGCCAATGGCCGCATCTGAGGGGCGGAGGGAGCTGGGAGGGTTGGGAGAGCCCCCGGCAGTTGGAGACCAAAAACAATTTGCCCAATCGACAAGTTCACGACTAATGAACAAGCAAAGTCCAGCAGTTATGAATTTTTCATTCTAGGCTCCCACTCGGGTCCATTTGGCAGGAGCCACCCAGCAAATTTGGGGGGGTTGGGTGGTGGATGTGTGGCGAGGCGGGTGGGGGACTGGGGATTGAGGAAGACGTGGACTTTTTTTTTTTTTTTTTTTTAAGCCAGCAAAAATAAATCAATACAGGCCTGACTCCGGGCGGGCTGGCAGGCGGGAGCCCCAGTAGGCCTTGGGGGAAGGCAGCTAGCCCTTTCTCCCTGTGTTTGGTTCAGTGTTTTCTCTCCAGCCTGCACACTCTCCCTTGTTCTGCAATTTCCTTTTCTCGCTTTCTGTATGGAGCACACAGCGGCGAGTGGAAGTTTTCCTCCTCGGCCACACACACGAGCCTGCGGGACTATGAATAGAATCAGAAAAAAAAGCAGCAAGCTCCTAGCCCAGCCAGCAGGACTTCCAGGGCAGGGCCCCCGGCCCCCGGCGGGGCACCCAGGGTGCAGCCACCGCTCCATCCCCAGGCCGGCGGCTCAGCAGAGAGACACCAGGAAAGGGGAGCACCCTTCGCTTCCCCCACCCACCGCCCCCCCCCCCGCCTCTCCCCAGCCCCCTAGCGAGCTCAGCCGCCTCCCTCGGCCCACACCCAGCCACGCACGCTCCATTAGCGGTGATGCCAACGCGCGCGACGCAGCTCGGCTCGCGAAACTGCAACAGTTTATTAAAATAGCCTCCTGTCACAGCGCTCTGCTGACGAGTGCTACACCCAGCCACAAACACAACAGCCAGCTCTGGGGGTGGGGCGGCAGGGTGCGGTGGGAGGGGAGAAGTCGCAAAAGTGAGATCCCCCCCCCTTCTCCCAGCAGGGGCGCGAATGTCACCCATGCCTCCCCCAACACCCACCACCCGCCAGACACTGGACTCCCGGCTTCCTCCCCCTGTGTCTGGCCCGCTCCAGCCCACTAGGGTCTCCTTAGCTGACCTCCCCCCACCCCACCTCCCGGAGTCAAAAGTCAGACTGCAGGGCCCAAAGCACAGAGCTCAAAGTGCAACAGCGGGGTGGGGTGGGGGATGGGAGAGAAGAGAGGCCATCGAGGGGAAATCAAGTCACACAAGCAAGAGCTCACAGGGCCTCCCTCCTGGGGGGCAACACCCCACCTCCTTGGGGGTCTCTCTGGGAAGGGCCATGCCTGCCTGAGGCCTTGGGAGAGCCCCAGGAAGGGGCAGCCATGAAATCAAAGGCAAAGCTGCCCGGAGAAGGGACCCGGAACACAGAGGGAGAGATGGGGGCATCTGATCAGGCTTGGAACCTGTCCCCTACAGCAGCCCTCTCCCCAGGCTCGGCCCTCAGCTGGCAAAGGGAAAAAGGTCACTGCTTACTCGCGCCCCTTTCTTCCCTCCCCCGCCCCTCCGCCCGTGCCCTTTCTGTTCGGTGGAAGGTTCCTGGGGTGTGCGAAAACAAAACGTTTAGCCCTGGGCCCGCAGCGGGCAGCTGCACGGGACCCGACTTGGGACGCGCCCTCCCACCGCCGGCCGTGTCCTGAATGGTCATCTTCAGGGGCTAGGAGCTCCCTGCTGCTGAGAGAGTGGGGTGGAGGCGGGAGAGAGGGACGCCGCCAGAGGCGGCGCCATCAGGGACAGGCCCCTTGGGGTGCTGTTCAATAATTCACAGCCTGTTCATAACCAGCTTCGGTGCCATCAGCCGAGGGTGGCGGTCGGCGTGGCTCCTGGTGCCTCCTGACGACCTTCTCGCTCGCGCGGCATGGGTGCTGCTCTGGGGTTCTGATTTACATTAGACGCCAGACAGCGAGTGGAAAGCGCCCCAGCGGGGGCCTCCTGGAGAATCCTGCCCTGTGTGTTCCCTTCGTGAACTGCGACACCGACGTGGGTGCACGGGGATCCGGTGGGAGCAGGGGAGGGGGTGAGGCGGATGTGGGGAGGGTCCCCTTCCCTAGAGGAGTTAGGGACTTAGGATAGGATGGCCCAATCACTCCTGCAGCCAGTAAAGGGTCAAAGGTCGACAGAGTGGCAGGGTGATCAGCCGGAGAGGAGAGGTGGTTGGAGGAGGAACAGACGGGGTGTCCATGGAACCTTCGGGGACCACACAGAGCCCCGGGCTCCCCTCAAGGGGGCCTCTCCCCTCATCCTGGCACCCAGCAGAAGGCTACCCTGGAAGCACAGCCCAGGTACTGGCCAGAACAGAGGTCGAAACGCTCAGGTTCCACTGGAAACCCTTGGAGCACCCCCCCAGCCAGCCAGCCAGCCCCCTGGCCTCCTCAACCCGAATGCTTTTGGTCGCAGCCAGCAGGCCAGACACGCCCCCTCAGGAGCCCCAGACAAAAGGGGACTGTCCCCCTTTTGTTAAAAGAGTCCTCAGAAGATTACCTGTCCCAGGCTCCCTGCCTTCTCTCCTCCCCAAGGGGCAGGGGGAGCCCACAGCCGAGACCAAAAACCCTCAGAGGAGCAGGGGCTTGTGCAAGGATTGGAAGTGGTGCAGGGAGTGAGGGGACAGGCAGGAGGCTGAGGAAGAGGAGGGGGAGGAGGAAGAGGGATGAAGGGGAGAGAGGGAATGAGAGGGAGAACTTAGGGGAAAAAGAAGCCAGTGATTGGGGGAGCAGGGTGAGAGTCAGAACAGAAAAATGAAAGAATACAAGGCGAGAAAAATGGAGGAAAGGCAGAGAAAACTGGGGTGTGCCGGGAGAGGGGAGAGAACACCTCTCCCCCATCCATGAGAGGCCAGAAATGAGACTTCTAAAACATTGACAGGGGCTTCCGATTTGCAGGGATTTTTTTTTCTGTCAGTGTGAAAGAAAGGGTTCTTTCTTTTTATTGTGCAGAATATAGAATTTGGTAATACACGCGCACACACACACACACACACACGCACAACAGTTTTCACCGCAACATTTCTAAAATAATAAATACCCATGCTGACTTCAGGCTGCACGAAGCAAATTGTGTGCCCTGCCACCTCCTCTCACTGCCCCGAAAAGAAAGCAGGCCACAGAGGGAAGAGAAACAGAGAAGGAGCAGGAGGAAGGGGAGAGGGGAGCCAAACCCGCAGAGGAGGGTATCAAATGGAGCCCCAAAACTGCACAGGAGGATGAGGGGGAAAGGGGGGCCGAGCTGAGGAGGAGAACAAAGTTGGGAGCAGGAAAAAGGGGGCTCAGGAGTGAGAATGAGATGGCAACAACACAGCCTAACTAAATGCACAGTGAGAAAATGCAATGGGTGCCCCCCCAAACTCCGCTTGCACCCGATCCTGTCCACCGGAAGCCCTGTGGAGTCCTGGATTGAGAGACAGAGAAGACAGAAAAAAAAAAATCTACCAGTGCCTCCCTGACAGAGACAGCATTAGAAATTCTTCAAGGAAACAAAATGAATTTCCCAGCCTTGAAACAGGTTTTGCAACTGGCCCCAGACCTGCCAACCAGCGAAACATCGAGCCGGATTCGTGTCTTTCAGGATAGGGGACCGCTGTTGGAAGGTGTCTTTATCGTCAAACAAACAAACAAACAAAACAAACCACTACTATTTGTCCGCGGCTGGCTGGCTTCAAGGCCTCACGCTTACACTTCTCAGGCCCTAGAGACACGTGGGCCCATCCGGGTTTGGAGAACTTATTCAGAAAGCAGATTACTGACAAAAACAGACACACAAATGACTGGGGATCCCGCAGACGGAGCAAGAAGAAATGTGCAGGAAATTAAAAAAAAATTGGTCACAAAGAGAGGCCCCCACCCCCACCCCCGGGGTAGTTTCCCCCACTTCATTCCTGGCACTTCATAATTCAGGCTTGGTCTGAACGGAAAGGCGGCGGCGGCGACATCACAGTCCCCATCTCATCCCATGGGTCGCTGGCACTGGCCACACTCTCGGGCACGGGCACGGGCAGGAGGGGAGGTAGAGAGAGAGGCTGAAGTAGCAGTCCCACGGGGGGTGGGCAGCAAAGAGCCTCCCCCACCCCCCCAACCCTTGGCTGTTTATCCTAAAGGTGGGTGGGGCCTCCCTTCTCTCTTGGGGTGGGAATGGGGGCAGGCAAGGGGCTCTTGCAACCAGAGCAAAAAAAAAAAAAAAAGCATCCAAGAGTCTGCAAACGCCAGGAATGAAAACCAGAAAAGGCACTTCGCAAGGAGGCTCGGATAATTTGGACAAAGCGGGTTTTTGGCTTGCCTTGGGCCTGTTTCCTTCCAATCGCTCAGGGAAAAAGACGGCCGCACACGCAGGGCTCTCTCCAGCGTCTTCACGCCGGTTGCACGGGCTTGCCCCTCGCCCTGTCCCTGCCGTATTGGGTTCAGGACGGGGTCTGCCTCAAACCAGGCCTCGCACACGCGCGTGTGCATGCGCGCGCGCACACATACACATACACACACACACTTATCTCCTGCAACCACCCCCCCAACACACCCCCACGCCACCCCCGCCTCGCTTCTCTCTGCCTTTTCTCCTCCTGACGACAAACCCGGAGCGGTGGCCTGGGATCGGGCCAACAGGCAGCCTTGTTCTGGCTCCGAAAGCGCCCCTGCTCCAGGCGTATCTTCCCCTCACCCTCTTGGCACAGAATAAAATAGGGTAAGGACAGGGGTATTGGGGATGGCGCTCAGTTCTCCCTAGAGCGCCTGGAAAGTGTTTACTTTTTCAGCTCATCCTCTCCGGGAAATGGGAAACCAAAAAAAAAAAAAAAAAAAAAGAAAGAGAGAGTCTTTAATTCATTATTCAGCTTCAAACTTCCTCGTGTCACCAAGGAGGGGGAGGCCGAGCCGGGGCAGGGGGCAGGGAAGACTGGAGCCGTCCTGGTCCCACTCCTCCACCTCCTCCGGCACGGGACGGGACCACACGGCACACAGGCCCCAGTCGCAAAGTGTCACTCCACAGGTCAGCTTCATAACTCTCTCCAAAGAACTGGGGGGGAAAAAAACGGACAAAAGGCAAGATCGGGGAGAGGCTGGCACACGGGAAAAACACCTTGAGGGCGAAAGAGAAGGATTGGAAAAATATCCCTGGAAGTGAAAGCCCCCGCTTTGGCAATGGGGTATCACACAGTGACCAAAAAACCCGATAGGTGACGCCCTTCCAAGCCTCCTGCCCGAGCCCCGCGAGGATCGGTTGCAAGAGCCCCTTGGTTTGCCAGTTCCTTTCTTAGGGGAATGGCTCAGGTACCCCAGCCCGGCCTGCACCCCCGGGGGCAGGGGAGCCCTCCCGCAGCCTGGAGGCAGCAACCTCTTTCTTGGATTGCTAAGCAACAGGCAGTGCCCAG
Source organism: Oryctolagus cuniculus (assembly GCF_964237555.1). Classification (NCBI taxonomy): domain Eukaryota; kingdom Metazoa; phylum Chordata; class Mammalia; order Lagomorpha; family Leporidae; genus Oryctolagus; species Oryctolagus cuniculus. The sequence continues at coordinate 62,453,231 of NC_091447.1, read as the reverse complement.
GGCCCGGGATTTTATTCTATTTTTTATTTTATTTTTCCTTTAAACTGCTCAAGGGTTCAAGGGAAAAGCTGGGCCGACCCAGTCCAGGCTAGCAACTTCACCCAAAAACGTAACAGTTCTAGGAGCTGGGAGGGGCACTTTTCTTTCCTTTTTATCTTTCTTTCTTTCTTTCTTTCTTTCTTTTTCAAATCCCTCAACAAGTACTGCTCTCCCAGCTACTGGATTACCACGATCACCACCCAGGAAACCTCGTTTCTCCGGTGCCCGGCCCCTGCGGAGGCTGGTGCAGGCGCCCACCCCTCGGCCCCAGCCCCGTTCCCTCCACGGCTCCCTTTTCTTTCTCACCCTCTCTCTCCCCCTTCTTCGTCCTCCGGCTCCAACACAAACTGTTTGCACGGGAAATCTCCCTCTATGACCCGATTCAGCACACACAAGGGAAAACTGTGGGCGACAGACTCAACGTCCTAACGAACTTGAGTTAATTAATGCTAAGGAAGAAAAGAGACGCCCTGGCTCTGTTGAATCACGGTTCACTAGCCCTTTCAGTTTGCTGTGGGTGGAGGAAAAAAAAAAAGAGGCTTTTTGGTTCAAATATTTTTGGGGGACGAAGAGAAAACAAAAACAAAAACACCGCAGAAGAGGCCGAGGAGGGCTGAAGCCGCCGGTACCTGCCCGGGGGAGCCGAGCGCCGGCAGCAAGGAGGGAGCCGGGCGAGGGCTGCCCGAGGAGCCGCCAGCCCCTGCCGCTTCTGGGATGGCGGAGGTGGGGGGGGGGGAGGAAGGGAAGGGGAGGGGAGGGCATTACCCGATGGCTCTCAGGGCCCATTCAAATAAATCACTGCTAAAAATTTACACTGTCAGATCAGGAGATAGAAAATAAAAAAAAAAAAAAGGCCCCAACTCAACAACCCGATTTGAACAGAGCCGCGAAAATGGTTTTAACAGGGTAGAGTACTGGAGGGATGGCAAGCATACAAAAAAAAATTTTTTTTAAGTATGCAGGGGAAAAAAAAAAGGAGAGGTGGCAGTGGCGGGGAGGGGGCAGAAGAAACAGCTGCAATGTTGCTTTCCAGATGTTGACAGCAAAATGCAATTGGCAAGGAAGGGCCTCCCTGCCACTCCCGCGCCTTTAGCCCTGGGACGTGCAAACCCTTTCGTCTACACCTAAGTCTCTGCAGGCGGATCTCTGCAGGCCGAGAGCCTCATAGAATGTAGGCCTTAAAAAAAAATATATCAAGCCCTAAATTTTTACAAGCTCTCCCAGCACCCCTAGCGGGGGAGGGCGAACACAAGTTGAGCGGAAGCGATTTCTCTTTCAATATTAGTATTTATTATTATTATTCTTAATTCATTTTGTGACGCACGGCCTGTCCTCCAGCTTTGAGGCTGTGGCCGCCCTGTATCTTTAAAGTCAGCTTTTCCACTGGCACGGGTGGCGAGCAGGCCGCTGCATCTCCTGGATGGGCTGTCACTGAGTGACCAGACCCCGGGGGACTCCACCCAGATTCGCTGCTGCACCGGCCCTGGAGGTTTTGCCGGGCGTCGCCGGTGACACCGGGAGCAGCGAGCATCGAGCGCCGGTGTGTGCACACAGGTCCCAGGGCACAGGGCGCCACTCGTGCGCCCACAGCCCCTCGTCCTCCAGGCACAGAGGGGTTTCTGTGTGTGTGTGTGTGTGTGTGTGTGTGTGTGTCTTGTGTGTCTTCTCTCCCTGCCTGCCCAACTCTGAGCCCATCAACTAGGCAGCAGGTTGGTGGACCAGCAAGGCATGGGTTGGGGACAGGCAGAAGAGCCCGAGTGACAGGAGGGGAGCCAGGGCTCTTCCTCTCACTCTTCCCACGGCGGTGGTGTGGGGTCTCCATGTAGGGGGGGCAGCAGGGAACGGGCCAGGCACTGCGGAAGGGAGAATGAGGTACCCATCAGGGCGGGCTGCCCCCCAGGCCCATCCACAAGAGCCCCCGACAAGGGAGCTGGGAGAAGACCATGGCAGCCAGAGTGAGTGGGCTGCCTCAGGCTAGGCCTGGGGTCCTGGGGCTCGGGCCCCACGGCAGGGAGAGAAGGCTAAACCCTGAGACCCGCCTACCACCCTCCTCCCCTGTCCCTGGCTCCAGCCCCAGCTGGCTCCCTGCCTCCCCACCCACCCCCCATCCCCAACCCTCACTTTCACTAGCACTAAATTTACTTTATCATTTTAAAATTAAATTTTTAAAAAAAGCAGGAAAGAGAAAAACACTGACGGCAAATATACCTCCCACAATATCTCTCCGAGGAGGTGCCTGCTGCTGGTGGTGCTGGTGCTGGTGTGGTGCTGGTGGGGTTTCTGCTTATGTAAAAAGACAAATGCAAGGGATCCCTGGGAAAAACCAAAATCTAAGCACCGAATAACAAGGAAAATAAGAGAGAGAAACATTTAATTAAAAACACCTGAAGCAAAGAAATACCCATACCCCCCGCTCCAGCCCGTAGCTCTGCCGCTGGCGCCCATGGGCACGAACCCCTGCGCCCTATTTCTTGCCCGCTTTCCCTCTGCCTTTCTCACAGAGCACCCTGGCAAGCCCTTCGCTTTCTGTAAAGTCCATCTCACACCTGGAGGGAAGGCCCAAGGCATCCACCTCGCCTACCACCCACCCACCCACCAGGGCCAACCTTCCCAGCCTCCTACCAAAAAAAAAAAAAAAAAAAAAAAAACCCTCCCAGATGACCCCATCGCTCCAGGCTGGGCCCAGCCACTGGATCTGGACCCTGCTCTTCCTCTCCCAAACTCGAGCCCTTTGGGCAGCTCTCTCCCCTACCCAGGGCACGGGGCTGCCCAGGCGGACTCTCCAAGGCCGCATTGCGAGGGGGCTGGAAAGAAAGAACTGTCCAGCTTAATTTAAAACATGCTAAGGGATCTGAGCCCTGCGAGGGAGGGAGCTAGTGAGTGAGCGTGCGGGCGGCCGCGTCTGAAAGTGCTCGGCCCGTTCTTGGGTGGGGTGCGTGGGGTCAGCGGCAGGCTGCGTCCCTTCAACCCGGTTTGACGGTCTCTCCAGCCCACTGCCTGGCCTGGGAAACGCGCCCTGGGCTGGCATCGGGGTCCCGGAGCCTGGCTCTTTGTAAGTCGCTCCAGTGCAGACCAGGCAAGCGGGTCAGGGCCCACGGGTGAGGGGGGGTGGAGAACGGCCAGGCCGGCTGCAAATTTCCTGGCTTGTGCCAGTTTGGGGATTTGCGAATCAGACCGGAGCGGAAGGAGAGGCGGGCGAGAGGGGAAAAGAAGGGAAAGGGAGGAGGAAAAAAAAAAAAAAAGCCCGCATTAAAACTAACCGAAAAAAACTAGCTTTCCGCCCTTAAATAAGACAATGCCGAACGGAGAGAAGCGAGGAGAGAGGTCTTCTTTCTCACTCTTTAATTATTCCAATGCATAGCATTATTAAAAAAAAAAAAAAAACACAAAACCACACACATTAGCCAATGATATATTCTAACCCTCAACAAAGCTGGTATTTTTCTCTGATTACAGACTTTGCCGTAGCAAACGCAGGCTCCCAGCGACAGCAGAAGCGCGCTTCTGAATGAGACAGAATTTTATGAAAAATCATCACACTCCCCTTGCCTTTCTAGAGCGCCTCTTCCGCGGCGGGAGACGCCCGGGGTGCCCCGTGCCCGCTTTCCTGCCAGGCCGACGCCACAAGCTTTGGGGCGCGGGGCTGGTGGCACCCGCTGGCCAGCCACCCCGAGCGTCACGGGGGCGGGGGTGCACCTTTCCCTTTGTGTTTTTTTAACAGTCTGTGCTAACATGCAGCCTCCGTCTCACATGTATTTCTTTTTTTTTTTTTTAATTTAAAAAAGTAATAAAACTCCTTTAAATTAAAAAAAAAGATCTGATTTTAAAGAAAAAACAGATCTGAACAATATAAACAGGACAGAGGAATAAAAGTAGCCAAGCGAGGTCGCGGGAGCTGGGGAGTGGTGCGGGGCGGGGGTGGGCCACCGCCTGGATGTCGGGGTGCCCGGGGTCACCTCCCCCAGCTGCAGCCAGGGCGGGCTAAGTCCCGTGCAAAGTAGAAAAGAGAAGCGCTCAAACCCCAGGAAAGCGCGTTTAAGTAATTCGGGAGCTGGGAAGCTGGGATTCCAGGTGCCGGCAGGTCCCTGGGCGCTTTCTCAGAATGCCCCGGGGCCAGGGGTGCAGACCGGAGCAGGCTTTGGGGGTGGGATGGGGGGAGGGCGGCGGCTCGGGAAACCTCAACCCCCACACCAGCTTCCTCCTCCAACAGGTTAGGTCGGGTGCGCTCGGCGCTCACGTTCTTTTTCCCATTTTTCCAGCTTTTCCACCGGGCTGGTAGCAAGGGGTTGGGGGGGAGCCGTTGACTCGCGCCCCGAATTCCAAGAAGTCAGATTCCCCAAGGGCAGAAGGGTGTGGATCGTAGAAAAGCGCTTGGGGGCTGGGGGGAGGGAGGGGAAGAAATGTTCCACCAAAAATAAAAGAAAATAAAATCGTAAAAAAGCCCACTCTCCCGGCGGGCTCGCAAAGAAGGGAAGTGGGGGAAATGCGCATTTTCTGCCATTTTAGTCTCATTCCATCCCCGTGCTCGCTGGAGGCCAAAGGCCCCCACCCCCCAAGAACCCAGCCTCCCCATGAAAATAAGCCAAAACTTCCCCCCCTCGTAAATTTCCTCGCCTACCATCTCCCAAAAGAAAGAGTCGGCTTTTTGGGGCTGGGGACGTGCCCCGCGGAAGGGGCGATCTGGGGTCTGGGGGCGGCCACCACGCGACGTGGAAGTGGAGCCGGCTCCGCACGGACGCCCCCACCCCACCCCGGAACCCCAAAACTGCCCTCCGAGCCCGGGTCAGTTAACCCGCCCCAACACCGAGCAGCGGAATAGTAACAGGAATCGCCGACGTCGCTTTCCTGGCCAAAGCCCTGAGCGCGCACAGTTCTGGGTCGGGTGTCAGGGTGGGCGCGGGACCAGGCGAGCGGAGCAAAGGCGGCCCCTGACCCCCATAACCTGCTCCCCGCCTGCGCGCCCGCCCCCCGGGAAACCCACCCAGGCTGCGGCTGCTTCCCGTGGCGAGCGCCCCAACGCAAGAGAGCGGGGGTCACTTTTCGGCGGGGCAGGGGTCGCGGGGAGGGGTGAGGCCGCACCCAGGCGAGAGGGAGCCCCAAGGGCTCCCGTCCCCCTTAGACGGCCTGTAGCTGGCGCGCACCGTCGAAGGCCTCGCCTAGCGCGACCGCCCCTTTCAAACCCGGCTCCGGTTTGCCCTCACCTGCCCGGGGGGCTCGGGGCTGGGGTGAGGAGTGGTCCACACCCTCAGCTCAACGCCCGGGTGTCGTCCCTGTCCCCTCACCAACCAGCGGGGGCCCAGCGTGCGCCCCTCATCCGGGAACCTCGACGTAGCGCTTCCCGCCTTTTTGCCGCACGGCCTTTGCGCACGGCCAGCTCGTGACCCTCTAGACCGGCGACCCCCACCAGGGCGCCGGGGGCCCAGGATTTCTACGCGGCCTCCTGCGGTGCGCGCACGATCGGCATCCACGTTCCGCGGCGTGGAAATCGCATGGGTCTCCTCCTGTTTGGGCCCAGGGACGGCCTCCCTACCACCCCCTTCCCGCTCTTGAGCCAGGTGCACGGTGTGGGGGGGAGCAGGGGACGCCACCTTGGAGGAAACCCTTGGGCGGCGGGCACCTGTCGAGGGGCGCACGCAGAGGTTAGCACACGAGGTCCCGGGCTGCAGGTCTCTGCAGGCAGCGCACAGGCAGGCAACTTGGTGATTCATCTGGTCTTGCGGGGTGGAGGGGGAGAAGGGGTTTTAAGTTCACTTGGGATAAGGGTGGGGGCGCAGCCCAGCCTTTCCCCTCGGAGGACCCGGAGGGGACGAGGAAGCCGGGAAGGAGACGCCGAGGACGTTCTCTTTCTTTTTCAGCCGGGTTGTGGAACTCGGGACGGGAGCCTTGGGACGCCCCTCCCCCATGCTCCGGTCCCCTGCCCCACCCGTGCAAAACCACTGTCCCTGGGGGTCCTGAGGTCTGTGACACGCAGGGAACCGGCCTCCACCGGGGCGCACCTACGGGGAACGCGGAGCCCTCAGCGGCCCGAGCTGGACTCATGGTGGTGGTGGTGGTGGGGTGGGGTGGGGGAAGTGGGGAGGTGGAAGTTTCCTAGGAGGGTGGGGGAATGGCAGGCCCGCCACTCAACCCCAGCCGCAGGCACCACACACCGAAAAGCGACTTCTCCGCGCCAGCACCCACCCCCGGCGTTGTGTTCTTGGGCAGGTTATGGGAGACGGTAGCAATGTACAACCCGGGCTTTTCGGCGGTGGGGGTCCCCGGCCTTTAGAAACGCGGGGTGTCCGTGGCGGGGGTGGGGTGGCAGCGGGAGCGAGCTGCGGCTGCATGTCCACGCGTCTCTGTCTGGCGACACGGGTTTCCAGGTTTTGGAAGAAGCCTCGTGGGGGCGGTTGAAATCCAAGTACAACCGTGGCGCGGGTAGGGCGAGGGGGAGCGGCTCTTAACATATAAAAATATATGTGCATAAAGGTAGGAATTTCAAATATAGCACATGCAGGGGCGACACTGGGCAGCAGCAGCTCTGAGGCGTGGCACCTGTGCCCCCGAGGGCTATCTGGGGAGGCTGAGTGTTCCGGGGAGAAACGGGGAGGAGGAGGAGTGGGGTGTGGGGGGTGTTGGGAATTAGGTCTCTCTTTCCAGCCCCCTCCCCCAACAACTTGAATGCGGCTTGGGAGCCAGGTGCCCTGGGCGGCCTGGCAGGTGTGGGGCTCACGTGTGTGCCGGTTGGCGAGGTGCGCGCCCGCGTGGGCCTGGAGCCACGTGCGCGGGCACTAGAGGCTCTTGCAGGCTCACGGACGCACCCGCCCGGGGAGGGGGCCAGGAACCGCGACGGGGGCGCGGGGCAGTACTTGTGCCCAGTACCCTAATCTGGGCTCCCACATAGTGCATGCTAAGGATCCCAAATCTGGAGCCGAACAGAGGAGTTTATGGGTGTGTGTGCGCCGGGCAGCCTAACTCAGCGTTGGGGGCTGGGGGGCGTCACGGTTGGGTGTGCGTCTCATCTTCGAATGGGCTCCCGGTCCGGGGGTGGGGGGCGCGGGCTGGAGCCACAGTGCCCCCAAAATGCTTTTGTGCACGCGCGCGCCTCGGGAACTCTGCTAGAGTTCTGGATAGAGGCGCGCGTGCGTGCGAGCTGCTGGGTCCCCGTCCGCGCCGCTGCCGCGCAGGGGGCGCCCTCTCGGTGTAGCCACGTGCACCGGGGCCGCTGTCTAGACCCAGCAGAGCCCGGATCTGGCCCCCAAGCCAGCGGGCCAAGGGGCAGGGACGGCAGCGGCGGGCCTCGGCGGGTTGTCGTTGGAGCCCGTGTTGGTTTTGGCTGAGGCGACTCCAATAGGGGAAGCCCCGGGGAGCAGGCAGGGAAGCAGGGGGTGGGGGGAGCGGTGTGGACTGGAACAAAGAGGAAAGGCGCGCTGGAGAGGAGGAGAAGGAAGAGCCTTGAAAAGCAGAGGGCCCCGGGGTGGGGGGTTGGGGTAGGAAGGCGGCCAGCCTGGAGATGCTGAGACCTGGCCTGGGTTAGGGGAGCCCTGGAGCGCACAGTGGCCAGGCCACCTGAGCAGTGTCCCAAGACTTTGCTGCCTTCCAGGACCTAGCTGCAGCCTACACGTGGGATCCCCCTTAGGACTGCAGGCTGCCACCAACGCGGGCCACAGGGCAGCCCCCAGCTCCCCAGCAGCCCCCACACATCCAGGCACTCAAAACCGGACCCCCTTCTGATGCGCCCACACTGCCTAGTGGCTTCTTAGTGGCCACGGGTAACAGTAGGGCTGGAGGGGCACAGCTCACTTCTCCTCAGCCATGATTGATGGTTTGAGCACCCTGGGGTGTGAAGCTAGCAGGCTCTTTCCCCTGTTTCTGGCCCTGGGCTGTTGGAACCTCAGTCCCCCCCCCCCACATGCACACACTGGGAAGGGAATTCCTGGGGAGCAGGCTGCAACAGGGCACCCTGCGTTGCCCAGAGGAAGGTTGCAAAGGTGTTTGAAGCCTTCAACCTGCTCCTGGCTGAGTGTTACCCCTGCTACCCTCCCTGGGGAGCGCCGTGACCTTGGCACTTGACCTTGTGGCCTCTGTGTGCTCATCTGTAAAACAGGTTACTCATACCTGCCTCATGCTGGGAGGGTCACGGGAGGTCGCGGATGCCCGCCTGCCTGCCTGCCCGTGCGCCCGTTCGCTCTGCCATCGGTGGCTGTTAATTTTATTGTGAGGGATCTGTGACAAGCTGTGACACTTGGTGTGATCGCGTGAGGCTGGCTGTGTGTGCGATTGTGCCGCTGTATGTGTGTGTGTGTGACAGGTTGTGTGTGAGACTGTGCGTGGACGACAGATTGTGCCGGTGTGCGGCGGTGCCTGTGACAGGCTGTCACCACGCGACAGACTGTGGGTGGCGGGGTGTTGCAGGCGTTGACTGTTGAGTGGAGATGAGGCAGTGCATGTGGGGCTGGGGCTGGGGGACCCCAAAAGCCTACCTTGGTGAGGATCCCAGTAGGTGACTTGGATTACCTCGGGGTGGGGACAGAAGGGGGTTGGGGCAGGGGTCAGCCTAGTGTATCCTTGGCCTTGACCTTTCTACTTGTACTCCACGGGGGCCCCCCTTGTCTGCGAGCCTTAGAGGTCAGAAAATCCTACGACAGAGGCCCCTGGTGAAGAACCCAAGTGCCCAGCCTTCAGCTTCAGGAAGGTGGTCAGGGACCTCAGGGCACAGAGGCCCCCAGGCCTGGCTGACTCGGGACACAGGTGCATGTGTTTGTGCCTGTTTCCCACACTTTCCCTGGGGTCCAGGCCTGGGCAGGACAGGGAAGGAGAGGGAGTTGCAGGAAAGACATACAGTGAGAAGAGAGAGAAAAGAAGAAAGGGGAGAGGGGAAAGCCAGAGAGAGGAAAGACTGGCAGGGAGAGGGGGTGAGAGACCAGACCCTGTGGGCCCTCCTGTGGATGTGGGGATCCCTGAGCCACTTGGGGGGCAGGCCTCCAGGCAGGATGGAAACACACACACACACACACTCACAGAGTCAGGACAGGCAGCCAAGCCTCTGGATCGTGGCTTGGGGGCCAGGCCCCTTAGCAAGGGGATTTCAAAAAGTTTGTGGAAAATCTACATCTTTTCATTCCATCTGATCATAAATTCCCCGGAAGCCCCCAGTGCACAGCATCCAAGCCCCCTCACTTCCTTCCACGAGGATGTTTCAAAAGCCTTGTGGAAAAGCGAAATTCAAAAGATGCGTGCTTGTGTGTGTGTGTGTGTGTGTGTGTGTGTTTGCCCTGGTTCCCTCCAGATTTTTTTAAAGATGGATTTATTTGAAAGGGAGGGTTGCAAACATAGAGGTCAGCTGGTCCTCCCCCCACATTTTGAGATTTATGCACATATTTGGGGGGTCATTAAAAAATCCATGGGAAATGCATATGAAGAAAAACAGCTATATCCCCATGGATTGCAGGATTTTTTTGCAGCAAAATAATGCTATGTTTGAAAATAATACTATGTTGGATTGTTCCGTGAACTTTCTGGAAGTATCTGCTTGTGGCTGGAGAAACTGAGGCAGAGAGGACTTGAGCAAGCACACACCCCACCCTGAGGCCGCTGGGATTCTCAGCACATTGGAAAAATCCTGGAAGTGTGGGCTGGGGCTGGGGGTAGAGGGAGTGACATGCCCCCACCCCTGCTGCTGGGCCTTCTTGGGGTGTCATGGCTCTCTGCGCCCCACTCGGCACAGGCCTCTGTGTGTGTCTAGTGTCCGTTCAGGGCCAGCCTCTGCCACCAGGGGCAGGGGAGGGGGGAGCGGAGGGGGGGAAGTGGCGTCAAGGCACCCCCCAGCCTGCCCCCCCCCCCGAAAGTGTGTCTTTGATACTTGCAGCCTCGGCAGCGAAAAACAAGTTTCCACAGGGCCACTTTGGGTTCAGGCCAGGTCGTCCTCAAATAACATTAGAAGTTACTTAGCAAACTTTGTGTAGTGCCGACAGAGGCGCGGGCAGCAGCGGGCTGGGGGGGGGAGGGGGGAGGAGGGAGGGGGTGGGGAGGGTAGTAAACCGGTTCCACCAAAGTCCCTTGCCCACCCCCACCCCGCCTCTGCTGGTGGTGGTGGTGCCCAATATGGGGTTTGGTCCCCCAGCCAGAAGGAAAGCAAGGTGCTGGCCAGCCCATGCCTTGAACTTGGGCAGAAGTGCCTGCTAGGATCTTCCTGTGGCTCAGAGACCCACAGGGTTGTCAGAAAGGGAAAGGACTTGACTCCGCTGCCCAGTTGTGCCACCCTTGGGGCTAAAGGAGGATGCGGGTGGATCCAGCTGGCTTATAGTGTAGACCCCTCCAGGCAGGCACACACACACACACACACACGCGCGCGCGTGTGCGCATGCAGGCACGCGTGTGCATGCACCCGCAAAGCCCTGGTGCCCATATGCCTGTCCCCTTCCCCCTACCCCCCACCCCACCAAACCCGCATCTCCAGGTTCCAGCAGAGGAGGTCCCCAAGAGCCAGCAATGGCGGGTTTGGAAGTGAGGTTGGCGCCTCCGGGAGGTGGGGGGGGAATGGGAGAAGATGCCAGAAATGGTGAGCATTTACAGGCGCAGGCGAGGGAGAGAGCGAGAGCGAGAGTGAGAGTGAGAGAGAGGAGAGAAAGCGAGAGAGGAGATGGAAGCCAGGCGGGCATCCTCGCCCAGCTCCAGGCTGCAAAGGGGCGGCGGACAATGCAGCCCAGGCCGTTCCAGCAAGCGGGCATTGGCAGGGGGAGCTGTGGAGGGGGGACGAGCCCCAGGTGGCACAGGGGTAGTCAGGGGACCCAGAGGAGCCTAGCTCTCCCGCGCCGCCCCCCGCCCCGCCGCCCCACAACCCCCACCGCAGGCTGTAAAATGAAGAATGGCAACAGCAGCCGTTCAGCTCTGCCTGGGCACTGGGTGGGGGTGGCGGGGTAAGGCAGGGGGCCAAACCAAATGCCACCAGGCTGGGCACGGCGGATGCCAGCCAGCAGCGGCGACCCTGCCAGCCCCCCCCCCGCTGCCACCGCCCAAAGCCCTCAAGCTGGGAGCTTCAGGGGTGGGGGTGGAGGTGGCAGGGGCGATGGTGGGCAGACAGGGGTCTGGGGGCCTAGCAGGCAGGGCCAAGCTCCCCCCCCCCCGCCTCCCGCCACCACCTCTGCCACCCCAGACTGTGGGCAGGTCCCCAAGACCCTGAAATGATGGCACAGTCTGATACTGCCAGGGTGACAGGCTGGAGTAAAAATAAACTGGGCCCGCCCCGGTGGGGAGCTAAATCGAGGGACCCAGGTGGAACTGCCTCTCGGGCCGGCAGCTGCCCCACCCCACCCCCTGGCTCAGGGTGGCAGAGTTGAGAATACCCAGCAAGTGGCCATCAAGGTCCCCCCTCCCCCCCTTTTTTTGTTTTGAACAGGAAAGCGCTTGCCCACTGCTCTTTCGCCTAATCTTCCACGGGCATTGAATGTTGCATCCATAAGCATTGGGGAGGGGGGCAGCCTCAGGTTGTGCTTGTGTCCTAGGCAGATACTGGGGGTGGACCACGCTAACCCCAGCATCAAAGAGCTCCCAGCTTCCTTGGCCGCCCCGGAGCTGTGGCATAGCAACGCTCAAGGGGACCCCCATCAACCTGTGGCCCCCTACCCCGGGCCCAGACCTCAAACTACAGCTCCCCAGCACTCTCTTCAGAACTGGACGCTCCCTTGTTGATCAAGTTCACCCATTGTCTGCCTTCTCACTGGGGCTGGCACCTTTGCCACTTTCACTGCGTGCCGAGCCCCCAGGGCCTGGCACCCAGGAAGCGCTTGGTAAATATTGATCGAAGGAATGCACAAGCCCCCCCCCCCACACACACACACCCAGGCTGCACCACCACCACCACCGCCACCCGCATGCCGGCTCCGGCTAGGTAGTTGGTAAGGTGTGGGGAGATGGCGTCTGGCCCCACTGGCTCATAGGGGTGCAGAGGGCATGAGCATATCATCCCCCGCAACTCTGAGCACTGAGTAGGAGAAAATTTGAAGGTCAGAGTCAGAGGTGACAGCTGGGGGCACGTTTCAAACGGTAAGAAATTTGGGTGTAACTGGCATTTTGGCAGGACCTAGGGAGGTGGCCATGGGGAAAGGAACTATAGCCCTGTGGTATCTTAGCACTCCATCTTTTGATGCAGAAGCCATGGCCCAGAGAGGGTGGGTGACTTGGCTGAAGTCACACAGCTGGTGAGTGGTAGACCCAGGGTTTGAATCCAGGAAGCTGGCTCTGGCAGCCCCGCCCTCCTAAAAAAAAAAGTACTTGTCTGGCACATGAGGACTCGGATATGAGCTGGGAAGGCCCTTGGGCACTGGGCATGGGGCATGGGCGTGGCAAGGAGTACCCAGGACCCGTGAGCAAAGCAGTCGCTATTTTTAGGACAAACCTTCATTTTGCCAGTCCTCTCCTCTGCTCTTGTTCTTCCTGGGCGTCCCCAGAGCAAAAGCGGTAGTGAAGCCCGGGGCCCAGCGTCTCTGGATTTAGAGCTTTGTCCCTGTCCCTCTCTGCGTGTCTGCAAAGCTAGGAGCATGTCCCTACCACCCCACCCCCGCCACCGCCAGGCCTCGAGTCCCGGACACCAGAGATGTCCTGGGCAGGGGGTGGGTGGGGTGGGTATGTAGCTTTCTGGGACTTGTTTCCTACTACCCAGGCTTCTACCAAGCAGGGCAAGGATTTGGGGGGCAGCGAAGAAGTTGGGGTGGCAGCTGCTGCCGCTCAGAGCCAGCGGGGGCTGGGAGGCGTGGTCATTTCCAATCAGGGCCAGGTGTGGCCCAGGTGCGAATGCCTATGTAGGTGAGTGTCAAGGGTGACTCAAACCTGTGTGTGTGTGTGTGTGTGTGTGTGATGGTATGGCTGAGTTATTGTAGCTAAGTTATATACACTGTTACCATTTGGGACCGGATCAATTTTTTTTTTCCAGCGGAGGGATGGGAAGGTGGGTAGGGGCTGCTTTGTATACTTCCCTGGCCTCCACCCACCAGGGGCCACCCCTGCCTCCCCCACATGTAAGAATCAGAATGAATTCCAGACATTTCCACACAGGCGCCATCATTCCGGATGGCACCCGGTTAACGTGTCCACGCGCGTGCGCACCCACACGTGTGGGGCTGCGTGTCTGTTGTGGCACGCGTGTGCACTGGCCCACCGCCGTGTGTCAGGGTGGCATGACGCCTTGGTGCCTGCATGTGCCTTTTCTAGCATTGCACGGCGTCCCTGGGTGTGTGTGGTGTGCGTTTTTTTTTCCACCGTGGGCTCTGTGGTCTCCCGTGTATCTGACAGTGCCTGTCTGTGGCCGTGGGTCTCACGGCGTGTTTATGGTGCATGCCGGGGCTTTGCCAGAGTCACATCTCAAGGCTGCATTTGGGTGTGGCCGGATGTATCCGTGTGTGTGTGTGTGTGTGTGCGCACACGCTCGTGCATACGTGCGGGGTGAGCTTCTTTGTGTGTCAGTGTTGCTTGCCTTTTGGAAGGAAGTGCGGGATGCCAGTGTGGCGGCGTGATTCTTTGTGCCTGCATGTGCCATGTGTGTGAAATGGACCCCAAATAAACCAGCCCCCTTGCCCCCACACACACCCCCACGATTGGACCAAAGCTGAAATTTGGTTCAAACCACCTGGCTGATTTGGCCCCTACCCTCAAGCTTTCCTGCCTGTCTTGGGCTAGAAGCCACCTCCTGAGACCCCAGTGTGTGTGTGTGTGTGTGCCTGTGTGTGTGTGTGTGTTGGGGGTGGTTGCTACCCCTCCAAGTCTTCTCTTCCTCCAGCTTGGCTCACAGATTCAGGTAAGGACAGAGCCCCACTCCTCTGCCCAATCTGTGCCAGGCAGGCTGGCACTGAGCTGTGGCGGCGGCGGTGGGGGGGCAGGGTTCTCAGCAGTGGCGGTGGGCACTGCCCCCTGCCCGCTGCTGGCCACCACCCCCGGCTCCCCTCAGGGTGGGGCCCAGTGGGGGGAAGAGCTCCCTGGTTCAAGCCTGGCTTCCCATTGGCTGCAAAGTGCCGCAGTGCCCGCTGCCCGCCTCCCTTCCCTGGCTGGCGCAGCCACATCGGTAGTGGTGGCACACGCAACTTTGAGTTCTGGGCACAGCTGCGCCTTGCTAAGGCCTGCCAGCCCCACCAGAAGCCAGACACCCCAGCTCTGTGCCCCCGACCCCTCCCCACCCGCCCAGTCACCCTGCCCGCTGCCCCCTCCAGGTCCTCCCACCCGTCCCTCCTGCCCCCTTGCCTACCCAGCCCGGTGTCCACACACCTCCCCCCCGCCCCAGCCAAGCCCAGTCGGGGGGCCCAGGTCCCTGTGAGAGGGCAATCCCGCCCTCACAGGGGCTCCTGGGAGGGGGAGGCGGCGAGGAAGGGGGTTGGGGGTGGGGAGCTAGCCCTTCCTTTAGTGAATGCGCCCAGAGCTGGAGCCAAAAATTGAGGAGGAGAAATATTCACAGAGAGCCAAGACGCGTTTGGCAGGAGGAGAGAGAGAGAGAGAGGGAGAGAGGGAGAGAGGGAGCGGAGGAAGGGAGGAGGGGAGGAGAGAGAGAAAGGGGGAAGGGGGGCCTCAGTTTCCAAATCCGAGCCCTCGGGACCCTTAAAGTGATGGTGGTGGCCCAGGGGGTGAGGCACCCAGGGTATTCCTGGCTGTGGGGGTGGCAGGGGGGCCCTGGGCTTGGCCCACAGGCACAGCCGGACACCCAGTGGGCCGAGCCAGGAAGGACACAGGCAGAGGCCAAGATCAATGTGAAGCCGGCAGACAGAGGAGGGCCTGTGGGCGGCTCCAACACACACCCGCACCTCGCCCGCCACACAAGGGGTTTCTGTCCAGGGGCACGAGCTGGGGCGGGGTGGTGCTAGGGAATACAGCAGGGCCACCAGGGCCACACGGGTGGTGGGGGTGATGGCGGAGGCCAGCCCGCTGGAGGAGCGGGCATCTTGTGCAGTGCCCAGCAGCCGGCCAAGGGACGCCAGGCCCATGCGGTTGCAATACAATGAGGGCCAGGCCCGGGATACACAATGACACACAGGGACGGCGTGACTCGGAGACACGCGTCGGCACGGGTGCGGGTGCAGGTGGAGCTGCACGGGCTCGATGCGTGTGCGAGACACACAGACACAGGGTCGGGGACGCCAAAGAAAACACGCACCACTCCTTGCTATCGTGCGGCCAGGATACAAAGATGGCGGTGGTGGCAGCGGCGGCAGCGACAGGGACATCAGTCTCCACCGATGGACAGATGGAGTGACGGGCACACGCACACAGGGACACTCCCTAGGCACACAGCGATGCCCGCTGACACACGCTCCCGACCCCAACATCAGAATCAGGTGCAGGCGGCACCCAGCGCTGGGTTCTCGGAGATCTGCATGGGAAGGGACCCAGGTCGGCACATGCACAGCCGTGCACGGATCTCCAGGAAGACGCACAGGCAGATCTGCAAGAACCCAGCCAGCCTCACACCTGTCCCTGCCCTGCCCCTCTCGTCCCCACGCCCAGGGCTCTGAGGGCAGGAAAATAAAGACCCCTCTTCCCTCCCCACAACCTCAGAGGCAGATGGGACAGAAGCCTAGCCCGTGAAAGGCATGAAACAGAGGCCAGCGTCCCCTGCCTCTCTCGGTCCAGCTGGAGGACCCCAAATTGGACCTTCATAAGCAAAGCGCAAAGGCCGGGCTTCCAAGGGTCAGGTGGGAAGACCAGGGTGGGGGCGGGGGGTGTCAAACCACTGTAGGTGGGTGGGGAGGGCGTCTCGTTCCCTGGTGGTGGATCCAGGTGCAGACCCACCACCGCTCTGGAGCTGTGGGGACGTCCCTGAAGTCATCGTCACCCCACACACCGGATCGCCAATCTCTTTGTGTCACTCGCACTTGGAGACACGGGTGCACATGCGCACTCCTGCACCAGGACTCGGGCCCCAGGGCCTCCTCCGGATCTCACTGGCCTTGTCTCTCCCCTCCCGCCCTCTGTCCCACCCCGCTGCCATCACCTCTCTCTGACCTTGAAGCTCAGCTGCCCTCTATTTGGTCACAGGACCCCTCACAAGCAAAAACAGCAGCCATGAGGCAGCCCATGTCCTATAATTTTCTCCAGCCTCCTCCTACAAGCAGTCTCCTTGGATTTCTCCAGCTGTGGGAGGCATCTTCTTCCCTTCTCTCTCATCTGGGAGGTCCCGAGAAAGATGACAATTCCTATTTTTCGAGTACCTGCTATATGCCAGGTCCCGTGTAGAGCCTAACCACAGCTCAAATTGTGACCTGTCTTACAAGCCAAGCAAATCCAACGCTTCAGGGCTCCAAGAAGCTCCAACCCAATGCCGACTTATGGCAAAGCCCGGCTCTCGACCGCTGCTCGGTGTGGGAGCCCTGGAACTGCATGAAACATTGCTGGGTGGGCCAGGACCCTAGGCTCCAGCCCCCCCCCCCCAACCACGGAGAGGGGTTCATGCCTGCCCACCTCATGAAAGGAGGCACCAGGCTGACGTGGCAATAGCTTCCCAGGGACAGAGTGGTGGTGGCCACAGTGACCCAGAGAGAGAGAACGGGCTGGATCAGGGCGTGTGGGGGAACACAGCAGGGAGGCCCCAGCCCTGCCAATTCCCCTGCATGGAACACGTATGTATGTGGATGCACACAGAACAAAGCCATGGTGTGTGTGGTGGGGAGCAGCGGCGTAGGTGCGTGTCTGAGGGCTGTGCCAGCTGGCTGTGCCCGTGTGTCTGTGTGCGTGTTAGCCAGGGTCTACCTGCTTGTGTGTGGGTCCCCATGGTGAGGCAGAGGGACCGTGCATTGGTGTGTGTGTGTGTGCGTGGTGTGTATGTTGGGGATGGTTCTGAACACGAGGACCTACAGTTTTCTGTGTCCACACACATGTCGGCAGTCCATGCCTCGTGGCCACCGTGAGCAATGCGGGTGTTGGAGGAATCACACCCAGGCTGCTGGTTTTCTGGATGTGCAAGGGTTCACGGTTGCTGTGTCTTGGTTGGTGTATGTGTGTATCTATATCCTGGCGTGGATCCTTCCGTGTTTGGGGGACGGGGAGGAAGTATGATATGGGGAGGAGGGCCCATGTGTCCATTCCCGCCTCTATCGTCCTGCCTGGCCGCTTGTCGATTTGGATGCTTTTTCTAGAAGATTCCACCCCCCCAACGCACACAGTGCCTTTTCCCCCAGCAGGGCCCCCGCTGCTCCAAGCTCGTTCCTGCTCAATCATTTATTGACTTTAAAATCAAAGCCAATTCTGGTTTGGAAAAAAAAGAGAGAGAGAGAGGCCAGAGAGAGAGAGAGGGAGAGACAGACAGAGTCTGAGACGCCAGGGAAAGGAGAAAAGAGATGGGGCC
Source organism: Oryctolagus cuniculus (assembly GCF_964237555.1). Lineage (NCBI taxonomy): Eukaryota > Metazoa > Chordata > Mammalia > Lagomorpha > Leporidae > Oryctolagus > Oryctolagus cuniculus. The sequence continues at coordinate 62,435,890 of NC_091447.1, read as the reverse complement.
AGACCAGAGACAGAGATAGAGATACACAGAGACAACTAGAGACCCAGGAGGACCAGAAGTGGAGAACAAGGGACAGGGCCAGCCAGAGACAGAGGGGAAAAAGCGAACGAGGCGAAAGAGGTTGTCATACAGAGATCGACAGAGCGAACTATGGAGGCAGAAAGGTTTGTAAAAACAGAGGTGGTTAAAAAAAAAAAAAAAAACCACCCTGCTGACCGACCCTCAGCCACCGCCTGTCCAGAGTGGAGGGGTTTCCCTGCCGGCCACGCAGGGCTGGCAGCCTGGCCGGGCCATGCCCACTGCCCTCCCAGCCGCCCCTGGCACACTCCAGCTGTTGTAGCCTGGGCCTACTCTGTGTGCGCGCGCACACACACACACACACACACACACACACGAGGGAGTATGAATACCGCCACCCCCTTCTGGGATGTCACTCAGCCAACCTCCTCGCCACCCCCCACCAGACCCACTGGCCATCATCTTTAGCTTGGGAGTCGCCTCAGCCGCTCCCTACTCCAAGGGGGCACCAGTATCATCGCCTGTCCCCCCCAAGGAGGTGCTGAGCAATCTCTACGTGTGTGTGCGTGCATGTGTGTGCAAGGGTGGTGGTGGGGGGACACACAGGTTCCTGACCAAGCCACTGGTGGGGGCCAGGCCCAGATGTCTGGTGTGCTTGGCGTGGAAGCCTGGTTGGCAACCTGGTGGCCAACCAGCTGCTTAAATGTGGGGGTCTCGGTCCCAAGCAGGCCCCAGACACCAGCCATGCGTAGCCCCACTTGGAAGGGATTGCAGCTAGGTGGGGCGAGATGGCCGTGTGTGTGTGTGTGTGTGTGTGTGTGTGAATGGGGGTGGAGGAGGAAGCAGCCAGCATGGCACAGTCGTTGGAGGTCCAAGGCAGGGCGTACCCCACACCGTCACAGTGGTCAGAGTGCCTGCTCCCACCTGCACGTACACTGCGATCGATACACACTCGGGCACGCGGGTCCTTGCCCGACAATGCTCTGATCCGCTGTCTACAGGCAACTCGCTCACCGAGGGCCCCATCTAACCCACTCGGCACTGCTGTCCACGGCTGATCCACGAGGCCACAGGACACACACACACACACCACGGCTCACACGCACCTGGCCATACCCTCATTGTACACCCCTGCAGATCCCACGTTCAGCTGTGGATTATGGTTCCTCTCCCTTGGCACCCCTGGGCATAAGACTGGCAGGGCTCAGGCCACGCACAGGGAACAGTTAGAGCCCCAGGTCTGGCCTAGCTCCTTGCACACTTACACCGCAGGCCTGGCTAAACTAAACTGAGGGCCAAGCACCCAAGCCATCCCCACTCCGTCCAGGTGTCCCAACCGCGGAAGCAGCCGTTCCCAAGGCCATTGGAGGACTCGGGGGTGGTGGTTCTCGTGCCCCCTCTGGGGAGTCTCAGGCCACAGCCTCTAGAGAGGACAGGATGGTAAGCCAGGCACGCTCTGGGTCTTTGCTGCCGCTGACTTCGCAGGAGGCGGGACGCGCTCTCTCTGCGCGCCAAGGTCGGCGCTGTTGCGCCCGAGGCTGACCCGACGGCGTGGCCGCAGCGGCACCGTGGGCCGCGCGCGTCCGGGCTGCCTCCCCCGCCCCTCTCGCCTCAGGGCTTGGCGGGGTGGGATTCCCTCCCCACCCCCACCGCGGGAACCCGCCAGGTCCACCCCGCAAGCAGCCCGGGTCGGCTGGGGCAGGAAAAGTTTGTGCAAGGGAAAAGTTTGGGGAGGGGGCTGGGTGGTGGTGCGCGGCTGGACATCCAGGGTCGCCGGAGAGGCGCGGCCCTGGCTGGCAGCGCGCCCGCCCCTTCCTCCCCTCCCCTGTCCCTCCGAAATTTGGGATCCCCGCCATTTTCTTAGCCCCGCTCCCATGTGAGGCCTGAACAAAGACTTTGGGGAGACGCCCGGGCCGCTCGGCCCGCCCCGGGGCACCCCCAGCCGCACGCCAGGGCAGCCTCCAAGCCCGCACGCCGGCCCGCTGCCACCCTCGGGAACCGCTGCGCCCGCCCCAGGGAGCGGCGCCGGACCCGGTGTCCCCTCTGCGCCCTCGGGGCCACCCTCCTGCCACTCTGTCACCCTTGCAAAAACACCGCCCGCGGTCACGCCGCCCCCCTCCCGGCGCGCGCCACAGCCGCCCGCAGGTCGCTGGCCGTCCCGCCGCCCACCGACAACCCCCCCTCCACTCCTCCACGCGCGCACGCACTCCCGCCCCGCGCCCCCCGGGGGCAGCGCCACGCACGCAGCCCCGCCACCACCTCCCTCCAACCCGCCCCCCCTCTCCCCGCTTCCACCCCGAACCCGTCCGGAGCCCCCCAGCTGGAGTCCGCCCGCGGGCCAGGGTCGCACGCGCGCGGTGACGCCCGCACGCGTGCCCGGAGTCCCCTCGCGGCACCACTTGCACCCCTCGGCGGCCCGCAGGCTCACTGCCCCCCGCCTCGGCGCCGCGCGCCCCCTGCGCCCGTCCGCCCGCCCGCGCCGCCCGCCGGCCTCCCGCGCCCGCTGCCCTCCCCCGATCGCGCGCGCGGGGGCGGCGGCCGGTACCTGGGTGAGGCAGTACGGGGAGTACATAGCTGAGCGCCCGGGCTGGAGCGCGGCGGCCGGCCGCGGCGAGGGGAGGCCCGGCAGGCGGCGGCCGCGCTCGGCTCCGGGCTCCGGCTCCGGCTCCGGCTCCGGCTCGGCTGCTCCGGCCTCCGCCGCGCGGCCCCCGCGCTCGGCCCGGCGCCGCTCCGCGCTCGCCGCTCGCAGACTCGGCCCCGCCGGCTCCCGGGGCCGCCGCAGCCGCCGCCGCCGCCGCTGCCTCTCGCGTCCGCCGCCGCCGCCGCCGCTGCCGCCGCCGCCGCCGCCGCTGCCGCCGCCGCGCGTCTACTCCATAACGCCGCCGCTCGGCCGGTCACCCTCGCCCGCGCCGCCGCCGCCGCCGCCGCCGCGCTGTGAAAGTGAAAGTTTAGACAAAGTTTGGAAGCGGCGGCGCACTCCGGGGAGAGGGAGCGGGCGGGCGGGCGGCGCGGGCGGGAGGAGGGGCGCGGGGAGGGGCGGGCAGGGCGGGGAGCGGCGGCCTGCGCGCTCTCTCTTTCTCTCTCTCTCTGTCTCACACGCACACGCACACATGCATGCATGCTCACACGCACACATTTCGCTCAGGACATGCACACCCATGCGTGCCTGCCTGCAGACCCACACACGCGCTGTTACATGCACACACACACACGCATGCATGCAGGCACAGCCACAAGGCCGGTCCCACATGTGCTGGCCTGCGTTCTAGCACAGACACCCCGACCCACAGGGGGTAGCCAAGCTCAGAGCCACGACACATGCCACTTCTTCCACGATCCGAAGACAAAGCACACACCCTGACACACGTACCACGTACCGAGGTGAATGCACTCGCTCGCTCTCTCACACACACACATCCATGCTGATGCACACACACACGTTGACACACATGTGATCCCATAGCCACACCCTGACTCATTCCAGACCCCCCAGCTCTTGTACAAACACATGGACAGTTGTAGCAACCCACTCCAACACTTGGAATGGTGCCGTGACATCACACGAACCCACTGTCACACCAACCCACGCCATCCACGTGGGCCAAACAACACAAAGAGACACATAATGTCAGCGATAGAAAGCAACAATGGCCCAGGCCGGCGTTGTGGCGTAGCAGGTACAGCCACTGCCTGCAACAGCAGCATCCCGTACGGACGCCGGTTCAAGCCCCGGCTGCTCCACTTCCGATCCCGCTCCCTGCTAATGTGCCTGGGAAAGCAGTAGAAGATGGCCCAAGTGCTTGGGCCCCTGCACCCATGTGGGAGACCTGAAAGAAGCTCCTGGCTCCTGGCTTCAACTTGCTCTGGCCCGGCCCCAGCCTTTGAGGCCATTTGGGAAGTGAACCATTGGATGGAAGATCTCTCTCTCTCTCTCTCTCTCTCTCTCTCTCTCATACTGCTTTTCAGATAAATTTTAAAATCACATTTAAAATCAATCGTGGGGCCAGCGCTGTGGTGCAGTAGGTTAACCCTCCGCCTGTGGCACTGGCATCCCATATAGGCGCTGGTTCTAGTCTCAGCTGCTCCACTTCCGATCCAGCTCTCTGCTGTGGCCTGGGAAAGCAGTAGAAGATGGCCCAAGTGCTTGGGCTCCTGCACCTGTGTGGGAGACCCTGAAGAGGCTCCTGGCTCCTGGCTTTGGATTGGCACAGCTCCAGCCATTGCGGCCATTTGGGGAGTGAACCAGTGGACGGAAGACCTTTCTCTCTGTTTCTCCCTCTCACTGTCTGTAACTCTACCTCTCAAATGAATAAACAAAAAATAAAATCTTTTAAAAATCAAATCAATCAATCAATCTTAGAAAAGAAAGCAACATGAACTGTCACAACAGAAGGGCACATATATCACACCCTGTTGCCCGGATGTAGCCCAGGCCTTGGACACATTGACAGGTGAGCCTGGTATTCTGTCAGCTGACAGTTCTGCACGTGGGTGTCACACACATAGCACACAGGCTGTGCCTGTGCCCCCCACCCCCTATATACACACTTGCCCATAGTCCTGTGGGTGGACGCCCAGAAATATGGCAGGCGACACAAAGCCCGGCTGTTAGGGACAGACAAGGGCAAGGAGGCCTGGGATATGTGAACATACATACTGAGGTGGGGATCTGTCCACTCCTGCAGGCCCCTGGCTCCCCACTTCCAGAACAGAAAGGAATGGAGGGGGATGGGGGCCAGCACTGTGGTGTAGCAGGTAAAGCCACCACCTGCAGTGCCAGCATCCCATATGGGCGCTGGTTTGAGTCCTGGCTGCTCCACATCCATGACCCAGCACCCTGATAATGCACTTGGGAAAAGCAGCAGAGGATGGCCCAAGTCCTTGGGCCCCTGTGCCTGTGTGGGAGACCCAGAAGAAGCTCCTGGCTCCTGGCTTCAGCCTGGCCCAGCCCCAGCTGTTATGGCCATCTGGGGGAGTGAACCAGTATGGAAGACCTCTTTTAACCTGCTGTGATGCAATGCCAGCCCCTAAAATAAGTCTTAAAAAAGAGAGAGAAGAGAACGGGGCGAGGGAAAGCAGGTGCTGGGGGAACGGGGGCAGAGGTGCCCTGAGGCGATCCAAGACAGGCAGAACGGTGGTACCTGCGGCCCCTCCAGGTGGATCCTCCTCACTGCCATTAAGCCAGCATCTTCTGGCCCCCCACAGCCAGACAGCTGGAGACCTTCTGGGCTATGAATGGCCTTTTGAAGGGAATGTTGGTGCCCAGGTGGGCAAGTGCGTGCATGTGTACATGTGTGTGTGTGCAGGTCCTGCTGTGTGGAGGCTACTAAGGCCATGCCCAGTGGGTTCCTGAAAGCACGCACCCCCCCCCCCGGTGGTGCACGTGTTTGTGTGTCTAAATGTCCCTAACAGGGAACAGTAGCAGTGACACTGGGACACCAGCATCCCGCAATCAGAGCACCAGTTCAAGTCCCGGCTGCTCGGCTTCCGATCACGCTCCCTGCTGATGCACCTGGGAAAGCAGAGGAAGATGGGTCAAGTGCTTGGGCCCCTGCACCCACATGGGAGACCAGGGTGGAGCTCCAGGCTTTGGGCACCTGCTATTGCGGCCATTTGGGGAGTGAGCCAGAAGACAAAAGATCTCTCTCTCTCTCTCTCTCTCTCTCTCTCTCTCTCTCTCTCTCTCTCAATATCTTAGGGGCATGTGCTCCTGGTCACTGTACCTCATTGAGGCAGAGTGACAGCACCCTCTGGAGACACCGAAGAGCTGCAGGCCAGTGTATGAACAGGAGTGTTTCTGGGTGGGTCGGCCCGCTGCCTAGTGGCGCTGCGTGCTGGGGACCGTGAGGCAGACAAGAGTGCCTGCCAGGCCCTGGCCTAGCCCTGGGAACATGGCGGGAACGAGACAACAAGCCCTGCCTTGGGATGGGGGGGAGGTGGCATGAATGAAAATCTGGATCTTCACCGGAAGTGCTGGGTGAGTGTGCATGAGCCAGCCCTGGGGGGTCTTTTGGTCACAAGGTGTCCGTGGGTCTGTGTCAAAGAGAGAGAGAGAGCGCTCGCACGGGCATCCACCCACGCTGGGATTCTGTGGCTGGGCCACGGGGCTCCCCGTGATCAGGGCCTCTGTGGCATTACTGTCCCCAGTGTCACCTGGTGTATGGGTGGTCCCTGTGGGCCTGGGCAGGGATGATGAGGAAATGCAAGTAGCTGAGCGCAGGTGCAAAGCAGAGGGTTTGAGGACCAGGGCTGGGGCTCTGTGGCTGTGCCAGTGTGTGTGTGTGTGTGTGTGTGCCAGGGAGGGGTCTCTGTGTGCTTGTGTTGGGTAGTGTGTTAACCTGTGTCAGTGTGTGTGTGCGTGTGTGTGTGTGTGCCAGGGAGGGGTCTCTGTGTGCCTGTGTTGGGTAGTGTGTTAACCTGTGTCAGTGTGTATGTGTGCCAGGGAGGGGTCTCTGTGTCTCTGTATTGGGTATGTGTGTGTGTCAACCTGTGTCAGTGTGTGTCTGTGTCAGTGTGTGTGTGCCTGGTGGGGGGGGTCTCTGTGTCTCTGTATTGGGTATGTGTGTGTGTTAACCTGTGTGTGTGTGCACCAGGGAGGGGTCTCTGTGTGTCTGTATTGGGTATGTGTGTCAACCTGTGCCTGTGTGCATGTGTGTGTGTTGTGTGTGTGTGTCCATGTTAGGGTATGTGACTAGGATGTGTGTGTGTGTGCACCAGAGAGGGGGTCTCTGTGTGTCTGTATTGGGTATGTATGTTAACCTATTAGCCAGTGTGTGTGTGTGTGTGTGTGTCCATGTGAGGGTATGTGACTAGGATGTGTGTGTGTGCACCAGAGAGGGGGGTCTCTGTGTGTCTGTATTGGGTATATGTGTTAACCTGTGCCTGTGTGTGTGTGTGTGCCAGGGAGGGGGGTCTCTGTGTGCCTGTGTTAGGTATATGTGTGTGTTAACCTGTGTCAGTGTCTCTGTGTGTATGTGTGTATAAGACCATGTTAGGCTGTGACTAGGGTGTGTGTGTGTGTGTGTGTGTGTGCACCAGAGAGGGGGGTCTCTGTGTGTCTGTATTGGGTATGTATGTTAACCTATTAGCCAGTATGTGTGTGTGTGTGTCCATGTGAAGGTATGTGACTAGGATGTGTGTGTGTACACCAGAGAGGGGGTCTCTGTGTGTCTGTACTGGGTATGTGTGTTAACCTGTGCCTGTGTATGTGTGTGTGTGTATGTGCCAGGGAGGGGGTCTCTGTGTGCCTGTGTTGGGTATATGTGTGTGTTAACCTGTGTCAGCGTCTCTGTGTGTGTATGTGTGTATAAGACCATGTTAAGCTGTGACTAGGGTGTGTGTGTGTGTGTGCACACCGGGGGGTTCTCTATGTATCTGTATTGGGTATGTGTGTTAACCTGTGCCTGTGTGTGTGTGTGTGTGTGTGTGTGTGCCAGGGAGGGGGCCTCTGTGTCTCTGTATTGGGTATGTGTGTGTGTTAACCTATGTGTGTGTGTGCGTGTGTACACACCAGGGAGGGGTCTCTGTGTCTCTGTTGGATATGTGTGTTAGCCTGTGCCAGTGCGCGTGTGTGTGCATGTGTGTGTCCATGTTAGGATATGTGACTAGGATGTGTGTGTGTGTGTGCGCGCGCGCCAGGGAGGGGGCCTTTGTGTGTCTGTATTGGGTATGTGTGTGCGTTAGTCTGTACCTCTGTGTGTGTGTGTGTGCTGGGGAGGCGGTCTCTCTGTATGTGTATTGGCTCCTTTGGGTGCGTGCCTGTGTGTGCCAGCCCACGTGTGTTTGTGACTAGGGGTGTGCACATGCACATGTGTGCCAGGGAGGGTGTCTCTGTGTATGCGGGTTGTGTGTGTGTGCACGCACCAGTGCGTGTGTGAGTAGGGGATGCATGCGTGCCTCCGTGCGGTGCATGTGGGCGGGGGTCTCCGCGAGCCCACAGCTGTGTCTGGGGAGGAAGAGACCCTCACTCCCAGTTTGGGGCCTCCGTCCCTGGATCCTGCCGGCCGGCGGAGCCCGGGCCTCCCCTTCTTTTGCGCCTGCAGCCGCAAGACCTCGGCACAGGGAATCGATACGTCCTTAAAAATTCAAGGGCTCCTCGTAAACAGAAACTTTTAACACCGTTTAAAGTTTCAGGGCTGCGCGGCTGCCTCCGCACCACAGCACCACAGCGCTGCGGGGGGAGGGGGTGGGGGCGGAGGAGGGGCGGGGCCGATGTGGAGGCGTGGGGAGGGGTGGGGAGGGGTGGCGAGGGGCGGGGCGCTACATGGGGCTGTGGGCGGGGCCGGGAAAGGGGTCGGGGCTGCAGGAGGCTGGGGACCTGGACGGCTCCCGAGAGGTGGGAGGTAGGTAGCCCCCCCGCCCCCCGCATTGGGAAGAAAACTACAGGAGGCTGGGCTGTGTGCGAAGGGGTCTGGCGCCTCTGAGGCCCCCTCCCCTCCAAGACGCCAGGGTGTCTGGGGGACAGGCGGACCCAGGATGCGGTTTAAGGGGGAGACGGGGTGGGAGGGGGCTGCTGAAAGGGGCAGTCGCGTTTGGAGGGGAGTGGGCCTGTGGGGGGGCTCCCATGGTGCAGGTACACTGGGGCAGGGTCTCCCGCCCCGAGGTGATGGGTTGGAGTGGGAGCTGGGAACCGAATCCCGAGGGGGGTGGGTGGGTCTGGGGGTCTTCATGGTGCTGGATCTTGGGGGTGCCTTGAGACCCAGGTAGACTCCCACCGCACCCAGCCCCGCCCCAGCTCCTGCCATCCGCACTTACCAGCCTGCAGACCCCCACCCCAACCCCCATGCTCTGACAGGCTGTATCAATCCCGACCTGGCTGTGCTAGCCCCAAATCCAGACCCACTTAACACAACCACACCCTTCACTCACAAAGCACTTGTCATACACACAACACAGGTGTCTTACACACACACGAAAACCATACTGCACTCTTATCCACAACTCCACCCTCCACACACACAAACACCAAGCCTACACACATAGACGTGCAAAGCCTGCACTTAACACACAAAGTCGTCCTACACACAGACCAGTAATCCATACTTCACTGTTATCCACAAGACCACCCCTCACACAAACACACACACACAACACATCCTTAGCTCACACACACACCCATCCATAGCTCACAACACCCATCCTTAGCTCACACACATACCCAACCTTAGCTCACACCCCCCCATCCTTAGCTCACACACACACCCATCCATAGCTCACAACACCCATCCTTAGCTCACACACACCCATCCTTAGCTCACACACACACACACACAATCCTTAGCTCACACACACACATTCTTAGCTCACACACACACACACATCCTTAGCTCACACACACCCCCATCCTTAGCTCACACACACACACCATCCTTAGCTCACACACACACACACCCATCCTTAGCTCACACACACACACCATCCTTAGCTCACACACACCCATCCTTAGCTCACACACACATACACACACCATCCTTAGCTCACACACACACCATCCTTAGCTCACACACACACACACCCATCCTTAGCTCACACACACACACCATCCTTAGCTCACACACACCCATCCTTAGCTCACACACACATACACACACCATCCTTAGCTCACACACACACACAGCCTAAGCTCACACACACATCCTTAGCTCTCACACACACATCCTTAGCTCACACACACCATCCTTAGCTCACACACACCATCCTTAGCTCACACACACATACCATCCTTAGCTCACACACACACCCAGCCTAAGCTCACACACACATCCTTAGCTCTCACACACACATCCTTAGCTCACACACACACCATCCTTAGCTCACACACACACACATCCTTAGCTCACACACACCCCATCCTTAGCTCACACACACACACCATCCTTAGCTCACACACACCCATCCTTAGCTCACACACATCCTTAGCTCACACAAATCCCCATCCTTAGCTCACACACACACACCATCCTTAGCTCACACACACCCATCCTTAGCTCACACACACACACCCATCCTTAGCTCACACACACACACCATCCTTAGTTCACACACACACATCCTTAGTTCACACACACACCCATCCTTAGCTCACACAAACAGACACATTCTTAGCTCACACACACCATCCTTAGCTCACACACACACACCATCCTTAGCTCACACACACACCATCCTTAGCTCACACACACACCCATCCTTAGCTCACACACACCCATCCTTAGCTCACACACATCCTTAGCTCTCACACACACACCCATCCTTAGCTCACACACACACCCAGCCTAAGCTCACACACACACACATTCTTAGCTCACACAAATCCCCATCCTTAGCTCACACACACACACATACATCCTTAGCTCACACACACACACCCATCCTTAGCTCACACACACATCATCCTTAGCTCACACACACCCATCCTTAGCTCACACACACACACAACCTTAGTTCACACACACCCATCCTTAGCTCACACACACACACACATCCTTAGCTCACACACACCTCCATCCTTAGCTCACACACACACACCATCCTTAGCTCACACACACCCATCCTTAGCTCACACACACCCATCCTTAGCTCACACACACCATCCTTAGCTCACACACACCATCCTTAGCTCACACACACACATAATCCTTAGCTCACACACACATCCTTAGCTCACACACACCATCCTTAGCTCACACACACACACACATCCTTCGCTCACACACACACCCAGCCTAAGCTCACACACATCCTTAGCTCACACACACCATCCTTAGCTCACACACACACACCATCCTTAGCTCACACACATCCTTAGCTCTCACACACACATCCTTAGCTCACACACACCATCCTTAGCTCACACACACCCATCCTTAGCTCACACACACACCCAGCCTAAGCTCACACACACATCCTTAGCTCACACACACATACAAACACCATCCTTAGCTCACACACACCATCCTTAGCTCACACACACATCCTTAGCTCACACACACCATCCTTAGCTCACACACACACACATCCTTCGCTCACACACACACCCAGCCTAAGCTCACACACATCCTTAGCTCACACACACCATCCTTAGCTCACACACACACACCATCCTTAGCTCACACACATCCTTAGCTCTCACACACACATCCTTAGCTCACACACACCATCCTTAGCTCACACACACCCATCCTTAGCTCACACACACACCCAGCCTAAGCTCACACACACATCCTTAGCTCACACACACCATCCTTAGCTCACACACACACCATCCTTAGCTCACACACACACGCACACCATCCTTAGCTCACACCCACACATCCTTAGCTCACACCATCCTTAGCTCACACACACCATCCTCAGCACACACACACATCCTTAGCTCACACACACACACATCCTTAGCTCACACACACACACCATCCTTAGCTTATACACATGCACAACCATCCTTAGCTCACACAAACACCCATTTTTCTCCCCTACAAACAACATCTATCCCTCACACACACAACATCCCTCTTCCCCTCAGGTAACACACTCGCACCACATACAAAACTCTCCATGGACACACACACACACACACTGTCCTCCTTGGATTCGCACACACACACGCATCTACCCATGCTCACACAGCCGAGACACGCACCTTCCTAGTCATGCAGTCACTCCTCCACACCCGAGATGCCCCCAACACTCCCAGCTGCCAGCTGGGAGCACTGTTATAGGAGTCAGGGGGAACTGCTGTCGAGACCACCCTGACTCCTCTAAGCAGCCCAGGTCTTGGGGCACACCTGGCCTTTGAGAAATCACACAAGTGCTGCTGCCAGGAGGCTGGCACAGCTGGGCTGCCACAGCTGGAATGCCCCACATTCCTTCCTGCCTGGGCTGCCCACCTGGCTGTGGCTGGCAGCAGGTGTGTTTTTCCCATGCAGGTGTGTGGGGTGGAGGGAGAAGGGAGGGAGAAGGATTGGGAAGCAAGCCCATGGTACTACCTGGCCAGGATGCTGGGGGGCAGGGAAGGGCTGAAACATCTGGGCTCTGGCACCTTAGGGCTGGGGCCACGGAAGGAGAGGTAGGAGGTGTTAGATTCCAAGGCTGTTGGGCAGCTGGGCAGGTTTCTCAGGGGGTGGAAGCAGCAGACATCTGGCTTATGGAATAAGCCGGGTGCCAGGCTGTAGGTGCTGTGGGCTGGGAGAAAAGGGTGCTCTAAGCCCCCTCAGGGCAGAATAGGGCCCCCCATTCTCCAGGAAGGCCTGATGCCCTGCCCCCACCCAGCCTGATGGCCATGCTCTGTGCCCTATCCTGGAGTCCTTGCTTTGGTCCTACGCTTCTTCCTTCTTCCCCCCACCCCCATGCTGGGAGCTTTTAGCTAGTGCTGAGCCTGGGGACTCAGATCCTCACCCCTAAGACAGACCTGATGGAACCTGCACGACCACACTCACACTCACAACCAGGCACAAAGCCCCACGGAAATGCAGACCCCTGCCGCCGGCGCCGCCTCCTCCTCCTCTCCCTCCCTCCTCCTCCTCCTCCTCCCCCTCTTCTGTAGGATCCTATAAAAGTCAGAATCCCACAGAGATACAGGGTCGCTCGGCCATCCAGAGTGACACACACACAATCACACAATCACACCCACACACGTCACACACAAAGACCTTCCCTGCACACAAGCACGCACACCAGCCCAGGCAGCTTCCCGGGGCTGATGGTGTCGGAGACCGAGGAAAGGGAAGGAGTTGGGGAAATGTTTCATTTGCAGCCGGCAGGGCCTGAGACCTTCCCCGCCCTGGAAACCTGGCCCAGGCTACTGAATGGGGCCTCTGTGTGCTGCCCCAGGGGCCCGCCAGTAGTGCTGGTTCAGCCGCCCCAGGGTGTGGGGATCCCGGGTGTGTGTGTGTGTGTGTGTGTGTGTGAGCCCAGCCGCACAAGATCCCTGACTGACACGTGTGCTGGGTCTGGGCGCCCCCGAGGGGCCACCCAGCCACTGACCGGGGTCCCCCCCTCCAGAGGCCACACGCCGCCTCTGGCTGGTCCCAGCTGCTCGGAGAAAGTACTCATTCCAACCCAGCCAGTGGAGGGAAAGACAGAGGGACGAAGATGTGTTGCTGGCTCAGGGCAATGCATGCTCCCCAGGGAGCCCTCTGCAACCTAAGGATTTGGGGTGCAGTCCTAGGCGTCTTATACAACCACCCCCTTGTGTCGCACTCAACCACATGTACAAATACTATCCGTGCAGGTGGCGTGCGCACACACACACACACACACACAGAGTCCGACACGCTGGACAACCCCCCAGGCGGCATCAGGCACACCCCGGGGACCACATCAAGTCACTGCTGCCTCACTTCATCACAAAGTAGGGAAGTAGCTTGTGACCCCCCGCATCCTCAAGTCCCTGCCCACCCCTAGGGTCTGCCGTCCACCCAGCAGCTGCAACACCACGACAGCCCCCTCACTGTCGTGGTCGCCACGTGTCCCGGCGCAAAGTCCCCACGCGCGAACACACACTCACATGTCACCCACACTGCGACGCACAGCGTCCCTCACTCCCCCGGACAGAGCTATGGCGAAGCAGTGGGTGACAGCACCAACGTTTACAAGGACATCCTGTCACACAACAGTCGCTCTCCCCAGTGGCCTGTCACAACATTGAGACAGCCCCTTTGCTGTCCCAACAAGCAGCCAGGCATGCTGACACGGTCCCCAGGATTGTCCCTGGGACCCCCGCACCCCCCCCCAGCCTCCAAGTCTTGCAAACAAGCACAGAGCCAGGCCCACACCGCTCTCCTCTCTCTCTGCAGTTGGTGCAAGTAGAACAGGGAAGGGGGGGCTAATGGACGCGCAGCTGTTGGCAGTGGGTGCCAGCCCCCCCACCTCATGAATATTCATCAGCTGGGGCTCTCCTGAACCTGTAGGGAGTGGGAGGTCCCAGGCAGCTGTGCACCCCTTCTGTGCCAGGAGGTTCTCAGGTGGGGAGGCAGCAGGGTGGGGGTGGAGGGTGGCTCGGCCAGGACCCACAACCCTTGGAACCCATCCCCAGCTGCACACGTGTGAGGTTGTGAACACACACGCAGGCACACAGACAACAATCAACACACACACAACTTACCCAACAACATGCAGTCTGCAAGTGCACCCAACAATACACCAACAACATGAGCGCCCCCATCTCACACACACACAAACACACAGTGCACACACACACACTGTCACAATGGCAAGCAAATACACACATTTCCAAACACAGGCACCTACAGCCACACCCACATACAACCAAGTAGCTCTGGCAAAACGCACACAGACCCATGCATTTGCACCTTTATCTAGTCTCCCTGTAGAGTTCTCTTCCAATGCAAACCCACAAACACACAACCATCCCCAAAGAGCACCCCCCTCCTCTCTGTCTGCATTCCCCCGAAAACACATACACTCTGTGATCTCCCTCTGTCCGCACTTTGCAGACGGGGAAACTAAGGCACTGAGCACCACCCCACCACCCCGCCTTTCCTTCCCGACTCAGGGCAGCGGCTGCGGCCGGGCGCCCCCTGCTGGCCGGGACCCTGCAGGTGCGCTTGGGCGGGCACGCGCCTGACGTAACCATGGCATCCTCTTGGCACGCGCGGCCCGCGCGGGGAGGGCGGGGCGGGCGCGTTGCCATGGCGCCGGCGCGCCGCGTGAATGGGGCATTGTTCGCCGCGGCGCCCGGCCCCCGGGCTGTCCCAGACCCACCCGGAGCCGTGGGGAGGGGACGGAGATGGGGAGACGCAGAGACAAGGAGAGCCCAAGAGTTGGCGCAGAGAGATGGCACAAGCGAGAAAAAGCAAGGCAAAGATGGGCGGACGAGGCAAAGGACGGGCAGAACCCGGGATCCGGGGGCAGAGGAAGGGCTGAGACCCTTAGAGCCCCCACTGCCCCCCGGGGTTGTACCTGGCTGTGGGACCGGCGCCCCAGGTAAAGACAGAGACAACGCTGAAAAGTAGCAACAGGCCCCACCGTGGAGACACAGCGAGACCCCGGGGACAATGCGGCAGAGACTAGAAACCAGGTCCCTGCTCCGAGGGTCTCTGGACCCACCCACCCCAGTCCCGATCCACCATCCTGACTCCTAAGAAGGCTCAACCACACGGAGACGCAACCTCTGCTGGGGACCCGCGCCCTAACTCTCCGGATGTCCTCAGCACAGACCCAGCCCCTCGCAGACGCCAGAGGAGACACTTTGCCCCTAGGGGCCGGGTCACACCTGTGGATACACTCAGAGACCCAGGGACAGCTTGTGGGCACAGGCCCCTTGCGCTCTGCTCCTGTGCTGGGTTCTATGGGGGTGCAGGTTGGAGCCACCAGACACCAACGCCCCAGTGGAGACGAGGACAAACAGGGGAGAGGCAGATAAAGCCCAATCCCCTAGCCCCCTCAAAAGGCCAAATCAAACTGGCCCACGTTTGAAGCAGCTGGGCCCAAACCTGGGCCAAGGGCGGCCCCTGGTGGCTACATGTGGTCTCTGCAGCCACCTGCCCGGGAGAGAGGAGCGCTCCCACCTCGAAGTCTCTGAAGAGTGGGGTACAAGGGGTGGGCCTCGCTGGTCACACAGAGCCCCCATCCCGGAGCCCAGAAGTGGGAACCCGGATTGCAGCGTGCAGTTCAGATCCCAGAGTCCAGAATTCCAATGATACCCAGATGGAGACTCTAGACCCAAGAATTTGGAAGGCCAGGTCCAAAGAAATTGTGCTCCATTATTTTTAGACCGCTCCCTCCCTCCACGATTCAGAACTAGAAATCTGGGACAGGTATTTTGGCCTAGTGGTTAATATGCCCGTTGGGACACCCACATCCTATATCAGTGCCTGGGTTCAAGTTCTGTCTCTATTCCAGCTTCCTGCTACTGTGCACCCTGGGAGGTAGCGAGTGATGGCCCAAGCATTTGGGCCCCCCAACCCATGTGGGAGATCTGGATGGAGTTCCAGGCTCCTGGCTTTGGGCTGGCCCAGCCTTGCTATTGCAGGCATCTGGGGAGTGAACCAGCAGACCAAAGATTCTCTCTCTCTCTCTCTCTCTCTCTCTCTCTCCCTCTCCCTCTCCCTCTCTCTCTCTCTCTCTCTCTCTCTCTCCAGGAAGCCGTGATGGGGAAGGGGGCAGGGGCAAGCCACAGGGGCAAAAGGAGGAGCCTGGAGTGACCCGCATAGCCACACCCCATGATACACACCAGCCCCCCCCAAAAAGCCCTGGAACCACCATCGGCTCCTCTCTCAGCGGGCAGTCACAAACTCATCTGAACACCCACACAGTCACCCACGACGTCACCTGGTCGCTGTCACAGGCAGAAGTGAGGCTGCAGGGGTGTGTGTGTGTGTGTGTGTGTATGCACTCCCATGCATGCACACGCATGCACACACACACACACACACACTCCCCCAAGCACCGCCAGGCTCCATGCCTTGGCAACCCCTCAACCCCTGGGAACGGGGCCCCGGGGATGGGGCCCGCTGTGCACCACCGCCCCCCACCCCATGCCCGCCCCAGCTCTCTTCTGCCCGGCCGGCTGGCAAGCTCTAATACAGATGCCAAATTCGTAATTGTAACTGAGGGTGACAGGGTCACCTTGAGCCCCAGATGCTCGCGCGGTGACAGATGGCGTTGGCAAACCTGATTAGCAGCCCCCGTGCCAGTTGCCTGTGGCACCTGCAGCCCAGCCCCTCCCCCACTCCCCCGGCTCTCATTACCCACCCATTTGCTGGGCCTGGGGCGCTGGGGGTGGGGCCAGCAGTGCCCGGGAGGGGGGCAGCAGGGACTCTGGGGGCCCAACCCTGGCACTAAGGTTCCCAGCTGGCTCCCATGGCTGGCAAGAGGTAGGCACAGCTGATCGGTGGTGGGGGCGGGGAGTGGGAGAAGCAGGCAACTCATGCCCGACAAAGAAGGGGGTGCCTGGGGGTTGGACACCACCTGGGGTTGGCAGTGAACCCCGGACGGAGGAGGAGAGTACGCTCCTCCCACTCCCCACCCCTGGGTGTCTCATCTTTGTTTCTTCCAGGGTCCTCTAAGCAGAGCGCTGGGAGTGACCAGCCTTGCCTGTTCTCAGCCCTCTGCGCAGGCCGGCAGGGTCACAGGTCACCGGCCCATCTGTTTCCTGGGGTCCCCTCTGCCTGTTCCCCTCACCTGCAGCTTTCCTTCCTGAATCAGGAAGAGAGTTGAAGGGGGGTGGGGGTGTACTTGGCTGGCTCCCCATCCCTTCCCCCCGCCCCGTGCAAGCACGCGCCCCGACCGTCCCCTCGTCCCCCGGGCCCGCACCAAGCCCCCACGCTCCAGGGGGCATTTGGAGAGAAAGCTGACTGTGCCACATGTCCCCACTTCTGTGCCAGACAGGCCCATCTGCCATCCAGAGCCAGGCTGCCCCCGCCTGCGACAGCCCCTGTGCCCCAGCTAGGGACGGCCGCAGCTCACCCACTCTCCGGGAATAAACACACACACACACACACACACACACGCAGAGCAGGGCTGGGCCAAGCCTTAGGAGTCCTGAGGTGGGCGTGGGGCTGTGTCCAGTCAACTCCGTCAACACCCAGGCCAGCAGCCGCTAGCTGGGAGCCTCCACCTGTCTCCAACACCTGGACTTGCCTTGGTTTGTTTGTTTATTTATTTATTGGGGTGTATCCCTAGAATGAGGTCATGGCCACATTTCCTGATCCGGGTGGGTCCATACGTCCTCCTTGAATTTGGGAGAGTGTCATCATCTTGGTCCCCCCAACCCATGCCCCCCCGCCCCCCCACACCCTCCTGAGAGAGAGTTCAGCCTAGTGGTTAAACCTGGCCGCCGCCTAGGGGGCTGGAGTTGTGATGCCTCTGGGCGGGAGGAAGGGTGCCCCCATTCCGGGTCAGTGTGTCTGGGTTGGCGCTTCCCTCTGCCCAGCCCCCTCGGAGTGCGTCCAAGCCAGCTCCGCGCATGCGCAGGGAGAGCAGCAGGGGATGGCTCCAGGGCTTGGGCCCCTGCACCCACGTGGGAGACCCGGATGATCGAAGTTCCAGGCTCTTGGCTTCCGCCTGACCCAGCCCTGGCTGTTGCAGGCATTTGGGGGAGGGAACCAGTGGACAGAAGCGTTCTCTCTCTCTCTCTCTCTCTCTCTCTCTCTCTCTCCCTTTCAAGGGATTCATTAAAAAGAACTAGAACGCAGCTTCTAGAACCCAGAACCTAGATTCCAAGGGAACATCTTGCAAAATCAAGAGCCAGCTGGCCCTCTGTGTTACCCATCCAGAGCCGGGCAGCTGTGATGGGTGAGGGGCGGAGCCAACCAAAGGGGCAAGAGAAAGACCCTCTCTCATTGGGCTGCTGTGAGGGCTATGCAAATGAGCACCTGTCCCTGAGTAAGCAGCGCTAAGACTATTCTCAGTTCAACCCCACGGCCACGGCCGGCCGGCCAGGGCTGGGGGCTGTGTCCAGGGGAGCAGGGGAGGGGTGCACTCTGGGAACCTGGCTGTCTGTCCCTGCGTCCCTTGGTCTCTTGACATCCCTCCCCTCCCCCGCGCAGTCACTGGAGGTCCCACCACCACCCCAAGGTGTTGCGGTTTCACGCCTTGGGGCTGCACTGACAGCTGTCGATGAGCACAGTGGACATCCTCACTCGCCGCGGGAAAGCTCGGCCGCCGCCCCCTCGACACCACAGCACCACGGGCGCCCGCCGCTGGCGGGCGGGTTCGCAGCCATTGCAGAGGGCGAGCGAGGTGGGGTCTGAGCCGGGCACGTAGAGCGAGGTGCAACGGCCAAAGCAGATATGGTTGTGCACGCGGGCAGTGGAGCAGCCGGGCCGGGACAGCACCTGGGGGTGGGGGTGGGGCAGAAGAAGGGACACGCAGGTTAGGGCCGTCCAGCTGGAGAGAGGTGGGAGCTGGGGTTAGGATCGTATGTCCTGGGTTCAAATCCTGCCTCGGATTCTGGTGCAGTGAGTTAACCTGCCTCCTGCATCCCATATGAGTGCTGGCTGGAGTCCCGGCCGCTCCACTTCTAAAATAAGTTTCTTGCAAATGTGCCTGAGAGGTAGCGGAAGATGGTCCAAGGGCTTGGGGCCCGGCCACCCATGTGGGAGACCCGGATGGAACTCCTGGCTCCTGGCTTTGGTCTGGAACCACCCTGGCTCTTTGGGGAGTGAACCAGTGGATGGAAGCTCTCTCTCTTTGTGTGTGTGTGTGTGTGTGTGTCTGCCTTTCAAATAAATAAAATGTAAAACACAAGCAAAGGGGGGGGCACAGGAAGTCTGGCTGGAGAACGAGCACGTGGTGGCAAGAGGCCCGGCCTGTGCAAAGGCCCTGGGGCAGCCAGGCCGTTGGTTTGTCTGAAGAAAAGCAAGGCGGCTGGTGGTGGAATGGAATCCGGGCGGGATTCCTGGGCTGGGGCCAGGAGACTGGCTGCTCTCGGGCACCCTCTGGTGGCTGAACGGAGACCAGACACGCTGGGCACCCGCGGGAAGGGACGGGTGGGAGAGTTGGACGGGCCGTCCAAGGGCCCCTTGGGCCAGGGCGGAGAGTTAGGCTCAGAAACAGGTGAAGCATGCGAGAGCCTTGCAGCTGGATCTGTCTGGGGCTGGACCCACGCTGAGATCCAGGCCTTCCCCCCGCCCCCACCCCGTGCCCCGACTCACCTGCGTGAAGGGCACAGCCTTACACACCTCCTGGGTCACCTCCTGAGGGTCGAGGGGCAGAGGCACGGGGGTGGCCGTCACTTCCGGCGTCCTCTGCAGCCCGCCCACCCCCAGCCTTCCGATTTTCTGCAAACTCAGGAAGACCTTCCAGCTGCCAAGGGCTGGGGCTGGCACCTCCGGGGCCGGGACCTCTCCCACCACAGCCTGGGTCTGATTGGTCACAGCCCAGGGCAGAGGCGGGGACACCTGGGGTCTGGGTTTGCCCCAAGCCAGTGGCAGCCGGGCGCTGCTAAGCAGGCCCAGGAGTGCGATCAGCCAGCGAGGGAACATCTGTCTGTCTGGGAATGGGCTCAGGGAGCTTGAGCAGCCGACCCTGCTGTCTGGGGAGTGGTCCCCGAGCCCCCTGCACCTGCTTTTAATCCCTCGTCCCCACCCCGCCCCCACCTCCCTGGACAGCCCACTACAGAAGGAGGAGGGGGGTAAGCAAACAAACTTGTTGAGTTCCCACATCCCTTCCCAGCCCGGTCGGGCACACCAGGGGCTGGGTGGGCTCTGGGGACCAGAAAAAAAGAAAATGCTAGAAAATGCAGAGACATGGGGCTGGCAATGTGTGCTGCCTTCCCACATGGGCGCTGCTGGTTCGAGTCCCAGCTGCTCCACTTCCGATCCAGCTCTCTGCTGTGACCTGGGAAAGCAGCAGAAGATGGCCCAAGTCCTTGGGCCCCTGCACCTGTGTGGGAGACCTGGATGGAACTCCTGGCTCCCAGTGAACTGGATCTGTCTCTGTCTTTCTTTCTCTGCTTCTAAAAAATTTTTAAAGAGAAATCTACTTTGACACAGAAATGTGGGAAATCCGGGGAGCTTTTTATATTTTTTTTACAATATCCATTTTCCATAAACTTTACAAAGACCCCTCGTTTGCAAGGATTTCAAACACTTTTTGCACTCGAAATAAACTTTTAAAAAAGTATTTAAAGTGAGAACTACACACACACACACACACACACACACACACACGAGAAAGAGAGAGAGAGGGAGAGGGAGAGGGAGAGGGAGAGAGAGAGAGAGAATCTCCCATCTGCTAGTACCCACCCCAGATGGCTGCACTGGCCAGGGCTGGGCCAGGCTGATGCCAGGAGCTTGGGTCTTCTTCCCGCAGGGGGTTTTGACCCCAGGGTGGTCAGGGAAGGCCTCCTGGAGGAGGTGACATTTTCGCAGAGACCCAGGATGCCATTGAGAGCGGTGGGAACCACCTGCAGGGAGTGGAGGTTGGAGCCGCTTGGGAACACACAAAGTGCAAGAGAGCCCCGGGGGGGCTCCGAGCCCTGGCACCTCCACGGCGTGCATCTCGCACCCAGGTGAGGAGGCGGGAGTCGGCCGGGGCCGTGAGAAGCGGCGGGGCCGGCCCTTCCCGCGCCCGCATCCCCGGGGAGCTGCGCCCGCTGGCGGCCGCGCGCGCCCTCTGGCGGCGGATCCCGGGATGGCGCCTGCCGGCCAGCTCCCTGCGCATGCGCACCCTGGAGCAGGTGCCGGCTCAAGTGCTAGGGTCCCTGGCGCCCCCCGCCCCGCCCCGTGCGGGAGACCCCCGCGGAGTCCCTAGCTCTTGGCTTCAGCCTGGCCCAGCCCGGGATATTGCAGGCATTTGGGGGCCATAACCAAGTGGCTCGGAGCTGTCTCTGTCTCTGCCTTTCAAATAAATAAATAGGTAAATATTTAATAATAGGGTTTTTTTTTTTAAAAGAAAGACCCCCTGCCACACAAGTATTACAACTATTTTCTTGTAAACACTTATCTATGAGGGCACTGAAAAACCTTTGGGGTGGGCTGCCGCTGTGGTGGAGCTGGTTAAGCCGCCGCCTGCATCCTACTTGGCGCCGGTTCGAGTCCCGGCTGCTCCACTTCTGATCCACCTCCCTGCTATGGACTGGGAAAGCAGTGGAAGATGGCCCAAGTCCTTGGGCCCCTGCACCTGCATGGGAGACCCGGAAGAAGCTCCTGGGTGGCTGTTGCAGGCACGTGGGGAGTGAACCAGCAGACTTAAGATATCTCTCTCTCTCTCTCTCTCTCTCTCGCTCTCGCTCTCGCTCTCGCTCTCTCTCTCTCTCTCTCTTTCTCATGAAAATACAACACAATTGGCCGGCGCCGCGGCTCACTAGGTTAATCCTCCACCTAGCGGCGCCGGCACACCGGGTTCTAGTCCCGGTCAGGGCGCCGGATTCTGTCCCCGTTGCCCCTCTTCCAGGCCAGCTCTCTGCTGTGGCCAGGGAAGGCAGTGGAAGATGGCCCAAGTGCTTGGGCCCTGCACCGTGGCAGCCATTGGAGGGTGAACCAACGGCAAAAAGGAAGACCTTTCTCTCTGTCTCTCTCTCTCACTGTCCACTCTGCCTGTCAAAAAAATTTTATAAAAAAAAAAAGAAAATACAACACAATTCTCCCCCAAGCAACATAAAGAAACAGCCCAGTGAGGTGAGAAGGCTCAATCAGGGGAAGACAGGTGGGATTAAACTCTTTCTGGGGTGGGTGTTGAGGCACAGGGGATTAGGCTGCTGCCTGGGGCGCCCACACCCCATGTCAGAGTGCCAGCTCCCTGCTGTGGCCTGGGAAGACAGTGGAGGATGGCCCAAGTCCTTGGGCGCCTGCCAGGCATGGGGAGACCCGGATGGAGTTCCTGGCTCCCGCCTGGCCCACCCCCAGACACTGCAGCCATCTGGGGAGTGACCCAGCAGATGGAAGACCTCGCTCTGCTCTGCCTCTGTACTTCTGCCTTTCAAATAGATCAATAAATATTTTTAAAAAGCAGCAATCAATTAAAATAAATAAAAGAAATGGTAAAGTAAAAAATTAAAATTAAATAATTAAAAATAAATATCAACCAAAACATGAATCAAATAAATAAATATTAATAGAAATAAATTAATATTAAATTTTAATTAAAATTAAAATACATCAAAATTCAATTAAAATACATTAAATTTTAATTAATTAAAACAAATACATTAAAGTTTATTGCAACTTAATTGATTAAAAATTAAAATAAATATCACTAATTGAATCGACTATTAATTGATTAAAATAACTATCAATACATGTTCGAATGGTAAAGTACGGAATAAATTATAAAATAACTGAATATGTAAAATTGGGATAGGATTGCCCTCCGCCCCGCCTGGGCCCCGTCGCGCCCCGCGCTCAGGCAGCGCCGCGGCCACCCCGGCCGGCCCGCGAGGACCCCGCGCGGCCAAGATGGCGGCGCCCGTGCGGCAGGTGCGCGGCCTGCTCGGCCTGGCGGCGCCTCTGGCCTCGGGAGCTCGGGGCTACCGGGCGCCGCCGCCGCCGCGCCGCTCGTCGCAGCCCTGGTGGCCGGACCCGGAGGACCCGCGGACCCCGCGCTGGCAGCTGGGGCCGCGCCACGCCGCCAAGCAGTTCGCGCGCCATGGCGCCGCCTCCGGGGTGGCCCCCGGGTCGCTGTGGCCGTCGCGGGAGCAGCTGCGCGAGCTGGAGGCCGAGGAGAAGGAATGGTACCCGAGCCTGGCGAGCATGCAGGAGTCGCTGCGTGAGCAGCAGCTGGCCGAGGCGCAGCGCCGGCGGGAGAGGTGCGTGGGGCGGGCGGGCGGGCGCGGGGCAGGGCGGCGAGCTGCGCTCCAGGCCCCGCGCAGGGCGTGCGCTCTGCGTGCTGTAGACCGAATTCGTTTTGTCTTTCGTGATCGCGTCTTTTTTTTTTTTTTTTTTTTTAAGAGAGTGGCTTATTTATTTGAAAGGGAGAGAGCGAGCGCTTCTATCAGCCGGTTCATTCCCCAGATGGCCAGGCTGGGCCAGGCCAAAGCCAGGAGCGCCATCCGGGTCTCCCACGTGGGGGCAGGGACCCAAGGACCTGGGCCATCTGCTGCTGCTTTCCCAGGCCGTGAGCAGGGAGCTGGATCGGAAGTGGAGCAGCCGGGACTCGAACCCGCGCCCCTATGGGCTGCTGGTGTCACAGGTGGCGGCTTTACCCGCCCACCCACAACCCCTCCGTGAGCCAGTCTTTAACCGAGCCTGTACTGTGTGCGAGGCCCTATTTCGGGGTGCCTGGGGACACAACAGGGAAGGAGATGGATTTCAGATCGCGACAGAGGAGTGTTAGGAAAGATCAGACAGCGCCAAGAGTGGGGCTACTCTGCGGTGGCGAGGTTTAAAGAGGCCTTGGGGAGATGGCCAGGAGAGTCTAATAGAGGAAGCGGCTGGTGCAAAGGCCCTGGGGTTGGATGGTGCCTTAAGGGGACAGGTCATTGTGGCTGGGCTGGTGTGTGACATGAAGGCAGGGGAGTGGGGACAAGCCCAGGGCTGTCAGGACGACGCCCGTTTTCCCCGCTGTGTCCCTGGTGTTGAACCTTGTCCGCTCGAGGAGTGGCTAGGAGGTGGAGTCCTGTGTCCAGGGGTCGCCGTGCTGACTGGCACCTACACAGTTACAGGACTTGGGACACACACACACACACCCAGTCTGGAACTGTAGCTGTGGTCCCGCGTGGAGGTGTGCGGTTACCCAGGGCAGTGGCCGCGGGCTGCGGGTGATCGTAGGCCATGTCGGCTTGACTCCCAAGCAGCCCCAAGTCCACGGACAAGTTTCTGTCTCCCTTTCCCTGCCTGTGCCCTCACTCGTCCCTCCACTGCTCTGCCCGCGGGCGGCGGTCTCTGGCCCTCACCTGCGCGCCCTCTCCCCCGGCCCGGCAGGGAGCAGCTCATCGCGGAGCGCATGGCCAGGATGCCCCAGATGATCGAGGACTGGCGGCGGCAGCAGCGGGAGCGCTGGGAGAAGGCGCAGGCCGACAAGGAGCGGCGCGCGCGGCTGCAGGCCGAGGCCCAGGAGCGCCTGGGCTACCACGTGGACCCCAGGAGCGCCCGCTTCCAGGAGCTGCTGCAGGACCTCGAGAAACAGCAGCGCAAGCGCCTCAAGGAGGAGAAGCAAAGACAGAAGAAGGAGGCGCGGGTGGCCGCCTTGGCCGCGGCGGCGGCCCAGGCCGCGGATCCCGGCCCCTCCCCCCAATAAAGCCTGCTGCCCGGCAGCCCCTGAAAACCCAGCGCTCTCTCTCTCTGGTCTCACCCCAGCCCGGCGCGGGGCTCTGCTCAGAGGGACCCCAGGCCTTGCTGGTTACCGGCTTCGGGGGGCCGGCAGGGGGGCGACTCAGCCGGCAAGAGTGGAGCAGATGGTGGAGGAGAGAGCTCTGTTGACCAACATTCATCTC
Organism: Oryctolagus cuniculus; assembly: GCF_964237555.1. NCBI lineage: Eukaryota > Metazoa > Chordata > Mammalia > Lagomorpha > Leporidae > Oryctolagus > Oryctolagus cuniculus. The sequence goes on along the minus strand of NC_091447.1, from coordinate 62,411,034 downwards.
CAGTAATTAGCCAATTACCAGGGGGGAGCGCGGCCAAGAGCGCGCGCGGGGGGGGGGGGGGGGGGTCGGCGTTGTGAGGCTGGGGTTCGAGGCCTGAGCTTTGGGGGGGGAGTGGGCTCCCAGGCCCCTCCCTGCATTCCCACATCGCCTGTGCTCACGTAGCCCCCCCAGCCCCCAGCCAAGCTGGCGGGGAAGCCCCAGCAGGCAGAGACCCTAAGGGCTGGTTTTTAAAACTTTATTCACTTCAAAACCTTTTTATGAGACGTGGTTCTTTTCTGGGGAGTGGGCACGTGGGGGGGTGGCCTTGGCCTTCAGAGCTGATGGTTCCCACCCCCAGGCTGGAGGCCAAGGCCAGAGTGGGGCGGGGGGCGCAGGGCAGATGGAGGATCAAAGTTTGGGGCTCCAGCCCCCCTCGTTCTGGTAGAGGGCAGGGCTGGGGGTGGGGGGTGGGGAAGCGAGCAGCCGCCTCTCCATCTGGCTGCACTGAGCTGGGACAGAGGCCAAGAGGGGCCCATCTGTCGCCTCCCGGTCCTGCCAGCGCCTCTGAGCAGACTGGGCTGGAGAGGTTGGGGACAGCTGTCTGGCCTGGGTCTTCTCCGGCCGAGATGGGGGGGGATGGAGGGGGGAGCCAGGGGAGGGTTTTTTTTTTTAAAGATTTTTGATTTTTTTTCCACTTCTTAAATAAACATGAATATATATATATTTTTTTCTTTTATAAAACTTTTGTGGAGCGGGGCTGGGGGGTGGGGGCAGCGGCAGCCTGGCTTCCTGGCGTCACTCATCGTCGAAGTTCTGACTTAGAAGGAAGTTGGCAGCCAAGTTCTCGTTCTTCTCGCACGCGAAGTAGGCCTGGATCACCAGGCTCTCGGGGAAGCCCAGGGCCTTCAACTGCGGGCAGAGGAGCAGGGTTGAGGGGCAGCGAGCGGGGCCCTGCCCACCACACGCATGCCCACCTGGCAGGGCCGGCCTCTCACCCTCTCTATAGCTTCTTTCTCCTGCGGTGTCACCTGGATGTAGTTCATCTGCGGGGCCTCCTCGCCTATGGCGCCCACCTCGCCCTCCGTGTCCGAGATGTCAGCCAGCTCCCCGGGGGGCTCGTTCAGCATCTGGATGAACTGCTCCTGATGCCGGCTGATTTGCTGTGGGGGGAGGGGAAGGGGTGCTGACCCACAAGCCCTTGGCATCCCTCGTCCACTCCAGGTCCCTTTGCCAAGGGCGCTGTGAGCCCTATCTGGGCGGAGCCTGGGGCCCAGGAGGGGCCTCCGCCCTGCGGAGCAGGGAAGTGCAGCTCTGGGGGCCAACAGAACACAGAGCCAGGGCGAGCAAGGCCAGAGCCGGAGCCCAGCCCTCGGGAAGCCAGGGTGGGACATGGCGGTGGCCGGGCAGCTGGAGGCGCTCTGCCAAGGAGCCAGCGGTGTCCTGGTAGACAACAGACCACTGGTCCTTGCAGACAGAGGACCTGGGGGCAGGGGGCAGGGGGCAGGCAGTCTTCGGAAATGAGAGCAATGTGTGGGGAGCTCAAACAGACATGAGGGGGCTGGATTCAGGTGGAGACAGGTGACAAGCGAGGGCAGCCAGTATGGGCGCAGAACAGAGGCGGCTGAGCACAGGGGGCTGGGGGCGGGGGACGGGGTGGCCGCAGACACATGGCGCTGTTTGGAGAGCGCCAGCTGTCTGTGATGCTGGGAGCGGGCAGCCCCACATGGTGCCGGGGTTGGGGCTCCACGGCTGTCCAGGCAGAGCGACCCCCGCACGCACCTGCAGTAGCTGAGGGTTCTCCTGGCCCAGCTGCTGCAGGAGGGCGGGCAGCAGCGCCGGGTTCTGCTGGATCACCTGTCGCATGTTCTGGAACTGGGGCTGGTCCCGCAGGAACTCCAGGGGGTTCTCTCCTGCTGGGGACGGAGGCCAAGCTGGGCTCCCAGGAGCACTGGCGGGGAGGGGCACACCCCTCGCCTGCGCACCACCCAGCCCGCTCACCTGCCTCTGTGGCCGGCTGCTCGGACACCTGGCTCTCCTGGACAGAACCGTGTTCGGGCTCAGGGCTCCCGGGAATCCCCTGTTAGGGCTCCTGGTCAGTTCCCACGTGCAGCCCCCCGCCGCCCAGGGAGCCCTCCGGGCGGGGCGGCCCCAGCTCACCGTGAGCAGGTACTCCACGGCTCGGTGCGGGTTGTTGTAGCTGGCTCTCAGGGCGGCCACCACCCGCTCCCGTTCGTAGCCCATGGACATGATCTCCGTCAACATCGTCTCGTACTCAGAGCCGGTCACTGCGGGGCGGGCAGGGGGGAATGCCAGGGCCTGGGTCACTGGGGCCCACCCGCATCTAGACTAGACCCCCGCGGACGGCTCTGCCCTGGGGACCACCCACCCACCTAGCGTGGAGGCCGCATCTTCCTCTCGCCCGCTGCTACCTGAAGAAGGAACAGAGCTGCAAATTCAAGAGAGAGAAATCGGACCCTGGCTCCTGGCGGCCTGCCCTCCCCCCACCGGAGGGCGCTGGGGGGGACTGGAGGAAGGTGCTGGGACGACACGGCCCAGGGCTGTCCCCTGCCTTACCCGGACACAGACTCCGGGGATGTCGTGGGCGCCGACTCCTCCGATGGGCTTTTGTCCTCTCGGGTGGCCGGTGGGGGGTGGGACATGCCTGAGGCAGGGGCTGCTGGCGAGGTCGCGGAGGACTCTGGGGCGGCAGTCGGGGAGGCCTCTGGGGGTGCCGAGGAGCCCTGGCCAGCCTTGGCCTGTGACAGCCAACAGAAAGGGGGCGGGCGTGGGCATCCCGTATCAGACCCAAACCACGCCACCCAGCCGGGGCCCTGCCCTGGGTTCCCGGGCTAATCTCTCCTTGGCCAGCTCCCACCCACCTTGGTCACCATGACGACCACAAAGTTCTTCTCGTCGATGCGATAGTCCCGGATGGGGACGTCGTCGCTCAAGATCTTGCCAGCGTAGATGAGCTTCTGGCCGGCCACAGGGAAGGCGTCACGGCCTTTCTCGGCTTCTATTTTCTCTTTCAGCACCTTGACCTGGAGGGAGAGGGCACAGCCGGTCACTGCAAAGCCCTCGGCGTCTCTCTTCCCTTCTAGGGTGCAGAGAGGACCGGCTCCGGAGCCCCCAGTCCCCCCGCGATGTCGGAGCAGGTGAGACTGGAATTCCCTCCAACATCCGGGCCCTCATCCGTATCTACATCCTCCGTGGCAGGTGCTAGTTCCAACCTGCGGAAGCTTTCTACAGACAGGGAACAGAACGCCACGCGAGGCCTTGCCCTGGGAAAGAGGCCCCGTGTGAGGAGAAAAGGCGAAGGGGAGATGGGGTCCCCCATTTCCACAGTGCTCACTTTGGACAACAGCAGCGGTGTTTACCAACACATATGTATGTACTCACTTTATTTACTGAAAAGACAAACACAAGGCCAGGGAGAGACAGATCTTGCATCTGCAGGTTCAGTCCTCAAATAGGCTACAAGGCCAGGGCAGGGCTGGGCCAGGCTTGATCCCGGTGTCCCCTCCCCCGCCCTCCCAGGGGTGGCAGGAACCCAAACACTTGGGGCCACCCTTCCGCCGGCTTCCCGAGCTCATCTGCAGGGAGCTGGGTCAGGAGGGTCCGGGACTCGAACCGTGATTGGATATGGGATGCGGATATCGCGGGCAGCAGCTTAAAGTTAATGCCAGCCCCTACTAAGGGCATCTGAGGCTAATGGCAAACGTGTGTGTGTGTGTGTGTGTGTGTGTGTGTAAGCGCGCGTGCCCGCGTCTCCCACTTGCCGAGCTCCGGAACTCCCTGATACACACATATACAGACTTCATTTTGTTTGAAAAAAAAAAAAAAAAACCCGCCCACAGGGTGACAGTCCCGCTGCTCGGAGGTCCCAAGCCTCTTTATTTTGCGCCAGAAAGTGGACAGAAGCGCCCAGTTTCCATTAGGTCCTCATGTCTCCCTCTCAGCTCAGAGCAGCGTGGCTGAGACCGCGCGGGGCTCTCCCGAGCATGCACGCACGACCCAACCGGGATCCGCCGTCCTCTGCCCCCTTCGCGGCTGGGACCCCCGGCCCAAGCCCTGGGCTGCCCCCATGTGCGAAAGCGGACAAAGCCTGCTCGGCAGCGTCAGCCAAGGCACCGCTACAACACACGCGGACCACCGAACACCATCGAGGTCGTGTACTGTCAATGTCGTCATCGCTGTCGTCATCACCCGGCTCAGTCCTGTCAATGATTCGCCCCCCGACGTCCCCGGGAGACGCTGGGAACGCCGAGCTCCGGAGAGCCGGGCCCGCCCGGGAACCCGAGCCTGCAAGTCCCCCGCCCCGCGAGGGCGCTGACACCGGAGCCGGGGCCCTGGCGGGCGCCCCGGGGGTGCGGCCTCGCCCTGCAGCGCCGCTGATCGGGGATGCTGGGGCAGCGGGCCCCCGCCCGGCCCCGCGCCGTCCTCCTCCCCACCCACCCCTCCGGTTGGAAGCCCGGTCTCCCCGCCCCCACTCCACCCCCGGCACCCGTCGCACCCGCTCCCCCCCCACTCCCCCACCCCAGGCTCGAGCCCGGCCCGCACCGTCTCCTCAGGTTCCATGCGGATCTTGAAGGTCTGCTGCTGCAGCGTCTTCAACGTGATGGTGACGGCCATGGCGGGGCCCGAGCGACGCGGCGGCCCCGGATCCTCACACACAACATGCAACTCACGCCGCCGCCATCTTAGCGCCCAGCCGCGCCGCGCGCCGACCGCTTCCGGGGCAGGCGGCGCGCGCGCTGACCACCGAGGCACGTGACCCCAGCGCGACCCTTCGGCTTCGGTGGGCATGCGCACGCGAGGCCACCGGGGCCACGCATGCGCAGACTAAAGCCCGCGTTGCAGGCGGCTTCAGGCTTCCTGGGTGACGCCATGCCCGCTAGCGGTGACGTCATGTGGCCGCAACATGGCTCCGCTGTCGTTTTGGTGGATGATTTTGACTACATTTTTTCTCACTTACTATTTAACATTCATGTCTCTAATGTAAATTTCTTCCCGCCATGTATTAAGGCTTCCATCCGCTGGGTCTCTTCCCTAAATGCCAGCCAACAACCCGGAACTGAATCCGGGTGTCCCACTTGGACCATCACCTGCAGCCTAACGGGAAGCCGGATTGGCATCTTGCAGCCAGGCCCTAGTCAAGCTTTTGTTTGCACTTTCTGCCTACTCCCAAGGAGCTTCCTTATGGGCTGGCCACCCTGGCCGGAACCCTGCAGGGCCATCCGAAGTCAAGGCTTATGTAAGGCCAGTGCAAGACAGACAGGGACTCGAGGGTGCCCAAAACTGAAGATGGTGCCGCGGTGGTGACTGGATGGAGGTGAGGTTAGGATTCAGACCCAGGGGCGGTGCCTGGAGGTAGGGAGCTGTGGTTAACACCCCGGCTCCCTAACCTGACCCATACCTGGCTTTTCTCAATGCTGCCGCCCAAGCTGGACACCCCTCCACCCCCAACCCCGCTTTTCTCCCTACACGCCAAGCCTCAGCCTTACAAGCTTCCAGCAAGGTCTCCCAGGCTGTTGACGGCTTCCTGCTTCCCCCTACTGCCCCCAAGGGACATGGAGGGGCGCCCTCCCACCCTCCAGAGCCCTCCACCTTCTCTGTCTCGGCACCCACTCAATCTGCTCCCTCCACCTTGGGTCCACCCCCTTCCCAGATGGCCCCCGAAGCCCGTGGGTCCAGGGGGCAAGGCTGTGTAATCCCTGCCCTCAAACACCTGGACCTGGGTTTCCTCATTCATGGAGCTGAGTATCTACAACCAATATACTAGTCAGGCTGGTGCAGAGCGCCCAGTTGGTACCTGGGACGCTCCCAGCCCTTTTCCTGTTGGCGGGGAGGGGGGGGGGGCGTGGGATAGCCCAGGACCCCTGTGATCCTCGACTCAAGCCTTAACTCCACTGGCTCCAAGAACAAGCCTCCCGCCCCAAGAGGCCACCTTTGGTGCCCATGTCCCATTGCCCCCCAGAAGGAGACACGGGAGGGAGACACAAAACTTAATTTAATAGAAATTTTGTTTGAAGTTCTTACATTCGCAGTGTGAGCCGAGCTGGAACCCACTGCCCCCACCCAGCAAGTGGCCCGGTCCTGGGGGACAAGGGGGCGGGAGCCCACTTCCTCCTCAGTGCAGGCTGAGGGGGGTGGCCGGAGGCGTCCCCCTCTTTCTCCTGCCATCTCCCCCCACCCCCACCCCTCCCCGGGAGGCTCCAGCCTGGGGGGGCTTCGTCTCCACACCGCTCCCCACTCCTGGGGGTTACAGAGGGTGGCCTAACACATCTGAGGGAAAGAGCAGGGCACCCAGGGAGGAAGGGGAAGATGCTGATTGAGAGAGACGGGGAGGGGGCTTTACGGGGAGAATCAAAGATCAAACGCCAGTAAAAAAAAAAAAAAATGGGGGGAGGGAGGACAAAACCAAAATAACCCACCCCGAATCTGAACCTGCCTGGGAGAGGTGGGGGAGAAAGTTCGAGTCTCATAGAGACATTATTTGGCTCTGCGGCGCGAGCGCTCAGGGCTCGGGCGGCCCTGGAGGCCTCTCTACAGCTCGTCCTTGGCCTGGCCGGCGGCCGCCTCCTCCTCCTCCTCGTCCTTGTCCTCCTCGTCCTCATCCTCGTCCTCCTTGTCGTCCTTGTCCTCCTCGTCCTCCTCGGCCTCCTCCTCCTCCTTCCGCTTCTTCTCCTCCTCCTCCTCCTTCAGCCGCTGCTCCTCGTCCTGCTTGTCTTTCATCTGCTTCTCGGCCGTCTGCCGGGCACGCGGACAGCAGAGGTCAGCCAGCGCCTGGTCCCCACCCCACCCCGCCCCGCCCCCCAGCCCGCGCCCCGGCCCCCACCTTGGTGACGCCCCACGTCTCGTTGCCAAACTCCTCGGCGTACGCCTCATCGTTGGTGATGAGGAAGTTGTCGAAGATGGTGCCCGACTTGACCTGCGCAACGAATGGAACGCAGGGGACAGGCGGTCAGAGCGGGCACCGCCCGCCCACCCGGAATCCATCACAGGGCGAGCTGCTGGCACCTGGCGGCGGGGGGCTGGGGTCCCAGCCACTGCCCCACCGGGACCTGTCTGCGCGACCCTGAGTGACTCGCCATCGCCTCCCTACAAACACCTCAGCTGCTTCATGGGGGAGATGGGCACTCACTCCCTTGCTCACCAGCGGCTCAGGGACTGACTACAGGACCTACATTCAGTCCCAGCTACGTCTTTTTTTCCCTCCCTTACATACTCATTTATTTAAAAAACACAGCAAGAGAGGAAAAGGGGAGAGAGGAATCCATCCTCATCTGTGGGTGCCCCCCCACCCCCCGCAGCCAGGGGCCTGGAACCCATCCCAGGTCTCCCATGTGCGTGGCAGGGACCCAAGCACTTGGGTCATCATCTTCTGCCTCCCAGGTGCACTTGCAGGAAGCTGGATGGGAAGTCGAGCACCCAGGACTGCTCCCACTCCCGCCCCACCCGTCCTGCCCCAGCTCAACTTTCTAGCAGGTGAGCGGATGACAATGACCTTCTAGGTCAACCAGTGGACTTGGGGGGAGCACAGGGAGCAGGCCTTCTGGGGGGAGGGGGGCTTCTGCAAGGGCCCCGCAGCCACAGACCAGGACCGGAGCTTCAGGAAAGAGGTCGGGTCTACGGGTCCCTCTCCTCCTGGGTGCCCCGGAGCCCCGAGGGCCACCCCGCCATCTCACCTGCCAGAGGTCCAAGCCCAGCACGGCAAAGCTGTCGTAGGCATAGATGTTAGCGTCGGGCGAGTACTCGGGGTTGTCGATTTCGGGGTGGATCCAGGTGCCTTTGTAATCGGGGTTGTCGATCTGCCGCGGCTTCCACTCACCCTGTGTGTGTGTGTTGGGGGGTGGGGAGGATACACAGAGGGGTGAGTGGAAGCGGGCGCGCGCCCCACGGAGAGCCCCCACCTGCCCAAGACCCCGCGGCACACCTTGTACTCGGGGTTCTGAATCACCGGCGGCTCCCACTCTCCGTCCATTTCTTCGTCCCAGTCTTCGGGCTTCTTCGCGTCCGGGTCGGGGATGTGCTCGGGCTTGTCCCAGTCCTGGGGGGTCGAGACCCGTGCGTGAGGCCAGCTGAGCACACGCCCCGTGCCTGCCCGCCACACACGTCCCCCACCCGCCACACGCTATCTGCCCTGGGCCCCAGCAGCCACCTCGGGCTTGGAGTCCGTGGGGTCGTCGATCTTGGCCCGCTCGTCCCAGTCTTCGGGCTTCGAGGCATCTGGGTCCTTTATCTTCTTGGGGGGTAGGAAGTCCCAGTCATCCTCCAGGGAGCCCGACTCCACCTGGCTGTTGTCAATCTTCACCTCATACGTGTTGTCCGGCCGCACGATCAGGGTGTACAGGTGTGTGAACTCGTCGTCCTGGGGGCGGGCGGGTGGTGAGCGGGCCCCGCCCACCCGCGGCCACCGCTGCCCGGGCCACCCCTCTGGCCACACCCACGGCGGGGGGCAAGCACCTTGCAACGGATGTCCTTGTTGATCAGCACGTTCTTGCCCTTGTAGTTGAAGATGACGTGAACCTTCTTGGTGCCGGGGCCACAGATGTCAGGACCTGGGGTGGGGGAGGGGACAGGGAGTGGGCTCAGTGCCCCCACCCTCTCTCTTTCCAAAAGGGAAGACATCTCGCCCTCAAACACAATCGGCTCCAGAACTCAATGAGGAAGTCCCCGGATGTGAGCACCAGGACCTCCGCTGGCTGCAACCCAGTCCCTTAGGTGTCCCCCCCAACCCCAGGGCCGTCTGCAGGCTCTCGGGGAGCCCCGCGGGGCTGGCCGGCTCAGGGGTGCGTCTCCGCCCCTCACCAAACATGATGTTGTACTCAGAGTCCCCGTGCATGTCCTTCTGGTCCAGGCCGGCCGGAAACAGCTTCACGTAGCCGCCCCCGCAGTCAATGTTCTGCTCGTGTTTCACGGTGAACTGCACCACCAGTGGCTGGCCCTTGTTGCTGAACGGCTCGAATCGGGCCGACAGGGCGTAGAAGCGGGCGTCCTGGCTGGTCTGCAGCCCTGGGAGGGCACGGGAGCGGGCGGGGTCGGGGTCGGGGTCAGGGTCAGAGTCAGATCCCAAGGACCCTCCCTAACACACCCCCTGCACCTGCCCTGGTCCTGCGGGAGAGGCGCTAACCACTGCTCCTTCCAACAAGCCGAGCCCCACGCGACTCCCGGGCACCTCACCTTTATCTTTCTCCTGATCGCCGTAGAACTTGCCCGAACTGAGGACGAATTTGCCAAAATCGGACTTGTGTTTGGATTCGATCCAGCGCTCGGTCCACCCATCTGAGAGGAGGTGGGGGGGCGTCACAGGGGCAGGGCAGGCCGACCACCCTCTCTCCCCCCACATCCCCAGCGCCCATCCATCCAAACACCTGCCAGGAGCTGCAAGGTGTGTGCGGTGGGGGGGAGTTAGGCAGGAGCGGCGATCTCCCCCCGGGGTGTCTCGAGGCAACCTCTGGGCGAACCCCAACTCCCGCCAGGAGCGGCAACTGCGTCCCCCACACTCCCCCGGGGAGGCGAGAGGCGGATCGCCCGCGGCTCCGAGTCCCCCGGGGCCGCGCCGTGTTGGTCCTCTCGGAGCGGTAATTACAGGGCCGCGCGCACCGCGGGCCCGGGCTATGGGGGACCCGGGCGAGCCAGGGCCCCGGCGTTACCTCCGTCCAGAAACTGCTCCTTGAAGTAGACGACGGGCTCGGCGGCGGCCAGGCCGAGCAGGCCGAGCAGCAGCGGCACAGGGAGCAGCATGGCGGGCCGAGGGGGCGGCGGCTCGCGGGCCCTTTAAAACGATCCTCCGGCAGCGGCTCTGCAGTACGGACGGACGCCGCCGCCGGCTGAGGGCTTTTATACCCGCCCGCCCCCTCACACCAACCTGACCCGGCCTCTAGGCCCGCCCCGTCCACCTTATCATTGGTCTGCAGCCACCGCTCTCCCTACCCATTGGGTGACGGTCGGCCCAGCACGTCAGGTTGTGCCTCGGAACGCTGGGTTCCCAGATGGCCGATTTCTATTGGCCGCATAACCGGCCAATGACGGTCGACCACGCGTTGTGGGGGACGCCTACTGGAGGGGTGGGGGCCGCGAGCCCCCGCTCCGGGCAGGTCACGTGACTGCACCCCAGCCGGACCCCGCCCTCGGCGGCTCGCGCGCGCTTCGGGCTCCCCACGGGGCGCTTTGGAGACCGCGCGCGGGCGCAGGTGTCCGGGCGCCGGGACCCTACCCCTATCCCGACGCGTGGCGGCCTGGGCAAGGCTCTTCCGTCCCGCTGCCTGCCCTGCATGTGGGGGACCTGCGTTCAGACGTGAACTGTTTCTCCCGCCCAGCTTGGGGCCCCCCTTCCGCGGGGGCTGCACCCCGGTGCCCCTGGCACCTGTCAGCCAGCTGCTGGGTGGCCCGGGGCAAGTCGCTTCGTTTCTGAACTCTCGGTGGTGCACAAAAGCCAGGGGTGGCGACCTGGTGCAGATGCTATCTGGTAGGAAACCTCTGTCAAGTTTGTTTTTTTAAAGATTTTTTTTTTCTTTTTTACGGCTGTGCACGCGCAGAGGGGGCGGAACTGCAAGAGGGGTCAAAGAGGAGGCTGGAGGCTGTGGCTCCCCTAATGGCAGTCATGCTCTGCCGGTCGTGGAAAGGGGCTTGTAAGCCGGGGTCTGCAGCGCCCGCACCCTCCATGGGCGCCGGTTCGAGTCCCGGCTGCTCCACTTCCGATCCAGCTCCTTGCTAATGTGCTTGGAAAAGCAGTGGAAGATGGCGTGGGCACGTGGGTGACCTGGAGGAAGTGCCCGGCTCCAACCAGCAGATGGAACATGCCCCCCTACCCCGGTCTGTAATTGTGACTTGTAAATAAATAAGAAAAAAAATCAAGCGGGTCCTCCCTTCTTGTGGTCTGCCACAAACAGCCTCGCTTTTGCAATTAAACGGCCATAGGCGAGAGGGTAGGGGTAGGGGGTTCCCTTTGGGAAGGGGGGGGGAAGACACAGACGGTAGGGAAGATACGGTTCTGGGGGCGTGGGCCGGGCTCCTGGGTCTCCAGGGGCATGGGGGACCGACAATGCCTTTCCCTACCTCTCCCTTCCCTGCCCGTGGGGGAGACCCAGAAAGAGGAAGAAAGACAAGTGGGGGGGGGGACCTGGGGGCTCTACTCTTTCTCCCAAACAATAGCATCCCACCTGCTGCCCCCCCCCCCCCCCCGGAAGATGGCCAAGTCCAAGTTGACTCCCAGGCCCACTACTGACCTGCCCAAGACACGTGGGTTTGGAACTTCCTGCTGGAGGGTGGGGACTACCCATCTTGTTTCCTCCCAACTTAAAAGCTACTTGCTAGGGGGCTGGCGCTCTGGCACAGAAATCTAAGCCTCCCCCTGTGGCAAAGGCATCCCATATGGGCGCCTGGCTGCTTCCTCTTCTGACCCAGCTCCCTGCTAATACCCCTGGGAAAGCAGTAGAAGATGGCCCAAGTCCTTGGGCCCCTGCACCTGCGAGGGAGACCTGGAAGAAGCTCCTGGCTGCTGGCTTCGGATTGGCCCAGCTCTAAATGCCGAAGTTCCATAAGAGAGTGCCTAGGCTCTGGCTTCTAATATCAGTTCCCTGCTAATGCCCACCCTCGGAGGTGGCTGTGATGGCTCAAGTACTTAGGTCCCTGCCACACTGCCCATGGGAGACCTGGATTGAGTTCCAGGCTCCTGGCTTCAGGCCCCGCCCCTTTGCTCTCTGTCTCTCGAATAAACGCGTGTGTGTGTGTGTGTGTGTGTGTCTTAAACTCCCTATCAGCAAGGACATGTGTGGACATCATGTCACTTAATTCATGTCATCTCCACTGGGGAAAAGACACTAAAGGCACAGAAAGAGGAAGCAACTCGGGCCCAGCGTTGTGGCGCAGGGCTTCAGCCGCTGCCTGCAAAGCTGCCATATGACATCAGGGCCACAGCTTCCCACAACGGCCCCTGGGAAGGCAGCAGAAGTTGGCTCGAGTACTTGGGCCCTGGCCACCCGCATAGGAGACCCAGATGGGGCTCCAGGTTCCTGCCTTAGCAGTGGCCAAGCCCTGGGCTGTTGTGGCCATTTTGGGGAGTGAACCAGCAGACAGAAGATCTCTCTTTTTCTCTGTCTTTCCCTCTATCTCTCTACTGCTCCTTAAAATAAATCTTTTTTTTTTTTTAAAGACTTTATTTATTTCTTAGAGAGGTAGAGTTACAGACATTGAGAAGGAAGAGAGAGAGAGAGAGGTCTTCCATCCATTGGTTTACTCCCCAAATGGCCTCAACGGCCAGAGCTGGGCCAATCTGAAGCCTGGAGCTGGGAACTTCCACTGGGTCTTTCACATGGGTGTAGAGGCCCAAGGACTTGGGCCATCTTCCACTGCTTCCCCAGGCCATAGCAGAGAGCTGGATGGGAAGTGGAGCAGCCGGGATTCGAACCGGCACCCATATGGGATGCCGGCACCGCAGGCGGAGGATTAACCTACTGTGCCACAGTGCCGGCCCCCTCAAATCCTTAAAAGGTGGGAGGGGGGTCGGCACTGTGGTGTAGTCAGTAAAACTGCGGCATCCCATATGGGCGTCAGTTTGAGTCCCGGCTGCTCCACTTCCCATCCAGCTCTCTGCTGATGGTCTAGGAAAGCAGCAGAAGATGGCCCAAGAAGCTCCTGGCTCCTGGCTTTGGCTCGGCCCAGCTCCGGCCATTGTGGCCATTTGGGGAGTGAGCCAGTGGGTGCCTAGGACCCCCACCTCTGCCTCTCTGATCCAACGGCCTGCTAGTACATCTGGGAGGCAGTGGGCGATGGTTCAAGAGCTTGGGAGACCCGGATGGCAGTCTTGGCTCCTGGCCTATGTCTGACCCAGCCCCGGTGGTGTGGGCATTTGAGGAGTGAACCAGGGGCCGGCACTGTGACATAGCGGGTAAAGCCACCACTTTAGTGCCGGCATACCATATGGGCACAGGTTCGAGTCTCAGCTGCTCCACTTCCGATCCAGCTATCTGCTGTGGCCTGGAAAAGCAGCAGAAGATATCTCAAATCCATCCGGGCCTCCCATGCAGGTGCACCAGGTCCCCAAGGCCCTGACCCGTGCCCGGGAGCTCCATCCGGGTCTCCCATGCGGGTGCACCAGGTCCCCAAGGCCCTGACCCGTGCCCGGGAGCTCCATCCGGGTCTCCCATGCGGGTGCACCAGGTCCCCAAGGCCCTGACCCGTGCCCGGGAGCTCCATCCGGGTCTCCCATGCGGGTGCACCAGGTCCCCAAGGCCCTGACCCGTGCCCGGGAGCTCCATCCGGGTCTCCCATGCGGGTGGCAGGACCCAAGTATTTGAGTCATCAATGGCTGTCTCCCAGGCACCCTAGCAGGAAGCCGGATCGGAAGCGGAGGTGGAATTCACTCCCAGACACTCCGATATGGGGATATGGGCCGCGACTGTCGCCATGCGGCTTCACTGCTGTGCTTTTCTGCAGTGCCCTCCTACATCATAAAGCTCTGGGGAGAAATGACATAACAGATCCGAAGCGCTTAGCTCTGCACCTGACCGGTCGCTGGTACCACAGGTGCCTTAGCTGTCTCTCGCCTTTCTATAAATGAGTCTAGTCCCCACCCGGCCTCGCTTTGAGAAGACAGCTGCCATTAGCAGAATGACAATCTCTGCAGCCCACCGTGCAACCGCCCTCCCCCCCCCCCCCAGGACAAGGCAGAATGCCCAAAGGGCATCAGGTTGGGAGGGGGGGCCCATAGAGGGTGAAGTCCAAGGTCACATAGCCCGCTAGAAGTGGGGTTGCATGAAACTGAACGCGCAACTGTGTTTCTAACTTTGGGGTTGTCCATTTTACCTCTCTGGTCAACCAGACGCCGCGGGTCCAGCCAGGGCGGAGGTGGAGACTTGAATCCTTTGCACCCTTTGGCGGCCGCGTCGCCACACTCACGATGGCGGCGCTTCCAGCCCCCGCACAGTGCCCCGCGACACACTCATGATGGCGCCGACACGCTCCGGGCGCCGTTTCCGATTCCGGTTTCTTAAGCCCCACCCCCAGGTCGAGGCTGGAACACGCCGAGCGTGCTGGGAGCCGCCATGGCGGACGGTCCTGTAGCGGAGCAGCTGCTGAGGCGGCTGGAGAACGCCGATGGCGGCCTGGACAGCGCGGAGCTGGCAGCTCAGCTGGGCGTGGAGCACCAGGCGGTCGTGGGCGCCGTGAAGAGCCTGCAGGCGTTGGGCGAGGTGAGCCGGGCGCGCGATGCGGGGCCGCCTCTTGGCTTTTTGCACCTTGCAAGTCCCAGGAAGGCCCTGCCTCCAGGCCGAACGCCCCCTCAGCCCTGGGTAGGGTGCATTGTGTTTGTGCCTACCCCCGGGAGAGGCCCGGACGCACGGATGTCCCATTTGCAATGTGAGGCGCACGCTCTGCGTAGCGTGGAGGCGGGGGACCCGGGCCGTGGCGGATGAGGACAAAGCGCTCGTTGCCCTGGTGGAGGTTGTGGTCTGGGGTCGGGATGCTGAAAGGGACCAGAGTGAGCAGGGAACCCTAGCGGTGACAGCTGACCCAACCTTGGGGGTCCGGGAAGTGACAGCCGAATCGGGTCGGGCCATCTTTGAGGCCTGGGCACTTGAGGGACCCATAGCAGGGACTTGGAGGGGACGACGCGGGGGAGAGACCCCACAGCCAGAATGACAAGCTGTGGCAGGGGTACTGGGGAGCTATGGCAGGTGGGGAGCCCGTCTGATAAGGGGCGGGCCTGGAGACCAGGGGGTGACGTCAGAGGTCGCACAGCCCCCACGCTAGGGGGCCTGGTGTCTGGCTGTGGTGAGGCAATTGGAGTTGGGGGGGATGAGCAGGTGCAGGTGCGGTGTCCCAGGGGGCCCGATCCGCGAGGCCAGGATCGCGGCTGTCTGTTCACGGAGCGCGCGTGTTCTGTGCTCGCTCGTCTAGTTCTCGCTATAGTTGTAGGACGATGGCATGGCCATTATCCCCACTTCGTAGATGTGACAGCCGATGCTTAGTGTAGGTCGGTAGTTTTATTTTATTTATTTATTTTTAAAAGATTTATGTATTTATTTGAAAGGCAGAGTGACAAAGAGCAAACGAGAGATCTTACATCCGCTGGTTTGCTCCCCAAATGGCCATAACAGCTGGGGCTGGGCCAGGCCAAAGCCAGGAGCTTCTTCTGGGTCTCCCACGTGGGTGCAGGGGCCCAAGCACTTGGGCCATCTTCTGCTGTTTTCCCAGGCACATTGACAGGGAGCTGGATCGGAAGTGGAGCAGCCGGGGCTTGAACTGGCACTCCCATACCGGATGCCGGCATCTCTAGCTGCCGGCTCCACCTGCCGTGCCACAACACCTGCTCCTGGATCAACAATTTGAGCGTTGTCACTAAAAAGGACTTAGATCTGAAACTAGGCATTCAGCCTGCAGAGCCTTCAGGGAAAAAGACTGGAGTAACAGCGCATGGGGACCACAGCGCCTTGAACGATGCCTTTGTGTTGGTCACAGAGGGTGACTTTTTTATTTTTTAAAGATTTTATGGCCTGCGCTGCGACTCACTAGGCTAATCCTCCGCCTTGCGGCGCCGGCACACCGGGTTCTAGTCCCGGTCGGGGCGCCGGATTCTGTCCCCGTTGCCCCTCTTCCAGGCCAGCTCTCTGCTGTGGCCAGGGAGTGCAGTGGAGGATGGCCCAAGTCCTTGGGCCCTGCACCCCATGGGAGACCAGGAGAAGTACCTGGCTCCTGCCATCGGATCAGTCGCAGCGCGATGGCCGCGGCGGCCATTAGAGGGTGAACCAACTGCAAAAGGAAGACCTTTCTCTCTGTCTCTCTCTCTCGCTATCCACTCTGCCTGTCAAAAAAATTAAAAAAAAAAGATTTTATGTATTTATTTGAGAGGCAGAGTTACAGAGAGAGAGAGAGAGAGAGTCTTCCATCCACTGGTTCACTCCCCAGATGGCCGCAACAGCCGGAGCTGCGCCGATCCAAAGCCAGGAGCTTCCACTGGGTTTTCCACGCGGGTGCAGGGGCCCAAGGACTTGGGCCATCTTCCACTGCTTTCCCAGGCCATAGCAGAGAGAGAGCTGGATCGGAAGTGGAGCAGCCAGGACTCAAACAGGCGCCCATATGGATTGCCGGCACCGCAGGTGGAGGATTAACCTGCTTCGTCACAGCACTGGCCTGTAGGGTGACAATTTAACATGGTCCTACCTAATGACCGTAATAGTAGCAATAGGGGTCTGGCGCTGCGTGTTGTAGGCTAAGCCCCTGCCTGTGGCACCAGCACCCAATATGGGCGCTGTTTTGAGTCCCCAGTGCTCCACTTCCAATTCAGCTCTCTGCTATGGCCTGGGAAAGCAAAAGAAGATGGCCCCAGTCCTTGGGTCCCTGCACCCACGTGGGAGACCTGGAGGGAGCTCCTGGCTCCTGGCTGCGGATCAGCCCAGCTCTGGCCATTGTGGCCATTTGGGGAGTGAACCAGCGGGTGGAAGACCTCTCTCTCTCTCTCTCTCTCTCTCTCTGCCTCTCGAGTAATTACCCCCAAAGACCTACTTCTCTGTGGTAAAGCCCATCACCTCCTCTTCTTCTGGAGGAGAAAGTTTTTCAGAGAGGTGAAGCAAGTCTGCTGAGGTGACAGAGCCGTGCCCCCCTCCCCCCCAGCCTCACCCCTGTGTGCATGATCTTGAACCTTGGCTCTCTGGTTGGAAATGCCGACTTCCAGGTCCTCCTGACACTTCCCAGCAGTGAGAGGTAGACCCAGAAACCGGGACAGAAATCTGGGAGCTTACAGTCTGTCACCAGGAAGCCAGTGGGACCCAGTGGCTTAAGCAGGCAGCTGGCAATTCCTCCATCTGTGGCTGCGCCGCTTCCAATCCGGCCCCCGGCTAGTGCATCCAGGAGGCAGCAGGTGATGGCCCAAGTGCTTGGGTCCCTGTTGCCCATATGGGAGACCAGATGGAGCTCCTGGCTCCTGGCTCTTCAGCTTGGCCCAGCCCTGGCTGTTGCAGCCATCTGGGGAGTGGACTAGTGCGTGGAAGACCTCTTTGTCTCTCTCTTCCTCTGTGATGCTGCCTTTTGGCCGAACAGCCGGGATCCAAACCTAATCCCCGCCCTTGCCCGCGCCCCCTGCAGGTCATCGAGGCCGCCCTTCGCTCTACCAAGCGCTGGGAGCTGACAGCTGAGGGCGAGGAGATTGCCCGGGAGGGCAGCCATGAGGCCCGGGTGTTCCGCAGTGTCCCCTCTGAGGGGCTGGCCCAGAGCGAGCTCATGGTAGGGCCCCCCTCCCCAGGAGGCTGGGGTGGGGTGGGGTGGCGGGAGGTGACGGGGTGGAGGTGCCTCTGGCGCCCCGCCCACAGCCTTCCCTCCCGCAGCGGCTGCCCAGTGGCAAGGTGGGCTTTAGCAAGGCCATGTCCAACAAGTGGATCCGCGTGGACAAGAGCGCAGCGGACGGGCCCCGCGTGTTCCGAGTGGTGAGTTCTTGTCCCCTGCAGGCGGACGGGGCCCACGGGCGCCCCTCACCGCCTCCTGCGGCCCCTCATGCCTTTCCTCCCGTGTGCGTGGCAGGTGGACAGCGTGGAGGACGAGGTGCAGCGGCGACTGCAGCTGGTGCAGCGGGGGCAGGCGGAGAAGCTGGGCGAGAAGGAGCGGAGTGAGCTCAGGAAGAGGAAGCTGCTGACGGAAGTGTGAGCGGGGCCACGGGGGCTGCGGGGGGCCGCCCGTCCTCCCAGCTGAGAAGCACAGGGTGCTAAGTGCCCGTGACCCCAGGGCCTTTGCACATGCTGCCATTGCAGACGCAACCTCCCATCGATCTGTAAGGCAGTTTCCAGCGTCCGGCCTCTGCTCGCGGGACACCTGGGATGGGCACCCTGACGCCCCCTCCACCTTGAGATCCACAGAAGCCCCTCATTCCTCATCTCCACCCTCCTTGTGCCTTGAGAGACCCTTTCACAGTCCTGAGTTCAGCGAAAGCCCCGCGCATGCTCCTTTGGGCTGGAGCAAGCTGGGGGCTCCGCCGTCACAGGCTGAAGTCCCCTTGCAACAGACAGACAGAGACATTTTCCTTGTCTATAAAACAGCCCCTGGGGCAGAGTGCCGAATAGGGGAGGTTTGGCCTAGTGGTTCGGGCGCCCCCACCGCACAGCACGGCGCTGGGTTCCATGCCTGGCTCTGCTCCCATTCCACCCTCCTGCTAATGCAGACCCCAGCAGGCGGTGCCAATGGCTGATCTCGGCCCCTGCCACCCACATGGGAGACAGAGATGGGGGCTGGGCCAGGCCAAAGCCAGGAGCCAGGAGCTTCTTCCGGCTCTCCCACACGGGTGCAGGGCCCAAGCACCTGGGCCATCTTCCACTGCTTTCCCAGGCCATAGCAGAGAGCTGGATGGGAAGAGGAGCAGCCAGGACTCGAACCGGCGCCCACCTGGGATGCCGGCGCTGCAGGCGGTAGCTCAACGCGTTAAGCCACAATGCTGGCCCTGGCTGTTTTTCTCTCTTTTTTTTTTTTTTTTTTTTTTTGACAGGCAGAGTGGACAGTGAGAGAGAGAAACAGAGAGAAAGGTCTTCCTTTTGCCGTTGGTTCACCCTCCAATGGCCGCTGCGGCCGGCGCACCGCGCTGATCCGATGGCAGGAGCCAGGAGCCAGGTGCTTTTCCTGGTCTCCCATGGGGTGCAGGGCCCAAGCACCTGGGCCATCCTCCACTGCACTCCCTGGCCACAGCAGAGAGCTGGCCTGGAAGAGGGGCCACTGGGACAGAATCCGGCGCCCCGACCGGGACTAGAACCTGGTGTGCCGGCGCCACTAGGCGGAGGATTAGCCTAGTGAGCCGCGGCGCCGGCCGGCCCTGGCTGTTTTTTAAAATGTTTATGTGTTTGAAAGGCAGAACGACAAGGAGAGAGAAAGATCTAACATCTGCTGGTTTACTTCCCAGATGCCCTCAACAGTTGGGGTTAGGCTAGGTCAAAGCCAGGAGCCAGGAACGCCATGCACCCGGGCTTCCCGCGTGGGTGGCAGGGATCCAAGTCCACGGACCATCCCTGCCTCCTCTCCGAATGCACCTGCCCCGAGCTGGCTGGACGCAGGGTAGCCGGGACTGCAGCCAATGCTGTGCCCCAGCACCCACTGCTTAGCAAGTGTGTGTTGACCGACTGTGTGAGAGGGAGAATACAGGCTCTCGGGAGGGCATTGACCTGAGTGGGTGGCGCCCGAGAGAAAGGCCTCCCGAGGAGGTGACAGCGCCGTCCCCTCCCTGCCTCTGGCCACAGGACCCTGAAGACCTACTGGGTGAGCAAAGGCAGCGCCTTTAGCACCAGCGTCTCCAAGCAGGAGACGGAGCTGAGCCCGGAGATGATCGCCAGGTGAGGGGCGGGGCCGGGGCGGGGCTGAGGCCGGCAGTGGGCGGGGCCAAGGCAGGTGAGGGGCAGGGCTGAGGCTGATTAGGGGCGGGACCTAGGCAGGTGAGGGGCAGGGTCGAGGGGGCGGGGCTGAGGCAGGTGAGGGGCGGGGCGGGCAACCCTCCCCAGGCCCCGCCCAGCCCATGAACCCCGCCTCCCTCCGCAGTGGCTCTTGGCGGGACCTGCCCTTCAAGCCCTACAACTTCCTGGCCCGCGGCATCCTGCCGGACAGCGGCCACCTACACCCCTTGCTCAAGGTCCGCTCCCAGTTCCGCCAGATCTTCCTGGAGATGGGGTGAGCACGGGGTGGGGGCGGGGCCAGGGGCGGGGCCAGCATGGCCGCGGGGAGGGGCAGGCAGGGCAGTAAGGCTGCACCCCCTCCCCACCCAGGTTCACCGAGATGCCCACCGACAACTTCATCGAGAGCTCCTTCTGGAACTTCGACGCCCTCTTCCAGCCCCAGCAGCACCCGGCCCGCGACCAGCACGACACCTTCTTTCTGCGAGGTGGGCCAGCCTCTGGGGTCCCAGTCCCCGTCCGCGGGGGTGGAGGGAGCCAGGGCACCCGCCCTTGGTGTGGCCAGCCGAGGCCTGCAGGAACTGATCCTGCCCACCTTCCTCCCAGTCTGTTCTGCCCTGCCCACCCCAGGGCCTTTGCTTGTGCTGTGCCTGCTGCTGAGAACTGTGTCCACCAGCTCTTCCCAGCAGGCTACACTCACGTTGTTCTGAGCCCCGCCTCTTTCTGCCCTTCCCCGACCTTGCCACCACGTGCACTTGCATGAGGCAGCTGTGGCCACCCCCTCCGCCCAGGAGGGCAGGCGAGGCCACCCAGCCTTCCTGCCCGCCGCGGGAAGTGGCACTGTCAGCCGGGTGTCGCACAGCTTGCTTGTGCTGGAGCTGGGATTCAATCTCAGGCTTTTCCAGGACACCAGAATGGGGTCCCAGGAAAGAGAGGGGCAGGTGCTCCCCCTGGGACGCTCCCCTGTGTGCACCAAAGACTGTTAGTGCCGTGAGCCAGCCAGGGTACCTGCAGCAGGGGGAACGGGCACGGGTGTGCATGTGTGGCAGGGTAAGGCGTGGCTGTCAGTTTAATCTTTTAAAGGTTTATTTGTAAAGCTGCCACCTGCAGTGCCGGCATCCCATATGGGCACTGGTTCGAGTCGCAGCTGCTCCACTTCTGACCCAGCCCTCTGCTGTGGCCTGGGAAAGCAGTGGAGGATGGCCCAAGTGCTTGGGCCCCTGCACCCGCGTGGGAGACCCGGATGGAGCGCCTGGCTTCAGCCTGGCCCCAGCTGTTGTGGCCATCTAGGGAGTGAACCAGCAGGTGGAAGAGCTTCCTCTGTCTCTCCCCCTCTCTCTCTGTCACTCTGTCTTTCATGTAAATGAATACAGAAAGGCAGAGTGACACAGAAAGTGAGAGGTCTTCATCCACTGGGTCACTCCCCAGATGGCCCCAGCAGCCAGGGCTGAGCCAGACCAAAGCCCAGGAGCCAGGAGCTCCACCCTGGGCTCAGGCACTCAAGTCCTCACCCACTGCCTCGGCCAGGCGCAAGGCAGGGAGCTGGGTGAGGGACAGGGCCGCCGGGACTCCAACTGGCATTCCAATCTGCGTGCCGGCGTCCCCTGCTGTCCCCTCTGTAGCTGTCCGTGTCAGTAGGTCTTGGGTTGAGCAATAGACCTAAGGAAGTAGAGAGGGAGGGGACCATATTTGGGGAAGAAGAGCCCCGGGCAGAGCCGACAGCCAGTGCAAAGGACCTGTGGCTGAAACATCGTCAGGAAATGCCGGCGCCTGGAGTGGGAAGGGAGGACTTGCGCTGTTTTTCCAGGGAAGCTGGGAGCTATGGAGGGTTCTAGGCAGAGAAGGGACGCGGCTGAGCCCGGGTTCCCAGGCTGCGGGGTGAGAGAGCGGGTGCCTCTCAGGTCGCCGAGGCCACCGAAAGTGACCAGGGTGCTCTGTCCCGCCCAGATCCCGCCGAGGCCCTCCAGCTGCCCATGGACTACGTGCAGCGGGTGAAACGCACGCACTCCCAGGGCGGCTACGGCTCGCAGGGGTGAGTGAGGCAGGTGGGGGGGGTGCAGGGGAGGGAGGGGGAGGGAGGGGGAGGGTCCCCGCCTGGGAGGGTCCCCGCCCGAGCCCTCGCGTGGACTTCCGGTCTCGCCCTCCCGAAGGTACAAGTACAACTGGAAGTTGGAGGAGGCCCAGAAGAACCTGCTGCGGACGCACACGACGGCGGCCAGCGCCCGCGCCCTGTACCGCCTGGCGCAGAAGGTGCGGGGCTGCCGGGGGCGGGGCCAGCTGGGGATGGGGGTGGGGCCGGAGCGGCGCTTGCAGAGGGGGACCCGCTGTCCCGCTGCCCTGCCGTCCTCCTCCGGACCCCTGCCTGCTCCCTGTACCGCCTGGCGCAGGTGCGGGGCTGGCGGGGGATGGGGGTGGGGCCTGGGGTGGTACCCGCTGTCCCGCTGCCCTGCCGTCCTCCTAACCCCCGCCTGCGCCGGGCCTGGCGCTGCCCACCCCCCCTCTCCCCGCCCCCACAGAAACCCTTCACCCCCGCCAAGTACTTCTCCATCGACCGTGTGTTCCGCAACGAGACCCTGGACGCCACGCACCTGGCCGAGTTCCACCAGATCGAGGGCGTGGTGGCTGACCACGGGCTCCACCTGGGCCACCTCATGGGCGTCCTGCGGGAGTTCTTCACCAAGCTGGGTGAGCAGGCGGCCAGGGCCGGGGCGCGCAGGGGCAGGGACACCAGGCGGTGCCCGCGTCACCAGCCTGCCTGCCTGCCTGCCTGTCTCCTCCAGGAATCACCCAGCTCCGCTTCAAGCCGGCCTACAACCCCTACACGGAGCCTAGCATGGAGGTGTTCAGCTACCACCAGGGTCAGCCACCGGGCGGGGAGGGAGGGTGGGAGGGAGGCCGCAGGCCCCGCCCCCAGGTCCCGCCTCCCTCATTCACTGCGGGCCCCTGTCCTCTCCCCCCCACCCCACCCCAAGGCCTGAAGAAGTGGGTGGAAGTCGGGAACTCCGGAATCTTCCGGCCGGAGATGCTGCTGCCCATGGGCCTCCCAGAGAACGTATCGGTCATCGCCTGGGGCCTCTCCCTGGAACGGTGTGTGCTGCCCTCGTGGAGGAAGCTTTAGCAGTCAGCCCTGGGGAGCCAGAGTCCTAGTGAGCACCCAGCAAGTCAAGTCTAGAGGGCGCCCACGCAGCAAGAGCTGTGTCGAAAACAAAGCCAGGAGGGCCGGAGAGAAGAGGGGAGGTAGTCAGGGAAGGCTGCCTGGGGGAGGCGGCAGCAGAACGAGCCAGGACAAAGACCCGGGGAAGGGTGTGTTCTAGGCAGAGGGCAGCAGCCCCGAGCAAAGGCCCTGGGGTGGGAATTGGAGGAGGCCCGTGTGACTGGAAGGAGGGAGGTGACAGGTGGTGCAGGGCCCTGGGGAGGGCTCTGAGCGGGGAGTGGGGGGTGGGAACGACACGACCTGACCTAGTGCTACCCCTGCCCCGCCCCTCAAGCCCGACGATGATCAAGTACGGCATCAACAACATCCGCGAGCTGGTGGGCCACAAGGTGAACCTGCAGATGGTGTACGACAGCCCCCTGTGCCGCCTGGACGCCGAGCCGGGGCCCCCGAGGACCCAGGAGGCCGCCTGACGCGGGCCCGCCCAGCCCCTGTGCCGCCTGGACGCCGAGCCGGGGCCCCCAGGACCAGGAGGCCGCCTGACACGGGCCCGCCCAGCCCCTGTGCCGGCTGGACGCCAAGCCGGGGCCCCCAGGACCAGGAGGCCGCCTGACATGGGCCCGCCCAGCCCCCTGTGCCGCCTGGAGGCCGAGCCGGGGCCCCCAGGACCAGGAGGCTGCCTGATGCAGGCCCGCCCAGCCCCTGTGGCTCCAGCACTCCCAGCCTCCGGCCCCTGTATTTATGAGGCCTCTGTGAGGCCAGCACCGCCCACCCGCCCTCCGCCCCCGGACCTTCTCCTCCACACCCATCCCGGGGCTGGGATGGTGGGGCAGGGAGCAGGTGGCTCCTTCTCCCGTCCAGGATGGGCCGTCTGGGCGCCCCTCAGGGTTACCACTGCCTCCTAATAAAAGCGGATGTTAGCTCTGTGTCTTTCCTTAGGGGTGGGGTCCCCTGGAGTGAGCAGTGGTTTGGCTTGGGGGGGCGGGTCTCGGGTCTGTGGCAGAGCACAGGGAAAGCCCAGCCCCGCCCCAGTGCATGGCATCATGGTGGCATGGGCTGTGGTGGCCGCTGAGGCCCCGGGATCCAGGATTCCTCCTGCCTGCAGACATCGAGGGTGTGAAAGAAGAATCCAACAAGGGAGCTGGCATTGTGGCCCTGCGGGCTAAGCCGCATCCTATAGCCAGGCGCAGGCGGGTAGACCCACACGGAGTCGGCTCCTGGCTCCAGAATGACCCACACCTGGTAGTCGGGGAGTGGCAGCAGATGCAGGGTCTCCCTTTCTGTCACTCTTCCAAATAAATCTGTAATAAATATTTAAGCGTTTTTACTTGAGAGGCAGTTACACAGAGAGGTCTAATATCCACTGGTTCACTCCCCAAATGGCCACAAAGGCCAGAGCTGTGCTGATCTGAAGCCAGGAGCTTCTGGGTCTCCCACGCGGGTCCAGCAGCCCAAGGACCTGGGCCATCCTCCACTGCTTTCCCGGGCCACAGCAGAGAGCTGGATCGCAAGTGGAGCAGCCAGGACTCAAACCAGCGCCCATATGGGATGCCGGCACTGCAGGCAGAGGCTTAATCTGTGCCACAGCCCCCTGCCCTGCAATAAAATTTTTTTTTAATTTATTTGAAAGGCAAAGAGAGAGCTTCCATCTCTTGGCTTACTCCCAAAAAGGGCACAACAGGAGCTTCTTAGCTGTTTCTAGATTTTGGCCAGCGTGTGTGTGTGTGTGTGTGTGTGTGTGTCCCCTAACAATGCAGGTGGTTTTTCTGGGCAGGTGGTCCTCACATCTTCAAACCCAAGGCTACGTTTTGTTTCACTGTTTCTTTGTCCTAAAATACTGTATGCTAATGTAGCCCTGCCGCCCTTAGCGGAACCTGATAAGCTCAGTAACAGTTGAAGTTGGGTCTTGGGTTTTTTTTTCCCCCCTAATTATTTCATTTAAAAGACAGAGCTTCCCGGCCTGCGCCGCAGCTCACTAGGCTAGTCCTCCACCTGCGGCGCCGGCACCCCGGGTTCTAGTCTGGTTGGGGCACCGGATTCTGTCCCGGTTGCTCCTCTTCCAGTCCAGCTCTCTGCTGTGGCCCGGGAAGGCAGTGGAGGATGGCCCAGGTCCTTGGGCCCTGCACCCGCATCGGAGACCAGGAGGAAGCACCTGGCTCTGGGCTTCGGATCGGCGCGGCGCGGCGCACCGGCCGTAGCAGCCATTTGGGGGGTGAACCAACGGAAGGAAGACCTTTCTCTGTCTCTCTCTCTCACTGTCAAAAATAAAAGAAATAAAAGAGCTTCCTTCCACTGGTTCACTCCCCATATACGTGTGCACTGGCTAGGGCTGGGCCACGCACGCAATAACCTGGAGCCAGGGACTCAATCCAGGTCTCCCATGCGAGTGGCAGGGGCCCAATGATGCCAAACAGCATCTTCAATGCACCAAGCACCTGCGCCTGCGCATTTTAAAAGCTGGATTATGGGAGCTGGCACTGTGGCGCAGAATTTTAAAGCCTCTGCCTGCAGTGCCAGCCTCTCATATAGTCGCCGGTGCGAGTCTTGGCTGCTCCACTTCCAATCCAGCTCTCTGCTGTGGCCTGGGAAAGAGGTGGAAGATGGCCCAAGTCCTTGGGCCCCTGCACCTGCGTGGGAGATCTGGAGGAGGCTTCCCATCAGCCCAGCTGCAGCCATCTGGGGAGTGAACCAGCGGATGAAGACCTCTCTCTGTTCACCTCTCTAATAAATCTTTAAAAAAAAAAAAAAAAAAAGCAACACAGTAGCCCCAGCTAAGATGCCATGTTGGCCCGGGAGTCTCACACATGCGCACACGCGCGTCCAGAGTCCCGCCCCCACCCCCACTCCACGCGCAGCGGCCCTGAATGCAAGCGGCGCAGTCCTTGGCCAGCCCAACCGTCGTTTAACTGCCGTCCCGCCCCTTGGCGCGCGCCGAGTTCTTCAAACCGGGTGGGCCGAGCGCGCACGCGCGCCCCAGCACGTGCTCAGAGGCAGAGCGCGACGAGGAGAGGGAGAGCGGAACGCGCATGCGCAGGGGGCGCGAGCGGGAAAGGCGTGAAGAGACGACATGGAGCGACAGGGAGTACGCGTGGCGGCGGGAGGACGGGCGGGCCAGGGAGCGGCCGCGATCCCGGGCTTCCCGCGCCTGGCCAGTGGTCTCCCGCCTTCGGGGCTGCCTCTTGCCCGTCCAAGTCCCGATTCCCTGACCGACTGAACAAGCCCTGACTGACGGACGCGCCCACGGCCTCGAGCCTCCAAGCATGGCGCGTGGCCCACGCACCCCCGCGCCGCGTCCATGTCTGCTTGTTTTTGTCCCAAGCGGATACCCACGCCAGTTAGGAACCCAGGCCCCCTGGAGCCCCTCCCAGAGCCCGCACCCTCAGGCGGACCCCTCCGGGCGGCCCTGCAGGAATCCAAGCGCAGCGCCCGCCTGGTGGTCCCCGGGTCCGGAGGGGCGATCTGACCGGCCCCCACCCCCACCCCACTCCTTCGGCCTCCCGAGCCCCGGCTGTGCCCGCAGGTGGCCATGCCCTACGAGGAATGCCCAGGTCAGGAGCCGCAGCCCCCGGAGGCGACCAAGGAGCGTCCGCAGGCCGAGACCTGCGAGGAGGAGGTCGGGGACGGGCCGGCCAGGTGAGGAGGCGCCCACTCCGCGGTGGGGGGTGGGCGCCTTCTCGATCTTTCCACGAGCCAGGATCGGTGTTAGGTGCCGGGAACGCACCTGGGGGGAAAAAAATGAACAGCATTGAAAAATACTCTTGCTAAAAAAAAAAAAAAAAAAAAGGCAAATGATCCTCTGCGCCGTTGGAGACAAGGGCGCCCGTAAACTTGACCTTGCCGATGGGTCTCCTATGTGGGTACAGGGACCCGGCCATTATTAGCAGGGAGCTGGACCGGAAGTGGAGCAGCTGGGACTCGAACTGGCGCCCCTGTGGGATGCTGGTGCTGCAGGTGGAGGCTTCGCCTACCAAGCCACAGCGCCGCCCTCCCCCCCCCCCCCCCAATGCGGGTGTCTTCACCGCTCGACTGAAGGCCGACCCTCCATGGAGGTCGCTTTAGATGCCAAGGGCTCCAGGGAAGCTTCCTGGAGGAGGTGATGAGCGGACCATATGGCGACGGGGAATCTGGTCCCCGCAGAGGAGGAGCGGGAATTTGGATGCTCATAGCCCCGATCGGGTTTGGGAATTGGCCAGTTGCCATGGCAACAGGACGGGGTGGGGCACCGTTGTTGATAAAGCTTTATTGGAACGAAGTGAGCATGCAGTTGCCTTTGTGTGGGCTGCCACGATTGGCCAGCCTGTAGAGCAGTGAGAGGGCCTGGGGGGGCTGGTGGTAAAGTACTAAAGAGCGCCCCCTGGTGGCCGTGTTGGGGATGGCATGGGAGGGCAGCGGGGAATTCTGAAAGGGGGCAAGATGACCATGAGAGCTCGCGGTGGGTCTGTGGAGGTGTGGACAAAGTTATGGTTCTGGGTACATTAGGAAGGTAGAGATAGCGGGGGCGGGGGGAAGGTGGCTATTTGGCCTAGGGGTAAAGATGCCGGTGTCCCACTTCGGGAGTTCCTGGGTTCAATTCCCAGCCCTGGCTCCTGACTGCAGCTTCCGGCTAATCCAGACCCAGGGAGGCTGCGACAGTGGCTCAGGTAGTTGAGGTCCTGCCACCAACGTGGGAGACCCAGGTTGAGTGTTTGGCTCCCGGATTTGCTCCAACCCAGCCCCAGACTGCTGTGGGTGTTTAGGGGAGTGAACCAACAGATGGGAGTGTTCTCTCTCTCTCTCTCTCTCTCTCTCTCTCTCTCTCCTCTCTCTAGCTGAATAAATAATCTTTTTTTTAATTGCTAATGGATTAGATGTTGGGGTGAGAGAAGGGCACCACTGATGGCTTTTTTTTTTTTTTTAGATTTTATTTACTTATTTGAGAGGTAGTTACAGACAGTGAGAGGGACAGAGAGAGAGAGGTCTTCCATCCACTGGTTCACTCCTCAAATGGCCACAATGGCCAGGGCTGGGCCAGACCGAAGTCAGGAGCCAGGAGCTTCAACGGGGTCTCCCATGTGGGCGCCAGCCCTGGGGTCTTGGGACATCATCCACGGCCTTCCTGGGCACGTTAGCAGGATCAGAAGCGAAGGAGCTGGGACTTGAACTTGTGCCCATATGGGAGGCCAATACTGCACTGCAGGCTGCAGCTTAACCCACCGCGCCACAATGGTGTGATTGTATTCTCCCAAGAATGTCTGTTGTAGAGCAGAATGTTTTAATTTTTAAAAAGTGATTCTTGGGACCGGCACTGTGGCGTAGTGGGTAAAGCTGCCGCCTGCAGTGCCGGCATCTCATATGGGTGCCTGTTCGAATCCCAGCTGCTCCACTTCCAATCCAGCTCTCTGCTGTGGCCTGGGAAAGCAATGGAAGATGGTTCAAGTGCTTGGGCCCCTGCACCCATGTGGGAGACCAGGAGGAGGCTCCTGGCTCCTGGTTTCCGATCGGGCCAGCCCTGGCTATCGTGGCCATTTGTGGAGTGAACCAGCAGATGGAAGACCTCTCTCTCTGCACCCCCCCCCCCGTAACTCTGACTTTCAAATAAATAAATAAATCTTTTTCAAAAATTTAAAAAGTGATTCTGTTAGCTACTTTTCTTTGTGAAGTTTTTTTTTTAATTTATTTGAAAGGCAGAGAGTAATCTTCCATCTGCCACCATCTGCCAGTTTTCTCCTCAAATGGCTGCAGTGGCTAAGGCTGGCCTAGGCTGGAGCCAGTAGCTGGGAACTCCACTGGGGTCTCCCTTGTGAGTGGGCCATACCCTGCTGCCCCCGGGTGCGTTAGTGGGGACCTGGATTGGAAGCAGAGTCAGGACTTCCCCAGGTACTCCAATATGAGTTAGACAGCAGCTTAACCCACTGTGGCACAACACCCTCCCAGAAGTTTTCATTTAGTTTTAAAAAGATTTCTTCCACTTGCTGGTTCTTGCATCTGCTGGTTCAGTCCCCAAATGGCCACAATGGCTGGGGCTGGGCCAGGCCAGAGCCAGGAGATAGGAGCTCCTTTTGGATCCCCCACCTGGGATCAGGGACCCAAGTACTTACTCGGGCCATCATCTGCTGTCTTCCTAGGCACATTAGCAGGGAGCTGGATTGGAAACAAAGCAGCCAGGACTCAAACTGGCACTCTGATTTGGGATGTTATCTGTTTGTTGTTGTTGTTGTTGTTGTTGTTGCTGCTGTTTTAAGATTTACTTGTGTATTTGGAAGGCAGAAATAGAAAAAGAGAAGAGAGAGATTGGTTTTGTGTCCACTGGGTCACTCCCCAAATGGCTGCACCAGCCAGGACTGTGCCAGGCCAAAGCCAGAAGCTTCTTCTGGGTCTCCCATGTGGGTGCAGAGGCCCAGGTGCATTTCCCAGGGCGCTGGATGGGAAGTGGAGCAGCTGGGACCTGAACCAGTGCCCATATGGGATGCTGGCACTGCGGGCGGAGGCTTAACCTACTAAGCCTAGTGCTGGCCCAGGGCTGTCACTGCAAGTGGTGGACTAACCTGCTGTGCCGTGACACCAGGCCCAGCAGTTTTCGGTTCTAATGAGTCCAGCTTAGCAGTTTTTTTCTCTCGTAAATCATGGTTTTAGGTGTTATTATTTAAGAAGTTATCCCCAAACCCCTGGTCACCTGGATGTTCTGTGTCTTCTAGGAGCTTTATAGCTTTGCATTTTACATTCAGGTCTTGATCTATGCTGAGTTAATTTTCATGAAAGGTGTATGGTCAGGGCCAGCGCTGTGGCATAGCAGGCAAAGCCGCTGCCCGCAGTGCCGCCATCCCATGTGGGCACTGGTTCACCTCCTGGTTGCTCCACTTCCAATCCAGCTCCCTGCTTATGCACCTGCGGAAGCAGCAGGCGATGGCCCAACTGCTTGGGCCCCTGCACCCACATGGGAGACCCAGAAGAAGCTCCTGGCTTCAGCCTGCCCCAGCTCTGGCTATTGTGACCATTTGGGGAGTAAACCAGCAGATGGAAGACTTAAATAAATCTTTAAAAAAAGTGGGCGGTGTTACAAGGTCCATGTCTAGATTTGGGAGTTCATTCGTTCCACTACCAACTGTTGAAAAGACTCCTTATTCTATAGTTTCCTTTGCTCCTCTGTCAGCTGACTCCGTATGTGTAGGTCCATTACTGGACTGACTCCCTCTCCCTCCCTCTCCCTCTCTCCCCCTCTCTCCCCCCCTCTCTCCCTCTCTCCCCCCCTCTCCCTCTCTCCCTCTCTCCCTCTCCCTCCCTCTCCCCCTCTCTCACTCTCTCCCCCCCTCCATCTCTCTCCCTCTCTCTCCCCCTCTCCCTCTCCCTCCCTCTCCCCCCTCCCTCCCCCTCTCCCCCCTCCCTCCCCCTCTATCCCCCTCTCCCCCCTCTCCCTCTCTCCCCCTCTCCCCCTCCCTCTCTCCCTATCTCCCTCTCTCCCCCTCTCTCTCTCCCTCTCTCCCTCTCCCTCTCTCTCTCTCTCTCTCCCCCCCTCTCCCTCTCTCTCCCCCTCTCTCCCTCTCTCCCCCTCTCTCCCTCTCTCCCCCTCTCTCCCTCTCCCCCTCTCCCTCCCTCCCTCTCTCTCCCCCTCTCCCTCTCCCTCCCTATCCCCCTCTCTCCCCCTCTCTCCCTCTCCCTCTCTCCCTCTCCCTCCCTCTCTCCCCCTCTCTCCCTATCTCCCTCTCTCCCTCTCTCCCTCTCCCTCTCTCACCGCTCCCTCTGTCCCCCTCTCCCTCTCTCTCCCCCTCTCCCTCTCTCCCTCTCTCCCTCTTCCTCTCTCCCTCTCTCCCTCTCTCCCTCTCTCCCTCTCTCCCTCTCTCCCTCTCCCTCTCCCTCCCTCTGTTCTGGGAGTCTTTTTGCCTGTTCTTTCAGCAGTACCGCACCAGTCCGGATTACTGTAGCTCTGCAGTGAATCTTGACGTTTGGTAGCATCAGTCTTCCAGCCTTGTTTTTCAGTTTCTTGCTAATGCACACCCCGGGGCAGCGGCTCAGGCACTTGGGTCTTTGCCCCACGTCAGAGACCTGGGTGGAATTCGGGGCTCCTGGCTTCAACCTGGCCCAGCACCAGCTGTTGCAGACATTTGGGGAATAAACCAGCAGACTGGGAGATGGATCTCTTTCTATTTCAAATAAAATGCAAGCAAATTAGTAAAAAAAATTTTAACTTTTTTATGAGAATATGACTGTAGCTGGTAGCAAGCAGCATACAGAAGCAAAACAGAATAGGGCCAGTGTGGTGGCATCGTGGGTAGAGCTGTCGCCTGCAGTGATGGCATCGCATATGGGTTCACATCCTGGTTACTCCACTTCTGATGCAGCCCCCTGCTGAGGGCTGGGAAGAGCAGAAGAAGATGGCCCAAGTGCTTGGGTCCCTCACCCGCTTGGGAGACTTGGATGAAGCTCCTGGCTCCTGGCTTCAGCCTGGCTCCACTGGCCACTGTGGTCATTTGGGGAGTAAGCTAGCAGATGGAAAACATTTCTCTGTCTCTGTGTGTGTGTGTTTGTGTGTGTGCAACCCTCTCTCTGGAACTTTTTTTTTAAGGTTTATTTCTTTGTGAGGAAGAGTTATAAATATATAGACAGACAGAGAGAGAGAGAGGTCTTCTACCTGCTGGTTCACTCCCGAAATGGCCACACAGCCAGAGCTGGGCCGATCCAAAGCCAGGAGCCATGAGCTTCTTCTGGGTCTCCCACGTGGGTGCAGGGGCCCAAGCACTTGGGCCATCTTCTACTACTTTCCCAGGCCACAGCAGAGAGCTGGATTGGAAGTGGAGCATCCGGACTAGAATCAGCGCCCATATGGGATGCCAGCACTGCAGGTGATGGCTTTACCCACTACCCACAGCGCCGGCCCCAACCTGAGCTTTTTAAGGTTGCTCATATGCATGATCGTAGTCTCCAAGTGCTGCTGTCTGATGGGGGGAGGCAGATAGTGACCAGGTGCTGACGCAGAAATCAGGGTGTTGGAGACCTCTCCCAGCCTTGAATGAGAAGCCAAGGAAGGTGTCCGTGCCTCCAACTTGGCTTCTAGTGATGCCATGTTGGGAACTTGACACTGGTTATGGTGGGGCTGTTAGTTTGAGGTGTCTGGGACATGGCTGGGCTTTCTGACCTGGAACTTGGGGTGGGGCGAGGAGCCGGGGATGGCTTTGGCAAGGGGATGGTGTACTCTTGCTGTGGCTGCTGTGGGAAGGATGAAAGGCCCAGGACAGGCCCTGAGGGCCTGAGCACAACGCTGGCTTCCCCTCACCTCCTGCATTCCTCAGCTGGGAAGTAGGCCCCAGGTGCAGTGGCTGCTGGTGCTGTCAGAGGCCAGAAAAAGGGAGGAAGTGGCTGGCTTTGGCTGTTCTTGTTGTTGTTAAAGATTTTTTTGTTTATTTGAAAGGCAGAGTTACAGAGAGAAGAAAGAGAGAGATCTTCCATCCCCACATGGCCAGGGCTGGACCAGGCCAAAGCCAGGAGCCTGGAACTCCCTCCAGGTCTCCCACGTGGGTGGCAGAGGACCCAGTACTTGGGCCATCCTCCACTGCCTTTTCCAGGTGCATTAGCAGGGACCTGGATTGGAAGTGGAACAACTGGGACTCGAACCAGAGATAATATGGAATGCCAACCTTGTAAGTGGTGGTTTAACCTGCTGCACCACAGTGCCTGTCCCTGAAGTTGGTTGTTTGATAATCTTATGGTGGGTAGCATGTTTACTTATTATTTTATTTTTTATTTTTATTTTTTGACAGGCAGAGTGGATAGCGAGAGAGAGAGACAGAGAGAAAGGTCTTCCTTTTGCCGTTGGTTCACCCTCCAATGGCTGCTGCGGCCGGTGCACCGCGCTGATCTGATGGCAGGAGCCAGGTGCTTCTCCTGGTCTCCCATGGGGTGCAGAGCCCAAGCACTTGGGCCATCCTCCACTGCACTCCCTGGCCACAGCAGAGAGCTGGCCTGGAAGAGGGGCAACCAGGGCAGAATCCGGTGCCCCGACCGGGACTAGAACCCGGTGTGCTGGCGCCGCAAGGCGGAGGATTAGCCTAGTGAGCCGCAGCGCCGGCACTTACTACTTTTTAAATATTGATTGATTGATTTGAAAGGCAGAGTTACAGAAATAGAGAAAGATGTTCAATTCGCTGGTTCACTCCCTGAATGGCTGTAATGGCTGGAGCTGGGCCAATCCAAAGCCAGGAGCCAGGAGCTTCATCCGGGTCTCCCACATGGGTGGCAGGGATCCAAGCACATGGGCCGTCTTCTGATGCTTTTCCCAGGCCCATTAGCAGGGAGCTGGGTTGGAAGTGGAGCAAACAGGATTCGAACCAGCGCCCAGATGGGATGCTGGCGCTGCCGGTGGAGGCCCAACCCATTACATCACAATGCTGGCTCAAAGATTTATTTATTTGAAAGGCAGTTACAGAGAGAGAGGGAGAAATGTGAACCAACAGCTAGGGCTGGGCCAGGCCAGAGGCAGGAGCCAGGAGCTAGCTCCATGTGGGTCTCCCATGTGGGTCTCCCATGTGGGTGGCAGGGGCCCAAGTACTTGGGCCATCACCTGCTGCTTTCCCAGGCGCATTAACAAGGAGATGTATTAGAAGCAGAGCAGCCAGGACACGACCTGGGATGCTGGTGTCACAGGCAGCAGGTTAACCTGCTGTGCCACAAGGCTGGCCCCAGACAGCTGGTTTAGACCAGGATCTACCAGTGGGCTTCAAAAATTCATGGAAAATGAAATTAAAAGAGAAGCTTATCGTGGTGCAAAACAAAACAAAACAAAACAAAAAAACAATCCATGCATATGAAGGGGTCTTCAAAGGGCTCACAAAAAACTCTGTGTGGATTTCAAATTTCTTTGCACCCGTATAAGCTTATCCTTTAATTCCACTTTCCACAGGCTTTTTGAAGGGCTCTTGTATGTGCCGAAGAGACACAGACAATGGCAAATCATTTAGAGACCTCCCGGGGCCCCCACGAGAGCTCTGGGCCAAAAAAACAGATGGATTAAAACCAGCGCAAGGGGCCAGTAATAGATCGGGCTTCGCAGACGCTCGGCGACATGATTAAAATGTTAACACGGTTTGGGGGGCGGGGGCGTGGAGCGGGCTCATCAGCTTGCATTCAAGACCCCCCTCCCCGCTCCTGGCTGGACTTCAGCGAACATCGGTTTGCCTGAGCGCCAGAGATGCGGCTGTGTGGCTCCTTGAATGTCTGATTAGCTGCCTCGGCGTCCTGGGACCGCCGCCTCCGCGGTGGCCATAAGTGGCTGGCGGATTGTTTACTTGTCCGTGTGGCAGAGGCCACGCAGGGAGGCCCCAGCAGCGGGCGGCCCTGGCTCGCGCGCCTGCCAATCACAGCTTTACCTGGAGCGAGCAGATGGTCTCTTCACTCGCTCAGACCCATTTCCTCCACGGTTCCTGGGCCCCTGCCAGCCCAGGGCCCTGCCTGGGAACCACGTCCTAATCCTCACAGCCGAATCAGGCACCCCTTAGAAGGACAGCCCATAATAGATTAGGGCAGCCAAGTGCAGAGAGCCCAGCGATTCGGCCGCCCCGGGCCTCCCCCCCCCCCCCCCCCGGGCGTGCAGCGCTGGGCTAACTTCCATACCCTGGCCTCTGTCCAGGGCGCAGCCAAAGCAGCCGGCCGCGAGGCCACCACACATTTTGTTTATTAAAGTTAATTGGTGAATGCAGGCCCGGGGAAGCTGATGATTCATTAGCATCCTGATTAATATGCAGCTACTGAGTATTAAGAAAAATGAAATCGAAAGGACCGAGTCCCCCAAAGGAGAGGCTGGGGAAAGAAAGAGGCTCACAGCAGACGTCTGAGGCGGGCCTTTGTCCCACCACAAAATTGGAAGCTTGAATTCCAGCGATTTTTCCCCATTCGCGCCCGCTGTCATGAAACCCCTTCCTGCCTCACCCCTTGGGCCTCAGAAGGGAGTGACTTGGAACGGCTTGAGCAGCTCCAGCCAGTGGTGAACAATTACACAAAAAGAAACGCCTGGAGACATCACTGGTTTCCATTTGTGGGGGGTCCTCAGAGTGTGGAGATGGCCCGGGAGAGGGGAGGACAACCAGGCAAACTGGGTGCAGTGGGGCGTGCCAGCAGGAGCGCTGAGGCCAGCGGCTCGCTCATTTCTGTGCTCATGTCGTGGGGTGGCGCAAGGCACCTGTGAGTACCCTGCAGGGGCCTGCCCTGGAGGGGACGGCTGGGCGGCTGAGGACCAGGCGGGCGCAGGTGCAAAGCCCCCGGATGTCACATTGTTGTGAGGGAGGCAGAAAGGCTGGTTGGCTGGGGGAACTTGTGGAAGGTTCCAGATTGCTGGAGATGGAGCAGACAGTAGGAAACAGTGAGGCTGGAAAGAGCCCTGGGAGGGATTTGGACTTGATCTTGTGGCCGCTGGGGGGCGGGGCTGGGGCGCTGTGGTAGACTCGGGTTGCTCTGGACCAAGGAAAGAAATGGTGGGCGCAGGGCTGCAAAGGAGGACAGATTTGAGAGCAGGAGTGAGAGGGCTGCAGAGCGACAGACAGAAGCTGGACTCCAGACCGAAGGTTGGGTTTCTGGTGTGAGGCCCAGGTGACTTTTCTGGTCGTTGGCTAAGGGAAGGGAGAACGAAATCGGGCTGCGGGGGAAGATGAGGCTGTTGTTGTGCAAAACGTGGCGTGTGAGCAAGGTGGAGGGGCCTGGAGCTGGTGGTGTGCGAGGTTGGGAACTCAGCGGGGAACAAATTTGGGGGTGACCACAGTGCGGATGGCAAGGAACGCCCTGGCATGTCAGTCATGGATCTGACACATTTGTGGCTTCTGGGAAGGGCAGGTGTGGAGATTATGACGCTGAGTGAGACAGGGCCCCTGCCTCCAGCAGGAGAAGATGGCCCAAGTCCTTGGGCCCCTGCACCCACGTGGGAGACCCAGAAGAAGCTCCCGCCATTGATGAATTCACAGCAACAGTTGAGGCCATTTGGGGAGTGAACCAGCAATGGAAGACCTCTCTCTCTCTCTCTCTCTGTCTCTCTCTCTGCCCTCTGTAACTCTGCCTTTCAAATAAATAAATAAATATTTAAAAAAAAATAATAGCTTTGGGCTCCTGCCACCCACATGGGAGACCCGGATGGAGCTCCTGACTCCTGGCTCGAGCCTGGGCCAGTCCTGGCTGTTGCAGCCATTTGGGGAGTGAACCAGCAGATGGAAGTGTGTTCTCTCTCTCTCTAACTCTGTTTTTTTGTCTCCGATTTGGGATTTTTTTTCAGATTTGGGAATATTTACATAGGCCAGTTGAGCATCTCTAATCCAAAAATCAGAAATCCAAAATGCTTGGATTCTCTGCAATTGGAAGCCGCTCAAAAACACTTAGTTAAAAGGCAGAGTAACAGAGATCTTGCGTGTGCTGGTTCACCCCTCCAAATGCCTGCCAAAGCCAGGAACCATGAGCTCCATCCGTGTCTCCCACGGGGGTGGCAGGGATCCGGGTAATTGGGCCACCATCCACTGCTGCCTCCCGGGGTGCACATTCGCAGGGGCCAGGACGCAAACCCGACACGGGTGTCCAGAGCAGCCGCTAAAACGACCGTGCCACCCGCGTCACTGTCTCCGTGTGCGCTCAGTGCCCACCCAAAGGAAGCAAGCTGGCCAGCAGAGGACAGCGGGCGTTGGGACCAGGGGGACCTCCTTGTTCTGGGCACGGTTTAGTGGGCCTGCTGTGTGTGTGTCAGCAGACAGGGGCCCTGGGGCTGGTGTTGGGTGCAGTACTTACATCGCCCATTAGGGGGTGCTCTTACAGCATCCCCTGCTCCTAACGGGCTCCCTGCCCATGGGCACCCTGGGACACAGCAGCCTGGCCCATCTACAGCTGTTGTGAGCGTCTGGGGAGTGAGCAACCATCGGAGGCTCTCTCTTCCTCTTTGTCTCTCTGCCTTGCAAATAGAATTAAATAAGATTTTTTTTTTATTTGACAGAGTTAGACAGTGAGAGACAGAGAAGTCTTCCTTCCTTGGTTCACCCCCCAAATGGCCACTACGGCCAGCACTACGCCGATCCAAAGCCAGGCACCAGGTGCTTCCTCCTGGTATCCTATGTGGGTGCAGGGCCCAAGCACTTGGGCCATCCTCCACTGCCCTCCCAGGCCACAGCAGAGAGCTGACTGGAAGAGGAGCAGCCGGGACTAGAACCAGTGCCCATATGGGATGCCGGCGCCGCAGGCGGAGGATTAGCCAAGTGAGCCACGGCGCTGGCCCCACATAAGAATGTTTAAAAAAAAAAAAAAAAAAAAAAAAGCCGGGGTGCCACCTCCTGTCAGGGCAGGGGTGTGACTGAACCAGCCAAGGGGAGGTGGCAAGCGGCCCCCTCCGGGGGTGACACCAGGTCTGCCTGGCGCCCTGGGCGGGGCTGGTGCCGACCTGGGCCTCCTGCACTTTCAGGAGTCGGGTGTCCAGCCCTTCGGTCGCCACATCCGGTGCCGGCCGCCCTCTGGCCACGCTGGAGGGGAAGACAGGCCTGTACTTCTCCTCGCTGGACACCACCATCGACATCCTGAAGAAGCGAGCCCAGGAGCTGATCGAAAACATCAACGAGAGCAGGCAAAAGGACCACGCGCTCATGACCAACTTCAGGGACAGCCTCAAGATCAAGGTGACAGACAGGTGGCGCGGCGAGGGAGGGGGCTAAAGGGCCTCACGTGCTGGTCCCGGCACTTTGCATATGGCGCCACACTTCCCGGGTACCCTGACAACCCTGCAAAGGAGAGCCGGGCCCGTTTTGTAGATGAGAAAACTGAGGTCTACAAGGACACGAGTTGCCTCGAATGACAGAGCCAGGCTGAAGAACCCAAGGTGGCCCTGCACCCAGAGCCCACCCCCAGGGCTGTGGCAGCGCGGGCAAGGCGGGGCCCGTGTCAGCACGACCACGCCTGGGGCTGGCACTAATGGCTGCGTGTCTGCCGTCCCACGGTGTCCACAGCAGCCCGGGGACCCGGGAGCCCCCACGCCCAGCTCCCGTGTGTAGCCAGCACAGCGATCGTGCGGGCTCAGAGCCCACGTCTGCGCCGCCTGCCTCTCTAGGTCTCGGACCTGACGGAGAAGCTGGAGGAGCGGATGTACCAGATCTACGACCACCACAACAAGGTCATCCAGGAGAAGCTGCAGGAGTTCACCCAGAAGATGGCCAAGATCAGCCACTTGGAGACGGAGCTCAAGCAAGTCTGTCAGACCGTGGAGACCGTGTACAAAGACCTGTGCCTGCAGCCCGAGGTAGGAGAGGGGGCGAGGAGCCGCGCACAGGAGCCGGGTGCACCTGCTGCTCCGCCCGGCACACCCCGGGCCCTTGCTGAACAGGGCCCGTCCAGGCCAGACCGTTTGTCAGGGCCCTGAGCCCTGGCCGGGATGACAGCAGACTTGAAACTCAGCCGTGAGGCCGGGCCACCCCTGGGGGCAGAGTCCCACGTGGTGTCGTGGCAACCCAGCCCTGCATCGTGCCGCACTGCTGTGGCTGGCAGTGCTGCCCTGGCGGCGAGCAGGAGACGCAGCCGACACGCGTGGCTCAGCCGTGCGGGCTCTTTATTTTCCAAGTAAGGCACTGCTGCGGGGGGCGGGGCAGGGCGGGGGCACAGGCAGCCTGAGGCCTGTGCTCCTGTTTTGAGGCCACTGAGTGGTTTCTGGTCCGGGGTTCCAGTGGGTTGAGAAAGGCTGAGCACAGAGTTCCAGCCTGCAGCCCCCGGGAATGGCTTCCGACGGGAGAGGCAGCGTCTCCCTCTTCCCACGACGAGGGCCGGCTCCCTCGGCCACCTCCCCGCCTGAGCTCAGAGCTCAGCAGGCCCCCGGCCCCGGGGCCGCGGGGTCACTTGTCGGCCTTGAACGCCTGGATTCCCGTGATGGCTCTCCCCAGGATCAGCGCATGAATGTCGTGCGTGCCTGCACGAGAGGACGGCAGGGTCGGGCCGGGGTCCTCAGCGGCCATCCTCCTGTCCCCCCCTCCCCCCCAGGCTGTCCCTGCAGAAGAGCAGAGTCACAGAGACAGCGAATGCTGACAGCAGCTGCCCGGGAAGCCACGTCCTGGCCCAGGGGCTGCCACCCAGGCCGCCGACGTGGCCACGCCCACAAGGTGGTCTCCCACAGTTCTGTCTTGCACCCTGGCAAAGGTGCAACCTGGGGCCTCCTGCCCCCGGCATCACACAGTTGATTAAATGTTTGATTTTTCCACCCAGCCGGCTTCCTTCCTGCAGAGCCGCTTAGCGACACAGAAACAGGAGGGCCCGGGCCAGCCAAGCCACCACAGACCCCGGCCCCCGCGGCCAGAGCTCCCCACGGCCCAGCGGGCTCCCCTGAGCCCCTCCTCAGCCGCCCACACGCCTGTGCGTCTGTCCCCACCCGCTGCTCAGACTTGCCGCCCCTGCCCCCACCTTTCCCTTGCTGCTCCCAGGAGGTCCCAACTGGCTGCCCCACGGGGGAAAAAAATACTGGGCCGTGCAGGGGCAAGGGGCTGCCCCCACTCCCCGCACACGCACAGCTCTGCCCAGGGGCCCAGGCTGTTCTGTGTGCGGCCTCCCCAATGTCCGTCTCTCTATGGGCCCCAACTCTGAGGGCAGAGCCCTACAGTATACGAATGATGCTCACTCCCACCTTCATATGTGTTCACGGCCTCCAGGTTCATGGCGTGGCGGATCACGTGGTACTCGTCGCACACCCCGTTGCCCCCCAGCATGTCCCTGGCCTGCCGGGCGATGTCCAGGGCTTTCCCACAGTTGTTCCGCTTCAGCAGGGAGACCATCTCAGGGGTGGCCCTGGGGAAGGCACGTCCACACAGTGCGCGGCGGGGGTCAGGGGTCGGGGACCAAGAGATCTGACCCTCCCCCCACCCCCTTGCACGCACACAGGAACCCCAGGGCCCACGCAAACAGCCAGGGTGGGCAGGATGGCCGGACACAGCTGCCGAGCTGTCCCTGATCTGGCCCGTGGCAGGCCAAAGAGGAAAGAAAACAGGTCCCCGGGGGCCACCAGGCGGCCAGGACCCTCCAGCCCCCGCCCGCACCCCCGCCCACACTGCCCCTACTTGTCCTGATCTTTCAAGCGGCCGAGCCGCAGGCAGCTGTGCAGGCCCAGTGTGATCTCGGTGAGCATGTCCGCCAGCTTCTTCTGGATGAGCTGGTTCCTGGCCAGGGGCGCCCCAAACTGGAGCCTGGGTGCACGAGGTCACAGTGAGGGCAAGGGCAGCCCTGCGCCCCCAGCCCCAGGTCCAGGAGGGGCAGGGGCTGGGGAGCCACCGACGGCGTGCAGGGTGAACCCCAGGCCGCCTCCCATGTCCCCAGGCAGCCCCCGCCCCCCGACCTGTCCAGGGTGTACTGCCGGGCCGTGTGCAGACAGAACTCGGCGGCTCCCAGCACGCCCCATGTGATGCCGTACCGGGCGTTGTTGAGGCAGCCAAAGGGAGCCTGGAGGGCGAGACCAGGAGATGTTGCGCCAGCCGCTCAGAACCAGCTCCAATGTAGGAGGGAGAGGACGCACCGGACACCCAGCACAGGGGGACCCGGAGCGGCCCGGAGAGCCCCACGGCCCTGGCCCCAGGGCTTGGGCTCGGCAGGCTGGGTCCCCCACACTCAGACCCGGGGGTGGCCAGCACGAGCGAGATGGGCATCAACGGGGCGGCCTCAGGGCGCCAGCCTGGGCCCGACACTCACCGACAGCCCGGTGGCACCTGGCAGCACGTTCTCCTCTGGCACCTCCACGCCCTCCATGACAATCATGCCCGTGGCTGAGGCCCTCAGGGAAAACTTGCCCTGGATCCGGGGGGCCGAGAGGCCCCGCGTGCCCCTCTCAATCAGGAAGCCCCGGATGAGACCATCGTCACACGGAGCCCAGACCACAAACAAGTCGGCCACAGGCGAATTGGTGATCCTAGCGGTGGGGACACTGGGTGAGGACTCCGCCAGGGCCCTGCCGCCCCGCCGTCCCCCGCCCAGGCCTCTCACCAGCTCTTGGTGCCGTTGAGGGTGTAGCTCTTGCTGGAAGGGTTATAGCGGGCTCTGGTCTCCATGCCACCGGGGTCACTGCCATGGTTGGGCTCCGTGAGCCCGAAGCAGCCCAAAAGCTCCCCACTGGCTGCAGCCAAGAGACAGCGTCATCAAGCTGCCCACCCCCCACCCCTACCCCGGGCCCCAGGGAGTCAGAAAGGACGGGAGTGCAGGGAAGAGTGATCGCGGCAGAGGGAACAGGAGGTGCAAAGGCCCTGGGGTTCATCGGCAGAATTCCACCGAGCTGAGCTGGGCTGGTGACGAGCAATTGAGAGTGGCCAGAGACGAGAGGGAGGTCAGCAGAGAGGGACCAGTGTTTGCTGCAGTGTGTAAAGCCGCCACGTGTGACTCAGGCATCCTGTACGGGTGCTGGTTTGAGGCCCCACTGCTCCACTGCTATGGCCTGGGGAAGCAGTGGAAGATGGCCCAAAGGCTTGGGCCCCTGCACTCGCATGGGAGACCCGGATGGAGTTCCAGGCTCCTGTCTTTGGCCTGGCCCAGCTGTGGCCATCTGGGGAGTGAGCCAACCGGTGGAAGCGCTCTCTCTGTAGCTCTGCCTTTCAAATAAATAATAAGGGTCGGCAGAAGCATGGTCAGGTGGGGGCTGCATGACCTTGGCTAGGAAGTGACCTGTTCAGGCTTCAGGCTGGGAGCGCATCAGGGTGGTGAGAGGAGCAGACAGGACACCTGCCAGAGTGGGCAGCGTTGGCCAGGACTCGCGTGTCCAGCGAGGCTGGGGTTCTGGGAGCCTCAGCCCCAGGTCCCCGCCCCGCCCCCGCCCCTACCCCGGGCGGCCGCTCACCCAGCCGGGGCAGGTACTTCTGCCGCTGCTCCTCGCTGCCGTAGGCGTGGATGGGGTGCATGACCAAGGAGGACTGCACGCTCATCACGGACCTGTAGCTGCTGTCCACCCGCTCCAGCTCCCGGGCCAGGAGCCCATAGGCCACGGACGAGACGCCAGCGCAGCCGTAGCCTGGTTGGCAGGAGGACAGAGCACTGAACTGGCCCCTGGCTCGGGGGACTTGAGGAACTGACTCAGGGCGCCGTGGGGTCTGCAGGCCCGGGGACTTTCTCACCTTTGATGGTGGGGCCCAACACGCCCAGCTCCCCCAGCTCAGAGACCATCTCCCGGTGAAAGACTGCAAGGAGACAGACGCCCGGAGTCGAGCCCGGCCCCGGCCCCGGCTCCCGCGGGAGGGGGCCCCGGCGTGCCCACCCTCGGGTCAGGCACCTTCGTTGCGATTGGCCAGCAGGATGCGAGGCATGAGCCGCTCCTGACAGTAGGTGCGGAAGGTGTCCCTGATGAGGATCTCGTCCGCCGTCAGCTCCTCCTCCAGCAGCAGAGGGTCCCGCCACTCAAACGCGGGGCGCGACGAGGCTGCGGCGGCGGGAGCCGGGGCCCAGGGTCAGCCCAGCCCACCCGGACCCGCCCCAGCCCGGCCTCCCCGGCGGACACGCAGCTGGGCCAGCCCCGGGGGCCTTACGCTTGGCCGGCCGGCTCTGCGTCTTCCCGCTCTCCGCTGCAAAGACAGGAAAAGCCGTCCCGGGAGGAGCCCTGGGAGCCCCAGCTCCTCCCGCGCCCACCCCCGGGCCCGGACCCCCGGCACTGACCGCTCCGCGCAGTCGCCGACGCCCAGGGGCGCAGGGCGCCCAGGACGCGCAGGCCGGGGCCGCGGCTCAGCAGCCGCGCCGAGACGCCTCTCAGGGCCATGGCGGCGGCGGCGACCTGGAGGGGCGAGGGCGTCAGCGCGCAGGGACCCCCGCCCGCCCCCCGGGACCCCCGCCAGCCCTGCAGCCACCTGGTGCACGGCAAAACTTGCGACGCCGCGGACCTTCGACCGCGGCCGGACATGGGCGGAGCGGAGACTGAACACGGCCTCCCATTGGTCCTTCCTAGGACCCCGGCTCCTCCGCGGCGCTTGCCTTTTAAAAGGGACACGACTCCCCCGGGCCTGTGGAGCTCCTGGCGCCAAGCCTCAGGTTGGTGTGGCCCCTTTAAGAGAAACCCGACGCCGGGATGGTGGGGGCGGACAGCGAGTTCGCCAACCCGATTGGCCCGCTGAGCTCCCGCTCTGATTGGCCCTAGCAGGGGGCTTGGTCCGCTCCTGATTGGCCAGTTGCAAAAGCGTTTGCGGCGTTAACTTAGGCACCTGAAGCGAGCGCAGGACCCAGGGCTGGGGTCCGGGCGGACAGAGCGCAGGCGTCCTGCGGTGGGGCCCTGTACTTGGGCGTGCGACCCCGTGCGGGGTCTGTGCGCCCTACCAAAGGGGACTGCAGGAAGTTCGTGGAAGGTGAAATTTAGGGATCAGTCCTGGGGCCCGCGCTGTGGCGCAGCGAGTTTAAGCCTCTGGCTGCAGAGCCAGCGTCCCATATGGACGCCGGTTCGAGTCCCGGCTGCTCCACTGCCGA
Organism: Oryctolagus cuniculus; assembly: GCF_964237555.1. Taxonomy (NCBI): domain Eukaryota; kingdom Metazoa; phylum Chordata; class Mammalia; order Lagomorpha; family Leporidae; genus Oryctolagus; species Oryctolagus cuniculus. The sequence goes on along the minus strand of NC_091447.1, from coordinate 62,368,155 downwards.
TCCAGCTCCTGGCTGATGACCTGGGAAAAGCAGCAGAGGATGGTACAAGTGTCCGAACCCCTGCACCCGCGTGAGAGACCTGGAAGAGGCTCCTGGCTTTGGCCGGTTGCAGCCATTTGGGGAGAGAACCAGCAGATGGAAGATCTCAATCTCTCTCTCTCTCTCTCTCTCTCTCTCTCTCTCTCTCTCTCTCTCTCTCTCGGGCTGGAGCTGGTGGACTGTGCCTGTGAGGTTCTGGAATGTTCTCTGATACCGTGGGTGTGATTTCCCCGGAGTTGTGTGTGAGATGGACTGTGTGTATTTGTTCTCATTTGAAAGGCAGAGACACAGACACAGAGAGAGAGAGACCCTCATCCACCGGGGGCTCCCCACAAATGCCCACAACGGCTGGGGCTGGGCCAGGCGGAAGCCAGGACCCTGGAGCTCCATCTGGGTCTTCCCGTGGGCGGCAGGGAGCCAAGTACCTGCGCCTTCACCTGCTGCCTCCCAGGGTGTTCATCAGTCGGGAGCTGGATGGACAGTGGAGCCGGGACTCTAACCCTGGAAGAAGGTGGTAACCGGGCATTCTGGTGCTGATGCTGTAGTGCAGCGGGTTAAAGCCCTGGCCTGAAGCGCTGGCATCCATACGGTCACTGGTTCAAGTCCCGGCTGCTCCACTTCCGATCCCACGCCCCGTACGCCTGGGAAAACGGTGGAGGATGGTCTAGGTCCTTGAGCCCCTGCACACACATAGGAGACCCAGAGGAAGCTCCTGGCTCCTGGCTTTGGCCTGGCCCAGCCCCAGTCATTGCAGCCAATTGGAGAGTGAACCAGTGGGTGCAAGACCTCTCTCTGTCTCTCCCTTTCTCTCTGCCTTTTAAATAATATAAATATAAATATATATATATATATATATATATATATATATATATATATATATAAAGCAGGCATTCTGGGGCCAGTATTGTGGGTAAAGCCACCACCTGTGACACCGGCATCCCATATGGGCACCGGTTCGAGTCCTGGTTGCTGCACTTCCAGTCCAGCTCTCTGCTATGGCCTGGGAAAGCAGCAGAAGATGGCCCCTGTACTTGCACATGGGAGACCCTGAAGAAGCTCCTGCCTAGGCCCACCCCTAGGCTGTTGCAGCCATCTGGGAAGTGAACCAGTGGATGAAAGAACTGTCTCTCCCACTCTCTGTGTAACTCTTTTTTTTTTTTTAAAGCTTTATTTATTTATTTGGGCGGGCGCCGCGGCTCAATAGGCTAATCCTCCTCCTGTGACCCCAGCACACCGGGTTCTAGTCCCACTCAGGGCGCCGGATTCTGTCCCGGCTGCTCCTCTTCCAGTCCAGCTCTCTGCTGTGGCCCGGGAGTGCAGTGGAGGATGGCCCAAGTGCTTGGGCCCTGCACCCCATGGGAGACCAGGAGGAGCACCTGGCTCCTGCCTTCGGATCAGTGTGGTGCGCCGGCCGCGGCGGCCATTGGAGGGTGAACCAACGGCAAAGAAAGACCTTTCTCTCTGTCTCTCTCTCTCTCTCTCACTGTCCACTATGCCTGTATATAAAAAAAAAAAAGCTTTATTTATTTATTTGGAAGGCAGAGGCAAAGAAAGAGAGGTCTTCCACCCACCGACTCACTCCCCAAGTGGCTGCAACGGCCGGAGCTGGGCTCGTCTGAAGCCAGGAGCCAGGAGCTTCCTCTGGGTCTCCCTCGTGGGTGCAGGGGCCCAAGGACATGGACCATCTTCTGCTGCTTTCCCAGGCCATAGCAGAGAGTTGGATTGGAAGTGGAGCAGCCAGGACTCGAACCAGCGCCCATATGGGATGCTGGCACTGCAGGTAGTGGCTTACCCGCTTTGCCACAGTCCCCTACACAATATAGTTCTATCCTTGTTATTACTCCCTGAACAATACAGTGTAGCAATTCACATCGCAGAGTTAAGTTTCAAAGCCAAGGAGCCGTTAAGGAGAAGCATAGAGTAGGATTATGTTCTATGCCGGTCATCCTGCATAGGGGACTTGGACACGCCTGGGGTTTTACTGTCTGTGGGAGATCTGGGTGACAGAGGTCCCTGGGAACCTGGGTCATTCTGTAATCCCATGCCTGTGGGATGGGTGTCCAGGTCCTCTACCGAGGACATAGCTCCTCCCCCTTTCTTGGAGGGTGGGGACATACACCAAGGAGCAGCAGCCAGGACTGGAGCCGGGGTCTCCTGCAGAGTCCCACTCCCGCCACCTCTTCCTCGCTGCCTCTGGCTCCATCGAACCCCCTCCAGTGCCGACCCAGAGCCCACAGCCGATGGTAACACAGTGGACGGGCAAGCGGTTCCTCTTGCCACTGCTCACAACAGGGGGAAGAGGGGCAGTTTGCCTACCCGCCGCCCCGCAGTGCTCCCACTCAAAGTGGGGGGGAGGACAGAGCTCTGGCGGCCCCAAGTCTCCACCTGATAGCAGCATCCAGTGTCTGGTGCCCCTGATAATGACTGAGAGGCAGCTCCTGCCAAGTCCCGCCATCAGCGCCGTTGTCGCTGTTTACTGTAGGAGAGGGGGTGCAGAGCCCTTGTGTGGGGGGGGAGAGGGGGCTCCTGCAGCCCCTTCCCAGAATGCCCATGCTGCCCTCCACCCATTCTCTAGAAAGCACAGAGCGCTCCCACCCCTACCCCTCAGTTTCTTTGGAGACTCAGCCCCTGAACTTCACCCCCGCCCCAACCTCTAACATCCGACTTGGCATTGGAAATGTGGGGGTCGGTGTTTAAGGTTCAGCCCCGGGGTTAAGTCTGTGCCCCAGAAAGTGACTGTCCCCCCACCCCCAACTCCTCCCCCACATCCCTTCCCCGGGCCACTTTGCCTTGCCTGACCCTTATCAGGAGTTCTAACCAATCAACGGTGGGCAGACGGGAGCCTTCCAAAGGGGCCCAGTGGAGAGGCAGAGCCCACACCACCGGCAGCCCAAGGAGCCATAGCCTGAGTCCACCCCCGGGGCAGGGGGTGGGCGCCTGCCAGCCATGGCCACAGCCGAGACTGCACTGCCCTCCATCAGCACACTGACCGCCCTGGGCTCCTTCCCGGATATCCAGGGCTCTCTCAAGTTGGAGTCAGATGGAGTCCAGGTGGGCTGGCTGGGGGATTTCAGGGTGATGGCCAGAATCTGGGGGCTCCAGGTTTCCATCTTGCTATGGCCAGCACTGGAGTGTCCTGGGGGCAGAAGCCAGCAGCAGTGCGGGGAGGGGTGAGGTGGGGATCCCTGAGCTTGAGCTGGGAGAGGCAGCGGTGCTTGGTCCGGGAGGGGGGTGGGCTTAAGGTTCTTGGTGGGACCCCATTTCTGTAACAGCAATGCTGTAGGAGTCAGAATCGAGAGAGAGAGGCCATGTAATCTCCCAATGAGATGCAGGAAGTTTGCCTCCAGGGTTTGGGGCTTAATCTTTGGGGAGATGGGGAAGGGGAGAGAGGTTCTGGAAGGGGGAAGGGGTCTGAGTCAAGGCTGGCTTCCCCTCTGCCCCCTGACACCCCCGCCATCCCCAAGTGTGGTTCCAGATAATGGGAGTCTTATCTTGTGCCAGACTTGATCAACCACTCAGGCCCTGGGAGCTAGGGGGTGGGGTGGGGGGAGCGTTGCTGGGGGCCAATGTGGAGGAGTGGGACAGACTGACAGCCAGACGAGACCCCTCTCGGATACCTGTAGCCTGCCTGCCCCCATCAGGAGCAAGGTACCCCCCTCCCGCGCGCGCCCGGTGTCCACCGCAGCCGGCCTCAAGTCGCCTGCTCGCTCCCGCAGGGGTGGCGCTCCATGGAGGTGCAGGACGTGGGCCCGGGTCCCCCAGACCCAACGTGGCAGCTCCTTCACGTGAAACTAGAGTCGGACGACCCTCCCGCCGAAGACGAAGACGACGACCAGACCTGCACCGCCGCCTGGGACCTGGATCTCTCCCTAAGTAACTTCTCCAGCCCGGAGCCCAGCTGCGCGCCCGGGACCAGCGTTCTGGCTCCCAGCGAGGGCCCCGCAGCGCCGTACCCGGCGCTGCCCGAGACTCTGGGCGCGTATGGGGGCGGCCCGGGGCTGGTCCCTGGGCTCTTGGGTCTCGAGGAGCCCTCGGGGTGGGCGCACGCTGCCCCACGAGCCCTGGCCCCCGACGCTTTCGTGGCTCCAGCCCTGGCCCCGGCCCCCGCTCCAGCTCCCAAGGCGTTGTCGCTGCAGCCGGTGTACCCGGGATCAGGCGCAGGTTCCTCAGGGAGCTACTTCCGGCGGCCTGGGCTTTCTGTGCCGGCCGCGCCGGGCGCCCACTACGAGCTGTTGCCCGGGTACCCCGCGCTGTACCCGGCGCCGCCGCAGTACCAAGGGCACTTCCAGCTCCTCCGCGGGCTCCCGGCGCCGGCGCCCGCGCCCGGCTCCGCCGCCGCGCCCTCCTCCTTCCTCGGCTGTCTGGGACCCGGCACGGTGGGTGCTGGACTCGGGGGCACCGCAGGAGACCCAGACCTGATGGCAGTGGCTGCGCCGACCAAGCGCAGCCGAAGCGCGTTGCCGCGCTCGTGGCCGCGCAGGAAGCAGGCGGCGCACGCGTGCGCGCACCCGGGCTGCGGCAAGAGCTACACCAAGAGCTCCCACCTGAAAGCGCACCTGCGCACGCACACAGGTGAGGGGGCGGTGCCCGGGCAGGGGGCGGGGCTGAGCGCGGCCACACAGCAAAGGCAGGGGGAGCGGCTAGAGGCAACGACCCGGCAGGGGGCGGGCCTGTTACGGAGGAGGCGGGGCTAAAAGCGGTGTTCCGGAACAAGGGGGCGGGGCAGAGTGAGCTGGGACAGGGCCTGGATCCTCCGAGGCAGTTCTTGGAAAAGCCGGGGGAGCGTTGTCCCAGGGTGGGAGCAGACCCGGGCCACGGGTAGGTGGCATAGGGGGCGGAGCCAGAGGGCGGGCGTGCGGAGAGGGGAGGGGCTTAGGATGCCACGGGCGCACGTGGCTGTCTGGCTAGGAGGCGGGGCCTGACATGGAGGAGGCGTGGCTTTGGCCTAGGGGCGTGAATCGGTTTCAGAACGGCTGGCCAGCGGCCCAGACCTAGAAGCAGGGATTTGGCTACAGGTGGGTGTGGGCCTGGAAGTCCAGGTCCCAAGGCGCGAGGCTGAGGCAGGGCCAGCAAACTTAAGGGTTTGTGACAGACGATGAAGCCACACCCGTCCCAGGGTCGCAATGGAGGAGGGGCCAGGTGTGGGAAAGATAGGGCATACTCCCTGGGGACGGGCCTGAAAACAACGGAAGGGGGTTGGGACGGTGTAAGGTCGCAGGTGCAGGGTCCCGAGGCACGGGGGTGTGGAGGAGGCGCAGGTGCAAGGGAGAAAGGACCGGGGGAGGGGTGGCAGAGGGCGGGACCTGGGCGCACCTTCAGAACTGGACCCTAAAAGTCGGCCAGTGTCCTGCTGGGGGTCCCATTCTAGTCCCAGCTCAGGCTGCACAAAGGGGACTCGGGATCAGGGTGGAGCCGACAATGGCGTTCACAGGATCCTTGCCCACCCCAACCCCCCCAGGGGAGAAGCCCTACGCCTGCACGTGGGACGGCTGTGGCTGGAAGTTCGCGCGCTCGGACGAGCTGACCCGCCATTACCGGAAGCACACGGGACAGCGGCCCTTCCGCTGCCAGTTCTGCCCACGCACTTTCTCCCGCTCTGACCACCTGGCTTTGCACATGAAGCGCCACCTGTGAGCCTTGCGCCTTCCCCGGGGTGGGGAGCAGTGCAGGGCGGGGAGCATTGGGCACAAGAGAATGTGAGTGGGCGGCGCCATGACTCAGGCGCCGGCACCCCGGGTTCTAGTCCCAGTTGGGGCGCCAGATTCTGTCCCGGTTGCTCCTCTTCCAGTCCAGCTCTCTGCTGTGGCCCGAGAAGGCAGTGGAGGATGGCCCAGGTGCTTGGGCCCTGCACCCACATGGAAGACCAGGAGGAAGCACCTGGCTCCTGGCTTCCGATCAACGCAGCGCGCCAGCCATAGCAGCCACTTGGGGGGTGAACCAACAGAAAAAGGAAGACCTTTCTCTCTGTCTCTCTCACTATCTAACTGCCTGTTTAAAAAAACAAAAAAAAAAACAAAAACAAACAAAAAAAAAAAAAAAAACAAGAGAACGTGAGTGGATCCCACGCAGAGAGAGGTTTTCCCAAGGACGGATCCTTGCTTGGACTTGCCACGCCCACCAGACAGACCCCTAAACAGACCTGGAAGGTGGGACACCCTCCAACCCCGGGAGTCGTCAGCCACAAGGATCGTGGACACAGGCATCCAATGGCCACACAGACCCAGTAAGACAGACCGCCGAAGAAATGGCTCCTACGGACGGTCGGACAGACGCTCAGAGAACTGAACCCTCCAACCGCTCACAGGCGGCCCTGGACAGTGGGAGGGGATGTGAAACTTCCCAGAGACCCTGTGTCTGGGGGAGAGGGGCTTCGTGCCGTGGACCCCTCCCGCGTGGCATCAGGCATCAACTGCGAATGGTTATATGGGTCTTATAAAGTTGCCCGTGGCAGATAAAATGTCAGCATCGGTACTGCCTGCAGTCTATGGGTTTGGGGGGGGGTGGATGCTGAACCCCAGGAGTAATATAGAGAGGCCCTACCTCTTTTAATGCCCTAAACCTCAGCCACACCGCCTCACCCCCACCAAGATCTGTCCTCTCCTGCCTTGAAACCTGGGGACATTCACCGCCGCCCACCCCACTTAAGAGCTCCCCTAGGCATGGGGCCCGTTGTTTAAGCCGCTGCATCCCATATCAGCGTGCCAGGTTCAAGTCCTGCCGCTGCTTCCAAACCAGCTTCCTGCTCATGCGCAAGCCGAGAGGCAGCAGGTGAGGGGCTCAAGTACTTGAAACCCTGTCACCCGCCTGTGAGACCCCGATGGAGCTCCTGGCTCCTGGCTTTGACCTGGCCCAGCCCTGACCATCTGGAGAGTGAACCAGCGGATGGAAGACCTCTCTCCCTGTAACTCTTTCAAACAAAGTTAAAACAATTAAGAGAGAGAGAGAGAGAGCCCCCAACTTCGTCCTTCCATGAGCCAAAATCACTACGTGGCTGGCTCAGGAAACACTCTGGGAAAATATGCAGTGAAAAGAGTGAAGATTTGGGGCACGTATTTATTTAGTTGAAAGGCAGACAGAGGGAGCTCTTCAATCTGCAGGCTCACTACCCGCCCTGGCTGAGGCTGCACCAGGCTGAAGCCTGGCTCAGAGCTCCATCCGGGTCTCCTAGGTGAGTGACAGGGGTCACTTGCTACCTCTCTGTGCACGTGAGCAGGGGGCTGCCGGCCGCAGCCGAGCCAGGACTGGAACCCAAGTACTCTAGAAGGGGATGCGGCCGTCCCCAGAGGCATCTCGCGCTGTGCCACACGCCCACCCCGACGAGCACGGGTTGAAATGAGCCGCCTTTAAAAGGAATGGAGGCGGGGCCCGAGAAAGCCCAAATAGAGGCCGGATTTGGCTACACGTGGTACTTGGTGGGCGTGGTCTTAGCGGACATAAGGGTGGAGCCTCCAGGGTGGACTTCGGGGCAAGCAGCAGGCGGCGCCCCGCCCAGCCCTGTCCTGGGACGGAGCCTGCAGGGCGGAAGCCCAGTCCGCGGGCGGGAGGAGAGCCTGGGCCCGCCTTTTCCGAACCCCGGCGGCCCCTCCCGGGGGGCGGAGTCTGCAACCTCGTGATGGCCCAGCCCGGGTTCCCTAGAGTTTGGGGAAGTGAAAGTTGCAAGACACTCGGCCTACTCCAGCTCGTGACCCGGCCGGCTGCTCGTGGTCGCCTCACGAGGCGGCATGGCTGCCCCGAGCCCGCTGCTGCTGACTGCGCTGCTGTGGGTCCCCGCCGGGGCCCTGAGCTGCTACGGGGACTCGGGGCAGCCGGTGGACTGGTGAGCCGGGGCCGGGGGTCGGGTCCCCCGATCTTGCTGCGCGCGCTCCTCGGTGGACCCTGGGCTCCCTCCTGTTCCTTGTCCACGTTTCCGTTGCATTCTCCAACCTCCAGGTTTGTGGTCTACAAGCTCCCCGCCCACAGCGGGTCCGGGGATGCGGCGGGCAGCGGGCTGCGCTACAAATACCTGGACCCGCGCTCAGGGGGCTGGCGCGACGGCGCGGGCTCCATCAACAGCTCGGCGGGGGCCGTGGGCCGCAGCCTGCTGCCGCTGTACCGGAGCAACGCTAGCCAGGTGCACGGCGCGGGGGAGGGGGGTGCTGGGCTGAGCAGAGTCTGGGGTGGGACCCCAGGCGCCTGCGGGGAGCCTTCGCAATGCCCCTGACCATCTCCCCTTACCCTGTCCACCACCTCCAACCCAGCTCGCGTTCCTGCTCTACAATGACCAACCGCCCAAAGCCGGTAGAGCCCAGGGCTCCTCCAGCCACGGCCACACAAAGGGTGAGGCCTGGACGTGTGTGGGTTTGTGGGTGAGGGGAGCTGGGGAGCGACTCTGCTTTCCCCGTACCCTATTCCCCCCCCCCCCCCGAGCTAACCCCTGACCTGCGTGGAGGCTGGGGGGCGGTCTTGGGGCAATGCACATGCGCCCCTCCCCCACCCCTGCAAACTGGCCGGGGACAGAGCTGCCTGGAACATTCCCTCCGCCATCCCGTCTTCTGGTTCAGGTGTCCTGCTCCTGGACCAAGAAGGAGGCCTCTGGCTGGTGCACAGCGTGCCCCGTTTCCCACCCCCACCCTCTGCTGGCGCGTACAGCTGGCCCCACAATGCCCAAACCTATGGGCAGATGCTGCTCTGTGTGTCTTTTCCCCTCGGCCAGTTTCAGAGCATTGGTGAGTGGCCCCGGGGCCTTGGGGGTCAGGCAAAGTCCTGGATTTCCCAGCCAGACCCTAAGGACAGTCTCCCAATTCCTCCTCCTCCAGGCAGGCAGCTGGCCTACACCTACCCTCTGGTCTATGACCACCAGCTGGATGGGGTCTTTGCCCAGAAATTCCCCGACCTGGAGGAAGTGATCAAGGGCCACCACGTGAGCCACGAACCATGGAACAGCAGCGTTACGCTCACGTCACAGGCAGGGGCCACCTTCCAGAGTTTTGCCAAAGCCGGCGGGTTCGGGGATGGTGAGTGGGGGGCCGGGGAGCTCTCTTGGGGAAGGCATGATCCTAGGGAGAGAGGCAAAGACGGACAAACTGACAGACCTAGCTCCAAACACGGGTTGGCTTCGGGCCGTGTGGCAGCTGGGTTAACCTGATCGTCTGAGATCTGGGTAGGAGACAGCCAGATCTACCTACAGGATGGCTGGGCTCCATAGACAGCATTGGCTAAGGGTTCGTATTGGCATCATTCCCGAAGTTGCCAATTTGAATCGGCAGCCGAAGAAAGTAAGCTGGCGGGGAGGGGTGAAGGGGGAGGGGAGGGGGAGAAAAGCCCTCGTGGGCCTCCTTCTGAGGGGTGTTGCCTCCTCTTTTCCCTCCTCTGCAGACCTGTACTCCGGCTGGCTGGCGGCAGCCCTTCGTAGCAACCTGCAGGTCCAGTTCTGGCAAAATTCTCCCGGCGTCCTGCCCTCCAACTGCTCGGGGACCCAGCAGGTTCTGGACGTAACTCAGACAGCTTTCCCTGGGCCAACCGGTCCCACGTTCAGCGCTACGGAGGACCACTCCAAATGGTGCGTGGCCCCAGAGGGACCGTGGGCCTGCGTGGGCGACATGAATCGGAACCGCGGCGAAGAGCACCGGGGTGGGGGCATGCTGTGCTCCCGGCTGCCCGCGCTCTGGAAGGCTTTCCAGCCCCTGGTGAAAGCCTGGCAGCCCTGCAGCGAGGAGGAGGAGGAGGCAGGGCCAGGAAGCCCCAGCTAAGGCTCCAGAACTAGTTTGGACTTGATTTTTTTTTTTCATCCAGCTCAGCTTTCCTCATAATGGGACCCTAATTATGTTATTTACCCTCTGTGGGACTCTGTCTACCCATCAGCAAAACGGGAGTGGCAACATGCCAGGCAGCTTTGACCAGGAGTAAAGAGATGGGCGGATGCGGCTGCTGACCTTGTTTGTGCAGGGTCAGAGGTCGCTGCAATAGTCCCCCCTACCCCCAGCGGCACAGGGAAAACCGGAAGTGGGCGGCCCACAGGAAGGGGCCCTCCAAAATCTGCCTTGTCTTTATCCGTGGTGACCAGGGCTAGAGTTCCATGCCAGGAAGCTTGGGGACTGCCTTGAGCCCCAGGAAACTCACACAGCACAGGCGCACTTTATTTATATGTGTACATATGTATACAGGCGCTGTACAGAGCATGGCCACTGGCCCCTTTGGGCTATGGGCCTGGGGCTGCGGGGCCGGACGCCCCTTTTTTGGCCAGGCCTGCCGGGGCCACAGCTTCAGCAGGGCACCGGGAGGTCGGCCCCACTTCAGGCTTGGTGCCTGGGACCGGGAGGGAAGCAGGTGTGGTTGGGGGCACCGCGCTACTGGGTGCACTCTTGGTTGGGGCTAGGGAGGGGGTCTGGGGGTCTGGGGAGAGCTTGGGGGAGGCGGGCTTGGAGCGAGGTGCGCTCAGCGTGGTCCGCTCCTCCACCACTTCCAGTACCCAGCGCTCCCGGCCCCGGGGGGCCTCGGGCACGGCAGGCGCCTGGGGCACAGGTTCCTGTAACCCCTTGGAGTCCGCGCGAGAAAGCTGGGGAGCCGCTGGCCGCGCGGGTTCCACCACGATGGGCACCGGGGGCGTGCCCGCCTCGCCCGAGCTGCTGCGCCGGCCCGTCTCGTGCTCCTGCACCGGGCTCAGCGCCGCCTTGGCCACAGCCCTGGGCACCGCACCACCGGCGCCGTCTTCCGTCTGCACGCTCTGGTGCCGCGTGCAGCTGGCATCCCGCTCCAGGGTCCGGCCCCCGGGGGTGGTCGCGCGGGGCGGGGTGTAGGCCTCTGTGCCGCCACCAGGAGACTCTTCCTTGCCCAGGGCAGGTGGCCTGGGCGCGCCCTCGGGCGGCAGCGGGTCCGCGCCCAGGCTCAGGGGCGACTCCTGGCGGCCGAGGCGGCGCATCGCCACCTGCCGGGTGGCGCCAGGACCCTCGATGGGGGGCGTCTCGCCGTCGGACTCGGCCAGGCTGTGCAGCCCCAGCTCTCCGTGGAAATCCTTGCGGAAGTCTGGGTGGCCCACCTCGAGGCTGTGTTTGCGCAGGGCCCCCTTCTTGTCTGCGCCCAGCGAGGCGCCCAGCTTCTCGGCCGACTGCACGCGCTTGAGCAGCGGTGAGCGCGGGGGCTCGGCGCTCTTGGGGCGCGGGCGCACGACGGGCGGCGAGGAGTGCAGCTTGGCGGGGAAGCTCTGCGTGGTGTGCGAGCTGCCCACCGTGTGGCCCGGCAGCGGCGGCGGCGACGCCTGCGTCGGGGACGGCGTGTGCGCCAGCGGCGACAGCGGGATGTTGCCCGCCGACTTGCAGCGCGCAGAGCGGTACTGGCGGTGCAGCTTGGGCGACAGGCCGTGCAGCGTGCTGGGCCGGATGTGGTGCGAAGCCGAGGATGCGGGCGAGTTGGGCGTGCTGGAGGCCGGTGAGCTGCTCTGGGACGAGGCGCCTGCGGGCCAGGCGGAGCAGGTGCAGGCACTCAGGGAGGACCGCACCCGGCCCCCTCTACCCCCGCCCCGCCACCACCTGCCCGGCTCTGGAGCAGGTGCAGGCGCTCCCCGACCCCGCCTGCCCGGCCCTGGAGCAGGTGCAGGCACACTGAGGACCACTCCGGGCCCACCACCACCACCTGCCACCTTGGCCTTACCTAGATAGGCCGAGTCCGGCGTGGAGCGGTAGCTGTGCGTGGGCGAGCGCGCCGGCAGCCCGTGCGTGGGCGAGCCCGGGAGGCTGTCGCTGGAGGACAGCGAGCGGTTCAGCGATGACAGCGAGCGGCTCGTGTGTAGCAGGTTCGACTGCTTCGTGATCTTCCGGAAGAGGGAGCTGCGTTTCTTGCTAGGGGACAGCGAGGACACCACCTACCCTTGACCGGACTCCAGAGCTCCGGGCTCCTCCTCCCACTTCTGGCCGCACAATGCAGTGGCGGGGGTGGGAGTGGAGGATGGTGGGGCGCCCTAACCTTCCACCCTTTGGGCCCTTCCCCCTACACTTACAACCTGCTGCCTATCAAGAAATAGCTCCTTTAGTTCAATCACACCTGACTCCTCCCACTTCAGGACCCGCCCATCCCTTCTGGCTCCTCCCAGTCTGAGCTCTAAGCGCCTGTCCAGTGGAAACGAATCTTTTCTGGCCCGCCCACCCCACCCCCACCCCAGCCATGCCCTACCCCACACTGCAACCCGCCTATCAAGGCAAAAAAAGCTTCTCTTCGGTTCAGTCCCACTGGCTCCTCCTACTTTAGGCCCCACCCACATTTCTTGGCCATTCCCAGTCCAAGCCAGAAACACTCAGCCAATCAAAACCAAGCCCCTTTTGGCCCCGCCCACCCCCTCTTGCTGCAACCCCTCTCATTGCTGAGCCTTGTCCTGGCTCCTGGAACTCACCCAGATCCTCTCTCCTTGTCTGGGCCAGACCCACTGCTCACAACGGAGGCCCCTCCTGGCCCCCCCCACCCCCCCCCCCCCCGGCTCCTCCAATCCATAAGCAAAGAACTTATTTCAGGTGGCTCAGCATTCCCACATGCGCATTCCGGAAAGGAATCCCTTATCCGTCGGAGCCCCTTCCCCTGCTGCCTAAAGCAAGCTCAGCGAGGGCGGGGCCGCTCCCCCAGTGCTCTGGGCGGGGCCCTCTTTCCCGGCACCTGCCGAGCACCTGCTGCTCTTGGCCTACTGCTCTTGCCCACCTGTCCTGACCCTCCTTGGCAGAAGGGCGCTTGTTCCTCCGAGCCATCTTGGCCTTGTAGCTGCTGCGCCTTGCAGGGCCAATGCGGATGGAGGTGTTTTCAAAGGGCGTGGTGGTCACGGCCACCTTGCTGCCGCTCTAGGGAAGAAGCGGGGGGGGGGGGGGGGGAGGTGGATGCGCTACGTGGTCGGAGATGGTTCGGGGCTCCCCCCCACCGCAGCCTTGGCCCAGGGTGCCCCTCCCCCCACCGCAGCCTCGGCCCAGGGCGCCCCTCCCCCCTTGCACGCACCTTGAGGATCAGTTCCACGACCTCAGGGTGCACCATGCCATGCACAGGCTCTCCGTTCACGTGCGTGATCAGGTCTCCGGCACAGAGCCCTGCCTCCTGGGCTGGGCCCCCCTCCTCCACGTGCTAGCAACGAGGAACCCCACGAGGGGCAGGCAGGGTTAATGGGATCGCTGATAAGGGCGGCTCCCCCAAGCTGACATGGCTCTGTAGCAATGGACAACTTATGAAACAGTAACTATTCCTCCCATTTTACAAATGGGGAAACTGAGGCAGCTCCAAGAGCTTAAATGAAAGTGGGGGTCTCAGAAGACTCCCACCCAGGGTGCCTAGCTCCAGAGTGTGAACCAGGTGGTCTTCCATCCACCAACACTCCCCCCCCACCAACACTATTTCCACCCACGGATACAGACCATGCCCATGAGCGCTCACCCAGACAATGTGGTGGACGCTGTAGACGTCTGAGTCGCCCATGTAGACGCGGATGGCACGCAGCGTGAAGCCATACTTCTTGCCTGAGCGCTGGATGGTGATCGGGGAGCGGAGCCCACTGACGGCCGGTGAGTAGTCCCGGCTGGGTGAGGAGTCCCTCGAGGATGGGTTGGAGGAGAGAGACCGCGGGGACATGGGGCTAGCAAGGGGTGAGCTTCCATGTGGGTCCACTGCAGGCACAGAATTGTGATCAGAGGTCAAGGTCCCAAAGACACAGCTCTCTCCCCCCAGGTCAAAAAAAAAAAATACAGAGCAGACTCTCATTGGTCCATTCTGGAGCCAATCACTATGGACAGGGAAAGCCCAGTATTTCATTGGCTTAGCCTGGCTTCAATGAGGGTTTATTCCTCCCTGCATGCCACCCCACCCCCACCAGATGGAGCCCAGCATCACCTGCAGGGATCATGACGGACAAGGCAGTGGCCGAGGCTGACTTGATGACTTTGCCTCCAGTTCGAGCAGGGCGCTTCTCCACCGTGGGGTCCCCGGACAGCTGCTGGTGCCGGGCCCGGCGCAGAACCAGGTCATTGGTGGCCCTAGGGCCTGACGTATCACTGTCCTTCGAGGGCGGGCAGAGATCGCCTGGGCGCGTGCTGTCAGCTGCAATGGGATGGTTAGAGGACAGATGGTTAGGGGGCAGCCCCAGGCTCTTCCTGCTTCTCTCTCCTGCTCCGACGTTGTGAGTTTCACCGGGGCAGGCAATACCCACCCAGCACAGCTCCTACCAGGCCCAGTGCACACAGGAGAAGCCGGCAGGAGGAGGGGAGGTGGGGATGGGGCACTCACTGCCTTCAGGGTCCCCGGCAGCGCTGGGAGTGCCTTCCAACGGAGTTGCCTCTTTGGAAGCCCTGGCATCCAGGGAGCCTGGCGGGTCAGAGCTGGGCCGGGGAGGCCTGCGCAGCCGGGCCTCATCCTCATCTTCTTGGGGGGCGCTGAAGCGGCTGGGTTCCAGCAGTGCTGAGAAGCGGCGGCGCGCACCCAGCGGCGGACTGGCCTCTCCTTCCAGGAAACTGGCCTCGGACGCAGAGAAGCGTTTGCTGTGGGGATAGGGGGTGTGGTCAGCGGGGACACGCCCCCTCCAGCCCCCAGCCCCCCCAGTCTGTCTCCAGCTCACATCTCAGGGGAGCCCCCTCTCCAGGTCTTCTCTCGCAGGGTCAGGCCCCCCAGCCCCTCCCGCTTGCTGGCCACTTTCTCCTCGGGGCCCTTGGCGCTCGGCTCCCGCTTGCTGGCCCCCGCTGCTGTGACGGGGGTCTTGGGCTCGTGCTGTGACAGCTGCTCCATACTGCTATACACCTGCGAGGCATATAGGCAGCAGTAAGCCCCTCCCACCCCCACCCCGTCTTCGCTCCCCAGCCAACGGGCTTTCCAAACCACGCTCCACCCCTGCCCGTCAGCCTCCTGTGCCCTCTGGGGTCGTTTTCACCCCCATGTCCTGAACCCCACCCTCCCCGGCCCTGGGGGCTCCATCTGCACTCTGGGACAAAAGCTCCACCCATAGTCCCCCACCCCCCAGGTTTCTGCACTCCCAGCCCCCTAACCACCCGCCCTCAATAATTTTCCTCTCCTGAGATCCTGGGCACTTGAGTCCTGCTGCCTGCAGCCCCCTGCAGGCCCCGCCTCCACCTGCCTCTTCAACCCAAGCCCCGCCCCCGTGGCCCACCTTGCTGAAGCGAGGGGAGCAGGAGGAGAACTGGCGGATCTCCACGGGCTCCTCCTCCGTCGTGTCGTCCTCGTCGTAGGAGTTCACGTGGTGATACCGGTCTGAGCGGGCTGCGGGGGGAGTGGGCGGGCCGTGACTGCGGGCGTGCCCTCTAACTGCGGCAGCAACAGCAGGGCCCCCCCCACCGCAGCTCACGCCACGCCCCTGCTGCAGGCTCCACCAAACGCTGGGGGAGGGTCCCTGTCTAGCCCCGCCTCCAGAGAGGCCACACCCTCTGCACTGAGCACCCAGGCTCTGCCTTAGGCCGGCTTAGCGCTGCTTCTAGCACCGCCCGCCAGTCCAGCCCCGCCCAGGCTCCACCCCTCCGCCAGGCCACGCCCCCAATGCCACACCCCTGCTCAGCTCTGCTCCTAGCACCGCCTGCCAGTCCAGCCCTGCCCAGGCTCCACCCCGCCGCTAGGCCACGCCCCTTTCATGGCCACGCCCCCACCCTCTAGGCCAGGTCCCTCTCCAGCCCGGCTCACTGTCAAAGTAGCTGGTGTCATCCTCCGATTCCAGGTGCGGGATGAACTCGGCCTTCTGCCTCAGCAGCCCGGTCCAGTCCAGGTCTCGAAAGAAACTGTGCTGCTTCACCTCGAAGGCGCCACCTAGACAGCAAGCAGTCCAGCCGTAGCTGACGGCTGGCCGCCCGCCCCCCATATCGCAGCGCAGGCTGCACCTGCGGCCGTGGGCCTCTCTGCTCCCCAGCCACGAGCCTCCCCTCTCCCCACCCCCTAAGCCCCAGCCCTCGGGTCCTCAGCACCGCAGCGCCCCCTCCCCACCTGCCCCAAGTCGGACCAAGGGGTTGGTCTGCAGCAGGCTGGATATCAGAAGCTGGGCATCTGTGGGCAGGGCTTCGTCCCCTTCTGGCCACAGGATGTCGTCTGCAAAGCATAGCGGGGGTGGGGGGTGACTGGAGGCGGGGCCGCTTTGGGAGTCCTGGGGTGGGGGTGGGGGGCGGCCCTGGGCCACCGGCATCTCCCGTGTCGCAGGCACGTACCACTGATGACCTGGCCGAAGAGCTCCTCCGGCGTGTCTCCGAAGAAGGGCACGCAGCCCACGAGGAATTCGTACAGGATGATGCCCATAGCCCACCAGTCCACCGGCTTGCCGTAGCCCTGGCGTAGGATCACTTCCGGGGCGATGTACTCTGGGGTCCCACACACCTGGGGGCAGGCCGTCAGCCGGCACCCTGGCCGCAGGCGGGGCCTGGGAGGAGAGCTGAGCCCCCGCCCCCGACCAGGCCCCGGCCTCGCCCGCTGCCCCGAGGTCCTGTGCGCGATCCCCTATGCAATTCCCTATGCGCCCGCGCCCGCGCGCGCACACACACACACACACACACACACCTGTTTGTCCAGAAACTCGCGGGCGTCTTTCTCAATGTGGCCTTCGTACAAGTTGGTGGTGAGGCTCATGAGCCCCATTTTGGAGAGCCCAAAATCCGTGAGCTTGATGTGGCCCATGGACGTGATGAGAAGGCTGCAGACGCGGGCCGGGGTCTCAGAGCTCCGAGGCCTCCCCTCCCCCACCCCGCAACCCACCCGCCCCCACGCAGCATCCCCAGAGGTGGGGGGCGAGGGAGGAGGGAAGTCTGCACTCACTTGTCCGGCTTGAGGTCCCGGTGCACGATGCCATAATTGTGCAAGTACTCCAGCGCCAGCACCGTCTCGGCGAAGTACATGCGGGCCATCTCCACGGGCAGTGCCCCGATGTTCTTCAACAGGGTGGCACAGTCACCACCTGGGAGCCAGGGAAGGGACCCTCGTGAAGAGGGAGGGACGCACCCCTGGCCCGGAGCTGAGCCCTTGATGGGCACCATAGTACCACACGCCAGCTCTGCTGCACCCATTATACAGATGGGAAAAACAGGATCAGAAAGTGGGACTTCCCGAGGCTCAGTCACACAGGGAATTGCTCTCTGCCCGGCTTTCCACGTGCCCATAAACCACACTCCAAAGTCGGTATGATCAGGCCCTTTTACTCACGAAGGGACTTGGGCACAGAGAAAAGTTGGGGCAAACAGAGAGAGAGGATGGTTGAGGTGATGGCTTATTGGAAGCCAAGGCTGCCTGCTTTTCAACTGAACTTTGAGGTCCAGGGTCTTAAAAGTCAGATTCAGGCTGGCGCCGCGGCTCAATAGGCTAATCCTCCACCTAGTGGCGCCGACACACCAGGTTCTAGTCCACTGAATGGACCAGTGATGGACTTATGGACAGACAGCCAACTACCAGCAGTTTGACGGATGGCGAGCAGGTGAGCGGAGTGGGTAAACAGTTGAAGGAATGAAGGGAGGAGAGGATGTGTAGGTGAGTGTGAGCCTAGTGGGCTCTGGGGACTTCCTTGTCTGTCAGGCCTCACTGGTGTGGCTACATTGTATGTAACAGACAGGAGGAATGCATTGTTAGTAAGAATGTATCAACATTGGCTCCTTGGCTTGTAAGGAATGTAGCGCACTAATACAAAATGTGAATAACCGGGCATGGAGGGGGAACTCTTACTTTCTCAGGGATTTTTCAGTAAAGCTCAAACTCCTCAAAACAACCAAGCCTGCGGAGGGGGGGGGGGCACATCTGGCGATGAAGACACTGATGAAGATGTGCATGGGGTCACAGCACCCAGCTTCGACTCCCAGCTCTGGGGCTCCGGGCTGCAGCCTCCTGGTAACACAGACCCTGGGAGACAGCGGCCATGGCCCAAGCCCCTGGGTTCCTGTCAGGTGGAGGTCCTGGCTCCTGACTTCAGCCTGGCCCAGCCATGCCTGGCTGTTGTGGGTATTTGGGGAGTGAATCAGGGGATGGAAGATCTCTCTCTCTCTCTCTCTCTCTCTCTCTCTCTCTCTCTCTCTCTGTATTTCTCTCTCCCCCCCGCTCCTCTCTCCCTCTGCCTTTCAAATAAATAAAATACATCTTTAAAAAAATTAAGAGGGGCCGGCACTGTGGTGTAGCAGGTAAAGCCACTGCCTGCAGTGCTGGCATCCCATAAGGGCACCAGTTCAAGTCCTGGCTGCTCCACTTCTGATCCAGCTCTCTGCTGTGGCATGGGAAAGTAGTAGAAGATGGCCCAAGTCCTTGGGCCCCTGCACCCGTGTAGGAGACCCGGATGGAGCTCCTGGCTCCTGGCTTCAGATTGGCTGAGTTGTGGCCTTTTTTTTTTTTTTTTTTTTTTTTTTTTTTTTTTTTTTTTTTGACAGGCAGAGTTAGACAGTGAGAGAGAGAGACAGAGACAGAGAAAGGTCTTCCTTCCGTTGGTTCACCCCCAAAATGGCCTCCATGGCCAGCGCGCTGTGCCGATCCAAAGCCAGGAGCCAGGTGCTTCTCCTGGTCTCCCATGGGGTGCAGGGCCCAAGCACTTGGGCCATCCTCCACTGCACTCCCGGGCCACAGCAGAGAGCTGGACTGGAAGAGCAACCGGGACTAGAACCCTGTGCTCATATTGGATGCCGGCACTGCAGGTGGAGGATTAACTAAGTGAGCCACGGCATCGGCCCCTGAGTCGTGGCCATTTGGGGAGTGAACCAGCAGATGGAAGACACCTCTCTCTCTCTGTCTCCCTCGCACTCTCTGTAACCCTGCCTTTGAAATGCAATGAAATAGGTCGCAGCAGCTCCCCCCTCCCGGGCCCCGCAGCCCTCGGGTGGCCGCACCTTCCACGTACTCCATGACCATGCACAGGTGGCGGCGCGTCTCGAAGGAGCAAAACATGCCGACCACGAAGGGGTTCTCGGCGAACGTGAGGATGTCGCGCTCCACGAAGGCCTGCTGGATCTGGTTCCGCAGGATCAGGTTCTGCTTGTTGATCTTCTTCATGGCGAAGCGCTGGCGCGTGTCGCGGTGGCGCACCAGGTACACGGCGCTGCAGGGGGAGGGAGCGAGGACCGGCCGTCACCTGCAGACGCCCGGGCCGCCACCACCCGCCCCCCGCCAGAGCCCCGGGCGGCTCACCCGTAGGCCCCGTTGCTTATCAGCTTGATGGTGTCAAAATCGTTCTCCCCAGGGGGCTTCTTGGCCTTGGAGGCGCCACTGGGACCCTGCAAGGGGACACCGCCGCCACAGTCACCATCAAAATGACAGCAGCACTCGTGTTATTCCGTTTGCATGGGGGGCAAGGGGTGGAAACTGAGGCATGGAGCAGGTGGGTGGGCCCTTCTGCTGGCTGCCGCACTGAGGCAGGACACAGAGGCAGGGCTTGAACCCAGGACCGGCTGTGGGGGACACATTCCCAATTGCTTCCATTAGCAAAGATAGCAGAGAACCTACAAAATCTGTCTTGGTCTATACATATATAAAGAGTTCCCAGAAATCAATAAGCAAAAACTCCAATAAAGATTGAAGGGAAAAAGTGGGCAAGGGATGTGGGTTCTTAAGTAGATGAAAATATGCTCAGCCTCACATATAAGGACAGAAAGACAAATTCTAACTAAAATATCCCCAAGGCATCACTTTTTACTTAGTAGATTGAAAGGGAAAAAAAAAAGCTAGTTGATGCATTCTATGTGGAACGAGGACCTTACAGCTTGGGTGTAAATCAGTGCCATCCCCATGGAGGGTGCTTGGTTACAGATCAGAATGAAAAAGGCATCTCCCTCTGAGCCTGCAATTTCCTGTTTAAACTGCTACAGCTGTCTGTGCACGTGTGCGAAATAATACGGTGCCCGCACATTCTCTGCAAGGCAGGAAATCACTCTACATCCACCCATAGGCTATGGCTTAACTAATCACATAACCAGCATCATTCACAAAGCAAGATGGTGGCACTGTTAAAAAAAAAAAAAAACTAATGAGGAATTGTGGGGCTGGCGTGTGGCACAGCCAGGTCAGCCTCTGCTTGCTGTGGCCAGCATTCGGTATCAGAGCTCTGGTTCGAGTCCCGGCTGCTCCACTTCCTATCCAGCTCCCTGCCAATGCACCTGGGAAGGCAGCACGTGATGGCCTTAGTCCTTGGGCCCCTGCCACCCACGTGGGAGACCCGGATGGAGCTCCTGGCTTCAGCATGGCCCAGCTCTGGCTATTATGGTCATTTGGGGGAGTGAACCAGCAGATGGAAGACTTCTCTCTCTCTCTCCTCTGCCACTGTCAAATAAATAAATAAATAATTTTTTAACTGAGGGATTGCTCTACACTGGTTGGGGCTGTTCCCCCAAGTACTTTATTACATGGGAAAAAAGCAAGGAATAATACAGTTCACGTTAAATAAAAAGTGGCAGAATGAAATTATGCTATCATATTTTGGGAGCATAGGACAATGGGGAGTGAGGGTGACTTTTTTCCCTGAGACAAAGAGATTTTTTTAAAGGGCACTACACAAAAAGCTCTATGAGATATGAAAAATATTGAACTTGTATGCGCCTAAGAAGATAGCCTCACAACAGCTCGTTTAGAAACGGACAGAGTTATAAGGAGAAATCGCTGGAGACAAGGATTGAACACATATGTGTCACAAACTCGTAGATCAATCAGGCAAGAAAAATGAATAGGGAGATGGAAGATTTGTATCACTCAAGTAACAAGTTTGATTCAATGGAATAACGCAGAATCCTACAAACAACAATTAGAGATAAATACCTTTTTTAGAGTTTTAGACTTTTGAGTGATGTCATTCCATTACCTATTCAAAAAATTAAACAAATGGCATGCACAGGTGAGATTTTTTAAAAATAGATATAGCAAGGAAAATATGTGTGCCTGTGTGTGAATGCAGAGAAACTATTTGACACTAAGGTCACAAGCTCAAATGCCATCAGGTGGACCCGCTGTGGGCCGGGGGTAGCTAGCTGGTAGGGGGAGGCAGGGAGCCCAGATCACAGGACAACACCAGTTCGAGTCCCGGCTGCTCCTCTTCCAATCCAGCTCTCTGCTAATGACCTGGGAAAGCAGTGGAAGACAGCCCAAGTGCTTGGGCTCCTGCACCCATGTAGGAGACCCGGATGGAGCTCCTGGCTTCTGGCTTCAGCCTGGCTCAACCCTGGCCATTGCAGCCATCTGGGGAGTGAACCAGATGGGAAATATTCTGAACTCTCTCTCTCTCTCTCTCTCTCTCTCTCTCTGTGTGTGTGTGTGTGTGTGCAACTCTCTGGAATTAATAAACAAATGTTTAAAAAACAAACCAAAACATGGAGACAGCCAACATCCATGCAGGACTCCTCCATACTTTAACCATGGTTCCCTTGGGACCCACAATTCCACTCCTGGGTTTCTATATACACGGAAGTGAAATAAGTTGGCTCAAACCAATACTTGTACGTGAATGTTCAGAGCAGACCTATGGACAACAGCCAGATCATGGATCCCCCAACCGCCCAGCCCATCACCACTCCTGGCCCACCCATCTGATGGAATAATATGCAGTCATCAAAAGAAACAAAACACTCACGCATATCACAGCACAAATAAACATAAAGAATTTATGTTGGGGTGGGCCCTGTGGTGCAGCGGGTTAGCCCACTGCTTGGGACTCCCGCATCCATTATCTAAGTACTGACTCTAGTCTTAGCTATTTTGTTTCCAATCCAGCTCCCTGCTCATGCACCCAGGAAAGCGGTGGATGACAGCCCAAGTCCATGGGTCCCCTCCCCCGTGTGGGGAACCCGGGTGCAATTCCTGGCTCCTGGCTTTGAGTTGGGCCAGTCTTGGTTGTTCAGGCATTTGATGAGCAAATTAGTGAATGCAAGATCCGATCTCTCTCTCCTTTTCAAATAAATAAATCTTTACGTAAAACATTATACTCAGTGACATGAGCCAGACAGGAAAAGCTTCAGAGTGAATATTTCTGTCTACATGAAATACCCAGAATAAGCAAATTTATGGTGATAGAAGGTAGATCCTGGGGCATGGTGGGTTAAACCTCTGCCTGCAATGGCGGCATCCCATACAGGTGCCATTTCAAATCCCGGCTACTGCACTTCCCGTCCAGCTCCCTGCAAATGCACCTGGGAAATTGCTCACGTCCCTGCACCCACGTGGGAGACCCCGGTGAAGCTCCTGGCTCCTGGCTTTGGCCTGGTCCAGCCCTGGCCATTGCAGCCATTTGGGGGAGTGAACCAGTGGATGGAGGCTATCTCTGTCACTCTCTCCCTCTCTCCTGTAACTCTCTCTTTCAGATACAAATAAATAAGTCTCTCTTCAAAAAAAAAAAAAAAAAAAAGGAAGTGGATCTTTGAGTGTCGAGGTCTGGGGTAAAGAAGGAACAGAGAATGACGGTTAATGTGTGTGAGGTTTCCTTTCTGGGGAGCAATGCAAATGTTCTGCACACATTAGGAATGCCACTGTTTGTTTTTAAAGTGGAACAACAACAACAAAGTTTCATGCAGAGGTGTAGCTTACCAAACGCTCCTGGAGAAATCAGAGCTGTCATTAACCCCACTCGATAGATGGGGACACTGAGACCAAGAGCTCCACACAGCCCCGGGGTGCGTGGGGGAGGCAGAAGCTGGGCCCCAGGCTGAGCACTGCCCGCCACCACGAGCCACAGCGCTGCCTGCTGAGCCACCCGGTCTCACCTCTGAGAGCTCATCCGGCTCAGGGGTGTTGGAACCACCGCTGTCCTGCTCCTCTAGATGTGCTGCCACGTCTACGCAGGGACGGAGAGTGAGGCCGGGCTCGGCTCCAAGCCCAGCCCTCTCCCCACAAGAGGCGCCTTGAGCCCCCGCCCCCAGCTGCACCTGGGAAAGGGTCCCGGGTGAGACCAAGCTGGCGGATGATGTAGCGCGGGATGTCGGTCTTCACTAGGTGGCCCTCCTTGGCGTGGCCCTCCGCTGCCTCCAGCAAGTGGTAAAATTCCTCGGGGTTGAACTCCTGGGGCAGGGCAGGGGCGGGGTTGCAGAGGTGGGAGGGGCTCCCAGGGCCCCGCCCCCGCCCGCCCCTCCCGCCCGCGCTCACCAGGCATTCCAGCAGCCTGGCGGGCCTGGAGATGATGATGAGCAGTTTCTTCACCAGCTGTGTGACAAAGGCCACCTCCAAGCTCTCGGAGCGTTCATAGGCCTGGGGAGAGACAGCACAGGTGATCAGGTGATGACGGCTCAGCCAGGCCCCTGCAGAGTGCACCTGCCACGCTGGCTCCAGTTCACAGGGGAGAAAACCTGGACAGTAAAATAAATCAGCTGGAGAGGCGCTGGTGTGGTTGGTGCAGTGGGTTAAGCCGAGACTTGGGACACTTGCAGGTTGGAGTCCCCGGCTGCTCCGCTTCCGGTCTGGCTCCGAGCTAAATGCCGCCCCCCCCCGGGAGGCAGAAGATGGTTCAAGTAATTGGGCCCCTGCCACCCATGGGGGAGACCCGTGTGGAGCTCCTGGCTTCAACAGCCCCCAATTACTGTGGTCATTTTGGGGAATGAACCAGCAGATGGAAGATCTCTCTGTCTTCTCTGTAACTCTGCCTTTCAAATAAATAAATGAATTTTTAAAAAATCCTCTTATTAAACAAATTGTATTTGTGAGGAAGAGACAGAGAGGTCCTATCTGCTAATTCACCCCCCTCACCACCACCACCACCACCAGTGCCTGCAACAGCTGGGGCTGGGCCAGGCTAAATTCAGGAGTCAGAAACTCAGTTCAGGCCTCCCACGGGAGTGACAGGGACCCAGGTCCTGGAGCCATCACCTGTTGCCTCCCAGGTCGCTTATTCACAGGGAGCTGGAAGCAGGGGCTCGAACCCAGGCCCTCTGGTAGGAGAGGTGGTTTCCCAAGCAGTGTCTTTACTGCTGAACCAAACACCTGCCTCGACTGAATTAACTTTTTTTTTTTTTTTGCACCTCCTGTGTGCTGGACACAGCCAGGCACACAGCAGTAAACAAACAAACAAACAAACAAAACCAAACTCCTGCTCCCCAGTCGCATCTTGACGCCTCTTTCACCCCTAAATGTCCAGCTTCAACCCAGCTTGCAGCAGGTGCACATGCTAGGGACCCCCCCGACTGGCTGCAGGAAGGGGCGGGCGGGGCAGCTAGGCCTGCTCTGGGGGCCCAGGGCCGGCCAGCACCCACATCCTGCAACAGCTTCTCCAAGTTCTCCTGCAGCTCGTAGAAGTAGACGGTGGTGATGAGACCATCGCGGGACTTGGCCAGGCAGTCCCGGGCCAGCTCGATGATCTGGTGGTGGATGAAACTGAGCACGCCGTCGGCCAGCGGCAGCACGCTGTCGGGTTCGTAGGCGCGCGCGAAGTCGCGCAGCTTCTCTTCCATCTGCGCTGTGGCCTGCAAGAGGGGATGCGAGGGCACCGTGTAGGGTCCCCGGCTCGGCCAATGCTGTGGCTGCAACGCGCGAGTGCGTGCCTGGCCAGCAGAGGGCGCTTGTCAGGCTAGCAGGAGGATTTTGCTGGGCCAGCAGGGGGCGCAAGACAGGACAGCAGTGGCCCCGCTCACCGGCCACCAAGGGGCGCTCGCCTTGGCCAACAAGGGGAGCTCTCCCGGCTAGCAGGCGGCACTCGCCCGGCCAGCAGGGGGCGCGCCTGCACCTTACCAGGGTTTTCCCACCTCACCTTGGGGAACCTCTCCTTGTAGACATGGTTCATCATAACGATCTCGTTGTCGTAGGAGGAGGGCGAGCGCCCGGGGCTGCGGGGAACAGAAGCACCGTCTTGTCCAATCCCCTGCCTCCGAGCTGGGAGCTTCGCACAGACAGGTGTCATCATCCCCTTCCCGGCCGCCCCATGCAGAGGGCCAGCGAGCAGAAGGGGGCAGCACCCGTCCACCTGAGACTCCGGGAGCGCGGCCGCACTGCCGGCGAGCGACGGCCGCCATCCTCGTCCGTGACGCTCTCGGTGCTGCCAAAGTGCTTGGAGAGGAAGTGGAGTTCGTCCACCGTGGGCTGGTAGGGCAGCTGGTGCAGGCGCTCCTGGGAGGAGCAGGAGGACTGCGGGGGGGGGGGGGGGAGGCGGGGTCAGAGCTCAGGACACAGAGGGTGGGGTCCAGGACCTCTCACTACAGACCAGTGGGCAAGGGACAGAATCGGAGTCAAGGAGCCGGCCCTATGGCACAGCGGGTTAATTAAACTGCTGCCTGCAATGCTGGCATCCCATGTGGACACCAGTTCGAGTCCTGTCTGCTCCACATCCCATCCAGCTCCCTGCTAATGCGACTGGGAAAAGCAGCAGCAGATGGCCCACGTGCTTGGGCCCCGGCCCCGACATGGGAGACCTGAGTTCCAGGCTTCAGCTCCAGCTATTAGCAGCCATGTAGGGAGTAAACCAGCAGATGGAAGATGCCTGTCCCCTCCCTGTAATTCTGCCTTTTGAATGAATAAAGAAGTCTTTTTTAAAAAATGAACAAACAGTAAAATCACTTCATGGCTGCCCGACTGGATTTACAACGAAACCCACCTCCCAGCGTTGGCCAAGCACATGGCCTCTGGCAGTGTGCACTTGCTGAACCCCCTTCCTGGGACAGCCTTCTCCCCCTCTTCCACTGGCCACACTTCTGCTGATCTTTTATCTTGGCTTCAAGGCCACCTCCTCCAGGAAGCTTTCTGTGACTTCCTCCAGCCGAGTCACAAGGCTCCCCTCTGCTGTCACCGCACCACGTGCTGCTCCCATCACCACCCCAGCTGGTAAGCACCCACCCAGCACGTGATCACTGTCCACTGACGTCATTCCAATGGATGGATGAGTGACCCAGAGACACGGGCAGACAAGGGTGCAGGTGGAGAGAGCCAGGGTTAGAGTGTTTTTACAGCAGGTAACCAAATGGCCAGACAGATACGTGAGCAAGTGGCTCAAAGAACCCTTCCATCACCTTCTGTAAATGAGTAGCCAAGCAGTAGGGTCCCCCAGGAAGACGTGTTGTGGGCACCGGTCACAGCTTTGGAGGGGACCGGCACAGAGAAAGTAGACACCCAGGAAGGACCAAGAACCATTAGGACTGCCAACCCGAGCGTGACTCTCAAAGGTGGGGGTCCTGCAGCTGCTGCCCTCGCTCGTCCCGACCCACCCACCTGCTACACTCACCGATACGGTGGAGCTGGGCGTGTTGGTTCCATAGCCAGAGGAAGGCAGTGAGGCCAGAGACCAGCGGCGTCCATCCGCCCTGGAACCCGGCAGCAGGGCTCAGAGGTTGCCAAACCCCCGTGGGCCCCCTTCCCGCCTGCCCCCGATTCCCCAGGTGTGAGAGGAAGTGACTGGTCATGGCCAGGGAGAGGAGGGAAGGGCAGTGGATCCACTTTGAGACGCAAAGGCGCTCAAGGTCAAGGTGATACAGGGGGAGCCTTCCAGGCAGGCACCGGGGGCTTGGGGAAGGGAGGGGGCAAGGACTGGCCTCCTCTGCCCTGCCCCTTTTCCTGTTCTCCTAACACCCCCAGGCCAAACAAGTCCTCCAGAGCTCTTGGAAGTGCCCACCCAAAGCGGGTGATCCCAGCGGGGACCCCGAAGTCCACCCCGAGTAAACCCCGTGGTGAGAAAGCTCTCAGAGGGAGGACTCTGGGGTCTTCTCAGAGAGGGGATCTTCCCCCCCACACACACACCGCACCCTTTCACAGTCACACACATCCACATTCCAGGCACGCTCCCTGTCACACATTTCAGCTCACACAGCCACGTACTCATTCACAGCCCCACGCTGCTGCGCCTGCCCACGGATGCCTGCGGAGGCACGTGGCTGTTCCCACACTCCGTTTCACACCCGCAACACGGGCCTCATATCAACACACACATGGCCTCACACTCCCTCCTGCCTGTCTGCCCCCACCCGGAGGCACGCACCCTGTCCTGGTGCCCTACCGTCCTCAGCCACCTTCCCCGCATAGCCACCCTCTGTCCCCAGCCCATGGAACCATCCCAGCTCTCGGGCCCGTCTGCCCTGCTCCACTCTGGGGGGGGGGGGGTGTGCAGACAGAGTGTCATTCGCCCCCTGTGCCCAGCCCCTAGGACATAACAGGTGTCAAGTCATTATTTTTAGAATGGAGCTCAAACCAAGAAACTTGCCACAGCCCTCGGAGACTCCCCAAAGGGTTTCTGCCCAAAACATGAGAGCAATCTCTTTTGCAAAAAAAAAAGAAAAAAGAAAAAATCTCCCAGAAAATACATTTCAATCCAGAAACCCTCAGAGAGACCCTCAGAGGGAAATCTGATTCCCCCAGCCTCCCTCCCCCACCCCTTGGAGACCAAGGAGCCCCGGGATGGGCACCGCGCCGTCTGCGCATGCGCGCCTCATCTCGGCTACCCCGTCCTGTTGCCATGGAAACGCCCGGCCAGGAGAGCGAGACTCCGGGGAGCCGGAGACCCTGGGCCCAGCGCGCGCGCGCTCTGCGCCGCCGCCAGGGAAGCCCCGCCCCTGCCAGGCCGGACCGCCCAGGGCCCCGCCTTCCTCCAGGCCCCGCCCCCAGAACTGCCCGCCCTGGCCCTCTGGGACCCTGCGACACTCCCTGGGGCCCCTCAGGCCTCAGCTCGAGTACCATTAGGAGCAGGAGAACAGGTGGCGGCCCAGACGTTGGGGGGGGGCGGGAGGGTCCAGCCCGGGCGTCTGGGACTCACCTTCGGGAGGAGGCGAAAGAGAAATGGGCGGGAGTGTTAGGGGAGAAGTTGCGAGGGCTGTCCAGCGGACTGCTGCCTGTGACGGAAAGAAGGGGTGCTTCAGGCCCGAAGACCCCTGAGATGCAGCCCTCGGCAGCCTGGGGCCCCGCCTGGCGGCCCGGGGGACGGCCCCACGCTCCAGGTGTGGCTCCTCCTTCCCGCCCCAGCTTAGCCTGAGCTCTGCAGAAGGACCACGCCCCCACATGGATGGCCCCGCCCCCTGTCCAATCCGGGCCCGCCTCTGCTCCAGAAGCCGCTCCCTTCCTGCAGGGTGGCCCCGCCTCCCGCCTCTGGCCCAGGCTTCTAGGTCTGGTATCCATCCACCAAGAACCCTCCCATGGGGATGGCCCCCTCTGTCCAATCCGGGCCCGCCTCTGCTCCAAACACCGCCCCCTTCCTGCGAGGTGGCCACGCCTCTTGCCTCTGGCCCCACCTTCTAGGTCTGGTCCACATCCACCAAAAGCCCGCCCACAGGGATGGCCCCGCCCTTTGTCCAATCCGGGCCCACCTCTGCTCCAGACACCGCTCCCTTCCTGCGGTGTGGCCACGCCTCCCTCCTGAGGTCCCGCCTCCCCCAATCTATGGCCCCGCCTTCTAGGTCTGGTCCACAGCCTCGAGGAATCTCCCGCAGGGATGGCCCCGCCCTTCGTCCGATCCAGGCCCACCTCTGCTCCAGACACCGCCCCCTTCCTGCGAGGTGGCCACGCCCCTCATGAGGCCCCGCCTCCCCGCCTGCGGCCACGCCTCCTAGGTCTGGCCCACACCCACCCAGCAGGCGCCTCCTGTCTCACCCAAGTGGCTCGGCAGCGGGGAGTGGGGTCGCGGCAGCGTGGGCGACGTGCTGGTCAAGATGAGGCTTTTCCGGTTACTGGTGCGGCAGCTGCGGGGAAGGCGAGGCAGGAGGGCCAGGCCAGGCCGCAGCCCAGTGAGCTCCAGGGCCTAGGCCTCTGCAGCAACCTCCCCACCCCACCACCAATCTCCCATTCCCGTGTGCTTGGCGCTGCCCCTGGAGGGCTGCCTGGAAGAGGAGCTAAACGTGAAGTACACAGTGGGGGATGCCTGCGTGACCCATATGTGTGGGTAACGGGTGACCCTGTGGAGAGCACAAGGCCATAGGTTGAAAGTCGTCGTGTGTATGGGACAGCCCTGGTGACAGTGTGTCTGTGTGTCCTTGGGTTCTAGGCCTGACAGCCCTGTGTGGCCCCGGGTGACATCACGTGTGGCACAACCTGTCCCTTGTGTGTCTACGTGCCACATGTCCACACGCCTGCCTCTGTCTCCGCGCGGCTCCTCCAAGTCTGGGGGGGGGGATACTGTCCTTGCGTCCGTGAGCAGCACCCGCTGGGACCCTGAGCGTGTCCCAGCACGCCTCCACACCTGGCAGGCATCCCCCTGGGTGAGTCTACGATTTCCCCATGTCTGCTTTCCCTGGGGTCAGCGTGACACAGCATGTGACAAGCCTGCCTCTCGCACTGTGTGTTGTGACATTGTTAGGGGCATGGGTGTGTGTGTGTGTGTGCGCGCGCGCGCCCTGGGCGGCATTCTGTACTTGTGGCGTGTCGATGGCCACGCAGGTGGCGTTGGGCTGGGGGTGGTGTGCGGGAGTTGGGGGGGGACCCTGTGCTGGGGGTTAACCTGCCTGCCTGGGTATGGCGGCGCCCCACCCCCACCCCCACCGCTGGAGCTGCTGGTGTGTGTGTATGTGTGTGACATCATGTCTGCCTCACTCTTTGCAGTGCTGGGCTGTGCTCTTGGGGAAAGGGGGAGATCAGTGCTAGGAGAGGAACCCTGCCCACCCACCCCCCACTTCCTCTAACGTCTCAGGACCCCGGCTCCGCAAGAGGGAGCCCCCAGCCCCAAGGTCCCCTCCATCCTCAGCCGCAGTGACTGAGCACATTAGCCAAGGTCCAGGAGCGCGCGCGGCACGGGGCTATTGTTCCGAGGGTGCCAAGCCCCCCACTCTCCCTTTCTTCCCCCACCCGCACCGGGCTGCCTGAGCCCGCAGCGCCAAGCAGACAAAGACACCGCAACCCCAGCCCTCGCAGCCCCCTCCCCCTGCGGCCGTCCTCTGCAGCCTGCAACCCCTCCAAGCCTCGGCGCGCGCTTGGCGCCCCGGTCTCCCCAGTCTCCCGGCGGGAAGGCGCAGCGGGAGCACCTCTGGCGCGGCTGGATCGGGAGCAGCATCCCGGGCCCCGCCCTGCGGCAGCGGCCAGAGAGGCAGCTTTGGGGCTAGGGGTGGGGTGGGGGCAGGGACCGGGGTCTGGGGGATCTGGGCCGGGGGTGGGGTGGGATGGGGGTTCTACCTCTTGGTGCGGCGGAACATACTGCCGCCGGGGAAGGAGGGCATCGAGAAATTGGACAGAGCGGTCCAGAGAGAGTCAGACATGACCCGGCGCCGGCGACATGGTGGCAGGTGCGGCGGCAAGCGGCGGCGGCGGCGGCGGCGGCGGCGCGGGGAGCGAGCGCGCGGGGCGGAGGCTGGAGCCGCCGCAGCGGGCCGGGGAGGGCCGAGGAGGGCGGGGGAGGGGAGGGCCCTGCGGCCGCAGACGGCCAGGAGGGGGCGCTGCCGGGGCGGGGGAACGGCGCGCCGGGACCCGCCCGCGCACGCGCCTGGCGCCCCGACTCGGGCCGCAGGAAGGGGGCGGCCGACACCCCCCCTCCCCGCCGCGCATCTCGGTGCAAAAAAAAAAAAAAAAAAAAACTCACCTGCTGCTTTTCCGGGGCAGGGGCAGATCCTTCTGGAAGCGAAAGGGGCAGTAGGACAGAGGTCAGCGTGAACCTGCAGCCACGGCCCCCCCGGAGCGGCAGAGCAGGTGGTACGGTCTCTTCCTCTGCACCATCGCCTTCACCGTTGGCTACGCGCTGGGGGCCCTGCTCCTTGGGGGAGTGGGACCCCGGGGTTGATTCTTCTCCCACCCCCACCCCCACTCCCACGCCAGGGACCAACCCAGGGTCAAGTGCACAGGCGCAGCGTCAGATAAGGTTCTTGAGTTCGCATCTCAGTGTCCATTTGTGCAACTGAAACCAGTCTTTATTTGCAAAATATTGCTTGGGTCCCCTACAGCCCTGGGCACAAAAAATCCCCACCCTTTTGCAACTAGTGCTGTGAGCAGGAAGCAGACACAAACCGGAAGAATACAGAAGTGAGTGGGATCGTTTTAGGCCATGATACGGGTGATGAATAAAACCAAAGGGCGATTTTGGGTCAGCCACAAGAACTAGGAATTGACCTAGCGTGTGCAAGTGTGGAAAGCTGAGGCGATGAGCCGTCTACACCCCAACTATGGATGTACCCCTTTTCCAGCCAGATTCACAGAAGTTGGGGCGTGGGAGGTAAAATCACTCAGATCTGAAATGGGATCCAGGAGGTGTGGCCAAATGGCCTTTTTTTAAAAAAAAAAAAATTGATCATGGAAATGACCGCTTGTGACTGTTCACCTCCTGTGTCTCCATCCAAAGATCAGGTTCCATTTGCCAAGCATTCAGGCAGTCGCTCCAGGGACCAGAAGTTTGCTCATCCCAGGAGAGCCAGGGGGAGCGGGGAGACCTCTTTCCCGTCGGTTCTATGTCCACAGGCAGAGATGCAATGGAGGGGTTTGGATAGCTTTGAGGAGCGCCTAACCAAAGGGAAATGAAATATTCTGGGTACATTTTAGGAAATCCTCCAACTCTTTGGGTTGGTGCCTGGGACCTCAGCTTGGCGCCTAACACCTAATGAGCACTCAGTAAACACTAATGTCACATTACAGAAGTTATCGTAGTCCTTTGACCATCCTATGGGCGGCGTCCAAGGACAGCCTTGCCCGCCGCAGCCTGGGGGGTGGGGGCAGGACCATAAATCCATACCAGGTTTTCCCTCCGCCTTAGCAGGCTAGCCAGGACAGAGCGGCAGCTCCGCGGCCCGGGGCCTCCGCAATGGCCCAAGCGAAATCAAGACCTGGATTTTCTGGCCCCGGAGCCCAGGGCTGCAACAGACCCGAGTAACTCTAATTAATAAGCTCTCGATCGGCTAGCAACCCCTAGACTTATTCTAGGGTTGAAGAAAGGAACAAACCGGAGAGGCGGAACTCCGGATCCTTGGCGTCGGTGTAGACGCCACCTCCAGCTGCTAAGCTGATGGGTTTCCTGGGGAGACGGGATGGGGGGTGGGAGGGTTCCCTGGGCTGGCGCTCTGCAGGAGTGGGACGATCCCCAGGGGGATGCCCTAAGTGCCCGTTAACTGCCAGAAGCGAGGAGGAGGTAGGGGTAGGAAGACCCGCGGGAAAAAGGGGTCGCCCCGGTCCAGACTACAGCAAAGGCAAACCTCGGGACGGGTGAGTGGCCGAGATCCGGGGTTGGGGGCGGGGCCTAGTGCGGGAGACAAGAAATCCCGCGTGGCTCTGAGCCAATAGGAGTCGGCGCCGGCAAGGGAGGGCGGGGACACACCCCTACGAAGTCTCCGCCCCCTTCCCGCCCTTTTTCGCGAGGACCCGACGGCGCGCACTCTGCGTGGCCGCTGCAGCTGCACTTGGTCTGGCTTTGCCGCAGCTGCCACCCGGTTCTCAGACGCTCTTCTCCTAGGGAATCCAGGAGCGCTCGGAGAGGGCTCCGGGCTCTGTTTTGACAGCCACGGAACTTTTGAACCCACGTCTGCCTCCAGCGTCCTCCAGACCCCCAGGGAAGTCCTTGCTGCAGTCTCATCTCCATCTTTCCTGCTGCACACCGACCCATCAGTTCCCCTTGGTCCTCTAAGCGTGCACTGGGCCCTGCATGTGGACTTGAGCCCCCTTCCCAAACGTAAACTGAGTCAGGACCCCAGAGTTGGCTTTAATCAAAAACCCAAGGTTACCCAAGCTTGGGGCTGAGCTCCAAGGAGGCTTAAAAGGGTTAGGACCACCCCCCTTTGCCCTACCCCCTCCACCTCTATCAGCGCTTGAGGCCAAGCCTTGATCTGTTTCCTCTCTGGGGTCCATTTTTCTTTTTTGGGGGGACACATCGGGTTCCCCAGTTAGCCCCTCACCAGTGCACTTAAAGATGCAAGCAAAGGTCCCTTCTCGGCTCCAGCAGGAAGTCTCACCCCCATGCCTTGGAGGTTGGGGGGCTCCAGCCCAGGGTTTGAATCTGCCTTGCCCACCCTCCAAAGGAGCCCTCAGTGTGCCACTCCACGCAGTGGGTCCACGCCTCCGGCGCCTGCGCACAGCCTGGCGACCGGCGTCTTCTAAGGCGGCAGGAAGCTAAAAACCGCTCCCGCCCACCCACAAGCTGGGCTGGACTTGAGGCTGGAGGGGCGGGGGAGGACTGGAGAGTGGGGAGGCTGTCCAATTAGGGCAGTAGGAAGAATTCTGGTGGCCCAGCAGGTGCACCGAGGGCGCCCGGAGGTCCCATGCCTCAGAAAGGGGGCTCCCAGGGTGGCGAGGGGGTGAGGCTGCGGCACAAACATGTTTACAGCGGCTGCTGCAGCAGCGCCGGTGGCCCCCAGGGGCGCAAACCCTGGGGCAATAACTTTGCTCGGAGCCCCCGTCACCCCAAGCCTGGCGAGGAGCCAGGGTGATGACTTGGGCCCCCCAGCCCCTTCCTCCTCCGGCAGCCCAGGCGCCCCCTGACCATCCCCGAAGGAAAACGCCTGGCTGCACCCCCTCGCCTCCATGGGCACCCTGGGTGGCCGGGCGGTGGCGCCTGAGGGGCGGGGTCCTCAGCGCAGCGGGACGCACGGCCACCGCGTTCCCCGCGGGGGGGCGTCCCGAGCCCGTGGGAGGGGGCGCCCCGGCCCACCCAGGTGCAAGTTCGCCGCCTCCCGCCCCCAGGGCGCCGACCTCTTCCCCTCCACCGGGGGCTCGGGCTGCCGCGTACCTGCAGCCTCCGGCGGCGGATGAGACCCGAATCATCCATGGCGGCGGCGGCGGCGGCGGCGGCGGCCGCGGCTTCAGCCCCGGGGAGGGAGGAGGGAGGCGGCGGCAGCGGCGGGAGGAGGGAGGAGGGTGGGAGGGAGAAGCCGCGGGGACCGCGGCGGCGGCGGCGGCGGCGGCGGCGGCGGGGGCGGAGCGAAGTGGGGCGGGCCCGGCGCCGTCACTGCGTCTGGGCGCCGGAGCCTGGCCTGGGCCACCACTGCCCGCGCTGGGGGAGAGGGGGCGGGCGGAGGGGTGGAGCCTCCAGAAACCCCCAAGGGAGTCGAGCTACCGAGAAACAACCCCCCTACCAGAGAACATCTCATGGGAAGACCCCTCCCTAATCCAAGACCCTCCGAGGAAGCCCTGCACGTGAGATACAGCCCCTAGGCGAACATCCCCCAAGAGACTTCTCTTGGAAGACACATTTTCCCTGGGGGAGGTAGCTTCTATAGGGATTCTCTCTGCCTCCAAGAACTCTCCCCCCTACCCCAAAAATCTCCCCAAGGCCCTCTGAGAGACCCCTGCATCCCCCAGAGGCACTCCCACAGAGAGAGATCTCACAGGTGGTATTTCCCTGGGGATGGGGGCGATGCCTCCCCCCACCGCCCAAGAAGAGACCTCTAAAAGCCATATTCTCCGAGGGAAATGGTCCCCATGCAGGAGACACCCCTTCCGTTCCAAGAGTGACAATGTCACGAAGGAGGACCCTTCCCATGTCAGCTGCCCCCATCCCCTTAGGAAAACATCCACAGGCAGATATATGGCCCCTCTCCCTCCCACCCCGCTCCCCCGGCTCTCCCACGCAGAACCTCCGCAGCTCTTCCGGCGACCCCTCCCTCACGGGCAGGATTAAGGTGCCACGCCAGGCCAGGCTGTATTAATAGGAGAGATTAGCTGGAAGTTGGGGGTGGGGGTGGGGGCAGGAGAATCGATTTTCAGCCGCCCCACCCCCACCCCCAGTGTTCACACTGCTGAGGCTGAACCAATCGTGTTTCCCGGATTTGGAGAAGATAGTGCCCGTTCCTCCAAGTCTTGCCAGAGCGGGGGCACAGTGGGCAAGCGGAGTAGCCCATGGCTGGCCGGGAGGCCATGGAGGGTGCGGTCCCTGGGCGAGAGAGACCCCTGCTGGACGCTGGGGGCGTCGGCGAGGTCTGGGTGCGAGTGTTCCCAACCGCGCCCGGAGCGTGTCTTTCATGTCTTTGCCCGAGCGATCTCTATCCGTGTCCCTGCAACTCTGTTGGTGGCCATCTTCGTTGCGCGGTCTCGAGGAGTCGTTGGCTCGCCCTTGTCTGTCCACCGCTCCGGCTCCGCCAGCGTCGGGCGCTCTCCGTGGTGCTGGCCCCCGCGCCCGCTGCGTGCTCCTGTCCTCGGTGCTGAAATCTAAGCGCAGGGTGAGGGCGCGGGGTCAGGGGCGAGGAGAGGGTGCAGAGGCGTTAGAGGGAAGCAAAGCTCAGAGGATGGGCAGATTCGACCCACAAGCGTCCTGGGCCGCTTCAAGATGGACCAGGGGGTTCTTGGCTGCTGAGGCAGAGTCTGTTGGTTCATCGACTTACTCAGGATTTCCTGATGCCCTACTGTGTGTGAGGTAGTGTTTGGAGGTCTGAGGGTACAGCAGTGAAACAGGAAAAAGCCTGCGATACTCTGAGATGGGAGCAAGGTAGATTTGCACACGAAAATACACGTGTACACTGCACAAACACGAACATACAGGGCCTCAGAAAACCACTCACACAGACACATGGGCACACCCTGCCAGGATACACGCAGCAAATACACAACACACAGACACACTCTGCACACACACACAGCTGCGAACACACTCGGCAAACATAGATACATATATTCTGCAAATTCACATACACACAAACACACTCAACAAACAGACACATGGGAACACCTCTACCCTCTACCTACAGTCATACAAATGCATATCTAGGGGCCACAAACACACACACACTCGCCTAAGACAAACACTCAACAAACACAAGCACACTCATAGGGACCCAAGCCCAAAGGATGCCCAGTTGCACACACACTTCTCACAAGATGCTTTTACCCTCCCAAGACAACACACACACACACACACACACACACACACACACTGCAGGGTTCTTTGTCTCCTCTCTCTCTAGAGCATTGAGATTTTCCACTCTTGTTCACAACTTCCTCCCCAGAAACCAGCACACTGTTGGTGCTCAAAAGTTTGAGGAATGAATGGATGAATTGAGGCAGTGTGCCCGAGGGACACAAACACACATTCACAGAAGTGTGTACATGCTCACACACACATTTCAGTTACAGACACACACCTCATTCCCAATAACCCTTATCCATGGATTTACCCAAAACATTCCTCCAGGACATGCTGATCCTATCGCCCCCATCTCGCATTTAGTGACTTACTCAATTGCACACACTTGGCTTACCCAGATTCTCAAAACACACATAAATATACCCTCACAAGTGCACACACACACATACACATATACAAAAGACACAGGTGTACTGAACACATCATACACACACACACAGAGCTGAACCCACAAGTTCAGCATAGGGCAATCACACGGTTGTACACAGCAGCCCAGAGGCCACAAGCCTTTGGTCAGGAGTGAGAGTGAGGGGCGGGACAGCAGGAGGCCCCACCTCCATATCAAACCACACCCCCTTTCAGCTGCCACTCTTTCCTGGACTTGATCCCGAGGTGTCTCAGCTGCCCCTAGACCCCGGTCCAGCTAACAGGTGAGAGGCCAGTGTGAGGTGGTTGGGAAGGAGATAGTCTTGTCTCCACGGTCCCTGAGCTTCCCCTGCCCCGAGGTTTGGGGACCCCAGCGGCCACCCTAAGCCCTGGATGCAGCCAAGCTTGGTGCTGAAGGCCCAGCCCTCGGTGGCAGCCCTTAAGCCGATTGTGATCGGAGAGAAGGTGACTGTGAGAGGGGCCGGTGGGGATGGAGAGGGAGGGAGGAGGCTGGGCAGAAGCCAGAGAGAGGAATGACCACACAGGAGAGCTGCAGAGGTCCCCTAGCTTGTGAAAAATGATGGGGTGGTGTGCGGGCCAGCAGGGTAGGAAATCTGGCTGTGCGTGGGGTGGGGGGTGGGGGCACCACGGTCCAAGCTGGGGGAGGGGCAGCTGGGTCTGAAGGGGACATGGGTCTGATGGGGGGGTACCCAAGTCACAGGCAGGCCCTTGGCCATTATCCAGCTTCCTCCTTAGGAACTTGGCTGTGCACCCAGAAGCTGCCCACTGGAACACCCAGAGACAACCACACTTCCCTCCTTACTCCACCCCAGCCGCCTCTTGTCTCTGGTGGACATGGCCTGCAGAGGTCACCCTCGACCCAGCTGCCTGGCCCGGGCCCTGCAGCTGACCCTGGCGTGGGTCCTGCTGGGGGCCTGTGAAGGGAGCCACCCACTCCGAGCTAGGTCTCCAGGACACCGTGTCTGGGCAGCTGATCCGGCAGGTGAGCTAGCCCCTTCCCCCCGAGCCCCCTCCACACCCTACTGTGGCAAGGCAGAATTTCCTCGGGAGGGTGTGTTAGGGGCAGCCAGGGCTAGTGCTCAAGAATTAAGAGCCCAGAACCTGGAGTCCCAAGTTCAAGTTCAAGTCCCAGCTCAGCCACCTGGTAGCTACCGCTTCACCCTTTACACCAGCTCCAGCTCCATGACCATGGAGAAGCTTCTGATTATACATTACACACGAGGATGACTGCTTGAAGCCGCCTTCTGCATGGAGGGGAAGTGCTGGCCTTGGGGGACTGGGACTGGTGTTACCTGCGCTCTCGCCTCTGCAGGGGACTCCCAGGCTTCGGTGCCCCAACCTTACCTGAGGATCCAAGACCCCGGCTCGCAGAGGGCCCCTTGCTGTCCGTCCGAGATGGACACCCCGCTGTCCCCAGAGGGCTGTGGGGCGCCGAGCCCTGGGTGAGCGGAGGACAGCACCCCCTAGCGTCTGCTCCGGTACTCTGCCCGGGTCGCCAGAATTCCATCAAAGATCTCGGTCTCTCCCGGTGCGCAGGTGCAGGTCCTTCCTGGGACAGCTGCAGCGCGCGCTCCGCAGTCGCTTCCAACTGCTGCTACTCGGGGTGCGCCAGGAGCAGCCATTCTGTGCAGAGCTCTGCCAGGCCTGGTAGGGGGCGAGGGGCGTGGCTTGCTGTGGGCGGGGTCTGGGAGAAAGGAGGCGGGGCCGCGACGTGGGCGGGACGGGGCATGAGGAGGTGTGGCCTGTGGGGGTGTGTGTGTGGTGTGGGCAGGGTGGGAGCTCAAAGAGTGTGGCCTGTAATGTGGGTAGGGTCTGGGTGTGAGGGGCGGGGTCTTGGTGCAAGGAGGTGTGGCCTGTGGGGTGTGTGGTCGGGGGCGGGCTCTGTGGGGGCAGGGTCGGAGAGCAAGGACAGGACCTGTGATGTGGGCGGGGCCTTGCCGTGGGCGGGGTCGGGCGTGGGGAGGTGTGGCCTCTGTGTGAAGGGGCGGGGCCTTGCTGTGGGTGGGATCGGGCACAAAAAGGTGTGGCCTTGTTGTGGGCGGGGTTGGGAAGGGAGGAGGTGTGGCCCGTGGTGTGTGTGGTTTCTGGTGGGCACTTGCAGGGGCGGAGCACAAGGGGGCAGGGCCTTTCTGTGGGCGGGGTCTGAAGGGGCGTGGCCTGCTTCTGACAATGCAAAGTCTAAGGCCTGAAGCTTAACGTTTACACTCCAGGCAGGCAGGAACTAGTCCTGTAGAGACCTTTGCTTTAAGAATGCAAAAAGGGGGCGTGGCCTTCCATGGGCCTGGCGTCTGAGGGGGCGGGGCTTCTTGTTGAAAAAGAGAAGCTTTTAAAAGGGTGGACACTGTCCCCTTACTGCCTGGAGCAGGTCATCTGGGGTCGGGGGAATGAGGACAATGGCGACACAGCCCAGAGCATGGACTGGAAAGAATTGACAGGATCTGGGGCGGGGCCTGGGGGAGTGGGATTCCCGCGGGCACTCCCTCACCGCCTTCTCTCCTCACACCATGCTCAGGTACGCCAGCTGTGAAGGGGACATCACCTGCGGCCCCGCTTGGCTCCCCCTCTCAGGAAAGAGGAGCTGCGACGCCACCTGCCGTAGCATCGGGCAGGTGAGCCAAGGGCACGTCCTGGATTTCACGTGCCTAGAGCCCTCCCCCACCCAACCTTCCCCAGCCCCACTTCCATACCTGGGGCCCGCTGAGTTCACGAATGCCCGTCCCAAGGGGGCCGTCTCGGTTCTGGGCCCTTCCACGGGACACCGCCGCCCCGTCCTGGAGGACCCGAGACCTGGCCCCCTCCCCGACGGCCCCAGCCTAGACCTGGCCGCCCCAGCTCCTTGAATGCCAGTGACAGTAGCAATCGCCCCGAGCAGGGAGCTAACTCCCACTCCGGCCCCGCCCACCAGGCCCCTGACTCCACCCACCCACCCCCCAGACCTTCGCCGACGGGGCGGACCTCTGCCGCTCGGCTCTAGGCCGCGCCCTGCCGCTGGCGGCTCCCGGCGCCCGGCACTGCCTCAACATCTCCACGTCGGAGCTGCCGCGGCCCACGCCCGCGCGGAGGGCGCGGGGACTTCTGTCCCGGCGCGCCCGCTCCTCCACCCTGGACGCGGCGGGCAGCGGTAGTGGCAGCGGCAGCGGCAGCGGCCCCTAGCGGACGCCTGGCTTCGGGTGCGACGCGTACCCCTGCCCCCAACCTCCCAACCCCCTCATCCGCACCCCGAGTCCCCCAGCCTCTCTCCCTCGCTGCCTGGGGATCCAGGCTATCCGAGAGACCACAGCCCCTGTCCCCCATGAATAAAGTCGCCAAGCTGGAAGACGCCGGGTGGCCAGTTGCTATGGAAACGATGGACATGGGGAGGTTGGGGTAGCAGCCAGGCCATCTTCAACTCAGCTCAAAGAGCCTGTGGCCCCGCAGACATGTCGCCCCGGCGTCTTAACCGCCACCCCCTAGCAGAGCGCCAGGACTGCAGCCTGGCCACTGCTGACTCCAGCTTCCTCCTAATGCGCACCCTGGGAGGCAGCAGGTGATGGCTCTGAGCTGCAGGCTCTGCTTGCGCGTGGGAGACCAGAATTGAGCTGCTGGCTCTTTGCCTTGGTCTGGCCCAGCCCTGGCTGTTGCAGGCACTTGGGGAGTGAACCAATGGACGGGAGACCTCTCTCTACTGTCCAGATAAAAATATAAATAACTTTTTAAAATATTTAAAAAAAATTTTTTTTAATTTTTGTTTTTGAAAGGCAGAGTTAGAGAGAGAGAGAGAGGCTCTTCCACCTGCTGGTTCACTCCCCAGATGGCCACAACTGTCAGGGCTGGGCCAAGCGGAAACCAAGAGCCAGGAGCTCCATCCGGGTCTCCCATGTGTTGCAGGGGCCCAAGCACTTTGGCCATCTTCTGCTGCTTTCCCAGTTGCATTAGCAGGGAGCTGGATCAGAAGTGAAGCAGCCGGGACTCAAAGCATGGGATGCTGGCACTGCAGGTAGAGGCTTAATGTGCTGTGCCACAGCACCAGCCCCAATTCTTAAAATTTTTAAAAAATATTTATTTGGGGTCAGCGCTGTGGCAT
This sequence comes from Oryctolagus cuniculus, assembly GCF_964237555.1. Classification (NCBI taxonomy): domain Eukaryota; kingdom Metazoa; phylum Chordata; class Mammalia; order Lagomorpha; family Leporidae; genus Oryctolagus; species Oryctolagus cuniculus. The sequence goes on along the minus strand of NC_091447.1, from coordinate 62,328,079 downwards.
ACTAGTTTAAACCTCTGCCTATGATGCCGGCATCCCATATGAGCACTGGTTTGAGTCCTGGCTGCTCTTCTTCCGATCCAGCTCTCTGCTGTGGCCTGGGGAAGCAGTGGAAGATGGCCCAAGTGCTTGGGCTCCTGTGCCCACACGGGAGATCCAGAAGACACTCCTGGCCTTTGTTTGTTTTAAAGATTTTATTTATTTGAAAGGCAGAGTTACAGGGAGGCAGGGGCAGAGAGAGGAGAGTCTTCCATCTGCTGGTTCACTCCCTAGATGGTTGCAATGGCCAGAGCTGAGCCAATCCAAAGCCAGGAGCCAGGAGCTTCTGGGTCTCCCATGCAGGTGCAGGGACCCAAGGACTTAGGCCATCTTCCACTGCTTTCCCAGGCCACAGCAGAGAGCTGGACTGAAAGTGGAGCGCCTATGTGGGAGGCTGGCACTGCACATGGCAACCTTACCCGCTATGCCACAGCACTAGCCCCTGACTCCTGACTTTGGATTGGCCCAGTTCCAACCATTGCCACCATTATGGGATTAACCAGCTGATGGAAGACCTCTCTTTGTGGCTCTACCTCTCTGTCTCTGTAACTCTGCCTCTCAAATAGATTACTTTTTTTATTTATTTGAGAGGCAGAGTTGAGAGAGGTCTTCCATTTGCTAGTTCTCTCCCCAAATGGCCAAAACAGCCAGGGCTTGTCCAAGAAGCCAGGAACCTGGCACTTCTTGGTCTCCCATGCAGGTGCAGGGACCCAGCACTTGGGCCATCCTCTGCTGCTTTCCCAGGCGCATTAGCAGGGAGCTGGATCGGAGGTGGAGCAGCCGGGACTGGAACCTGAGCTCATATGCGATGCCAGTGTCACAAGTGGTAGCTTAACTCACTGCGCCACGCCTCTCTGCACTGTCATTCACGTTAAGAGAATGGATTCTCATGGGGGGAGGGGATAGGGCCCGAGCAACTCCTCGTGCAAGCAGGGGGCCTGGAGAACAGGGGAGACAGGCGCCACTCTGGGGAGACCTTGAACATCAGGAGGAGGCACTTGGCCGTGATGGCAAGGGGGTGGGGGGAAGGCGAGGCGCGGGGACGTTGCGGGCAGCAGTGAGCACACTGGGACAGGAGCGGTAAGAGGAGCAGAGAGGTGGGAATTGTAACTCAAAGTTACAAGCCCAGGGACGTGCTGAGAGCAGGCTTGGGAAACAGGGGTCCTTATCAACTTCATTCTGAGAAAGATAAAGGGAGAGAGAAACCTTGTACCTGCTGCTTCTTTCCCCAAATGCCTACAGCGGGCAGAGTTGGGTCAGGCTGCGCCAGGAATTCAATCCAGGTATCCCACTGTGGGTGGCAGGGCCCCCGAGCGCTGCCTCCCGGGGTCTCCCCCAGCAGGAAGCTGCAGTCAGCAACACAGCTGGGACCTGAACCGAGGTCCTCCCCAGAGGCTCGTGGGCATCCTAACGACACACTGCTGCTCTGGGCCCACATGTCGGGCCCCCACATGCGATGCTCTGCCCGTGCTGTGTGCTGGGAGAGCATCAGGAGACGGCCTGAGAGCTCAGGTCCTTGCCACCCATGTTGGGGACTCCAGGGAGGGAGCACCTGGCTCCTGGCTTTGGCCTGGCCCAGCTGCAGCAGTTGCGAGCAACTGTGTGGGGAGTGAACTGGGTGGCGGGTAGAGGGCCTCTCTGTGACTCTGCCTTCAAATCAGAGTCTTGGAACACGTCAGGGTCAGTCACGCGGGACGTAATGACAGGGGCATCTCAAAGTGCGATTTCCTGCCTCGGTGTGACCCAGCCGGGCCTGGAGGGCTCACGCAGGTCAGCTGACAACGGCTCCCTGGTGCAAGCCAGGAGATGTACGAGGCTCCCCCTAGCCCACACCGCTCCGCCATTTGCATAAGCAGAGGAAGAGAACCTATTGAAAAAGGAAAGCAAATGGACCCACGTCTCGTTCTGTTTAGGTTCCGAAAGGCAGAAGTGCCCGGGACCACACACGGGCAGGCTCCTACCCCTGCCTCCGCCCCCAGAGCACAACCACGAGGCTTGGTTATTCTTAGACAACTTTACTCAGTGTGGAGGGCGGTGGCGGGGAGAGGCAGATTAAGGGCTGCCTTCTAGAGGGTGCTGGCTGCCTCCAAGCCCCGCTCCTGGAAGTATCGGTGGGGGAGGCGGGGGCGGGCTCGGGGGCCTTCGTGGAGGAAGTAGGACGTGATCCTTCCGGCTCCATCCTGGTCCTCGGTGGGCGTGTCCTCCCTGGAGGGGACAGAGCTGGCCACACTGACCGCTGCCGGCAAGGGGTGGCGTGGGGGTGGGGGGAAGAGCGGGCCTCCCAGGCCAGTTCCAGGCCCAGCCCCGCGCCCTCCCTCTCCGTAGCACCGAGGGACACCCACCACGTTACGCCTTCCGCCTCCTTCTCCAAGATGGTCTGGGCCGTGCGCCAGCTGAATCGCACGAACTGGGGGAAGCCGAACACCGGCTCCACGTACTTCTTCAACCACGCTTTCGTCTTGGGATCTGGTGGGGAGGGGGAGAGCCGTGGTGACAAGCCTGGCCGGCACGGCGACATCCAAGCTCCTCCTCGTGGCATCCTAAGGACACCTCCCTGGCCTGGGGACCTTGGGAGCTACTTCCCCAGGACCCCCAGGGCCGACCACGGTAAAACCGGCACCCCCCCAGCCTCCAGTGCACCGCCACCAGCTCGGTGGATGACAGACAGACATGTGTTTCGTCTTGCTGGCTGCTGTACCCCCCGCCCCTCCCGGCCCGGGGCTCAGGCCTGCCCAGCAGGGATAGAAACTCCAAAAACAAGGAATGTTGCCACGATTGTTCTCAGCCTCATCTGAGCTCCAATCACAGCCTCACCCAGCGGCCAGCCCCCTTCCCGGGTTTCCAAAGCTCAGAGCCTTCCTTGAACCTGGAATCTTCCATCTGCTGTGTGTGTGTGTGTGTGTGTGTGCAAGTAGCTTCGGGCGTGCACGATGGAGCGTTCCCATTCTGCAGACAGGAACACTGAGCCCCGAGTTGTAGTAACAACAAAGAAATCAAAGCTGAGGCCCCTGGGAAGGAGCCAGCCCGGCTCATTCTGGCTTGGGGGACAAGTGGGAGGGACAGAGTAGGCGGGGGGCCTGGCGGTCACGACAGCATCGAAGCTGCCCACACAGACCCAGGCTGAGTTCCAGGCTCAGAGCTCTGGTGGGGCCCGGGACCCAGCCCCAGTCATAGCAGGCATTTGGGGAGTGAAGCAGTTCAGCTCCCTGCTAATGCCCCTGGGAAGGTCTCCTGAGATAGCTCAGGTGCTTGGATCCCTGCCCCCATGTGGGAGGAGCCCCAGATGGAGTTCCTGGCTCCTGGCTGTGGCCTGGCCTGGTCCTGCCCGTTGCGGCCATCTGGGGATCTCCCTCTCCCTCTCTCCGCCATTCTACCTTTCACAATGGGAAGCACCCAGTGACCAAGGAGGAGAAATGCAGGAGGGAGGGGTGGGTTCCCACTCTGCCCCTCCAAGTGCCTGGGGCTGCCTGGGACCCCGCTTCTCCCACCGTGGACCAGGGTGAGCCAGGACATCTGGAAGACCTTAGGGGCCTGCTCAGCCCTGGCCGTGGCCCCTGCCTCGATCCTAACCACGGTCCCAGGAACAGCCGCTCACCATTGGGGTAGCCTGAGCCGTAATCGGTATCCAGGTCCTGAAGCTCTTCGACGAACCTCCAGTCCCTCACAGCCTGATCGCGGGCCACCTGTGGGGCGAGTGGGGTGTGTGTGTGTGTGTGTGTGTGTGGTCCTGGCACCTCCAGCCTCTGCGGGCCTGCAAGCCAGGAACCCCACCCGCTGGCCCGGGCAGGGTGGGGCTGTGGGCAGGGCGGAGGCAGGGCAGGGCTGTGGGTGGGGTGGGGCAGGGCTGGGACAGGCACAGTGGGAGCTAGGGATGGGACACAGGGAAGCTGAGCTGGGTTGGGGGCAGGGCCTGGGGGGGCCCTCTGGGAGCTGGGGTGGGGTGGAGCTGAGGATGGGGCAGCTGAGAGCTAGGGGTGGGGTGGGCAGGTATGGGGGCGGGGCATGCTGAGAGCTGGGGCGGGGCACGGTGGGGTGGGGTGGAGCTGGGGGCAGGGCCCGCTGAGAGCTGGGGCGGGGCGGGGCATGGCTGAGGCGGGGCAGGGCACCACCTTGGCACAGATGCTGGCGGCGCTGACCACCGGGTAGAGGGCGTCCGCCTTGGCCTTCACCGTCACCTCAATGCCTGGAAAGCAGTCCTGCAGCCGCTTCTGGTACGTCTCCGGCAGCCCCACGGTGTCCACAAACACCTGCCCCGGAATGCGGATTCCACTCGGTGACCCTCGGGCGCAGCGACCCCCGGCCCCGCCTCCCGCGGCCCTTGGCACCTGCTGCGGCTAAGGGGGCACACTCCTCCATGGGAGGGGGCACCGCCCAAAGACACTTTCCCTCATTGGCTCAAGCCCTTGTTGGTTTTTGTTCTGATTGATTGATTGATTTACTTAATTGAGTGCCAGCCAGAGAGAGAGAGAGAGAGAGAGAGAGAGAGAGAGAGGGATTTTCGTCCGCTGATTCACTCCCCAAAAGGCTGCTCTGGCCACGACTGAAGCCAAGAGCCCAGAACTCCATCCGAGTCTCCCATGCGGGAGGCAGGGGCCGGAGTACCTTGACCCCTTCACCTGCTGCCTCCCAGGGGCATTAGCAGGGAGCTGGATTGGAAGCTGGCCAGTCAGGGTTCGAATCAGCTCTGTTCCAGGGGATGCCGGGTCAGCTGCCTAGCCCACAGTGCCAGCCACCGGCCCCAGCACTTCCTGAGTCCAGAGATTACCCTGGCTGTGGCGGGTGCTGGGGCACAGCAGGATAAACAGACCCTAACCATGCTGGCAACACCTCTCTCAGTGCCGGTTTGAGCCCACCTCCCTCTTGTTCTCTCCCAACAGCCTGCGCTCTGCCCTGGAGCAAGCGTCGAGACGGCCGTGACCGTAATTTTATCTCATTCTTTTCTTCTCCCCTCACCCCCACCCCCACCCCCACCCCTACCGAGGCTGCGTGAATTGGTGCCACCGGGCTGGTGAAATTGAATGTCGAGATTTACATTTTGCAAAGGCAAACCTTCTGCTGCGTGGGGAGCAGGCTCCAGGGGAGGGGTTTGGAGTCTGGGGGGGGGGGGGAGGAACCAAGGAAACAGGGCAGGTGTCCAGGGTGGGGGAGGGGAGAGAGAGGCGGAGGAGGCAATGCCCTGAGCCATGTTAGAGGCTGTGCACGGTGCACGGAGGCGGGATGGGTCCAGGACACGGAGCTTGGGGGATGGGGGCTGGACTGTGTGGGCATGGGGCACCTGCTAAGGACAGGAACCTGGCTGGAAACTGATACAGGTGCACCTGAGAGACAGAGACAGAGAGAGAAACATGGGAACATGCTCCCAAGGACTGGTTCACTCTCCAGCTGCCCACACTGGCCAGGACTGGGCAGGGCTGATGCTGGGAACACAGAATGCAACCAGGATGTCCCACATGGGGGCCAGGGACCCAGTCGCTTCAACTGGTACCGCTGCCTCCCAGGGCCTGCAGTAGCAGGAAGCCAAACTCAAGAGTGGTGGCCGGCGCCGCGGCTCACTAGGCTAATCCTCTGCCTGCGGCGCCGGCACACTGGGTTTTAGTCCCGGTTGGGGCGCCAGATTCTGTCCCGGTTGCCCCTCTTCCAGGCCAGCTCTCTGCTGTGGCCCAGGAAGGCAGTGGAGGATGGCCCAAGTGCTTGGGCCCCTGCACCCCATGGGAGACCAGGAGAAGCACCTGGCTCCTGGCTTTGGATCAGCACAGTGCGCTGGCCGCAGCGGCCATTGGAGGGTGAACCAACAGCAAAGGAAGACCTTTCTCTCTGTCTCTCTCTCTAACTCTGCCTGTCCAAAAAAAAAAAAAAAAAAAAAAGAGTGGAGCTGGGGGGCCGGCACTGTGGCATAGCGGGTTAAGCCGCCACCTGCAGTGCCGGCATCCCATGTGGGAACCGGGTTGAGTCCCGGCTGCTCCACTTCCAATCCAGCTCTCTGCTGTGGCCTGGGAAAGCAGTAGAGGATGGTCCAAGTCCTTGGGCCCCCGCACCTGCGAGGGAGACCCAGAAGAAGCTCCTGGCTCCTGGCTTTGAATTGGCCCAGCTCTGACCAGTGCTGCCATTTCAGGAGTGAACAAGCGATGGAAGATCCCTCTCTGTCTCTCTCTCTCTGCAACTCTGCCTTTCAAATAGATAAATCTTTACAGAAAGACTGGAGCTTGGGGGGGCTGGTGTTGGGTGCTAGTTTGAGTCCCTGGCTACTCTACTTCTGATCCAGCTCCCTGCTAAGGCCTGGGAAAGCAGTGGAAGATGGCCCAAGTGCTTGTGCCCCTGCACCTGTGTGGGCTACCCAGAGGAGCTCCTGGCTCCTGGCTGCAGCCTGGCCCAACACTGGCTGTTGTAGCCATCTGGGGAGTGAACCAGCAGAGGGAAGACCTCTTTCTCTTTATGTATCTCTCCATTTATGTCTGTAACTCTGACTTCCAAAATAAATTTTATAAGATTTGTATTTATTTTTTAAGAGATTTATTTATTTACTTGAAAGCAGAGTTAAAGAGAAGCAGAGAGAGAGAGAGAGAGAGAGAGAAAGTCTTCCATCCACAGGTTCACTCCCGAGATGGCCACAACAGCCAGAGCTGGGCTGATCCAAAGCCAGGGGCTTCTTCCAGGCCTCCCATGTGGGTGCAGGGGCCCAAGGACTTGGGCCATCTTCCACTGCTTTCCCAGGCCATAGCAGAGAGCTGGCTCGGAAATGGAGCAGCCAGGACTTGAACTGATGCCCATATGGGATGCTGGCACTGCAGGTGGTAGCTTAACCCGCTATGCCACAATACTGGCTCCCAGTGAATAACTCTTAAAAAAAAAAAAAGAGTGGAAAGCTGGGGTCTTGAACCCAGGTACTTGCAGAAGGGACCCGGGCTTCCTTGCCAGTGTCTTAATTACTATGCTAAATCCCTGCTCCTGCCTGCTGGGTCTTCTTTTTATTTATTTATTTATTTATTTATTTTTATTTTTGACAGGCAGGGTGGACAGTGAGAGAGACAGAGAGAAAGGTCTTCCTTTTGCCATTGGTTCACCCTCCAATGGCCGCTGCAGCCTATGCGGGGCAGCAGGCACACCGCGCTGATCTGAAGCCAGGAGCCAGGTGCTTCTCCTGGTCTCCCATGGGGTGCAGGGCGCAAGCACTTGGGCCATCCTCCACTGCCTTCCCGGGCCATAGCAGAGAGCTGGCCTGGAAGAGGGGCAACCGGGACAGAATCCGGCGCCCCGACCGGGACTAGAACCCGGTGTGCCGGCGCCGCAAGGCGGAGGATTAGCCTAGTGAGCCAAGAACCGGCCGGGTCTTCTTTTTTAAAGTATATTTTCATTTACTTGAACAGCAACAGGAGAGAGAGATAGAGGAGAGAGAGGGAGAGGGAGAGGGAGAGGGAGAGGGAAAGAGAGAAAGAGAGAAAGAGAGAGAGAGAGAGAGAGAGAGAGAGAGAGGTCTTCCACCTGTTGATTCACTCCCCAAATACCTGCAACAGCTCTGGCTGCACCAGGCCATAGCCAGGAGCTCCTAAATTCCATCCGAGTCTCCCATGCAGGTGGCCTGAGCCCAAGTACTGGGGCCATCATCTGCAGTCTACCAGGGGCATTGGCAAGGCACTGGAGAGGAAGGGAGGGGCCGGAACTCCCGCAGGGCACCTGGGTGTTGCCAAGAGGACTCCTCACTCATTGCTGCCACAGCGCCCGCCCTCCTCCTCCCATCCCACTCGACAAGTAGCTCACCTGGGTAACATTCACGCCCTGGTCCAAGGCATACTGTATCAGCCCGGTGGCCGTATCATGGGACAAGGAGTTCAGGTTGTATTTGAGCCTGAGGTGGGGGGGGGGGGCAGAGAAGGGGGCACACGCCCTGTTAGGCCCATTCCAGCCAGAGGGCCCATCCTGGCCGCCCCTCCCGGAGACCCCCTCACCGCCCGAGCATGCTGGTGGAGATGAGGTTGGGAGACAGCACGTCCAGGGCCCAGCCCACAAAGTCCCCGTCCTGGTTGATTTTCTCAAAGAGCCTCTCCCGCTCGCTCTCCGACAGGGTCTTGGAGTCTGGGAGGAGGGTTGGAGAGAGAAGGGGCGTGGCTGGTGTCCCCCCACTTCCTACCGCCCACTTCCGGTTCTCAAATGCACCTTGCACGTCTGCAGAAATCCTACCTCCCCAACCCCGCTGTTCTGGGCTCACCTGCCACTTTGAGGGCCTCTAGATCCGCCAGGCGGGACAGGGGGCAGTAACAGATGGCGTAGACCATAGGGCCTGCGGAGGAGGAGAGGGTGGGGGTCTCATTTCCGGGAGCGAGGAAGAGGAGGGCGCCTTCCCGCCAGTGACAACGGTCATGCCTCGGACGGCATCACTATGGCAGGTGCCCTCGGCGATGCCAGAGCCGTCACACCAGCTCCCCACCCCTCCGCAGGCCCGGTGCAATCCCGGCTCCCGCCCCAAACCAGCTGCACCACCCCCCTCCCCAGCGCCTCCCGCAGCCCCGAGCCCAGGGAGCGCACCCAGCACAGGGCCCCGGCCCGCCTCGTCGACGCCCAGCGCGCAGGGCTCCGTGCGGCACACGGAGGGCACGGGCGAGCTCACGCGGCAGCGGCCCGTATTGTCCCTCTCCAGCTCGCCGAGGTCCATACTGCCGCAGCCGCCGCCGCCAGCAGCCGCGCGAAGTACGTTCGCAGGCGCAGGTAGCTACTGGCCGCGGGGGCGCCGGCGCTCAGCCAATCGGCGCGCGGGACACGCCCCCGACGCGCCCGTCGCCGCGGGCGTCGTGGGAGCGGACGCCGACGTCCACGCCGCGCAGCCTCTCGGGAATTGTAGTTCCCAGCAGCCACGGCCGAGCGCGTCTGTCTTTGCCTAGCGCAACGGGCTCCGGGTCTTGGCAGGCTGGTCCCGGGGCGCTCTGGGGCTGGTGGGAAGAGACAGAAGTCCGGCGGGAAATGAGGCGCAACTCAGCGGACACCCTCTCTCCAGGCCTAGACGGTCAGGGATCAACTTATTCCCAGAACGCCGCCTGCCCCGGCCCCTCGGTGCAGGGCGTGTCTCACCCTGGCTCAGGGCATCCAGTCGCAATCCATGGGCTGACAGGACGAACAATCCCGAAGCCGGCAGGGCCTCACCTGGACCAGGTGCTCGCGGTCCAGGAACACTGGGCCCGGCGCAGTGCCCAGCACGCCGCGACTGCGCACCTGTTTGCCCAGGTCGCAGAGACAGCTCCACCTTCCCCACGGGCCGAGGATCGAGTCTTGCAAGTCTGCAGATGGGGGACGGAGGTGAAGACCCAGGAAGCGGTGGAACCTACCCTCACCCCTCCATGTTTCCTCTAAGGAGCAGGCTAAAGATGATGAGGACAGGGGCCAGGGCTGTCGCACAGCTGTTTAAAGCCCTGGCGGGACGCACCGGCATCCCATATGGGCGCCGGTTCTAGTCCCGGCTGCTCCTCTTCCCATCCAGCTCTCTGCTATGGCCTGGGAAAGCAGTAGAAGACGGCCCAAGTCCTTGGGCCCCTGCACCCAAGTGGGAGACCCAGAAGAAGCTCCTGGCTCCTGGCTTTGGATCAGCGCAGCTCCGGCCGTTGCGGCCATCTGGGGAGTGAACCATCGGATGGAAGACCTCTTTCTCTCTCTCTGCCTCTCTTCTCTGTATAACTCAGACATTCAAATAAAAAATAAATATTAAAAAAAAGTTACAGAGATGGAGAGGCAAAGGCAGAGAGAGAGAGAAGAGAGATGGAGAAATATAGAGAGGTCTTCCATATGCTGGTTCACTCCCCAAATGGCCACATAGCCCAGGCTGGACCAGGACAAAGCCAGGAGCCAGGAGCTTCTTTTGGGTCTCCCGTGTCGGTGCAGGGCCTCAAGCACTTGGGCCATCCTCCACTGCTTTCCCAGGTGCATTAGTAGAGAGCTGAATTGGAAGTGGGGCAGGCGGGACTCGAATTGGCACCCATATGGGATACCCGTGTTACAGCAGTGGCTTTCCCCACCAAGCCACAGCACCTGCCCCAGGATGGAAGAATCTGAAAACAGCGTATGGGGGCCAGCGCTAGGGCATAGTGGGCTAAGTCTCTGCCTGAGGCACTGACATCCCGTAGGGGCGCCAGTTCGAGTCCCGTCTGCTCCACTTCCAATCCAGCTCTGCTATGGCCTGGGAAAGCAGTGGAGGATGGCCCAAGTGCTTGGGCCCCTGTACCCATGGGGGACACTGGGAAGAAGCTCCTGGCTTTGATTCAGCTCAGCTCCAGGGAGTGAACCAGCGGAGGGAAGACCTCTCTCTCTGTCTCTCCCACTCTGCCTATAACTCTACCTCTCAAGTAAATAAATCTTAAAAAAGAAGAAGAAGAAGAAGAAGAAGGAGAAGAAGAAAGAGAGAGAGAGAGAGAGAGAAAAGTTTCTTTCTGTGCAAAAATCTGAATTCCACATAAAACTTTTTCATAAACTTGTGGAAGACTGTTCATATGCATGAATTTCACTTTTTTTTGGCACCAATATAAACTTATCTTACCATTCCACAAACTTTCAAAAAATGTATTTTTGTGAGACAGAGACACACACACACATATATATATATATATATATACACACACGCATATATATACACAGAGGGAGAGAGAGACAGAGAGAGACAGAGAGAGAGAGAGAGAGATCATCCATCCACTGGTTCACTCCCCAGATGCCTGTCACAGTCAGTCAGGGCCCTGGGGGCGGAGCCAGGAGCTCCATCCGATCTGGGTCTCCCACGTGGGTGGACAAGAACTCAGTTCCTTGGGCCATTTCCTGCTGCTTTGCCCAGGCACGTTAGCGCAAAGCCGGCTTGCATGCTGAGGCTCAAGTGGCACTCCAACCGATGTGGCCCTCTGATAGGGGATGCTGGCCTTGGGAGGAGCCGCTGAGCTGGCTGCACCAGTTCGGGAATCGGAACTGCTAAGCCAAATGCCCCGGTTCTCCAAGAACCTGAAGCAGCACCCTCAGCCTCTGGCCCTGTGCTGTTTTCAACTTCTATGTTTGTCCCAGGTGTAGGGACAGAGACCTGCAGCCAGCACATGGGGCAGGTGGCCCCAAGGCTCTGCCCGGTGGGGAGTGTGGCACACGAACCCCTCTGGTGCCTATCCAAACGGGGCTCCGTGCCACCTGCCCGGTGGGGCTGGCAGGGGATCCATTATAGTCATAATGAAGTTACCGACAGCTCCCAGCGCTGTCTTGGCATGTACAAGCAAAAACCAGTTATTAGAATCACTTTTAAAGCCATTCTCTGTACTGGATTCTTCTCCATGCCCCCAAGGGACAGGTGTCAGCCCCACCGCCTGTCTCTGGCTCCTCGGCCCGACAAGGGATGCCAGTTGGTGGACGCGCCCCAGCTTGGGCGTTGATACTCCTGCCCCCACGCCCAGTCTCCCCAGCACGGCGCGGGCGGGCTTAAAAAAAATAAAGAAAAGAAAAAGCAATGTCTATTTCAATTGACAGGTGATCGAAAACAGACTCGCAGAACCGGGTAGGAGTAGGGGGTAGGGTAAGGATCAGGGGGCAGTTTTGGGCCCCGTCCCACCCTCCCGCCGCCGCCCGTGGTCGGTTACCCTTTTGATGGTTTAGTCGTAGTTGTTCCCAAGTGTCACCACCGCCCCGCTGGCCGAAGTACTGGTAATCGGGGAAGACGCGGGCCGGGGTCGCCGGCAGCAGGAGGAGCAGAGGCGGCAGCAGCAGCAGCAGAGCCCGCTGGCCCGGGGCCATGCCCGGGACCCCAACCGCCCCTCCCCGGCGCGCTCTCGGGGCCAAGTCCCGCGCGAGCCCGTCCCCCACCCCCACGACGTCCTGCACCGCGCAGGGGATGCGGCCTCTGCGCTCCCCACCCCCCACCCCCGCCCTGCGAGCGCAGTGGACGCGACCGCTCCGCGCCCACCTCCTCCCCCACCCCCCACGGCCGTGCGCGTCATGGTTCGGTCCGCCCATAAAAGGCCCCCGCTGCCCCGTGCGCGCTCGGCGCTGAGAGCCAGAGCCCGCGCGTCCGGCCGTCCGCCCCTCGCCCACGCAGGTACTGGCACCCCCAGGGTGCACCCATCTTGGGGACCGGGGGGAGGCGCCCCTCCCCCGCCGCCTTGGAGCAGGCCCGGCTTCTTCGGGCCCGCATCCCTGGCTGCCTCTGTCTTCCATCCGCCATTAGAGGCTGCCTTTGTCCCTGCCGGGATTGGGGGCCTGTGCGGGGTCGGAACCGAGGACCTGGGACTTGGGAAGACGTAGCCGATCGCCGGCTGCTGCAGGGGGCACTGGGGGTCTGCGCGCCGCCGCGCTGGGGCCGACTAGCTCTTGGGCAACACCCCCCCGGCGGCAGCGTGGGGCCTTGGTCACTCGTGCGGCGGTCAGCGAGTAGGGGTGGGGAGGGCGGGTCTCTGGGACGAGCAGACCCAGGCCCGGGCGGGAGGGTGTGCGGGGACAGTCGTGGCTGCGGCCTCTGCAGCTGGGACTCCGGCCCTGCGTCCAGCACGCAAGCGTGACCTTGGGAGGAGGAGGACAAAGGGTCCCTCCGTTGCGCGTGCACTCTGACCAGGGCCCGGTGTGGGTTGCGGGGTGTGTGTGTGGTGGTCTCAGCTTTCAGCCATGGCCTCTGGCAATGCGCGCATCGGGAAGCCGGCCCCGGACTTCACGGCCACCGCGGTGGTGGACGGCGCCTTCAAGGAGGTGAAGCTGTCGGACTACAGAGGTGAGGGCTGCCTGGAGGGGGCTGCAGGTAGTGGCGGGGGTGGGGTGGGCAGGAGGGGCGGGCCCGCGCGCATGCGCGCCTGCCGCCGGGCTCTCGCTCCTCCCCCGCCTTTCCCCCACCCCTTCCAGGGAAATATGTGGTCCTCTTCTTCTATCCCCTGGACTTCACTTTCGTGTGCCCCACGGAGATCATCGCCTTCAGCGAGCACGCCGAGGACTTCCACAAGCTGGGCTGCGAGGTGCTGGGCGTCTCTGTGGACTCGCAGTTCACGCACCTGGCTTGGTACGCCGTGCTAATTCACTAAGCATTTGGCCTGAATGCATAGAATTGCAAATGTGGAAATTCCAGTTTTACTGAAGCAAAAAAAAAAAAAAAAAAAAAAAAAAAAGTGGGGGGGGGGAGAGGGAGGGGCTGGGCGCCACGACTGGGAGCTTAGAGGATGATGGGAACACGTTGCCAGCCGCAAAGCCCCCAGCGTCTCTCTCACACACGCCCAGGGTGCGGTGGGTGGGGTCCCCTGAAGCCCCTTTATCTGCCGCTGGCAGCGCCACCTGCTCCACCCCCCCCCCGGGGAGCCCCCTTTATCAGGCATCCTCTCCTGCCAGCCCTGTCTTCTGTGTCCCCAGGATCAACACTCCCCGGAAGGAGGGTGGCCTGGGTCCCCTGAACATTCCTCTCCTGGCTGACGTCACGAGAAGGTTGTCCCAGGATTACGGGGTGCTGAAAACCGACGAGGGCATTGCCTACAGGTGCGGGGACTGGGGGGTGGGGGCCCTGAGCCCAGCCCAGCCCCCCCATGAAGGGACTGGAAGGGAGGGTGTGGGGGCGGACACCGCCCCCAGCTCCTAACTGTGCCCGTCGATGTCCCCAGGGGCCTCTTTATCATTGATGGCAAAGGGGTCCTGCGCCAGATCACGGTGAACGACCTGCCCGTGGGACGCTCCGTGGACGAGGCTCTGCGGCTGGTTCAGGCCTTCCAGTACACGGACGAGCACGGGGAAGGTGAGCAGAGGCACGCGTTCACGCATGTCCCCACCACGTGGCTATGGTGTGAGGCCCTCTCATGGAGGAGATTCCCCGGGCCGGGAGGCAATACAGAGCTATAGCAGGTGCTTGGGAAGGAGTGTCCCAAGTCCGGCTTGCCTGTTACTTGGATCAGGGTGAAGTCTGCCAGCTCTGACCTTGAACCTGGGGCTGCAGCCTCACACGGGCCTCTCTCTGTCTTCTTGCAGTGTGTCCCGCGGGCTGGACACCGGGCAGTGACACCATCAAACCGAACGTGGAAGAAAGCAAGGAGTATTTCTCCAAACACAACTAGGCCGGGCAGTAGCTCCCAGACCCTAACACCGGGTACCCAGTGCTGAGCCTCCCCCCGCCAGGAAAACCTGGGAGCTGACCTCCCCCCGGCCCTGGACCCTTGAGGGGACTGGAGGGCTAGGCCAAGGGCTTTTCATGCCCCCACCTGGTGAAGAGTCATCCCCCTTCCCCCGAGCTCGCCCAGCTGGGCACAGGCCTAGAGGTGACCAATAAAGCATTAGGGACAGATGTTATGTCTGTGTTGATGTACTCCGGCCCCCTGGAAAACAGACGCTGTAATAACTCATTGTCACCACAAGGTGGCGGCCTTACCTCACGCTCTCCGCCGGCTCTCCCCTCTCTGACTTCCCTGCGGGGCCCAGAGCACAAGGAGTTCCCTAAAGTTCCAGGACGCCCGACAATGCGCAAGGCATGCGCCCACATCTTTTTTTTTTTTTTTTTTTTTTTTTTTTTGCCATCAGCCAGCCAGGGTTCAAAATGCCATTGGCCAGCTATAATCTCCGCATCGGAAAGGCACATTTGTAGCAGTTTAGCTCCAGCCTGCAAGGGAAAGGGGACCCAAGTGTGGGACTGCTTGGGGCTCAGGGTGATTCAGGAAAGAAGGTGGTGACCGGGTCCCGACACCAACACCAGCAATGGAGCCTGAGCTAGGTCGGTGCAGAGTCGCTTTTGTGGGAGAAGCTGAGGTTGGGCTGGGGGGAGGGGCAGGTGTAGGGGGCAGGGCGGTCACTGCAGTGGTCCAGCTGGCTCCTGTGCCTTGTGCTCCAACTCACTTAATCCGCGCTCGTGTCCCAGGCCCCTGGAGGGTTTCCTTTGACCTTGTCTGTCTGCTCCGTCACGGGTCACTCCATTCCTGGCACACCGGCTGCTTGTTGTTCTCTAACTGCTGCCCACAGGAATCTCGCCAGCCACTGCCCTTCCCTCTGCCTGGCATGTGGTCAGCCTGGATTTTTCTCAGGGCCCTGTTCATTAAAATCTATCAAAAAAGTAGGCTTAGACAGGCTAGCACTGTGGTGTAGAAGGTTAAGCCTCTGCCTGCGGTCCCGGCATCCCATAGGAGCACCGGTTCCAGTCCCGGCTGCTCCACGGCCGATCCAGCTCTCTGCTGTGGCCTGGGAAAACAGTGGAAGATGGCCCAAGCCCTTGGGCCTCTGCACCTGCGTGGGAGACCCAGATGGAGCTTCTGGTTTCCAATCGGCGCAGCTCCGGTCATTGTGGCCATCAAGGGAGTGACCCAGAGGATGTAAGATTCTCTGTCACTCTTTCAAATAAACGCATCTTTAAAAGAAAAAATAAAGTCCATGTTCCCAATTCATTCTCTTAAGCGGTTACCTCCCCCCTGCGCCATCAAAAGCTGGATCTGTTTTTCTCTTCCACTTGCCACCAACTCGGGGGTGGGGTGGGGTGGGGTTGGAGACACACTGGCTGGGCCAGCATCCGACTGACCGCCTGAGTCCAGGTTGTCTCCAGGGCCTGGTGGTGCCCAGTTGTTTTATAAAGCAATGGATCCAAGGGTCTTATTCGCATCCCTTCCTGGGGCCTCCCAGCTCCGAAGCTGGCCAGAGAGCCCGTCGGGGTGCACCCCCAACCCGCCGCGGGAGGGGGCAGGAGGGAGGTGAGGGCGGCGGCGGCGGCGCCCGGCGGCCCGAGCAGCCGCCCCGGCAGGACCAGGCCTGGCACCCGGCAGGGGAAACTGGCAGGCGGGCGCCGCCCTTCCTGGCGGGCGCTGGGGGAGGGGAGCGGCGTCTGCACCGACGCGGGTCCGAGGCAGCGGGGCGTGGGCGACAACCGAGCCAGCGCCGGGCCGGGGATGGGGGGCCCAGGAGCGCAGCCCGCCCACCGCGGGCGCTCTGCAGCCGGGCCTGGGGCTTTCCGGGCCCCCCGAGCCGCCCGCCCGGGGAAAATCCCAGCCCCCTTCCCGGCGCCGCGGCCCTGCCCGGCAGCGCGGGGGGGAGGGGATTCCCGGAATCTGCCCGGAGACCGCCGTCGCGTCACTGGGCCGAATCGGCCCATATATGGGCAGCGCTTCCGCTGCGTCAGCGGGGAAAGCCCCGGCGCGCGCGCGGCGGGGCGGTGCCGCGCCTGCGCACTGCGGCGCGCCGCTCGGGGCAGCCTGCCCCTCCCGGCTGCAGGGCCGGCTGGGCAGTGTCTCGTGCGCGCGCTGCGCTGGGATGGAAACCGTCCAGCCTCGGAGACTCTGGGGATGAGGCCGCGAGACCGGGGTGCACGGGCTGGAGGGGTCGATGGATGCCAGAGGGGACGCATAGAGGAACCAGCAGAAGCACTAGCGGGGTGCGGTGGGGTGGGGGTGGGGGGAGAAGCACCGGGCTGCTCCTCTTCCCTCCTCCCACCCGGCTTGGAAAAACAAAACAAAACAAAACAAAAAGGACAACAGAGATTAATAAAGAACCATTTTTTTTACTTAAATAGATTCAATAAAAAGTCAGAACAAACGCGCGCACGCACACACACATACACACACACAAAAACATCTTAAAATAAACTTTTTTTTTCTTAAGAGACCAAGTGCGTGTTTCTTCTCCACAGTACGGTGCAGAGCGGGGGAGGGTAGGGGGCGGGGGTCCCCTCTCCCAGTGTCCCCGCGCGGGTTTTGAGTACCGGGGCGGCGGGGCCAGCTCCGCCGCCATCGCCCCCTCCTCCTCCCCTCCCCTCCCTGTTAAATATACACAAATATATTATATTCAATATGAATCGAGTCTGTTTCCTGCAGAAAAAAAATAGACATACAAAAAAAAAAAAAAAAAACGTGGAAAGAAAAGCTTGTAAACGTTCAACGTGGAGGGACCGGGCGCAGAGCGGAGTCCAGTGTGGCTGGCGGCGTCCCGGGCGCGCGCCCACCGCCCACGCCCCCAGCAGTCCAGGTCGGTGCTCAGAAGGCGTGTCCCTTGACCCCGAGCAGGAGCTGGCAGCCGTTGCTGACGTGGGTCATGACCTTCTGCTTGAGCTGGGCTACCTGCTCGCGGAGGAGCCCGGCGGTGCTGGACAAGCCCGCGTTCTCCGCCTTGAGGGTCTTCACCTTGTCCTCCAGACGCGCGATGCGCTCCAGTTTCCGCTTCCGGCACTTGGTGGCCGCCAGCCGGTTCCGCAGCCGCTTGCGCTCCACTTTGATGCGCTCCTGGTCTTCCATGTTAATGGGGGACACGGGCGGCGTGGCGTCTCGGCTGCGCGCCTCGGGCACGGTCTGCGGTTCCTCCTTGAAGGCCGAGGCGCCGCGGCCCAAGCCCAGCTGCGCGGGGTGGCCGCCCGCGAAGGGCGGCGCGTGCGGGAGGTAGCTGATGGTGGCCGTCGGGTACGAGCTCCCGGTGCCCACGGCGGCGGCGGCGGCGGCGGCGGCTCCGGCGCCTCCGGAGGTCGCAGAGGCCGGGGAGTAGCTGCTGAGGTTGGTGTAGACGGGGGGCGGCTCGGGGCCCGCGTAGACGCCCCCGGGCCCGGCCGGGGGTCCCCCGCTGGCGCCCAGGGACACGTTGGGGGGCGTCACGTGGTTCATCTTGTGCAGGTCGTCCAGCGCTTTGACGAAGCCGTCGGCGAAGCCCTCCTGCTCCTCCGTGACGCCGCCCCCTGCGCCCCCGGCGGCACCTCCGGCGCTGCCACCCCCGCGGGGGTAGAAGTACTGTCCCGGGGGCGTGGGCGTCGTCGTAATCACGCCGTTGCTGTTGGGGACGATCAGGCGCTCCAGCTCCGAGGAGGCGATCTTGAGTGACGCGCCTGTGTCTGAGCCCTGGCCGGGGAAGTAGCTGCCGGCTCCGCTGCCCTCGGGGCCGGGGCCCCGCGCCCCGGGCGCTTTGAGACTGCGGTAGGGGTCTGTCAGGTTGAGCGCCAGGCTGGGTTTCAGGAGTTTGTAGTCGTGTAGAGAGAGGCCGCCGGGGGCCCGGCCGTATCCCGCCGCTGCGTACGAGTCGTCGTGGTAGAAGGGCTGTTCCATTTTAGTGCACATCCGGGCGGCCCAGGCGGTCTCCGCGGAGGGGAAGGGCGGCGGCGGGGGAGGGGGCGTCCCGGCGGGACCGCCCCGGGCCTCGCTGCGGCCGAGCGACGCGGTGGCCGGGTGGCGCGCGGTTGTCTGTCCGGTCGCGCGTTCCTGGCGGGGAGCTGGCAACGGGCCGGTGGCGGGCGGGGAGGCGACCCCCGCGGGCAGCTGCGCGCCTCCAGCCGCGTCCGGCTTCCCGAGCGCGCTCCTCGCCCTCTTCTGCTGGCCGCCTTCGCTTTTCTCTCGGTGTCGCTGCCTTTCCCCGCACGCCCCCCCCAACACACCACCCCGCGCCGGCCCGGCTCTGGCTCTCCCGCTTTGCCAACCGGCTCCCCCCCCCTGCCCAGTGTCTCTTCGCCGACTGCTCCGAGGCTGCTGGCCTGGCCGCCCTCAAGGTCCCAGGCGCTCAGCCCGAGCCGCACGCATTTTATACGGCGCTATTCAGCTGCGGAAGTGCGCGCCGATTGGCCGGCGCCGGAGCCGGGCCCCCGCGCCCCCTCCCTCCCCGGAGCGTGGGGAAGGGGAGGAGGCGGCTGGCGTCACTGTCAGGAAGCGCGCGTGTCCTTGTAAACAGCGGCCACGGGGCCTGGCGGCTCGGCGCGGCTGCAGGGGGAGGGGCCCCAGGGACCCCCTTCCCCCAACCTGGGTACGCCTGGAAGGGAGCTTGTGGTCTTGGGGAGAGGGGGAACGCACCTAGACTTGTAACCGGGGCTGGGGGTGGGGGTGGGGGTGGGTGGAAGAAGACCCTGCGGGAGAGTGACGATTCCCCGGGGTGGATATGCAGACCTGCTGCTGAGCAAAGGGGGTAGGGGGTGGGGGTCCTCAGGATGCAAATGGAAAGGTGGGAGGACCCCACACCACACTGGGAGACCCCCCTCTCCTCCAAGAGTGGGGAAGGGGAGGGTTCAGCCGAGTTATTGGGCAGGGTCGGAGCAAGTGTGTGTGTGTGTGTGTGTGTGTGTGTGCGCGCGCGCGCGCACGCGCGTACAAAGAGACCCCTGACTCAGGAATTGACTGAGGGGTGTCTTGGGCCCAGAGAGGTTGAGATACTGGGATGTTTTTTCGGGGGGGGGGCTGAGGAACAGGAGAAGAGTTCACAAGGGGTCAAGGGGCGGGACTGCATGGACCTATTATGCAAGAAATGAGTAGGGGGTCTCAGAAACGGAGGGCTTCCGCCCCCACCACTACTACCCGGGTTAAGTGGGAATGAGAAGGAATTGGGGACGAATCTATGATATGCAGCAAGTGAACAAAGATCCTGGGGTACCCGGACTCTGGGTGCAAGACGTGGCGTAGGAGATGGCGACATTTTTAGCAGAGGTTTGAGGATCACTGAAGTCACCCGCGAAATCCTGATGGAGTTGGAAGGGTCGGCGCGCCCGATGGGAGCTGAAGGGACAATGACAGGAGGGTACCCGGCTGAGACGCGCCAGGAGGAGGGGGCTTTGTGCATCCCGGGGAGGGGTCTTTCCCCTGGTGGGTGACCCCCCAGCAGGCACCTGTATACTCCGTCGCCCGTCCGAGAACCCCTCCCCTAGTCACACTGGGCTTGCCAGCTTCTGGAGTCTGGACCCAGCCCGACGGCCCCGGGCGCGGTCGCCCAACCCCACTCCCTTCCTTAGAAGCAGGCTGGGGAAAGAACGCCTAGGCAGGAAGTGTGGCAACAGCCCCGGGGGATGGAGCCCGGCCCTGTCTCCGTCACTCCGCTCCTACGGGACCGTGCGCCCCGCCCTGGGTCCCGGCCTTCTGCGCCTTTGCGAGAGGAACCTGGACGTGCGCGACCTCCACAGAGGCCTGGGTGCGCAGCGCCCAGCCCGGCCGCACAAGCCTCCTCTCCCCCCCTCCCACAGCAATGGTTCTGCCCGTGGCACCCGCAGGCTCCGTGAAAACAGGCGGAACTGGGACTGTTCCATTGGCCCGCTCAAGGGGGATGCAACTCGCGGAGCGGGGCCTGGTCGCCATAGCAACAAGCTGGCGCTCCCGGCTGGCCGGGCTGGAGGCGGGGCGATGCCCCCACCACCAGCACCACCTCCAGGAGCCTCTCCCCGACGCCCATATTAGGGCACAGGAAGGGGTGGGTCCCGCGCTGTCCTGGGGCCCCGCGCCAGGAGCCAGGAGCCCGGGTATCTGCCAGGTCCCAGGGCGCGCCTGGGCCCCCGGACGGCTAGTCCCGACCAGCCCCGGTCGCCGCCCCCGGGGCCCCCATGGGCCAGGCCCCGCCCAACCGCTCTGGGGTTGCGTCCCGCCAGGCCCGGCCCGGCCCGACCCAGCCCGGCAGGTCCCCGCCTGCCTGCCCGCGGGCCTGGGTCCGGACTTCGCCCCCGGCCCGACGGGGCGCGGAGGGGGCGGGCCAATGCCTCCAGGCGTCCCAGGCGCCTGGGCGGGCTGGCACGGCTGGCGGCGGCCGCGGCGGCGACTGCCTCCTCCCTGGGGCGGGGTGCCCTTCCCTTCTGCCAGGTCTGGGCCCCAACCCGCATACTCGCAGGGGCTGGGGTACCCCTCCCTCGCTCCCGTGAGCCAAAAGACCCCGCTTCTGTGTTTTAACCGGGGGGGGGGGAGATCCTGACAATCACGGAGAATACCTGGAGAGCTGGCCCACTCCCTCCCCAAGGGGTCCCCTTCATCCGAGACCTCCACGGCCCCCATAAGAGAATAAGAGAATCCAGAAGCCCCTTCCCCAGGGTGGAGGTGGTGTGGTGATTCTGAGGCTTGTAGTTAGATTTGAGGTGGGACTTCCAAACAGCCTGCCAGCCACTGGCTAAGAGCTACGTTCAGTCTCTGTCTCTCTCTCTCTCTCTCTCTCTCTCTCTCTCTCTCTCTGCCTCCTGGGCCTGTCTTCAGAGAAGGGTCTAGGGGGACTGGAGGGACACGAGGTAAGCCAGCTCTGTTACGGCAGGTGGTGAGTTCCCCCCAGGGTGGGGAAGAGAAGAACAAAGCGACAGGGTGAAAGAGAAACTGGGGCTTCTGTGGAGCTAGGGGAAAGTCCGGCCGAACAGGAGCAGTGGGGAGGAAGATTCCAGAAGACCCTGGGGGGCATCCCCAGTGGATGGAGGGTCCCTGACCTCTGAGTGCCTCCCGCCCCTTCCCCGGCATGGAGAGACTCCCCCACCCCTACCCCCAGGCTCAAGGGAGATTCCTCTGAGTCTTGCAGGGCAGCCTGCCAGGGCTGTGTCTCCCGCCCATGCTAATAACTGCAGCTGGGGCGCAGCGGGCATCGTGGGGCGGGGGCGGGAGGGGGGCACTGGGCAGGGCAGGGCTGGCCGCAGGCAGCACCCTGGGAAGCCGACCTGCAGGTCCCACGGGCCACGGGCCGCACTGAGTCAGCTCTGGCCAAGGGCTGAGGCTGACGGTGCCACAAAGAGTCCCAGAAAATGGCCCAGGGGGTGGGCAGGGACTGACCAGCTGAGTTGTTGGGGGCAAAGGGTTAAGGCAGGGAGAGAGATGATACCACCAGCCTCCCCCCATACCCACCCACCATCAAGACGGGGCGGGAGCAGGGGCAGCAGTAGCAAAGATGGACAGACTGAGAAAGAACAATTATGCCTTTTCATAGTTAACTCTTGCCTCCAAGTGGCCCACAGAGAATCCCATTGGCTGGGAAATCCAGGCTTGTGGGAGAATCCCAGGGAACAGGTGAGAGACTGAGACACACAGGAGACCCTCGGTGCTGGGGCAGGGAGGGGGGAAGGAGCAGACACTTGCCAAATGTCCATCAGTTCCCAAGCGTTAGCTCTAACCCTGGCTAGCTAGGATCTGATTCCGGAGTGTTAACACTTCTGCAGCACCCAGGCAGGCAGGTAGGATTCTGCAGGCTTGCCGACCCCAGAGAGCAAACAGGAAGGTCTCCTTGGTGTTTGTGGCCAGCCCCAGTGTGTCCAAGAGTAGGGGTCCTTTTCCATGCACTTGGCCTAGGGTGTTGGTGTGGGGGGGTGGGGATCCGGCCAGCCAAGGAGGGCGGGGGCCCAGCCAAGCTGGTACAGCCGGTTCCAGGCCCCTGCCAGTCTCACCCTTGTGGCCTGGGCGCCACCCCCTCACGCCGCCCCACTGGCGCCAGGCCTGCCCTGGTGAGGCAGGGTGTGAGGCTAGCCCCCCTCCCCCACCCGGCCTGGGTGCCCAGACTGGCAGTTGGGTACTGCCCAGGCCTTAGGCTCCAGACCAGGCTCTGGCTCCCTCCATGCCTGGGGTAGGTGGGCGGGTGGGTGGGGGCAGGGCAGGATAAGGAGGAAGTTCACCCACCCCCACCCACAGGTCTCGCTGGGGCTTTTGGCCTTGGTACTAGAGAGGGAGACTTCCCCTTCTTATAGATAGCCCAGTGACCCTCCTCCTCCTCCTCCCTGGCCCCACTGACCGGCGGGGGCCCTCACCAGGAAACTGGGCCGGGGGCTGCCCATGAGTCAGCAAGGGGGCAGGCCAGGGCAAGATCCCACAAGTGGCAGCACCCAACCTCTCTTGTCTCTGCCCCTGGGTGTGGACAGGCGCCCGCCCGGGCAGGAGGCCCTCTCTCCCTCCCCCAGGAGCCCCGAACCTGGCAGCCACGTCCCTACCCCCCCCTGAGGTTTGGGGGGATGTGGTGGTGGTGGTGGTGGTGGGGGGTCCTGGACCTTTCTTCCTGGGCAGGAAGCTGCTAGATTTTTCCTGACTGCAGGAAGTCAGCTCAACGTCCTACCAGGACGGTGGTGCTGGGGTGGGGGGTCGGGGGAGATGGGGAGCTGAGCATCACTCAGATCTGGGGCACCCCTAATGAGGGGGCAGGCAGTGAGAACCGGCCCCACCCCCACCCTGGCAGGGGCAGCTAAGCCTCCTAGGGGAAGTGGCAAACAGAGGTGGGGGTGACGTTTGGGGAGAGGAAGTTCCAGGATCTCTCTCTTTCTCTCTGGGAGGCTGGCAGGGTGGAGGCTGGGGGTGGGGTGGGCAGGGGGAAGGCAGAGACAGATCCCAGCCCCAGGCAGCCCAAGTGCTTCTAGAACCTGAGCAAGGTCCCTGGGGGCGGGGGACAAGTGGGTGGCTTGCCTGTTAGGGCGAGCAGCAGTATGTGGGGGCCTCCCTGCCTCTCTGGGCTGTGTTGGCTCAACCCCGGAGCTGGTGGGCCTGGCTGTGTGGGATGCCATTCTTTGTGTGTCTAAGGGGGACAGGAGTGTGTGTGTGTGTGTGCGCGTGTGTGGTCTCTGAAGTGGATTGCTTTCTGGCAGGTCCTGGAAGTACAGTTGTGCAGGCTGCTTTGGGGTGTGTGTGTGTGTGTGTGTGTTGGAGGAAGGGGTACGTGTGAGTGTGAGGTCCCTGGCTGGCTTGTGTGGGTGCGGTCTGCCTGTTTGTGTGTGGTCTGGGGTTGGACCCCGTGTGTGTATGTGTGTGCGTGACTGCACACACTGTGGGTCAGACATGTGTGGGACCAGTGGGCTTTGTTCCATCTTCGTCTTTCGGGGTCATCTGCTAGTGTGTGGGCCACAGTTGGCGTCCCCACCACCCCCACCTGGGGAGCTGTCACAGCTGTGAGTGTGTGTGTGTGTGCTTTTCCAGGTCACATGGGCACTTTCTGAGCCTCTCAACCGGCAGGTGCTGCCTGCTTCTCTCTGTCTGGCCCTGTGTATTTGATGGCGTCTTTGGTTGATTTTGCCACATTCATGGTCTCCTTTGGGTAGACCAGCTGCCCGGTTGGCTTTGCCCACTTGTGTGTGTGTGTGTGTGCCCCTGTGTGGTGGCTGTCTCTGTGGCTAGGGTGACAGAGATCTGTGTGTGTCTGGACTGGCCCTCTGAGTAGAGGTGGGGGTGGGGGGAAAGGTGACGATGTGTACCCACATTCCTTCAGCGCCCCCCCCCGCCCCCTGTCTGGCCACCCTGGGTCGTGTTTACTCTGCCCCCAGCCTATGTCTACCTTGTCCTGGGAGGGACTGACCCTCTCGTCTGTCCAGCCAGAAGTCCACAGGATGTTCCCCAGACATTGCCCGCCTCTGACATCTCCTCCCTCCCTCCCTCGGGCCACCCGCGGGTCAGGACCCAGGCGTCCAGGCCAGCAGAGGTGGGTGGGGCTGCAGCGTGTGTATGTGTGTGTGTGTGTGTGCGTGCGCACACGCGCGAGTGTCCTTGCACACGCGCGGGCGTGGGGGGGGTCCCTGTCAGGGCACCGGAATGAAGGCTTGGGGGGGCGGGGAGGCGACGGGCTCAACAGGTTCAGTCTCATTCCTGCCCCACCTCTCACTTCCTGGGTGCCCGCCCGGGGCAGGGTGCGGGGGGGTGGTGGTGGTGCGGAGGATGGTGGTGGTGTGGACAGGATGAACCCCACGGCCTCAGAGTGCCTGGGTGGGGCTGCCACTGGGCACCGGGGACACCCAGGCCTCAGAGCTGGGAGGAGTCTCCTGCCCCCTAGACTCTGATGCAGAGTGGTCCATCATTATTCACTCCCTGAACAATCCCATTAACTGGACAACTGGACGGAATTATGCCCCCAAAGATAGGACTGGAACCGTGGCTTCGGATGCAAACCAAGACCCCCCCAGCAGCAAATCCGGCACCTCTCTCTCTCTCTCTCTCTCAGTGGTACACGTGGGGTGGGAGGAAGAGCCCAGGTCCCCATGAGGCCTGGCTCAAGGGGGCGCCTGCTTGCTCTGAGTCAAAATGGGTCCCTGGGTGAAATGAATAAGAAAACGGCTTTAACCGTTTCATCGCCACGATCGGCTGTCCCAAAACTTCCTGTGGGCTGGGCTGGGTTCCAGGAGGCCTCGGTGGTAGGGGGGGGGGCGCTCTGCAAATTCAGAGCGGGGTGGGTAGGGGAAGCGCCTCCAGCGACCTTGGCCGCCGGACCGGCTGGAGTATGGGGGGGGGGTCCTCGAGTCGGCAGCCCCCTCCCCAGGGCCGTGAGTCACACACGGGGAAAGCCGCGAGGAGTGAGTCACGGGGCGGCGGAGGAGGAGCGAGGCCGGCTGCGGCCAGGGGACCCCCGGGATGGCCTGAGTCACACAAGCCCCGGCCTCGCTGACCCCAGCCCCCTATTCCAGAGATCGGGAGAGCTGGAAGCGCACGGGCCGGGCCCCCGTGGACTGCGGAGTTGGAGGCAGGAGGGGGCAGGAAGCAAGGGCCGAGCTGCGCGGGAAGCGCTGGTTGCTATGGCAACGGGGGGGTTGGTCTCAGTTCCACAGGGGGTTCCTCCCCCCCACAGCGGGGACTGCCCCCCGCGCGTTGGGGAAGCACCCGCGCGCGCTCGGTCGAGGGGCCGCGAGTTTCAGGTCGGGCAGGAAGGGGTTAACGGCGGCCCCCTTCCCGGGTTTCACCCGCTTCCCCCAAGTCTCGGGCGGGGCGGGGAGAGGGGGGGCCATGCCCAGTGCGCCCCCCCAGCCCCGCTCGCGCGCGTGCCCACCCGTACCCGGCCGGCCACCCCCGCACGCGCACGCGCGCATGCACGCACGCACGCACGCAACCAGCCCATCTCCTCCCCCGCCCCCGCTCGGAGGCCCGCGCTCACACGCACGACCGCGTCGGGCTCCACGCACGCAGCGACCCCCGTCGTGTCTCACGTCACGCACGACGCACGCGCCCCCGCAGCGCGGGGAGGGGCCGTTCCCGGCGGAGAGCGGGCGGAGAGGCCGGGCCGGGCCGGGAACTCCGAGGATCGCCTGTGCTGAGCAGGGTGTCTTGGCGGGCCTTGGACACTGCGCACTGCACCCCTCCCCCGCCCACGCCCACGCCCACGCCCGCACTCACACCCAAGGGCACAAACGCTGAGCGACCCTCTGTGTCACAGGCCACAGGATGCACCTGCCACACGTTGGCACAAACCCTGGGTAGTCCAGCCAGCCACGCAGCCAGCGTGGACAGGGTCACACCCGGACATAGACAGAGGCACAGATGGTCACGTAGGCACACGGGTCACGTGCCACTTGTGATAGGGACACGCACGCAGCCACACTTTAGCCACAACATCACCAGGTGGACATATGAAAGTGTCAGAAGCTGCTGCCTCTCCCTTCTCTCCCTCGGGGACTGTGAGACACCCCGTAGGGTCACGCGAGGGTCGGTGAGCACAGGCCGGTCAGAGTAGGTACGGTCACAGAAGGAATGCCACTCGAAGCTGCACACAGGGGGCTCTGAGCTTGTCCCAGGGAGGTGCACAAACTGGGGACACATGACAGAGTCCCAGTTCTTCCCTGCAATCCCCAGGAAGACAAAGGGGGCCATGGGCCCAGACACACAGCCTAAAGCCACGTTGTGATGGTCACACTCCCTACTGGTGGACAGAAGGTCAGCGATGGAGACCCCAGTGGGGGCTCCATCTGGAGGAGACGTGGCCACAGCCTAGGGTTAACTGAAACCCCTGGCTGTTACTCTCAGACCTGTTACTCTCAGTCTCCCACCTGCCAGTGCCTCTGTTTGCACTAAACTCACACACACACACACACACACACAGCCTGTTGCACAAACCCCAGGGCCCCAAGACATAGGGCACACATGCCCGTGCACACATGATCCCAGATCCACCCACACCTCCACAAACACAAGCACACTTCCCATGGGAGTGTGTGTGTGTGCACACACACACACACACACACCCAGGAGCAGGGCAGGAGACCAGAGCCCCTGGGAGCATCTTGGATGCAGTCAGCTTGCTAGGGTCCACCCTGTGGTTGTGAACATTCAGGAGGGGGAGGGGAAGGGGTGCTGCCCTCCAGCTGTGGGACCCAGGGTCTCCATCCCCCACCGCCGATGTGGCTGGGTCCCTGCCCAGATGTGAAGGCCGGAGGGGGCCGGCCGGGGTCCAGCTGTGGCCGCAGGGAGGGGCTGAGTCACCCGCTTCCCAGCAGTACAACCCAGGCTGGGCCCAGCTGTTCCTGGAAACAGGCGGGAGGGGGTGGGGTGGGGTCCCCAAACCAGCTGGGGGGCTGCTGGCCCAGACCTGCAGGCTGGCTGGCGCGGTGTTCTCTGTCCCTACAAACGGCTGAGCCCGGGGACCGGGGTGGGAGGGCTCCCTCCCTCCCACCTCCAACAGGGGTTTGTGTCTTTCCAGAGGGTGCGTGCCCCACTTGCTGAACCGAGGGTGCTTGGGAGGGGTCCCCCGAAGGTGGGATTCTTTGCTGACCCAAATGGCAGGCTGTGGCTCCTTCCCCAAACTGCAGGCCTGCGGCTCCCTAAGCATTTGGGGAGGGACCACCCATAACATCACACCAACCTTGGGACAATTTAAGGCCATTTCTCAAATATTTGGATCCCTAGCTTTCTCCTAACATCCTGGTCACCCCCCTGCCGCCCCACCCACCAATATTTGACACTGTCCAACCCCATCCCTGGCTCCTTCCTGGCTCACCTCCCACTGCTACCCAGGGCACGGTGGTCTTGCTTCTCTGCACCCCCCCATCCTGCCCCATTCCAGGACCCTCTCCCCTGGTATGGGTGCAGGATGGTGGGGGGTGGGGGAGGCACCGGCTGCTGTTCCCACGCCCGCCCTCCGGAAGACAGTCCAGGCCGGAAGCCGGTGCTACTGGCCTTGTCCCCTCCCCCCCACTACCCCGCCACCTCCCCACCCGCTCCCAAGGGCTGGACTTTGGAAAAACAACACGCGAGGAGGTTGTGGGGGTGTGGAGCAGCCTCCGGGCCCCCGCCCTCCCCCCCAGGCCGTACGGCTGAGCGCCCGAGTAGGCTGGGCCCGGCTGTCTGGGTGCTGAGTGACTGTGTCTGTGCCAAGTGGGCGTGGACAGCCGGGAGTGGGGGTGGGGGAGGGGACGCTGCTGGTCACCCTGCCCACTCCACTCCGCTCCGGGTGGACAGCGCGCGTCCCTCTCCTCCCTGCGGTCACAGCTAATAACCTCTAATTACTGCACCAGACTCCGCCTGCCCGCCCGCCCGCCCGCGGGGGAGGGAAGGGCTGCCCGGGGACCCTAGGGTCAGAGGCCACTGGCCAGGAGGGACTTGGAGGGCCCCTGTCCTCAAGGCCGCTTCCACCGTGGAGTCCGTGTATTATGTAAGAGGTGATCAGGGCAGGGGCCGCCTACGGCAAGCGCCCCAGGCTTGGAACTGGATGGTGCACCCCGACTGTGGTCGCTTTCCTTCGATCCCCGCCCCCCGCCCCGACAGCCGCCTCTGCCTGCGCCGCCCCAGCGGGATCTGGGGGGTGGGCGCGCCCGCTCCCTGTCGCGGGCCCTGTCCCCGCGACCTGCGCGCCCCCTGGTGGGCTGCAAGCGCCGCGCGGCCTCGGCCGGGTCCCGGGTTCCCTCAAGGGGAGGCCGGAGTCAGGCGGGGAAATGTTTGTGTCCACCCTCCTAGGACGTGCGTGCGGCTGACCCTTCCTGCCGGAGGACCCCCCGTGTCCCCAGGATCCCTCCTTGAAGTCCATAGAATGTTCTAGCTCACCCCTCCCCCCGGACGGATCAAGGTGGTTGAGATCTCTGATCATAAAGGGATGAGACAAGAAATGTCAGCCGCAGGAGAGCACGCGAATGCGCCTGTACCAGAGGAAGACGCGTCACCCCCCAAAATGAGGGGAGTCACCCTCAGCAACACGCAACCGTGGGCCAGACTGACCCCTAGCGGCGAAGGGCGAGAGGCTGCTCGCTGCCCGAATCCAAGATGGCGGGGCTGGAGACAAGAGCGGGCGTCGGGAAGCGATCACGTGTGAGGGGGCGGGGCCTGCGCCGAGGGGGCGGGGCTGGGCGGCGCTCTAGGCCGAGCGGGAGGTCGGGGCTGCGGGCGCTCGCTGGTGGCGGACCCGGAGGCGGCTGCGGCGCGGGGGCTCGTTGGCCTGGGTCGAATCCGATCGGGAGCCATGAGCGTGGACAAAGCCGAGCTATGCGGGCCTCTGCTCACCTGGGTAGGTCGGGGGGCGGGGCTGGGGACAGGTGTGCGCCCACTCCTCTCGCCTGGGACCCCTCTGGCCCTTAACTTGGCCAGCGCCTCCGGCCTGGGGCTGGAAGGAGGAAGGGGATTGGCGGCCGGTGGGCCGTTGGACTCTGGCCTGAGCACCCGCCCCCATCACGTGGCAGAAAGAACAGGTGAGGCCCCGCCCCCCGTGGCTGGCTCACGTGGGCTGAGGGCACAGGTGAGTTGCCTGGTCACGTGGTGCCTGTGAGGCCCAGGTGATTCCGTGGTGCCGCCCTGGCCTGACGCGCCGGCTTCACTGAGCAGAGGTGAGGTGAGACCACGCCCCCTTTGGGCTCAGGTGCTTCGGAGCTGATCTGTGAAGCAACAGGCCAGCTTCCCCCGAGTCGCGTGAGGTTCCTGCTGGCTGAAAAAGTGCAAAACGGGAGGGGGGGACCTCCCCCCCCCCAGGGTCCCGACTCTGTTCCCATTCGCCTTTCGTTTTCCTGGCCAGTTACAGACATTCCAAGTTCCAACCCCCTGTGCGAGCCCCCAGGATCTGAGCAGTGGCCTGGCTATAGCGCACGTGTTACATCAGATGTGAGTTGGGTTGAGGCGGGAGCCCCTACCCTCGGCCAGAAGGGTCCCCCAGCCAGCTCATCCCACCTGCTTGTCCCCTCTCCTCCACCCCCAGAGACCCCGCCTGGTTCAACGAGGCATGGCTCCGGGATATCTTAGAGGACCCAGATCCCAACTGGAGGCTGAAGGTGACGACAGGTGCACTCATTACTAGGGGAACAGCCCGAGAAGGGTTAGGTTGACACTGGTGGACAGACAGACAGACAAATGTCTGGGGCTCAAGGAACCATTGCTCTTGGCCTCGTTCTGACGATGTGGAAACAAAATCGAGCTGCACGTGCAAACGTACAAGAATCAACTCCCGATAGGAGGCAGCTGGACCGATTGCCATGTGTGATTGGGAGGATCAGCATTCTGATATGCAAAGCCCCCGGGCTGGGGGAAATTAGCCGTGGGGTCACAAGAGAGATCTAAAGGGACAAGACTTGCTGGACGTGAGGTCATAGGGGCCTTGGCAGTGTGTGTGTGTGTGTGTGTGTGGATTCTATTTTAAGTAAGGTGGAAAGTCACAGAAGGGTTAGCGCCCAGGGAAGATTTCCATTCTCCAAGGCTCCCTCTGGCTGCCTGGGAGGGGAATGGTGTTTGAATACAGGCAGGAAGAGGACCCGGGATCCGGGGCCAAGAGGTGGCAAATGGGCAGGTGCTGAGAAGTGGTTGGACTGCCACAAAGATGATCAGATGGTAAAAAAAAAAAAAAAAAAAAAAAAATCAGCCCGCTAGCAGCCAGACAGGGGAGGCGGGAGGCAGGGGTCGCTCCAAGGGGAGGAGACATTGGAAGGAAGAATGACTCTAAACAGAACAAAATGCGCAGGTCTGAGCAAGGAGGTGGAGTGGACAGACTTGGGGTGGGGGGGCGCGCCCCGTGGACCCCTTTGTACACAGCTGCTTGCCTGTCCGTCCCCAGATCAGCAACTTGAAGAGCATCTTAGAGAGCGTGGTGGAATACTCCCAAGATGTAAGCAGCTCGGGGGTGTGGTGGGGAGATGGGGGTGGGGCCAGGAGCCCTGGCACCCCCTCCTCGCCTCGTCCTCAGGTGCTGGGGCATCCCGTGTCAGAGCAGCACCTTCCCAACGTGAACCTCATTGGAGAGTTCTCTGATCCCGCCGAACTCGGCAGACTGCTCCAACTGGTGCTGGGCTGTGCCATCAGTTGCGAGAAAAAGCAGGGTATGTGTGTGTGTGTGTGGAGGGGATTCAGGAGGTCCCCAGGGTAGTCCCCAGAGGAAGTCCTTATTCCTCCCCCTGCCTGCCCCCGGCCCCTCCCTCCCATCTTGACCCCTCCCCCTCCAGAGCATATCCAGAGAATCATGACCCTGGAGGAATCCGTTCAGCATGTGGTGATGGAAGCCATCCAAGAGGTGGGTGAGGGTGCCCCCGCGTGGTGGCGGTCGCGCAGCGGCCGGGGAGGCACTGCCCCCTGGTGAGGGCTGGGGCTCTGCCCGGAAGTCCGCTGGCCAGACTCCTCCAATCTAGCCGGCTCCACAGATTTCACCACTGTCTGAGCTGCAGGCTGGAGGGCAGCCCCTAGGGTTCTCAGACAGAAGTGCCCTTGGGCGGGCTTTGAGTCACAGCGGGTTCTAAGCCGCTGCCTGGGGCATCTGCATTCCATATCACAATGGCAGTTCAAGTCCCGGCTCCTCTGCTAATGTGCCTGGGAAAGCATCGGAAGATGGCCCAAGTCCTTGGGGTCCCTGCCACCCACGTGGGAGACCCGGATGGAGCTCCAGGCTCCTGGCTTCAGCCTGGCCCAGCCCTAGCTGTTGTGAGCATTTGGGAGAGGGAACCGGCAGGTGGAAGATCTCTCTCTCTCTCTCTCTCTCTCTCTGCCTTTCAAGTAAATAAATAAGTAATCTTTAAAAAAAAAAAAAAGTGACCGGCCGGCACCGTGGCTCAATAGGCTAATTCTCCACCTGCAGTGCCGACACACCGGGTTCTAGTCCCGGTTGGGGCACCAGATTCTGTCCCAGTTGCTCCTTTTCCAGGCCAGCTCTCTGCTGTGGCCCGGGAGTGCAGTGGAGGATGGCCCAGGTCCTTGGGCTCTGCACCCGCATGGGAGACCAGGAGAAGCACCTGGCTCCTGCCATTGGATCAGCGCGGTGTGCCGGCTGCAGCGCGCTGGCCGCAGCAGCCATTGAGGGGGTGAACCAACGGAAAGAGGAAGACCTTTCTCTCTGTCTTTCTCTCTCTCACTGTCCACTCTGCCTGTCAAAAAAAAAAAAAAATCTAAAAAAAAAAAAAGTGACCTTGAAGGCAGGAGAGTGGAAAGGTTCTCTCGCTGGGTCATAGAAGCCCTGAAACCTATCCAAAGAGACCCCAGCTCATTACACTGCTTTTTCTCTATGCCCCTCCCCCCAGCTCATGACCAGAGACACGCCCGACTCTCTGTCCCCAGAGACCTACGGCAACTTCGATACCCAGGTGAGGGGTGGGAGGCAATCTTGTGAGAGGTCCCAAGGTCATGACTACCACCTCCACCCTATTCTAGACCGTTCCACTGCCAAGACCCCCAAAGCGCCCACATCAGTGCTGGGAGGACCCCTTGGGGGGTCCTGGCTTTCTTTTAACATCCAGAGGAGTCCCTCTCTTCCCCCGCCTCCCCACCTAGTCCCGCAGGTACTACTTTCTGAGCGAGGAGGCTGAGGAAGGAGATGAAATACGGCAGCACTGTCTGGACCTGGAACGACAGGTGGGGCTGGGCTAGTGGGTGCCGGAGGGGCTACAGGTGCACCTGGGGCGGGGGTCACCTCAACTCTTACGTATCTCGGTGCTCTGCCCGCAGCTGGTGCTCCTGTCGGAGGAGAAACAGAGTCTGGCGCAGGAGAACGCGGCGCTGCGGGAGCAGGCGGGCCGGCCAGCGGCGGGGGCGGCGGCAGTGGCGGGGGCGGCGGCAGCATCCGAGGGCGCTCCCCCGGGTCTCACCAACAAGAAGCTACTGTTGCTGCAGTCCCAGTTGGAGCAGCTCCAAGAGGAGAACTTCAGGTGTGGCTCGGTGGGGCTGGGGTCCACACCAGCCAGGCCATAGGCGGGGTGGCCAGGGCGGCTCCTTCATTCACGCCCCCCACTCCCACCCCAGGCTGGAGAGCAGTCGCGAAGACGATCGGCAGCGCTGCGCCGACCTGGAGCGGGAGGTGGCAGAGCTGCAGCAGCGGAACCAGGCGCTGACCAGCCTGGCCCAGGAGGCGCAGGCCCTAAAGGATGAGATGGATGAGCTGCGGTAAGGGGACCTGGTTACCCACTGTGTGACCCCCTCCCCCGCCCTGATTCCCAAGAAACTCCCAGAATGAGCTCCAGAGCCCACCATACCATCCTGGACCCCACGGTACCCTCCAGGCCCCTCCCCCCACCATCCTGAATCCCAGGATGTCTATGTCTATGGGTGTCTAGACCCCCCCCATACACAGTGTCCCTTGTCACTCCCATATGAGGCTTCCAGGACCCCCTAGCACCACCACCCCCAGCAAACACGGCAGCCCCTCCCCCCCGCAGTGTTCTGTGTCCCCATAAGCCCACTAAGGATCGAAGATTATACCCCAGGCTGATCATGGCTGTCATGCACCCCCTCCACGCCCCCAAACCAACCAGAGCTAACTCCACCCCCTGCCCTGAGGACCCCACTTCCCAGGGCCCGACCCCTGGCTGCTCCTGTTCCCCAGCCCTCCCTCTTTCTCTCTCTCTCCCCACCCCGTCCTCCCCCTCCCTCCTCCAGGCAGTCCTCCGAGCGAGCTGGGCAGTTGGAGGCCACGCTGAACAGCTGCCGGCGCCGCCTGGGGGAGCTGCGGGAGCTGCGGCGCCAGGTGCGGCAGCTGGAAGAATGCAACGCGGGCCATGCAGAGCGCACGCGGCAGCTGGAGGATGAGCTGCGCCGGGCCGGCTCGCTGCGCGCCCAGCTTGAGGCCCAGAGAAGACAGGTGCAGCTGGCTGATGGAGTCTGGGGCAGGGATGCCTGGGGTCTGGGTGGGCGGAGCTGGGTGCCCTGAGCCCCTCCCCCATTTTCAAGTGTGATGTCTATGAGTCATGCCCCTTAGGTCCACTTCTCCCTCCCTGGTTTGAGTCTAGAAGCCCCTCCCTCCCCTCCCCTTAAAGCCCTGCCCCTCCATGTCCTTGGCCCCGCCCCTTCACCCAGTACACGCCCTCCCTCCGCCCCCGCCCGGTTCAGGTGCAGGAGCTGCAGGCCCAGCGGCAGGAGGAGTCCATGAAGGCAGAGAAGTGGGTATTCGAGTACCGCAACCTGGAGGAAAAGTACGAGTCAGTGACGAAGGAGAAGGAGGTGAGGCTGGGGTCCTGCGGCCCGAGCCCCGCCCATCCCAGGACAGCCCCTCCCTTTCCTGGCCTCACCTGGCTCCCCCATCTCCGCAGCGGCTGCTGGCGGAGCGAGACTCCCTGCGGGAAGCCAACGAGGAGCTGCGTTGCGCCCAGCTGCAGCCGCGGGGGTTGCAGACCCAGGCTGGTGAGCTGGGGGACCCAGTACAGGAGCGTTGCGGTCTAGGGGTGGAAGGGGGGGGAGGGGAAGCTGAACTTGAACCCCTAAAGAGGACCTGCCCCCTGCCCCCCGCCATGAGATCCCAGGCGGCGAGCTGAGGACTTTCCTTGCATCCCCCAGACCCTTCCCTGGACCCCACGCCGCCAGCCCTGGAAAACTTAGCAGCTGAGATTCTACCTGCGGAGCTCAGGTATCCTGGGGTGGGGGTGGGCGCGTGACTCAGAATCTGGCCTGCTCACCTCCCACCAGCCTTGTGGTTTTTTGGTTTTGCTTCCAAAGTCCTAGCTGGGGCCCTTAGTCCCTTCCCCACGTGCCCCCGCCACCCCCACCCTATACACTTGGATTTCTGCCCCAAGGTCCAGGCCCAGCCTCAGTAATAGCCCCAAATGCCCCACTCAGAGTAATTCTCCTACCCCGGCCTCTTCCTTCCCTTACCTGCCTGCACCCAGCCGTCGCCCTGCCGGGCAGCCCCACAATCCTACTCACTCCTGCCTCTCGCCCGGGCAGGGAGACCCTCGTGCGCCTGCAGCTAGAGAATAAGCGGTTGTGCCAGCAGGAGGCGGCCGACCGCGAGCGGCAGGAGGAGCTGCAGCGCCACCTAGAGGAGGCCAACCGCGCGCGCCACGCGCTGGAGACCCAGCAGCGGTGAGAGCCCGGCCCTGCGGGGTGGGGGGTGGGGGTGGGGGGGGTGGGGGAGTCCCCACGTGGTGCATGGAGGGTCTGGGGGCGCTCGCAGGCTCTCAGCCGCCTCCACGCCCGCAGACTGAGCCAGCAGCAGGTGTCGGAGCTGCGGGGCCAGGTGGAGGATCTGCAGAGGGCCCTACAGGAACAGGGCGGGAAGACGGAGGATGTGAGCGCCCGCCTCCTCCCTGCCCAACCCTCCCTTGCGTGCCCCGCCCACCTACCCTCCCAAGTAACCCTTCTTTCTCTGCTTTCCGCTGCGCTTGTCTGGTGCAGGCCATTGTGAGTATACCGGGCTAGGGAGGCACCTGGCGCTCACTCCAGGGAGGGGCTCAGCTCTGGGGTCCCTACCCTTCCCTCTTCCCCCGTGCCCCAACTCACCTCCTAAACTTTCTCTTCTAGTCCACCTTGTTGAAGAGGAAGTTAGAGGAACACTTGTAAGTCACGGAGCAGAGAGCGCTCCTGCGGGGGATGGGGTGCTAGGACGGAGAGGTGGGAGATGGGATTGGGGAGGGGTCCCTTGAGGAGCTGCTGAAGGAGGAGGGAGGACACCAAGATACAGACCGAGGGCACGGTTTTGGCAGGGTCTCCTAGGCCAAGGCAATGGGTGTGGACTGTGTGTTGGGAACAGCAGGCAGCCATAGAGCGGTTGTCGGCTAGGTCCTTTGCTTGTTTTTCTCTATTTGAAAGGCAGAGAGAGAGACAGACAGGGAGAGAGATCTTCCACCTGCTGGTTCACTCCCCCAAGTGCCTGAAATAGCCAGCACTGGGCCAGGCCAAAGCCAGGAGCCAGGGGGCCAGCGTTGGGACGCAGTGGGTTAAGCCTGCGTATGTGTCCCCGGCTGCTCCACTTCTGATCCAGGTTCCTGCTGATGTGCCTGGGAAGGCAATGAGTGCTCAGGCCCCTGCCACTCACATGGGAGACCCGTGGAGTTCCTGGCTCCTAGGTTTGGCCCAGCCCTGGATTGTTAGGGGGCATTTGGGAAGTGAACAAATGGATGGAATTCTCTCTTTCTGTTGCTCTGCTTTCAAATAAACAATTTATAAAAAAGAAAAAGAAAAGAAAGAAACCCAGGAGCCAGGAATTCAATCCTGGTCTCCCACGCACATGGAAGGGACCCAGGGCTTGGAGCCTGCCGCCTCTCATGGTGTGCACCTGTTGGATTGGATGTGGAGGAGCTGGAATTGGAACCAGACACTGTGTGTGATATGGTGATGTGGACGTCCCAAATGGTGGTTTAACCTCTGTGCCACACACCATCCCCTCAATTAAAAAATTTTAATCAACACAAGAATTATACCTACATGCCAGGGTACACCATGGTATTTCATCCCATGTATACCATGTGGAATAAGCAGATCAGAATAAGTGCCAGGCCGGCGCCGCAGCTCACTTGGCTAATCCTCTGCCTGCGGCACTGGCACCCTGGGCTCTAGTCCTGATTGGGGCGCCAGATTCTGTCCAGTCCAGTTCTCTGCTGTGGCCTGGGAAGGCAGTGGAAGATGGCCCAAGTGCTTGGGCCCTGCACCCACGTGGGAGACTAGGAGGAAGTACCTGGCTTCTGGCTTTGGATCAGTGCAGTGCACTGGCTGTAGCAGCCATTTGGGGGGTGAACCAACAGAAGGAAGACCTTTCTCTCTTGTCTCTCTCTCTCTCACTGTCTAACTCTGCCTGTCAAAAAAAAAAAAAAAAAAAAAAGTGCCATGTGCATCACCTTAAACAATCATCTTTTCAGGCCTGGCGCTGTGTTATAACAGGCTAAGCCGCCACCTGCAGTGCTGGCATCCCATATGGGTGCCGGTTCCAGTGCCGGCTGCTCCACTTCCAATCCAGCTCCCTGCTAATGCACCTACGAAAGCAGTGGAAGATGGGCCAAATACTTGGGTCCCTGCACCCATGTGGGAGACCAGGCTGGAGTTCCTGGCTCCTAGCTGCTGCTTGGTCAGCCCTGCCATTGCAGGCATTTGAGGAGTGAACCAGGGGTTGGAAGATTCTCTCTGCCTCTGTCCTTCCCTCTGTAACTCTGCCTTTAAGTAAATAAATACATCTTTACAAGGGAAAAAAAAAAACTTTGCAATTTCAAACGATACATCCAAATGTAACCTTGTCTGTACCTCCTTTTGTTTGTGGGCGGATCTATGACAAAAGTAGAATTGGTGGCTCAAGGAACATGCATTTAGAGTTTCAGTAGACACGGCCAAAGATTTTCTTTTCTTTTCTTTTTTTTTTTTTAAGGTTCATTTTATTGAGGCTGGCATTATGGTGCAGTGGGTTAAGCTACCACCTGCAGTGTCAACATCCCTTGTGGTTGCCAGTTCGAGTCCTGGCTGCTCCTCTTCCAATCCAGCTCCCCACTAATGAGCCCGGGAAAGCAGTGGAAGATGGTCCAGGTGCTTGGGCCCCTGCACCCATGTGGGATACCCAGAAGAAGCTCCTGGCTCCTGGTTCTGGCCTGGCCCAGCCCAGCCATTGCAGCCAACTGGGGAGTGAACCAGCAGATGGAAGACCTCTCTTTTCCTCTCTCTCTCTCCCTCTCTGTAACTCTGCCTTTCAAACAAATAAATCTTTTTTTTTTAAGATTTATTTATTTACTTTAAAGTCAGAGCTACAGAGAGAGAGAAGGAGAAGCAGAGAGAGAGAGAGAGAGAGAGAGAGAGAGAGGTCTTCCATCTGCTGGTTCACTCCCCAGTTGGCTGCAATGGCTGGGCTGGGCCAGGCCGGAGCCAGGAGCCAGGAGCTTCTTCTGGGTCTCCCACGTGGGTGCAGGAGCCCAAGGGCTTGGACCATCTTCTGCTGCTTTCCCAGGCCACAGCAGAGAGATGGATCAGAAGTGGAACAGCTGGGACTTGAACTGGCACCCATATGGAATGCCGGCACTGCAGGTGGCGGCATTATCTGCTATGCTACAGCGCTGGCCCCATAAATCTTATTTATTTATTTATTTATTTATTTTGACAGGCAGAGTGGACAGTGAGAGAGAGAGACAGAGAGAAAGGTCTTCCTTTGCCATTCACCCTCCAATGGCTGCTGTGGCTGGCGCGCTGTGGCCAGCGCACCGCGCTGATCTGATGGCAGGAGCCAGGTACTTATCCTGGTCTCCCATGGGGTGCAGGGCCCAAGCACTTGGGCCATCCTCCACTGCACTCCCTGGCCACAGCAGAGAGCTGGCCTGGAAGAGGGGCAACCAGGACAGAATCCGGCGCCCCGACCGGACTACAACCGGTGTGCCGGCGCCGCAAGGCAGAGGATTAGCCTAATGAGCTGCGGCGCCGGCCAAATCTCTTCTTTTTAAAAAATATTTATTTTGAAAGGCAGAGTTAGTGAGAAAGAGAGGGATCGATCATCCATCAACTGGTTCACTCCCCACCTAGCTACAATAGCTTGGTCCAGCCCCAGAGCCCTGACCTCCATCTGGGTCTCCCACGTGGATGGCAGGGGTCCAAGCACTTGGGCCATCTTTCTGCTGCTTCCCCAGGTACATTAGCAGGGAGCTGGATCGGAAGTGGGGCAGCCGGGACTCGAACCTGTGCTCCTATGGGATGCTGTAGCAGCGCCTTAACTTGCTATGCCACAAGGCTGGCCCTTTTGTCCTAAGACTTTAGGGTTTCTAGAAAGATCTCTGTTTGCTGGGTGGAGAATGGATGAGGGGTTGAAAGCAGGAGAGGCTGGCTAGGGATGATGGTGGGTGGACAGGCTTTTGAAGGTGGGGGTAGGAGGAGGGCAGGGGTCTTGTGCAGGGCCGGGGGCCAGGGCACTCAGTCCCCTAGGGAAGAGGGGGCAGGCAGAGCGATCCCTGCGGCTGATCCCAGGGCTCAGCCTGCTCTGCCGTCCCCACGCACGCTCGTGCGCACACACGCAGGCAGAAGCTGCATGAGGCAGACCTGGAGCTGCAACGGAAGCGAGAGTACATCGAGGAACTGGAGCCACCGGCCGACAGCAGCAGTAAGCGGAGCCCCAGTGCGCGAGGGAGGGCGGGCAGAGCCCAGAGACAGGAGCCTGGCGTGTGGCTGACCGCCTCCCGCCCTGGTGCCCCCAGCAGCGCGGCGCATTGAGGAGCTACAGTATAGCCTGCAGAAAAAAGACGCCGACTTGCGGGCCATGGAGGAGCGGTACCGCCGCTACGTGGACAAGGCGCGCACGGTGCGGACGCTGTGGGGGTGGGGTGGGGGCAGGGGTGGAGTCTCCCGCAGAGGCCCCCATTTTCTGGGCCTCTTGCCCCCCACCCTGCACCTGCTGCTCCCCCCCACCTCCCGCGCACAGTTCTGTAAACTGCCCGCCCTCCCTACCATGGGAACAGGTGGTCAAATGTGAATGCACCCCAGAATGTCCAAGGGGTGGGGCGGGGCCA
Source organism: Oryctolagus cuniculus (assembly GCF_964237555.1). Classification (NCBI taxonomy): domain Eukaryota; kingdom Metazoa; phylum Chordata; class Mammalia; order Lagomorpha; family Leporidae; genus Oryctolagus; species Oryctolagus cuniculus. The sequence continues at coordinate 62,289,108 of NC_091447.1, read as the reverse complement.
AGATCACCTGGCCTGTGACTCCGCCTCACCCATAGGTCATGCAGGCCCTGGAACCTAAGCAGAGGCCCCCTGCAGGGCCGCCCCCAGAGCTGCATGCCCTGAGGTCACAGCTCCGGGATCGGGACATCCGAATCCGGCACCTAGAGGTGGGTCTACCTGTCTCTCTTGGCACTCCCCCCCCACCCCCCAGCATGTAGAGCCCCTCATTGATTTCTCTGTGGGATGGCATCATGGCACAGATTAATTCACGGCCTGTGACACCGGCATCCCATAGGGGAGCTGGTTCGAGTCCCAACTGCTCCACTTCTGATCCAGCTCCCTGCTAATGCGCTTGGGAAAGCAGTGGAAGATGGCCCAAGTCCTTGGGCCCCTGCACCTGCATGGGAGATCTGGAAGAAGCTCCTGGCTCCTGGCTTTGACCTGGGTCAGCCCTGGCCATTGTGGCCATTTAGGGAGTGACCCAGCAATTGGAAGATCTCTCTCTTTCTCTCCCCTGTTCCTCCCTCTGTGACTCTGCCTTTCAAATAAGTAAATAAATCTTTAAAAAACTAAAAATAAATTTAAAAAATTATTTTTGAAAGATTTATTTATTTGAGAGGCAGAGTTACAGAGAGAGAGAGAGGGAGAGACTAGAAATAGGGGTCTTCCATCTTCTCTAAATGGCTGCCACAGCCAGGGCTCGGCCGACCAGAAGCCAGGAGCTTCTTCCAGGTCTCCCTCGTGAGTGCAGGGACCTAAGCACTTGGGCCATCTTCCACTGCTTTCCCAGGTGCATTAGCAGGGAGCTGGGTCAGAAGTGGAGCAGCCAGGACTTGAACTGGTGCCCAGATGGGGTGCTGGCATTGCAGGTAGCAACCTTATGTCACAATGCTGGCCCCAGATATAAAACGATTTTAAAGATTTATTTATTTGAAAGGTGGAGTTAGACACACACGCACACACACACACACACACACACACTAAAGATGGAGATCTTCCATCCGCTTGTTTACTTCCCCCAAATGCCTGAGACAGCCAGGACTGGGGACCAGGCAGGAGCCAGGAGCTCCATCCGGGTCTCCCACGTGGGTGGCAGGGGTCCAGGCACTTGAGCTGTCACCTGCTGCTTCCCGGCCGCATTAGCTGGGAGCTGGATTGGAAGTGGAGCAGCCGGCACTGGGACCTGCACTCTGATACGGGCTGTGGGTATCCTGAATAGAGGCTTGACCCGCCGTGCCCGATGCCAGCCCCGTCTCCCCGCTAAGGTCCCTAACTCCTGTCTCCTTGGCAGGTGGACTATGAGAAGAGCCGAAACCAGCGAGAGCAGGAGGAGAAGCTGCTCATCAGCGCCTGGTATAACATGGTGAGCGTGACGTCACCGTGCGTGCGTGCCGCGGCTGGGAGCGCGGACGTCATCTGCCCTCAGCGACACCTCCTCCCTCCGTCCATCCAGGGCATGGCCTTGCAGCAGCGCGCCGGGGAGGAGCGGGCACCCGCCCACGCCCAGTCCTTCCTGGCCCAGCAGCGTCTGGCCACCAACGCCCGCCGCGGACCGCTGGGACGCCTGGGGTCGCTGAGCCTCCGCCCAGCCACCGACAAACACTGACACGCCTGGAGCCTCTGCCTGCTGCCCGGGCCAGCCAGGGCTCGGCCCGACCTGGGATTCCTCCGACTCCCACGGTGCCCAGCGCCGGGGCCCTGGCCAGCAGCTGCACCCATGTCCGTCCTTTGGTGTGGGAAAGGAGAGGTGGCCCGGGATGGCCCTGTTCTCTGAAGCCGTGTGGTTTTTATCTTTGATTTTTTCTCTTGGGCGGTAACGTGCTGTCTGGGGAGAACATGGTTTTCTATCTGAGAAAAAACAATAAAGACTTTGAACTGGCACCACGGTGAAGGGGAGAAGTCGGGCCGGGGACTCTTTGAGATCATAACAGTATCTTGACTTGCATTCTTACTCAAGTGTGAGTGATTGCTAGCCCCAGTGACAGGTGGGAATCGTGTGTGTGTGTGTGTGTGTGTGTGTTTAATTTGGTGAAGATTTATTTGGGGGGCCAGTGCCCTGGTTAGGCCGCCACCTGCAGGACTGGCATCCCACATGGGCTCCAGTTCAAGTCCCTGCTACTCCACTTCTGATCCAGCTCTCTGCCATGGGAAAGCAGCGGAGGATGTTCCAAGTCCTTGGGCCCATGCACCTGCGTGGGAGACCCAGATGAAGCTCTTGCCTCCTGGCTTCAGCCTGACCCAGCTCCATCCACTGTGGTCATTTTGGGAGTGAACCAGTGGGTGGGAGCTGTCTCTCTTTGTCTCTCTGTCACTCCGCTTCTCAAAAAAAATCTTTGGGCCGGCGCCGCGGCTCACTAGGCTAATCCTCCGCCTTGCGGCGCCGGCACACCGGGTTCTAGTCCCGGTCGGGGTGCCGGATTCTGTCTTGGTTGCCCCTCTTCCAGGCCAGCTCTCTGCTGTGGCCAGGGAGTGCAGTGGAGGATGGCCCAGGTGCTTGGGCCCTGCACCCCATGGGAGACCAGGAAAAGCACCTGGCTCCTGGCTCCTGCCATCGGATCAGCGCGGTGCACCGGCCGCAGCGCACCGGCCGCGGCGGCCATTGGAGGGTGAACCAACGGCAAAGGAAGACCTTTCTCTCTGTCTCTCTCTCTCACTGTCCACTCTGCCTGTCAAAAAAAAATCTTTAAAAAGTTTCCTTAAAAACTTATTTTATTCATCTGAAAGTGACAACAGTGGAAGGGAGCTGACCTGACTCAGGTGTTCATCGGCGCCCTCTGGTGGCCCTTGTGGGAAGAACAGACCGGGTGGTGGTGGTTTGGGGGAGGCTGGAATCGGAAGACCAGGACCCAGCTCACGAAGCCAGTTGAGCAGGTGCGGTGGCGGAGAATGGATGCTCTCTCGGCCAGGGCGGGGTGAGAAACGGCTGGATTCAGAGGTGCTAGGATTTGCTGCTGGGTTGATGGTGCAGGGAGGTGAGAGGCGTCAGTGACGGCCCCTCAGCAGCTGGAAGACAAAGATGGCAGGGCATGGAGGGGGCATATTGGAGGAGGTGCTCTGTTCCCAGTGCCTCAGACCTACCTGCACGTGGGCGAGGCAGTTAGCAAGCCGGCAGGAGGGACTCCAGCAGTCACCAGCACATGATTAAATTAAGATTCCTCTGGAGGCTGGCACTGTGGCGTAGTGGGTAAAGCCACCATTTGCGGTGCTGGCATCCCATATGGGCACCGGTTTGAGTCCTGGCTGCTCCACTTCTGATTCAGCTCTCAGCTCTGGCCACTGTGGCCATTTGGGGAGTGAGCAATTGGATTCTCTCTCTAACTCTACCTTTCAAATAAATATGTTTTAAAAAATATTTTTCTCAAAAAAAGAAACACCCACAAGAATTCCCAAATTTATTTTTAAAAAAGATTTATTTATTTGAAAGGCAGAGTTACAGAGAGGCAGAGGCAGAGAGAGAAAGAGGGAGAGAGGTCTTCCATCCGCTGGTTCACTCCCCAAATAGACACAATGGCTAGAGCTGGGCCAATCGAAAGCCATGATCCAGGAGCTCCATCTGGTTCCCCCACGCGGGTGCAGGGGCCCAAGCAATTGGGCCATCTTCCACTGCTTTCCCAGGCCACAGCAGAGAGCTGGATGGGAATTAGGGCAGCCGGGACTCGAACTGGTGCCCATGTGGGATGCCGGCACTGCGGGTGGCAGCTTTACCCACTATGCCACAGCGCCAGCCCTGTCCAAATCTTACTTTCTTAACGCTTGGGGGAAGTCACGCTAAGCACGTGTGAGTAAACACCGCTAAGAGTTTATTGAGTCCCTATTATCTAAACTATGCGTCCAAGAAGTCATTTCAGCCTCCAGGAATCAGGCACATCTTCAAAGAAGAAGGCAGGACGCCCCCATCCCCTCGCGCCACGTGTGTGTTGGGGGGAGAGGTGCTGTCAGGCCGCAGGGGTTGGGGTGTTGAGCTGGAGACTGAACAAGGGCTGCTCCAGGCTTGGAGGAACCCGTGCCCTCAGCACATCGCCAGACCCACGCAGGAAGCAGCCTCACCCAAAGTGAGCAGGTGCACCTGGCGCAGGCACACAACGCTTAACTCAGACCTGGAGAGCCGCCTGCACGCAGTCTTTTTTTGGGGAAGGGGGATGGGGTCTGGGCCGCGAGGACCTCAGGCCAGAGTCTCCTCCTCTTCGCCAATAGGGCTGGGCAGCCAGGGCGGCGCCAGTCCCCGGGGCCCGGGGATGACCACGGAGGTGAAGGGCTCAGCGGCGGCGGTGATGGCAGTGGTGGCGCCCGGTCCGGCTATGGGAGCAGGGGGTTCGGGACCCGCGGGGAGCTCGGGTTCCGGCTCACGCAGGCCCGGGTCGAGCAGCGGGTCCTCGCAGCTGCACTCGGGGCCCGCGCCGTCGGGGGCGTTGGCGCACGCGCAGCTGGCGGCCGTGGACGCCTCCGACACGCAGCTGTTCTTGCGGCGCAGCAGGGACAGGCGCCGGCCCAGCAGGCCGCCTGCGGCCATGCCCGCGCCCGCCGGCAGGAGGCGCTGCAGGAAGTCGCCATGCACCTCGCCCAGCGGACCGTCCACGCCGTCCTGTCGCTGGATCAGCATGTCCTCCTTGGCCAGCCTGCGGGACCCGCAGCGGGGGAATAGGGGGGTCAGCGCCCCTCTCCTTGACCGACGGGGCGGGGCCTTCCCTGGCTCCGCCCATCCTCTTAAATCTCCCTTCCCCCTTTCTCCCACCAAGAGCCTGGCCTCATCCTTCCCAGGCCTGGACCCTGCCCCCTTCGCAGTCCCCAATAAACCCTTCAACGCGACTTGCCCCGCAGAGCCCTAAGCCCCGCCCCTCCGCCAGGTGGGCCCGCCCACCCCCGCGCCTGGCTCACGCGATGTCGAAGGTGGAGCCCTGGAAAGAGGGCTGTTGAAGGAGAAAAGCGGTGGCCGCCGTGTAGGGAGCGCGCGCCTCCGCCGAGTCCCAGTACAGGTCCTTCTCCAGCACCGCCAGGTCATCGTACATCTCGTCCACCGCCAGCATGGACACCTGCGAGGGGTGTGGGGGAGGCGGACACGCTGGGGCGGGGTGTGTGTGTGTGTGTGTGTGCGCGCGCGTGTCTGTCCACGCCTTCAGGGGTGAGTGACAGCGAGCAGGAGGGGTTGGGACGAGGCCCCACCCCGCCCCGCCCCTGCCTCGGGGTGGGAGTAGGGGGATCGGAGCCAAGGATCCATTTGGGAGCTGCGGTGTGGGGGGAGGGGAAGCAGGGACTCTTACCTGAAAGTTTCGGTCGATCAGAAAGTTTGTCTCAAAGTCATCATCGTCCTCCCCGAAAGGGTTGATGAGCTGCTCGGCGACCTGGGCGGTGTGGGGGGAAGGCAGGCAGGTGGAACCGAGAGCCCCCACCTGCCGCCTGCCTCTCCCGCCCACCAAGCCCTCCTCAGGTAGAGTCCAAGCCCCCACCTTGAGCCAGCCCGCGTAGAAGAAGAACTGCAGGAGAGTGAAGATGGGCACATACAGGTCCAGGTTGTGGTCTTTGTAGCCACGGGTTGGGTCCAAGAACTGCCGGCCCACGACACAAGCCAGGAAGTAGCTGTACACCGCGATGGTCACCACCTGGTGGCCGGAGGTGGGGACAGTGGAGGAGGGGCAGGAGTGGAGGTGGGTGGGTGGTGGTTGTTAGAGAAGCGGAGGGCCAGGATCGGGAGTCACCAGGATGGGTCACCGTGGGGCTTACCTGGGTGTAGACGAGGGGAACACTAATCCAGTCATAGTGGAAGAGCATCCCGCACTTGCCCCGAAATGCATTCAGTTCCTGGGAGGGTGCAGGTAGAGGTGAGTGGAGCTACAGGTGTGGGTAGCTGGCATGCGGGTTGCAGAGTGTGCAGGTTTGGTGGTGGGTGTCACACCTGGCATGCGGGTATATCCTGCAGTTCGGGGCTGCCCCCTACTCCCCCCCAAACACACCCAGGGTGCTGGGAGACAGGTGTGCACCTGGGGGCTACCAGGTAAGGAGGTTTGGAATCTGTCTCACTGCAGGCCATGGTGACTTCCGTTTGCCCCAGGGGCTGTTCTAAGAGAAGGACGCCCCCCTCCCCGCGGCGGTCCCACCTCCAGGAGGAGCTTGAGAGCGCTGTTGTCCCGAATGCGACCCTCCCGCCGAGCCTGCGCGGCCAGGTTGGAGAACCACACGCAGGGGACCCAGTACTTGTTGTAGGACGAATTCAGGTTCTCGAATTTCTTGCGCTCCTCGCGGGTCATAAACCCTTGGTGGTGGGGGGGAAAGACGGGGGTTGAGGATAGGTGCGGGGTCAGAGGTCCCTCGCCCCGCCCTCCGGCCCTCGGGGTCCGCCCCTGCCCTGCCTCCCAGGAGGTGTGTGTTGGGGGGAGGGGTCCTCACCTGCCTCCACCACGTGGTCCATGGTGGGAAAGCGCTTGAAGACCGCGGTGCTGACGGAACGCAGGATCAGCACCGCTGAGAGCCCCGCGTAGCGCATGAGCGTGCGCCGGTAGAGGCGGCCCCGGTCATCTGGCCCCTGCACCGTGCCCACCACCACGCACATGAGCGCATCGGGCAGCGGCATGCACAGGTATTGGTTCCACCAGCGATGCACCACCAGCGTCACGTAGAAGCCTGCAGGGGTCAGGAGGGAGAGGGGAGGTGCTCAGCGTGGTGGTGGTGGTGGGGATGGGGGGAACACCAGGGCCAGGAGTTCTTGGCCAGAGCTGGACAATGTAGGATTTGCATCAGGGATGCCCAAAGCAGGATAGTTTTGATTATGGGGGTCCCCCTGGGCTGGGGATCTTTGGGGGTTCAACCCTGACGATGGAGAAGACCAGAGCACGCTGGGTCACCTTGGCTGTCACCTGGGTGGGGCAGGGTTCCCAGTGTGGAGGTGGAGGCACAGAGTCCATGTTAGTGGGGGACATGGGCCAGTTGTCACCCTGGGTCACCTGGCTGGGAGCAGGGAGACTGGAAACATGGTAGGGGGAGTGAGGGCTGGTTTTGTGGAGTTGCACCCCTGGGGACATCTGGGCAGGTTGTCACAGTTGCCACCCTGGACATCTGAGCTAGGGCTCTGGCATAGGGTCTGTATCAGGGATGCATTCTGGTGGTGGTGAGAGGGAGCCTGGGGTCACACGAGGTCACTTGACACCAGGGGCTAGGGACTTGTCAGAGAAATGTCCCCCACAAGGGTGGGCATTGGGGCACAGTGCTTGGGACACCCCCAAGCCCCCACATCGGAGCCCCAGTCCCCATTTCTCTGTTTCTCAGTCGACTCCCTGCTAAAAGCACCTGCTGGGGAGGCAGCAGGTGATAGCCCAAGTACATGGGTCCCTGCCACCCGCGTATGGTTCACCCCCCCTCTCTGCTTTTCAAATAAGTCTTTTTAAAATCCTCCAGGAAGGCGGAGTTTTATGGGGTCCCTGGGGTGGGGGTTCCCTGGATCCAGAAAATGGGGGAGCTGTAGGGTTTTGGGTTAGAAGGACAGGTCCCCGAGAGAGGCAGACTGATGAGGGGCTGGGGTGGGAGCGGGGTTGGAGGGGTGGGGCTCCAGGACACAACCGCACCCAGCACGAAGGAGACGGGGATGAGGCTGGCGTACTGGTCGCAGTAAATAACGAGCTTCTCGAAGTAGAGTTTCTGGTCTTCGGTCAGCAGAAAACTGCGAGGGAGGGGCGGCGGTCAGGGTCCAGACTTTCTTCCCCGCCCACGGCCCACCGCGCCCGGCCCGCACTCCCCCCACCTCACCGGTAGGCGGCGCTCAGCGCCATGTACAGCCCGAGGAAGCAGAGCAGCTCCCGCCACAGGAGTTTGTAGATGCTTCCCCGCCACAGCAGCAGGAGCTTCCAGAAGCCCCCGAAGCGGGCGTTGGCCACTCGGGCGGTGTAAGTCACGGTCATCGCGCACCAGGCTGGTGGGAGGGACGGGGCTGGACCCGGGCCTGAGGTGGGGGTGGGGGTGCTGAGAGAGGTTCGGGCGCCCACAGCTCCTGGTTGGCACCCACCCTTTCCTAGGGACCTGGCTGACCCCACCCTCACCCCTCCGCAAGCCTTGGCTTGCCCACCGCGCCGCCGTCCAGACATTTGGGTCCACGCGGTTAGCTCCTGAGTTGTCCCATCAGGCTCAGGGGCAGGGCTGGGGCAGCCTCTCCCGCACCGTACCGCGCCCTGAGCCTGGGGTGCCTCGGTTTTGTGGTTCTCATAGCTTCTGTTCCCCTACCTTATCCTCCACTCCTGTCCCCTGCTGTCGGCTTCTACAGCTCCCATTCCCCCAGACCCCTGGCACGCCCTCCGAAAAACCCTTCGAATCCGCACTGGCTCTTCCAGCAGGTGCACCTCCCGCTTAAGCGCCCTGGCTCTGCCCGCTTTCTCCTGCGGAGGCTTCCTCGCCCTCTCCCTCCTGCCTCCCTAAAGCCCTCCTCCACTCCCCACCGGGAGGAGGAGTCCCGCCTACAATCTCACCCACCGCCTCCACTTCCCCAGAGCCCCTGTCCCCCCGACCCCCAACTCTGGGCTCTTCTCACCTGTCAGCCGGATGGCGGGTGCAGGGACACGCGGGGACAGAGACCGAATGGGCAGGTGGCTTCAGCATTGGGTGGGGCCTTGGGACGCCAGAACTCCAGGCGGGAGAGGGCTGGGGAGTGGGCGTGGGCAGCCCCTCCCTGGCCCACCCCCTCCCCCGGGGCAGCGCTGGAGCCTCAGCACGCTGTGTTTGGAGAAGCCTGGCCGGTTTGTCACCTGGGGCAGGAGGAAAAATCTGTTTTTCATCGCTTCTCCCCAGCCCTCTCTCCCAGTCACTCACGGGCCATTCAAAGGAGCTGGGACCTAGAGCTGCAGGGGAGGGAGGGGCAGGGACCTTCTCCTGGTCCAGTCCTGCAGAGCTCAGTGAGGCTGGGTTAATCCACAGGACGGGTGCTTGGAGCCACACGCCTTGTCCGTCACCCAGATGCACACAGAAGCACCTGTCCGAGACCCATACACAAACCATCAGGCTTCCCTCTCACACCAGTGTTACAATCACACACAAAGCACACCTGGCAGTGAGACCCAAACCTGCAAGCATGCACACAGCATGCCGGGAGGGAAACAAGCAAGAAACTCCCCCCACCCTCCCACACCCACCGACATTCCCCTCAAGGTCAAACCACACTCAAGGTCACACACCCAGCTAAGCGCAGGTCCCACGGGACTTTGGTTCCCTTCTCCCCAGCATGAAGACACAGCCATGATCTCACACACCGGATGTAGCCACACCTCCCCTGTACACGGAGGCACGCAGCCTCCCCCCCTTTCCAGAGGGGGGTGTCGAAGATGGACCCCAGATTTACCTATTTTGCAACTCATTCTCACAGAACAGCACCTTCCTTTCTCGACAACTCCAGCAAGCACTGAGCCCTGGTAACGTTTTGCCCCCTGGTCCCCACTTGAACATGACCCTGGGGCACACCCACCTACTCCAACCCAAGCTCCCTGGCTGCAGCAGGCACACACACACACTTGAGTCTCAGATACCATTGCCGGGGACACATTACCTTGGGGACATAAATCCTTGTGCCTACGTTTGGCCTCAATACAGGACAGCCGTGCCCTTTTTTGCAAACATAGCTCTAGAAAGGGGGGGGTATCCCCAGCTCGGTACAAACAGCACCGCCCCCCCCAGCTCTGTTCTCCAACCTCAAGGACATCAGTGTGCAAATGGGTGCGGGAAGGGTGGAGGCCCATAGGGAGGGGCGCCTTGGGGTGTCCGTGGTGAGCCCCATGTGCCCACCCTGTGCGCTCCTTACACAGCCAGGGACTCGAGGACTTCGTGTTCCCAGACTGACAGCTGTCTGCCCCACCCCAGCATAATTACAAGCCAGCTTGGGCCGGTCACCCTCAGACCCGCACCTCCGCTGTCCAGCTGCTGGACAGCTCGTAAACTGGGGTATGGGGGACAGCTGGGGTGGCGCTGACGGCGGCTGCGGGGCCCCAGGGAGGAGCGGGGCTTGGTCCCCACCTGCTAGTAGGACATGTCCTTGGATGCTCTGGTGGGGGCAGCCCATCCCCCAGTCACCCTCCTCCCTGGGCTCGCACTGGTTCCCACCCACATTGAGAGCGTCCTGACCCCTGGTCCGGGAAAGGTTGCTGGGACCTGTGTTCTGGTGCCTGAGTTTAACAGCGAATGATAACAAACGGCTCCTTAGCAGGTGAGAGCAGGTGGTTGTAACATCACATTTCTCTTCCCTTGGAACTCTTTCGAAAAACAAATCTCTTCCGGGAAACTGAGCAGGATGCGGCTTGTTGTGTGGTTGGGATTTGATCAAACCCGGGCGGCGGCGTGGCTGGGAGCCTGGGGTCTCTGCCTCCCGGTGTTTGTCTTAGCTGCGCCACACCGCCCCAAGGTGTCCACACCCACAGCAGCACAGTCTGTGGGGTCCACCTCTGATGCGGGGTTCGGGAGGTACCTAGACCTGTGCTCTCGGTGCTCCCTGAACTCGGCTGAACCCTCTTCTACCCCCTTGCTGCCTCATCCCCCACCCTGGCTCTGGCTTGGAACCCGCAGATCATGCCCTGTCCCCAAGTCTCTCCTCTCTTGGTCAGTGGCAGAGGGAGGAGGGGAGGGCAGATGCCGAGAGGGGCCCATTAGGTGCCTTTGGGGCCACGGTGGCTCTGAGAGTGGCCATGCTTAGCGACAGAAGTTCAAAGGGCACGAGACTTCTGCTCCAGCCCACAGTGGCAGTTGGCCCTGGAGGCAGGACAGGACAGGGGAGTTTTCTGGCTTCCTCTCTCCTCTGTCCCCCCTAACCAGCCCCCTTGCTGCGGCCCTTATCCTGGGAGGGGCTGGTGTCCTCTTGGGCAGGCAGGAATTGGGGGGAAAGGGGTGGAGACAGTTAATCCCATCTGGCCCGCCCAGCCTCTGCCCAGGGTGCCCGCTAATTCCCAAATCAAACAGCAGGCAATGCTGGGCCCACTGCCGGCCTAATCCGCTCCCCACCAGCCTGGGGCTGGCCAAGGGGCCTCTTGATTCCCACGCTCCGAGCCCCCCCCCCCCCCACCTCGGGGAAGTGGGCAGCTGCCCTTGTCTTCAATTCCAGGCTTCAGGATCCCAGCCAGGACACCTCCCCTTCTACAATCACTACCCAGCCACTCTCCTTCAAATGTGCAATGACGATAAACCAGCATCTCTGTTGGGTGTCTGTGGTGAATGTACCCATTTAGAACTAATGCTTTTGTGCAGTGCGCGACCTGTGCAACCCTACATGAAGGTGACGACTCCCCCCAAACTCCCTGTATCACCTAACACGGTGGGGGTGGGCATTTGGCACAGTTAATATCCCACATTAGAGTGCCCAGGGTTCCAGTCCCCATTCTGCTTCCGATGCAGCTCCCTGCTGATGCGCTCTCCGGGAGGCAGCAGGCGATGGCTCATGTCCTTGGGTCCCTGCCACCCACATGGGAGACCTGGATGGGCTTCCAAGGCTTCTGGCTTTCAGCCTGGCCCACTCCTGGCTGCTGTGGGCATTTGGGGGGAGTGAACCAGCATGGATGGAAGACCTCTTTCTATTGCTTTGCCTTTCAAATTGATTAAATAAATAGGGGCCTATGTGGTGGCGCAGTGGGTTAACGCCCTAGCCTGAAGTGCCGGCATCCCATATGGGCGCCAGTTCGAGACCTGGCTGCTTCACTTCCCATCCAGCTCTCTGCTAAGGCCTGAGAAAGCAGTAGAGGATGGCCCGGCTCCTTAGGCCCCTGCACCCACGTGGGAGTAAGAAGCTCCTGGCTCCAGATCAGCCGTTGCGGCCATCTGGGAAGTGAACTATCGGATGGAAGACTCCTCTCTGTGTAACTCTTTCAAATAAATAAATAATTCTTTAAAAAATAAATAAATAAAATAAAACTGACACCCACAGCAGTTTCGGATCATTTTATTGAGGGGCGGGAGGCGGGGAGGGGTGGGGGGCGAGTATAGCCCTCCAGCCCCACCAGGGGGCACAGGACCCCTCCCGGCCTCCCGCCCCCCCCAACACATCGCTCCCCCTGCGCTGTGGGGGAGGGGTGGGCTTTGTGCAAACTGCCCCGGCAGCGGGCGGTGTCAAAATGGCAGCAGCTAGGGCTGGCAGGGGTGGGAGGGGTCGGGGGTGCTACTGGGCACTGGGGGGCTTGTAGGGTTCCAGGAGCAGGGCGGAGAAGGTGTTGACCTTGTCGGCCCCCCGCACCTCGTGGGGTAGCAGCGGCAACTTCACGATGTGGAAGTCTTCGTACAGGTCCTCCATCTGCAAGCCGGGGCAGAGGTCAGAGGTCAGAGTGTGGGCCTCCTGGCGCGGCCCGGGCCGGGGTGGGGGCGGGGCCGGCGGGCGCACCTGGTCCAGGTACTTGGCCTGGATCTTGTGGCGGGCCTCGCACATTTTGCAGGGCTTCTCCGGGTCGGGGAAGACGAGTTGGTTGACGATGATGTTGTGCGTGTCGATCTTGCACTTGGCCAGCTCCTGGATCAACCGCTCCGTCTCGTACAGGGACAGGAACTCGGCGATGCACACGCAGATGAAGGTGGTCTGCTCCTGCTCGCCGGGGTGGGGGTGGGGGTGGGGGGCACCAGAGGATGACAGTAGCCGGGGGCGGGCTCCGAGCCTGGTCCCCCGCCTCCACCTCCCTCCCACAGCCTCTGCCCGCGACTCACGGGGTCCTTGAACTGCTCGCTGACCGAGCGGATAACGGGCAGCGTCTCCTCCAGCTTGGAGGCCAGCTGGTCGGCATTCATGTCCCCCAGGCCCAGCATGTTGCACATCTGTGGGCGGTGCGTGGGGCATGAGAGGGTCCCCCGCGTCCGCTTACCTAGGGGGCGCTCCCTAAACCCCCCTGGGATGACTGATACCTCCCAGTGAGCTCAAACCCCAGCGCTCCCATTTCTGTGCCTGCTGTGGCCACCTGGAGCAAGTCCCCCCCACTCTATAGACGCGATGTCCCCGGGTGGGGAGCGCGCACACACTGTGGGGGGTTGTGCCGTGTGTGCGTGCATGTGTGTGTGTGTGTGTGTGTGAGAAGTGTTGTGCTCAAGGGACAGGGGAGGAAGCTGACTGAGGTTAGAGAGGCTGCACAGGGAGCCAGCACGGCAGGTGGCCGGGGGCGGGGCCAACAAGCCCCGCCTCCCCACCTGTCCAACCAGGAAGAAGCAAGCGCTGATGGGCAGGCGGGGACGGTGTGTGTAAGGGAGATGGCTGCGCAGGTGTGGGGTCTGGAGAGCCCACTCCCACCCTCCCCAGCCCCTCCCCAGCCCCTCCCCGCCTGCCTGCGAGATGAAGGGGCTGATCTGGTTTTTGATCTGCATTAGCCGGCCCAGCCCCCGCTCCACGATGGTCGGGAAGTTGAGGAGCCGCAGCGTGTGCCCCGTGGGCGCCGTGTCAAACACCACCACCGAGAAGTTCATGCCCTTCACCAGCCTGAGGGGGCGGGGCGGGGCGGTGAGGGGGCGTGCTGGAACCAGACCCGCCCACCCCCACCTCTGCCCACTCCCCCCACCTCCGCGGACTCCGCCCGCTCCCCCCACCTCCGCAGACCCCCGCCCGCTCCCCCTGCAGCCTGACCTCATGACCTCTGCGTAGCTCATGGCCTCGTCGATGCCCGGGAAGGCGCTCATGGCCTCCTGCATCATTTTCTTGCCCATGCTCAGCATGTTGTCTTCCTCGAAGAACTCGTCCGGCAGCTCTGCCACCCCGAGGCTGGGGTCGATCTCCTGGGGGTGCAGGCGCAGCGATCGGGTCGGCCTCGGGGCCACCCTGACCTACGATCACTCTCCCTTGGGGCCCCAGCCTCACACCTGGCTCCTGGCTGGCCCCTGACCTCTCTCTCTCTTTTTTTTTTTTTTAGGATTTATTTATTTATTGGAAAGGCAAATCCAGGGAGACAGACAGAGAACTTCCACTAAGCTGGTTCACTCCGAGAACACTGGGGCTGGACCAGGAGGAAGCCGGGAGCCTGGAGCTCCGTCGGGGTCTCCCACGTGGGTGCAGGGGCACCTGCTGCTTTCCCAGGCGCATGGGGGGGGGGCTGGGTCAGAAGCTGAGGTCACAGTCCCTACAAGCCCCCCACACAGGTGCTCCCCCCAGAACTACAGTCCTCCCGGGGGGGGGGGCCCACAGGCTGCTCCGTCCTGTTCAAAGCTGCGTCCTTGGGGCCCTGAACCAGCATGGGACATGCAGGGGGACCACAACATGTATCTGGAATTGCCAGGGGAACAATGACACTTCCTGGGTCTCTGTTGGTAGCCTTCCCTCCCACGCTGCCCTTCCTTGATGACGTCACAGGTGCCCCGTGTGAAACCCAGCCCCCCCCCAGCTCAGTGGCCTCAGGGGTCACTCCCCTGCAGGAAGCCTGCCCCCCCTCCAGCTGAGTCATTGCCTCTGACCCCTCTCCTCCACACTCCATTCTCGTCTCAGCCTTCTCTTCTTTGTAAAACCTGTTCATACCCAGCACCCCTCCTGGCTGTCACCTGCATGCAGTCCCCTCCTCCTGGCTCCTCCCCATCAGGAAACCAATGCATGCCAGGGGCCAGACAGTCCCCTCCTGGGGGCAGGCGTCAGGGTGCTGACTGCTTGGGACCCCAGCACCCTGGTATCGGAGTGCCTGGGACCAAGCTTTGGTTTGTCTGTTTCGCAACCCAGCTCTCTGCTATGGCCTGGGAAAGCAGCGGAAGATGGCCCAAGTGCTTGGGCCCCAGCACCCACGTTGAGGGGAGACCTGGAAGAAGCTCCTGGCTTTGGATCAGCTCAGCTCTGGCTGTTGCAGCCATCTGGGGACTGAACCAGCCGGGAGGAAGACTTCTCTGTCTCCATCTCTCTGTAACTCTGCCTCTCAAATAAATTTTTCTTAAAAAAAAGAGAGAGAGAGCTGTTTTATTTCTGTCCCACCCTCATTACAACCATGCTCTCCTTTGAGAACACATCTCAACCATGCCTGACTGTCTCTCAGTAGTCTGCCTCCACACACGTGCAGGCTGCTGCCATTGCTAACCGGGACACACTCCAGCTTTCTCTCTCTCCCCCAATCCAGTCTCCCCACAGCAGGCAGAGGAACTTTCTGAAACATGACTCTGGGCATCTGACGCTGCCCTGAAGATACCTAACAACTCTGCATCAGACCAGGGAGCTGGGGCTGGGAGCGTGGTGCAGCGGGTGGGACGCCTGCATCCCGGGCCACGGTGCCTGGGTTTGGGTCCCAGCTCCATTCATGATTCCAGCTTCCTTGCCAACGTGCACCCTGGCACGCAGCAGGTGACGGATGGGACAAGTATATGGGTCCCTGCCGCTCATGTGGGAGACCCAGATAGAGTTCTGGGCCTGTGGGTTCAGCGTGGCTCACCAAACACGGCTGTTGGGGCCTTTTGGGGCAGGAGAGGGAGTGAAGCAGTGGATGGAAAATCTCTCTTTCCTTCTTGGTCTCTCTGCCTTTCGGAGAAATAAAACAGCCAACCAGAACAACCAAAGCAAGGACAAGCTGCCTGCCGCAGCCTGCAAAGCCCGGCCCTCCCTGCCTCTGGGTAGATCCCAAGTTCTCTTGCTCCCCAAGCCCCACTCAACACTGGCCTCCTTCCTGCTCCCCCAAGGGTCCTCCCTTGCGCCCCGCCCCGTGGTTAAGCCGAGGAAAAGGCGACCACTCACCATGGCAAAGAGGTTGTCATAGCCTTTGACCTTAGTAGGCACCTTGGAGAACTTCTGGTCGAAGGCGTCGGAGATGTTGTGGGCGGGGTCTGTGGAGATGATGAGCACGCTCTCCCGCCCCTTGGACAGCTGGACCGCCAGGCTGCAGCTAGGTAAGGAAAGGTGGTTGGATGGGGAGGAAGGGAGTTGACCTCTGCTCCCTCCCGGGGTCTGCAAGGGGGGAAGCTGTGGGGTCCCAGGAGCAGGGACCCGCACTAAAAGGAGACTTGAGACGTTGGGGCTGGCGCTGTGGCGTAGCGGGTAAAGCTGTCACCTCCTGCAGCACATCCCATATGGGCACGGGTTCGAGCCCCAGCTGCTTCACTTCCCATCCGTTAGTTAGCTTGGGCCCCTGTACCCACACGGGAGACCCAGAAGGAGCTCCTAGCTTCTCATCAGTCCAGCTCTGGCCATTGTGGCCATCTGGGGAATGAACCAGTGGATGGAAGACCTCTCTTTGTCTCTCCCTTTCTCTATTAACTCTTTCAATAAATAAATATTTCAAAACAAACAACAACAATAAAAAGACACGTGTACAGGTCCCTGCAGGGCGGGGGTCTTAGGCTTCGCGTGCTGACTGCTCCAAGTCCAGCCTGGCGCCTGTTCCTTTGCTGGGCACCGGGTGGCACTGGTTCAGCTGCCCGGTCAGCAAGGTTTGCGTCTGTGCCCCCTCTGTCAACTCTAACTCATCTGCTGCTCCAGAGACCCCCTCCCCCCAGCTGACGGGGGCAGTCTGATCATGGGCTTTCTCCTCCTCCTCCTCCCACTCTCACACTCAGCAGGGTTCGCTAGGCCAGGACAGCTAGCCCAGGTGTCCCTCAGCCTACCAGGCAAACCCGGGAACGGTCCAGCTGGTGGGGACCCCGAAGAGCTCCTTCCCCCATCCCCCTCGCTGCCCCGTGCGCCGGGCTCACGGGAGCCCCAGCAGGCATGGTTCAGCTCCGAGGGGCGCCAGGCCCACACTGGGGAGGCAGCTTCGGGAAGGGTAACTGGAAGACCCCCCCCCACCCCCCTCGCCGGCCCCGCGTGGAAAGACCAGTGTCTCGGTCTCCCCTTCGCCCGGTGGTACATCCCACCCGCCTCCCCGGCTCCCCGCCGCGGCCTCGCTACCTGCAGGTCGTCTTGCCCACGCCGCCCTTGCCCCCGACGAAGATCCACTTAAGGCTGCGTTGCTCGATGATGTTGCTCAGCGTGGGCTCCAGCGGCTCCACATCAGGTGCATCCTCGAACTCCTCCGCCTCAACCCCCCACCCGGCCGCCCCCGCCGCCATCTTGGAACCGGCTCACGTGATCGGGCGGAGCGCACCATGCAGAACACCCACGGGGGGGAAATTCCCTATTACCGCTGCTTTGAGGTCAGAAGACTGAATTCATTTTCTCGTAGCTTGCCTCTAACGGTCTAATAGAAGCTATATTTTCACTCTCCTCCGCTTTCAGGGCTCATCTAGCAGACCTCTCATCTAAAATTTTCTACGGCTTCTCCCTGCCTAATGGAGATATTGGTACGGTCCAGACTACTCCCCTCCAGTGATTGGGCCCTAAGTCTTGCAGCCCTCCTCTCATTGGCAGCTTCTTTTCTGACTTCAACCAATCACTTTCACATCCCGGTAGCCGCCAGCCTCTCCTTAGCAACCAGCCAAACACCCCGTCCAAGCCCTTGCGGTGAAGTTAAATCCCCGGTCCGCCCTGGCCTCACTCCATAGGCTCTACGTCGCGTCCATCATTCCCTCCCTCTTCTGCAAATTGGGGGCAACCTCGTCTCAGGTCCGCCCCTTCTGTTATTCCATTGGCTGTGAGCCACCCGGCTCTTACCGCAGACCAATCGTGGAGGAGCTGATGAAGGGACTGGAGACCGGTCTCAGTGCTGCGGGAAGAGGACTTCGGTTGTGGGTAGGGGTCCGCAGACCTTTGTCCAGTGCGGGCCTGAGCCGCCCCGTTCCCCACCGCCTTGCTGGGCAGGGAGGGACCATCTTGTAACTTTTGGTCGTAAAATCACTCTTAGTTCTTGAAAACCTTCTCCGGCCTGTTCCAGGGAGAAGACTCCCAATTCCGCGAATTCCCTGCTGGAAACTCTCTGCCCCGGGGATCCCAGGTTCCGGGCGTCCAGAACTTTCTTAAACTTAGAAGGCGGGGGACTGCAGCCTAGAAGCCTCCCCGCCCCTCACCCCTAGCTTCTACTGAGTACTCCAGCCCATTAAGTAACTTTTCCCCCCCCAGACAAGAACCCCAGCTCCACGGAGCCAGCTGTTTCCCCCATTTCCACATGTGAGCTTCATCCCAGAGCTAGGTACCCAACCCAGAGACACCAACCCAGAGACCCTGTAGACCTGGTCGGGGAGTGAAGTTCGGAGGCATCAGCTGGAACTCACAAGCCCCCAACGGAGCCCTTCTCCTAGGAGATTATCCCTGGAGCTAGACAGGGATTCTACCCCTGGAAAGCAACTGCGGCCCTAGCCCCGAGCGGTAACCCCGATCCCGATAGCCAGCTGCATTTCCTGGGTAGCTTGCAGGTTCAGAGCGACGCCGGCCCGGGCCCTTAGAAGAGGAAAACCCTCGGGGCGTGGCTCTCTTCACCACGCCCCTTTCTAGGCACACCCCTGGCCGCCCCGCCCCCTGCCCCGCCCCCACTGCGGACGCTCTTAGGGCCAGACCGCTCTTCCCGGCATGCATTGCTTGGGACGAAGCGAGTCGGGCGCCAAGCGCGGGGCCGGAGCGGCCTTCCCGGAGTCCTTTGCGCGGCACCTGGCGACAAAATGGCTGCCCGAGGGAGACGGGCGGAGCCTCCAGGTCGGGAGGCGCCGGGCCCCGCGGGCGGCGGGGGCAGCGGGAGCCGATGGGCTGAGTCGGGGCCGGGGACGTCGTCCGAGAGCGGGGACGAGGAGGTGTCGGGCGCTGGTTCGAGCCCGGTGTCGGGCGGCGTGAACTTGTTCGCCAACGATGGCAGCTTCCTGGAGCTGTTCAAGCGGAAGATGGAGGAGGAGCAGCGGCAGCGGCAGGAGGAGCCGCCCCCGGGCCCGCCGCGACCCGACCAGCCGGCCGCCGCCGCCGCGGGCCCAGGGGATCCGAAGAGGAAGGGCGGCCCAGGCCCCACACTCAGCTTCGTAAGGAGCCGCGGGGGTGGGGGCGGGCGCCGGGGCCTCCTTTGGCAGGGGGAGTCGGGGCCCGAGAAGGGAGATCGGGATCCAGGGCCGCCCTGCGCCCCGATGAGGGGCCCCTGGGGTCCCCCCGCTGAGGATGTGGCGCTTGGATTCCTGACAAGAGGGGAACCGCGGTGGGGGGGGGGGGCTGGGCGGGAGTCGGGACCCCTGGAGCTTCTCCGTGGGAAGCGGGAGCCGGGAATTGCATTGGGAGCAGCGCCCCGGGCTTGAGGCAGACCTGAGTCCCAGGATCCGTGTTCGGGTGGTAACCCGGCCTGTGGGCTCTGGACCACTCCCCGTTATGGAGAACGGGGTCGGGGCGTACATTGGAGCCCCGTGGAGTCTGAACTGTGTTCCTTAGATAAAGCCTCTTCCCGTGAGACTCTAGGAAAACGCCTGGACTGCCCAGCGTCCGTGTGTTGAGCACGGTCCCTTGTGCTGGGCCTGGAGCTGGCGGGGCTGCACCTTCTGATGGGGGGGGGGGCGGGCTAGAAACCGGGGGCTTCTCAGCTGGAGATGCCGCCCCCTCCCGTAGCCATGTCTGGAGGCATTTTTTTAGGGGGGTGTCGGAGCTGGGGGTGGGGGATGCTGGTGACATCTTCGGATACAGGCCAGGGTTGCTGCTCTCGGGCTGCTTAAGAAGACGGCCTCCTGTCCCTACTCGGGCCAACAGCGGTCCCGCTCCGGAGGCCTCCACTCAGACCCAGGTCCAGGAACTCCGCACTGGCTAAGCGGGCCCCGGGCTAGATGCTGTCAGCTGGGAGCTTGCTCCATCTTGGCTGTTGAATTCCGAGTTCAACGGCCTCCCGGCTGGGGCTGTGTGAATTTTGGACAAGTGACCTGGCCTCTCCCGGCCTCATCTGTTAAACATGCTGAGTTTTTTTTTTTTTTTTTTTTTTAACCGGGAGCACAGGCCCCCTCCCCCTGGTGGAGGAGTGCAGATGGGGTGGTTTGGCGTGTGCCAGGCTTTCCTGTAGCCCTGGGAGTGCTGGACAGAGGCTCACAGTCAGTGGGACACCCGGGTGACCCAGGAAGGGGTGACAGGCGTGGCTGAGGACCCTTCCGTTGAGAGGCAGTAGCACTTGTGCCTGGCTGTGGCATTTGTTTCCAAGTGTACAGGGTGGGTTCTGCCGGGGGGGGTTAAGGTCCAGTGGTGTAGACTTACCCGACCCTGAATCAAGGCTGCAGTGTCTGTTGCCATCATGAGGCATTTCCCCTCTAAAACGCGGATGGGGTATAGCCTTCCACCCAGAGTGGCCACGGGAAAGGACACAAAACAGCGCCAGCTCTTGGGCGTATACAGTAAGCGCTCAATAAAAGCAGCTGCTGGCCACTTAGGTGCGTGATCCCTCATAGAGCAAGGAGTGGGTGGTGGTGGGGGGAAGCTTTCTTCCGCAGAGTGAGTGAGTGAGTGAGTGGGGACAGGGCCAGTGCCCACCGTGGTGGGTGCTTCCCCCTTGCTGCCCTGGGAGGGCAGCCCGGGCCCCCAGGACTGCCTGGGCACCGGCGGGGGGCCCAGGGCAGGCGCTAAGAGTCGCGTGTGCTCCTCTGATTGCTGCGCAGGTCGGCCGGCTGGCGGAGCTGGGCGCGGCGTCGGGACGGGCCACCGGGCCGGGCTAGGAAGGTGTAGTTCGCCTCAGCGCCGCCCAGGGCGGGCCCGGCTCCTTTAACCGTTGCAGTCTTCTGTCCCTTCACCCAGGTGGGCAAGCGCAGAGGCGGGAACAAACTAGCCCTCAAGACGGGAATAGTAGCCAAGAAGCAGAAGACGGAGGATGAGGTGAGTGGGAGGGTGGGTGTGGTCCTGGGGGGGTGGTGGAGGGCGTGTGTGGGGGGAGGCAAGGACGGGAAGGCGGGCTTTCCTTCCCTGAACCTCCCCATAGCTTAACCTCGAACCCAGGGCCATCAGGGTGACGCCGGGGCTGGGGTCAGCTGTCGCCGGAACAGTCCTGACCCTGGGTTCTTGGCCTCCCTGGCACCCCCCCTCCCTCCCCGACCCCCGCAGGTATTAACAAGTAAAGGTGACGCGTGGGCCAAGTACATGGCGGAAGTGAAAAAGTACAAAGCCCACCAGTGTGGCGATGACGATAAAACTCGGCCCCTGGTGAAATGACCCCCTCTCCCGTCTGCCCACGGCCTGGGACTGTGCGTTGTACATAACTATTTAATGCAGCGGCAGCAGCAGCGGCCTCCCCCGGGGACTTAACACGAGGAAACTGAGACACCTCCCGCAGCCGCGGCCGATTCTCCAGGACTTTTTTTTTTACCTTGAGCACTTGACTCCTGAGACTTCATAGAACAGTGGTTTACTGTCTCCTCTCCCCCACTCCTTGCTGTCCCTGGGTCTTCTTCTGTCTTCTCCTCCTCCTCCTCCTCCTCCTCGCCCTCCCCTTAGCCATCACTTCTGGGAAGTAAAGAACCTGATTTAGTGCCGGAGCCGTGTCCTTGGTTTGTCTTCTTCACTTTCTCTCCCAGATCTAAGCCCGAGGGGCGGAGGGGCAGAGGGGCCTAGGGGCCTAGGGTGGGGAAGGGTGGGCCCCGGTACAAGACCCAGCTCCTCATCCCCGGCTTGGGCCAAAGCTGTTAACTTTGTTGATTCAGCAGACACTTAGTGAGCATCTGCTGTATGCCAGGGTTGTTTGAACACCCTGGAGGCACAGAAAAAAAACCAGCAAGTGGGATCCTCCCTGCCTAAGCTGAGAGAGACAGACACAGGCAAGAGAACATGTTTTGAGTAGTGGCTGCTAACAAGTGTAGAGGCTGCTGCTTTCTTTTTCTTCTTCTTCTTCTTTTTTTTTTTTTTTTTTTTTGACAGGCAGAGTGGATAGTGAGAGAGAGAGACAGAGAGAAAGGTCTTCCTTTTGCCGTTGGTTCACCCTCCAATGGCCACCACGGCTGGCGCACTGCGGCCGGCGCACCGTGCTGATCCGAAGGCAGGAGCCAGGTGCTTCTCCTGGTCTCCCATGGGGTGCAGGGCCCAAGCACTTGGGCCATCCTCCACTGCCTTCCCAGGCCACAGCAGAGAGCTGGCCTGGAAGGGGGGCAACCGGGACTAGAAGCTGGTGTGCCGGCGCCGCAAGGCGGAGGATTAGCCTATTGAGCCGCAGCACCGGCCTGCTTTATTTTTCAAAGGTTTATTTGAAAGGCAGAGTTAGAGAGAGAGAGACAAAAAGGTCTTCCACTGATTCATTCCCCAAATGGCCGTGATGGCTGGGCCAGGCTAAAGCCAAGAGCCAGGAGCTTCTTCTGGGTTACCCACGGAGGTGCAGGAGTCCAAGCACTAGGACCATCTTCCACTGCTTTCCCAGGTGCATTAGCAGGGAGCTGGATCGGAAGTGGAACAGCTGGGACTCGAACTGGCAGAGAGATTGTCCATCCACTGGTTCATTCCTCCACTGGCTAGGCTAAAGCCAGGAACCCGAACTCCCATCTGGGCCATCCATGTGAGCAGCAGGGACGCGAGCCCTTGAGCTGGCCCCTACTGCCTCCCAGGCACAGTAGTTGGAAGCTGAATCCGAAGCTGAGCTGGGACTTACACCAGGAGCTGCTGTGCTGGCGGCCATTGTCTGCAGTAGCAGCATTCACTGCTCAGCCACAACAGCTGCCCCCAAGGTAGGGTCTTTGAGGGCAGCGAGGAGCGTGTCCCAGGTGGAAGGAACAGCTTGTGCAAAGGCAGGTCAGAGAGTGGCCCTCCTGGGATGCTTCAAGAAGACTTGGGTCCCCGGGGCAAAGAGCAGATGCAGTGTGGTCCTGGTGGGGCGCCCTTGTCCTCAGAGCCCAGCAGAGGCAGCGTTGGGAGGTTGGGGTGGAGCACCTGCTATGTGGGGATAAAGCAGCTACAGAGAGAAAAACATCCTTAGCCTTGCTGATCTGACCTTGGTGGTGGTGGGACCCGAGATGGAGGGTTGGGGAGACCAGAAACAGCACATCAGACGGCCATGCATTCTACAGGGGGGACCCAGAGGAGACCAGAGATGCCCCAGTGTAAGTTAAGCTGGTCCGGGACGCGTGGGAACGCCAGGCAGTGCAGGAACAGAATCGGGGCTCCGCGGAGTGTTCCAGGCAGAATGAACAGCCGGTGGGTGCAAAGACTGGGGTGGGGGGGTGGGGGGGATGGAAACCAGGCGCCTCGGCTTGTGAAAGAAACCGAGATCAGGCTGCAGAACTGGACACATCCTCCCTCCGTCTGTCCCTGTGTGCACACCTGCCTTTCCCATCCACTCCCGCGATCTCTCCCTCCTACTTGAGGGGACGCTGGGGCTGGAGAGACTGTGTGTGTGTGTGTGTGTGTGTGTGTACACGCGTGTGTGCAATGGACAGCTACCTTCTCCCTGAAAGGCAGCAGCCAGCCCCTGGATCTTTAAAAAGCAACCAGCGAGCGAAGTAGGTCGGCCCTGCCCCAGCTCAGCCTCTATTTTAAAGTGTCAGGAGGAGCTGGAAGTGCAGGCGCCTCCCTTCACAGCCCTTAGCCGGCTCTGACCTGGGAACAAAATTCAGGTTTTGGTGAGTCACACAGCCCTGGCTCCAACACTATTTTGGTGCCTGTTAGGCTGTGTGATCTGGGATGAAAATTCATTTAGCCTTTCTGTGGCTCGGGTTCTTTATATATACATATATTTTTAAGTAATAGATGAAGGGGTGAAATACAGGGGCTTCTGGAGCAAGGACCACATGAACACGGCCGGCTTGAATCCTGGCTGATAAAACCATCATTGCTTTTCTGAGCGAGGGAGCCGCTCAGGCGGGGAGGGGAGCCCGTTGGTGTCCCATCTCAGAGTCACCCTTGGCACCAGTTTCTTTTTTGCACGGAGCACTTCTAACGGAAGCAGGCTGGTTTATGCATGGGGCTGTTGGAAATTGCACAATTTTTGGAAATCGCCCGATAGATAGCAGGTGCTTAAAAAAATAGGCGGCGGTTGGGGGAGGTTGGAGAGAGGAGGGGACGGGACCCTTGTCCCAATTCAAGCACTCAAATTCACACGCGGCTCTGCCCGGGCTCTCCCGAGGCTGGCCTCTGGGAAGAGGAAACAAGCATCACAAACTCACGCCTCCGAACTCGGTCCCCCATGGGGCTCCAATCTGGGGCAGCTCCCCTCCCCCGGCCCCGGCTGGACCACGAAGCTCCCACCGTTCCTGCCTCGCCCTCTGCCAACTCCGAAACCTAGTCCCCACCCCTCCCAATCCCACAAGTCTTGGTGGGGGCAGGGGTGGGAACTCCAGACGCCCCTCGCCCTTCCCCGCTCCCCACCCCCAATCCTTTCGAGTCCCAACCAGAGCCTCGAAGCGCGGCGACGGAGCCGCGTTGCACGACGGGATTTGTAGTTCCAGCGTCCACGCGGCGGGAAAGGGGACTCTGCGCACGCGCAGATGGCCACTTCGCGCACGTGCGTCTCCAAACCGGGTTCCCGTGCGGTCTGCTGTGGCTGCGGTTAGGAGTCCTTCCCGCTGCTCTTTTTTGGTTTGGCGGAGTGTTCCCGCACGCTGGGAGTTGGGCACCGGCCGGCCTTTCCCTGGCCTGGGACAGCCCCATAAGCAGTGTGCTCACGGGAAGTGGGCTGAGACACCTGTACCTCTCCTTCAAGGCTGGGGCAAAACCCGACCCCGGGCGTCGGCGCGTGCCTCCGGGCGGGGCTGAGCTCTCTTTAGGATGAGGACTTTGGTGCACTCAGTAACTATTGCTTTAGGGAGGGGCCGGATACAGTGGCAGGG
Organism: Oryctolagus cuniculus; assembly: GCF_964237555.1. Taxonomy (NCBI): domain Eukaryota; kingdom Metazoa; phylum Chordata; class Mammalia; order Lagomorpha; family Leporidae; genus Oryctolagus; species Oryctolagus cuniculus. The sequence goes on along the minus strand of NC_091447.1, from coordinate 62,264,628 downwards.
TGGTCCCCAGCCTTTGCGGAGTAAAAAGTCACGTTTTTAAAGACCAGTTTCTGACTGGCCAGGTGATGCCTCACTTGAACTATCTCCAAGAGAACAGACTGTGCCGATACCCATTGGGTAAGTGGAGAAACCAAGGCTCCGAGTGGCAGGGCTGGGAGGAGAAGCGGGGCGGGGGGCTCCAGGGTCCCCAGCTCCTCCCCACTCCCTCAGATGGTGCAGGGGTCACGATTGATTTCTTTCTTCGTGACCTTGCCCTGCCCCGAGTCTCCTGGGCAAGGAACGTCACCTCCTCCCTGCTCGAGTTTAGTATTAGTTCATTTAAAATTTCAGGTCCTCGTGCTCATCTCTGATAAAGAACAGAATAAATAACAACTTGTGGCCGTGGCTTCGGTCCAGCTGTCTTCCCTTTGTCTAGGGTGCTAAGTCCTTAAAGCCTTTTCTGTACTCTGTTCCCAAGTGTCTGGCTAACGGGGTGGGAGGCACGGTTCTATTCTTAAAGAGGACGGGAGTGACAGAGGCGCAGCTTGCTGTGGCCGAGGGGTTCCCGGGTCCGTCACACAGCCAACCTCCCTGTGCGCCACCGAACTTCTGGCTCTTGCAAAAAGCACCAAGCCGGCTTGGCGTTGAGACGGCGAGGAAACGAGACGCTGGGAGGACCGAACGGCTAGAGAGGCCGCACCCGTTCTGTCACGTGACTCGCTCCTGACTGGGCCAAGTCTCGCCCGCGCTAGGTCACGTGCGCCGGCGGCTTCTTCCTATTGGCTGCGTTGTCCCAGTTTGAACGGAGTACGGAAGCCGCGCCGGTTCAGTGACGGCCGCGTTTTTTTTCTTTTTCTTTTTTTTTTTTTTAATTCCCTCTCTTTGGCTCCCTCCTTCCGCGCGAGTCTCTGGAGAAGCCGCATCGCAAGGCGCCGCTGCCGCCGTTGCCCGGGGCCGGGGTAAGTGGGCCTCCCTCCTAGCCGGACCCGCTCGGCCCACGCCCGAGTCTCCTCACGCCGGACTCCGGGCCTGCGCCGCGCGCGGCCCGAGCATCGGGGCCGCGCCTGACCGGGAGAGGCCGAGAACCCGGTTGGGCCCGATCCGCGAGGAATGGAGAACGGGCTGGGCGGGGGGTGGGGGGCACCGAGCCGAGCTCCGGGGGTGGGGGGGTGGGGCCTCGGAGCCGGGCCAGGTCGCGGTGCCGCGAGAAACGGGCCAGTGGGGGCGGGCTGGGGTCGGGCAGGAGGGGGATCCGCCTGGGAACTGCTGAGGGCCTGATCGGGGGACGTCGCGAGGATCGGGTGTGTGTAGGGGCTCGGTTGGGTCTCCCTGGGGGGAGGCCGCGTTGAAAGTTGCGGGGTGGGGGAGGAAGCTCGCCGGGCCCCGGGCGGGGAAGGGGCGGCCGGCCGGGTCCTAGAGGGGCTTTGCTGGGTCCGACGGCCGGGCGGCGCTGGGATCCGTTGAGGGGGCTGCTCGGGCGGGGGCGGGGGTCGGCCAGGCCTGATCCGGGAGTGGGGTGGTGGGGAAGCTGCTGCAGGACGGAGGGGGGCTTGGCCGAACTTGAATGGGATCCATCGGCGGGAGTTCACGCTGCCGACCGGGGCGGAGCGGGGTCGCTGGGGAGGATTTGGCCGGACCTGATTGGGGAAAGCGACAGGGACGCGTCCGGGGGGCTCCGCTCGCGGGCTGGGCTGGCTCTCTCGCAAGGGAGTGCTCCGGGGTTACCTGGCCAGGCCTGGAAAGGCGGCGGGCGCCTGGAGTCGGATAAGGAGTGGAGATGGGCAGGGGATCAGGGCCATTGGGGGCCAAGCTGGGCGGCTGGGATCTGGCCGAGCTTCGGGCCTTGATTTCGCGACAAGGGGACCTCTCCGGGGGCCGGGGCGCTCTCGCGGCCTGGGGCGGGGTCCGTGGACTTGGAGGCGGGTGGGCCCTCGCCCAGAGAGGGAGGTGCAACCCTTAGTGCCCGCAGCCGGGGGCGGCGGCGGCATGGGCCAACTTGGGATGAGGGCTCCACGCTGGGCCCCGCGAGGATCCACCGGGCTCCGCCGCCGCTGCCCGTGGCCCGCGTCCACATCCCCCCACCGGCGCTCCCGAGCCCGCGGCTGCGCGGCCTGGGATGGCGCAGCTGGCTGGGACCCTGCACTTGGGCGGGCATGGATCGGCGGCCTCCGCCTGTCCGCCGAGGGCGCTGCCGTGGTCATGCGGCCGCCGCCACCTCGGGGTCTCAACCCGGGCCTGTCAGCGAGCCCCAGAAGCCCAGCCTTGACCCTGGCCCCTACCCCCGCAGCTCGCCTTGCGCCATGGACTGGCAACCAGACGAGCAGGGCCTGCAGCAGGTCCTGCAGCTGCTCAAAGACTCGCAGTCGCCCAACACGGCCACGCAGCGCGTTGTGCAAGATGTATCCTTCCTGCCTTCTGGGGCTGGTGCAGCCGCACAGATGTCCACGGCCCCTGATGCGGGGCGCGCACGCGCGGGGCGGGGCAGACTCCCTAAACCCCAGACTTTGGGGCTTCAGAGCAGTAAGGGTCAGAGAAGGCTTGGGTCCCATTCCCTGAGTTGCAAGGGTTCCTTAGCCGGGTCATTGGAGCTACACCTACACCTGACTTTCAGGGAGTACTTAAACTTACCCTGTTAACTATTAATGAACGTAGGTGCTGTTACTGTACCCATTGTGCAGATGAGGAGACTGAGGCTTTGCCGCAGTAGCTGCTGGTAGTAGGCAGTGAGGCCAGGATGGGAATTCCAGCCCAGGTTGGGAGGGGAGCGGGGAAGGTAGGTCTGAGTGAGAGAGCGAGCCCCGAGCTGAGGTGGTACTTGGCTTTTCTTTTGCCTCTGGTCCAAAGTTCTTTCTGTGGTTGCTTAATAAATGAAAAAAAAAAAGTGATAGACATTGCAAACAGCTGCGAGTTGTGCTTGCACGTCTGGGTTCCGTTCTCTTTCTAGATGAAAACCCAGGCCTCACTGGAAAGCAGGCGAGGAGGGCAGGGAAGCCCCTGCTCCCGTCAGTCACACGGGGTCCTCACCTTTCCCAGGGGCACCAGGGAAGCAAAGGCATTGCAGCCTCCTCCCTGCTGGAGTTTTTAAAATAAGATTTATTTATTTGAAAAGCACAGAGAGAGAGAGAGAGAGGGATCGGGATCTTCTATCTGCTCAAATGGCTGCAACAGCCAAGGCTGGACCAGGCCAAAGCCTGGAGCCTGGAGCTCCATTGGGGTGTCCCAAGTGGGTGGCGGGGGGACCCAAGTCCCTGGGGCCATCTTCCGCTGCTTTTCCCAGGCGCAGTAGCAGGGAGCCGGGTCCTCGGGGGCGGCTGGGGCCGGTGTCCCAGGCAGTGGCTTCACCTGCCGTTCTACAGCTGCTGGGGTCCCACTGCTGTGCCATCTGGGCCTTAGGGGTGGCTATGGCGGCGAGTGTGCTCCACGGCCGGCTGGGGGGGGCATGGGGGGGGGAAGGCCCCTGTCTCCAAGCCCCTTAACCTCCCGCCAGAAACTCAAACAACTCAACCAGTTTCCCGACTTCAACAACTACCTGATCTTCGTCCTGACCCGACTCAAGTCTGAAGGTAGCATCCCCTGTGGTCCCCCCACCTTCCCGCCCCAGGCCCCGGGGAGGGGGTGCCTGATGACAGTGGACCCTCCCCCTCCCCCAGATGAGCCCACACGCTCCCTCAGCGGCCTCATCCTGAAGAACAATGTGAAAGCACACTACCAGAGCTTCCCGCCACCCGTGGCCGACTTCATCAAGCAAGAGTGCCTGAACAACATTGGTGATGCCTCCTCGCTCATCCGGGCCACCATCGGTGAGAGGGGCAGCTGGGCGGGGTGGGGAGGGCGGCCCCTGAGGCCCCCAGCCCCTCACTCCCGACGCCAGGGAAGAGGAGCAGGCGGGACTCGAACCACTATCCATAAGGGATGCTAGTGCCGCAGATGGAGGCTTAGTCCATTATGCCGCAGCGCCAGCCCCACCGAAGCCATTTTATCTTAGGATTTTCACTCCTGCTGAATACCAACCCTATTTGTTAGCAATTTTACATGTGAAATCTCCATGGATTTTTAAATAAAGATTTATTTTACTTATTTGGAAGGCAGAGTTACAGAGAGAGAGAGAGAGAGAGAGAGAGAGAGAGAGAGAGAGAGAGAGAGATTGAGATTCCATCCATTGGGTCGCTCCCCAAATGGCCACAACAGCTAGGGCTGGTCCAGGCCAGGAGCCAGGAGCTTCTTCTGGGTATCTCACGAGGGTGCAGGGCTTGGGCCATCCTCTGCTGCTTTCCCAGGCCCTTAGGGAGCTGGATTGGAAGTAGAGCATCTGGGACTCGAACCTGTGCCCATATGTGATGTCGGCACTGCAGGCGGCAGCTTTACCCCCCATGCCATAGCGCCAACCTAAATCTCCATCAATTTGAAAAGATGACTATTTTTTTAATGATTATTTATTTTAATTTACCGAAAGACAGATAAACAGAGAAAAAGAGGCAGAGACAGATCTTTCAGGTGCTGGTTCCCTACCCCAGTGCCCACAACAGCCAGGGATAGGTGAAGCTGAAATCAGGCGCCTTGGCGCTCCATCCAGGTCTCCCTGGTGGGTGGCAGCGGCCGAAGCCCTTGGGCTGTCTTTTGCTGCCTTCCCAGGTGCATTAGCAGGGAGCTGACTGGGAAGCGGAGGCGCCTGGACTTGAACCAGCTCTCCAATGTGGGATGCTGGTAGCACAGGTGGCAGCCCAGCCCACTGTGCCCCAGTGCCCACCTCTAAAAGGCTGCTTTTGAAAGGAGACTAGGGGGCCGGTGCTGTGGCGTAGCGGGTAAACTGCTGCCTGAAGTGTTGGCATCCCAAATGGGCGCCGGTTCTAGTCCTGGCTGCTCCACTTCTGATCCAGCTCTCTGCTATGGCCTGGGAAAGTAGTAGAAGATGGCCCAAGTGTTTGGGTCCCTGCACCCGTGTGGGAGACCTCAAAGAAGCTTGTGGCTCCTGGCCTTGGATCAGCCCCGTTCCACCCGTTGCAGCCATCTGGGGAGTGAACCAGCATATATAGGACCTCTCTCTGTAGCTCTGCCTTTCAAATAAATAAATCTTAAAAAAAAACAATAGGCCGGCACCGTGGCTCAATAGGCTAATCCTCCGCCTGCGGCGCCGGCACACCGGGTTCTAGTCCTGGTCGGGGTGCCGGATTCTGTCCTGGTTGCCCCTCTTCCAGTCCAGCTCTCTGCTGTGGCCCAGAAGTGCAGTGGAGGATGGCCCAAGTGCTTGGGCCTTGCACCCCATGTGAGACCAGGAGAAGCGCCTGGCTCCTGGCTTTGGATCAGTGCCGTGCGCCGGCCGCAGTGTGCTGGCTGTGGCGGCCATTGGGGGGTGAACCAACGGACAAGGAAGTCCTTTCTCTCTGTCTCTCTCTCACTGTCCACTCTGCCTGTCCAAACACACACACACACACACACACACACACACACAATAAAGATTACATAGAACCGTTTTAAATGGAAAGACAGGCTTACTTGCTCTCGAGGGAACATAACCTTAAAATAAATGCAGTAAGACAAAAATAGTCTTAAATTGGAGCCAGACCCTGGGGCTGGCTGTGTGGCCTGCTGACTCGGTTGGAGTGTCTCCTAGCCCCAGCAGTGCCCAGTCTGAGGCTGGTGGAAGAATCTAGACTTCGTGAGCTCCGAGGCTGGTCGGATCCCACTTCTACAAGTACCAAGTGCATGGATGCAACCATCCCTGGGTTGACAGTGTATCAGAGCGCCGGTTCAGGCTTCGGCTCTTCTGCTTCCGGTCCAGCTCCCTGCGAGTGCACCTGGGAAAGCAGCAGGCGATGGCCCAAGTAGAGTATCTGAGCCCTGGCCACTCATGAGATAAGCCCGAATGGAGTGCCAGGCTCCTGGCCTCGGCCTCTCCCTGCACTGGCTGTTGGCGACCAGTGGCAAGGGTGGGGTGGGGGCAGAAGCCAGGAGCTTGGAATTCAGTCCTGGTCTCCCATATAGGTGGCAGGTGCCCCGTCACCTGGAGTGTGGTGTGGTGTGGTGTGGTGTGTGTGTGTGTGTGTGTGTGTGTGTGTTTAACCTCAGTGGGGTTAGTACTGAGGTGCAGAGGTTGGATGATAGGGCTAAGAGGACTGGACCTAGACCTTGGCGGGGTCAGGGAGTGGGCAGGTGGGTGGCTGCTGAGCTGGCCACAGGGTCCCCAGCCACAGTGGCAGCTTTCTGCACCTGTTTTTGAGGCAGGGTCAAGGTTATCTGAGCATTGGCTCTGGCCGCCTCCCCCTCTGGGCAACACTGCCACCTAGTGGCACCACACGCTGGGTGGCACAGCTCTCACGTTTCAGATTCCTGGGGCGTTTGGGTTCCTAAATGATAGGACAGGTTGTATATATCCATGACACCCTGTGTTGCCCCCCCCCCCACCTGCCTGCTCCTACCTCCTCTCACACACACACCCCCACTGCATTTCCCACTGGCCCCTTGCCCATGTGGGAGCACACCAGGCCGCCCTGCCCCTGGGCCTTTGCACTGGCAGATCCTCCTCCCTAGTTGCTGGTCCCCCAGGTGCCCGGATGTCTCCTCCTTCACCTTCTTCACTTCTCACAGATGTCACCTGCTCGTGGCTTGTCTGGGCCGCCCAGTGTGAAACTGCTGCCCCCTCCCCCCAGCTGTTGCCATCTTTGCCGCTGTTTCCTCCCTCAGTCCTGGGTACGGGGCCTCCCACCCCTGTGGCTGGAGCCGGAGCCCGGTGCCTCCCTCTAAGGGCAGGAGGGGCCGGCTGGGGCCAGGCCGTACAACAGAAGGCTCAAAGGCTGTTTGCTGAGTCACCGGGTGCTACTGTGCCCACCTCCGAAGGGGTGTGTGTGTGTGCGCGTGCGCAGAGACAGCAGTGAGCAGGCGCCCCGTGGTGAGGGGCAGCCTGGCCCACTACAGGCACGAGCCTCCTTGTCCCGCCGTCCCCCCAGGCATTCTCATCACCACCATCGCTTCCAAGGGTGAGCTGCAGATGTGGCCGGAGCTGCTCCCCCAGCTCTGCAACCTGCTCAACTCGGAGGATTATAACACCTGCGAGGTAGGACCGGGAGCCGCGTGGGAGCAGGCTGGGGCTGGGTGCACCACGCCCACCTCTCCCTCTCCTTGCCTCTCTGCTCCTGTCTGCCCAGGGAGCCTTCGGGGCCCTGCAGAAGATCTGCGAGGACTCCTCGGAGCTTCTGGACAGCGATGCCCTGAACAGGCCCCTCAACATCATGATCCCCAAGTTCCTGCAGTTCTTCAAGCACTGCAGCCCCAAGATCCGGTGGGAGCGGCGCCCAGGGCTGGGGGCGGCCGGGGGCGGCCGGGGGCGGCCGGGGCGGGGGTGACCTGGCGCTGCCCCTCCCCAGGTCCCACGCCATCGCCTGCGTCAACCAGTTCATCATGGACCGGGCCCAGGCGCTGATGGACAACATCGACACGTTCATAGAGGTAGGCGGGCCCCCGGCCTGGGGGCTGGCCGGGCAGGGGAGGCCGAGGCCGCTGACCCTGACCTTGCCCGAGCAGCACCTGTTCGCCCTGGCCGTGGACGACGACCCCGAGGTGCGGAAGAACGTGTGCCGCGCGCTGGTGATGCTGCTGGAGGTGCGCATCGACCGGCTCATCCCCCACATGCACAGCATCATCCAGGTGAGCGCGCAGGCGCAGGCGCAGGCAGGGGGCGGGGCATGGGGCGGGGCGGGGCGGGGCGGGGACCGGCTCCTCCCCCACGTGCACAGCATCATCCAGGTGAGCGCGCAGGCGCAGGCAGGGGGCGGGGCGGGGCTGGGCGGGGCGTGGTGGGGACCGGCTCCTCCCCCACGTGCACAGCATCATCCAGGTGAGCGCGCAGGCGCAGGCGCAGGCAGGGGGCGGGGCGGGGCGGGGCATGGCAGGACGGCCTCATCCCCCGCCTGCACAGCATCATCCAGGTGAGCGCGCAGGCGCAGGCAGGGGGTGGGGCGGGGCGGGGCATGGTGGGTGGGGGCGGGGCGGCCCGCGCCTCAGCCGCTCCCCTGTGCCCCAGTACATGCTGCAGAGGACCCAGGACCACGACGAGAACGTGGCCCTCGAGGCCTGTGAGTTCTGGCTGACTCTGGCCGAGCAGCCCATCTGCAAGGAAGTCCTGGCCTCCCACCTGGTGCAGTGAGTACCGCCCCACCCTGGCCTCTAGGCCGCAGTCCTTTTGGAATCCCGGGTCCCTTTAGGTCTTTGGGTATTTACTCTCGCAGCCATGACTAGGGCAGCTCGAGTGAGTTCATAAAGAGTACTTGGCGGCTGCTCGGCAGGACAAGCTGAGAAATGTGTGACAGAGGCTTCAGGTGTGGCTGGATCCAGGTGCTCAGGGCATCTGAGTGGCCCGTTGCCTGCCTCCAGCCCCGGAGCCCCCATGTGAGCAGTTGTCTCTTGAGTGGTGTCTCCTTGATTAGAGGCAGGGAGGGGTGGGGGCCGGCCGGCAGCTCTGGCAGAGCAGGTGGGAAAGTTCTCTGAGAATCTCCGTTGTGTCGGCCCCGCCGCCTGGCCCCACGTCAGCTCCTGCCTCAGCCTGTGCCAGGGCCGGGCACAGTTCCCAGGGTTTTCAGGTGGATTCTGGGGTCTGAGGGTGGCTAGGCCCGGGTCAGGAGCAGCCATCCTGCTGGGACCCTTCCCTCTGGGTGAGGGTCAGCAGTGCCTGTGGGCCCAGCTCCATCCGCGGGGCCTCCGGCATCCTGGTGTACAGCCCCCCCCCCCCCATAGGCTGATCCCTATCCTGGTCAACGGGATGAAGTACTCGGAAATCGACATCATCCTGCTCAAGGTTAGGGGCGGGGCTTGTGTGGCAGGGCTGGCCGGTGGGCTGGGGTGTGGTGGGCAGCAGGTGCTCAGCCGTGCACCGCCCCCGCCTGGCACCCAGGGGGATGTGGAGGAAGACGAGGCGGTGCCGGACAGTGAGCAGGACATCAAGCCGCGCTTCCACAAGTCGCGCACCGTGACGCTGCCCCACGAGGCCGAGCGGCCTGACAGCTCCGAGGACGCGGATGACGACGACGACGATGATGACGCTCTGTCCGACTGGAATCTGAGTGGGTGCTTGGCGGAGAGGCGTGGTCGGGGCGGGGTGGGCTCTGGGCCCCGCCTCCAGAAATGATCAGAACATTGCAGAGCTCCTGATTGGACTCTTGAGTGCTTGGCCTGGCGGGGGGGGCTGAGCTCTGGGCCCCACCCAGAGCTTGGCCTGGCTGGGGTGGGGCTGTGGGGGCCAGTCGCCTGTGCCGTGGCCTCTCTCTCTGAGCCTGTTTCTCCCCACGCCCACCCAGGGAAGTGCTCCGCGGCGGCGCTGGACGTTCTCGCCAACGTCTTCCGGGAGGAGCTGCTGCCCCACCTCCTGCCCCTGCTCAAAGGCCTCCTCTTCCACCCGGAGTGGGTGGTCAAGGAGTCGGGCATCCTGGTGCTGGGCGCCATCGCCGAGGGTGAGTCCTGCAGCTGCCTGCCCCACCGCGTTGGCTTCCGGGCCTGAAAAGGAGCCCCTGAGCCCCCAAATGCCAGCCCTGCCCGTCATCCTCACGGGCAGGGCATCCCATGATGCTTTAAGCAGATGACAGCAGCCACAGGGTGAGTCCGCTTCCGGACCTGCCCATCCCTGCAGTCCCCACCTGTGTAGATAGAGACGGTGACATCACTTCCCCTGCCGCCACCCAGGGTGCACCTGCTCAGATGCGAGTGCTCGGCGGCTTAACCCCTCGTGGGCCGGCACCTGGCCCTGGTTACAGAATCCTGTAGCGCTGATGAGACACTCACCTTGACCGACAGGACGGCTGGTAACAGGCGTCCCCTGGGATCGCCTGTCTCTAACCTGCCCTGAAGTTGCAGACACGCCCCAGAGACCCTCAGTCTGGAGGGTTGATTTATGTTCACTTCACTTGAAAGGCACAGAGACAAAGAGGGCCTCTTCCCATTGGTTCACTCCCCAAATGCCCCCAACAGCTAGGCCTGGGCCCGGTCAACACCAAGGAGCCTGGAACTCCATCCAGGTCTCGCACCTGAGCACTTGAGCCCTCACCACTGCCTCCCAGGGTTTGCAGGAGCAGAGGAGGAGGAGTAAATCTTGTGATACGGGATGTAAGACTCCCCAGAGGACTGCAACAGCCAGGGCTGAGCACGTGGGCCGTCGTCTACTGCCTCTCAGGGAGCAGGCTCAGAAGTGGAGTGGCCAGGTTTAGAACCCGTGCCCATCTGGTATGTGGCAGAGGCTTAGCCTACTGCGCCACAGTGCCAGCCCTGTCATTAATGACTTTTAAAAGGAAAAGAGATGGAGAAAAAGAAATCCACCAACTATCTCAGCAGAGCTCGAGTTGAGAGCAGCTTCCCATCCCTCTGGGCTGCTTCTTCCTCACTGTGCAGCCTGCAAGACTTTGGTTTATTTATTTGAAAGGCAGAAAGGTTCACTCCTAAATGCCTGTTAGGACCAGACCTGGGCCAGGCCAAGGCCAAGAGAGTGAGACTCCAGCCGGGCCTTGCCCATGTCTTTGCGCTGCCACCTGCTGCCCCCCAGGCTGCCTGTGTCAGGCGGGGCACATCCTTCCCCGTGCTCGAGGCCCGCTGGGGCTGGGCTGGGGCGCTGTCTGGCCCCGGACGCCCTAGCTGAGCTGCCCACCCCCTGTCTCCCGCCGGCCGCAGGCTGCATGCAGGGCATGGTGCCCTACCTGCCCGAGCTGATCCCGCACCTCATCCAGTGCCTGTCGGACAAGAAGGCTCTGGTCCGCTCCATCGCCTGCTGGACGCTGAGCCGCTATGCACACTGGGTGGTCAGCCAGCCTCCCGACATGCACCTCAAACCTCTGATGACCGAGCTGCTGCAGCGCATCCTGGACGGCAATAAGAGGGTGCAGGAGGCAGCGTGCAGGTGATCCTTGACCCCTGACCCGAAAGCCCTCCCCTCCCCCCCAGCTGCTCTCCGGGATATGATGACACCTGTGACTGCTGACATGGCCCTGATGGTTCTTGTATTCGTACTGGCTGATCCCAAGTGCGCATCCCCTGGTGGCCCCCCTGGCCCAGTGCCACCTGCTGGGCCCCACTAAAGACCCTTGCCCTACCCTGTCCACCACCAGTGCCTTCGCCACCCTGGAGGAGGAGGCCTGCACAGAGCTGGTGCCCTACCTCAGCTACATCCTGGACACCCTTGTCTTCGCCTTCGGCAAGTACCAGCACAAGAACTTGCTCATCCTCTACGACGCCATCGGCACCCTGGCTGACTCTGTGGGCCACCACCTCAACCAGCCGGTGAGACGCCACGGGGTGACCCTGCCATTCCCGGCCCAGGCCAGGCATAGGGCCGTGTGAGCGCGGCAAGCAGACAGGCGCCCGGCCCCGCCCTTGCCCTGCTCCCTGTCTAGCAGTGGGAGAGACGTTTATGAGACAGTGTTTAGGTAAGTGCTGTGTTGGGGGTGGTCCTTAGCCACAGCAGTGACCCCAGACCTCATCTGTCAAGTCACCAGGTGCCCCTGCCAGCCAGGGTGCCCCAACTTCCTGCCCCCCTCCCCGTCCCTGGCCAGGAGTACATCCAGAAGCTGATGCCGCCACTGATCCAGAAGTGGAATGAGCTCAAGGACGAGGACAAGGACCTCTTCCCGCTGCTGGAGGTGAGCGGGGCTCCAGGCCTCCCCGCAGCCCTCCCCCTCTCCCCACCCCCGGCCCCAGTCAACGAACCTCCTCCCTGCCAGTGCCTGTCCTCGGTGGCCACCGCCCTGCAGAACGGCTTCCTGCCCTACTGCGAGCCCGTGTACCAGCGCTGCGTCACCCTGGTGCAGAAGACCCTGGCCCAGGCTATGGTGAGCGCCCCTGCCCCCCACTCCCCACCCCATTATGGCCGGTGCGGTGCCCTGACCCCGCCTGCCCCCCCGTGTCCAGATGTACACCCAGCACCCGGAGCAATACGAGGCCCCTGACAAGGACTTCATGATCGTGGCGCTGGACCTGCTCAGCGGCCTGGCCGAGGGCCTGGGCGGCCATGTGGAGCAGCTGGTGGCCCGCAGCAACATCATGACCCTGCTCTTCCAGTGTATGCAGGTGGGTGGGGCGCTGGGGACAGGGCCGAGTCCCGGCCGCCGCAGTGGTCCCCACCGAGGGGGTGGGCATGCACGTGTGGGGGTGGCCCACAAGATGGGGAATAGTCTCATTCCCGAAGCAGCTCGCGCTGGAAATGCGCGGTAATGCGCTCTTGTGGATCCCTCCCCTCGCCCCAGTACCAGAATCCGTGCGTGCTCCAGGGTGCTCTGTACCAGGGCGTGGGGTTTGCACGGGGCTGGGCAATCGTGCAGACCCGAAGCCACCTCTGGAGAACGTAGTGTTGCTGTGGATTTCTTCACCTCAGCGGCCATCCTAGCATGACCTTTTCACCTCCTCCCACAACACAGAACATGGTCAGCCGCTGTCAGACCATGTTGTTTCCAGAGTCATGAAATGGCAGAATCCATGGCGTGTTCAGGACGGAACAGATAGACACAGGGAGACAGACTCGTCTCCCCTCCGTTGGGTCACTCCCCAGAGGCCCACGATGGCCTGGGCTGTGTGCCCAGGTCTGCCCATGTCCCTGAGCGCTCACTGCTGCCTCCCAGGGTGTGCATTCGCAGGGAGCTGGGCATCTTAACTTGCATCGCAGCCCCTTCCAGTGTTTTTGGGCTGTGCTGAACCTGTGCCAACTGGGAGCCAACTTGTCTGTCAGACAGGAGCAGGGCCCTCGGCAAAGTCTGAGCCGGGAGCCTGCGTGCTGGGCGGGGTCAGGACGGGGGGCAGGCACTGTGCCCCCGCAGCTGCCTGTCACACTGACCCCAGTCCAACCCCTCAGGACTCCATGCCCGAGGTCCGACAGAGCTCCTTTGCCCTCCTGGGAGACCTCACCAAAGCCTGCTTCATCCACGTCAAGCCCTGTATCGGTACAGTACCCACCGTGGCCCCCGCCCCCGGCCCCAGCCTCCCGTGATGCAGAAATGCCCTGGGATGACCATGACCTGCCGGGTTGTATTCGTACTGTCTGACGGAGGCCTGCCTGGCCAGGCCCCGGGGCGCCCCCTGGCGGCTGTCTTGCTCAGCACCCCCGTTTCTCTCCCCACCAGCTGAGTTCATGCCCATCCTGGGCACCAACCTGAACCCCGAGTTCATCTCCGTCTGCAACAATGCCACGTGGGCCATTGGCGAGATATGCATGCAGATGGGTAAGGGCTTCTCCCCATTGGTTCTTCCTGGCTTGGGGCGGGGCAGGAGCTGGTTCTGACTGGCAGCTGGCCCTGAGGGCCACCCTCTGAGTTTTTTCCTCAGGGGCAGAGCCAATAAAAAAAAAAGCTGAGAGGCTGTTTGATTGGCTTCTCCAAAGAGGCAGGGCCAGAGGGCTGTTCTGATGGGACCTGCTCATGCTACTGGCTGAAAGGCCCACTGGGATTGGTTGGGTGGCTTTGGGTGCTTTCCCAGGGGGTGGGGACTCCAGAGTAGTGTCTGGTGTTTTGGGAGGAGGGGCACAGCCCGCTGGGGTTGGTGAGCTGGGAGGGGGGGAGTGGGCTGTGACAGGCGGGGCCCCCAGGCGCCGAGATGCAGCCCTACGTGCAGATGGTCCTCAACAACCTGGTGGAGATCATCAACCGGCCCAACACGCCCAAGACGCTGCTGGAGAACACAGGTGCGCAGGCCCGGGCTGGCGGGGCGGGGCGGGGCGCCCCGCGAAGAGCCCCGCGTGGGGCTGGGAGAGCTCGGGGTGCGGGCTGGCCGCAGGAGCCACTCCCTTGGGGCCCATGGGGCGGGGCTCGGGGCCTCGTACCAGAGGCCCCGCCACGTACCGTCCCGGGGCCACTCGGGGTTGCAGGTCGCCTGACGAGCCCCTCTGCCATTCCAGCCATCACCATCGGCCGCCTGGGCTACGTGTGCCCGCAGGAGGTGGCGCCCATGCTGCAGCAGTTCATCCGGCCCTGGTGTGTGCCTGCCGCGGGGTGGGCGGGGCCTCCCAGCAAGCCCCGCCTCCTCCCCCTTGCTCACCTGGCCGCCTTCCCGCAGGTGCACCTCCCTGAGGAACATCCGGGACAATGAGGAGAAGGACTCGGCCTTCCGCGGCATCTGCGTGATGATCGGCGTGAACCCCGGCGGCGTGGTGCAGGTCGGGACAGCCGGGGCTGCGCGGGCGGCGGGGCGGGGCCCGGGCGGCCCCTCACCTGGGCCCCCTCGCGTTCTAGGACTTTATTTTCTTCTGCGACGCTGTAGCCTCCTGGGTGAGCCCGAAGGACGACCTCCGGGACATGTTTTATAAGGTGAGGAGGCCCCGGGGGGCCAGGCGGGGCTGGGAGGGGCGGGGGGACCCGCCTCTCACCCCCTCCCCGCTCCCTGCTCCCCGCAGATTCTCCACGGCTTCAAAGACCAAGTCGGCGAGGAGAACTGGCAGCAGTTCTCGGAGCAGTTCCCGCCGCTGCTCAAGGAGAGGCTGGCGGCCTTCTACGGCGTCTAGGCGGCCGGGGGGGGACTTCGCCAGGTGAGCGGGTGGCCCTGGCTGGCGGGGGCCCGGTGCGGGGGGACCCGGGCCCTGACCCTCGGCCTCTGCCCGCAGGTTTCTGTCTGCGTCATCTTCGTCAGAGGGATTGCGGGGGAGCGCGCTGCGTCCGGAGTCGCTGAGCCCTTGGTCGGAGGGGGGTTGGGGAGGAGTGAGCGGGACCCAAATCCAGATGCCGCCTTCCCTGTCGGGTCACCTGCCCGGCCACTGTGGGGGGGCAGGGGGAGGGGCCTCCACGCTCAGCCTACAAAACGGGGAGGGGGGTGGGGCTTGATGGCGGGCGAGAGGGAGGGTACCCCCGACCTCTAAAACCTGGGGTCGTCTCAGGCAGTCCGCTGGGCCAACCACGAGGGCGGGAGAAACCCACAGGGCCGGCCGAATCCGGCCTGGGAGGCGGCGAGGAGGGGGCGGCAGGCGGGGAGGGAGGGGTCCGCGCGACCCCAGCCGGCCGGGTGGGCCGCCGCCCTGCTCCCCGCCTGCATGGAGACTAGTTAGTGAACCCCTGAGTTAACCCGTAAGGCCTTCCGTGTAACCTGCATCTAGAGTTTAAGAAGCTTCTGCTGTTTTTGCCGGAACCGGCGGTGACTGGGGAGGGCTGGGTGGGTTGTGGGGGGGTGGGGCGCCGGGCCTCGGCCGGGACCCCCGGAGGGGGCCGGGGGTGGGGTGGGGAGGAGGGCGGCCGCCTGGGGCCGCCCTTGTCAGCACGTGCACGCTTTGGACCTGCCCCGCACACTTCCTGCGGCAGCCCTGGCCCATGGGTCTCCCTGTCCTTGTTCCCGGTCCCCACCCGGCCAGCTGGGGCCGCGGAGGGGGGCTGGCCTCGGGCCCCCTCTCTCCCTCCCCTGTGCCCCAGCGCAGCGCCCTTGGAAGAGCTGCGGGGGGCGGAACACGAGCCAGAGCACCGGCACCTGGACACCCCCGCGTGTTGCTGCGGCGTCCCACTGATGGCGATGGCAACAGGAAGGAGACCCTGGGGGCGGCAGGAGGGGACGGGGGCGTGTCCCCCAGCCCCCCAAGTTACACACTTGCTTGGTGGCTCTGGGACTTCTGACCCACTGAAGTGCCCAGCGCGCCCCGTGCGCTCCCCGGCCCAGACTGCTGGGACTGGCTGGGGAGGTGGGCTGCGGCCCCGGGGGCGGGGCTCCTGGCGGGGGCCCCCGTGGGCCCGGAGGGGGGCCAGCAGCACCCCCCTTCTGGGTGTCCCCACCCTTTATTTTCTTTTTTCTTTTCCCCTTGCCTACTTTCTATTTCTCTGGGGGCTTCTGATCTGGAGTTTGGCGGGAGTCCTGCAGCATCCATTCCTGCCGGGGGCCCTGGACCCCCGCCCCGCCCCGCCCCGCCCCGCGCTCTTCTCCGCCAGGTCAGGCCCCGTCTCCACCCGCTAGGGGGCGCTCAGTGCACATTCCGTAACGCAGGTGTCTCCTCCCCCGCTCCCTGCGAAGCTCCAGCGGGTCTCTGGAAAGCCATTTGTCAATTTTTTTTTTCTTTTTCAAAACTACCGTTTAATTTCCTGGTAATTCCAGTTCTTTCGGAGCGACCTCCGCTGGGTTTTGGGGTGTGCGGATGGATTGGCCGTCTGTTGAGATTGGTACCAAAAAAAAAAACCACCCTCGCTGCCCACGACGGGGGAGGGGCACTCCAACTACCTTCAGAGAAGGGGAGCCTGGTTCTTCTAGTTCCTTTTTTTTTTTTTTTTTTTTTAAAGAAAGCTATTTAATTTTTTTAATTTATTTTTAGTTGGTTTTTGCACAACGAAGTTTCAGCTTCTCAACCTTCTTCCCTGCCCAGGGCTGTGGACCCAACAACACTGGCCTCGATCCGCAGTCTCCCCCCGCCCCACCCCGGTCCTCGCGCCCCCTTCCCTCGTCGCCCTCTCCCCACTGCGGGCTCCCGGGTCTGTCCATTTGTTACCGTGCTGTGCTGGGGACTGGCGCCGAGGTGGCGTTGAGATTCCACTTGTGTAGAACTTTGTTGAGTAAAAAAGATCAGTTTCTTGTGAAACCTTGGTCTCCGGCCTCCCGTGTCCTTGGTTTGGTGGGGGGTGGCGGGGCCGGGCGGGGCGTGCTGGAACATTCTAGAAGCCAGATGCACGGAACCCAGGTCAGGGAACGCCCCAGGGGCCGGGAAGCAAGCGTTAACTCCCCGCAGCAAGCCCGAGCACGCTCGGTTTCCCGCGGGCCGATAGACGTCATCAGGCGGCGCCGGAAGTGGTCTCGCGCTGCCTAGGAGACTGGACGCGGGGGCCGGCGGCGGACTGGGCCGGGCCGGCCGCGCCCACCCGGTCGCCATGGAGCTGCCTCCTGGGCCCTGCGATGATCCCCGAGGCTGGGACGATGACTCGGAGCCGGACCCCGACCCCGACCCCGACGCGCAGGCCGAGGCCTACGTGGCCCGCGTGCTCAGTCCACCCAAGTCCGGGGTGGCGCCCCCGCGCGCTTCGCTGCTGCCCACGCCCGCCCCGTCTCCGGGCGCGCTGGAGCCCCGGACCGGGCCCAGAGTCCCTGCCGTGGGCGCGCCGGGCCTGCTGAGCCTTCCTCCGGAGCTGCTGCTCGAGATATGCGCCTACCTGGACGCGCGCCTCGTGCTCCACGTCCTGCCGCGCGTGTGCCACGCGCTGCGCGATCTCGTGCGTGACCATGTCACCTGGCGGCTACGCGCGCAGCGCCGTGTGCGCGCTCCCTACCCGGTGGTGGAAGGTGCGCGCGACCTCGGGGGGCCGGGGGCGCCCGCTCAGGTCTAGCTTGGGAGAGGGGGATGAAGATCCCCGGGGCTGCCGTGGGCACAGCCCCTGGCGCGGGCTTCGGAATGGCATAGACTTGGCTGGAAGCTGAGGTTGGTGGACGGTGGTGAAAACCGACGGCAGGCAGGTGGGATCCCTGATTCTCAGGTTTGAAGTCTGGGGGTACCAAGGTACCCTGGGCGGGGGGAGGTGGTGCTGGACGCTGGCATTGGAAGTCTAAGGGCTGTGGGGGAATCCACACTAGTCCAAGAATCCTCTCGCTCTGGGTTTAGCCCAGAAGCTGCCAGCAGCCACCAGTTGAGGCCAAAACCCTTGATCCCAGGCTGGGGGATGAGGCAGGGCCCATGGTCTAGAGCCTGCCACTCTAAAACCAAGCGAATCTTTAGGGGCTGAGATTCCCTGACCCCAGCAACCACACAGGCCTTTGATGCCTGGGTCTGGCCAGGCATCTGGGGTAGGGGCTGGTGGTCACTCCTCCGGAGTTCCTGAGTTCACCAGTCCCTGGCAGCTTGGGAATTTTGGCCTTGAACTGATATATATATATATATATATGTATGTATGTGTGTGTATATATATATATATGTATATATATGATTTGTTTATTTGAAAGAGTTACAGAGTAGGGGGAGAAATCTTCCAATCCCCAAATAGCTGCAATGGCCAGGGCTAAACCAGGAGCTTCTTCCGGGTCTCCCACGTGGGTGCAGGGACCCAAGCACTTGGGCCACCTTCCACTGCTTTCCCAGGCCACAGCAGGGAGCTGGATCAGAAGTGGAGCAGCCGGGACTCGAACCGGCACCCATATGGGATGCCAGCGTTCCTGATGGTGGCTCCACCTGCTGTGTCACAGCGCCGGCTCCCCAGCTGTTAATGTTGATGGTGACCCTGGGACTCAGGCCCTGAGCCGACACGAGTGACGGGTTAGGCGGTGGATCACCTGCCATTGCCGAGGTGGCGGGGGCTCCTGGGACACTCCCTGGGTCAGGCTCTGCCACACAGCTTGACGAGCAGCTCTCAACTCTGCAGTGTCTGCCGAGGTCCTTGCACCCCCACACCACCAAGCATTTCCCCGGATCCTGCCCTGATGGCCAAGGCGGGAGATGCTGGGCTGGGGGTGGGGGGGGGAGGCAGGAGCTCAGCGTCCCGAGGGATGGGGCCTGGGAAAGCAGGTATGGAGCCCCCAGTTTTTGGAGATCGTTGTGAGGCATAGGGCCAGACCCGCATGGGTGTTAGGTGGGTGCATGATCTGCAGCCCAGAGCCTGGCCTTTGCCCACCCGGGCCCCTGCGCGTGGTGTCCCACAGAGGAGGATTTTGACTGGCCAGCAGCCTGCATTGAGCTGGAACAGCACCTGTCGCGCTGGGCAGAGGATGGGCGCCGGGCCGAGTACTTCTGCCTGGCGGATGGGCACTTCGCGTCCATCGACTCGGTGCTGTTGCTCCAGGTGAGGCGGGAGTGGAGGGGTGGGGGGTGGGCTGGGGGCGGGGCCGGCGGAGCCAGCCTGCGCAGCCTCACCCATGTCCTCCCCACCCCCCCACCCCCTTCACTCGTTGCCCAGGGCGGGACTCTCTGCCTGTCGGGCTCCCGGGATCGCAACGTCAACCTGTGGGACCTGCGGCAGCTGGGGACGGAGCCCAGCCGGGTCCTGGTCAAGGCCTTGGGCACCCAGCAGAACAGCACCCACAAGGTGAGCCAGGGCGGGTGGGCATGGAAGCAGGAGGCCCGAGGAGCCTGTTTTTGTGGTTAAGGGCGGCGGCGGGGGGGGGGGGTCTTCCATCTGCTGGGTCACTCCCCAAATGCCCACCACAGCCAGCCCTGGGCCAGGCTGAAGCCGGGAGCCGGGAGCTCCATCCGGGTCTCCCACGTGGGTGGCAGGGGCCCAAGCCCTGGAGCCCTCCCAGGGTGCGCGTTAGCAGGAAGCCTGAATTGAGCTGGGACCTGAGCCCAGGCTCCGACACTGGATGTGTATGTATCTCAAGTAGTATCTGAACCACAGTGCTAAAATCCCATACCCTGGTTTAAAAAAAAAATCTGTGCAGAGTATTTTATATTTTCTTTAAAAAAAAAATTTTTTTTTTTTTGATAGGCAGAGAGAGAGACAGAGAGAAAGGTCTTTCTTTTCCGCTGGTTCACCCCCCAAATGGCCGCCATGGCTGGCGCACTGCGGTGATCTGAAGCCAGGAGCCAGGTGCTTCTGGTCTCCCATGGGGTGCAGGACCCAAGCACCTGGGCCATCCTCCACTGCACTCCCGGGCCACAGCAGAGAGCTGGCCTGGAAGAGGGGCAACCGGGACAGAATCTGGCGCCCCAACCGGGACTAGAACCCGCGGTGCCAGTGCTGCAGGCGGAGGATTAGCCTAGTGAGCCGCGGCGCTGGCCCTAGAGTATTTTCATAATATGCACTTTCTAGGAACTTTAAAAAAAAGTTTATTTGAAAGGCAGAGAGAGAGAGAGAGAGCGAGAATGAGTCAGATCTTCCATCTGCTGGTTCACTTCCCAAATGGTGGCAACAGCCAGGGCTGCGCCAGGCCGAAACCAAGAACTCCGAACTCCGTCCTCGTCTCCCTGCATGAGTGGCAGGGTCTCAGGACTTGGGCCATAATTCATTGCTTTCCCAGGTGCTTTAACAGGAAGCTGGAACTCTGCCTTTCAAACAAATAGATAAATCTTAAACAAACAAACAAACAAACAAAAAAACCAGGAAGCTATATCAGAAGTGGAGCAGCCGGGACTTGAACCGGCACCCATATGGGATGCTGGCACTGCAGGCAGTGGATGCTACCAGGCAGCATGCCACCACACTGGCCCTGAGATAACATTTTAACCTGCATTACCAAGAATTTTGTATGTGTGAATTACGAGCAAGGCCACTGGGCGGAAGGGGCACCTTCCCCTCCCGGTAGCTGGGGCCGTCAGGGACAGCGGCGCGGGATTGCTGCTCCCTGGCTGTGTGACCTCAGGTGAGCGGACAAGCTCTCTGAGCCCCCGGTCCAGCCTGTCGGGACCCCTTGACTTCAGAGGGGGGGGGTGTCGTCGAGGAACAAGTTAGCCAGCAGGGGGCGCTCTCGGCGCCTCCACCTCCGAGGTGGGGGCCTTTCTCTGGTTCTGTGGATAAGGAAACCGAGAGAGGCAGGGTGATTTGATTGGCTGGGATCCTGGCGGGCAGGCCTCACGTCAGCCACGACCTGCGCTGAGCTCCCACGGGACCCCGGGTTCGAGTCCCGGCTCCGCTCCTGACGCCAGCCTCCTGCAGCTGCGCACCCTGGGAGGCAGCAGGCCATGGCCCAGGCACTTGGGTCCCTGCCACCCACGTGGGAGACCTGGGTCAAGTTTCAGGCTCCTGGCTTCGGCCTGGCCCACCCTCATCTGGCGGGGAGACTTCCTCTCTGTTTCTGTCTCTCTCCGTCTCTCCGCCTTTCAAATAAACAAAGTGGGCAGTTGGAAGGGAAAAGTTGTGTGGCTCTGGGTGGGTGTATGGACCTCTCTGAGCCTCCTTTGCAAAAACAAAAACAAAACCAAAAAAACCAGGAATGCCAAAAAACCAGGAATGCCGCAGCCCCGTGTGCCCACGGGCACAGCTCAGGGAGGATGCCCCGAGGGGAGCTGGGGACCCCCGTGTGACCCCTGCGGCCTCCCCGCCCCCAACAGGGCTGGGTGTGGTCATTGGCCGCACAGGATCACCGCGCCTGCTCGGGCTCCTGGGACAGCACGGTGAAACTCTGGGACATGGCAGCCGATGGGCAGCAGTTCGGCGAGATCAAGTGTGAGATGTCCCGGGTAGGGGCCCCGGGTGGGGAGGGGGCCCTGGCCGGCCGCCACCCCAGCCCCGTGGTCCGTGTGTCCCCAGGGGCAAGGCGGCCGTGCTGTGCCTGTCTTACCTGCCTGACATCCTGGTGGCCGGCTCCTACGACAAGAGGGTGACCATCTACGACCCCAGAGGTGGGCCCAGGTCTGGGTCGAGAGAGAGAGGGAGAGGGAGGGAGAGGCCTGGGCCGTGCTGGGCATCACGGAAGCCTAGAGGCGGGGGGCAGAGGAAGTCACGGGGCTGGTCCCCCGGGCTTGGGTTAGAATCCTGGCTCCCCCGCAGGCCAGCCTGGGGGAGGGCTTCAGTTTCTCCTGTGGGGCCCAGCGGGATGGGAGAGGGGGTGGGGGGCAGGGGGCGGGGCTTGATAAGTTAGTTTCTGCCACAGACACCTGGAACCCACTCTGCCGTGGTTCATTTTTTAAAATCTGTCCTTATTTTGTGGAATTGGGCCAGCGAGCGAGCACGCCTTATCCAGGCAGAGCTGGAGGCGGGGCAGGCGGCCTGGGGGTCAGGGCCGGGCTGGGGCAGCAGAGAGGCGGGTCTCCTACCTTGGTGCGGAGTGGGGGTGAGGTGGGGGTCTGGGATCCTGGGTCCAGCTGGGGCATGGGGTGGGGGCGGCGGCGAGGTGGGTCAGCTGTCACTGGGCCTGGGCGCTCTCTCCCAGGGGTTCTGACGGCCCGCTCCCCACGCCCACGCAGCCGGCCCGGCCCAGCTGCAGAGCCGGCGGCTGCACTCGAGCGCGGTGCTGGCGCTGCTGGCCGACGAGCGGCACATCATCTCGTGCAGCGAGGACCACACCCTGGCGGTGTTCGACCGCCGCGCCAACAGCGTCCTGCAGCGGCTGCAGGTGCGGCCCCGCCCACCCAGGGGCCTGGTGGGGCGTGGGCGGGGCTGCAGCCTGGCCCCGCCCTTCCTGAGCCGTTTCTCCGCCCACGCCCCGCCCACAGCTGGACTCCTCCTACCTGCTCTGCATGTCCTACCTGGGGCCGCAGCTCTGGGCCGGCGACAGCCAGGGCCTGCTGCACGTCTTTGCCAACCGCGACGGCTGCTTCCAGCTTGTTCGGGTGTGCCCCCCCCGGGGGAAACCCCTGCTCACCCCTCTCCCCCGGGGGGCCTCTGGTCCCCTCGCGTCCTCGGGGTGGGGTGGGGTGGGCGGGGCCTCTCCTGAGCCTCCGCCTCTTGCTCCACCGCCCACAGTCCTTCGACGTGGGCCACAGGTTCCAGATCACAGGGATCAAGCACTCGCTGGGCGCGCTGTACACCACGTCCACCGACAAGACGATCCGGGTGAGGCCCCGCCCCTGCCTGCCCCCCGCGCGCCCACGAGCCCCGGCCGGGCTCCTGACCTTCCGCCCCCCACCCCCGGACCCCGTGTTGCCCAGGTGCACGTGCCCACAGACCCGCCGAGGACCATCTGCACCCGGAGCCATCACAACGTCCTCAACGGGGTGAGCCCTGCCCCACGCGCCCGGCGCTGCCCGCCCTGCCCGCCCCTGCCCGGCCTGCCCGGCCTGCCCGCCCTGCGCTCTGACACCTTCCGTCCCTGCCTCCCAGATCTGCGCGGAGGGCAACCTGGTGGTGGCCGCCTCCGGGGGCCTGTCGCTGGAAGTCTGGAGGCTGCAGGCGTGAGCGGCCCTGGGTGTGTGCCTGGCCTCCGGTTGTCTGCGGGGACCTTCCTCCCCACCGTTGGTGCTGCCTCTGCACCCCCACCCCCACCCCCAGCCCGGGCCCCCGCGTGCCCGGCAGGTCTGGGGGGCACAGAGAATTCGGGCCGTGGTTGGATGTTGTCCCTGGGCCAGGCCTATGCCGCCTGGGGAGGTGACCTGGGGGTCTTGGCCCACCCAAGGGGGCCACCCTGCACCCTGGGTGCCCTGATTTGGTTACGATTTGGACAGCCTGATCTGCTGCGGAGACAGCAAAGCAGAAATAAAAAGCCGATGTACAGTGCACAGTGGGCGGGCTTGGGTGCCTTGGAGGTCCCTGTGTGTGTGCGTGTGTGTGTGTGTGTGCGTGTGCGTGTGTGCCCGTGCAAGTGCGCTTGCCTGTGAATATGAAGCCAGAGAATCCCCCCCCCCAGGCCGTGGACACCTGCTCAGGCTGCCAGATGCAGGGGAGGAGGGCGGGCCCAGTGCATGCGTGTGTGCGTGTGCGTGTGTGCAGGCGGAGGAGGGAGCCGGGCCAGGCACCTGGCTGATCCCCTGGGGGTAGGATGGTGGGGGCCTATCGCGGCCCGTCCAGCCAAGAGGAACGTTGAGCGGTGAGTGTTCCCCTCATGTTTATTGAGGTGGTTGTGGGGTGGTGGCACTGTGCCGGGGTTCCCGGGAGTCACAGGATGGCACAGGGCTTCTTCTCCTTGAAGGGGTTGGTGGCGGCCGGGATGCCCACAAGGAAGGGGTCGCTCTTGGCCTGCTCCGTGCAGAACTGCAGTAGGTCAGCGGCCGCCTTGGACACCTGCAGACCAGGCCTGGTCAGCCTGCCCCTGGCGGGGGTCAGGGAGAAAGGCACCTGCCGCCGTCCCCCTGCTTACCCCGGGCGCCTGCCCCGCCCCGCCCCTCACCTTCACACGGTCAATGCCGGCCTCCATCCGTAGCTGCTCCACTGCCCGGCGGGCTTGCCCGATGTCGCTGCCGATGGCTACCTTGCCCGACATCTGGGGGAGGGCCGGCAGGGCTGTGAGCAGCGGGCCCAGTCCCGTGTCCCCCCGTGGGAACTGTGGCGTAGGGGTGGCCGCTCCCCCCGCCCCCAGGTCGGGCCTGCTGACCTTCAGCTGAGGGCTCCCGAAGATTCCCGAGGCTGATTTCTCCCGTGGCGGCTGCCGGCTCTGGTTCCCTCCCTCCCCCTGCCCAGCCCCTTGTCTCCCTCCCCCACCCCTGCAGAGACTTTGAAGCCAGGGCTCTCCGGGAAGTGAAATGTCACCAGCGGCGGCAGCAGCTGCCGCGGCCAGCGGAGGGGGTCCCTGCCCCCCCCCGCCCAGGCCCCGTGGCTTTGGCCGGGGGGACCAAGCCAAAGAAGAAAGGGGAGGGGGGGACCCTGGCCTCTCTGACCTGCTGGGTCCCCTGCTGGCTGGCCCCAGGGCACCTGCTCTGCCTGGCAATGCCAGAGCCCCAGGCAGCCTGCCTCCTGTCTGTCCCGCCCCGCCCCGCGGGGAGCTCTTCGCAGAGGGGGCTCCGGCCACACTTCGCTGTTTCCCATGTTCCCCGGGACCCCAGCCCCAGCCTCCTCTTCCCTGAGCTCCGGGCCCCTTTCTCTCCCTTTCTCTCTCTCTCTCCTGGGTCACATGCCCTCACCCCCCCCCCCCCCAGGCAAGTTCACCACCATCTGTGTAACTTCAAGCCCAAATCTCCAGCTCCTCCTGCTCTCTAGTACCCTAGTGCCCCCTCAATTCCATCTCAAGTGCCCGTCAGACCAGCTTCAAGTCAGGAGCTCAGCCTGGCCTCTGCTGTCACCGTGGGCGCCTCCTGCCCCCCCCCCCCGTGTCCCCTCTGCAGGGGGGCCCCTCCTCCTTGGCTGTTCCAGTCCAGGCAGCCAGGGGGCTCCATGAAGAAGTGAGGACTCAGGCTTTCGCACCAGCATCCCACCTCCGAGTCCCGGTTTCCCACCCAGCTCCCTGCTAATGCTCCTGGGAAGGCAATGGAAGACGGCCCAAGTGCTTGGGCCCCTGCCACCCACGGGGGAGACCTGGAAGAAGCTCCTGGCTCGCGCTCGGCCCAGCCTGGCCCTGGCTGCTAATGGCCACTGGGGGAGTGAACCTGCTGATGGAGGTTTTCTCTATCAGCTTTCAAAAGTAAATAGATAAACAAGCCCAGCCTCACAGGCTGCTGCCTGGCATCGCCAAATACCCCAGGCTGGGGGGGGGGGGGGGCTCATGCAACAGCGCTGTCTCTTGGAAGCCTGGGGAGTAGAAATTGAAGACCTAGGAGCTGGCGGGGCTGGAGGCCTCTCTTCTGGACCTCTCTCTTCTGGCTGTACCCCACCCCCTCCGTGTCTCTGTGTATGCAAATTTCCTCACAGGGACTCCGCATGGACCCTCCCTAATGGCCTCCTTCTAAGTCTATTATTGATTTTTTAAAGATGTATTTGTTTGTTTGTTTGAAAGAGTTACATAGAGAGGAGAGAGAGATAGCTTCCATCCATTAGTTCACTCCCCAGATGGCTGCAAGAGCCAGGGCTGGATCAGGCCAAAGCCAGGAGCCAGGAGCTCCATCCGGGTCTCCCACATAGGTGCAGGGGCCTGAGCACTTGAGCCATCCTCCACTGCTTTCCCAGGCCAGAAGCAGGGAGCTGGATTGGAAGAGGAGCAGCCAGGACTGGAACCTGTGTCCCTATGGGATGCTGGCGCTGCGGGCAGAGGCTTAGCCCACTATGCCCACAGAGCCGACCCCTGTTGTCCTGTTTTCTGCCTCACTGGGTCTCGTTAATCAGTAAATCCCCAGCGTACACAGCCAAGCCCTCATAAACCGCAGAGTGGGTGGACAAAGGGGTCCCCTCCGTGCCCTGCACAAGGTGGGTTAGGAGGGTGTATGAGGTGCTGGCCTCCCAGTCGCTCTGCGGGGTGTGTAGGGGGCGCTGCTGTCCGCCCTGAATCCCAGAGGAGGCTCCTGAGCCAGAGGAAGTCAGAGAAGGCTTCCCGGAGGTGACGGCTGCATCCACAGCGGGAAAGAAACGGGGCACCTGCAGCGCGTGGAGGCTCTGGACACTTGGGAGGGAACGAATGGGGAGCATTATCCCCACTGACGGGAGAAACTCGAGGCTGAAACTGTCTTGTCGACCCCAATCCTGTCTGACAGCTCAGAAGCTCAGAGCACAGAAACATAGGTAAGCGCCGCGCCACGCCACGAGTGTCCAGCAGGTGGCGCCAAAGCAGGAATGTCCAGGCACGCCTAAAGGCCTTACGGCTCCTCACGGCTTCCGTAGTACGGAACACGCGTGCCAAGATGGCGGCGCCCTAGGCCGCAGGAGCCAGAGTATCATGTGACTCAGCAACTTCCGTTGATCCCCTCTCGGATCTTCCCCGAGCCCTACTTCCTGCGCACTTGCGGAGACGCGCGTGCTGGGGCCTAGCGCGCTTCGAGGCCGCCGTGGGCCCGGCCCGGGTGGGGGCTCAGCCGTGAGAACCCTGCCGCGGGGGGCATGGAGGGCTCCCCGGAGGGGGAAGCGCCCGCCGCGGCGCTGGCCGCTGTGCTGAAGCACAGCTCGGCGCTGCCGCCCGAGAGCGCTCAGGTCCGGGGCTACGACTTCAACCGCGGCGTAGATTACCGCGCGCTGCTGGAGGCCTTCGGCACCACCGGCTTCCAGGCAACCAACTTCGGGCGCGCGGTGCAGCAAGTCAACGCCATGGTGAGGCCCGGGGCGGGACTTCCTGGCCGGAAGGGGCGTGGCCTCTAGGAGAGCCAATAGGGTTCCTCCAGGGCGTGGCTGCCAGGAGGACGGAGGGGGTGTGTCGCCCGAAGGGGCGGGGCCCACCCTGGGCGGGAACCGACTGCGAAGCGGCCTTTGCCCGTAGCGTCTGTAGGGGGCGGGGCCTGATTTTTGGTAGGAGATGGATTCTAGGCGAATTTTTGAGAGACAGAAACGGGGAACTCCGTCGGGGCCTCCCACGCGGGTGCAGGGTCCCCGGCACTCGGGCCGTCACCTGCTGCTTTCCTAGGCGCATTTGCAGGGAGCTGGATCGGAAGCGGAGAGCCTGTAGGGCGGGATTTTTAGTCCCCAGTAGAAGTGGCCCCTTCTAGAAAGTGCATTCTCATTTCCGGAACTCACCTTGGGGGGTCCCTGGCGTTTGCCGCCGGAAACTTAACCTGACCCCGGCCCCTGCCCCAAGATTGAGAAGAAACTGGAGCCGCTGTCGCAGGATGAAGATCAGCACAAGGACCTGACCAAGAGCCGCCGCCCGCTGACCGGCTGCACCATTTTCCTGGGCTACACGTCCAACCTCATCAGCTCAGGCATCCGGGAGACCATCCGCTACCTCGTGCAGCACAGCATGGTGGGACTGCGGCCTTGGGCAGTCATTCTTAAAGATTTACGTAGTTATTTGCAAGGCAGAGTGACAGATCTTCCATCTGTTGGCTCACTCCCCAAATGGCTGCAGCAGCTTGGGCTGGGCCATGCTGGAGCCAGGAGCTCCATCCGGGTCTCCCATGTGGGTGGCAGGGAGCCAAGTATTTGAGCCAGCACCTGCTGCCCCCTGCCCAGGATGCCCTAAAACAAGAAGTAGAGCAGCCAGGGCTGCACTCTGAGGGGGGGGGATACAGGCATCCGGAAGTGGTGCCTGTCCCCCAAAGTGGCCAAGCTCTTTCCTGGGGATCAGGGTTGAGGCTGAGTTGGGGACCGTTCCCTGGGAGTGGGGCGGGGGCCCAACTGCACTGCCTTCGAGCTGCAGGTGGACGTCCTGGTGACCACGGCTGGAGGTGTGGAGGAAGACCTCATCAAGTGCCTGGCGCCCACGTACCTGGGCGAGTTCAGCCTCAGAGGGAAGGAGCTCCGGGAGAATGGGATCAACAGGTTAGGGGAGGGGGCATCCCTGTGCACCGCTGGGGGGGGTGCTGAGGCTGGGGTGGGGGCTGATGGCCGCGTGCCTTCTGTCCCCAGGATCGGGAACCTGCTGGTGCCCAATGACAATTACTGCAAGTTTGAGGACTGGCTGATGCCCATCCTGGACCAGATGGTGCTGGAGCAGAACACAGAGGTGGGGGCTGAAGAGTCTTGGGGGGTGGGGAATGGGGTCCAGTGTGGTGCTGGGGGTTAGAGGAGCGTGGGCTGACTGCTGACATCCCCCCTCCCAGGGTGTGAAGTGGACGCCTTCCAAGATGATTGCCCGGCTCGGCAAGGAGATCAACAGCCCGGAGTCTGTGTATTACTGGGCACAGAAGGTGAGGGCCGCTAACACACAGCGTGGCCTCGCCGCTCTGAATTCCAGCAGTCTGACAAGTAACAAGAGATACCGGTGTGAGCTTCCATCCACTGGTGCACTCCCACAAATGGCTGCAACAGCCAGAGCTGGGCCAAAGGCAGAAGCCAGGCGCCTGGAGCTCTACTCGGGTCTCCCAGTGTGGGTGGCGGGGGCCCAGGCACCTGAGCCATCCCTGCTGCCGCTCAGCGCACATGCGCAGGAGCCAGGACTTGAGCTCAGGATGCAGGGGCCTCCTGCCCCGCCCCAGAGTGCCAGGCCGGGGCCAAGTGCTGGGTGTGCGTTTGTCACGTAGGCGCCCTCCTGCGGCAAGCAGAGGGGCCCAGGCAGGCTGCTCCCCAGCCTCAGCCTGGCCCTTCACTGTCTGCCCGCCTGCAGAACCACATCCCCGTGCTGAGCCCGGCGCTGACCGACGGCTCCCTGGGAGACATGATCTTCTTCCATTCCTACAAGAACCCGGGCCTGGTCCTGGACATCGTGGAGGGTGAGGCGCGCTGGGGCCCTGGGAGTGGCAGAGGGAAGGTGGGTGCTGGAGGGCTGAGGCCGGGGCCTGAGCGCGCTCTCTGCCCGCAGACTTGCGGCTCATCAACACGCAGGCCATTTTCGCCAAGCGCACGGGGATGATCATCTTGGGCGGCGGCATGGTCAAGCACCACATCGCCAACGCCAACCTGATGGTGAGCGCGGGAGGGCGTGGGAGCCCACTGGGCGCAGCGCCCCCAGGGCGACGGGTGCGGAGAGGAACAGGCCAGGACCCCCGCTCTCCCGGGGCTGCGGGCCAGCGAGCGATGCACGTGTCCGGGCGAGGGAGGCCCCTGGGAAGCGGGCCAAGTGCCCTGCGTGGGTCTCTAGCTGTGGCTCTAAGCTGGATAGGACCCGACTCGGGCGCTCACTGCTGCCCTCTTGCGGTGGCGCGGGAGCCAGGACCCGACGAGGGGTGGCGGGGATCCCGGAAGCTGGGGCTGACGGGGCTGTCCCGGCCCTGTCCACAGCGGAACGGGGCCGACTACGCCGTCTACATCAACACGGCCCAGGAGTTCGACGGCTCCGACTCGGGCGCCCGGCCGGACGAGGCCGTCTCCTGGGGCAAGATCCGGATGGATGCGCAGCCCGTGAAGGTGAGGGGCGCCCCGGGGGTGCCGTGGCTCCCAGGGCACGGCCAGAGGCCCCGGGGCTCACTCAGGTCCCCGCCGCAGGTCTACGCCGACGCCTCGCTGGTCTTCCCGCTGCTCGTGGCCGAGACCTTCGCCCAGAAGGCCGGTGCCTTCATGTCAGAGAAGAGCAAGGACTGACCGCGGCCCGGGAGCTCCCCCTCCTATTTATTGGTTCCCAGCGGTGTCCGCGCAATAAACGCTCGGCAGTCTCCAGCCCGCGGCCGGGGGCTCCGGGTCAGCCCGTGCCGCCCTCCGCCTCGTAGCCTTCTTCCCGCCAGCACTGGATGCTGCCTGCTATGGCGGCGAGCAGGCAGGGCTCCGTGGGGTGGTAGGCCAGCGACTGCACCACGCCGGAGCCCACGGGCAGGGCCAGCGCCAGGGCGCCCTGGAGAGGGGGAGAGCGGAGGTTGGCTGCCAGGAGCCTCCCATAGATACTGCAGGCCGCTGGGGGGCGCTGGCAGGGCCACACGTCTTGGGGGGTGGGGCGACTTCATCTTACAGCCCTTTGTCCCGGCTGCACCTGCCTGCCCCTCCCCCAGCCGCATCATCTCCCCTCCCTCTGCAGCCCACCTACACAAGCTGGGGGGAAGCACCTGTTCTCCTCCTGTCCGCCCCGGGCCTCCAGGGCCTCCAGTCTGGCTGCGATGGTTCGGATATGGTTGAATGGGGTCCTCGCCCCTGCCCCCCCACCCCCCGCAGGGTTCATGTGGCTCAGGGCTTGCGCTGGGGGTGTCCGCACGTGCGTGAGGCGGTTCTGGGGGAGGCTCACCTCCACCAGGTCCCAGAAGAACACCTTCCCGTCCTCCGAGCAGCTGACCACGTGCGTGTCGCGCTCGCTCAGGCAACAGTCCAGCTTGTACTCCTTGTTTTTATGGCCTGTGTACCTGGGAGGGTGGGCGTGGCATCAGGGCGGCGGCCGCCGGGCACCGGGGGAGGGACCCGCGACCCCCCCAGGACTCACTCGCCCAGCATCTCCCCAGTGTCTTTGTCCAGAAGTCGCAATGTGGAGTCCAGGCTGGACACCAGGGTGCACTGCCCGTCCCGGCTGAAGCAGGCGCAGGTGACAGGGCCTGGGGACAGGGGATGGAGGAGGTGTAGGGGCAGCCAAGGTTCCCTTGGCTCCCCCCCCAGCCCTGGCCACACTCACTGCCCACGTAGTCTGAGAAGAGCTGCCCCATCCTCAGGTCGTAGCGCCTCACGCGGCCGTCCACGGAACTGCAGCAGAGGGGGCACGCGGCTCAGGCTCCAGGCCCCCGGCCCCATCGCCATTCATTTCTGCAACTTCCAGCCCCCTGGAGCCCTTCTGGGACCCCCTTTCCTGCGTGTTCCGCACGGGTCTCTGACACAGAACCATCACCCCTGGAGACCCAGGGCGCCCACCTTCAGGGATTCAAGGGTGTTCGGACAGGAAGTGGTGTCTGCAGGGGACGTGGTGTCACCGTTCCCAGGTAGCAGCCCCTCTGTATAGCCTCCACACAGCAAATCCACCGTTTTAGGTATCACAAGTCAGAGAGGGCTTGGGCTGGTGCTGTGGTGCAGAGGGCAAAGCCGCTGCCTGCAGTGCCAGCATCCCATGAGGCACAGGTTCAAGTCCCGGCGCCCATCTTCTCGCCTGTATTTGTGGCACTTGGCTTCAGGCCTGGCTGGGAGGCTGAGTGTGGCAGACACGGGGACCAGCTGTGGGGACTTGGGACCCCATGGCTCTTGGTTGAAGTACCAGAGAAGGTACGGAGGGTGTCTTCCCCGTGGGGAAGAGAAGCTGTGAGTTCCCCGGGAGGACCTATCAGGTGACTTGGGTGTGTATCATGTCTCTGGGGCCAGGTCCTGAGTGGACACCTCGGACTTGGCGGTGATCACGCCAGGCATGGCTCCTACCATCCTGGAGCCACCAGTGACCAAGGTTGATCTAGAAAGCTCTCTGTGAGGAAGTGACCTCTGATCTGAAAGATGGACAGCCCACGGGGGCACCGGTTCAAGTCCTGGCTGCTCCACTTCCCATCCAGCTCTCTGCTATGGCTTGGGAAAGCAGTGGAAGATGGCCCAAGTCCATGGGCCCCTGTACTCGTGTGGGAGACCTGGAAGAAGCTCCTGGCTTCGAACTGGCCTAGCTTCAGCCATTGCGGCCATTTAGAGAGTGAACCAGGGGATGATAGACCTCTCTCTCTGCCTCTCCTCTCTCTGTGTAACTGTGACTTTCAAATAAATAAATACATGTTTAAAAAACCAAAGAACCAGGAAACAGCCAAGTTTCCCAAAGAGGCAAGAAACGTAACCTGATATAACCTGGCACTCAACTAAGCAGTTACTTTTCTACTGATTTTTAAATATTTATTTATTTGAAAGAGTTACAGAGAGAGAGGTCTTCCACCCACTGGGGCTGGGCCATGCTGAAGCCAGGAGCCTGGGGCTTCATCTGGGTCTCCCATACAGGTACAGGGGCCCAATTGTTCAGGCCATCTTCCACTGCTTTCCTAGGCCATGGCAGAAAGCTGGATGGGAAGTGGAGTAGCTGGGACTTGAACCAATGCCCAGAGGGGATACCGGTGTTGTAGACAGTGGCTTAACCTGCTAGACCACAGTCTCATCCCTGGAAAATCCAATCTGCCTTCTGTTCTTCCCTGTTTATAAAACCAATCTCTGCTTAGCTCATAGGAGCTCTCATCCTATTTTACGGAATAAAAGCTTCACCCAATTCTAGAATAGAATATAAAGCCAATTAAAATGATCTTGCAGCTGGGGCCAGTGTTGTGGTCCAGTCCTGGCTGCTCTGCTTCTGACCCAGCTCCCTGCTGACGCGCCTGGGAAAGGAGCAGAAGACGGCCCAAACAGCTGGGCACATGCCACCTATGTGGGAGACTGGGGTGAAGTTCCTGGTTTTGGCCTGGCCCAGCCCTGGCCGTGTGGCCATTTGGGGACTGAACCAGTGGATGGAAGCCCTCTCTCTCTGCCTAAAATAAATAAATCTTTTTAAAAGAAAGTTCTCTTTATCACTCTTTCAAAAAAATAATAAATCTTTCTTTTTGTTACAGAGAGGCAGAGCAGAGAGAGAGGTCTTCCATCCACTGGTTCACTCCCCAGTTGGCCGAAACAGCCGGAGCTGTGCCAATCTGAAGCCAGGAGCCAGGAGCTTCTTCCAGGTCTCCCATGCGGGTGCTGGGGCCCAAGCACTTGGGTCATCTTCTACTGCTTTCCCAGGCCACAGCAGAGAGCTGGATCAGAAGAGGAGCAGCCGGGTCTTGAACTCGCCCCCATATGGGATGCCAGCACTGCAGTTGGGGACTTTACCCGCTATGCCACAGCACCAGCCCCTAAAAATAAATCTTAAAAAAAAAAAAAACAAAAAACAAAAAACAAAACGCCGAGGGGTCCATGTTGGGCGGGTGGGGGAGGCATACACTGCACAGTGCTGTGAATGAACGGTGGTGAGGAAGAAAGCAGATTTTGATGCAGGTGCAGAGGCAGCTCTGATCGTCCATGGCATGGCTGGGAAGGATTAGATCCTGGGTCTCGGGGCCAGTGCTGTGTGCTGGTTAAGCCACTGTCTGCAGTGCCGGCATCCCATATGGGCACTGGTTCAAGTCCTGGCTGCTCCACTTCCGATCCAGCTCTCTGCTGTGGCCTGGGAAAGCAGTGGAAGATGACCCAAGTCCTGTGTCCCTGCACCCGCATGGGAGACCTGGAAGAAGCTCCTGGCTCCTGGCTTTGGATCGGTGCAGCTCCGGCCGTTGCAACCAGCTGGGAAGGGAACCAGTGGATGCAAGATCTTTCTGTCTCTCCCGCTCTCTCTGTAACTCTGCTTTTCAAATAAATATATATACTAAGACCAAGGGTCTACTCACCCTGCCAGGACTTCGTGGTCCGACACCTTCACGCTGGAGACGCTGTCCTTGGCTTCGTCCAGCTTCTGCACTGGCTCAGGTCTTCTTGAGCGGCAGTCCCAGCAGCGGATGCTGGAGTCGATGGAGCCTGCAAAGCCGCCGTGAAATGGGGGTCACCTATAGAGGGGGTGGGGATGGCCCCTCGGTCCCTCACTCCTAAGGCGCCAGACTCACCAGACAGGATGACCGTGGCCTCCTCATTAAACTGCACCGTGTTCACCTTCTGAGAAACAAGAACTGCCACTCAGAGGAGGCTGGACTTTGGGAGGACTGGGGCAAGGGCACAGCCTAGGGGGTGGGGGCGGTGAGAGGGCGGGGCTTGCTGATGGGCAGGCTGTCAGGAGTGGCGGTCCCGTCCACCCTCCATGGGCTCAGGGTTTGGGGTTGGGGGGAGGGCAGGGGGGTCTCCCGGTTTGCACTCACCCCGGCATGGCCTCGGAATTTGCGCACAACCTGCCCCGATGCCACATCCCACAGCACCACCGCCTTGTCCCCGCCGCCGGAGCACAGACTGCTGTTGTCAAAGGAGCTGCAGGGCAGGAAGAGGAGGTGGCGGAGGGAAGGTGGCCGTCCACCCCCCCCCAACACACCCCGATCCTGGCCTCGGCGCTCCCCGATCCCAGCCCGCGCGGCTCACCTGGCCGCGTCCAACACCTCGTAGCCGTGGCCGCTGTACGTCCGCAGCAGCGTCCCCCGCAGCGGGTTCCAGAGCTTCAGGGTCTTGTCGCTGCCGCACGTCAGGCAGTAATTGCCGTCCACTGGGGAACACCGGGCGCGGACGGGGAGCGGTTATGGGGCCGCAGACCCTCAGGAGGCGGGAGGAGGCCGCGACACGAAGGAGGCGCTCACCATTAAACCGCACCGCCCGCACGGCCCCCTGCCCGCAGTCCAGCGTCTTCACCCGCTTCTGCGGCAGTTCGGGGGCCCGCGGCTTCGGCTCAGGAAAAGCCATGGCTCCGCGGTCCCGGCGCGCTTGGGTGTCACCTTATTATTGTCCCCCATACCGATTTCCGGTTTCTCACTTCCGGATTCAAGCCTTCAATACTGTGGTGACTGATGTTGAGAATATCGAAGCCCGCTCTCTCAAGCCACCCCCCCATACCACTTCCAATTTTCAAGGAATATTTTGGGTGTCGTTTAGTTTTTTTCCCCTTCTGCCTGGAGAAAGTCCTGGCCTCTGCGGTGTGGAACGGAAGCGTCAGGGCTGTGGGTGTTACTCTAAAAGGCATCCTCCGCTCCCGCACCGGAAGCGGCGGCTCCGGGAGCGGAAGAGACGCCAGCTGGCCCTTCCGCGCGCAATGTCCACCAACAATATGTCGGACCCACGGAGGCCCAACAAAGTGCTGAGGTGAGGGAGGACCCCAGCGTTGTGGTGACGGGTCTCGGGTTTGGGTGCGGGTCGGGGCCAAGGGAGCCGCCTGCCTGTCCCGGGGGCGAGACTTGAGTGTCCCTGACTCTTGAGCGTGTCTCAGGTACAAGCCCCCGCCGAGTGAGTGTAACCCGGCCTTGGATGACCCGACGCCAGACTACATGAACCTGCTGGGCATGATCTTCAGCATGTGCGGTCTAATGCTCAAGGTGGGCGGGACTGGGTACCCGTGGGCGTGGCTAAGCCAGAGAATGGGGGCGGGGGGGCAGGATCCGGTGGAAGCGGGGCGTCCGGGCAGCGGCGGGGGGCGGGGCCTGAGGCCAGCCAGCGGAGAGGGGCGGGGCCTGAGGCCAGCCAGAGATAAGGTGCGGGGCCTCAGAGTCAGCTTGGGGCGCCTCGCAGGTCCGTCTGAGGGTGGAGACAGCCTTTGAAGCAACTTGGAAGAAATTTCTGGAAAAAATGATGGTGGTGGGCAGCATGGGGCGATGTCTCAGGCCATTCTTGGGCCTCAGGGAACTCGGTGGGGTCAGAGACACAAGCTTGGGAACTGAACCAGGAGCTGGGTACCTGGCGTTGCCTCTGAAGGGGGGGGTGGAGCCACTTCCGGGGGGCAGGGTAGGGTCCCAACTGGACAAAGTGGGATCATTTTAAAAAGTATGCATGAGATCTTCTACTTACTATTTGGGATCTAGGGAGGGCGGGCAGAGTGAA
Organism: Oryctolagus cuniculus; assembly: GCF_964237555.1. Taxonomy (NCBI): domain Eukaryota; kingdom Metazoa; phylum Chordata; class Mammalia; order Lagomorpha; family Leporidae; genus Oryctolagus; species Oryctolagus cuniculus. The sequence continues at coordinate 62,229,586 of NC_091447.1, read as the reverse complement.
AGGAGGACAGGGGCAGAGAGACAGACATACCGAGATCGCCGTCTGTTGATTGACTTCCCAAATGCCAGAAATCGCGGGGCCTGGGCTGGGGCCGGGAGCCGGGAGCTGGGAGCCGGGAGCCAGGCGCGCAGTCCATCCAAGTCTCCCACGCAGGCGGCAGGCGCCCGAGTGCTCGAGCCGTCCCTGCTGCCCGAATGTCCACCGTCCCCCGCCCCGCACAGTGTGGAATGTGGTTGGGGCGGGGGTGGGGTCGGGTCCCTGGCATCCTGAGCAGCGGCCCCCTGCCTTCCCCCAGCTGAAGTGGTGCGCCTGGGTCGCCGTCTACTGTTCCTTCATCAGCTTTGCTAACTCGCGCAGCTCCGAGGACACCAAGCAGATGATGAGCAGCTTCATGTGAGGCTTTACGTAGGGGTGGGGGGCTCTTGGATGAGGGGCGGTGTGGCCCCAGACCCCTCCCCCCATCCTGGGCACACCCCTCTTTGCCCGCCTCCAGGCTGTCCATCTCTGCCGTGGTGATGTCGTATCTCCAGAATCCTCAGCCCATGACGCCCCCCTGGTGATGGCAGCCAGGAGGGTCATGTCCTGGACCCGCGCTGCGCACCTGCCCGAGGCATGGCCTGTGGTCACTCAGAATGCTGCCGTCCTGAGTGAAGAGGTCCCAGACCCCCCCACCGCAGGGTGGAGGGAGCATGGCCCCTGGGATGGGGGGCGTCCCCGTCCTTCCCTTACCCTGCCTGCCGCGGGGGGACATGCTGTCCACGTTGCTGGGGTCTTCTCTCATTCTCTTGTTGAAATCAGTTGGTAATAAAGTTTTTCACTCTGGCTGTCCTCCGTCATCTGTCGCTTCTGTTCCCTGGGAGGGTCTCCGCGCGGTGTGGCTGAGCCAGGTGACAGGATGAGATGGCTAACTCCTGCCCTCCAGCACCTTGGCAGTGACCCTGCGGGCCTGAGCGCCCTGGCCGGGTAGGAATTGGGCAGTCAGGCCTTGCAGCCTCCAGGGGGCGCTGGCTCCCGTCCCTGCCGCGGGGATCTGTCACGGTGCTCCAAGGGCTCTTTCCCCTGTCTGGATCCCCACTGGGCAGATCCACATCTTCCTCTTGACCTGCGGCGAGCCCAGCTCAGTCCCTGCAGGTCCCCACTCTGGCGGTGAGTGAGATGCCCTAGGATCCGGGCAAACCCCCTAGGAAAACCCGGCCCCCACAAGAAAAGCAACTCAAGGCCGCAGCCTCCATCGCCCAGCCCCGCCCCCTTCCCCACCGAGTGCGGAGGCTGGGCTCCCTGCGCGTCGCTCCCGGGACCCGAGAACCAGAACCTTCTGCCGTGGCTGCAGTGGAGGCGTGGAGTGCGGGCTTCGGGAGTCCACGATGGCCGCGGCCACAGCGCCGCCGCCTCTACCCTCTCTGTTTTAGTGTCAGTGGTGGCGCCCAGCAGCGCTGCACCGGGCCGCTGTGGGGGCGGGGAGGCGGGGTGGGACGGTGGTGCTGGCTGACTGTGGCAGAGTGAGTTGGGCAGGGGCTCGCATTCCGTACTGGGGACCCGTGGGGCCATCTGGTGCTTCACTTTTGACCCAGGTCCCTGCTGGTGTGCTTGAGAAAGCAGCAGAATACGGCTGGCCCGGCTATTCGGGTCCCTCCCACCTGTGTGAGAAACCGGGACGGAGTTCCAGTCTGCTGTCTTTGTCTTGGCGTAACCCTGGCTATTGCGCCCATTTGGGGAAGGAGCCAGCTGGTGGAAGAGCTGTTTCCCTCTCTGTTTCTCTGTTTCTCTGTGTCACTCTGCCTTTAAAAAAAGTGGGGGGAAAAAGAGGCTTTGAAACCTTTAAGTATTTATTTGAAAGAGAGAGTTGGAGGGAGGATGTGACCATCCAGGGGTCACTGAGAGAGACAGGTAGACAGATTTATCCACTAGTTGGCTCCCACGAGCTAGGCCAGGTGGACGTTGGGAGCTTAGGACTCACCCTGGGCCTCCTGTGTGGGTGGCAGGGCCATCATGCTGTCACTCAGAGCATGAAACAGGAGTACAGCTGGGACTCACTCCCAGAGCTCTGATGTGGGGTTGACGGCGTCCCAACTGGCATCTTAGTCGCCCAGAGTGAGTTTAGATGAGGCTCGTGAGCTTGCTGTCCTGTTGGGTACAGTGACAAGTGGGGGAAGGAAGTGATCAGTCGCTGGACTCCAAGAGCTACTTCTTTTTATTATTATTTTTTATTTGACAGAGTTAGACAGTGAGAGAGAGAGAGAAAGGTCTTCCTTCCGCTGGTTCACCCCCCAAATGGGCGGGACTGCCGGAGCTATACCAATCTGAAGCCAGGAGTCAGATACATCTTCCTGGTCTCTGATGCGGGTATAGGGGCCCAAGCACTTGGGCCACAGCAGAGAGCTGGACTGGAAGAGGAGCAACCGGGACAGAATCTGGCACCACAACTGGGACTGGAATTTGGGGTGCCGGCGCCGCAGGTGGAGGATTAGCCATGTGAGCCATGGAGCCGGCCCCCTCCAAGGGCTACTTCTACACGGACAGCAATGGCCGGGAGATCCTGAAGAGGAGGTAAGGGGGACACAGGGCACCCGCGGGGCAGTGGTGATGTGTGGGGGCCCAGGGGTGGGGGCGCTGGCTGATGGTGTGAATGTGGGAGGGAGAGGAAGAAGGGAGAGAGCAGAGTGGGGGAGCCGGTCCCCCAGCCTGACCAGATGACCTCTCGTCCCCCAGGAGGAATTACCGGCCCACCTGGAACTTGAACGAGGACCCGCCCCACCTCTCCTGGGTGGAACTCAGCCGAGCTTTCGCCCTAGGCTCCGCGCTATGGAGCGCAGGCACCCAACCTGGCCTTTGGATCTGCTGCCCTCCCCCAGGCTCTGTCCTGCCCGCCTCTCCCCTACGGCCCCGCCTCTCCGGGCCTTCAGCCCCGCCCTAACGCCTCTGGGCAGATAGGCTCCGCCCCTTCCAGACTTGCACCTGATTTGCTGGGAACATCCCCCAACCGGGGACCGCCCCGTCCTCTCATTGGCTTGGTCCTCCGCGATCCTGCCCGCTTCTGGCTGCCGAACCTCGCCCTCCCCGCGCAGGCCCCGCCTCGCTCCCACTTATCCTCGGCGACTCCCGGCGGTTCTCTGGGCTCGGCTAGGAGCTCCTGCCCCGCCCCGTGCACCGGCTCGCCCGGACCCGATGGGGTAAAGCTCTTGGAGCACCAGTTTGCCACGGGGAGGATTCAGGGCCGCTACTTGAACTCCCTTGTGATGAGAAAGGGGAAAGCTGGATTTGCAAGACACTGGGGCCTGTCCGTGGTTCCCGCAGCACCGCCACCATCACCTGCCTGCACGAGACCACGCTGGCGGCCAACCAACCCCAGGCCAGCGCCTCCAGGCTCCAGTGAACCCCAGAAACCAAAGTGCACCTAGTGTGGGTGGGGTGGGCTCCTGCCTGGGGCTGGCAGCTGGGGGTTCGTGTATGAGATGTGAGAATGTTTGCCAGGATCCAGTATAGAACCTAGGACCCTGGGCAGATCTGGGCTCTTGGAGCTTGGGGATCCAAGGTGGGTTCAGCAAACTTGCAGTAGGTCTTCAGGGGTTGAGGATTCGGTCCCAGGAACAAGATTCAAGGGTCTCCGGGGGTGTCTAGTTCTGGGAGGGTGTGAGATCCTGTTAGAGATAGAATGCACGATCTAGAAAGGTCTCCTAAGCCTAGCTAAGTTTTTTTTTTTTTTTGAAATGTTTTAAAGATTCATTTGCTTTAAAAAAAAATTCATTTACTTAGGGCCAGTACTGTGATGTAGAAGGTTAAGCCCTCGCCTGCAGTGCCAGCTTCCCATATGGGTGCTGGTTTGAGACCTGGCTGCTCCACTTCTGATCCAGCTTCCTGCTGATGTGCCTGGGAAAGCAGCGTAAGATGGCCCAGGTGCTTGGGCCCCTGCACCCATGTGGGAGACCTAGAAGAAGCTCCTGGCTCCTGACTTTGGCCTGGTCCAGCTCCAGCCACTGTGGCACCATCTGCAGGGTAAACCAGCAGATGGAAGATCTCAGATCTCTCTCTCTCTCTCTTGCTCGCTTGCTCTCTTTCTCCTTCTCTATTTCTGTCTTTCAAATAAGTCAATAAATCTTAAACATTTTTTTTTTTATTTAAAAGGCAACGTGACAGAGATGGCGAGAGTTCTCCCATCCGCTGGTTCATTCTCCCAATGGTCTCAATGACCAGGGTTGGTACAGGCCTGAAGCCAGGATCCTAGGACTCCATCCAGGTCTTCCACGTGGTTTACAGGGTCCCAAGTTCTTGAGCCATGATTTGGGCCATCATGTGTTGTCTTCCCAGTTGCATTTAGCAGTGAGCCTGCTCAGAAGTGGATCAGCCAGGAGTCCAACCGTCACTCGGATATGAGACACCAGCCTAGAAATACAGTGGCTTAACCCACTGTGCCAAGACCATGGCACTCCTTCCTTGAGTATTTTGCAGGGAGGTCAGTTGGTGGCTGATCCTCATACCAGACCCTCTGTCTGCAGCACCCAGTCTCCCCCATCACTTTCTCTCTCTCTCTCTTTAAAGATTTATTTATTTGAAAGGCAGAGAGAGATAGGTCTTCCATCCACTGGTTCACTCCCCAGATGGCTGCAATGGCTGGAGCTGAGCCAATCCAAAGCCAGGAGCTTCTTCCAGGTCTCCCACGTGGGTGCAGGGGCCCAAGGACTTGGACCATCTTCCACTGCTTTCTCAGGCCACAGCAGAGAGCTGGATTGGAAGTGGAACAGCTGAGACTCGAACTGGTGCCCATATGGGATGCTGATACTGCAGGTGGTGGCTTAGCCTACTGCGCTACAGCGCTGGCCCCACATGCAGATGTTTCACCCCCAAGTCATAGATGGATGGTACTGAGAGGGTAGGAACTTGATTTAATCATGGTGTTGAGAGAGTGGGCTTTGGGGGGCGAGCACTGTGGTGTGGTGGGTAAAGCCACTGCCTGTGACGCCAGTATTCTATTGACATGGATGGAGTGGACACCTGGCTGCTCCACTTCCAACCCAGCTCCCTGCTAATGTGCTTGGGAAGGCAGCGGAGGATGGCCCAAGTGCTTGGGTCCCTGCACCTTAGAAGGAGACCTGGAGGAAGCTCCTTACTCCTGGTTTTGGCCTGGCCCAGCCCTGGCCATTGCAGTCATTTGGAGAGTGAACCAGTGGATGGAAGACACTCTCTCTCTCTCTCTCTCTCTCTCTCCCCATCTCTTCCTCTCTGTGTAACTCTTTCAAATAAATTAATAAATCTTTAAAAAAAATTGTGCCTTGGGACTGGAATCCTTGGCTTTAACCTGCTGCACCACAGCACCAGCCCCTCTGCCTTTCAAATAAATAAAATTATATATATATATATATACACACACACACACACACACATATATATATATATATGTAAGAGAAGTGGGGGGCTGGTGCTGTAGCACAGTGGGTTAAAGCCCCAGCCTGCAGCAGTGCTGGCATCCCATATGGGTACCGGTTCAAGTCCCGGCTGCTCCACTTCTGATCCAGCTCTCTGCTGATGGCCTGGGAAAGCAGTAGAAGATGACCCAAGTCCTTGGGCCCCTGCATCCATGTAGGAGACCCAGAAGAATCTCCTGGCTCCTGGCTTCAGATCAGCTTAGCTCCAGCCATTACAGTCACTGGGGAGTGAACCAGCGGAGGGAAGACCTCTCTTTCTCTGGCTCTACCTCTTTCTGTAACTCTGTCAAATAAAATAAAAATGAAATTTTTTTTTTGTTTTAAAGAGAGAAGTGCGCCTAGTGGGAGACTTTTAGGTCACTGGGGCTTTGTGCATGCAAGGCAGAACTTATTTTTTTTTTAAGATTTTATTTATTTATTTGAGAGGCAGAGTTACAGAAAGAGGGAGACAGAGAAATCTTCTATCCATTGGTTCACCCACCAAACACCTGCAGTGGCTGGAGCTGGGCCAATCCAAAGCCAGGAGCTCCATCTGGGTCTCCCATGCAGGTATAGGGGCCCAAGCACTTGGGCCATCTTCTACTGCTTTCCCAGGCCATCAGCAGAGAGCTGGATCAGAAGTGGAGCAGCTGGGACTTGAACCGGCGCCCATACAGGATGCCAGCGCCGCAAGCAGCTTAGTCTACTATACCACAGCACTAGCCCCACAAGGGGGTTCTTGTGATTGGGTTGGTTCCAGCAGTCTGAGTGAGGCCGGGCCGCTGTCTCTGCTTCTGGGCTCCACGTGGGACCCTCCCTCTGCACGGGCCTCAGCAGACAGCCACAGTGGAAAGCACCTGACCTTGAACTGTGAACATTCCATATGGTGAGCCAAACAAACGTCCCTTCCTTGCTAAGTGGCTTGTTTTTAGGAACTTGTGGCAGTAACTGTGACTGGGAAACAGCCACGGAGGAAGGGGAACTTGGTTCTTGTCTCACGTGGAAGAATTTCCGTGCAGATGAGACAGTGAGCGAAGCAAGATTTATTTAAGTCTGAAACCCCTGGCTGGGGCAAACAGGCGGGTGGTGGTTCCAAGAAAGAAAACCCCGAGAAAGTGCTGTCTTTTAAGCAGAATTCGGGGGAACAGCGTTGACAGCGGACACTCAGAGGGCGGGGTCGGGGAGGGGGAACTGGTGGACTGTGGACACAAGCCTCAGCCGTCTTAGTTCCTTGCCTGAAAGCAGATTTCCCAATGGAGCCCTTTCAGTTCAGCCCCACACCCTGATCTTCCATCTTCTATCCCGCCCCTCCTTCTGCATTCTTTTCCAGGTTTGTAAGCCTGCAAAAAACCTGAAAAACCTGTATGAAGAGACCTACCCACCCCCCATTAATGCCCCCCCCCCCTTCTGGACCCTTAGCCTGTCCTAAGATCTATGAGGCCCAGCCCCCTGGTCTGTGTGTACCCTGGCAGTAGGCTACCTCTGCAAATTTGTTTTTCTTCTTGAATAAATTTGTTTTGGGGGCCAGTGCTGTGGTGTAGCAGATAAAGCCACCGTCTGCAGTGTCAGCATCTCACATGGGCACCAGTTCGAGTCCTGCCTGCTCCACTTCGGATCCAGCTCTCTGCTATGGTCTGGGAAAGCAGTGGAAGATGGCCCAAGTGCTTGGGCCCCTGCACCCGAGTGGGAGACCTGGAAGAAGCTCCAGGCTCCTGGCTTCAAATCAACATAGCTCTGACTTTTGCAGCCAATTGGTGGTGTGAACCGGTAGGTGGAAGACCTCTCTCTCTCTCTGCCTCTGCTTCTCTCTGTGTAACTCTTTCAAATAAATAAACCTTTAAAAAATTATTTTGGCTGTGAGTTTGAATCTTGTCTTTTCTCTCTTCTGCTCCCTCCCCCCCCTTTTGTGTGTGTGTGTGTGTGTTTTCCCCTTTTCCTTATGGGAACCCATCGCAAGGCTGGACTTGTAATCCTGTGTAGCTTGCTCAAGATAAAACAAAACCATCAGAAAGGTGAGATAGGTAACCTCATCTTTCTACTCTCTGGATAAAATTAGAAACTCAGAAGGGTGAGACTGATATTTGAACCTGCTAAAAGCAGCTTTTCCGGGGAGAAGCAGGCATCTAGTCCACTCTTAAAGGAACTTCCCTTTTTTCCAATCTAACAGGAACCTGGCCTAACTGCCCGCGAGCCCATCTGACTGATATCACAGGAGATAAAAGGCACCATTGCAGAGCGTGTGCCCCCAGTTCGTTCACATTTCTCAGGGGGCATAGGTGGTGCTTTGGGCCTTGCCATCCCTGTAGCTCTTGAAAAAAATATCCAGTCGTCCTTGCAGAGGGGGACCCACAGAATTGCCCTGGGTGCGCCTGTGGGCCCTCACCGCAGGGCCTGAGCTCTGGATCCGCATCCATAAACTGCTCTAAGTCCTCCTCGTGACAGGCCAGGGCTTGCCAGAGACTTGGCGTGGTCACGGGGGCCAGGCTAAGGCTCTGCGGGACTCCTAGGATTGGGTACACCTGCTGGTGACTCCTGGGAACCTATCCAGGCTGGAGTGGTGGGAATGGTCCCGGGCCCCACGAGGCAGAACCGCATCGTGATCAAGCCCTGCTCCGAGCCCAGCTCAGCCCCTCCAGGTCCCCACCCTGACACCTGAGGGGCCACGAAGACCCTCTAGGTCACCCAGTCCCCACCGCAGGAAAAGCTGAGGCCTCTCCTCTCAAGGGAGGACGGGTTCATTCCAAAGTCCACGGAGTTGTGGAGAGGCTAAAGGTGCCGCTGGACAAACAAACCAGCGCCCCCTGGGCAGCCCCTGACCTGGGATCTCCTGCGTTATTAAGCTCGGCAGACTCCAGGAGCTGCCCCTGAGGAGTCCCGCCGCGCCACAGCTCCGCCCCCCTCTGAGCCGATTGGCCAGGCCGCGTTCTGGGGGCGGAGCGTTCGCCCCACCCCGGCCGAACCCGGGAACCCTGAGGCAGCGGCGGTGGCTGTGGCGGCGGCCGGCATTGGTGTCCGTGGAGCCATGGTCGCCGCCGCGCGGACCTCGGGAGAAGGCGCTGGAGTCTCCCGGGGCGGGGGGCGCTCCCTGCTGCTCCCGCGGCCGCTTCTGTCCTTCCTCGTCCTGGGGTTGGTGGCGGCGCCCGGCACTCGCGCCGCAGGATATGAGGTGAGCCGGGCCGCGGCCCGAAACGAAAGGCAGCCAGGGGGAAGCCCCGAGGAAGGTCCGCGGGTGTGGACGGGTCGGATCCGGGGTGCCTCGAGGGGCGGCGGGTCCCACACGGGATCCGAATGCGTGCGGGCTTACATGGAGGGGGTCCCCGCCTCCCCCGGTCCCCGGGCCGCTGGCCTTAGCTGTGTGAGCCCCGTGAGGGCGGTGTGGGGGCGGCGGCGACTGTGGACGCCGCCTCCCTGAAGTCCACCCTGGCTCCTCCACTTCCTGCGGCCCCCTTGCCCAGATCACTGCCCTCTGTGTGCCCCAGGACGCCCGCAGGTCAGCTGTGTGCGGGGCTGAACGCACCTCAGCCAGGGCTCTGATGATTTTCCCGGGGGGAGAGGGAGAGCCGCGCTGGGGGCTGTGCGGGGTGTGTCCTGCCTGGAAGGGCCTGGCCTCCTTTGTACACAGTCAGGCTCAGGTCAGGGCCCCACCACTGCGCCACAATGTCCATCATGCTGTCCACTGAGCCGGCCCTCCCCCACTCCACCTCTTTGCCCTGGGGTACTGACACGGGTGTGTGTATGTGTGGGGGTCCCCGTGCAGACATGCCCCACGGTGCAGCCAGATATGCTGAACGTTCACCTGCTGCCCCACACACATGATGACGTGGGCTGGATCAAGACAGTGGACCAGTACTACTATGGGGGTAAGTACTCGGTGGGCGTGGCCCCAGACACCCGTTGTTGGCCTCGAATCCCTTCTGATTCCTGGACAGCAGGGTGGGGGCAATGCCTGGCCTGGGCTCCTGTGTGGAGGAGGGTCCCCCTGGCTCTCCTGGTCCCTGAGTGCCGACCCCTGTGTCCACAGTTTATAACAGCCTCCAGCACGCTGGTGTGGAGTACATCCTGGACTCGGTCATTTCCGCCCTGCGGGCAGAGCCCAGCCGCAGGTTCGTCTACGTGGAGATGGCCTTCTTCTCCCGTTGGTGGCACCAGCAGACGAATGAAACCCAGGAAGCTGTGCGGGAGCTGGTGCGCCAGGGTGAGCCTCCCCCAAGGAAATGAAAAAGAGGAAGCCCGGCTCAGCTTCCTCCTGTAACCCCGGCTTCTGAGAGTCCATCATGCTACTGTGCAGGCTGTGCAGGCGCGTGGCTGTTCCTGTCTGCACTGTCTCGATCTGGAAAACATCTCTGTCCTGCAAAGCCCCACCTCCAGGGGATCCTCTGGGAGGCTCTCACTCCGTATCTGGATACAAGGGCCTGGGAGTGAACACTCATCTTCTCTCATCCCAGCACCACTCTCCCTGGCCTGGCTTCTGCCCTTGACCCCGACCCTGCCCCATCCCGCACAGGGCGCCTGGAGTTTGCCAACGGTGGCTGGGTGATGAACGACGAGGCGGCCACCCACTATGGCGCCATCGTGGACCAGATGACGCTGGGGCTGCGCTTCCTGCAGGACACGTTCGGCGACGACGGGCGCCCCCGTGTGGCCTGGCACATCGACCCCTTTGGGCACTCTAGGGAACAGGCTTCGCTCTTTGCGCAGGTGCTGTGTGGTCCTCTCTTAGGTCCACCTCTTCACTTGCCCTGACTCCTCCCATGGCCACTCAAGCCCCGCCTTTTTCCTACCATCTCCCAGGGACCAGGCCTTGGCCTAATGAAACCCTACCCATTGGGCTAGCTGTGAGTCCTACTACATCCCAACCAAAGCATTTTTTAAAAATTTATTTATCTGAAAGGCAGAGTTTCAGAGATAGGAGGAGAGATAGAGAGATAGAGAGAGAGAGAGATCTTCTATTGTTTTTTTCACTCCCGAAATGGCCGCAACAGCCAGGGCTGAGCCCGGCTGAAGCCAGGAGCCAGGAGCTTCTTCCGGGTCTCTCGTGTGGATTGCACGGGTCCAGGCATTTGGGCCATCTTCTGCTGCTCCCAGGCGCATTAGCAGCTGGGACTCGAACCTACACCCGTACGGGATGCAAGTGACTTTACCAGCTAAGCCCCAAAGTTGGCTCCCAAAGCAGATTCTCATTCAGTGACTCCACCCCCTAAACTGGCCCTCTCTTCCTAGTGCACTGGCCCTGCCCCACTCGCTAGGATTTGTGCTTCTGCCCAAGTGTGTGGCAGGTGGAGGCCCCTATTGCTTTAAAATCGGCTCAGTTCGCTGTGTTCTGGCCCCAGCCTCCTTCAGACTTCACAAGGGATGCCTTCCTCCTTCCTTTGGCTTTGACCTTGCTGGGGAGGTGAAGCTAGGTTCTGACTTTGGACTCCACCCGTCCCCACCATCAAGTGCTACTCTCTGCCCCTGCCCCTGCCCTGGATATACACTTGGTTGCAGCCCCCACTGTCTGCCTGTGCTCTGCCCACCTCTCCCAAGCCGAGGGCAGCTTGATGGTGGAGGGCTGGGCACTCCTTCACAGAGACCCTCTCCTGTCCCACCCCTAGATGGGCTTTGATGGCTTCTTCTTGGGGCGCGTGGATTACCAAGACAAAGAGCTGCGGAAGCAGCAGAAGAAGATGGAGCTGGTATGGCGGGGCAGCGCCAGCTTGCGGCCCCCGACTGCAGACCTCTTCACTGGTGAGGCGGTGGGGTGATCTGAGAGCCATCACCCAGAACCCCAAGACACACACAGGCCCTGAGCTGCATTGCGTGCTGTGTGTCAGCATCTTAAAATCCTTAGTGTCTTATAAAAGGAAGTCTAGAAGTTTCCTTGTGCTTTGGGCTCTGCGAATCCTGAAGCCCGCCCTGGGTGAGGCATGGCTGGTTTTGACCCTCAGGCGTGTCTGGTGTACCCCTCAGGTATCCTCCCCAACAACTACAACCCACCCAAGGATCTGTGCTGGGACGTGCTGTGTGCTGACAAGCCCATCGTGGATGACCCTGAGAGCCCGGAATACAATGCCAAGCAAGTCGTTAATTACTTCCTGGACGTGGCCACCACCCAGGTAACCTGGTGTCCTGAACCTGGAGGATTGGGGTGTACAAGGCACAGAGTCTTTTGCAAGGCCCCAACATTGCCTAACACCTCATAGCCCTTGGGGGCAGGTGTTGCTCCAGGCACAGTCACCAGGTCCCCATCAGGATTTGGGTGCATTCCTCCTTGAGGCTTGCAGGAGGCAGCATGGCTCTGTGTCTTGGTGTCGTCAATGTATAGTGGGTGCAGGAGAACTGTTCACCAGCCAGTGGCTGCTTTTTTTTTTTTTTTTTAAAGATTTATTTATTTATTTGAAAGTCAGAGTTACACAGAGAGAAGGAGAGGCGGAGAAAGAGAGAGAGAGAGAGAGAGAGAGAGAGAGAGGTGGGTCTTCCATCTGGTGGTTCACTCCCCAGATGGACCCAACGGCCGGAGCTGCGTCGATCTGAAGCCAGGAGCCAGGAGCTTCTTCCAGGTCTCCCATGTGAGTGCAGGGATCCAAGGACTTGGGCCATCTTCCACTGCTTTCCCAGGCCATAGCAGAGAGCTGGATCCGAAGTGGAGCAGCTGGGACTTGAACTGACGCCCATGTGGGATGCTGGCATGGCAGGTGATGGCTTTACCTGCTACACCACAGTGCCGGTCCCTGTTTTTGTGTGCATGTGCTCTCTTAGGCCACTTTGTCACACATTTTGGCTCATAGATGAGGGATCATCACAGAGTTCACAGAAATGCACATCAAGACAACTATGCGTGGATTTTGAATTGTTTTGCATCGTATTAGATTTGTCATTATTCAGAGAGACAGAGAGAGAGAGAGGGATCTTGCATCCACTGGCTTCCTCTCCGAGTGCTTGAAACAGCCAGTGCTGGACCCAGCACTGAAGCCCAGGGGCTGGCACTGTGGTGCAGTGAGTTAAGGCCCTGGCCTGCAGCGCTGGCATCCCATATGGGCTCCAGATCGAGTCCTCGCTACTCCACTTCCTGTCCAGCTCTCTGCTAATGCAACTGGGAAAGCAGCAGAGGATGGCCTAAGTCCTTGGGCCCCTGAACCTACGTGGGAGACCTGGAAGAAGCTCCTGGCTCTTGGATTTGGATGGGCTCAGTTCTAACCATTGGTGCCATTTGGGGAGTGAACCAGCGGATGGAAGACCTCTCTCTCTCTCTCCCCCTCTTTCTGCAACTTTGTCTTTCAAATAAAATAATAATAATAAAAAAAAGCCTGGAGCCCAGAACTGCATCCAGACTTCCTGTATTGGTGACAGGAACATGTGTGATTGAGTCAGCATTGCCTCCTGCCTCCAAGAGTCCACATGAGCAGGAAGCAGGAACCAGGAGTGGAGCTGGGCCCTGTGCCCAGATACTTTGATGTGAGAAGTGTCCTCACGGCTGCACCAAGTGCCCACCTGCCTTGGTGTTCTTTTTTTTTCTTTTTCTTTCTTTCTTCTTCTTCTTCTTCTTCTTTTTTTTTTTTTTTGACAGGCAGAGTTAGTGAGAGAGAGAGAGAGAGAGAGACAGAGAGAAAGGTCTTCCTTCTGTTGGTTCACCCTCCAAAATGGCCGCCACGGCTGGTGTACTGTGCCGATCTGAAGCCAGGAGCCAAGTGCTTCCTCCTGGTCTCCCACATGGGTGCAGGGGCCCAAGCACTTGGGCCATCCTCCACTGCACTCCCGGGCCACAGCAGAGAGCTGGACTGGAAGAGGAGCAACCAGGACAGAATCCAGCGCCCCGACCGGGACTAGAACCTGGAGTACTTGTGCTGCAGGTGGAGGATTAGCCAAGTGAGCCATGGTGCCGGCCCTAGATTTGTCTTTTAATTCCATTTTATTTTATTTCATTTTTTTGTTTTAAAGATTTATTTATTTATTCCAGAGGCACAGTCACAGAGAGAGAGAGAGAGGGAGAGAGAGAGTTTGAGAGAGTTCTTCCATCCTTGGTTCACTCCCCAAATGGCTGCAACGGCCGGGGCTGGGCTGATCTGAAGCCAGGAGCCAGGAGCTTCTTCTGGGTCTCCCACATGGGCGCAGGGACCCAAGCCCTAGGGCCATCTTCCACTGCTGTCCCAGGTGCATTAGCAGGGAGCTGGATTCGAAGAGGAGCAGTCAGGGCTCGAACCGGTGCCCACATGGGATGCTGGTGCTGCAGATGGAGGCTTAGTCTACCTACTGTGCTGCAGTGCCAGCCCTTTAATTCCATTTTCTAGAAACATTTTGAAACATTCCTTGTGTATATAGAGCCACAGTAAGACACAGGGTGACAAAAATACATTGTTAAAATACTGCCTTTGCCCCACAGCGCCAGTCCTACCGCACCAACCACACCGTGATGACCATGGGCTCCGACTTCCAGTATGAGAACGCCCACATGTGGTTCAAGAACCTCGACAAGCTCATCCGGCTGGTCAACGCACAGGTCAGTGTCCCCGCCCTGCGGTGCTCCTGTCCCAGTGTAAACTTGGATGCAGGGACTTGGGTCATGGGCACAGCTACAGTGCCGTCTTAGTGTTCTCTTGCTTCTGCAACAAATAACCACGAACCAGGCAGCTCAAAACAGCAGAGATCCGTGATCCCCAGGTCTGTAGGTCAGCAGTCAAGCATGGATTTGCACTGGGCTGGCACGGAGGTGTGGGCAGGGCTGGGTGACTTCTGGAGGCTTTGGGAGAGAACCTGCGTCTTTGCCTTTTCCAGTCTGGACCCTGCCTGCATTCCCCAGTTTATTTTCTATTTTAAAACTTTTTAAAGATTTATTTATTTATTTGAAAATCAGAGTTACACACAGAGAAGGGGAGGCAGAGGGCGAGGTCTTCCATCTGCTGGTTCACTCCCCAGATGGCCGCAACAGCTGGAGCTGTGCCGATCCAATACCAGGAGCCTGGAGCTTCTTCCAGGTCTCCCACGTGGGTGCAGGGGCCCAAGGCCTTAGGCCATCTTCTACTGCTTTCCCAGGCAATAGTAGAGAGCTCTATCAGAAGTGGAGCAGCCGGGACTTGAACCGGTGCCCATATGGGATGCTGGCACTGCAGGTGGTGGCTCTACCCACTAAGCCACAGCACTGTCCCCTCATTTTTATTTGAAAAAGAGAGACAGAGAGAGGTCTTTCATCCCTTGTTTTACCCCCCTAGGGCTTGGTAAAACGGACAACCAGAGCTGGAAACTCAGTGTGGGTCTAGCATGTGGGTGGCAGGCACCCATGTACAGGGTCCATCATCTGCTACTCCGCACGGTGTGCCTTACAGGAATAAGATCATAAGCAGAGGCCGGCGCCGTGGCTCACTAGGCTAATCCTCCGCCTAGTGGCGCCGGCACACCGGGTTGTAGTCCCGGTCGGGGCTCCAGATTCTGTCCCGGTTGCCCCTCTTCCAGGCCAGCTCTCTGCTGTGGCCCGGGAGTGCAGTGGAGGATGGCCCAAAAGCTTGGGCCCTGCACCCCATGGGAGACCAGGATAAGTACCTGGCTCCTGCCATCGGATCAGCGCGGTGTGCCGGCCGCAGCGCACCGGCTGCGGCGGCCATTGGAGGATGAACCAACGGCAAAGGAAGACCTTTCTCTCTGTCTCTCTCTCTCACTATCCACTCTGCCTGTCAAAAAAAAAAAAAAAATCATAAGCAGAGGAGCTGGGACTCGAA
Source organism: Oryctolagus cuniculus (assembly GCF_964237555.1). NCBI lineage: Eukaryota > Metazoa > Chordata > Mammalia > Lagomorpha > Leporidae > Oryctolagus > Oryctolagus cuniculus. The sequence goes on along the minus strand of NC_091447.1, from coordinate 62,214,498 downwards.
CCAGGCTCTCCGATAGGGCACGCAGGTGTCCCAAGCAGTGTGTTAACTACCAGTGTTCCAGACTCTTGGGATTCCATCCGGTCTGTAGCTCATCCAGATTAAGCCACCTATTTAAAACTCACCTGATCAGCAGCCTGAATTCCATGTGCAACCTCGGTTTTCTCCTTTGCCAAGCTCCCTGGTCACAAGTTCAGAGAGCCCTCTGGTGGTCACTATTTCTCCTGGCCATGGGTAGGTGTGTTGGGCAGTGTTAGTGGCCTGCAGCTGTGGCTGTGGTCACAGTCCTTCCTTTCCTGCAACAAACTTGGTCTCCTCTCTCCTGTCTAAGGCTCTGCCACTTACTAACTAAAAGGTTACTTAGTTCTTTTTAACGATGTATTTATTTATTTGAAAGTGAGAGTTATAGGGAGACAGGAAGACACACACACACACACACACACACACACAGCTCTTCCATCTGGATCAGAAGTGGAACAGGTGGGAACTGAAACAGATCTCCCATGTGGGTGGATGCAACCCACCTAGCTGAGCCATCACTTGCTATCTCCCAGGGGGCGCATTAGCAGGAACTGGAATCAGTGGGACTTGAGCCCCGGGCATTCTGATGTGGGGTATGGGTGTCCCACCTGGCATACTAACTCATATACCCAATGTCCACCCCGGAATCCATATTTATTTCAATCTTAGGAAAGGTAGAGACTTAGAGAAGACTCTTCCATGTGCTGGTTCCCTCCTCAAACACATACAATGACCTGCCCTGTACCAGGAAGGGGGAAGTCAATCCGGGTCTCCCAGGAACCCACCCATTCGAGCCGTTACCTGCTACCTCCCAGGCTGTGCACCAGCAGAAAGCTCGACTTGGGAACAGGTGTGGCATTGGATGCCAGGTTCTCATGTATGGAAGTGTGGACATTACAAGTGGTATCTTAACTGTTCCACCAAATGCCCACTGCGGTTTTTTTTTCTTAGAACTTTCCCCTAAACAACGCTGTCTAACAGCTCATTCAAGTACTCACATTGTTCAGTCATCCTGAGATGATTCAACCTATATGGGAGCATGGGCACAGATTCTGTGCGAATTCTATACAGCCGATACAAGGTGCTTGTGATGTGAGGAGTTTGGTAGCTTCTGGGGGTCCTGGTAAAATCCCCTGTGGATACTGAGGGACGACTGTATGAATGGATGTTGGGTTTGCACACCCCTTCATTTATTGAAATGTTTGTCAAGCACCTACTGTGTACCCCTGGGACACAGCTCTGCAGAACATCTTTGTTCCTCATGGACTTCAACTTCCCGTACCCTCACCTCCCTCAGCGGAAGGTGAGCATCCATTCACTCTAAAAACCCTCCTGGCAAGGATTAGTGAACTCCATGTCCATTCTTCATCGTCTGTGAATCCCTGCGAGGGTGCTAATGGTTGCCTGTGGCCAAAATTCCCTTTCCCACGAGAGCACTGGTGTGCACTCAGGAGGTGGACTTAGCACAGGAGCCGACTGGATGCGCGCCTCTGGGCGCCGGGTGGGAGGTCTGATGTGCGCAGCTGTGGGTCCCGGGGACACAGCGCTGTCCCCGAGGGCTCACCCACTCCCCTCCCCCCAGCAGCAGGCAAATGGGAGCCGCGTCCATGTGCTCTACTCCACCCCCGCCTGTTACCTCTGGGAGCTGAACAAGGCCAACCTCACCTGGTATTTGGGGGCCCTGGGGGGCTGGGGGTTGGCGTGCCCCACGCCTTGTGAGCACGCCCTCTCCGCCCGCGCAGGTCGCTAAAGGAGGACGACTTCTTCCCGTACGCCGATGGCCCCCACCAGTTCTGGACCGGCTACTTCTCCAGCCGGCCGGCCCTCAAGCGCTATGAGCGCATCAGCTACAACTTCCTGCAGGTGGGCGGCGCCGGCGGGAGGGGGCAGCCAGGAGGCCTCTTAGACCAGGAGCCTGAACTTGTGCACTGCTCCCCAGGTGTGCAAGCAGCTGGAGGCGCTGGCGGGCCCGGCGGCCAACGTGGGGCCCTATGGGTCGGGAGACAGCGCTCCCCTAGGTAGGGGTCGGCCGGCGCGGGGGTGGGGACGGGAGAGGGGCTGCAGGTGGGACCCAGCCCTGCGCTGCCCCAGGTCCCTTCTTAGCGCCTCTAAGAAGATGGCTGCCCGCATGGGGCTTTTCTTGTCCTCTGTGGGGTCGGGGCTAACAGTCCCCTGGCGACCGCTCTTGACCCCCTGTGTGCCCGCAGAGGAGGCCATGGCTGTGCTGCAGCACCACGACGCGGTCAGCGGCACCTCCCGCCAGCTGGTGGCCAACGACTACGCGCGGCTGCTGGCTGCCGGCTGGAGGCCCGGCCAGGTGCGCGGGGCGGGGCCCCCGACGGGAGGGGGCGGAGCCATGCTAGAGTGACGTGTGGTGGATGGAAAGGGGCGGGACCAGGGGCTCGGAGCGGAGAGGCAGGGGGCGGTCAGGGCTTGGAGAAGGTGGTAGGGATGCAGGCTGGGGGGACGTGGGCTTGTGAGGGAGTGGGTGGACAAAAGGGGTGGGGCAAGGGGCGGGATTAGCGGAGACGGAAAGAGGCGGAGTCAGGGCCTTGGAGGGGAGGGGCGTGGCTGGGAAAAAGGCGGGGCCATGGCTTGAAAGGGAAAGAGCGGGGATTTCAGGGGGCGTGGCCTGCACCTGCAAGGAGAGGTCGAGGACAAGGATGAGGGGCGTTTGAGGACACAGGTGGTGTGGCCTAGAGCTGGTGGGGAGGTAGTTATATCTGGGGCGAGGTAGTGGGCGGGGCCTCGGAGAGGGGGGATCTGGTGGGGTAGGGGACGTTAGGGGCGGGCTTCTGGGTAGACCGCCCGGGGTGGGCCTTTAGAGCCGAGCTGCCCCCCAGGTTCTCCTGAGCAACGCCCTGGCGCGGCTCAGCGGCTCCAAGGAGGCTTTCTCCATCTGCCCGGAGCTCAACATCAGCGTCTGCCCGCTCAGCCAGACGTCGGCGCGCGTGAGCCGGGTGGGGGCGGGGCGGGAGGCAGGTGCCGCGGGCGGGCTCCTGGGGGAGGTGACCCCACAGGTGGTGGGGCGCACGGAAGAAGAGACAGGGCTGCCGCTGATGGGGTGCACGGGTGGTGGTAATTATTTTGGATAACTTTTGTCTGTCGAGCGAGATTTATGGGTCTCAGCCAAGCCAGGGCAGGACAGAGACCACTGACCCCTCCCACTAGGGGCTGGTCCTGGGGGTGTGATGGGCGGGTCTGGAAAGGCCTGCTGTGACCCCCGCCCTCCCTGTTCCCCTCCCCCAGTTCCAGGTCGCCATTTACAACCCCCTGGCCCGGAAGGTGGACCGCATGGTGCGGCTGCCGGTCAGTGCAGGCGCTTTCCTCGTGAAGGACCCCAGTGGCCACGCGGTGCCCAGCGATGTGAGCCCCTTCAGGGACTGTCACCCGAGGACACCCATGGGCACGCCCCTCCCCCTCGTGGTCCCCTCCTGTCCCTGCAGATCTCTGCCCTCTCTGGCCCTTAGCATCAGCCCCCCTCCGAGCATCTCTCCCACCCGAGTGGTCCCCTTTAATCCCCCAGGACATTTCCTCCCTGTTTCTGGAGAGCCCCTGGCTCCCAGACGGCCTCCCCCCTTGAGCCTCCTCCTCCCCTGCAGTCCTCTCTCCCTCCATTGCCTCCCCCGTCTCTCTCCTCCCTCCCAGGACTCCCTCCCCTCCTCGAGTTTGCTCCTGCTGTACTGAGTGTGATGCTTTCTGTGCGCACCCACAGCCTCTTGGCTCAGCTCCCCCCTCCCTTCCCCGAGGTGCTGCTGCTTCCCCAACCAGAGGGACAGAAGCCCAGCCCAGAGCTGCTGTTCTCCGCCTCGGTGCCGGCCCTGGGCTTCAGCATCTACTCCGTAGCCCGAGTCTCTCTCCAGAATCCCAAGGCCCACAGCCCCGAACGCATCCCCCAGAAGTCCAGGACTGGTGTCTTGGTTATCCAAAACGAGGTGAGGCTCCCTTGTGATGCCTTTTCCTGCTTTGGTGACAAATCTGAGGTGTTGTGGTGAGCTGTGCAGGCTCTGGGTTAGCAGTTCTGGGGTTTGTGGTCTGCCATCACCTCACTCCCCTGATGGAGTGACCTTGAGTGAGTGGCCTTCAGCTGAGCCTCAGCGTCCTTTCCCGGGGCTGCTGTGAGGACTCAGGGTGATCATGGGAGACACTGGACAGCAAAGTAGGAAAGTCAAAGAGGATGGCATGTAGAAGTTTGCAGTTTTTAAAAGAAGATTTATTTATGTATTTGAAAGGAGGAGTTACAGAGAGAGGGAAAAAGAGTCAGAGAGAGAGAGAGAGGTCTTCCTTCTGCTGGTGCACTCCCCAAATGGCCGCAAGGGCCTGAGCTGATCTGAAGCCAGGAGCCAGGAGCTTTTTCTGGGTCTCCCATGTGAGTGCAGAGGCCCAAGCACTTGGGCCATCTTCTACTGCTTTCCCAGGCATATTAGCAGGGATCTGGATCAGAAGTGGAGCAGCCAGGACTCAAACCGCTACCCATATGGAATGCCAGCCCTGCAGGCGGTGGCTTTACCTGCTACACCACAAGACCAGCCCCAGAACTGTGGCTTTTACCGTGAAGGAGCCATGTGCTGGATATGGCTGCATTAAGATTGTCATGAGTTTAAAAAATTCCAAGGCTATTGTAACCCTGTTTCCATAAAAAATGCAGAAAATCCTAATGTCTGGCGATGTTGGTCTGAGGGTAAATCCCATCCAGGAAGACTTTGTTATAATTCATTCGTCAGTGTTATACTGAGTTTGTGTTTGGATTCTAATGGAAATGAAAGTATTGCTGTGGACCCCTAAACATCTGTGGGAGCCTGTGTCACGGTCCCTGTGTCAGCTGCCCGTGCTGGCTTTGGTCTGAAGCCATGGGGGCTATGATCAGAGCTGGGCTGACGCAGGCCATGGGTGGGGACTGAGTGTGGGACATGAACACAGGAGCTAGGGACCTGGAAGGGATCCACTGTACCAGTCCCAGAGGGCCATGGGGTGATGAAGCTGGACCCGTTAGGATCCTCTAATGGGATCCAAAGTGAAGAGTAGGAGAGTGAGAGGAGGAGGGGGCACTGCAGGGTGCTGTCCTGAGCTCCAGGAAGAACGGAGCTGCCATTGGCTGAGGCTGTGCCCTTTGTTGTGTGTCCTCCGTTTTCTGCACAGTACATCCGGGCGACCTTCAACCCTGAGACAGGCCTCTTGATGCAGATTGAGGACTTGGAGCAGAAACTCGTGCTGCCCGTGAGCCAGGCTTTTTTCTGGTGAGGGGGATCCACAGGCCAAGGAGGGGGGCATTGTGGAGCCGGAGCCCCTTATCTAACTCTCACCTGCCCCAACTCCAGGTATAACGCCAGTACAGGTGACGAGAGAAGCGGTCAGCCCTCTGGAGCCTACATCTTTAGACCCTATGGATTGAAACCACTGCCCGTGAGCCGCTGGGCTCAGATCCGCGTGCTGAAGGTCTGGGGCCAGGAGTGATGTGATGAGTGGGCAGTGGGGAGGGGATGGGTGGGTGCCAGGTGCCAGGTGGAGAGGGGAGAGAAGTCCAGTGTCCCTGAGGGAAGAGGGTTACAGGGGCTAATGAGAGGCGGCTGCCTCTCCTAGAGACGCACACGTGACGCCAGTGACCCCTGCTGTGGGTGTCGGGATTACCGGCAGCATTGGATATCAGGCTTGGGTGTTCACATGTGGGGAGAGCCCAGGACAGGGACCTGCAGAAGTCCCCGAGGTCAGTGTAAGAGGAGTTGATATTGCGAGTGGAGACTGGAGCGTTGGCACTTGCAGAGATGCCTGGTTTTTAGGGAAGGGCAGTATTCCAGGTTCTTGTATCCATGTGTTGTCATAGAGTGGGAGAAGGACAGGCAATGGCAAGACCCGCATCTGTGCGGGCTCAGGAGTTGATGTTCTTCCTCTCGAGGCGTGTGCCTTCCCGCCTAGGTCATCGGTATAGTAGGATGCGGTCTTGTCGATTGTGACTGATTACCCAAGTTAACTGTTTCTAAGTGAGACAAAAACTCTTTTTTTTAAAAATTTTTTTGACAGGCAGAGTGGCTAGTGAGAGAGACAGAGAGAAAGATCTTCCTATTTGCCATTGGTTCACCCTCCAATGGCCGCCGTGGCTGGCGTGCTGCGGCCGGCGCACCGTGCTGATCCGAATGCAGGAGCCAGGTGCTTCTCCTGGTCTCGCATGGGGTGCAGGGCCCAACGACTTGGGCCATCCTCCACTGCACTCCTGGGCCACAGCAGAGAGCTGGCCTGGAAGAGGGGCAACCGGGAAAGAATCTGGCACCCCGACTGGGACTAGAACCTGGTGTGCTGGCGCCACTAGGTGGAGGATTAGCCTATTGAGCCGTGGTGCCGGCCATGACGAAAACTCTTTTTAACACCAAGTCAGGCTGGTCTACCAGGGATGTTGGGGTGATTCCCAGGCCCCTCTGTCTCGGTGCACTGCCTTCCTCTACAGTCAGCTCCTCATGGTCCTTCCAGCATGGCTCCCAGGCTCCAGCCATTCCATCTGTATTTGAACCAGTGAGACAGACCGTGGCGTGATCGCCTAGCTACTGATAGCCTCAGGGAAGTGGGACAACGTAGTCGTTTGCAGGGAGCCACATGTGGAGCAGGAACTGAGCTCTGAGGAGGGCAGGGGAGGTTATGTGGGCAGCCAGCACATGGGCCCCACTCAAGACTTCAGGGCAGGGACTGAGCGGGAAGTGTGGGCATCACATCCAGGCAGGTGGGGTGATGGCTGGGAGTCCTGTGCAGTTTTGGGCTGGACGCTGATGGAAACCTCTAGAAGGTTCACAGCAGGGGGCATTTGCACACCTCCCCTCTGCCCAAGGCTGGGCTGAGCCCCGCCCTCTGCCCTGTGTGTCCTCAGACGCCCTTGGTGCAGGAGGTGCACCAGAACTTCTCAGCCTGGTGTTCCCAGGTGGTTCGCCTGTACCGCGGACAGCGCCACCTGGAGCTGGAGTGGACGGTGGGGCCCATCCCTGTGGGGTGAGTGCCTGGGCTGGGGCTGGGGCTGGGGGGGGGGGGAACTGATTCAGGATGCTTTATTTTAAAATATCGTTGTTTTTGAAATGGAGTTAGAAAAGAGATTGAATCCTTTAGACAGATTCCTCCCATCTGGTTCACTCCTCAAATGCCCCGAAAGGCCTGGAGCTAGGCCAGGAGGAAGCTGGGAGCTGGTAGCTCAACCTGGTCCCCTGTGGGTGGCAGGGCTGTCACTGTCACTGCTGTCTCTCGGGTCTGCATCAACAGAGGCAGGAAGCAGGAACACAGCTGGGACTCAGGCCCGGGCACTGTGATACAGGGTGGTGGCGTCCCAACTGGCGTCTTAGCCACTGCCCCCAACACCACTGCCCAGAGTGAGTTTAGATGAGGCTCACGAGCTTGCTGTCCCATTGAGTACAGTGACAAGTGGGGGAAGGAAGTGATCAGTCGCTTCGACACGCCGCTGGACACCAAGGGCTACTTCTACACGGACAGCAATGGCCGGGAGATCCTGAAGAGGAGGTGACGGGGACGCAGGGCACCCGTGGGGCAGTGGTGATGTGTGGGGCCCAGGGGCGGGGGCGCTGGCTGATGGTGTGAATGTGGGAGGGACAGGAAGAAGGGAGAGAGCAGAGTGGGGGAGCCGGTCCCCCAGCCTGACCAGGTGACCTCCATTCCCCAGGAGGAATTATCGGCCCACCTGGAAGTTGAACCAGACAGAGCCTGTGGCGGGGAACTACTATCCAGTCAACACTCGAATTTACATCACGGTACCCTCCCCCACCCCACACATCCCCCTGTACAGAATGGGGAGCGCCCCTCACTGGCGGCATCTCCCAGGTGCCTGGGGATGGAGCTGGATCCCCACCCCACCCTCACACTCACCTTGCCCCCCAGGACGGGAAGAAGCAGCTGACGGTGCTGACGGATCGCTCACAGGGGGGCAGCAGCCTGCAGGATGGCTCGCTGGAGCTCATGGTGAGTGGGCGTGGGGGAGCCACAGCCACCCAAGGGTCCTCCTTCCAAGTCTTTGTGGGACGGAGGACAAGGACCCGTGCTGGGCCCTACGGCTCTCCTTGCTGCTGCCCCCCAGGTGCACCGCAGGCTGCTTCTGGATGATAACCGTGGAGTGGGGGAGCCGCTGCTGGAGGAGGGATCGGGGTCGTGGGTGCGAGGGCACCACCTCGTGCTGCTGGACGCGGTGGGCACGGCGGCCGCGGGGCACCGGCTGCTGGCAGAGAAGGACGTCCTGGCCCCGCAGATGGTGCTGGCCCCCGGTGGCGGTGCCCCCTACCAGCCCGGAATGGCCCGGCTCACCGAGGTGAGGGCCGGCACTGTAGGCTGAGAGACAGAATGCGAATGGAGCCTGTGGAGGGTGGGGCTTGGCTTGGTTGGGAGCCACCTGGGGGGACGTAGGCTGCACTTGGGAGCCTGTCAGTTAGGTCTGCCACCTTGGTGGTCCCGCCCACGCCTCCGCTGGTAGGGCAGAGCCCCAGCTCCCGCCCCACTATCGCCTCCCCGTCTTGGCCCCGCCCCGCCCCAGTTAGGCCCCGCCCCTTATGCATCTCCCTCTTGCCTCGCCCACCCCACACGTCCTTTTCTTGATCTTCATCCTTGGTCTCACACCATCGGTACTGCCCCTTCGGGCCTCAGACACCAGCAGGTGGAATCTTCCTCCACCTTGGGACCACCCCGTCCTCTCATTGGCTCAGAACTACAAGATCCAGTCCATTCCTCTTTGAGCCCCGCCCACCCTGCCACAAGCCCCGCCCACCTTGCTCCAAGCCCTGCCCCTCTCTGACTCAGCCCCACCTCCGTCTCCCCGCAGTTCTCAGGGCTGTGCCGGGAGCTTCCGCCCTCCGTGCACCTGCTCACCCTGGCCCGCTGGGGCCCACAGACACTGCTGCTGCGCTTGGAGCACCAGTTCGCCAGCGGGGAGGACTCGGGCCGCAACTTGAGCTCCCCCGTGACCTTGGATTTACAGGTTAGGAGAGCAGATGTGGGAAACAGACAGGAAATGGGCGCGAGGGAGATGAAACAGGGGGTGGGGTAGGGGAGCCACCTTTGCCCCCACTGATCAGGTCCTGTCCACTGTTCCCGCAGAACCTGTTCTCCACCTTCACCATCACCCGCCTGCAGGAGACCACGCTGGTGGCCAACCAGCCCCGGGCCAGCGCCTCCAGGCTCAAATGGACACCAGACACCGGTGGGCACCTAGTGTAGGAGGGGTGGGCTCCTGCCTGGGGCTGGCAGCTGGGGGCGCTGTATGAGGCATGGGAATGTGGGCCAGGATCCAGTGTAGAACCTCAGGACCCTGGGCAGATCCAGGCTCAGGGCTTCAAGGTCCAAAGTGGGTTCAACAAGCAAGCAACAGGTCGTGTGGGTTGAGCATTGGGGTCCGGGAACAAGTTTCGAGGGTCTCTGTGGTTGTCTAGTTCTGGGGTTGCTTTGAGGGTGTGAGGGCGAGGGCCAGGCATTGCAGAGGAATGCGGGGGTGAGGGGGTGTCTAGCAATGGTATTTAGGCATGCAGAAATAGTTTAATGTCCAGGATGAGCCCTGGGAGGACATCTGGAGACCCACAGGTATTCAGGCCCAGGGGAGGGAGTGAAGGAGGGGGGGAATTCTCACTCTTGGGTCTCCCCTGCCCAGGCCCTGTACCAAACCCCTCGGTGCCCGCTCTGGACCTGGCCAACATCACGCTGCAGCCCATGGAGATTCGCACGTTTGTGGCCTCGGTCCAGTGGAAAGAGGATGGCGGGACCTGCAGGGAAGTCACCTTGCAAGCCTGAGCTCTCTGCTCCTGGGGGGAGTCCGACTCTTCCCCTCTGCCCCCGTGCTGCCGCCCAAAATGCCATTAAAATAGTGATGACACTCAGGTCACCGAAGGACTCTTTGTGGCATCTTTTAGAGGGAGGTAGAATGTATAACCTAGAGGCTGGCGCTGTGGCATAGTGGGTAAAGCCGCCGCAAGCAGTGCCAGCATCCCATATGGACCCCGATTTGAGTCCCGGCTGCCTCACTTCTGATCCAGCTCTCTGCTGTGGCCTGGGAAAGCAGTAGAAGATGGCCCAAGTCCTTGGGCCCCTGTGCCTGCATGGGAGACCTGGAAGAAACTCCTGGCTCCTGTCTTCAGATTGGGATAGTTGTTGCTGCCAACTAGGGAGTGAACCAGTGGATGGAAGACCTCTCTCTCTCTCTGCCTCTCCTTCTCTGTCTCTCTCTGTAACTCTGACTTTCAAATAAATATATAAATCTTAAATTAATTCACTTACATATTTGAAAGCAGAGTGATGGAGATAGAGACAGAGATAGAGATAGATCTCCCATCTGCTGGTTTTCTCCCCAATAGGCCTCTAAAGTTGTGCTGGTGGTGACCAATCAGGATCCTGGAACTTTATCCAGCTCACCCACATGGATGACAGGGACCCAAGTACTTAGGCCACCATTTGTTGTCTTCCCAGTTACATTAACAGGTAGTGGAACCACCAGAGTATCCTCAAGGATTGGAATTGTTGCTGCTATATGAGATGTTGGTTTGGCAAACAGCAGCCTAGCCCACTGGGCCACACTGCTTGTCCCCTCCCCCTTACCCCAGTTGACTTTTTTTTTTTTTTTTTAAGATTTATGTATTTATTTGAAAGGCACAGCTACAGAGAGGTGGAGGCAGAGAGAGAGAGAGAGGTCTTCCATCTGCTGGTTCACTCGCCAAATCACCGCAACACCTGGAGCTGCACTGATCCAAATCCAGGAGCCAGGAGCTTCCTCCAGGTCTCTCACACAGGTGCAGGGGCCCAAGGACTTGGGCCATCTTCTGCTGGTTTCCCAGGCCATAGCAGAGAGCTGGATCAGAAGTGGAGCAGCTGGGACTGGAACTGGTGTCCATATGCGATGCTGGATCTGCACACAGCGGCTTTACCCACTACGCCACAGTGCCAGTCCCAAGATATGTTTCCATTCACTGGTTTGTTCCTCAAATTACCAGAACAGTCATGGCTGAGCCAGGGTAAAACTAGGAAGAAGGAATGACATCTGAGTCTCCCACATGAGTGACAGGGGCCCAAGTTCTTGAGCCATCTCCTGCTGCCTTCCCAGGTACCTTAGCAGGGAGCTGGATCAGAAGTGGAGTAGCTGGGATTCAAGCCTGTGTCTCATTATGGGATGCTGGCCTTGCAAGCAGTGGCTTCACCTGCTGTGCCACAATACCAGCTCCAAGGTTGTGCCAGTTTTTCTAAATTCTGCCCCCCCTCCATTAAGAGAGACTGGACCTGGCCAGCAAGGGAGGCTCGGGTATGGTGACCAGGGTGCCCACAGCTCCTGATGGGCCTGGGTTATCTTAGGCTCTTGTCTGAAAAGGCTCGAGTCCCAAATTGCAGTCAAAGAAAGAGGCCAGCAGGGGGAGCCCCAGGGCCAGCTGCCACCCTGCATGGGGCCCTGAAGCCGGACTATGGGCCAAGACCTCTTTGTAAGTGGGGGTGGCCAAGTGGGAGGAAGGAAGCCCCTAAGGCTGGGTAGGGAAGCCTGAGGAGGGTGCCCTGGTCCTGCTTTTACTCAGGCCTGGAGCGTGGTTGCTGGATGGCCCTTTCCCCGATTTTTCCAAGTCACTGCTTTGATTGGAATGTTGGTGAATCTACAACATGAGAGGACACAGCTGCTGTGGAGTGAATGGGATTTGGCTTCTGGGCTCATGCAGATTTTTTTTTTTTTTTTTTTTAGATTTATTTTATTTGAAAGACAGAGTTACAGAGAGAAGTAGAGAAAGAGGTCTTCCATCTGCTGGTACACTCCCCAAATGGCTGCAATGGCCATAGCTGAGCTGATCCGAAGCCAGGAGCCAGGAGCTTCTTCCAGGTCTCCCACGCGGGTGCAGGGGTCCAAGGACTTGGGCCATCTTCTACTGCTTTCCCAGGCCATAGCAGAGAGCAGGATCAGAAGTGGAGCAGCTGGGACTTACAGGCAACACTGGCCCCTCATCTAGCTTTTCTAACCCTAAGTCATAGACTTAGGGTACTGACAGGGTGGGAACTTCATTTAGTTATGGTGTTTAGGAAGTGCACCTTGGGGTGGAAGACTGAACTCCTCCACCCCACATGCACCTCCCTGCTAATGCCCCTGGCAAAGCAGTGGCAAGACGGCCCAAGTGCTTAGACCCCTGCTGCCTATGTGGGAAACTCAGCTGGAGTTCCAAGCTCTTGGCTGTGGCAGGTTCCTTGGCTAGTGCCAGGCTGATTCACAGGGAAGGTAAAAGGCGGCACCCTAGGGGGTGCCCCACCCAAGTTGTATTCCTAGGCTGGCAGGGATGGTTCCTTAGATCCGGTCAACCACAAATCTCTCTCTCTCTTTAAAAAAAATTTGTCTTTAATTGAGAGGATGTATTACAGAGAGGCAGAAGCAGAAAGAGAGAGAGACTTCCACCCACTAAGCAATCTGGGATTTGGTTTTCTTAGTACAAAGATGAGGCTCTGGCTGCCCTGGTGGGAGCTGAGGCTCTGCGAGGAAACTTCGTTTCCCCAGCGGGCGGAACCGCTCCTCATCAAGCCCAGCTCGGTCCCTCCAGGGTCTCCCCTAAATAGGACACCCTGGAATTCCCCCCGTGCACCCTCCATCCTCTAGGAAAATCTAGAAGCTGCAGGAAAAGCTGAGGCCCCTACCCTCAGGGGGCAGAGTCATTCCCGTGCCCCACGGAGTGGCGAGCGGCTAAGGGCGCCCCTGGGCCGTCCAGCACCCCGAAGGCAGTACCTGTCGCGCGCTTGGCTGGGTTCTGGGACCGCGAGGACTCAGCGCCAGCCTCAGTCCTGGGCGGCGCCAGTGCAAGTTGGCCCCGCCCCTCCGGCGCCGATTGGTCAGGATGCGTTCTGGGGGCGGAGCCTTCGCGCCAACCCCCCACCCACTGCACGGCCGGACCCGGGAACCCTCCTGAGGCAGCGCCGGCGGCTGAGGCGGCGGCGGCGGTGACAGCGGAGCCATGACCGCCCTCGGTCGTGCTTCGGGGGTCTGCGCCGGCGGCTGGGGGGACTCGGGGCGCGCCATGCGGGGACCGCCCCCGCCTCTGCCCGTCCTATTTGTGGTGTTGGTGGCGGCGCCCGGCACTCGCGCCGCGGGATACGAGGTGAGCGAACCGGCCGGGAGAAGCCCTGAGGAGGGTGTGGACGAGTCCGATCTTGAGGTGCCTCCGAGGGGCGGCGGGTCCCACACGGGATCGGAATGCGTGCGGGCTGCCATGGTGGAGGAGGTCCCCGGGCCGCCGGCCTGAGTGTGCGAGCCCCGTGAGGGCAGTGTGGGGGCGTGGGGGGGAGCGCTCAGAGAGAACCGGGGCTGTGGACGCCGCCTCCCTGAGGTCCACCCTGGCTCCTCCACTTCCTGAGGCCCCCTTGCCCAGGTCACTGCCCTCTGTGTGCCCCAGGACACCCGCAGGTCAGCTGTGTGCGGGGCTGAATGCACCTCAGCCAGGGCTCTGATGATTTTCCCAGGGGGAGAGGGAGAGCCGCGCTGGGGGCTGTGCGGGGTGGGAGCTGTGCGTGTGAGCACCGCGATGCGTGTGTCCTGCCTGGGAGGGCCTGGCCTCCTTTGTACACAGTCAGGCTCAGGTCAGGGCCCCGCCACCGTGCCACAATGTCCATCATGCAGTCCCCTGAGCCGGCCCCTCCCCCACTCCACCTCTTTGCCCTGGGGTACTGACACGGGTGTGTGTGTGTGTGTGTTGGGTCCCCGTGCAGACATGCCCCACGGTGCAGCCAGACATGCTGAACGTTCACCTGCTGCCCCACACACATGATGACGTGGGCTGGATCAAGACAGTGGACCAGTACTACTATGGGGGTAAGCACTCGGTGGGCGTGGCCCCAGACACCCATCCTGGGCTTCCAACCCCTTCTAATTCCTGGACAGCACGGTGGGGGCAATGCCTGGCCTGGGCTCCTTTGTGGAGGAGGGTCTCCCTGGCTCTCCTGGTCCCTGAGTGCCCAACCCCTGTGTCCACAGTTCGGAATGTGCTCCACCACGGGGCAGTGAAGAACATCCTGGACTCGGTCATTTCCGCCCTGCGGGCAGAGCCCAGCCGCAGGTTCGTCTACGTGGAGATGGCCTTCTTCTCCCGTTGGTGGCACCAGCAGACGAACGCAACCCAGCAAGCCGTGCGGGAGCTGGTGCGCCAGGGTGAGCCTGCCCCAAGGACGGGGAAATGGAAGCCCGGCTCAGCTTCTTCCTGTAACCCTGGCTTCTGAGACGGGGAGTGAACGCCTTTCTCCTCTCATCCCAGCACCACTCTCCCTGGACCAGGTCCCTGCCCTTGACCCCGCCCCTGCCCCTTCCCGCGCAGGGCGCCTGGAGTTTGCCAACGGTGGCTGGGTGATGAACGACGAGGCGGCCACCCACTATGGCGCCATCGTGGACCAGATGACGCTGGGGCTGCGCTTCCTGCAGGACACGTTCGGCGACGACGGGCGCCCCCGTGTGGCCTGGCACATCGACCCCTTTGGGCACTCTCGGGAACAGGCTTCGCTCTTTGCGCAGGTGCTGTGTGGTTCTCTCTTAGGTCCACCCCTTCACTCGCCCTGACTCCTCTCTTGGTCATTCAAGCCCCGCCTTTTCCCTGCCATCTCCCTGGGGCCATTCTTGGCCTAATGAAACTCCACCCCTTGGAGTCCTGGCAATTCTCAACCCAAGGCTGACCCCGACTCAGTGGCTCCGTTCCCCTCGCCGACACCACACCCCTTCTCAGGTCTCTTGCTCCTTTCCAAGATGAGTGACAGGCGGAGGCCTTGGCTGCTTTAAAGCCAGCTCCGTCCCAGTGTTCTGACCCCAGCCACCCTGACTGTGAAAGGTGGAGCCTTCCTTGTGGCATTGATATTGCTGGGCAGGTGGAGATGGATTCTGACAATGGTCCCGCCTCCTCGCAGAGGCCACATGGTGTGCTTTGACTCCTCCCAAAGCTTTTATTTATTTTTATTTTTAAATAAAATTATAAATTTTGAAAATCTATAAACACTTTATTTAAGGTATAGAAATTTGTGCATTTCATATATACAAATTTAGGAACATAGTGATTCTTCCCACCCTAGCTTCCATCCCTCCCACACTCCCACTTTTCTTTCTCCACCCTCTTCTATTCAAATTCTTATTTTTTACTTTGATCAATTTTTAATTATCCTTATACACATGAGATTAACCCTGCACTAAGTAAAAAGTTCAACAAATAGTATAAAAAAACTTTTCCTCAACAGTTGAGACAAGGTCTGTTCAGAGTCATCGCATCTCAAAGTGTCAATTTCACTTCTATAGATTACCTTTCAGGTACTCTATGAATTACCATGGATCAGAGAGCATATATGGTATTTGTCTTTTTTGGGACTGGCTTATTTCACTAAACATAATAGTTTCCAATTGCATCCATTTCTTTTTTTGCAAATGACAGGATTTCATTTTTTATCACTGTGTAGTATTCCATGGTGTGCATATACCATAATTTCTTTTTGAAAAAGATTTATTTTATTTATTTGAAAAAGAGAGAGAGAGAAAGAGGCCTTCCATCTGATGATTCACTCTCCAAATGGCCACAACAGCTGGAGCTGAGCTGATTCAAAGCCAGGAGCCAAGAGCCTAGTCTAGGTCTCTCACATGGATGCAGGGGCCCGAGGACTGAGGCCACCCTCCGCTGCTTTCCCAGGTGCATTAGTAGGAGGCTGAATCAGAAGTGCAGCAGCCAGGACTTGAGCAGGCATCTATATGGGATGCTGGCACTGAGGGCCAGGGCTTTGACCTTCTGCACTACAGCACTGGTCCCAATAAACCATAATTTCTTTATCCAGTCTTCAGTTAAGGACATCTGGGTCGATTCCATATTCAACCATCGTGAATTGAGCTGTAATAAACTTGGGGGTACAGATAGCTCTTTCATATGCTGATTTTATTTCTTTTGGGTAAATTCCTGGGAGTGTGATGGCTGGATCATGTGTTAGATGTATTTTCAGGTCTCTGAGGGAGCTCCATTCTGTCTTCCACAATGGTTGTGCTAGTTCACATTCCCACCAACAGTGAATTAGGGTATCCTTTTCCTCATAGCCTCTCCAGCATTTATTGTTTTTTGATTTTCAGATGATAGCCATCCTAATGGGGGTGAGGGGAAACCTCCTTGTGGTTTGGAGTTGCATTTCCCTGATGGCTAGTGATCCTGAGCATTTTTTTCATATGTTGTTGGCTATTTGGATTTCCTCTTTTGAAAAAAGTCTGTTTAAGTCCTTTGCCCATTTCTTAACTGGATTGTTTATTTTGTTGTTGAGTTTCTTGAGCTCTTTATGTGTTTATATATATCTGGATATTATTTTATATTTATATATTCTGGATATTAATCTTTTATCAGTTGTATTGTTTGCAAATATTTTCTCCCATTCTGTTGGCTGCCTCTTCACTTTGCGTGTTTTTTTGCAGTACAGAAGCTTCTTAGCTTGATGTAATCCCATTTGTGAATTTTGGCTTTGATTGCCTGTGCTTCTGGGGTCTTTTCCAAGAAGTCTTTGCCTTTGCTAATCTCTTTCAGGGTTTCCCCAATGTTCTCTAATAATTTGATGGCATCAGACTATAGATTTAGGTCTTTGATCCATTTTTGTGCATTTTTGTGTAAGGTGGAAGGTAGGGGTCTTGCTTCATACTTCTGCATGCAGAGATCCAGTTTTCCCAGCAACATTTGTTGAAGAGACTATCCTTGCTCTGGGGATGGAATTTAGCTCCTTTGTGAAAGTTTAGTTGTAGACATGTGGATTGATTTCTGGAGTTTCTATTCTGTTCCATTGATCTACCCATCTGTTTTTGTGCCAATACCAGGCTGTTTTGAGTATAACCGTCCTACAGTATGTCTTGAAATCTGATATTGTGATGCCTCTGGTTTGGTATTTGTTGTAGAAGATTGCTTTAGCTATTTGAGGTCTCCTGTGTTTCCATATGTATTTCAGTATTGTTTTTTCTAGATCTGAGAAGGATGTCATTGGTACTTTGATTGGGATCGCATTGAATCTGTAAATTGTGTTTGGTAGTTCAGACATTTTGATGCTATTGATTCTTCCAATCCGTGAACATGGAAGATTTCCCCCCTTTTTTGTGTATCTTCTTCTATTTCTTTTTAATGTTTTTTTCCAAAGCTTTTAAAGAAACTTGATTTTAGCTCCACCGTCTACCTGTGCTCTGCCTGCCTCTCCCAAGCCAAGGGGAGCTTGATGGTGGAAGGCTGGGCACTCATTCCTGGTGCCCTCTCCTCCCCACCTCCAGATGGGCTTTGATGGCATCTTCTTGGGGCGTGTGGATTATCAAGATAAAGAGATGCGGAAGAAGAAGCGGGAGATGGAGATGGTGTGGCGGGCCAGCACCAGCCTGCAGCCCCCAACCGCCGATCTCTTCACAGGTGAGGCTGTGGGGTGAGCTGAGCCATCACCCAGGGTCCCAGACTCACACAGGCCCTGGGTTTAATGTAGTGCTTCGCTGTCAGTGTCTTAAATAATCTTATTCCATTGTGAAAAAGAGCCTAGAGTTTTCTTATGCACTGGGCCCTGCACCTTCTAACACTTGCCATGGGTCAGGCATGACCAGTTTTGACCCTAGGGTGATTCTGGGGCACAGGGTCACCCCCTGAACCTTGTGTGGTCCACAGGTGTGCTCCCCAATGTTTATCATCCGCCAAAGGATCTGTGCTGGGATCTCCTGTGTCACGACAACCATGTGGTGGATGACCCTGCTGACCCTGGATACAATGACAAGGAATTGGCTCATTACTTCCTGGATGTGGCCACTTACCAGGTAACTCTGTGTCCAGAACCTGTGGACCTGAGGTGTACAAAGCACACAGCTTTCCCCATGGCCCAGACATTGCCCAACACCTGCTCATAGCCCTTGGGGGAAGGTACTGTTCCTGTCACAGTCTGTCCCCATCTGGATTTGCATTCATTCCTCACTGAGCATGCAGGTGACAGCATAGCACTGTGCTTTCAGGGCACTGGGTCTCAGTGTTCTCATCTGGGGAGTGGGCACAAGAGAACCACTCATAGCCAGGGTCTCTTTGTGTGGCCATACCCGCTCATGATAACATCCCACACACGAATTCTGGGTCACGTGTCATGAGTCTGAAACCATTCATGGAGATGGGTATTGAAAAAAGAAGCATGAATATTTGAAACTTTTTACACCAAAATGAATCCATCCTTTATGCTTTTTAAAAGATTAATTTCAGGGCCACATTGTGGCACAACAGGTAAAGCCACCACGTGCAATGTCATCATCCCATACAGGCACCAGTTGGTGTCCCAGTTACTCCACTTCCAATCCAGCTCCCTGCTAATGGCCTGGGAAAGCGGTGGAAGATGGTCCAAGTGCTTGGGCCCCTGCACCCACGTGGGAGGCCTGGATAAACCTCCTGCCTTCTGGCTTCAGCCTGGCTCAGACTTGGCTATTGTAGCAACTTGGGGAGTGAATAATAAATGGAAGAAAACTCTCTCTCTGCCTCCTTCTCTCTCTGTAACTCTATTAAATATATAAATAAATCTTTAAGAAAACATATTTGTTTCATATATTTGAAAGAGTGGGAGAAAAAAGGAGAGAGATTATGCTGTCTCACTCCACAAATTGCTTAAGAGTGGCCTCTGGAACTTCATCCGGGTCTCACATGGGTGGCCCCTTGAACTTCGGTCATCTTCATCTGCTTTCCTAGGCATGTAAGCATGGGATGTAATACGTTTGCTGAGTCACAAAGCTGGCCCCTAGACTATTTTTTAAAGATTTATTCATTTAAAGGCAGAGTGACAAAGTGAGAATGAGAAAGAGAGAGAGAGATAGAGAGAGAGAGAGAGTGGGAGTGTCCATATGTTAGTTTATTTCACAAATGCCTGCCAACAGTCAGGGCTGGGTGAGACTGAAGCTAGGAACCCAGAACTCCACCGGGATCTCCCCCATAAGGGCAGCAACCCAAGTACTTGAGCCTGACCTGATGTCTCCCGGACTACTCATTAGCAGGAAGCTGGAATGAGGAGTGGAGCTGGGACATGAACAAGGCACTTTGATATGGGATGTGGGCATCCCAGGAGGCATCTTTTACTTTTAAGAAATATTGATTTTGTGGGGAGCAACTGGGAGCAACTCGGACTAGACTAAGTTACTGGAATTAAGACTTATTCTATGCATCTGCTCTCCCACAATATGGCGCTGGGAGAGGAGGAAACAGCTTCTACACAGATGCCTCCAGTTCAACCAATAGACTGTGGGACCTGCTCCTGATTGGAGGAGAGCAGCGTACTCGGCGTGTGGGCAGCCGAGTTGGGATTGGTGGAAGAGGACTATAAAGGAGGAGAGAGACAACATGCACGAGGAACATCTAAGGGGAACATCTATCTGAAGGAACACCTGTGCAGCCCCCGAGAGAGCTGGCCGGCGGTGTGCCGCTCCCCTGCGGAAGTGGGGAAAGTGGCAGGGGGAACCGCCCTTCCACGGAGGTGGAAGGGACGGTAGCCAACCTGGGAAGAACCAGCAGCAAACCCGGGAAGGGCCGAGTAGACAAAAAAACAGCGCAGGGTCCTGTGTCGTTCCTCCACGAAGAGGGGCAGCGACATAATGGTGCCGTGACTCGGATATGAGGCCTAGGCAGGGTTTAGTGTCGTTCCTCCACGAAGAGGGGGAGCGACAGATTTATTTTAAAGAAAGGAGAGTGAGAGAAAAGTCTTCCGTCTGCTGTTTCACAGCCTGGTGGCTGCAGCAGCATCTGGACGAAGCCAGGAGCCAGGAGCTTCCTCTGGGTCTCCGTTGAGGGTGGCAGGAACCCAATCATTGAGCCGTCTGCTGCTGCCATTCCCAGGCTATTATCACAGAGTTGGATCGGAAGTGGAGAAGGCAGGGCTTGAACCAGTGACCATGTGGGACGACAGCGTCCCACACAATGACTTTACCCGCTATGCCACAACATTGAACCTTCCAGGAAACATCTTAACCACTGCACCAAATACTTGCCCTGTACTGATATTCTTTTTTGTATATTATTTATTTCTTTGTTTCCTGCAGTGATATCTTTTTCTATTAGAAATTGTTGTTTTAGTAAGATCATCATTTTTAAGAAAGCTTTTATTTAATGAATACAAATATCATAGGTACAACTTTAGGAATATAGTGGTTCTTTACCCCATACCTGCCCTCTAACCCCCCACTCCCATCCCACCCCCTACTTCCTCTCCCATCTAAAATTCAATTTCAATTAACTTTATATACAGAAGAACAACTCTATACTAAGTAAGATTTCCACAGTTTGCACCCACACAGACACACAAAGTAGAAAGTACTTTACAGTTAATTCTCATAGTACAACTCATTAAGGACAGAGGTCCTACATGGGGACGAAGTACACAGTGACTCTTGTTGTAGATTTAACAATTGACACTCTTATTTATGACATCAGTGATCTCCCAAGACTCTTGACATGAGCTGTCAAGGCTCTGGAAGCCTTTTGAGTCCACAAATTCTGTCAGTATTTAGACAGGGCCATAAACAAAATGGAAGTTCTCTCCTCCCTTCAGAGAAAGGTACATCCTTCTTTGATGGCCCCTTCTTTCCCCTGGGATCTCACTCACAGAGATCCTTCATGTAGATCATTTTTTTCCACAGTCCCTTGGCTTTCCATGCCTGAAATGCTCTCATGGGATTTTCAGACATACTGAATGCCTTAAGGGCTTATTCTGAGGTTAGAGTGCTGGTTAAGGCGTTTGTCATTCTATGAGTCTGCTGTGTGGATTGCTTCCATGTTGGAACATTCTCTCCTTTTAGTTCTCTCTATTGTTACTACCAGACACTTGGTCTTATTTATGTGATCCATTTGACACTTAATCCTATCTATATGATAATTACACACTTAATATTATCACTTTAACACATAAGATGACATTAGTACCACCCAGCTTAATGGGATTTGGAGTCCCATGGCAAGTTTTTAAATTTACCTTTAGGGGTAACACCATGGGAATGTGTGCAGAACTGTACATCTCTCTCCTCTCTTATTCCCACTCTTATTTTTTACTGGGATCTATTTTCAATTGGATTTAAACACCTATGAATAATTCTGTGTTGAATAAAGAGTTCAACCAATGGTATTAAGTAGAAAAAGAAAATAGTAAAAATAAAATAAGATAATAAGCTGATCCTCAACAGTCAAGACAAGGACTGTTCAAGTCATTGCTTCTCACAGTGTCAATTTCACTTCTGCAGGTTTCCTTTTAGGTGCTCTGTTAGTTATCACAGATCAGGGAGAACATATGATATTTGTCTGGGACTGTCTTATTTCACTAAGTAGGATGTTTTCCAGATTCATGCATGTTGTTGCAAATGACAGGATTTTTTACTGCTGTGTAGTATTCCATAGAGTACATATCCCATAATTTCTTTATTCAGTCTTCTGTTGATAGGCATTTAGGTTGATTCCGTGTCTTAGCTATTGTGAACTGAGCTGTAATGAACATGGGGGTGCAAATAATTCTTTTATTTGCTGATTTCCTTTCCCTTGAGTAAATTCCTAGGAGTGGGATGGCTGGGTTGTATGGTAGGACTATATTCAGGTTTCTGAGGTATCTCCAAACTGTCTTCCATAGTGGTTTTACCAGTTTGCATTCCCACCAACAGTAGATCAGGGTACCTTTTCCCCCGCATCCTCGCCAGCATTTGTTGTTTGTAGATTTCTGTATGAAAGCCATTTTAACTGGGGTGAGGTGAAACCTCATTGTGGTTTTGATTTGCATTTCCCTGCTGGCTAGTGATCCTGAGTATTTTTTCATGTGTCTTTTGGCCAATTGGATTTTCTCTTTTGAAAAACGTCTATTTAGGTCCTTGGCCAATCTCTCTCTCTCTCTCTCTCTCTCTCTCTCTCTCTCTCTCTCTCTCTTTTGACAGGCAGAGTTAGACAGTGAGAGAGAGAGAGAGACAGAGAGAAAGGTCTTCCTTGGGTTGGTTCACCCTCCAAATGGCCGCTATGGCTGGTGCACTGTGCCAATCCGAAGCCAGGAGCCAGGTACTTCCTCCTGGTCTCCCATGCGGGTGCAGGGCCCAAGGACTTGGGCCATCCGCCACTGCCTTCCCGGGCCACAGCAGAGAGCTGGACTGGAAGAGGAGCAACTGAGACAGAACCGGCGCCCCAACTGGGACTAGAACCCGGAGTACCGGTGCTGCAGGCGGAGGATTAGCCTAGTGAGCTGCAGTGCAGGCCTGGCCGATCTCTCTCTCTCTCTCTCTCTCTCTCTTTCTCTCTCTTTGACAGGCAGAGTAGACAGTGAGAGAGAGAGACAGAGAGAAAGGTCTTCCTTTTCCATTGGTTCACCTCTCAATAGCCACTGCAGCCAGCGCACTACGGCTGGCGCACTGCGCTGATCCGAAGCCAGGAACCAGGTGCTTCCTCCTGGTCTCCCATGTGGGTGCAGGACCCAAGCACTTGGGCCATCCTCCACTGCACTCCCGGCCGACCAATCTCTTAAGTGAGTTGTTTGTTTTGTTGTTGTGAAGTTTCTTGATATCTTTGTAGATTTTGGTTATTAACCCTTTATCAGTTGCATGGTTTGCCAATAATTTCTCCTGTTCTGTTGGTTGCTTCTTCACTTTCCTGACTTTGTTTTGCAGTACAGAAACTTCTCCATTTGAAGTAATCCCATGTGTTAATTTTGGCTTTGACTGCCTGCACCTCTGGGGTCTTTTTCAAGAACTCTTTACCTGTATCAATGTCTTGCATGGTTTCTCCGATGTTCTCTAATAATTTATGGTGTTAGGTCATAGATTTAGATCTTTAATCCATGTTGAGTACATTTTTGTGTAAGGTGGAAGGTATGAGTCTTGCTTCATACATCTGCATGTGGAAATCCAGTTTTCCCAGCACCATTTGTTGAATAGATTGTCCTTACTCCAGGGATTGGTTTTAGCTCCTTGATCAAATATAAGTTGGTTGTAGATGTTTGGATTGGTTTCTGGTGTTTCTGTTATGTTCCATTGGTCTACCCATCTGTTTTTGTGCTGGTGCCAGACTATTTTTATTCTAATTGCCTTGTAGTATGTCTTAAAATCTGGTATTGTGATGCCTCCGGCTTTGTTTTTGTTGTATAAGATTGCTTTAGCTATTCGAGGTCTCCTGTGCCTCCATATGAATTTCAGCATCATTTTTTCTAGATCTGAGAAGAATGTCTTTGGTATTTTGATTGGTATTTCATTGAATCTGTAAATTGCTTTTGGAAGAATGGACATTTTGATGATATTGATTTTTCCAATCCATGGACATGGAAGATTTTTCCATTTTTTTGCTATCTTCTATTACTTTCTTTAATGTTTTGTAAATCTCATCTTAGAGATCTTTAACATCCTTAGTTAAATTTAGTCCAAGGTATTTGTTTTTTTGTAGCTATTATGAATTGGGTTGATCTTAGAAGTTCTTTCTCAGCCATGGCATTGTCTGTGTATGCAAAGGCTATGGATTTTTGGGTATTGGCTTTATATTCTTCTACTTTACCAAACCCTTCTATGAGTTCCAATAGTCTCTTAGTGGAGCTTTTGGGATCCTCTCTATATAGAATCATGTCATCTGCAAATAGGAGTATTTTGACTTCCTCCTTCCAAGTTTGTATCCCTTTGAATTATTTTTCTTGCCTAATGGCTCTGGCTAAAACTTCCAGGACTATACTGGATAGGAATGATTAGAGTGGCATTCCTCTCTGGTACCAGATCTCAGTGGGAAAGCTTCTAACTTTTCCTCATTCATGCTGGCTGTGAGTTTGTCATAAATTGCCTTGATTGTGTTGAGGAATGTTTCTTCTTCTTCTTCTTTTTTTTTTTTTTTTTTGACAGGCAGAGTGGATAGTGAGAGAGAGAGACAGAGAGAAAGGTCTTCCTTTGCCGTTGGTTCACCCTCCAATGGCCACCGTGGCCGGCATGCTGCGGCCGGCGCACCGCGTTGATCCGAAGGCAGGAGCCAGGTGCTTCTCCTGGTCTCCCTTGCGGGTGCAGGGCCCAAGCACTTGGGCCATCCTCCACTGCACTCCCGGGCCACAGCAGAGAGCTGGAATGGAAGAGGGGCAACTGGGAAAGAATCCGGTGCCCCGACTGGGACTAGAACCCGGTGTGCCGGCGCCGCTAGGTGGAGGATTAACCTAGTGAGCTGTGGCGCTGGCCAGGAATGTTCCTTCCATACCCAATTTGCTTAGGGTTTTCATCATGAAAGGGTGTTATATTTTATCAAATGCTTTTTCTGCATCTATTGAAATAATCATATGGTTTTTGTTCAGCAGTTTGTTAATGTGATGCATCACATTGTTTGATTTGTGGATGCTGAACCATCCTTGCAAACCAGGGATAAATCCCACTTGATCTAGGTGGATGATCTTTCTGATGTGTTGTTGGATTCATTTACTTAGAATTCGTTGAGGATTTTTGCTTCTATCTTCATCAGGAAAATTGGCCTCTAATTCTCTTTCTCTGTTGCATCTTTTTTGGGTTTAGGAATTAAAGTGATGCTGGCATCGTAGAAGGAATTTGGGAAGATTCCCTCTCTTTCAATTCTTTTGAATAACTTGAGAAGAATTGGAGTTAGCTCTTCTTTAAATGAGTGGTAGAATTCAGCAGCAAAGCCATCTGGTCCTGGGCTTTTCTATATTGGGAGGGCCTTTATTTCTGATTCAATTTCCATCTTGCTTATGGGTCTATTTTGGTTTTCTGTGTCCTCATGGCTGAATTTACATAGGATGCATGTGTCCATGAATCTATCCATTTCTTCTAATTTCACAGTTTGTTGGCATACAGCTCTTTGTAGTAATTCCTGATGATTCTTTTTATTTCTGTGGTGTCTGTTGTTACATTTCATTTTTCATCCCTAATTTTATTGATTTGGGTCTTCTCTCTCCTTTTTTTTTGGTTAGTTGGGCCAGTGGTGTTTCAGTTTTGTTTATTTTTTCAATACACCAGCTCTTTGTTTTGCTGATCTTTTGTATTGTATTTTTGGATTAAATTCTGTTGATTTTTCTCTAGTTTTAATTATTTCTTTCCTTCTACTGGTTTTGGGTTTGGTTTGCTGTCATTTTTCTAGATCCTTGAGATGCACTGATAGCTCATTTATTTGGTGCTTTTCCATTTTCTTGATGTAGGCACCAATTGCTATAAACTTTCCTCTTAGCACTGCTTTTGCTGTATCCCATAATTTTTGATATGTTGTGTTGTCGTCTTCATTTGTTTCCAGAAATTTTTAAATTTCTCTTTTGATTTCTTCTGTGACCCACTGTTCATTCAGGAGCATGTTATTCAATCTCCATGTGTTTGCATATGCTCTAGAGATTCCTGAGTTGCTGATATCCAGCTTCCTTCCATTGTAGTCCAAGAAGATGCATGGTATGGTTTCAATTTTTTTTTGATTTGCTGATACTTGCTTTATGGCCTATCGTGATCAATCCTAGAGAAAAAATTCCATGTACTGCTGAGGAGAATGTGTGTTCTGAAACTGTAGGATGAAAAGTTCTGTAGATATATGTTAGGTCCATTTGGTCTATAGTTTCATTAAATGTGCTGTTTCCTTCTTGATTTTCTGTCTGCATGATCTGTCCATTGCTGAAAGTGGAGTATTGAAGTCCTCCAATACTATTGTATTGGATTCTAAGTCTCCCTTTAAATCCCTTAACATTTCTTTTAATTAGCCAGGTGCCCTGTAATTAGATGCACATACGTTTATTTATTTTTTAAATGATATAATTTATTTTAATATAATGATACATATGTGTACAGATATACTATTTTAAAAATAAGTTCATAAATTATAATCATTATAAAACATAAATCAGCCCTAATTTAATATCAGAGTAGAAGAGCATGTATATAAGTCAGTCTAACATCGTTGCACTTGCCCTTCAGAGTTAGAATACATAAAAGATTTAACCCATTGTTTTTTATTTCAGTTTTCATGTTATCATCAAGTATAAATACCCTTAGGGATGTGCTAACTTATAATTTACATCCATATAACCAAAATCTCTTAACAGTTATTAAAGTACCATTAAATCACCTAAAATGAGTAATCTAAAAAAAACTAGCCTAAATTAAAACCCTGAGGAATTAAAATCTTACACAACAGTTTGGGTTAAGTGTAATTTCATGTATGTACTACTTTATTTAAGGTCATATTTGGTAAGGTGTAGTAAAAATAAAATCTACATAAGTAACAATCTAATTCTATATTTAGTTTCTTGCTACAAAGGTGTTTTGTTTCCCTAAATAGTAGTTTTTGCTTGTCATTCTGGACCTCTTCACCCATATGCTGGCTTATTTTCTATATTTACAGTAGTTAAAATTTGTGCACTAATTGGAGATACCTTTACAATGGTTCTTCAGCCAAAATGCACCCCAAGAACTGCATGGTAGAAAGCTCATGTCCATGCTCTACCATGGCCTGCACAAACTGCTTGAATACTCGATCCATGTAAGTGGATTGCCTTGGCCAGATTCCTTCCAGAAAACCAATATGGCCTCCATAAGTCGTGAGGACCAAAGCAACGTTAGGGTTTTGCTTAGCAGTTTCTATTGGAATAGCATGACTGGGTGAGAAAACATCATCTACGGAATTCAGACACAACACTGGAATTCCTACAGATTTCAATCTGAGGTTGGGACTAGCATCGGTGTAATAATCACCAATTGTCCGGTATCCAAACATGACTGAGGTGAATCATTTATCAAACTCTCTGATGGATTTAGCCTTCATGACATGATCCATATCAATTTGTTTGACAAACATGTGTCGGTGCTTATTAACTGAAGACTGCAGACAGGTGGTCAAATAGTAATTAAAAAGCAGCCAGTTGAGTGGTTTCTCCAATGACTCTGAACAAGCAAAAGTATTCCAACCAACTGAGAAAGTTGCAGCTGCCATCAAAGGAGTTTTGGTCCCAATTTTGCCCAGGTAATTTAGAAGCAGCATTCCTCCCATGGAAACTCCTGCTGCCAGGAAAGGCGCAGAAGGGTACAGGCTGTGCACATGGTGGATAACCGTCTCCAAGTCTTCCGTGTTTGCACAACAGTAAGTCTGTGGCATCAAGAGACTCTCTCCTGCCACTCCTCTGTTGTTAAAAACCACACATCTGTATCCCAACTCCTCACTGAGACGGATCATGTGAAGGATATAGGATTCCTTGTTTGTTCCGGTGAGGCCAGGCAACAGTAAAATAGTGGGTCTGGTGCTGGCATCCAAATAACATGCACTGTTTTCGTTATCAAACCAGTCCAGCGAAATCTGCCCTGCAACTGCAGTTTTAGTAAGTTCGTTCCTGTACTGCACCGGGGGATTGGACGTGATGAAAGGTCTCAGCAGGGTCTGTCCTCTGCTCTCCCAGCACCAGACTGTTGGGTAATATGTTTCGGTCACCACGGGACAGTGGTCCTGCAGGAAGCAGCCGAAACTCCCGCCCCCGGTCACCAACTGGGGTTTCTTGGCAATGCTGCTCAGGTAGTAGCAGGCATAAGCGACGCTGAAGCCCAGGATCAGGGATAAGCCCACCCCGGAACCGAAGAACGGCACGCGGACTTGGTGCTCCAGGTAGAGGGAGAGCTCCCGGGAGAGCACCCGCAGGTCCATGGCCAGGCGCTGCATGGCCCCCGAGCGCGGCGCACTGGTCCTGCGGTGGGAGGCGACCCGGCCGGCTAGCGGGCGGGAGCTGGCGCTGCGCCCGCACATACGTTTATAATAGTTACATCAACCTGTTAAATTGATCCCTTAAATAATGTCCTTCTTCATCTCTTATAACTGCGTTAAAGTCTATTTTGTCTGATATTAGGATGGCTACACCAGCTATTTTTTGGTTTCTGTTGGCATGGAATATCTTTTTCTATCCTTTCACTTTCAGCCTGTGTGCATCTTTGTTGGTGAATTGTGTTTCTTCTAGGCAGAAAATAGATGGGTTTTGTTTTGTAATCCATCCAGCAAGTCTGTTTTTTTTTAACTGGAGAGGTGAGGGTATTTACATTCAAGGTGACTATTGATAAGTAATGAATTTGCCCTTCAATTTTCACAAAACTATTCCTATTTTTGTCTTTGGATTTCCTTTGAACTTTTACTGAGAGATTTTCTTCCTTTACCTTCTTTCATAGTGATTATCATGTATCTGTGTTTCTATGTGCAACACATCCTTAAGCATCTCTTGTAGGGCTGGATGGGTCCTGACAAATTCTTTCAATTTCTGTTCGTTGTGGAAGGTCTTTATTTCACTTTCATTCATAAATGAGAGCTTTGCAGGGTATAGTATTCTGAGATGACAGTTTTTTTTTTTTTCTCTTAAGACTTAGGCTATATCTTGCCATTCTCTCCTAGCCTGTAGGGTTTCTGGTAAGTCCACTGTGAGTCTACTTGGAGATTCTCTGAAAGTAATCTGGCATTTCTCTTAAGCACATTTTAGAATCTTCTCTTTATGTTTTACTGTGGTGAGCACGATTGCAATGTGTCATGGTGAGGATCTTTTCTGGTCATGTCTATTAGGAGTTCTATGTGCTTCCTATATTTGGGTGTCCCTTTATTTTTCCAAACTTGGGAAATTTTCTGTTATTATTTCACTAAAGAGGCTTTCTAATCATTTCTCTCTTTCCATGCCCTCAGGAACTCCTAGCACCAGTATATTGGGTCTTTTTATAGTATTCTGTAGATTCCCAACAGTGTTTTTTAGTTTCCTAATTTCCTTTTCTTGTCTTTGGTTTGACTGTATAATTTCTTGTGCTTTGTGTTCTGATATTCTTTTTTCTGCTTCACCAATTCTGTTGTTAAGGCTCTCCACTGCATTTTTATCTGTTCTAGTGAATTCTTCATTTCCTTTTGATTCCTTTTTAAGATCTCAATTTCATGGGAGAAATTTTCTTTCAGGTCACGTATGGATTTCAGTAATTCACGCATTTGCTTCTGATTACTTCTATGTAATCTTTTTTTTTTTTTATTAGACAGGCAGAGTTAGACAGTGAGAGAGAGAGAGAGACAGAGAGAAAGGTCTTCCTTTGGTTCACCCCCAAAATGGCTGCTACGGCACACCGATCCGAAGCCAGGAGCCAGGTGCCTTCCTGGACCACAGCAGAGAGCTGGACTGGAAGAGGAGCAACCAGGACTAGAATCTGGCACCCTATGGGATGCCGGCGCTGCAGGTGGAGGATTAACCAAGTAAGCCACAGTGCTGGCCCCACTTCTATGTAATCTTATGATGAATTTTTTTTCAAAAAGAGTTAATGAACAGTGTACTTAATCACACTTCTGAGCTCTAATATATCAGCATTGGGTGTCATTTTCATTAATATACTCTAATATTTATATTTCTTCAGACTGAAAGAATGTTGCTAATGGGGTACAGAGGAAGAGATCATTTTCTTGCTGAACAATGTCCATATGATTAAGTACCCAGACTGTGGTTTAAAAAAAAATGAATGCAGCAACCTTTAAATCCTTTCCATATAGACAAATGAATATATTTTTCATAATAACATTGCTGCGACTCAAGGCAGTGAAGTGGATCCTGGGGACTTTGCCTGTGAGTGTCAGATTTACAATGCAATGCACCAAGCAGAGAGAGACGCTATGACACATTGATAAACAAGCTAAAATAGTATCACTTGCACTACATCATTTGTATACCAGCAGCCTACAGATCATTTCTTTTTTTTAATTTTTTTAAATTTTTTGACAGGCAGAGTGGACAGTGAGAGAGAGAGAGACAGAGAGAAAGGTCTTCCTTTTGCCGTTGGTTCACCCTCCAATGGCCGCTGCAGCTGGCGCACTGTGGCCAGCGCACCACGCTGATGTGAAGGCAGGAGCCAGGTGCTTCTCCTGGTCTCCCATGGGGTGCAGGGCCCAAGTACTTGGGCCATCCTCCACTGCCTTCCTTGGCCACAGCAGAGAGCTGGCCTGGAAGAGGGGCAACCGGGACAGAATCTGGCGCCCCGACTGGGACTAGAACCTGGTGTGCCGGCGCCGCAAGGCGGAGAATTAGCCTATTGAGCCACGGTGCCGGCCCTACAGATCATTTCAAAAATTACCCAGAGGAAATCCATTTAAGCCAGAAAGGAAACACTATCAGTGCTCTGAGTTGTGGTCTCATCTGGTTCTGGTCAGTACCTTGTAACGGATGGTTTTCCAGACTCAAACTGAGAGAGGAAAATCCATTTCTGACTTCCTTCGAAGGTGTTGACATTTAAATCTGTCATTAGCATTGCAGCCTCATCCTAATTGCAAAATTTCTTGTGCTTTAAGTCTTCGCTGCATTTTTAATCTTAGGAATTGCAAACCACTCATGACAAGGCAGGTAGAAAAATTGGAGGACGCTCAATGTGTCCAAGAGGATGATCAAAAATGCAGCATTTCTTTGAAAATGTAGAGGGTGAAAACTCAGAACCAAATAGGGAACGAAAGGAAAGCCACTGCTATCTGCACCCCCACACCTCCCTTATGATGATTTTTTTGAATTCCATTTCTTGCATTTCTTCCATCATCTTCACAATCTAGTATTGAAGTGTCATGTTATTTTGGGGGCATCACTTTGTCTTCCTTATTCTTGTTTCTTGAATTGGTGTGTTTATTATTCAGCATATGTGGAGACACTCGTTGACTCTTTTTTTTTTTTTCTGTGAAGGCTTTTATCTTTGTAGTATGACTCTAGATAAGTGCAATGTCCCCTTTCAGTGAATATCTAGAGACTTGTAGTGGGTGTGGCCAGAGAGCTCTGTTCAGTTCTCCAGGGTTAAGGGAGAGCCTAAGGTGACACACCCAAGTTTGGCATGGTAAATCAATCAGTCTCTCTCTCTCTCTCTCTCTCTCTCTCTTTAATTGTAGGGGAAATTCATTCTGCTCAGCTGAGCTCCTCTGCTCAATGGAGACTAGTGCCTGAGTGCTAGCCCCAGTGCATATAATATTCGCCTGCTCTGTCTTAAGGACCATACAAAGGCTCTGTGTAGTCCTCAGTATAAGTTCAGTTTCCCCAGCAACGTCTCTCAGCAGGTAACCAGGAAACGCTGAGTACGTGGACTCTCCCCTGTGACCGCTACACTGATATCCTTGATCACATAGGTGGAGTCTTTGGAAAGGTCATCAAACTGTGTGTTACAAAAAATTTTTGCATGGGTTTCAATATTGTTTTGCACCAAAATCAATTTATCTTTTTTAAAAGATTTATTTATTTACTTGAAAGTCAGAGTTACACAGAGAGAGAAGGAGAGGCAGAGAGAGAGAGAGGGGTCTTCCATCCACTGGTTCACTCCCCAGATGGCCGCACCAGCTGGAGCTGCACCGTTCTGAAGCCAGGAGCCAGGAGCTTAAGCCTTTGGGTCTTCACACACAGGTGCGGGAACCCAGGGACTATGGGCCATCTTCTACTGTTTTCCCAGGGCTTAGCAGAGAGCTGGATGGGAAGTGGGGCAGCCGGGACTTGAACTGGCACCCATATGTGATGCTGGCACTGTAGGCAGCGGCTTTACCTGCTACACCAGAGCACCAGCCCCTCAATTTATTTTTAATTCAATTGTCCATGGATTTTTGGGGCACACTTGTATAGACCAAAATAATTCTAGACACAGGGGTGACCGGAGACAGCATGGACTGAGAACTGCCTTTGCCCTGCAGCGCCAATCCTACCGCACCAACCATACTGTGATGACCATGGGTGATGACTTCCATTATGAGAACGCCAACATGTGGTTCAGTAACCTTGACAAGCTCATCCGGCTGGTCAACGCAGAGGTCAGTATCCCCACCCTGCAGTGCTCCTGTCCCAGCGTGTACTTGTATGTCTGCCACTTGGGTCATGGGCACAGCTACAGGTGCCATCTTAGTATTCTCTTGCTTCTGTGACAAATGACCACAAACTGAGCAGCTCAAAACATCAGAAATCTGTGATCCCCCAGTTCTGTAGGTCAGCAGTCGAGAACAGATCACACTGGGCTGGCCAGAGGTGTGGGCAGGGCTGGGCACCTTCTGAATTCTTTGGGAGAGAACCTGTGTCTTTGCCTTTTCCAGCTTCCAAACGCTGCCTGCATTCCTTGGATCCTGGCCCCTTCCTCCTTCATCAATATCAGCCACGTAGTGCCCTTCTGCCACTGCATCTATAATCACATCTCTTTTGTATTCTTGGCCCTCTTCTAGTTTTAGTTTTAGATTTTAATATATTTATTGTCATTTTTATTTGAAAGGCAGCAAGACAGACAGATAACAAAGATCTTCCAACTGCTGGTTCACCCTCAAATATCTACAGTGGCCAAGGCTAGGCCAGGCTGAGACTGCAAATTGTGAACTGAAGCTAGGTCCCTCACATGAATGGCAGGAACTCAAGCACTTGGAATACCATCTGTTGGTTTCCAGAAGCATTATCAGGCAGCAGGCAGAAGATGGGAGTGGCCACGATTTTAACCAGGGCCTTTATTATGGGATGCAAATGTCAAAGTAGTGGCTTAACCTGCTACACAACTACACCAAGTCCTTATTTTATTTTTAAAATGTAATTTATTTATTTTAATCTTTACTTGAAAGGAAGGGATGGAGGGAGGAATGTGTGTGTGTGTGTGTGTGTGTGTGTGTGTGTGTGAGAGAGAGAGAGAGAGAGAGAGAGAGGGAGGGAGGGAAGGAGGGAGGGAGAATGAGGAAGGATAGATTTTCCATCTGCTGGTTCATAGTCCCATATGCCTGGAGCACCTAGGACTGCACAGGCCAACAGCAGGAGCCAGGACGTCCATCCTGGTCTCTCAGATGGGGGACTCTGGACTTGGGCCATCAAGGACTTGGGCCATCACATGTTGTGTGCTGGATGCATCAGCAGCAAACAGAATTAGAAGCACGGAGTAGCTGGGACGTGATCCCAGCCCTCCAGTGTGGGATGCTCCTGTCCCAAGTATTGACTTCACCTGCACCAAAATGCCAGTTCCCTCCCTATTATATTTACAAATTTTTCCTTTCTTTACTTTCATTTTTAGCAGAAAGACAGGCACACACAGTGAGATCTTCCATCCGTTGGTCTACTCACTAAATGCCTGTGATGTCCTTTTGGCAAGACCAAAGCCAGGAGAGGGGAACTCACTCCAGGTCTCCTAGGGATCCACACAATCGAGTGAGCACCTGCTATCTTCCTGGGTGTTCATGAGCTGAAAGCTGGATCAGGAGAGCTGGAGTTTGAACCCAGCAGGTGTTCTAGTGTGGGACGTGGGGATCCACAGGTGCATCCTAACTGTCCTACCAGGTGCCCGCCCTAGATATTTTTCCTAAATTTCACCCTGAGCCA
Source organism: Oryctolagus cuniculus (assembly GCF_964237555.1). Taxonomy (NCBI): domain Eukaryota; kingdom Metazoa; phylum Chordata; class Mammalia; order Lagomorpha; family Leporidae; genus Oryctolagus; species Oryctolagus cuniculus. Next base: position 62,181,252 of record NC_091447.1, on the reverse strand, counting down.
CGCTGTGCAGCGACTATTTCATTCAAGATGATTTAAAGTATTGGGAGGATGTTCACGGGTGCCGTGCAAATACTATGCAAGGGACTTGTGATCTGTGGATCTGGTTATCTGCTTGGGGTCGTGGAACCACTCCCCTGTGGATCCTGGGGAAATGTATGTATGTGTGAATCTATGTGTGTAGACACATTTGTCCATACGTGCACCTCCCCTCATTCATGGAAATGTTCATTGAGTACCTACTGTGTGCACTGCGACACAGCACAGCAGGACACACATCCTTCTGCTCATGCATGTCACCTTGATCTGAGTGTGAGTTGAAGGTGAGTGTCCATTCATTTAGAAACTGTGTCTTGGCAACCATCTGACAGGTCTGAAAATAGTGACTCCTACCCTATAAAGTCACACTGATTTCCCCAGGAATGTTGTTCATGATGTAATTGGACTCATGAAGTGGTTTTAGGCAAACTCCAGATGTATTTATGCATTAACCTTGAATATTTCCAAGGATGGTAATGTTTTTGGTCAATATTCTTTTTCCCACGTGAGCACTGGTGTGCACTCAGGAGGTGGACTCAGCACTGGAGCCGACAGGATGCGCGCCTCTGTGCTCCGGGTGGGAGGTCTGATGTGCGCAGCTGTGGGTCCCGGGGACACAGCGCTGTCCCCGAGGGCTCACCCACTCCCCTCCCCCCAGCAGCAGGCAAACGGGAGCCGCGTCCACGTGCTCTACTCCACCCCCGCCTGTTACCTCTGGGAGCTGAACAAGGCCAACCTCACCTGGTATTTGGGGGGGCCCTGGGAGGCCGAGGGGTTGGCATGCCCCGCTCCTCGTGACCCCGCCCTCTCCGCCCGCGCAGGTCGCTGAAGGAGGACGACTTCTTCCCGTACGCCGATGGCCCCCACCAGTTCTGGACCGGCTACTTCTCCAGCCGGCCGGCCCTCAAGCGCTATGAGCGTGTCAGCTACAACTTCCTGCAGGTGGGCGGCGCCGGCGGGAGGGGGCAGCCAGGAGGCCCCTTAGACCAGGAGCCTGAACTTGTGCACTGCTCCCCAGGTGTGCAAGCAGCTGGAGGCGCTGGCGGGCCCGGCGGCCAACGTGGGGCCCTATGGGTCGGGAGACAGCGCTCCCCTAGGTAGGGGTCGGCCGGCGCGGGGGTGGGGACGGGAGAGGGGCTGCAGGTGGGACCCAGCCCTGCGCTGCCCCAGGTCCCTTCTTAGCGCCTCTAAGATGCCCTCTCGCACGGGACTTTTCCTTCTTTCCGGGGCTGGGCCGTGAGTTTTATGGAGACCCTGCCCGGCCCCTCGTGTGCCCGCAGAGGAGGCCATGGCGGTGCTGCAGCACCACGACGCCATCACGGGCACCTCCCGCCAGCTCGTGGCTGACGACTTCGCCCGCCGGCTGGCTGCCGGCTGGGGGCGCTGCGAGGTGCGCGGGGCAGGTGCATGGATGTGGGACAGGAAGGGGCGGAGACAGGAAGGGTGAGCCTAGGCTGGGAGATAGCAGGTGGATACTGGAAGAGGCGGGGTCACACAGTGTGTGCAAAGCAGATGCGAGTGGCCTCTGGGCCTGGGAGAGTAGGGTCAGGGTCAGGGCCTGGGGGCGCAAGGGTGTTGAGAGAAAGGGGCGGCGATGGAATAGGGAGGGTGGTGAAGTGGACCCTCTAAGGGCTCCTGAGGAGGGCAGGGCGAAGAAGGGAAGGAGCAGGGCCTGGGTATTGGGGCCTGGGTATTGGGGCCTGGTTGAGTCTGGCAGGGGCGTGGCCGGGATGAGGGGGATTGAACCGGGGTGGGCGTTTAGAGGAAGCCGCCCCGTGGCGCTGCCCCCCAGGTTCTCCTGAGCAACGCCCTGGCGCGGCTCAGCGGCTCCCAGGAGGCTTTCTCCATCTGCCCGGAGCTCAACATCAGCGTCTGCCCGCTCAGCCAGACGTCGGCGCGCGTGAGCCGGGTGGGGGCGGGGCGGGAGGCAGGTGCCACGGGCGGGGCCCAGGGGGAGGTACCCAGAGAGGTGGTGGGGCGCACAGAAGAGGAGCCAGTGCTGCAGCTGATGGCTCTTGCAGGGCGGGTTAGGTAATTTGTACGTTCGACCCTTCTGGGGTGAGATTTCCTGAGGATCTGCTACGCCAGGGCAGGACAGAGACCAAGGAGGAGGTTGGTAACCACACCGGGGTCACCAGGGATGTCACCACCCAAGGTTTGGAGAATGCGTGCTGTGACCCCCGCCCTGCCTGTCCCTCTCCCCCAGTTCCAGGTCGCCATTTACAACCCCCTGGCCCGGAAGGTGGACCGCATGGTGCGGCTGCCGGTCAGTGAAGGCGCTTTCCTCGTGAAGGACCCCAGTGGCCACGCGGTGCCCAGCGATGTGAGCCCCTTCAGGGACTGTCACCCGTGGACACCCATGGGCACGCCCCTCCCCCTCGTGGTCCCCTCCTGTCCCTGCAGATCTCTGCCCGCTCTGGCCCTTAGCATCAGCCCCCCTCCGAGCATCTCTCCCACCCGAGTGGTCCCCTTTAATCCCCCAGGACATTTCCTCCGTGTTTCTGGAGAGCCCCTGCCTCCCAGACGGCCTCCCCCCTTGAGCCTCCTCCTCCCCTGCAGTCCTCTCTCCCTCCATTGCCTCCCCCGTCTCTCTCCTCCCTCCCAGGACTCCCTCCCCTCCTCGAGTTTGCTGCCTGCTGTACTAAGTGTGATGCTTTCTGTGCGCACCCACAGCCTCTTGGCTCAGCTCCCCCCTCCCTTCCCCGAGGTGCTGCTGCTTCCCCAACCAGAGGGACAGAAGCCCAGCCCAGAGCTGCTGTTCTCCGCCTCGGTGCCGGCCCTGGGCTTCAGCATCTACTCCGTAGCCCGAGTCTCTCTCCAGAATCCCAAGGCCCACAGCCCCGAACGCATCCCCCAGAAGTCCAGGACTGGTGTCTTGGTTATCCAAAATGAGGTGAGGCTCCTTTTATATCCTTTTCCCTTGTGTTTGGTGAGCTGTGTGCTCTGGGCTGGCAGTTCCTATGTTTGTGGTCTACCACCACCTCACTGCCCTGATAGTGTGACCTTGTGTGTGTCTCCTTCATGTGAACCTCAGTGTCTTTCTCGGGGCTGTTGCGAGGTCCCAGTGTGATTGTAGGTAACATGAAGAGACATGTGACAGCCTAATGCAGGTGGAGGAATCCAATTTTGTGTATGTGTTGAATTTGAAGAATAAATTGAAGTTCTTGTGTTTGTGGGGGCTGGTACTGTGGTGCAGTATGTTAATCTTCTGCCTGTAGTGCCAACATCCAATATGGGCGCTGGTTCTAGTCCCAACTGCTTTACTTCTGATCCAGCTCTCTGCTGTGGTGGGGAAAGCAGAAGATGACCCAAGTGCTTGGGTTCCTGCACCATGTGGGAGACCCAGATGAAGTTCCTGGCTTCAGATTGTCACAGCTCTGGTCATTACTGCCATCTGGGGAGTGAACCAGCAGGTAGAAGTCTCCTCTCTCTCTCTCTCTCTGCCTCTCACTGTCTGCAACTCTGCCTCTCAAATAAATAAATAAATAAATCTTAAAAAAAGGTCAGGTATTTGAGAGGCAGAGTCACAGAGAATGAAAGGGGGTGGGGAGAGAGAGAGAAAGAGAGAGAGAGAGAGGGAGGGAGAGGGAGAACCTCCATGTGCTGGTTCACTCTCTAAATGGCCACATTTGCCCCGGCTGACAGGAACCAGGGACTTCATCCAGGTCTTTGTTGGGCAGCAGCAGCCCAGCCCCTTGAGCCATTTAGGGCTGCCTTCCCAGATGTGTTATCAAGAAGTGGGATTAGAAGCAGAGTGGCTTGGAGTCGAACTGTAGCTCTGAAAACAGGTGTCCACCTCTGAAGCAGTGATTTAGGTTGCTACGCTGTAGTGATGGCCTCTGAGTTTTCTTTAGGTGTTAAAAGAAACGAAACATTCGTGGGGCCCCTTGAGCGCCTGTGGGTGCTGGCTTCGTGGTGGCTGTATCAGATTCCCAGGCTGTGTCTTCTGAGAGCGATGATGGGAGTTGGGATGTCCCAGGTGCCCCCAGGCAGTTGTGGGGGACAGAATGTGAGGCATGAACATGAAAGCGAAGACCTGTCAGGGTCCAACTGCATCGGTCCTGGAGGGCTGTGGAGTGACAAAGGTGGAGCTGTTAGGATTCTCTAATGAGATCAAGTGTGAGGAGTGAGAGGGCGAAAGGAGGAGGCGAGACTGCAGGTCCTGAGCTCCAGGAGGAACGGAGCTGCCATTGGCTAAGGCTGCTGTCACTCATGTGTGTCCACCTTTCTCTGTCCAGTACATCCGGGCTACGTTCAGCACCAAGACAGGTTTCTTGATGCAGATTGAAGACATGGAGCAGAAACTCGTGCTCCCTGTGAGCCAGTCATTTTTCTGGTGAGAGGGGAATCATCGGCCAGGGAGGGGGTACATAGAGCTGGAAGCCCTTACTTGACTCTCACCTGCCCTGACTATAGGTATAGTGCTGGCACATGGGACTTGAAAAACATTGATGTCTTTGGTGTCTCTGGTGCCTACATCTTTAGACCCAGCCAACCGGAACCATCCCCAGTGAGCAGCTGGGCTAAGATCCACCTGCTGAAGGTCTGGGGCCAGGAATGAGGATGACTGGGCAATGGGGGTGGAGGGTGGGAATGTGGGGTATGGCAGGGGGGTGTGCCGGGTGTGAGGTGGAGAGGGGAGAGGGCTTCCACTCCCTCAGACAAGAGGGTTGAGACCTAAGAGGGGGTGGGCTTGGGAATCCTCCCAAGAGCAGACATTCATGGCTGCTGTGTCTTCTGAGGAAGCACCCATGAAGGCATTCACACCTGCTGTGGGTGTCAGGACTACTCTTGGCACTGGAATTCAGGGCTGGGGTCTTCCCACTTGGACGGTGGATGGAGAGAGCCCAGTACAGGTACTTGCAGAAGTCAGCAAGGTCTGTGGAAAGCGGAAGTGATCCTGGGAGTGGAGATTTGAGAATTGAGACTTGGGTAGATGCCTGAGTGAGTGGCATTCAGTGTAGGCACCTGCTGGGAAGGGCATTTTTCCCAGGCCTTGCATTGATGTTTCCTCTTAGGTTGGGAGAAGGACAGACAATGGGAAGACTCACATGTGTGCAGGCGCAGGAGCCTGGTAGATGACATTATTCCTCTTGACGTGAATGTCATTGTGCCAGTTCATGAGATTAGGATACAGTTTTGCCTATTATGCCTGATGGTCCAAATACATTGTGTCTCAAACAAGATGGATGACCCTTTTTTTTTTGACAGGCAGAGTGGACAGTGAGAGAGAGAGACAGAGGGAAAGGTCTTCCTTGGGTTGGTTCATCCTCCAATGGCTGCCATGGCTGGCGTGCTGCGGCCGGCGCACCACGCTGATCCGATGGCAGGAGCCAGGTACTTCTCCTGGTCTCCCATGGGGTGCAGGGCCCAAGTACTTGGGCCATCCTCCACTGCACCCCCTGGCCACAGCAGAGAGCTGGCCTGGAAGAGGGGCAACCGGGACAGAATCCGGCGCCCTGACCGGGACTAGAACCCAGTGTGCCGGCGCCGCAAGGCGGAGGATTAGCCTAGTGAGCTGCGGTACTGGCCAGATGACCCTTTCTTTGAAACGGGAAGCCAGGCCGCTCCATCTGGGGCCAGCAGGATGGATCCACAGTCACCCAGGCCTGCTCTGTCTCACCTTTCACAACATGCAGCTTCCTGGAGATCCAAAATGGATCTCCACCCCCAGCCATCACATCTACATTTGAGTCAGTCGAAAGGGAGAGGGCAGGCAGCACTGTTCACAGCACCATGGCCATTTTCCATGGGGACAGGCTTTGGTCACACAGCTCCTGAAAGCCTCTGAGAAGATAGGACAGCAAAGTCTTTTCCAGGTCGCCCCATGCCAAGCTCGGCCTCTGCTGTAAGCAGGGGAGGTGGAGAAACGGTGGACCATGAGTGCATGTGTCCCCCTCTGGAATTCTGTGGCAGAGACTGAGTGGGAAGTGGGGGCATCACATCCAGGCAGGTCCTGGTAATGGCTGGGATTCCTGTGCAGTTTTGGGCTGGACACTGATGGAAACTTCTGGAGGGTTCACAGCAGGGGGCTTTGCACACCTCCCCTCTGCCCAAGGCTGGGCTGACCCCTGCCCTCTGCCCTGTGTGTCCTCAGACGCCCTTGGTGCAGGAGGTGCACCAGAACTTCTCAGCCTGGTGTTCCCAGGTGGTTCGCCTGTACCGCGGACAGCGCCACCTGGAGCTGGAGTGGACGGTGGGGCCGATACCTCTGCAGTGAGTACGAGCACTGATACTTGGGCTGTGGGTGAAAGTAGAGTGAGTTTTCTTTTTGAAAAATGTTTGACAGGCAGAGTTAGACAGTGAGAGAGAGAGAGAGAGACAGAGAGAAAGGTCTTCCTTCCGTTGGTTCACCCCCAAAATGGCTGCTATGGCCAGCGCACTGCGCCGATCCGAAGCCAGGAACCAGATGCTTCCTCCTGGTCTCCCATGAGGGTGTAGGGCCCAAGGACTTGGGCCATCCTCCACTGCCTCTCCGGGCCACAGCAGAGAGCTGGACTGGAAGAGGGACAACCAGGACAGAACTGGCACCCCAACCGGGACTAGAACCTGGGGTGCTGGCGCTGCAGGCGGAGGATTAGCCTAGTGAGCCACGGAACCGGCCACTTTTTGAAATTTTTAAAACAGAAGAGACTGGCTTTGTGGCACAGTGAGTGGAGTGGCAGCTGGTGATGCCAACATCCCATGTCCATGGGCCTGTGGAGTCCTTGACTGTTCTGCTTCCTATGCAGCTCCCTGCTTGTGTCCTTGGGAAAGCAGCAAATTATGGCCAAAGTATTTGACTTCCTTTCCCTTCCATGGAAACCTGAATGGAGTTCCAGGCTCTTGGCTTCACCCTTGCTTAGCTCTGGACATTGTGCCCATTAAGGGGATGAACCATCAGCTGTTAGAATTCTTTGTTGCTGTCTTTCCCTCTCTCTGTGTCATTCTGCCTTTGAAACAAAAATAACCTCAATCTTTGAAATCTTTATTTATTCATTCAAAAGGGAGAAAAATGGAAATAGAGAGATAGAGATCTCCCCTCCAAGGGTTTACGCAGAGAGACAGCAATGGGTAGACAGATTTCTGTTATCCACTAGTTGATACTCCAAATGCCAGAAAGAGCTGGAGCCAGGACAGATGAAAGCTGGAAGCTGAGAATTCAACCGGGGTCTCTTGAGTGGGTGACAGAGCTGTCCTTACTGCCTGCCTGAGTCTGCATGAGCAAGGAGCAGGAGCCCATCTGGTTGCCTCTTCACTTTGCTGAGTGTTTCCTTTGCAATGCACAAGCTTCTTAGCTTGATGTAATCCCACTTGTCAATGTTGGCTTTGGTTGCTTGTGCTCCTGAGGTCTTTTCCAAGTAGTTTTTGCCTATGGTAACAACTTGCAGAGTTTCCCCAACGTTCTGTAGTAATTTGATGACATCAGGTAGTAGATTTAGGTTTTTGATCCATTCTTAATGGATGAATGTGTAAGGTGTAAGACAGGGGTCTTGCTTCATACTTCTGTAAGTGGAGATCCAGTTTTCCCAGTACCATTTGTTAAAGAGACTGTCCTTGCTCCAGCTATTGATTTTAGCTCCTTTGTGAAAGAGGAGTTGGTTGTAGATGCATGGTTTGGCTTCTGGAGTTTCTATTCTGTTCCATTGGCCTACATGTCTGTTTTTGTGCTGGTACCAGGCTGTTTTGATTATAACTGCACTGTAGTGTGACTTAAAATCTGGTATTGGGATTTGTGTTTGCTGTAGAAGACTGCTTTAGCTATTTAGTATTTCTTATGTTTCCATATGCATTTCAACATCATTTTTTCTAGATCTGAGAAGAATGTCGATTTTTTGATTGGGATTGCAATGAATCTATAAATTTCTTTTGGTTGTATGGACATTTTGTTGATATTGATTATTCTAATCCATGAACATGGAAGATTTTTCCTTTTTTGGCTTCTTATTCTACTTCTTTCTTTAATGTTTTGTACATTTCATCATAGAGATCTTTGACATCCTTGGTTAAATTTATTCCAAAGTATTTAATTCTTTTTGTAGATATTGTGAATCATGTTGATCTTAGAAGTTCTTTCTCAGCCATGACTTTGCCTGTGTATACAATGGCTATTGATTTTTTGTATTGATTTTATATCCTGCCGCATTACCAAACTCTTTTATGAGTTCCAATAGTCTCTCAATGGAATCTTTTGGATGCCCTATATATATAGAATCATGTCATCTGCAAATAACGATAGTTTGACTTGTTCCTTCCCAATTTGTATCCCTTTGATTTCTTTTTTCTTGCCTAGTGGCTCTGGCTAAAACTTCCAGGACTATATTAAATAGCAAAGGTGAGAGTGGGCATCCTTGTCTGGTTCCAGATCTCAGTGGGAATGCTTCTAACTTTTCATCATTCAATAGGACGCTAGCTGTGTGTTTGTCATAAATTGCCTTGATCGTGCTCAGGAATGTTCCTTCTATACCCAATTTACTTAAGGTTTTCATCAGGAAAGGATGTTGTATTTTATTAAGTGCTTTTTCTGCGTCTATTGAGATAATCATATGATTTTTATTTTCCAGTTTGTTAATGTGATGTATCACTTTGATATATGACTGTTGAACCATCCCTGCATACCAGGGATAAATCTTACTTGGTCTGAGCAAATGATCTTTCTGATGTGTTGTTGGATTCAGTTAGCTACTATTTTGTGGAGGATTTTTGTATCTATGTCCATCAGGAACATTGGTCTATAGTTTTCTTTCTCAGTTGTATCTTTTTCTGGTTTAAGAATTAGGGTGGGGGCCAGCACTGTGGCGCAGTAATTAATGTCCTGGCCTGAAGCGCTGGCATCCCATATGGGTACCAGTTTGAGTCCCAGTTGCTCCACTTCCAATCCAGCTCTCTGCTATGGCCTAGGAAAGCAGTATAAGATGGCCCAAGTCCTTGGGCCCTGCACCCACCTGGGAGACCTGGAAGAAGCTCCTGGCTCCTGGCTTCAGATCGGCACAGCTCCAGCCGTTGCAGCAAATTGGGGAGTGAACCAGCAGATGAAAGACCTCTCTCTCTCTCTGTCTCTCCTCTCTCTGTGTAACTCTGACTTTCAAATAAATAAATAAATCTTTAAAAAAAAAAAGAATTAGGGTGATGCAGGCTTCATAGAAGGAGTTTGGGAGGATTCCCTCCCTTCCCATTGTTTTGAGTAGCTCGAGAAGAATTGGAATTAGTTCTTTTTTTTTTTTTTAAAGATTTATTTATTTATTTGAAAGGTAGAGTTACAGATTGGTGGAGGGAGGGAGGGAGGGAGGGAGGGAGGGAAGGAGAGAGAGAGAGAGAGAGAGAGAGAGAGGTCTTCCATCCACTAGTTCACTCCCCAGATGGCAGCAATGGCTGGAGTTGCACCGATCCAAAGCCAGGAGCCAACAGCCTCCTCCAGGTCTCCCATGGGGTGCAGGGGCCCAAGGACTTGGGCCATCTTCTACTGCTTCTCCAGGCCATAGCAGAGAGCTGGATAGGAAATGGAGCAGCTGGGACTTGAACCAGACCCCATATGGGATGCTGGCACTGCAGGTGGCAGCTTTACCTGCTAAATGACAGTGCTGGTTCCAGAGTTAGTTCTTTTTTTATAAGTCTGGTAGAATTCAGCAGTGAAGCCATCCAGTCTTGGGCTTTTCTTTGTGGGACGGTCTTTATTACCGATTCAATTTACATCTTGGTTATTGGTCTGTTTAGGTTTTTATGTCTTCATGAGTTGGTATGAGTGGATTGTATGTGTCCAGGAATGTATCCATTTGTTCTAGATTTTCCAATTTGTTGGCATACAGCTCTGTTGTTAATTCTTGGTGATTGTGTCATTTACGTGATATGTGTTGTTACATTACCTTTTTCATCACTTATCTTGTTAATTTGGGTCTTCTCCCTCTTATTTTGGTTAATTGTGCCAATGATGTATCAACTTTGTTCATTTTTTTCAAAGACCAGATGTGTATTTCACTGATCTTTTGTACTTTTTGTTTCAATTTTGTTTATTCTCTAATTTTAATTATTTCTTTCCTCCTAATTTGGAGTTTGGTTTCTTATTCTTTTTAAGTATTTGAGATACATTTATTGCTCATTTATTTGGTATGTTTCCAATTTCTGCATGTAGGCACCAATTGCTATAAACTTCCTTCTTAACACTGCTTTTGCAGTGTCCCATAAGTTCGTATTGTCATCTTCATTTGTTTCCAGAAATTTTGTTATTTCTCTTTCAGTTTCTTCTATGAGTCATTATTCACTTAGGAACATGTTGTTCAATCTCCGTATGTCTGCATGTGCTCTAGAGATTCTTGAGTTGTTGATTTCCAGCTTCATTCTGTTGTGGTCAGAGAAGATGCATGGTATGATTTCGATTTCTTCGAATTTGCTGAGATTTGCTTTATGGCCTTGCATAGGGATTCACTCTGATGGGGCACTGGCCAATCCTTTGGTGTCTTAACTTCTGCTCCAGACACCTCCCCCAGAGTGAGTTTAGATGAGGCTCACGAGGTGCTGTCCTGTTGGGTACAGTGACAGTTTTGGGAAGGAAGTGATCAGTCGCTTCGACACGCCGCTGGACACCAAGGGCTACTTCTACACGGACAGCAATGGCCGGGAGATCCTAAAGAGGAGGTGAGGGGGACGCAGGGTGCCTGCGGGGCAGTGGTGATGTGTGTGGGTTCAGGGGTGGGGGCGCTGGCTGATGGTGTGAATGTGGGAGGGACAGGAAGAAGGGAGAGAGCAGAGTGGGGGAGCCAGTGTCCCAGCCTGACCAGATGACCCCCCGCCCCAGGAGGAATTACCGGCCCACCTGGAACTTGAACCAGACAGAGCCTGTGGCGGGGAACTACTATCCAGTCAACACTCGAATTTACATCACGGTACCCTCCCCCACCTTGCACCTCCCCGGGTACAGAATGGGGAGGGCCCCTCACGGCGGCATCTCCCAAGTGCCTGGGGCTGGGGCTGGCTCCCCACCTGCCCTCATGCTCACCCCCCACCCCCAGGACAGGAAGAAGCAGCTGACGGTGCTGACAGACCGCTGCCAGGGGGGCAGCAGCCTGCAGGACGGCTCCCTGGAGCTCATGGTGAGTGGGCGTAGGGGATCTCCAGCCATGCAGGGGTCCTCGCACCACTTCCCACAATGACTCCCTAAAGACAAAGGACAAAGACACCCGGTGCCCCCTCACCCTCTCCTGGCCACACTCCCTCCAGGTGCACCGCAGGCTGCTGCTGGATGATAAGCAAGGTCTGGGGGAGCCGCTGCTGGAGGAGGGCTCAGGGTCGTGGGTGCGAGGGCGCCACCTCGTGCTGCTGGACATGGTGGGCAAGGCGGCCATGGGGCACCGGCTACTGGCACAGAAGGAGGTCCTGGCCCCACAAGTGGTGTTGGCTCCAGATACAGGCACCCCCTACCACCCAGGAGCCACCCAACGCACACAGGTGAGGGGCTGCATGGTGGGCAGTGAGATGGGGTTGCAGTGGAGCCTGAGCCTGGAGCTGGCCTGGGTACAGGTGATCTGTGGCTTAGCTGTGATCCACCTTGCTGGACCTTAAATTGACCTCGGGAGGCCAAAAGCTAGGTCAGCAGCTAGAATAGCTCCTGCCCACTTCCTTCACATGGAGCCCCAGCTCTAACCCCTTGGCATCACTGCATCTCAGGTGAACCCCACCTTCTCAACCATTCTCCTCTCCCAGGCTCTGCCTTGCCTTACCCTCCCCTGCTGCCCCGCCTCTCCCTATCTTCACGCCTGCCCTGACTCTAATTGGATGTATGGTCAGATCAGTTCTACCCCTTCTGAGACCCACCTAGCTGGGACCGTACCCCAACTAATGGCTGCCCCATAGTGTCAGTGGCTCAGTCCTGCAGGGCCCTGTCCACGCCTCTCCACTGAGCACCCCCACCCTCCTCCAAGCCACACTCCTCTCTGATCAGCCCGCTTGTGTCTCCTGACAGTTCTCAGGGCTGCGCCGGGAGCTCCCGCCCTCCGTGCACCTGCTCACCCTGGCCCGCTGGGGCCCAGAGACACTGCTGCTGCGCTTGGAGCACCAGTTCGCCAGCAGGGAGGGCTCGGGCCACAACTTGAGCTCCCCCGTGACCTTGAATTTGCTGGTAAGGAGAGCAGAGGTGGGAAAGAAACAGGAGAGAAGAGAGACAGAGAGACGGTGAAGGAGAGAGAGACAGACAGGCATAAAGATGGGATACCTGGTTTTGTTCCTACTGACCAAGCCCATCCATGGTTCTTGCAGGACCTGTTCTCTACCTTCACCATCACCCGCCTGCAGGAGACCACGCTGGCGGCCAACCAGCCCCGGGCCAGCGCCTCCAGGCTCAAATGGACACCAAACTCTGGTGGGCACCTAGCCTGGGTGGGGTGGGCTCCTGCCTGGGGCTGGCAGCTGGGGCAGTGTATGAGCCATGGTAAAGTGGGCCAGGATCCAGTGTAGAACCTGAGGACCCTGGGCAGATCCAGGCTAGGGGCTTCAGGGTCCAAAGTACATGGAGCATCTAGCAATAGAGAATTTGGTCCCAGGAACAAAGATTTGAGGGACTTCATGGGTTTCTAATTCTCCAAAGGTATCCATCACCCCTGGGGTGGCTTTGAGTGTGTGAGGGCGAGGGCCAGGCATTGCAGAGGAAGGCACACCCGGGGAAGAAGTCACGTATGGATTAGGTTTGAGGCTCTGGGGATGGGTTTGTTGGTGCAGAGTGTAGACAGGCCCAGGGGAGGGAGCGACTGGGTGATGACGTCTGCACCCCCTCACTCTTGCCGTCCACTGCTCCTCCTCAGGCCCCATCAGGAATCTCCCTGTGCACCGTCCTGACCCGGCTGCCATCACTCTGCAGCCCATGGAGATCCGCACTTTTGTGGCCATGGTTGAATGGAAAAGCATGCCGGGGCCCTCGGGGACACCGCCCTCCAAGCCTGAACTCTTCCCTCTTCTCTTCGCCACTGGGGCTTCTGCTGCCACCCACTAACATGATTAAAATGGCATCACCAAGAGTCGGGTCTCCGTTGGCCTGGTTGTGGCACCTTTTGGAGGGAAGTAGAATCTATAATCTAGAATGGTCATCAAACATAGCTGAGGTATTTTTACTTTTTAGTTTTTTTTTTTAAGATTCATTTATTTAAAAGGCAAAGTGACAGCAAGCAAGAACAAGAGAGAAGAGGAAGAAGAGAGAGAAGTCTTGTATCTGCTGGTTCATTCTCCAAATGACCTTAATGGCCAGGATCCTGGAATTCCATGCAGGTCTGCGATGGGGTGTGCAGGAGCCCAGGCACTTGGGCCATCCTGTGCTATTCTCCTAGGTGCATTAGCAGTGAGCACGACCGGAAGTGGATCATCGAGGACTCAAGCCACCAGCCTAGAAAACAGCAGCTTTATCCCCTGCACCATAAGGCTCTTTGTCCCGCCCAGCCGAGCCTTTTGCAGGGAGGTCCCTTCCTAGCCAATGCTCATACCAGACCTTGTGTCTGCAGCACCCAGCCCCACCCATCTCCCCTTTTCCCACCTCTTGCTTTGTTTCTCCCTGCTCGTAGGCCCTGGTAGAGCCGTCTTAAGCAGCCACCAAAGGAGGGCCTGTGCTGGACTTGGGCTGAGGGAACCCAGACCCTTCCTGAGCTGGACTTGGGGGAGGAGTCGGGGGAGGTCTTGGAGCAGGAGGTTGAACCCATGGCAGGTGCCGGTGAGGAGGCCTCAGACAGCTGTGGGTTTCCCAGGAGGCAGAGGCCCAGAGGTTGGCGTAATGTACACTTCTGGCGTGTTCTGGTGTCTGCACCAAGGAGATGCTGTGATTTAAGCTGAGGTTCAGAGTAGAAAGGGAGTGACATCCCCTCCATAAACACACCCTCGGCCAGGCCCTTTGTGGCTGATGGAGGTGAGAGAGGACATCCTGGACTTGGTTAGTAATGATGATCTGATCACAAACAAGATAAAGCTCACCATCATAGATGGTGCAACCCAAGTTGTCCAGATTTCTGAGTGTGCAGGAGTGCTCGCTGGACGTGGTCGTACATGAACCTATGGAAAATGTAGTTGCCTGTGGTCCCACAGGCGGGCACTGGCCTAGGGAAGCCAAGATGACCCATGGAGCTGCCCTGGGTCATCCTTTGATCTCCTACGATTGGGTCTGACCCCTGGATCCATCACCATGAGTGCCTTTGAGGCCTCCCTGTGACAGGCTCAGCATCTCAGAGGGTCCCGGTTGTGGGTGGGCATCCTGAGGTTTCCATGACCACTGAGGGAGCCAGGGTTTGGCCTGAGTCAGACATGGAAGCCAAGGAGGACAGTGTCACCCAGTCTCTGCTCAGCCTAGGACCCTAAAGCCCCTCTAAAACATGTTTTTAAATTACTTGTAAGAGGAGAGAGGGTTGGAGGGAGAGAGATACCGATTTTCAACCACTAAGGAGTCTGGGCTTTGGTTTTCTTAGTAGAAAGATGAGGACCTGGCTGGACTGGTGGGACCTGGAAGCCACCAGGACACTTTGTTGTCCCAGTGGCCTGATCCCCATGCCCTCATCGACCCTGCTCCGAGCCCAGCTCGGTCCCTCTGAAGTCCCTCCCTGATGGTCAATGAGACCCGCTAGGATCCAGCCATACCCACTTGGAACATCGGGCATCCACAGGGAGAGCTGAGACCTCCTCTCTCAAGGGCATAGAGTCGTTCCCAGGCCCCCACAGGGGTGGCAAGAGGCTGAAGGGGCCCCTGGGCCATCCCAGGACCATGGTCCACTGCGTTCAAGGAAGCCAGGCTGATGCAGCACTACAGCCACACTCCTTGTAGCTGCTGGCCAGACTTGAGTCCCACCCCCCTGGTGCTGATTGGCCAGGTCTGGTTCTGGGGGTGGGGCCAGGAACCCTCCTGCAGTCCCGGTGGTGGCTGTGCAGGGTCAGGAGCACTGGAGTCATGACTGCCATTGCAGAGGCTTCGGGAACCCACACTGGGGGCCGCGAGGACGTGGGGCGAGCCTGGTGGATACCATTCCCATCTCTGTCTTTGCTCTTTCTGCTGTTCAGGGCAGCGCACAGCACACACGCTGCAGGATACCAGGTGAGCGAATCCCTGGGATGAATCGGAAGCCGGCCAGGAAGAGGAGGGGCCGCGGGTGTGGACCTCTGAATGGCTGCTGACCCCACAGTGAAGTCCAGGTGCCTGCGGGCTGTCATGAAGCGTGGTGGTCTCTGTCTCTCCTGTGTCACCAAACTGCTGGCGTCTGTATGTCCTAGACTGTAATTGGAAGGCTGTGTGGGGCTGGGAGATGCAGTGTATGGAGGGAGGACGCTCGGTGAGAGCTGGGGCTGTGGACGCTGCCTCCCTGAAGTCCACCCTGACTCCTCCACTTCCTGTGGCCCCCTTGCCCAGGTCACTGCCCTCTGTGTGCCCCAGGACACCCGCAGGTCAGCTGTGTGTGGGGCTGAACGCACCTCAGCCAGGGCTCTGATGATTTTCCCAAGGGGAGAGGGAGAGCCGCGCTGGGGGCTGTGCGGGGTGGGAGCTGTGTGTGTGAGCACCGCGATGCGTGTGTCCTGCCTGGGAGGGCCTGGCCTCCTCTGCACACAGTCAGGCTCAGGTCGGGGCCTCCCCACCTCACCCCAGTGTCCATCATGCTGTCCCCTGAGCCGGCCCCTCCCCCCCACTCCACCTCTTTGCCCTGGGGTATTGTGTGTGTTGGGTCCCCGTGTAGACATGCCCCATGGTGCAGCCAGACATGCTGAATGTTCACCTGCTGCCCCACACACATGATGACGTGGGCTGGGTCAAAACAGTGGACCAGTACTACTATGGGGGTAAGAACTCGGTGGGCGTGGTCCCAGACACCCATCATTGGCCTCGAATCCCTTCTGATTCCTGGACAGCAGGGTGGGGGCAATGCCTGGCCTGGGCTCCTGTGTGGAGGAGGGTCCCCTGGCTCTCCTGGTCCCTGAGTGCCCGACCCCTGTGTCCACAGTTCGGAATGTGCTCCACCACGGGGCCGTGAAGAACATCCTGGACTCGGTCATTTCTGCCCTGCGGGCAGAGCCCAGCCGCAGGTTCGTCTATGTGGAGATGGCCTTCTTCTCCCGTTGGTGGCACCAGCAGACGAACGAAACCCAGCAAGCCGTGCGGGAGCTGGTGCGCCAGGGTGAGCCTGCCCCAAGGACGGGAAATGGAAGCCCGGCTCAGCTTCCTCCTGTAACCCTGGCTTCTGAGACGGGGAGTGAACGCTTTTCTCCTCTCATCCCAGCACCACTCTCCCTGGACCAGGTCCCTGCCCTTGACCCCGCCCCTGCCCCATTCCGCGCAGGGCGCCTGGAGTTTGCCAACGGTGGCTGGGTGATGAACGACGAGGCGGCCACCCACTATGGCGCCATCGTGGACCAGATGACGCTGGGGCTGCGCTTCCTGCAGGACACGTTCGGCGACGACGGGCGCCCCCGTGTGGCCTGGCACATCGACCCCTTTGGGCACTCTCGGGAACAGGCTTCGCTCTTTGCGCAGGTGCTGTGTGGTCCTCTCTGGATGCACCCTTCACTGGTTCTGACTCCTCCCTCGCCACTGACCAGCCCTTGGCCAGTTGTGACCCCTGCCAGGTCTGGCTCCAAGAGTGAACCCCTTTTATGGACTCTGCTCTCTCTCCTTTCTCCTCTCCCTGCTCTGGCCCCGCCCCACATGCTAGGATCCTGGCTCCTTCCCAAGCTGAGTGGCAGGTGGAAGCCTAGGGTGCTTTAAACCCACCTCCATTGGTTGTATTCTGGCACAGACACCCTCAGGTTACACATGGGTCATTTCCTTTTGGCCTTGACATTGCTGGGCAGGTGCAGATGGAGTCTGACATATGTCCCGCCCCTCCCCAGTGTTACGTGGTGTGCTCTGGCTCTTCACAAAGCTTTGAAAGAAACTTGATTCAGCCCCACCATCTACCTGTGTTCTGCCTGCCTCTCCAAAGCCAAAGGGAGCTTGATGGTGGCGGACTCGGTACTAATTCCTGGTGCTTTCTCCTGCCCCACCCCTAGATGAGCTTTGATGGCGTCTTCCTGGGATGTGTGGATTAGCTAGACAAAGAGCTGCAGGAGAAGAAGTGGGAGATGGAGCTGGTGTGGTGGACCAGTGCCAGCCTACAGCCCCTGACTGCCGACCTCTTCACTGATGAGGCTGTGGGGTGACCTGAGCAGTCCCCCAGTGCCCCAGAATCACACGGGCCCCGGACTTGGCTGGGTCCCAAGCTCTACAGGCCTCCTTGGTCTTGATTTAGTGCTCTGCTGTCTGCATCTTCAAATTCTTAATGTTTGTGAACAAGAGCCTAGAATTTTCCTTTTGCTTTGGACCCTACAAATTCTGAAGCCTTTCCTGGGGGAGGTATGGCTAGCTTTGATCCTAGGGCATGTCTGGGGAGCTGGGCTATGCTCTTGAGACTGATGTGGCCCACAGGTGTGCTCCCCAATGTATACAACCCCCCGAGGTATCTGTGCTGGAATAGGCTATGTGATGACAAGCCTGTGGTGGACAACCCCAACAGCCCTGAGCACAACTCCAAGGAACTGGTTGATTACTTCCTCAACTTGGCAGCTACCCAGGTAACTGGGTGTTCATAGCCTGTGGGACTGAGGTGCACATGGGATACAGCCTCCTGTATGGCCCATTCGATGCCTAAAGCCTTCTCATAGCCCTTGGGGGAATGTACTGTTCCAGTCATGGTCTCCATGTCCCACAGTAGATTTGCATGCATTCCTCATTGACCCATGCAGGGACAGCGTAGCCATGGGAACCAGTGTCCTCATCCATGTGGCACTCCCAGGAGAACCGCTCACCAGCCTGTGGCTCTTCGTGTGTCTGTGTGCCATCATGCACCATAAGGGGTCCTCTATAGGTTCCTAGAGATGCATATTGAAAAAACACTGTATGGATTTCAAATTTTTTAGAGTCAAAATCAATTTAGCTTTCATTGAAAACATTGTTTGAAAAATGATTTATTTGTTATTCATTCATTGGGAAGGCAGAGTGCTTGAGAGATAGAGATAGGGAGGGAGAGAAGGAGAGAGAGAGAGAAAGATAGAAGAGAGAAAAAGAGAGAGATCGATCTTCCATTTGTTGATTTCCTTCCCAAATGCTTGAAACAACTAGGTCAGGCCAGGCTGAAGAAAGGAGTGCAGAGCTGCGTGCCTATCTGCTTTGTAGGTGAAAGGCATGCAAGTGCCTGCACCATCAACTCCTGCCTCCTGGGATGTATATGCCAGATACCTGGAATCAGGAGTAGAGCTGAGATCTGAACCCAGACACTCCAATATGGGATGTGTCATCCCAAGGGAGTCTCTGAACTCCTGCACCAAGTGCCCGCCCCTCATTGATATTTCTGACCACACATGAGGGGTCTTCAAAAAAGCTCATGAAAATATGTATTATGGAAACAGTATACATGATTTCTATATATACGGCACTGAAATAATTTTACTTTTCAGTTGAATTTACCATGAAATATTGAAAGATCCTTGTTGTACATAGACAAAATAGACACAGGGGTGGCCCTATGGATAGTGAAGGCCAACTGTAGGCACCTATGAATGGATGTGTGTAGACTTTTGGATGCACAGCTCTTGGTACACTGAAATGTTTGTTGAGCACCTACGGTGTACACTGGGGACACAGCACTGCAGAACATCTTTGTTTCTCACGCATATCACCATCCTGTTCCCCCACCTACTGACTTAGGGTGAGCAGCACTGGCTTTTAGAAACGCTTGACAAGACTGAAGGTGATATTCCTGAAGATGATATTCATATGGGGCAGCTTCAGCTGCTGTGCCACAGTGGTGGCCTCTTCCTTTATACTTTAAATCATCTCTGGATGATGTAGAATAATAAGTGTGATAATAAGTGTGATAAGGTCACATTAGGCTCTCCCATGAACAATTCTCATAGTAAAATTTGATTACAGAAAAGGTTGAGTGAAATTCTTGCATCATCCAAGAATCCTCCCAAGGATGCTAATGTTTGGATTTGACCAAAATCATTTTCACACCTGATCAATGATGCACTCAAAAGGTGCACCATTGACTCATCGCCTGAGCCGACCAGATGCACGCCTGTGGGCACCAGGTGGGAAGCTGGATGTGTGCAGCTATGGGTCCCAGGGACGCAGCGCTGTCCCCGAGGGCTCACCCACTCTCCTCCCCCAGCAGCAGGCAAATGGGAGCCGCGTCCATGTGCTCTACTCCACCCCCGCCTGTTACCTCTGGGAGCGAACAAGGCCAACCTCACCTGGTATTTGGGGGGCCCTGGGAGGGAGGCTGGGAGCTTGGCATGCTCCACACCTCGTGATCCTGCCCTCTGCATATGCAGGTCACTGAAGGAGGATGACTTCTTCCCATATACCGATGGCCCCCAGCACTTCTGGACCAGCTACTTCGGCCGGCCTTCAAGCGCTATGAGCGCGTCAGCTACAACTTCCTGCAGGTGGGCGGCGCCGGCGGGAGGGGGCAGCCAGGAGGCCCCTTAGACCAGGAGCCTGAACTTGTGCACTGCTCCCCAGGTGTGCAAGCAGCTGGAGGCGCTGGCGGGCCCGGCGGCCAACGTGGGGCCCTATGGGTCGGGAGACAGCGCTCCCCTAGGTAGGGGTCGGCCGGCGCGGGGCTGTGGACTGGAGAGGGGCTGCAGGTGGGACCCAGCCCTGGGCCACCCCCTCAAGCCCTTTTTAATCTCTGCAAGATTTCATCGCATACGGGGCCTTTTTGTCTTCTTGGGGTCCTCAGAGAAGGCCACTGTGGTGCTTCAGAACCACAAAGTGGTCAGCCGCACCTCCAGCCAGCACGTGGTGGAAGACGACCTGTGCCAACTGGCTGCGGGCTGGAGGCCCTGCAAGGTGAGCAGGGCGGGGCTTTGGAGAGGAGGGGGTGGGGACTTGAAAGGGTGGGGTCTTGGACTGGAGGAGGCGGGGAGAGGCGGGGACAGGGCGAAGGCTAGGGCGTGGGCACAGTGCGGATGGGCAGTGAGCGCCACAGGGCCTGGCAATGAATGGAAGATGATAAAGGGGTGGGGCAAGGGCGTTTGCAAATTAACGTAGAAAATTAACATAGGACAAACAAATTAACATAGGAAAATTAACATAGAACAAACAAATTAACATAGAAAGGCAGGCGCGGGTGTCACCACCTGGGAGACAAGGGCCGTGAATGTAATATGGGGGTGCTGTACTGCCAGAGTGAAAGGAGACCCAGGTGGGCGTTTAGAGCGAGGCCGCCCCGTGGCGCTGCCCCCCAGGTTCTCCTGAGCAACGCCCTGGCGCGGCTCAGCGGCTCCCAGGAGGCTTTCTCCATCTGCCCGGAGCTCAACATCAGCGTCTGCCCGCTCGGCGCGCGTGAGCCGGGTGGGGGCGGGGCGGGAGGCAGGTGCCACGGGCGGGGCCCAGGGGGAGGTGACCCCACAGGTGATGGGGCGCACGGAAGAAGAGGCAGGGCTCCCGCTGATGGGGTGCACGGGGTGGTGGTAATTATTTGGGATGACCTTTGTGGAGCGAGATTTATGGGTCTCAGCCAAGCCAGGGCAGGACAGAGACCAGGACCGCCGCCCCAGTTCCACACGCCCTCCCTGTTCCCCTCCCCCAGTTCCAGGTCGCCATTTACAACTCCCTGGCCCGGAAGGTGGACCGCATGGTGCGGTTGCCGGTCAGTGAAGGCGCTTTCCTCGTGAAGGACCCCAGTGGCCACGCGGTGCCCAGCGATGTGAGCCCCTTCAGGGACTGTCACCCGTGGACACCCATGGGCACGCCCCTCCCCCTCGTGGTCCCCTCCTGTCCCTGCAGATCTCTGCCCGCTCTGGCCCTTAGCATCAGCCCCCCTCGGAGCATCTCTCCCACCCGAGTGGTCCCCTTTAATCCCCCAGGACATTTCCTCCCTGTTTCTGGAGAGCCCCTGCCTCCCAGACGGCCTCCCCCCTTGAGCCTCCTCCTCCCCTGCAGTCCTTCCTCCCTCCTAGGTGTCCTGGGAGGATGCTGTGTGACATTGTGAGACACATGACAGATATTTCAAAAAAAAGTGTGTGTGTTTTAATATTTATTTATTTATTTCAAAGGCAGAGTTAGAGAGACCGTGGATGACAGAGAGAGGCAGAGATTACATCTGCTGGGTCACTCCCCAGATGGCTGCAATGGCTGGATCTGGGCCAATTCGAAGCCAGGATCCAGGAGCTTCTTCCTGGTCTCCCACCTGGGCTCGGGGGCCCAAGGACTTGAGCTATCGTCTGCTGCTTTCCCAGGCACGTTAGCATGGAGCTGGATTAGAAGTAGAACAGCCAGGGGGCTGGTGCTGTGGCACAGTAGGTTAATCCTCCACCTGCAGTGCCGGCATCCCATTTGGGCACCGGTTTGAGTCCTGGCTGCTCCACTTCCGATTCAGTTCTCTAATATAGCCTGGGAAAGCAGTAGAAGTTGGCCCAAGTTCTTCGGCCCCTGCACCCATGTGGGAGACCTGGATGAAGCTCCAGGCTCCTGGCTCCGGATTGGCAGAGCTCCAGCTGTTGCAGCCATTTGGGGAGTGAACCAGTGGATGGAAGACCTTTGTCTCTGTCTCGTCCTCTTACTGTCTGTAACTCTACCTCTCAAATAAATTAAGAAGAAAAAAAGAAAGAAAGAAAGAAAGAAAGAGGAGCAGCCAGGACTTAAACTGGCCCCCATGTGTGATGCCAGTGCGACAGATGATGGCTTTATCTGCTGCACCATAGCACTGGCCCCACGTGTGTGTGTTTTAAAATTAACATATTCAGGAGCCGGCACTGTGATGTAGCAGGCACAGCTGCCACCTGCAGTGCCGGCATCCCATATGGGTGCTGGTTCGCGTCCTGGCTGCTCCACTTCTGATCCAGCTCTCTGCTATGGCCTGGGAAAGCAGTGGAAGATGTCCCAAGTCTCCCCTGCACCTGCGTGGGAGACCCAGAAGAAGCTCCTGGCTTCAGATCAGCGCACCTCCAGCCATTGTAGGGGATTTGACCATTGTAGGGAGTGAACCAGTGGATGGAAGACCTTTCTCTCTCTGCCTCTGTTTCTCTATAACTATGCCTTTCAAATAATAAAATAAATAAATATTTTTAAAAAGTGAACATATTCAGATGTTTGAGAGGGAGGGGGAGGGACGAAGGTAAGGAGGGGAGGAGGGTGGGGGAGAGAGAGGGAGAGAGAGAGAGAAAGAGATTCCATCTCCTAATTCACTCTTCCATATGCCCACACTGCCTGGAGCCAGGCTGAAGCTGGGAGCCGGGACTCAGTCCCGTGCTTCCATGTGGTTGGCAGGAGCCCCACACTAGGAGCCATCACTGTTCCCTGCGAGTGTCTACCTTGCAAGGAACTCTGGAGTCAAGAGCTGGGGCCCAGACTGAGCTGAGGCATCTGATAAGATGCCGCAGGGATCGTAACTGCTAGGCAGGTGTGTGCCCAGGAGGTTGGCAATTTTAGGGGGAGGGCATGGCCTTTAATGCCTTCCTGAGAAGGTGGGAGGTGAAGTGAGACCCGAGAGAGGGGGCCCTTTGGCTGTTTGATAGCAGAGGAATCCAGACAGGCAAAGAGACCCACTTGTTATTCAAGGACGCAGAGGGGTCCTGCTGTGGTCGACCCACAGTGAGAAGGGAACAGGCCAGGCTGGGAGGATCTGGTTGAGCATGGCTTTACTGTGAAGGAGCCAGGGGCAGGGCATGGCTGCAGGAGCAGTATCATGGACTTTGAAAAACAAAGGATTATGGGACCCCATTTCCATACAAAAGTTAGAAATATTACTTCATGAGAGTGTGGCATAAAGATAAATGCTACCCAAGAAAGCTTCCTTGAATACATTCGGTAGTGTTGTCTTGAGGTTTTCTTTTGATTCTGACAGAAATGAAAATATTTCTGTGGGAGCTGGCATCATGGTCCCTGTGTCAGCTGCATGCATCGGCTTCGGTCTGAAGTAGACAAATTGGGATGTCCCCGGTGCCCTCAGTTGTAGGGGACAGAGTGTGGGACGTGAACATCAAAGAGTGGGACCTGGATGGGGTTAACCATGTGAGTGCTGCAGGGCCATGGGGGTGACGAGGTAGAGCTGGTAGGAGTCTCTAATGGGATCAAGTGCGAGGAGAGAGAGAGCATATTTCTGGAGGATTTGATTATATAGGGAATCACAGCTGATTGAGGACAGCTGGCATGGTTCAATTCTGTGTGACAGAAGATACTGGGTGTGATTTCCTAGCTGCCATGAAGGCGTCTTCCCTTCCGTTTCCATATTTTAACTGATCTTGTGGGTGACCTGTGGCTCGTCTTGGGAGGGGTGGTATCTGCCTGAGTTTCAGAAGCCTACTGAGAGGAGAGGGCTTGGTGTGGCAGATGCCACTTCCCGGCTAAGGAGAAAGTGTGCAGCCATCAACTCTGGACAGCTGAACTCCATCGTCAGGAAGCCTCCACCTGGCTGATGCCCTGGGTCTCTCGGATGGCCCATCACCTCAACAGAGCCCGAAGATCTCACTGGCTTTCTAACCCCTACCTGTAGCTACTCTGTCCCTTTAAAACCCTTTCTGGGTCTGGCACTGTGGTGTAGAAGGTTAAGCCACTGCCAGTAGCAGTGGTATCCTGTATGGGTGCCGGTTTGAGTCCTGGCTGCTCCACTTCTGATCTGGCACCCTGCTATTGCACTTGGGATAGCAGCGGAAGATGGCCCAAATCCTTGGGCCCCTGCCACCCACGTGGGAAACCCAGAAGAAGCTCTTGGCTTTGGCCTAGCCCAGCCCTAGCCCTTGCAGCCATTTGGAGAGTGAATCAGCAGATGGAAGATCTCTGTCTGTATTTCTGCCTTTCAAAGAAATAACTCTTAAAAGTGGGCACCATGCTCTCCCCATGTCTCCACGTAGCCGTCCCTCTGTGCATGTGTCCTTGTCCTACTCTCCTCTGGTTGTAGGGACACCCGAATAAGTCCGTTGCATCTCCCAGTACAGTCACCTTCCAAGATCGGGGGGTCAGGATGTCAGCACAGCATTCAGGGGAACACACTTCAGCTCACTGCATGGACTCAAATACAATGTTAAGGTCATGCGTACGGGGCCGGCGCTGGGGCCTAGTAGGTTAAGCCTCCACCTGCAGTGCCAGCTTCCCATATGGGCACTGGTTTGAGTCCCAGCTGCTCCACTTCCAATCCAGCTCCCTGCTAATGCACCTGGGAAACCATTGGAAGATGGCCCAAGTGCTTGGGCCCCTGCACCCATGTGAGAGACCTGGAAGAAGCTCCTGGCTTCAGATTAGCTCAGCTCCAGCCATTGAGGCCAGTTAGGGACTGAACCAGTGGATGGAAGATCTCTCGATGTCTCTCTCTCTCTCTCTCTCTCTCTCTCTCTATATATATATATATATATATATATATAAATATACCTAGTCTTCTTCCTTTCTCTGTCTGTAACTCTACCTCTCAAGTAAATAAATAATTTTATTAGGGGCTAAATTAATTCTTTGATTTCCATAGACACCTTGCAATCTTTCTGGACTAAAACAAAGTTCTGAGGATTGTGTGTGTGTGTGTGTGTGTGTGTATTCTGTGTTTTCTGTGACAAAATGGAAATGGGCCCTCTTGTAGGATTCAGTAGTTTTCTGTGGGGAAGGTTTAATTGGGGAGCCTCTAATAAGTAACATATTTTTAAAAGATTTATTTATTTATTCATTTATTTATTCGTTTGAATGTCAGAGTTACACAGAGAGAGAGAGAGAAAGAGAGAGAGAGAGGAGAGAGAAAGAGAGGTCCTTCATCCACTGGTTCACTCTCTAATTGGCCGCAAAGGCTGGAGCTGCACTGATCCAAAGCCAGGAGCTTCTTTTGGGTCTCCCACGTGGGTGCAGGGACCTATGGGCTTGGGCCATCTTCTACTGCCTCCCCAGGCCACAGCACAGAACTGGATTGGAAATGGAGCAACTGGGACTCGAAGTGGCGCCCATATGGAATGCCAGCACTGCAGGGTGGCTTTAACCGCTACATCACAGCGCTGACCCCTAAGAAGTAACATCTTCACACCTCAGGTCTTAGTTTTAGTTCAGAAAGATCACAGGGTATCTATGGAAATCAAAGAAGAATTAATTTAGCCCCTAAAAAATAAATGAATATCTGATCCAGAAAAAAAAAAGAAGTAGAACTGGGAAACTGAGGAAAGCACTTCCTGAGAACAGGATGGTGCCCAAGCAGAAACCCAAGGGCGTGACCTCACCCTGGGGCGCCCAGGCCCTCGTTTACTTCCCCACTAAGGGGCCCAGGTCCTCAGTGACGCCAGTGACCCGCTGTCAATGCCTTGTGGCCCCCAGGCCTGCCTGCTCCCCCACATGGTGCCTAGCTCACCTCTGAGGTCAGTGAGGCTGTGGGTCGCACCCCCAAGATGGGCCTGGGGCACCTCAGCTGTGTCCTGGAGCCCTCCTGTGGCCGCTGCTCTGTGGTCTTGGGCAGGGTGTTTGCTGGCAAGGGTCTTCACTGCTGTGCAGAGGGTCATGCTGTGGGTGTGTGCTCTGGGCTGGCAGCCCTCCCTCTCTGTTGCTCTTTGGGGCAGGTGTTCCAAGAGGGGGTCCCTGCTGATGACAATTGAATTCCAGCAATGGACTTTTGTTCCATGCCTATGAGAGAGGTAGAGACAGAGAGAGGGAGGGAGGGAGAGACAGGTCTTTCATCCTCTGGTTCACTCCCCAAATGGCCACAATGACCGGAACTGGGCCGATCTGAAGCTGGGAGCCAGGAGCTTCTTCTAGGTCTCCCACATGGGTGCAGGAAATCAAACAGTTGGGCCATCTCCTACTGCTTTTCCAGGCTGTAACAGAGAGATCAGAAGTGCAGCAGCCGGGACTTGAAGTGGTGCGCCTGTGGGATGGCCGGTGCCACAGGCAAAAGTTTAAGCTACTATGCCACAGCACCGCCGACCCCGCCCCCCCCATGACTTTTACTTTTTTTTTTTTTTTTTTTTTTTACTTTTATTTAGTGAGTATAAATTTCCAAAGTACGACTTATGGATTACAATGGCTTCCCCCCCATACCGTCCCTCCCACCCGCAACCATCCCCTTTCCCAATCCCTCTCCCCTTCCATTCACATCAAGATTCATTTTCGATTATCTTAATATACAGAAGATCAGCTTAGTATACATTAAGTAAAGATTTCAACAGTTTGCTCCCACACAGAAACATAAAGTGAAAAATAATAGATGATTTTTTAAATGATGATGAAATCAGATCAGACCTATTGTCATGTTTAATCCCAGTGAGAGTCAAGTTGGGAATTGATAATTTCTTTTTTTTTTTTTTTACAGAAGATCAGTTTAGTACACATTAAGTAAAGATTTCAACAGTTTGCACCCACATAGAAACACAAAGTGAAATATACTGTTTGAGTACTCGTTATAGCATTAAATCTCAATGTACAGCACATTAAGGACAGAGATCCTACATGAGGAGTAAGTGCACAGTGACTCCTGTTGTTGACTTTACAAATTGACACTCCTGTCTATGGCATCAGTAATCTCCCTATGCTCCAGTCATGAGTTTCCAAGGCTATGGAAGCCCTCTGAGTTCTCCGACTCTTATCTTGTTTAGACAAGGTCATAGTCAAAGTGGAGGTTCTCTCCTCCCTTCAGAGAAAGGTACCTCCTTCTTTGAAGACCTGTTCTTTCCACTGGGATCTCACTCACAGAGATCTTTCATTTAGGTTTTTGTGTGTGTGTGGTTGGTTTTTTTTTTTTTTTTTTTGCCGGAGTGTCTTGGCTTTCCATGCCTGAAATACTCTCATGGGCTTTTCAGCCAGATCCAAATGCTTTTAGGGCTGATTCTGAGGCCAGAGTGCTGTTTAGGACATCTGCCATTCTATGAGTCTGCTGAGTATCTCGCTTCCCATGTTGGATCACTCTCCCCTTTATTTATTCTATCGGTTAGTATTAGCAGGTACTAGACTTGTTTATGTGCTCCCTTTGACTCTTAGTCCTTTCATTATGATTAATTGTGAACTGAAATTGATCACTTGGACTAGTGAGATGGCATTGGTACATGCCACCTTGATGGGATTGAATTGGAGTCCCCTGGTATGTTTCTAGCTCTACCATTTGGGGCAAGTCAGCTTGAGCATGTCCCAAATTATACACCTCTTCCCTCTCTTATTCCCACTCTTATGTTAAACAGGGATCACATTTCAGTTAATTTTCAACACTTAAGAATAACTGTGTATTAATTACAGAATTAAACCAGTCATATTAAGTAGAACAGACAAAAAAACTACTAAGAGGGATAATGTATTAAGTTGTTCATTAACAGTCAGGGCTATGCTGATCAAGTCACCATTTCTCATAGTGTCCATTTCACTTCAACAGGTTTCCTTTTTGGTGTTCAGTCAGTTGTCACCGATCAGGGAGAACATATGGTATTTGTCCCTTTGGGACTGGCTTACTTCACTCAGCATGATGTGTTCCAGATTCCTCCATTTTGTTGCAAATGACTGGATTTCGTTGTTTCTTACTGCGGTATAGTATTCTAAAGAGTACATATCCCATAATTTCTTTATCCATTCTACCGTTGATGGGCATTTAGGTTGGTTCCAGGTCTTGGCTATTGTGAATTGTGCTGCGATAAACATTAGGGTGCAGACCGCTTTTTTGTTTGCCAATTTAAATTCCTTTGGGTAAATTCCAAGGAGTGGGATAGCTGGGTCGAATGGTAGGGTTATCTTCAGGTTTCTGAGGAATCTCCAGACTGACTTCCATAGAGGCTTCACCAGTTTGCATTCCCACCAACAGTAGGTTAGTGTCCCTTTTTCCCCACATCCTCGCCAGCATCTGTTGTTGGTAGATTTCTGTATGTGAGCCATTCTAACCGGGGTGAGGTGAAACGTCATTGTGGTTTTGATTTGCATTTCCCTGATTGCTAATGACCTTGAACATTTTTTTCATGTCCCTGTTGGCCATTTTGATTTCCTCTTTTGAAAAATGTCTATTGAGGTCCTTGGCCCATCTCTTAAGTAGGTTCTTTGTTTAGTTGTTGTGGAGTTTCTTGATCTCTTTGTAGATTCTGGTTATTAACCCTTTATCTGTTGCATAGTTTGCAAATATTTTTTCCCATTCTGTCGGTTGTCTCTTCACTCTCCTGACTGTTTCTTTTGCAGTACGGAAACTTCTCAATTTGATGCAATCCCAATAGTTGATTTTGGCTTTGACTGCCTATGCCTCCCGGGTCTTTTCCAGAAACTCTTTGCCTGTGCCAATATCTTGAAGGGTTTCTCCAATGTTCTCTAATGACTTGATGGTGTCAGGTCGTAGAATTAGGTCTTTAATCCATGTTGAGTGGATTTTTGTGTAAGGTGTAAGGTAGGGGTCTTGCTTCATGATTCTGCACGTGGAAATCCAGTTTTCCCAGCACCATTTATTGAATAGACTGTCCTTGCTCCAGCAATTGGTTTTAGATCCTTGATCAAATATAAGTTGACTATAGATGTTTGGGTTGATTTCTGGTGTTTCAATTCTGTTCCATTGGTCTATCCATCTGTTTCTGTACCAGTACCATGCTGTTTTGATTACAACTACCCTGTAGTATGTCCTGAAATCTGGTATTGAGATGCCTCCGGTTTTGTTTTTGTTGTACAAGATTGCTTTAGCTATTCGAGGTCTCTTGTGCCTCCATATAAATTTCAGCATCATTTTTTCTAGATCTGAGAAGAATGTCTTTGGTATCCTGATTGGAATTGCATTGAATCTATAAATTGCTTTTGGGAGAATGGACATTTTGATGATGTTGATTGTTCCAATCCATCAGCATGGAAGATTTTTCCATTTTTTGGTATCCTCTTCTATTTCTTTCTTTAAGATTTTGTAATTTTCATCGTAGAGATCTTTAACATCCTTGGTTAAGTTTATTCCAAGGTATTTGATTGTTTTTGTAGCTATTATGAATGGGATTGATCTTAGCAATTCTTTCTCAGCCGTGGTATTGCTTGTATATACAAAGACTGTTGATTTTTGTGCATTGATTTTATATCCTGCCACTTTGCCAAACTCCTCTATGAGTTCCAATAGTCTCTTAGTAGAGTTCTTTGGATCCTCTAAGTAAAGAATCATATCGTCTGCAAAGAGGGATAGTTTGACTTCTTCCTTCTCAATTTGTATTCCTTTAATTTCTTTTTCTTGTCTGATGGTTCTGGCTAAAACTTCCAGAACTATGTTAAATGTCAGTGGTGAGAGTGGGCATCCCTGTCTGGTGCCAGATCTCAGTGGAAATGCTTCCAACTTTTCCCCATTCAATAGGATGCTGGCTGTGGGTTTTTCATAAATTGCTTTGATTCTATTGAGGAATGTTCCTTCTATACCCAATTTGCTTAGAGTTTTCATCATGAAAGGGTGTTGAATTTTATTGAATGCTTTCTCTGCATCAATTGAGATAATCATATGGTTTTTCTTTTGCAGTCTGTTAATGTGGTGAATCACATTGATTGATTTGCGAATGCTGAACCATCCCTGCATACTAGGGATAAATCCCACTTGGTCTGGGTGGACGATCTTTCTGATGTGTTGTTGTATTCTATTGGCCAGAATTTTATTGAGGATTTTTGCATCTATGTTCATCAGGGATATTGGTCTGTAATTCTCTTTCAATGCTGCATCTTTCTCTGGCTTAGGGATTAAGGTGATGCTGGCTTCATAGAAAGAATTTGGGAGGATTCCATCTTTTTTGATTGTTCTGAGTAGTTTTAGAAGAAATGGAGTTAGTTCTTTAAATGTCTAGTAGAATGCAGCAGTGAATCCATCTGGTCCTGGGCTTTTCTTTTTTGGGAGGGCCTTTATTACTGTTTCAATTTTTTTCTCAGTTATGGGTCTATTTAGGTTTTCTATGTCTTCCTGGTTCAATTTAGGTAGATTGCATGTGTCCAGGAAATCTATCCATTTCTGATAGAGTTCCCTGTTTGCTGGCATACAACTCTTTGTAGTAATTTCTGATGATTCTTTTTATTTCTGTGGTGTCTGTTGTTATGTTTCCTTTTTCATCTCTGATTTTATTGATTTGTGTCTTTTCTCTTCTTTTTTTTTAGTTAGTTGGGCCAATGGGGTGTCAATTTTGTTTATTTTTTCAAAAAACCAGCTTCTCGCTTGGCTGATTTTTTGTAGTGTTTTTTTGGATCAATCCTGTTAATTTTTTCTCTGGTTTTAATTATTTCTCTTCTACTAGTTTTGGGTTTGGTTTGCTGCAGTTTTTCTAGGTCCTTGAGATGCGCTGAAAGCTCTTTTATTTGGTACCTTTCCAATTTCTTGATATAGGCACCTATTGCTATAAATTTGCCTCTCAATACTGCTTTTGCTGTATCCCATAAATTTTGATATGTTGTGTTGTTATCTTCATTTACTTCCAGAAAGTTTTTGATTTCTCTTTTGATTTCTTGAATAACCCAGTGTTCATTCAGGAGCATGTTGTTCAGTCTCCATGTGTTTGCATACTTTCTGGGGCTTCCTGAGTTGCTAATTTCCACCTTCATGCTGCTGTGGTCTGAGAAGCTGCATCGTATGATTCTAATTCTTTTAAATTTGCTGAGACTTGCTTTATGGCCCAGTATGTGGTCAATCCTAGAGAAGGTTCCATGCACTGCTGAGAAGAATGTAAAGTCTTTAGATGTAGGATTGAAAGTTCTGTAGATATCTGTTAGATCCATTTGGGCAATAGTATCAATTAAATCTGCTGTTTCCTTGTTGATCTTCTGTCCGGATGATCTGTCTATTTCTGAGAGTGGAGTATTGAAGTCCCCCAGTACTATTGTATTGGAATCTAAGTCTCCCTTTAAGTCCCTTAACATATCTTTTTAATAGACCGGTGCCCTGTAATTAGGTGCATATACATTTATAATAGTTACATCTTCCTGTTGAATTGAACCCTTAATCATTATATAGTGTCCCTCTTTGTCTCTCTTAACAGTTTTTGTATTAAAGTTTATTTTGTCTGATATTAATATGGCTACACCTGCTTTTTTCATTTCTGTTGGCATGGAATATCTTTTTCCAACCTTTCACTTTCAGTCTGCATGCATCTGTGTTAGAGAGATGTGTTTCTTGTAGGCAACAAATAGTTGGGTTGTGTTCTTTCAGCCAATCGGTGTCTTTTAACTGAAGAGTTAAGTCCATTAACGTTTAATGTGACTATTGATAAGTAGTAACTTTGCCCTGCCATTTTCCCAGAGATATTTTCTAGTATATGCTTTGAGCTTCCCATGCTCTTTTACTGGTAGGTTTTCTTCCTTTCCCTTCTTTCATATTGATGGCCGTGTTTCTGTGTTCCTGAGTGTAGCACATCTTTAAGTATCTTTTGCAGGGCCGGACGAGTGGCCACAAAGTCTTTCAATTTCTGTTTCCAATAAAGGTCTTTATTTCACCTTCATTCACAAATGAGAGCTTAGCAGGATATAATATTCTGGGCTGGCAATTTTTCTCTCTTAGCACCTGTGCTACGTCTCGCCATTCCCTCCTAGCCTGTAGTGTTTCTGATGAGAAGTCTGCTGTGAGTCTAATTGGAGATCCTCTGAGAGTAATCTGACATTTCTCTCTTGCACATTTTAGGATCTTTTCTTTATGTTTCACTGTGGTAAGTTTAATTACCATGTGTTGTTTTTTAAATAGTATCCTGTAGATTCCCAACAATATTTTTGAGATTTCTAATTTCCTCTTCTTTTCTTTGGTTTGACTGTATGTTTTCCTGTGCTCTATCTTCTAAGTCCGATATTCTCTCTTCTGCTTCACCCATTCTGTTTTTAAGGCTTTCTAATGTGTTTGTCATTTGATCTATTGAGCTCTTCCTTTCAGTTTGATTTCTCTTCACTATCACACTTTCCTGTTCTACTAGTTTCTGCGTTTCATTTTGATTCTTCCTTAAAATTTCATTTTCACGAGAGAGATTTTCGATCTTGTCCAATAAGGATTTCTGTAGTTCAAGGATTTGCTTTTGAAAACTTCTAAATGATCTTATCATAAATTTTTTGAAATCCGTATCTTGCATTTCTTCTATCTCATCATCTTCATAATCTTGGCTTGGGGTGTTTTGTTTATTTGGAGGCATCATAGTGTCATCGTTGATCTTGTTCCCTCGATTTCTGTGTTTGTTGCTTGGCATAGTTAATTCTTTCATCACTGTGCGTTTTTTTTTTCTTTTCTTTTTTTTTTTTTAATTTTTTGACAGGCAGAGTGGACAGTGAGAGAGACAGACAGAAAGGTCTTCCTTTGCCATTGGTTCATCCTCCAATGGCCGCTGCAGCCGGCGCGCTGCAGCTGGTGCACTGCGCTGATCCGAAGGCAGGAGCCAGGTGCTTCTCCTGGTCTCCCATGGGGTGCAGGGCCCAAGCACTTGGGCCATCCTCCACTGCCTTCCCGGGCCACAGCAGAGAGCTGGCCTGGAAGAGGGGCAACCGGGACAGAATCCGGCGCCCCGACCGGGACTAGAACCCGGTGTACCGGCGCCGCTAGGCGGAGGATTAGCCTAGTGAGCCACGGCGCCGGCTGTGCGTTTTTTTTTTATTTTATTTTTTTTACTTTATACTATGTCTGTGTTAAGTGGACTGCCTGCTGTTGGAGGAGCCTTGGAGGCTTGAAATGGGTGCGGCCTGAGAGCTCTGCTTGGTTCTTCTGGGTTACGGGTGTGCAAAGGTGACACCCTCAGGTTATGCGTGGTAAATCTCTCTCTATTTATTTATTTATTTATTTTATTTATTCAGGAGGTAAGTAATACCGCACCGCACGTCTGTGCAGAATTGATGGTATTTAGCTTCCAATCTCTGGCTTCTACCCAAAGAGTCTGTGCAGGCTCTGTTTCTCCTCTGGACTCCCACTGGGTTGCCTAGGCTACTGAATTGTAGTGACTCAGTTCCTTAGCTCTCCCCTGTTGTTATGTAAATCCAGAGAGGGGGCCTGCTCTTTGTCTCTCGCAAACTCTTGGAAACTCTTGTAAGCCTTGCAGCCTTGCAACCTTTGCAAGGTTGTCGGAGAGAGAAACCTGCCACTGTTTTTTTCCTTCTCTCTGGTAGTGAGTCCGGTGGACTTTCTGGCTCCCCTCTAGATTCTGACCCCAGTTTCCCCGCCAATGTCTCGGGTTATTGAGCTCACCTCCCCTTCCAGCTCTGATGTGTGGACTCAGAGCCCTGGGCGTCCAAACTCTCCCCGCTGGTGTCTGTGTGACATGCCTAATTTTGTTTTAAACAGTTAACTCCTGGGGGCTGGTGTCGTGGTGCAGTGAGTTTAAACCACAGCTTCCTACACCAACACCCCCCAACAGAGTGGCTGTCTGAGTCCCGGCTGCTCTGCTTCCCACCCAGCTCCCTGCTGATGTGTCTGGGAAGGCAGCGGCTCCAGTGGCCACAGCAGGTGTCTCTGCTACCCTGCAGGCCCTGCTGCCGCTGCTCCAGGTGCCTCCAGCGTGGGCACCTGTGGTTTGCTCTTGGCACACCTTGTTGTACTCGTCTTGGTGTGTCTGCCGCTTCTTGGATTTCTCGGTTTGTAGTTTTCATCAGGTTTGGAAGACGTTCAGCCAGCATTTCCTCCAATAGCATTTTCCCATTACCACCTCTTTCCTCCTTTTCTCTGGGACTTGGCCGAGCAAGAGACGTCTCTGATGTGATGTCACATGTGGCTGGGTGCTCTTGGTCTTTGTCCCGGGTGCTCACTCACTCTCCACATGGGCCAGTCTGAACTTAGCTGTGACATGTGTGCACCACACTCTGGGCAGATTAATTAGGAAAAGGAAACGTACACACATCTTATCAACACTGTGGGTTACACTGTAGAACAGAAGTTGTTTTCAGTGTATTAGATTAAGTGAATTATGTTGCAATTGGCTGTGTGCATTAAGAGGAATTTCTGGGGGCTGTCGCTGTGGCATGGTGGGTAAAGCCTCCACCAGCAGCGTCAGCATCCCATGTGGACACCAGTTCTTGTCCTGGCTGCTCCTCTTCCAATCCAGCTCCCTGCTATGGCCTGGGAAAGCAGCAGAAGATGGCTCAAGTGCTTGGGTCCCTGCACCCACCTGGGAGACCCGAAAGAAGCTTCTGGCTCCATGGGAGAGTGAAGCAATGGATGGAAGATTCTGTGTGTGTGTGTGTGTGTGTGTGTGTGTGTGTGTCCCTCTCTGTTACTCTGCCTTTCAAATAAATAAAATCTTGAAGGACAAAGTACTTTGTGTGTGGCTGTACTGTGTTTCTGTTGAACAGGACTGGTCTGGGATCCATCATCCTATCACATTCATGATGGTCACATCGGCAGAGAATGAGAGTTCTGGAAGCCGAGTGGCCCTTGACACCTGCTGTTGAGCCTTGTCGGGTGAGTGGGCAGCCTTGGTTTTAGGACTAAGGTGCAATCCTTCTGGGGTCTCCTGGATGGCCCGAGTTCCCCATGTGGCCCAGTAGGATTTGGTTGTGTCTCTCCCCACGGGAGCTCTGAGGGTGTTTCCACGTGTGTCCCCACAGGGTCTCTTGGCCTGGCCGTGTGGCACGGCCTATGGGTCTCTGCTTGGGCAGCGCTGCCCCCAACAGCCTGGGGTCTTGGCTCCCTGCCCTGGTTCTGTTCCATGCTGCCGTCTGAAGGCTCCCCCCTGGCCAGGTGGGGACAGTCCCTCAGCAGCGGTGCAGAATAGGTGTTTGTGCGTGTCGCTCCCCCTCTTCGTGGAGGAACGACACAGGACCCTGCGCTGTTCTTTCGTCTGCTCGGCCCTCCCCGGGTTTGCTGCTGGTTCTTCCCGGGTTGGCTACTATCCCTTCCACCTCCGTGGAAGGGCAGTTCCCCCTGGCCACATTCCCCACTTCCGCAGGGGAGCAGCACACCACCGGCCGGCTCTCTGGGGGGCTGCACAGGTGTTCCCCTTAGATGTTCCCCATAGATGTTCCTGGTGCATGCCGTCTCTCTCCTCCTTTATAGTCCTCCTCCGCCAATCCCAACTCGGCTGCCCACACGCCGAGTACGCTGCTCTCCAATCAGGAGCAAGTCCTACAGTTAATTGGTTGAACTGGAGGCAGCTGTGCGGAAGCTGTTTACTTCTCTCCCAGCGCCATATTGTGGGAGAGCAGATGCATAGAATAAGTCTTAATTCCAGTAACTCAGTCTAGTCCGGGTTGCTCCCCACAGTGCGGTGGTCACAATGACATGCAGAGGGGAGGTGACTCCACTGTGGCCCTGGGGTGGGCCGCTGCTGTCAGTTTACTCTCTGCCTTCTGCTATGGTTTATTTAAATTTATTTATTTATTTAAAGATTTATTTGTTTGTTTATTTGAAAGAGTTACAGAGAGGGAGGGAGGGACAGAGACAGATCTTCCATCCTCTGGTTCACTCCCCAGGTGG
Source organism: Oryctolagus cuniculus (assembly GCF_964237555.1). NCBI lineage: Eukaryota > Metazoa > Chordata > Mammalia > Lagomorpha > Leporidae > Oryctolagus > Oryctolagus cuniculus. The sequence goes on along the minus strand of NC_091447.1, from coordinate 62,145,949 downwards.
CCACAATAGCCAGGGCTGGGCCAGGCTGAAGCTCCATCCAGGTCTCCCACATGGGCCATCTTCTGCTGCTTTCCCAGGCCATCCTCAGGGAGATAGATGGGAAGTGGAGCAGCTGGGATGTGAACCAGTGCCCATATGGGATGCCAGCACGCAGACAGAGGCTTGGCCACTATACCACACTGGCTTCTTTGGTCACATTTCTGAATGTGGACTTCGGATAGAATTAAATGATGTCAAGTTTAGTGCAGCATTAACTAATATTCAATGCTAAAACCATAATGTTAAAGAAAGCTTATATGAAAAAAACAGACATTGCAATAATGGCAAAATTTCTGTTTAAAAGTAGTGGGTGGGGCTGACATAGTGGCATAGTGGGTACAACCACCTACTACGGGTGCCATAGGGGTGCTGGTTCAAGACGTGGCTGATCCACTTTCGATCCGGCTCCTTACTAATGCACCTGAGGAAGCAGCAGAAGATTGTCCAAGTCCCTGAGCCCCTGCACCTGGGTGGGAGATCTGGGAAAAAGCTCCTGGTTCCTGGCTTCCACCTGGCTCAGCTCTGGCCATTGTGGCCGTCTGGGGAATGAAGCAGTGGATAGAAGATTCTCTCTCTCTCTCTCTCTCTCTCTCTCTCTCTCTCTCTCTCTCTCTGGCTCTGCATCTCTGTAACTCTGCCTTTCAAATGCATAATTTTTTTTTTAAATTGATGACCAGGGCCGGCGCTGTGGCGCAGCAGGTTAACACCCTGGCCTGCAGTGCTGGCATCCCATATGGTCGATGGCTCAAGTCCCGGCTGCTCCACTTCTGATCCCACTCTCTTCTGTGGCCTGGGAAGGCAGTAGAAGATGGCCCAAGTCCTTGGGCTCCTGCACCCTCATGGGAGATCTGGAAGAAGCTTCTGGCTCCTGGCTTCAGATCGGCACAGCTCTGGCTGTTGCAGCCAATTGAGGAGTGAACCAGGGGATGATAGACCTCTCTCTCTGCCTCTCCTCTCTCTGTGTAACTCTGACTTTCAAATAAATAAATAAATAAATCTTTTAAAAAATCGATGACCATTGTAAATGATTCACAGAAGTGTCATTCTGAATAGAGATTCCAGACCCACGAGGGCACACTCATGCCTTCTTTTAAGCCCCACCCCAACCCCCACCCCCACAAACTGGGGCTGCAGGTCTTGGTACTGCCTGAGCCCACGGCTGCGGCTGAGCCAAGAACACGCAGCCCTGCGCACCTGCGGCAGGTTCTGGGAGGGGTCTGATTCATGTGTTCCCACACACACCAGCTCCTCAGAGGACTTGAGCTGATCTCAGGTGCCCGATTGCCCCAGGTTAAAACCCCCAGACCTGAGTGTTTCCCTGAGCTGTCTGTGGGATTTTCTCTCTAACTCCATCCCTATGTCACCCTGGCACCACCTCCTGGAGGAGAGAATGCCGGCTTTGGGGCCAGCTGGTTGTGCTGGCCATGGCCAGACCCTCACCTTGACCCCAAGTAGCACCCTGCTGGTGTGTGTGTGTGTGTGTGTGTGTGTGTGTCTGTGTGTGTGTCCCTCTGCATGAGATCGCCTTGCACACGCTGGTTTCTGGTGTGCATGTCTTTGCAGAGGAGGACAGGATGTCTGCGTGAACCCTGCAGGTGACGTGCAGGTGAGCATTGTGAGCCTGTGAGGGAAGCCTGATGGGGGCACTGTTGGGGGCAGATGCGTTCTGCCTTTGGGATGGACGAGCTGAGAAACACTGCCTGTGTCATTTGATGGAGAAGCCAATCAGTTTTCTTATAGATGAGGTGAACTATTAGTGTACACACTCATACGCCACAGTCTTCCAAGTCTCCCAACTGGAATTTCACAACAGTGACCCTCCTCCTTCCCCTAGCGGGTGCCTGTGCTCAGGCAGGGACGACAGGGAGCAGGGCTGACCCAGGTCAGGGCAGTGTGCAGGCCCCAGGCTACAAGGTGGTATCAGCAGGTGCGGTTTTCAGTCTTGGGGCCCCTGGGGACTTTGGGAGACCTCACCCTGGTGCATGACCTAAAGGCGGAGCACTGAGCCAGGGGTCACCTTGGGTGGCTGTGGGCTCGCCTGGCTGGGGACACCACTCACGAGAGAGAGAGAGAGAGAGAGAGAGAGAGAGGAGGTCTGGAGCTGGGGGTTCTGCCTTGTGCCTTTGGGAGTGCTGTCACGTGACTCGGTGCTCGGTCAACCCCTCACCCCGAGATGTTTAGAGGGGGTGGCTGGTCTGTGCAGAGTTTGTGTGCTTGGATCCCTGGGCTCCCTTGGCCACAGCAGTGAGCCAGGTGTGGTCCCCTTGTCCTTGACAAGGGCTGGACCCAGCCTGGCAAATAAATCACCAGGGGTTTTGCAGCCGGTGTTGAAGGCACCTCCTCTGCCTCTTGCTCACCCGGTGTTCACAGAAGCTTCACGCGTGTCTGTCTCATTTGTCCACAGATTGGGGGGGTAGGAGGTGGCAGTGCCCCTGCCCTGGGCTTTCACCTCTGGGAGACCCTGTGCTCAGAGGTCATCTCCCTGCTCAGTCCTGCAGGTGAGTCACAGGAGGCACTTTCCCTGGCCTGCCCCTGCGATGCTGGCATGTCCCAGATGGAAATGGCGTGGGTTCCCATGTCCCAGGAGCAACCCTAGTAAATCAATGGCATGTGGGAAGGAACTGCGTCCAGGGCCAGTCCATCAGAATCACCTGGTAAAACCACCTGGGGGCAGTGCCAGGTGTGGGAACAGGGCCCCTCTTGGGTCACGCATTTCCAGGCAGGCCGGAACAACCCTCTGTTGAGCCTGCAGGTGGTTTAGCTGCGTCTGCACTGTGACTTGGGGTGCACCTGTACAGTGGGGGAGGGGGCCTGTGGGCCCTGCTGGCTGTGTGGCCGGGTCAGTGCCCACTTGCCCAGGGGGACTCGCTGCCAGGGCGACCGTTGGGAAAGGTCTCCTCCTTCCAGATCCCCCGTGTGCTGCTCTGATGCCAAGGAGCCATCTCCGATTCCCGTGAGCTAGGGTTTTGCAGTGTCTCCTCCGTCCTGTTGCTGCCCGGGGACACGAGGCAATGCCTGCGATGAGTTTTGGTTGTCACGTTGGGTGGTGGTTCTAGATTCCCTGCCCCCATCCTGCTGTGCTGAGGCTGAGAAATCCTCACCCCCACCCAAACCCCCGCCACCCAGCACCTTCATGCAGGTTTGGTGAAGCTTTGCGTTTGTTAGTCCATTTTATTTGAAAGGCAGAGATCTGCCGTCCACTGGTGGATTCCCCAGATGGCTGCAACAGCCAGGGCTGGACCAGGGCGAAGCCAAGAGCCAGGAGCTCAGTCTGTCTCCTCTGTGTAGGCAGGGGCCCAAGCGTTTGAGCCTCCCAGGTGCGCATTAGCAGGAATTGGGATCAGAAGCCGAGGAGTCGGGACTCAGACCAGGCACTCCCACATGGGAGGTGGCAACTTAACCATTGCCAAACACTGCCTGCCTATTTTTTAAATTTTTTTATTTTTTGACAGGCAGAGTGGACAGTGAGAGAGAGAAAGAGAGAAAGGTCTTCCTTTGCCGTTGGTTCACCCTCCAATGGCCGCCATGGCCAGCGCACTGCAGCTGGCGCACTGTACTGATCCGATGGCAGGAGCCAGGTGCTTTTCCTGGTCTCCCATGGGGTGCAGGGCCCAAGTACTTGGGCCATCCTCCACTGCACTCCCTGGCCACAGCAGAGAGCTGGCCTGGAAGAGGGGCAACCAGGACAGAATCCGGCGCCCTGACCGGGACTAGAACCCGGTGTGCCGATGCCGCAAGGTGGAGAATTAGCCTAGTGAGCCACGGCGCCGGCGCCTGCCTATTTTTAAAAAGCAAAAGATTAGGGGACAGTGCTGTGGTGTAGCAGGATAAGCATCCCACATGGGCACTGATTCGAGTCCTGGCTTCTCCACTTCCCATCCAGCTCTCTGCTATGGCCTGGGAAACAGTACGAGATGGCCCAAGTCCTGGAGCCCCTGCACCCATGTGGGAGACCTGGAAGAAGCTCCTGGCTCCTGGCTTTGGATTGGTGCCCCTCTGGCTGCTGTGGACATTCAGGGAGTGACCCAGTGGATGGAAAATATTCCTCTCTCTCTCTCTCTCTAACTCTGCCTCTCAAATAAGTTAAAAATAAATAGAAGAGTGAGGCTTGCTTTGCCATCTCATGCTGTCTTCCCTTTGGTTGAGGTGTTTCCAGGCCGTTTCTATTGGTGCAATCACCACTGTGTCATCTTTCCCTTGGCCTCCTTTTCTCAGCCGTGTGGATGGAGATCCCCACAGCTGCCGCTTCCCCCAGGCTCATCGGTTTGCTAGGGAGGACTCCTGGCTAAGGTATGTCACAGTGGGAGGCGCCAAGCAGGATGGGCAGGGAGGGAAGTGCACGGGTTGACTCGAGGACAACAGGCCCCAGTGTGCAGGGGCATCCCCTCTCCTCCCAAAGGGTCACAGGTCCTCCCCATCCCAAGCTGTGACCTCCATGAGTGAAAATCAGCCAGGGACCCTTGTGGGAGCTGTGGTGTCCAGGGCTTCTCCCGAGGGCTGGGCATGCACAAGTCCAAACTCCGGGAGGAAAGCCGGGCTTGGTGCAGTGCAGCCAAGGTGCAGGCCCACCCCCACCATTCACTGTGCTGGCCTCTTCTGAGACCCCAGCCCCCAGATATGCCCTGGGGCCTGCAGCCTCAGGTGCCTCAGCTGGGGTGGGAACACTTGGTGCAGGGGCCCAAGGACTTGGGCCATCTTCTATTATTTTCCCAGGCCGTAGCAGAGAGCTGGATTGGAAGTGGAGCAACCGAGACTGGAACTGGCTCCCATATGGGATGTGGGCACTGCAGGCAGAGGGTTTACCTGCTATGCCACAGCGCCGACCCCAAGACAGAAGCATTTTTATAAAAGCTCTCATCAAATAGGGAAAACCTGGGCTCTGAGGTCTTCAGAAGTCAGCACCACCCTCTTCCTGGCCTCTGATTCCGCTTGCGCGTGTGAACCCTGAGCCTCCCAAAGTCCCCTCCTCTGTTGGCCGTGGCCTTGTCACTCTGCACAGTTGGGGGTCCTTAGCCTTCAGGAACACGTGGAGCATCGCCGTCTGCTCACCGCTCACCTCCTCACTGGGTTTCCACCCCCGGCTTCTCTGCAGGCTGGAACCTCACAAGGGTCTGCATCCAGGCCCTGGACTGGGCGCCTGCACATTCAAGTCATCGAAGCCCCCTTTCCTGAGGGCTGCTGGGTGACTTGGAGTCCCTGGGACCCTTCCAGGCTTTGTCTGGCTGCACCCAGAGCCCTCTTTGCTCCTTGCTGTTGGGCACAGGCAGAGCCTGAGGACCTGGCCAGATGCCCCTCGGGGATGGGACGTGGGTCATGAGCCAAGTGTGAGCTCCTGGCTTGTCATAGCCAGCTTGTGCCTTCTCACAGGCTGGGAACAGGCTGGAGGGGTTTGACTGAGACACGGGAGGGAGTGCAGTTCCTGGCTTTCTTTTCTGCCTCTCTGCTGGGTTCCCTTTGTGACCTTGGCCATTGCCGGAACCTGCCCCGGCCTGTGCTGGACATTTTCTTGTTGCTTATGACGGGAGGTCCACGCCAGTCTGGTCCCTGGTTTTTCAGCCGAAGCTCTCCATGCCGTGAAGGCGTCAGGTCTGACTGTGGGGTGTGGCTTGTGCAAAGGATTCTGGGTGATTGCTGCCCCTGCCCTGGAGGCCTCCCTTACCCCCCTGCCCACTCCCACTCTGTCACCCAGGCCTCCAAGCTCGGATACTTTTCATCCAGCACAGCTCACAGAGTGCTTGGTGTGCTGATCCCAGAGGCCCCGGGGCTGAACAGCTCCTATCCCACAGGGAAAAGGGTGAAGAGGGAGCTACCCCTTGATAACAGAGGTCTCTGCAGGCTGCGTGCGGGGTCTCCTGGTCCTCCCTGTCGGCGCTGCGGTACCCCTCTCGTAAACCCTGATGTCCGGGTGGTGCTGTTGGGAGACGCCTGTGCCCTGGGCAGGCAGGGCTGTGTGCTGGGGAGGGGTGGGCCCAGCACTGGAGGGCAGCAGGCTGGGAGGTCTCAGCCGCAGTGTGGGGCACCAGGTGTGCCCACTGCTCCTTCCACGTGCTCACCTGTGCACCCTGCTGTAGGTGTGGATCCTTCTTCAGGCAGAGTTCGCAAGCCCCATGCTTTTGATTGCATTATCCTTGGGACCACAAGTTTTAACCAAACAGTACCAAGCCAGGCATGGGGGCATGGAGGGCAGGTTCTGGGTGGCTGGGGATGAGCAAGGACCCCAGAAGTGCCAGGGAGCCTGTGAGAGGACACTCCGCTCCCTGGGGTGGGGGTGGGGAGCTGGGCAGTAGGCAGCGCCCTGGCTGCAGCGCTGGACTGGATAAGGGCCCTCGGAGAGGTTCCCAATGGATGCCAGTAGAAAGGGCACAAAACTGTTCAGCCTGTGAAGGAAGGATCACGGAGCAGCTGTGGCCATGGGGAGCAGAAGAGGAGTTTGTTACAGGGGCTGGGGAAGGGGCCCTCACCCCCGGGGGTAAGGGAGTGGGGGGAGCTGCAGCCACAGTCCTGGCCCCCGACGCTGCCACCTGCTCACTCCCAATCAGCCAGGCTGGTGCAGGGGTAGAGGGAGAGGCCCTCCTGGGCCGTGCTGCCCACGGCACCCACAAGCCCGCCCAGCAGGAAGTCCACATGCCTCGAGAATGCAGGGAGGGAGGTCCGCAGGCCGCTGCCCAGAGAGACTGTGCGGTAAGAGTGGCCTCAGAGCTTGCTCCTGTTGGAGACGAGACCTGTGAGGTGCGGCAGCTGTGTGCTCACCTGCTGCCCTTCTCCCCACAGCGGGACTCCCGTGGGGCCAACCCAGCAAGCTGGCACCGTGCCCCGTCCTTCCACACCCTCGGTGGAGACACCAGCGAGTTAGAGCATCATCGGGATCTCGGGCCTGTGTGTGTGCCTGTGTGCGTGTGTGTGTGTGTGTGTGTGTGTGTGTGTGTGTGGAGCTGACCTGAGCAGGTGCTCAGAAGCTTCAGACGCCCCCTGGAGGACGGCACGGAGCAGTGCCACACGGCTGCCGGACCTGCAGGAGTTGACCCCTGATGTGGGCGACAGCGCTGCTCATTTTAAAGCTGCTGCTGCTTCTCCTGCTTCCTGCTGGGGCAGGGTCCCCGCCTGCTGGCCGTCTTCCTCGTGGCTGCGTCCTGGCATTTACGTGGTGAGTGGGTCCTGAACCATCTCCAGGAAGTAGAGATGTCCCTAAGGGAGACGATTTCCTGAAGGCGTGAACAGCCAGCGTCAGCTCTGCCACCACCTGTGCACTTGGGGTGCTCTGGTGCGGCCCCCACCCCTGCACCCCTGAGCTGCCCTGCCACTGGCCCTCTTGTCTCCCGGACACCTAGTGGCTTGGTCATGGGTTGCAGCAAAACCTTTTAACAGCCCTGCTGCTTGTCTGCATTGGGCCTGTTTGGGGTCGGGGGCATCTTGGGCCTGCACAGGGTGGGCTCTGGCCCAGTGCCCTGCCTCAGGCTGATGGTGCCTGGGACCCTTGGCTCATCTGCTGTAGGAGCCCTGGGCAGCCTGAGCTGCAGGCTCTGCAGGGAAGAGGCCTCCCTGGCTGGCTGTGATCTGAGTGCCCTGGTAGGGAGGGGGCGGTGCTGTCCAGAACGGGGTGCTTGCACCTTCCGCTGCTTCTGTGTGTGCTGCCCCCTCCCCCAGGTCCCCTTGAGCCTGCTGTGGAGCTGAGCTTGGCCCTCTGACACCTGGCCCTCTCCCTGGTCACCAAAGGTGGCTTCTGTCATGGCAGCAATGAAACATCGATGCCAGAAGGGGCCACCAGTACACAGAGCCTCGTCTCAGACTGCACAGGGAGCAGGGAGGGAGCAGGTGCCAGTCCTGGCCTGGCTGGACCTGGATCCCTGGGGCTGGGCAAGACTGGGGCAGGGGGCAGCAGTCATGGTGCCCAAGGTCGGGTGGCAGGCAGGACACGAGGCTGACAGCTGTGCCCCCCGGGGGGCCTAGACCACCACCCGTTGGCCCTTATGTCACTGATGAGGAAACAGGCAGGTGCCTGAGACAGGGTCCATAACCCCCTTCCCCAACACCCCATCCACCTCCCGGTCTGCAGGTCCCCAGTGATTCGCTGCAGATGGGGAGATACTGCGTGTCCTCCATTGCCGGCTTCTGCCCCTGGCTTTGGCTGTGCCGGGGACCTCAGGTGGCTGCTAATCTCATCAATCCAGGGCTCTCACCGAGCCTTGTTGGGGTTTGCCCTGGTCCACCCTGTGTTGTGGCAGATGGGGGTGTGTGTACAGGCACATGTACAGGGGCAGGGAGATTTGTGTGTGCTCGGCAGTTGTGCCTGTGTGTGAACGGTGTGCACCCGGAGGTGTGTAGCAGTGTGCAGTGTGCAGATGGGCACGGGCAGGTGTGGATGTGTACAGCTGCATGCAGGCTTCTCAGAGTCACAGGCCCGGTGGACAGCAGACCCCAGCCACCACGGGCCCTGGGCAGCAGAGCTGGACACAGCACATCGCCTGGCTGCAGGCAGCTTCAGAGGGGCACTACTGAGAGACCTACAAATGGGAACCAAATCTTTTAAAATAGATAGGTTTATATGAGAGCAGCAAGAGAGACAGAGACGTCCCATCTGCCAGTTCACTTCACAGACGCCTGTGCCATCCAGGACAGGGCCAGGCTGAAGCCAGGAGCTGGCAATGCAGTCCAGGTCCCTGATGGGGGTGGCCCAGACCTCCAGTCACTTAGGGGATCTGCACTGCCAGGAGGCTGGAATCAAAAGTGGAGCCCGGACTCAAACCAAGCACTCCACCATCCAGCATGGGATGCCAGGACATTGGAAGCTCTGGACCCAAATGCCCACCCTTGGGAAACATGTAGAACTACAGATCAGAGGCCCTGAGAAGGCTGTGGAGGAGAGAGCATGCTGTGAGTGTGCCTGTGGGCTGTTTGTGTTTTCTATCAAAACCCAGGGCTGAGGCTGGCGCTGTGGGGCAGTGTGTTAACGCCCCGGCCTGAAGCGCTGGCATCCCATATGGGTGCTGTGTTCGAGCTGTGTGCTCGAACACAGGTTCGAGACCTGGTTGCTCCACTTCCCATCCAGCTCTAACTCTGTTGTGGTCTGGGAAAGCAGTAGAAGATGGCCCAAGGCCTTGGGCCCCTGCACCCATGTGGGAGACCTGTGCACCAGACTGAGGAGCGACTTGGGAGGTCCACCCCACAGGCCTTCCCCACCACCACCCAGCCAGGTCAGAGCCACCCCCCCCAAGTATGGGGGCATTGCCGTGGTTGCGGGGTCACGTGCTCTGTGAGGCACCTGTGTTCCATATGACCCCACAGGTCCGCTCCTCACTTCTCAAGTCAGCCTTTGCTGAGCGAGAAGCCTTTGGTTGGACATCGCCGTCCAGATCTGATTGCAGTTGCGGTGAGTTAGGGATTCTGGTACCCAGGGGTGTGGGGAGCCTGCGGGGAGCTGATGCTGAGCTGAAGGGCTGTTTCTCGGTGGGGGGTGGAAGATGGGAGGGCAGGGCTGCCCCAGGCATTAGGGTGGTGGTGGTGAGAGTGGCCGAGGGGTGGACAGGCACCACCAGCACGCCTCCAGATGGGAGGCCCATGATATGTGCCTTAGGGTGCCCATCCTGATGCCATTACAAGGGTGGTGGACAGTGAGGGAGGAGGCTGTCAATGCAGCAGGTGGGAATGGATAGCAGGTGGCTGAGGCCCCTCCCAGGAGTGGGTAGAGGCCAGGATGCATCCTGGTGGGTCCAGGCAGGGCCCCTCACACCTGACCAGCTGGTATATACCTGTGAGAGTAGCTGCCTGGTGCTGGCCCCTCCCACTGAGACATGACAGAGCCCTCCCTCATCCCTATTACCTGGCCAGAAAGAAGAAAACCAGGGTCCAAAATGAGGCAGGGATGTGACTGGGAAACACTGGGCCCCAGCCCCATAGCGACCGGTCTCTGAGACGGCCCTAGAATCCCAGAACTGGGATTCCAAGGGGTTCATGGCAAGCACTTGACAGGATGAGCCCACTGGGGCCCGTGGGGTGCCAGGGTGGCATCCAGGGTGGAGGCCAAGTGGCCAGAGAGCCTGCCAGAGGTGGCCTCTGACCAGGCAGGGGGAGGGGCTGGAGGCCCCCAGCCCAGGGATGCAGTGTGACATCAGCAAGAGGGGTTCTGAGGCCCAAAGAACCATGCAGTGCACACATGTGTGTTTGTGTACTGTGATGGTGTGTAGTGCGTATGTGTATGTGTGTGCATGTGGGGTGTGGGGTGTATATAATGGGGGAGTGGTATGTGTGTGATGGAGGTATGGGTATATGTGGTAGCTCTGTGTGTAGTGAATGTGTTGTGTGATAGATGTGTCTGGTACCTGGGTGGGGTGTGTGTATGGTGTGTGTGTATGGGATACATACACATGTAGATATGTGTTTGTGTGTCTTCTGTGTGGTGTATATATGCGGCACCTGGTGTGTGGTGAATGTAGTGTGTGTGTTGTGTGCATGGTGTATGGTATGTATGTGTGTGTATGGTATATAGTGTATGTGATATGTGTATGGTTTGTGGTGTATTGTGTGTAGTGTATGTGTTGTGTATGATGTGTGTGTAGCATGCATGTGATGTGTATGATGTGTGATGTTTGTACTGTGTGTGTCGTGTATGGTGTGTAGTGTATGTGTGGTATATGGTGTGTATGGTGTGTGTGTAGTGTGTATGGTGTGATGTGTGTAGTATGTGTGTGGTGTATGGTGTGTAGTGTATGTGTGGTATATGGTGTGTATGGTGTGTGATGTTTGTACTGTGTGTGTTATGTATTGTGTGTAGTGTATGTGTGATATATGGTGTGTATGGTGTGTGTGTAGTGTTTATGGTGTGTGATGTATATGGTGTGTGTGTGGTATGCATGTGTGTGTTGTATATGGTGTGTATAGTGTGTATGGTATGTGTATAGTGTGTATGGCATGTGGTGTGTATGGCGTGTGTGTGGTGTGTATGTTGTGTTTGTGTAGTGTGTATGGTGTGTGTGGTGTATGGTGTATAATGTATGATGTGTTTGTGGTGTGTACAGTATGGTGTGTGTGGTGTGTGGTGTGTGTGTGGTGTGTATAGTGTGTGGTGCATATAGTGTGTGGTGTGTATAGTGTGTGGTGTGGTGGGGACCCAGGTGGCTGCTGATCTCATCAATCCAGGGCCCTCATTGAGCCACAGACACCTCTGCCAGGCTTCAAGCCTTGTCGGGGTTCGCCCTGGTCCACCCTGTGGTATGGCGGAAGGGGATGGAGAGTCTTCTGTGTGTTTGGCGGTTGCGCCCATGTGTGAGCGATGTGCACCCAGAGGTGTGTAGCTGTGTGCAGTGTGCAGACGGGCACAGGCAGCTGTGGTGTGTGTACAGCTGCATGCGGGCTTCTCAGAGTCACTGGCCCGGTGGACAGCAGACCCCAGCCACCACGGGCCCTGGGCAGCAGAGCTGGACACAGCACATCGCCTGGCTGCAGGCAGCTTCAGAGGGGCACTACTGAGAGACCTACAAATGGGAACCAGATCTTTTAAAATAGATAGGTTTATATGAGAGCAGCAAAAGAGACAGAGACGTCCCATCTGCCAGTTCACTTCACAGACGCCTGTGCCATCCAGGACAGGGCCAGGCTGAAGCCAGGAGCTGGCAATGCAGTCCAGGTCCCTGATGGGGGTGGCCAGACCACCTGTCACTTAGGAGATCTGCACCACCAGGAGGCTGGAATCAAAAGTGGAGCCTGGACTTCAACCAAATACTCCACCATCCAGCATGGGATGCCTGGGCATCATAACCTCTGGCCCCGAACGCCCACCCTTGGGAAACTTCTAGAACTACAGATCAGAGGCCCTGAGAAGGCTGCGGAGGAGCGAGTGTGCTGTGAGCATGCCTGTGGGCCGTTCAAGTTTCCTATCAAAACCCAGGGCTGGGAGGCCAGCACCACCGTGGTGTAGTAGGTTAATCCTCCACCTGCGGTGTCGGCATCCCATATGGGCACTGGTTCTAGTCCCAGCTGCCCCTCTTCCAATCCAGCTCTCTGCATGGCCTGGGAAAGCAGTAGAAGATGATCCAAGTCCTTGGGCGGCTGCACTCGCATGGGAGATCGGGGAGAAACACCTGGCTCCTGGCTTCGGATCAGAGCAGCTCCGGCCATTGCAGCCAATTGGGGAGTGAACCATTGGATGGAAGACCTCTCTCTCTCTCTCTCTCTCTCTCTCTCTCTCTCTGCCTCTCCTCTCTCTGTATAACTCTGACTTTCAAAATAAATCTTAAAAAAAAAATAACCCAGAGCTGTGAACCAGATTGAGAAGTGACCTGGGAGTTCCACCCCACAGTCCCTCCCCCACCCCCACCCCAGCCAGGTCAGAGCCATTCCCCTCCCCCCACCACCATGGGGCCATTGCCATGGTTGCGGGGTCATGGGCTCTGTGAGGCACCTTGGGTTCCGTGTGACCCCACAGGGCCCCTCCTCACTTCTCAAGTCAGCCTTCACTGAGCGAGAAGCCTTTGGCTGGACTTCGCTGTCCAGATCTGATTGCAGTTGTGGTGAGTTAGGGATTCTGGTACCCAGGGGTGGGGGGAGCCTGCGGGGAGCTGATGCTGAGCTGAAAAGCTGTTTCTCGGTGGGGGGTTCAAGATGGAACAGCAGGGCTGCCCCAGGCAGTAGGGGTGGGGGTGGCGAGAGCAGCTGAGGGGTGGACAGGTGCCACCAGCATGACTTAGGGTGCCTATCCAGGTGCCATGTTACAAAGGTGGTGGACAGTGAGGGAGGAGGCTGTCAATGCAGCAGGTGGGAATGGATAGCAGGTGGCTGAGGCCCCTCCCAGGAGTGGGTAGAGGCCAGGATGCACCCCGGTGGGGCCACGCTGGGCCCCCCAAACCTGAGCAGGGGGAACACAACTGTGAGAGTAGCTGCCCAGTGCCAGCCCTTCCCACTGAGACAGGACAGAGCCCTCCCCCATCCCCCCAGCCAGGAAGATGAAAACCAGGGTCCAACATGGGGCACAGATGTGACCAGGAATCACTGGGCCCCAGCCCCATAGCGACCAGTCTCTGAGATGGCCCTAGAATCCCAGAATTGGGATTCCAAGGGGTTCATGGCAAGCACTTGACAGGATGAGCCCACTGGGGCCCGTGGGGTGCCAGGGCGGCATCCAGGGCAGAGGCCAGATGGCCAGGGAGCCTGCCAGAGGTGGCCCCTGGCCAGGCACAGGGAGGGGCTGGAGGCCCCCAGCCCAGGGATGCAGTGTGACATCAGCAAGAGGGGTTCTGAGGCCCAAAGAACCATGCAGTGCACACATGTGTGTTTGTGTACTGTGATGGTGTGTAGTGTGTATGTGTATGTTGTGTGCATATGGGGTGTGGTGTGTATATAATGGGGGAGTGGTATATGTGTGATGGAGGTATGGGTATATGTGATAGCTCTATGTGTAGTGAATGTGTTGTGTGTGTGATAGATGTGTCTGGTACCTGGGTGGGGTATGTATATGGTGTGTGTGTATGGGATACATACACATGTAGATATGTATTTGTATGTCTGCTGTGTGGTGTATGTGTGTGGCATCTGGTGTGTGGTATGTAGTGTGTATGTGTGGTGTGTGCATGGTGTATGGTATGTATGTGTGTGGTGTGTATACAGTATATGGTGTGTGTGATATGTGTGTGGTGTATGTGTGGTGTGTCTGGTGTGTGGTGTATGGTTTGTAGGGTTTGTAGTGTGTGCGTGGTGTATGATGTGTGTGTAGTGTATATTGTGTGTGGTGTGTGTAGTGTTTGTGTGGTGTATGGTGTATGTGTAGTATGTATGGTGTGTGATGTGTGTAGTGTGTGTGGTGTATGGTATGTAGTGTATGTATGGTGTGTGTGTGGTGTGTATGGTGTTGTGTATGGTATATGGTGTGTATGGTGTGTGTGTGGTATGTACAGTGTATGTGTGGTGTATGGTGTGTATTGTGTGTACTGTGTGTATATATAGTGTGTATGGTATGTGATGTATATTGGGTGTGTGTGTGGTGTGTATGGTGTGTGATGTATGGTGTATATGTGGTATACGGTGTGTATAGTGTGTTGGTGTGTGTGTAGTGTGTATGGTTTGTGATGTGTATGGTGTGTGTGGTGTGTAGGGAATGTGGTGTATATGGTGTGTGTGGTATATGGTGTGTTTAGTGTGTATGGTGTGTGTGTATGCTGTGTTGTGTGTGATGTATGGTATATATGTGGTGTATGGTGTGTATAGTGTGTGTGTAGCATGTATGGTGTGTGTGTGTTGTGTATGGCAAGTGGTGTGTACGGTGTGTGTGTGTGATATTGTATGTATAGTGTGTATGATGTGTGTGTATGCCGTGTGGTGTGTATGGTATGTAATGTATGGTGTGTATGTGGTGTATGGTGTGTGTGTAGAGTATATAGTGTGTGATGTGTATGGTGTGTGTGTGTTGTGTATGGCAAGTGGTGTGTACAGTGTGTGTGGTATATGGTGTGTATAGTGTGTATGATGTGTGTGTATGCTGTGTGATGTGTATGGTACATAATGTATGGTATGTATGTGGTGTATGGTGTATGTGTAGTGTGTATGATGTGTGATGTGTATGTTGTGTGTTCCACAGGAGGACTTCTCGGGGGGGGGCACCTGCACAGGTGGATCCTGGCAACCACGCTTGCCGCTCTCGGGGTAAACACCACAGAGCTGCCCTCGGGATCTCACACAGAGAAAGAGGAGAGCACGCCATGCCCCAGTGACAGCCTCACCTGTGGGGCCCCGAGGACCCTTAGCTCAGAACTGACCCTAACCCACTAGGCATTTCATGTGACAAAGAAAGCACCAATGTCAGGGACTCCATTCTCATTGACCCCCTGTAGGACAAAGGTGACCACTGGAGGCACTCGTTTTCTAGTGTGTTGTAACCCCTGGGATGGGCTCTTCTATCCAGGTGAGTTGTAACCCCTGGGATGTGCTCTCCTGCCTGATTCAAAGACTTTGGAAAGCAGCCCATCTAGGAGGGGTCATTCTCAAACAGTTGGGTGACAGAAAACACAACAAACCAAACAAACAAACAAAAAAAACCTTTGAATAGTTTTGTGCATGATCTAAATATTTATCTATTTACCTATATATATTTGTTTTATAAAAGTATAATCATGTTATGCATATTTTTAGGAGTTTTTTTTTAACTTTTATTTAATATATATAAATTTCCAAGGTACGGCTTATGGATTACAATGGCTTCCCCCCCATACCGTCCCTCCCACCCGCAACCTCCCCTTTCCCACTCCCTCTCCCCTTCCATTCACATCAAGATTCATTTTTGATTCACTTAATATAAAGAAGATCAGTTTAGTATACATTAAGTAAGGATTTCAACAGTTTGCTCCCACACAGAAACATAAAGTGAAAAATAATAGATTATTTTTTAAATGATGATGAAATCAGATCAGACCTATTGTCATGTTTAATCCCAGTGAGAGTCAAGTGGGAATTGTGTAATTTCTTTTTTTTTTTTTTTACAGATCAGTTTAGTATACATTAAGTAAAGATTTCAACAGTTTGCACCCCCATAGAAACACAAAGTGAAATATACTGTTTGAGTACTCGTTATAGCATAAAATCACAATGTACAGCACATTAAGGACAGAGATCCTACATGAGGAGTAAGTGCACAGTGACTCCTGTTGTTGACTTTACAAATTGACACTCCTGTTTATGGCATCAGTAATCTCCCTATGCTCCAGTCATGAGTTTCCAAGGCTATGGAAGCCTTTTGAGTTTTCCAACTCTTATCTTGTTTAGACAAGGTCATAGTCAAAGTGGAGGTTCTCTCCTCCCTTCAGAGAAAGGTACCTCTTTCTTTGAAGACCTGTTCTTTCCACTGGGATCTCACTCACAGAGATCTTTCATTTAGGTTTTTTTTTTTTTTTTTTTTTTTTTTTTTTTTTTTTTTTTTTTTTTTTGCCAGAGTGTCTTGGCTTTCCATGCCTGAAATACTCTCATGGGCTTTTCAGCCAGATCCGAGTGCCTTTAGGGCTGATTCTGAGGCCAGAGTGCTATTTAGGACATCCGCCATTCTATGAGTCTGCTGAGTATCTCACTTCCCATGTTGGATCACTCTCCCCCTTATTTATTCTATCGGTTAGTGTTAGCAGGTACTAGACTTGTTTATGTGCTCCCTTTGACTCTTAGTCCTTTCATTATGATCAATTGTGAACTGAAATTGATCACTTGGAATAGTGAGATGGCATTGGCACATGCCACCTTGATGGGATTGAATTGGAATCCCCTAGTATGTTTCCAACTCTACCAATTGGGGCAAGTCAGCCCGAGCATGCCCCAAATTATACATCTCTTCCCTCTCTTATTCCCACTTTTATGTTTAACAGGGATCACATTTCAGTTAATTTTCAACACTTAAGAATAACTGTGTGATAATTACAGAATTAAACCAGTCATATTAAGTAGAACAGACAAAAAAATACTAAGAGGGATAATGTATTAAGTTGTTCATTAACAGTCAGGGCTATGCTGATCAAGTCACCGTTTCTCATAATGTCCATTTCACTTCAACAGGTTTCCTTTTTGGTGTTCAGTCAGTTGTCACCGATCAGGGAGAACATATGGTATTTGTCCCATTGGGACTGGCTTATTTCACTCAGCATGATGTGTTCCAGATTCCTCCATTTTGTTGCAAATGACTGGATTTTGCTGTTTCTTACTGCGGTATAGTATTCTAAAGAGTACATATCCCATAATTTCTTTATCCATTCTACCGTTGATGGGCATTTAGGTTGGTTCCAGGTCTTGGCTATTGTGAATTGTGCTGCAATAAACATTAGGGAGCAGACCGCTTTTTTGTTTGCCAATTTAAATTCCTTTGGGTAAATTCCAAGGAGTGGGATGGCTGGGTCGAATGGTAGGGTTATCTTCAGGTTTCTGAGGAATCTCCAGACTGACTTCCATAGTGGCTTGACCAGCTTGCATTCCCACCAACAGTGGGTTAGTGTCCCTTTTTCCCCACATCCTCGCCAGCATCTGTTGTTGGTAGATTTCTGAATGTGAGCCATTCTAACCGGGGTGAGGTGAAACCTCATTGTGGTTTTGATTTGCATTTCCCTGATTGCTAGTGACCTTGAACATTTTTTCATGTGCCTGTTGGCCATTTGGATTTCCTCTTTTGAAAAATGTCTATTGAGGTCCTTGGCCCATCTCTTAAGTGGGTTGTTTGTTTTGTTGTTGTGGAATTTCTTGATTTCTTTATAGATTCTGGTTATTAACCCTTTATCTGTTGCATAGTTTGCAAATATTTTTTCCCGTTCTGTCAGTTGTCTCTTCCCTCTCCTGACTGTTTCTTTTGCAGTACAGAAACTTCTCAATTTGATGCAATCCCAAATGTTAATTTTGGCTTTGACTGCCTGTGCCTCCCGGATCTTTTCCAGAAACTCTTTGCCTGTGCCAATATCTTGAAGGGTTTCTCCAATGTTCTCTAATGACTTGATGGTGTCAGGTCGTAGATTTAGGTCTTTAATCCATGTTGAGTGGATTTTTGTGTGAGGTGTAAGGTAGGGGTCTTGTTTCATGCTTCTGCACATGGAAATCCAGTTTTCCCAGCACCATTTATTGAATATACTGTCCTTGCTCCAGGAATTGGTTTTAGATCCTTGATCAAATATAAGTTGGCTGTAGATGTTTGGGTTGATTTCTGGTGTTTCAATTCTGTTCCATTGGTCTATCCATCTGTTTCTGTACCAGTACCAAGCTGTTTTGATTACAACTGCCCTGTAGTATGTCCTGAAATCTGGTATTGAGATGCCTCCGGCTTTGTTTTTGTTGTACAAGACTGCTTTAGCTATTCGAGGTCTCTTGTGCCACCATATGAATTTCAGCATCATTCTTTCTAGATCTGAGAAGAATGCCTTTGGTATCCTGTCGCGTCCCTCGACCAGCAAGGAAGACGCGACCCGAACTCTTCTTCAAGCAGTTTATTCAGGAACCTTGAATAAGCTGCTTCTTCCGCCTCCTTCCCTCTCCCATCCCTCTTATAGCCATCAGCACACCAATCAAAAGCAGCCAAGTGGCAAGGATTGATAGGTACAGCAATGCAGAAGCCGGAAGGGAGCTCAGCCATCTCCTTATTAGGAGTTGTTTGTTTCTCGCCAGTCCTTCCAGGAGAAAGGAGCCGGCGCCATCTTTAGGGCGCCATGCAATGACTCCCCACAGTTCCCCCTTTTTGTTTTAGAACCAGGCATCTAAGGATTACAGGAGAAGGTAGGGGTCTGTCCCCCACTGCCAGGCATCCACCTGGAACAGCATCCTTTTCGCGGGGGTGGGATCTGGGATGCCAACCCACATGCAGACAGACTTGCCTTCCAGAGAACGTAATGGCTCGTTCTCTCTGCAGTGCTTTGCCTCGCACCCTGCACCCATGCCTAGCATTCAAGGAAGGCCAGCCATGCTTGTGGCGATTGTCCAGCCTCAAGGGCATAAAAGGCTTGAGCTATCATGGCCAATTCCCGCCGATGAGCTGTCCTCATCCTGCACAAACACCACAGGCAAAATAACACAACAAGTAACAGCAACCCCGTCAAAGCTCCAAGTCCCACCCACTCCTTCAGGTTGGAGATGGCTGTGCGGATCCAGGATGACAATCCAGATGTGAAGGAGACATCCACACGTGTGGAGTTGATGGTGACCACGGCAAGGCACAGTTGCTTCAAGGTGTAGTCAAATTCTGCGGACCAATTCTGCAAGAGCATCTGAGACAACTGTTTAGAGTAACTTGCTGCCTGAGTCATGTTATCGTACTGAACAGAGGTCACACACAACCCTGAAAATTTCCACTCACATCCTAGCTGAGCAAGCTGCCAGAGAGTATCCACCTGCTCCTGTACCAAATCCACACGCCGATTAACAATCATCAAGCCTCCCTTTATTTGTGCATTTAAGGATGTCTGAGTATCCAAAGCAGCAGCCACGAAGGCCGTTAAATTATTCAGGGTATTAGCAGTTTGAACTGTCCCTGTGAGCGCTATAGCAGCTGTTGTAGCGCCCACAGCTGCAATGGAAATGGTGGTTATAACGGCTGCAGTAACGATCCCAATCAGCAATGTTATCATAATGAAGATCGAGGGGCTGCTTTGTGACATTGTTTGCCGCACCAGTCGCTCAGGTAACCATCGAGAATATAGAAACATGTCCATGTCCCCATATTAAAACAGGGTCAGGTCCATACCATTGAGCAGTTAGAGGGTCTTTCCACTTCACATAGACTTGTTGTCTTTTGGTTTCAGGATGCCAGTGACGATCAGCTGCAGATTTCCCTTGATTATCCAGTATTAGAAAATTTAAAATGAAAAGAGCATGTGATAGCCATTTTTGTGGGGAATATGCCATGGTCCCGTATTCCCCCTTTTTTATTTTTTGTAAATATTTTTTTAATGTGGCATGTGCTCGTTCCACAATACCTTGTCCCTGGGGATTATAAGGAATCCCGGTGATGAGAGATGTGGAAGTTAGTACAGAAGTGCTTAAAAGAGTTGGAAGTATACGCTGGGCCATTATCAGTTTTTATCTGTATAGGGGTTCCTAGAACAGCAAAGGCCTGAAGGCAATGAGAGATGTTTGGCAGACTCACCGGATTGCGGGGTGGCAAAAACAAAACCTGAACATGTATCTAAAGAGACATGTATGTATTTTAGTTTACCAAATTCAGAAAAATGGGTAACATCCATCTGCCAAAGCTTAAGGTTTGGACATTGAGGTGATGCAAATCATGACCATGGGATGCTTCTTAGACTTTGTCAGTCCCTCTTTAAAGGATCTGGCTTCTGAGCCAGAGACTGGAGCAGCTAGAAAGAAACACGTTTATAGCTGAAGTTTAGCATCATTTCACATCTTGGCACCACTTTTAATCTAAACAGCCCGATTGGTTATTATCTCTGCAAGATGAGAGATATATCTTTTGACATCTCCAGGGGCCCTCTGGAGATACCAAAAGTCCAGAGAATTTAGAACTTTGATTTTCAGAAAGTCTGTTAAAGGTGCCAAGAGAACTTAGAGTATCTGGTCAAAATAGAATTCCTTAACATTTAGTCAGGGCGATTTTAACACTTTTAGACCACATCTGATCATAATAATATTTAACATAACTTTTTAAGACTTAATACTTTTTATCAATCATAACTTAACAGACAGTAGAGTACACATTTACTTGGCAGAACATGAATTTTTAGGTAAACCAGAAATACAAAAACCTTGAACATAAGAGTTAGCACATGAAATTATCACATAACTCAGAACTATTTAACAGAGTTAAAAAGAGCTTACACGACCTAACTTTAGAAATGGCAGAGTAACTGATTAAGCAGACACTGTTAAAAAGAGACGTTACAGTTTTTGCAACAACAGATTTTAAGATTTACAATTGAGACCATTTCCAGATAATTAATAACATTAGTACACATTTTAAAAAATCCCATTGTTATAACAGAAGATCAGACTTCAACTTTAGGTTAGTGTAATTTTGGTATTAACATTTAACTTATAGAAAACTCTGTAAACAATGCTTTAAAATCGTAAACTTTTTACAACTTTTCATGACTTGCTCACACCTTCTGAAACTTTATACCTGTAGTTACTTTTACAGTCTTGAATTATCATGTATGGACAACCTATGAGAATACATGCTGGCAAACGTAAAAGTCTCTCTTATCAAATTTAAGATGTTAAAAGTACACATAATACATTTTCCATATTTTACTTAGCACCGACGCCTGGATAACTTAAAACACTGAGCTATTAATGAATACCACACCATTATCTGAATTAAAAGTCAAAATTACATTTCCATGCTTTTAAGTAACATAAGGATAATACCACTTGGGCAGCAACAGTCACTAGTGCATATTTACAACTTTGAAAAGATCTTCATCCTTAAGAGAAACAAGTTTAAAGCATATCAAAGACATGTAAATGTAAAACTGAGCAAGTGAACCAAAGGGCGTTTGCATTAACCCAATTTTCTGAACCAATCTGTATTGGCTTACTTGAGTTAACAACATAAAGGCTTGTATACACAGAATTTACTCTCATTTTTATAAGACTACTCTAGCTGAAAAGCAAAAACATGAATACAACATAGATTTGACATCATTTACTACATTTTAATACACTTTGTATAATTTGAATTGACTCAAACAGCTGTTACTTTAACAAATTTAGAGTCCCATCCTTTGAGAGTTCCAGGGATCCGACTGGAAGCCCCAAAGTTGAAAGACTCGGTTTAGAATTTAAACTATCAGAGAGTCAAACCATTTTAGTCAAAAATTAGTACGTTTAACCAAGGCTGTGGACTAGATCTGATCAAAGTTAGGTACTCACTCAAACATTAAAGATATAACGTAAACAGCTTCATGATGCAGTTTTTCCAATCAAGACTCATACTGGCAATAGAAAATTGTGAAACCTTCAAGACACATGAAAACTCTCATTAGATAAGTTAGCTACAGCAGCACAGAAAAGAATTATCAGCGTATGAGCCCATTGCTTAAGTTTTTATTAACTGTAAAGAGAAAAACCCATCAAGTTGGAAAGGGTTATCGAATTAAGACTTTTCTCTAGGTCAAGATACCTGTGGAATTTTTCCTCTCTCTTTCTCCTGGCCTGTCGCGTCCCCCTTTTTGTTTTAAAAGATATTCTTTCAGTGTGCGGTGTGCTCTCTCAATTATGCCCTGACCCTGAGGATTGTATGGCAATCCATGGACAAGTTGAACCTCCATTTTTTGGCAAAAGGTGGTAAAGGTTTGAGATGTATAGGCCGGGCCATTATCAGTTTTTAGCACCTGGGGTCTCCCCCAGGCGGCCCATGCATCCAGACAATGAGCAATCACCTGACATTAGGGATACAATTGGGCTAGAAGGTTTAATCGGTCCTGCGGTTTCCAATATCTTTAATGCGTTCACCACATATAAGGAATCTGACAACTGGTAATGGCTCAGCAGCTGTAATTTTTGGAAATCCTCATTTGCCGATTCAATTCCCGTACTTGCTTTATATCGGACTCTTTGTTATTGCCACACTCTTCAGACTCACTGCTGCTTTCTGAGCTACTTTCTGCACTAGTACTACTTACTGAGGAGGGGCTGTGCAACTCGGAAAGATTGGGGTACAGTTTTTTCCTAGTTCTTTTCTGACTCTCCTTCAAAGTTTTCCCTTTTTCACTGGCAGCTCTCTCGGAGCGCTCTTCCTGAAGCTCCTCCAAGGCAGCTTGACCACTCAGAATAGCTTCACTATACCGCTCATCCTCGAGGCATGCTCGCACTAACTTCCATATTGGTCTCACTCCCCTTTCGAGATTACCCTGTTCAAATGCAAAATCCAAATCCCTGCCTAGTTTGTCCCATGAAGGGATAGTAAGGCTTCCCGAAACCACATACCAGGGTGCAATGGTATCGCAGTTACGTAAAAACCTATGCAATGTACTAGGCTTAAGTTTCAAACCGTTTTCTCAAAGCAGTGCATTCAGCGCCAGAAAAATTGGATGGGACTGTGAATTACCCATCGTCAAAAATTTTACTCTTTCCCTGGCCACGGGTCAGAGCTCCTTCTGCTTTTGTCACAGAACTTCCTCTGCTTTAATCGCAGAGCTATCCTCCCACTATTGTCGCAGGACTGCCCGCTCTTATTGCGGATCCCCACCTTATTTTCCTGGGGGACTTACCAGCGCTGCCCTGACTGCAGGAAGTTCTGAGTTCGCGTTTGAGATGGTTCCCCGTACGGGCCACCAGTTGTCGCGTCCCTCGACCAGCAAGGAAGATGCGACCCGAACTCTTCTTCAAGCAGTTTATTCAGGAACCTTGAATAAGCTGCTTCTTCCGCCTCCTTCCCTCTCCCATCCCTCTTATAGCCATCAGCACACCAATCAAAAGCAGCCAAGTGGCAAGGATTGATAGGTACAGCAATGCAGAAGCCGGAAGGGAGCTCAGCCATCTCCTTATTAGGAGTTGTTTGTTTCTCGCCAGTCCTTCCAGGAGAAAGGAGCCGGCGCCATCTTTAGGGCGCCATGCAATGGCTCCCCACAGTATCCTGAGTAATTGCATTGAATCTATAAATTGCTTTTGGGAGAATGGACATTTTGATGATATTGACTCTTCCAATCCATGAGCATGGAAGATTTTTCCATTTTTTGGTATCCTCTTCTATTTCTTTCTTTAAGATTGGGTGACAGAAAACACAACCAACCAAACCAAAAAAAAAAAAAAACCCTTTGAATAGTTTTGTGCATGATCTAAATATTTATCTATCTATTTACCTATATATTTGTTTTATAAAAGTATAATCATGTTATGCACATTTTTAGGAGTTTTTTTAAAAGACTTATTTGAAAGTCAGAGTTACATAGAGAGAGAAGGAGAGGCAGAGAGAGATCTCCATTCATTGGTTCACTCCTCAATTGGCCATATTGGTCAGAACTGAGCTGATCCAAAGCCAGGAGCCAAGAGCTTCTTCCAGGTCTCCCACATGGGTGCAGGGGCCCAAGCACTTGGGCCATCTTCTACTGCTTTCCCAGGCCACAGCAGAAAGATGGATCAGAAGTAGAACAGCCGGGACATGAACTGGCACCCATATGGAATGTCAGCACTGCAGGCAGCAGCTTTACCCGCTATGCCACAGTGCCGGCCCTGGGAGTTTTATTTATTAGAGAGGCAGGCAGCTTCAAGCTGCTGGTTCATGCCTCAAATGCCCACAACAAACCCGGGCCTCCGCCAGTCCGCAGCCTGGAGCCAGAAACCCAATCTGAGTCTCCCTCATGAGCGACAGGGACTCATGGGCTTGAGCCACCTGTGTGCTCCTGCCTCCCAGGGCTGTGCAGGAAACAGAGTGGGAACCCAAACCCCCAGGCACTCCAGCATGGGGCTGTGGGCTTGTACCGCATGTCTCTCTGGCTTGACACACACACTGGGAATTATGTCCTCAGCTCTGTGTGGTGTGGGAGGCTCCGTGGGAAGGGATGCAGAGAAGTTGGGCCAATGGGTGTTCCCTCCTCCCTCCCAACCCCCAGCAGGGTCACACCTAGGGAACTGCCCACCAGTTGTAGCTCCATTTTGACCATCGGCTCAGAGAACTCCTTGTACTCCAAGGTAAGCCCTCACCTGCCTGCCCCTTTTACAAGTTTCTCTCTACAATGGAATGTTCAACAATGTGTGTGTGTGTGAGAGAGAGAGAGAGAGAGAGACATAGAGAGAGAGAGACAGAGAAGCAGACTGAAGACAAAGAGGTGTGGCTAAGACTGCAGGATCCCATGCAGGTTCTGGGGGATGAGCCAAGGGCTGCAGTCAGCTGTGCTGTGTGCACAGAGCTGTGGTGAGGGAGGCAGGGGGTGGGAGGAGGGCCAGGATAGGACCCTCACTGAAGGTAGGGTGGTGTGTGTGCTCTGGGCAGCTCCTCTGAGTTTTACTTATGTTTTAGATTTTTCACTGCTTTAGATTTTATTAATATAAAGAGAAGAGGTTTCTTGTATTTCCTGGACGGTGACCAGCCAAACACACTTGCCTTCCCTCTCACTTTCCCTCCCTTGATCCATCTCCTTCCTTCCTTTCTTTTTTTTTGTCCTTCAATTTTGCAAAGGCATAATTTCAGTCCACCTTGTAATCATAGGCTTAATGCACCACTAGCCACAATGTCCAACAAATAAAAAGTAGAGACTACAGTTCCACATGTGCATAAACCAGGCCTAAAAATGATAGCCATATCACAAGCTGTTTCATCCCTACACATTTTTTTCTGCTTTTAGTATAAATGAAGGCAAACATGGAATAAGTGACTATGATGTTCTCAATACTTCGTGCACCTAAAAGTTTTTATTTAACTTGCATAGCTTTTTGTCTATTTTTAAAATTTTATTTAATAATTATAAATTTCAAAATACAACTTTTGGATTATAGTGGTTTTTCCTCCCTATAACCTCCCTCCCACCTGCAAACCATCCGCTCTCCTACTCCCTCTCCCATCCCATTCTTCATTAAGATACTTTTTAAATTATCTTGTTACAGAAGTTCAACTTGGTATATGCTAAGTAAAGATTTCAACAGATTGCACCCACACAGAAACACAAAGTATAAAGTATTGTTTGAAGACAAGTATTACCATTAATTCACATAGTACAACTCATTAAGGACAGAGATCCTACATGGGGAGTAAGTGCACAGTGACTCCTGTTGTTAACAATTGACACTCTTATTTATGATGTCAGTAATCACCCAAGGCTCTTGTCTTGAGCTGCCAAGGCTATGGAAGCCTCTTGAGTTCACAAACTCTGATCTTATTTAGACCAGGCCATAAACAAAGTGGAAGTTCTCTCCTCCCTTCAGAGAAAGGTACCTCCTTCTTTGATGGCCATTGTTTCCACTGGGATCTCACTCACAGAGATCTTTCATTTAGGTCATTTTTGCCACAGTGTTTTGGTTTCCATGCCTGAGAAATTCTCATGGGATTTTTAGCCAGATCCAAATGCCTTAAGGGCTGATTCTGAGGCCAGAGTGCTGTTTAGGGTATCTGCCATTCTATGAGTCTGCTGTGTATCCTGCTTTCTATGTTGGGTTGTTCTCTCCTTTTTAACTATATCAATTATTAGTAGCAGACATTGGTCTTGTTTATGTGATCCTTTGACACTTAATCCTATCTTTTGGATCAATTATGAACTTAAACTGATCACTTTAACTAGTAAGATGGCATTGGTACATGCCAACCTAATGGGATTTGGAGTCCCATGGTATGTTTCTAGTTCTACCATCAGGGGTAAGTCTGACTGAGCGTGTGCCAAACTGTACATCTCCTCCCTCTCTTATTCCCACTCTTGTATTTAACAGGGATCAATTTTCAGTTACAGTTAAACATCTAAGATTAAATGTGTGTTAATTAAAAAGTTCAACCAATGGTATTAAGTAGAAAAGGAAAATACTGAAAAGAATAAAATAGTAAGCTGTTCCTCTTCAGTCAGGACAAGGGATGATCAAGTAATTGTTTCTCATAGTGTCAGTTTCACTTCTACAAGTTTCCTTTTAGGTGCTCAGTTAGCTGTCACAGATCAGGGAGAACATATATTTGTCCCTTAGGGACTGGGGACTGGCTTATTTCATTCAGAATGATGTTTTCCAGATCCCTCCATTATGCTGCAAATGACCGGATTTCACTTTTTATTTTTTTTGATAGGCAGAGTTGACAGTGAGAGAAACAGAGAGAAAGCTCTTCCTTTTTCCATTGGTTCACACTCCAATGGCCGTTGCAGCTGGCACACTGTGGCTGGCACACCACGCTGATCTGAAGCCAGGAGCCAGGCGCCTCTGCTGGTCTCCCATGCAGGTGCAGGGCCCAAGGACTTGGGCCATCCTCCACTGCACTCCCGGGCCACAGCAGAGAGCTGGACTGGAAGAGGGGCAACTGGGACAGAATCCAGCACCCCAACCAGGACTAGAACCCAGTGTGCCGGCGCCGCAGGCAGAGGATTAGCCTAGTGAGCCATGGCGCTGGCCAGATTTCATTTTTTTACCACTGTGTAGTATTTTATAGAGTACATATCTCATTATTTCTTTATAGTCTTCTGTTGATGAGTATTTAGGTTGATTCCATGTCCTAGTTATTGTGAATTAAGCTGCAGTAAACTTTGAGGTGCAGAGAGCTTTTTAATTTGTCAATTTAATTTCCTTGTGTAGGTTCTAAGGAGTGGGATGACCGGGTTGTGTGGTAGGGCTACATACAGGTTTCGGAGGAATCTCCAAACTGTCTTCCACAGTGGCTTTACCAGTTTGCAGTCCCACCGACAGTGCATCAGTGTGCCATTTTCCCACCTCTTCACCAGCATCTGTTGTTAATTGATTTCCATATGTAAGCTATTCCAACTGGGGTGAAGTGAAACCTCATTATGGTTTTGATTTGCATTTTCCTGGTGGCTAGTGATCCTGACCATGTTTTTTAACTTTTATTTAATGAATATAAAATCCCAAAGTACAGCTTATGGATTACAATGGCTTCCCCCCCCCATAACTTCCCTCAGACCCGCAACCCTCCCCTTTCCCACTCCCTCCCCCCTTCCATTCACATCAAGATTCATTTTCAATTCTCTTTTATATACAGAAGATCAGTTTAGCATACATTAAGTAAAGATTTCAACAGTTTGCACCCACATAGAAACACAAAGTGAAAAATACTGTTGAGTACTAGTTATAGCACTAAATCACAATGTACAGCACATTAAGGACAGAGATCCTCCATGAGGAGTAAGTGCACAGTGACTCCTGTTGTTGACTTAACAAATTGACACTCTTGTTTATGGCATCCATAATCACCCTAGACTCTTGTCATGAGTTGCCAAAGCTATGGAAGCCTTTTGAGTTCACTGATTCTGATCATATTTAGACAAGGTCATAGTCAAAGTGGAAGTTCTCTCCTCCCTTCAGAAAAAGCTACCTCCTTCTTTGATGACATGTTCTTTCCACTGGGATCTCACTCGCAAAGATCTTTAACTTATGTCATTTTTTTTGAGTGTCTTGGCTTTCTATGCCTGAAATACTCTCATGGGCTTTTCAGCTGGTTCTGATTGCCTTAAGGGCTGATTATGAGGCCAGAGTGCTGTTTAGGACATCCGCCATCCTATGAGTCGACTGTGTATCCCACCTCCCACGTTCGATCGTTCTCTCCCTTTTTTATTCTATTGGTTAGTATTTTCAGACACTAGTCATGTTTATGTGATCCCTTTGGCTCTTAGTCCTATCAGTATGATCAACTGTGACAGAAATTGATCCCTTGGACTAGTGAGATGGCATTGGTACATGCCACCTTGATGGGACTGAATTGGAATCCCCTGGTATGTTTCTAACTCTACCATTTGGGGAAAGTCAGCTTGAGCATGTCCCAAATTGTACACCTCTTCCCTCTCTTATTCCCACTCTTATATTTAACAGGGATCACATTTCAGTTAAGTTTCAACACTTAAGAATAACTGTGTATTAATTACAGAATTCAACCAATAGTATTAAGTAGAACAAACAAAAAAATACTAGGAGGGATATAGTATTAAGTTGTTCATCAACAGTCAGGGCAAGTGCTGATCAAGTCATCGTTTCTCATAGTGTCCATTTCACTTCAACAGGTTTCCTTTTTGGTGCTTGGTTAGTTGTCACCAATCAGGGAGAACATATGATATTTGTCCCTTTGGGACTGGCTTATTTCACTCAGCATAATGTTTTCCAGATTCCTCCATAATGTTGCAAATGACCGGATTTCATTTTTTTTTTTTACTACTGTTTAGTATTCTATAGAGTACATATCCCATAATTTCTTTATCCAGTCTACTGTTGATGGGCATTTAGGTTGATTCCAGGTCTCAGCTATAGTGAATTGAGCTGCAATAAACATTAAGGTGCAGACCACTTTTTTCTTGGCCAATTTAATTTCCTTTGGGTAAATTCCAAGGAGTGCATTGGCTGGGTTGAATGGTAGGGTTATCTTCAGGTTTCTGAGGAATCTCTAGACTGACTTCCATAGTGGCTTGACCAGTTTGCATTCGCACCAACAGTGGGTTAGTGTCCCTTTTTCCCCACATCCTCGCCAGCATCTGTTGTTGGTAGATTTCTGAATGTGAGCCATTCTAACCGGGGTGAGGTGAAACCTCATTGTGGTTTTGATTTGCATTTCCATGACTGCTAGTGATCTTAAACATTTTTTCAAGTGTCTGTTGGCCATTTGGATTTCCTCTTTTGAAAAATGTCTATTGAGGTCCTTGGCCCATCTCTTAAGTAGGTTCTTTGTTTTGTTGTTGTGGAGTTTCTTGATCTCTTTGTAGATTCTGGTTATTAACCCTTTATCTGTTGCATAGTTTGCAAATATTTTTTCCCATTCTGTCAGTTGTCTCTTCACTTGCCTGAGTGTTTCTTTTGCAGTACAGAAACTTCTCAATTTGATGCAATCCCAAATGTTAATTTTGGCTTTGACTGCCTGCACCTCTAGGGTCTTTTCCAGGAAGCCTTTGCCAGTGCAAATATCTTGCATGGTTTCTCAGATGTTCTCTAATAATTTGAAGGTGTTGGGTCGTAGATTTAGGTCTTTAATCCATGTTGAGTGGATTTTTGTGTAAGGTGAAAGGTAGGGGTTTTGCTTCATGCTTATGCACATGGAAATCCAGTTTTCCCAGCACCATTTATTGAATAGACTGTCCTTGCTCCAGGAATTGGTTTTAGATCCTTGATCAAATACAAGCTGGCTGTAGATGTCTGGGTTGATTTCTGGTGTTTCAATTCTGTTCCATTGGTCTATCCATCTGTTTCTGTACCAGTACAATGCTGTTTTGATAACAACTGCCCTGTAGTATGTCCTGAAATCTGGTATTGTGATGCCTCCAGCTTTGTTTTTGTTGTACAAGATTGCTTTAGCTATTTGAGGTCTCCTGCATCTCCATATGAATTTCAGCATCATTTTTTCTAGATCTGAGAAGAATGTCTTTGGTATCTTGATTGGTATTGCATTGAATCTATAAATTGCTTTTGGGAGAATGGACATTTTGATGATATTGACTCTTCCAATCCATGAGCATGGAAGATTTTTCCATTTTTTGGTATCCTCTTCTATTTCTTTCTTTAACATTTTGTAATTCTCATCATAGAGATCTTTAATGTCCTTGGTTAAGTTTATTCCAAGGTATTTGATTGTTTTTGTAGCTATTGTGAATGGGATTGATCTTAGCAGTTCTTTCTCAGCCGTGCCATTGCCTGTGTATACAAAGGCTGTTGATTTTTGTGCATTGATTTTATATCCTGCTACTTTGCCAAACTCCTCTATGAGTTCCAATAGTCTCTTAGTAGAGTTCTTTGGATCCCCTAAATGAAGAATCATATCATCTGAAAAGAGGGATAGTTTGACTTCTTCCTTCCCAATTTATATCCCTTTAATTTCTTTTTCTTGCCTGATGGCTCTGGCTAAAACTTCCAGAACTATGTTGAATAGCAGTGGTGAGAGTGGGCATCCCTGCCTGGTGCCAGATCTCAGTGGAAATGCTTCCAACTTTTCCCCATTCAATAGGATGCTGGCCGTGGGTTTTTCATAAATTGCTTTGATTATATTGAGGAATGTTCCTTCTATACCCAATTTGCTTAGAGTTTTCATCATGAAAGGGTGTTGAATTTTATCAAATGCTTTCTCTGCATCTATTGAGATAATCATATGGTTTTTCTTCTGCAGTCTGTTAATGTGGTGTATCACATTGATTGTTTTGCGCACATTAAACCATCCCTGCATACCAGGGATAAATCCCACTTGGTCTGGATGGACGATCTTTCTGATGTGCTGTTGTATTCTATTGGCCAGAATTTTATTGATGATTTTTGCGTCTATGTTCATCAGGGATATTGGTCTGTAATTCTCTTTCAATGCTGCATCTTTCTCTGGCTTAGGGATTAAGGTGATGCTGGCTTCATAGAAAGAATTTGGGAGGATTCCATCTTCTTTGATTGTTCTGAATAGTTTTAGAAGAAATGGAGTTAGTTCTTCTTTAAATGTCTAGTAGAATGCAGCAGTGAATCCATCTGGTCCTGGGCTTTTCTTTTTTGGGAGGGCCTTTATTACTGTTTCAATTTTTTTTCTCAATTATGGGTCTATTTAGGTTTTCTATGTCTTCCTGGTTCAATTTAGGTAGATTGCATGTGTCCAGGAAATCTATCCATTTCTGATAGAGTTCCCTGTTTTCTGGCATACAACTCTTCGTAGTAATTTCTGATGATTCTTTTTATTTCTGTGGTGTCTGTTGTTACATTTCCTTTTTTGTCTCTGATTTTATTGATTTTGGACTTTTCTTTTTTTAGTCAGTTGAGCCAATGGGGTGTCCATTTTATTCATTTTTTCAAAAAACCAGCTCTTTGCTTGGCTGATTTTTTGTAATTTGTTTATTCAATCCTATTGATATCTTCTCTGATTTTAATTATTTCTCTTCTCCTACTAGTTTTGGGTCTGCTTTGCTGCAGATTTTCTAGATCCTTGAGATGCATTGAAAGCTCATTTATTTGGTACCTTTCCAATTTCTTGATATAGGCACCTATTGCTATAAACTTTCCTCTCAACACTGCTTTTGCCATATCCCATAAGTTTTAATATGTTGTGTTATTATCCTCATTTACTTCCAGAAAGTTTTTGATTTCTCTTTTGATTTCTTCTATGACCCAGTGTGCATTCAGGAGCATGTTGTTCATTCTCCATGTGTTTGCATATGCTCTAGGGATTCCTGAGTTGCTAATTTCCACCTTCATGCTGCTGTGGTCTGAGAAGCTGCATTGTATGATTCTAATTCTTTTAAATTTGCCGAGACTTGCTTTATGGCCTAGTATGTGGTCAATCCTAGAGAAGGTTCCATGCACTGCTGAGAAGTAGGTAAAATCTTTAAATGTAGAACTGAAAGTTCTGTAGATATCTGTTACATCCATTTGGGCAATAGTGTCGATTAAATCTGTTTCCTTGTTGATCTTCTGTCCAGTTGATCTATTTCTGAGAGTGGAGTATTGAAGTCCCTCAGTGCTATTGTATTGAATATAAGTCTCCCTTTAAGTCCCTTAACATACCTTTTAAATAAACCAGTGCCCTGTAATTAGGTGCATATACATTTATAATAGTTACATCTTCCTGTAGAATTGAACCCTTAATCATTATATAGTGTCCCTCTTTGTCTCTCTTAACAGTTTTTGTGTTAAAGTTTATTTTGTCTGATATTAATATGGCTACACCTGCTTTTTTCATTTCTGTTGGCATGGAATATCTTTTTCCAACCTTTCACTTTCAGTCTGCATGCATCTTTGTTGGAAAGATGTGTTTCTTATAGGCAGCAAATAGATGGGTTTTGTTTCTTAACCAGTCAGCCAGTCTGTGTCTTTTAACTGGTGAGGATCTCTTTTGGTCATGTTTATTAGGGGTTCTATGAGCTTCCTGTACTAGGATCTCTGTCCCTCTCCAAACCTGGGAAATTTTCTGCAAGTATCTCACTAAAAGGGCTTTCTAATCCTTTCTCCCTCTCCATGCCTTCAGGAACCCCTAGAACCCTATTGTTGGGTTTTTTAATAGGATCCTGTAGATTCCCAACAATATCTTTTAGATGTGTAATTTCCTCTTCTTTTCTTGGGTTTGACTGTATCCTTTCCTGTTCTCTGTCTTCTAAGTACGATATCCTCTCTTCTGCTTCACTCATTCTGTTTGTAAGGCTCTCTAATGTGTTTGTCGTTTGATCTATTGAATTCTTCATTTCATTATGATTTCTCATCACTATCACAGTTTCATGTTCTACTAGTTGCTTCATTTCATTTTGATTCCTCCTTAATATTTCATTTTCATGAGAGAGATTTTCTATCCTGTCCAGTAAGGATTTCTGTAGTTCAGGAATTTGTTTTTGAGAACTTCTTAATGTTCTTATCAATTTTTTGAGATCCACTTCTTGCATTTCTTCTATCTCATCATTTTCATAATCTTGAATTGGGGTCTTTTTCATTTGAGGGGCATCATTGTGCCTTCCTCATTCTTGTTACCTAGGTTTCTGTGTTTGTTGTTTGGCATTGTGGAGATATCTTTGGTTTCTTCGCTGTGGTGTTTTTTCTCATACTATGACTTTAGATTAAGTTGACTGTCTGCTTTTGGTGGATCCTTAGAGGCTGTGATGGGTGTGGCCAGAGAGCTCTAGTTCTTCAGAGTTAAGGGTGTGCCAAATGTGACTCACCCATGTTGTTCTCTCTCTTGCTCGCTTGCTTTTTTTTTTTTTTTGACTCAGAAGGGAAGTAATTCCACACAGCTGAGTGGAATTGAGGGTAGTTGATGTATGAAATCTGGCCCCTGTGGGTATTGGTCTGCTCGACCCCAAGGACAACACAAAGGGTCTATGCAGCACTCAATGTAGTCTCAAATTTCTCCACAGTCTCTCACTGGGTTGCCAAGGTTACCACGTTTGTGTACTCGGTGAGTTCTCTCCCCCACCCTTAGATTTTCACAGTCTCAGTTCGTTAGCTCCACACTTTCACTAGGTTCTAACCTCCAGTTATTTCTCCCCACCAGAGTCAGGTTTTCCTGCTTGGCTGATGGCAGGCGCCACTTTACATGTGTCCAAAATGGCGCCTGCTCTTTGTCTTGCTCGGCTTTGTAAGGTGAATGGAGAGAGAGGCTAGTGTCCGTGCCGGTTCCCCTTTTTATTTTTTTTATTTTTATTTTTTCTCTCCTCCAGTCAGCCTGGTGAACTTTCTCCAGTGGGGCATCAAGCCTAGTTCCCTCTAGGCTCTTTCTGCCTTTCCCCGCCAATGACTTGGGTTACCGAGGTTTTTCTCTCACCTCCCCTTCCAGTGCTGGTGCTCAGACTCCACGGCTCAGCTTCCACACTTCGGCTTCTGCACCATGGGCGTCCTTGCTCTCCCCGTAGGTCCTCTGTGTCACATCCACTAGATCTGGAAGAGTTTCCTCTGCAATTTTTCCCTGAGCCTTTTCCTGAGACTACAGTAATTCCACTTTTATTAAACTATCTTTTCCCAGACTATCAGTGCGTACCCTCACTATTTCACCATCTTGGCTCCGCCCCCGATCCTGACCATTTTTTCATGTGTCTGTTGGTAGTTTGGATTTCCTCTTTTGAAAAATGTCTATTTAGGTCCTTGGCCCATCTTTTTATCGGGTTCTTTCATTTGTTGTGGTGGAGTTTCTTCATCTCTTTGTAGATTCTAGTTGTTAATCCTTTATCGGTTGCATAACTTGCAAATAGTTTTCCCATTATTGGTTGCTTCTTCACTTTCCTGGCTGTTCCTTTTGTAGTACAGAAACTTCTCAATTTGATGTAATCCCAGTTGTTAATTTTGGCTTTGAATGTCTGTGCCTCTGGGGTTTTTCCAAAAAATCTTTTCCTGTGCCAATATCTTGCAGGGATTCTCTGATGTTCTCTAATAATTTGATGGTATCAGTCATAGGCTTAGATCCTTAATCCTTATTGAGTCGATTTTTGTGTAAGGTGTAAGGTAGGGGTCTTGCTTCATGCTTCTGCATGTGGAAATCCAGTTTTCCCAGCACCTTTTGTTGAATACACTGTCCTTGCTTCAGGAATTGGTTTTAGATCCTTATTCAAATAGAAGTTGGATGTGGATGTTTGGATTGATTTCTAGTGTTTATATTCTGTTCCATTGGTCTATCCATCTCTTTCTGTACCAGTACCAAGCTGTTTCGATTATAACTGCCCTGTAGTACATCTTGAAATCTGGTAGTGTGATGCCTCTGGTTTTGGTTTTGTTGTACAACATTGCTTTAGCTATATGAGGTCTCCTGCATCTCCATATGAATTTCAGCATAATTTTTTCACGATCTGAGAGAATACCTTTGGTATTTTGATTGGTATTGCATTGAATCTATAAATTGCTTTTGGGAGAATGGACATTTTGATGATATTGACTCTTCCAATCCATGATCATGGGAGATGTCTTTCTTTAAGGTTTTATAATTATTATCTAGAGATCTTTGCCACCCTTGGTTAAGTTTATTCCAAGGTATTTGATTGTATTGTAGCTATTGTGAATCGGATTGATCTTAGAAGTTCTTTCTCGGCCAGCGCCATGGCTCACTTGGCTAATCCTCCACCTGCAGTGCCGGTACTCCAGGTTCTAGTCCCAGTCAGGGTGCCGGATTCTGTCCCGGTTGCTCCTCTTCCAGTCCAGCTCTCTGCTGTGGCCCAGGAAGGCAGTGGAGGATGGCCCAAGTGCTTGGGCCCTGCACCCACATGGGAGACCAAGAGGTAGCACCTGGCTGTGGCTATGGATTGGTGCAGCACACCAGCCATAGCGGCCATTTTGGGGGTGAACCAATGGAGGGATGACCTTTCTCTCTGTCTCTCTCACTGTCTAACTCTGCCTGTCAAAAAAAAAAGAAGAGATTCTCATCCATGGCATTGCCTGTGTATACAAAGGCTGTTGATTTTGTGTATTGATTTTATATCCTGTTACCTTGCCAAAATCTTCTATGAGTTCCAATAGTCTCTTAGTAGAGTTCTATGGATCCCCTGAAGAATCATATCATCTGCAAAGAGGGATGGTTTGACTTTTTCCTTCCCAATTTTATCCCTTTAATTTCTTTTTCTTGCCTAATGTCTTTGGCTAAAACTTCCAGTACTATATTGAATAGCAATGGTGAGCGTGGGTGTCCCTGTCTGGTACCAGATCTCAGTGGAAAGGCTTCCAACTGTTCCACATTCAATAGGATGCTGGCCTGTAGATTCCTAACAATATTTTTTAGATTTCTAACTTCCTCTTCTTGTCTTTGGTTTGACTGTATACTTTCCTGTGCTCTGTCTTCTAAGTCCGATATTTTCTCTTCTGCCTTATTCTGTTTTTAAAGCTCTCAACTGCATTTTTTGTCCTATTGAATTCTTTATTTCATTTTGATTTCTCTTCAATATCTCCATTTCATGTTCTATTGGATTCTTCATTTCATTTTGATTCCTCCTTAAGATTTCATTTTCATGAGAGATTTGGATTTCAGTACTTTGTGTGTTTGCATTTGATCACTTCTAAGTATTCTTATCAATTTTGAGTTCCATTTCTTGCATATCTTCTATCTCATCGTCTTCATAATCTTGAACTTAAGTGTCATGTTCTTTTGGGATCATCATGTTGTCTTCCTTATTCTTGTTGCTTGGATTACTGCGTTTGTTGTTCAGAATTTTTGGAGATATTCATTGGTTTCTTTTTTGTGTGTGAGTTTTCCACTGAGGTGGCTTTTCTCGTTGTACTATGACTCTGTAGATAAGTGAAATGTCTGCTTTCACTGAATCTCTAGAGGCTTGTTGTGAGAGTGGCCAGAGAGCTCTGTTCAGTTCTTCATGGTTATGGCATGCCTAAGGTGACACACCCAGGTGTGGCATAGTTAATCTTTTTTGCTTTTAATCAGAAGGGAAGTAATTCTGCTCAGCTGGGCTGAGCTCTTCTCTTCAGTGGTGATCAGTGCCTGAGCGCTAGCCCCAGTGGGTATAATATTATAATATTCATCTGCTCTGTCCTAAGGACCACACAAAGGATCTGTGCAGTCCTCAGTGTAAGTTCAGATTCTTCTGCAATGTCTCTCACTGGGTAGCCAGGGCTGCCCAAGCTTGTGGTGTCTCCCACTGAGACTATTCAAAGTCAGCCACAGCATGAGTTCTCCCACACACCCTCAGGTTTCTTTTTCAGTCTCAGTTCAGAAGCTCCACACATTCACTAGGTCTTAGTCTCCTGTTACTACTCCCCACCAGAGTCAGATTTCTGCACAGCTGATTGCTGGGCACAGACACGAACTGGCACAGCTGGTATGTATGTCCAAAATGGTGCCCACTCTATTGGCTCATATGGCTTTGTAATGTGATTGGAGAGAGAGAAACATGTTTGTACCATCCCTTTTATTTTTTCTCTCCTCTAGCTAGGCTGGTGTTCTTTCCCCCAAGGGGCTTCAAGCCTTGTGCCCTCTAGGCTCTTCCTGGCACTTTTCTGCCAGTGTTTCAGGCTACTGCAGACTCATCTCACCTCACTTTCCAGTAATGATGTGGAGGCTCTTGGCTGCTGGAGTCCTGAGCTGTGGGTGTCCACACTGCAAACCTTGTCCCTCTAATTTTGGAAGTGTTTCCTCAGCTGTTTTTCCCATAACTCTTCCCTGAGACTACACTATCTCCACTTTTATGAAACTATATCCTCCTGGACTAGATCGGTAAGCTTCCTCCCTATTCTGCCATCTTGGAACTGCTGAGAGTCAAAATTACTGTTTTCTCCTCTGATGGATTTTGTCTTTGAACCATGCTTCTGTGTCTTAGTTGAGTGTCTGGTCCTTCAGTAAATACCTAGTGGCATATTTTGGGTGGGGTCTCAGAATTCTGCAAGTGCACAAAGTGTGGCAAGAGTTCAGTGGAGTGCAGTAGATCTTTTTTCAGCAGGAAGGAGGGTATGATCACCCCTGTTGGCATAATCACACCCTCATCTCCTCTCCTCCAAGGTGGTTAACGCCCCGGGTTAGCACACAGTGGGTGCAGCACTCGCCTGCACTGCCACGCGAACCACATAAAGGATCTGTGCAGTCCTCATGTGAACATGGACCCCCACTACCATGACCCAGGCCAGAAGCCAGGGAGCTCTGAGCCCTTGGCACCACACTCAGTGATTGCTCAGAGACCCAGTTACAGTCTGTGCCCTAACATGTACTCACAGGACTCCCACAGTCTCTGTACACAAGGCTCCCATGGTCACAGGGGTGGAGGATCTGCTGCTCACAATCCCACCTGAGTACCCAACCCCTCTCAGTCCTCTTAGCTAGACTGAAAATTAATGGGAAATGTGGATTTTTCCCTCTGGTAAAATCCCTGGATTACACATATGCATGAGAGCCAATACAGCCATGACTCATTTGAAAATGGCAACTTCTCCCTGTGTGTTGCTTGGCACACACAAGAGCCACCACAGCTGCTACTGATTTCAGAATACTGGCTTTCCCCATCCATTACCCAGTGAGTGCACCCAAGCTGCCACAGCCACAACTTCTGTCAAGATGGTGCCCTCTCCCAGCTGGTTGCCAGGTGCCATTGTCGGGGGATGGGGAGAGAGAAATGTGCCCATTTTTGTTGTGTTAGGGGGGTACACTGTCCCTGTTTGAACTCCAAGCCACATTCACACCAAGCTGTATCACCTATGTATCACAGCTGTATTCACTCAGGCTGTATCTCCTATGGCACGGGTTCCTGCAGTCTACTCTCATCTTGCTCTCCAAAGCTATCGCTTCCTCTGGCTCTTAGCTGCAGGGGTCATGTGTTGGATGGATCCGCACCTTCCACGTGGATCCACGGCATCCCTCTTCCTGCTGTAGAATTTCCCTTGCAGATCTCTCTCCAACTCTTCTCATGTGAATGCCCTTCCTCCACTTTTTTTCTACTGTTTTTTCCTAGCCTAAAGTGGTATGTCCTTTCCCTATTCCACCACCTTAAGAATATCAAATAACTAAATTTTTTTTTAGAAAACCACAATGAGAGATCATGCTGTTCCAATTAGAATGATTATTATCAAAAACACAATAAGAATGGGAACAGTAGAGGGAGGTGGAAGACGGATGGGAGTACAGGTGGGAAGAATCACTGTTTCTAAATTTGTGACTATGAAATGCATGAAACGTCTATGCCTTTGTCCTCCTGGCCACCAGAGCTGCCTGGCTCATCCTGGATCGGGGATGTCTCCTTGCTGGCACCTGACAGCTAGACTGTGGTGGCCAGGAGGACAAGGGTGACCCAGCCCCTGAGCTGAGGTCCTACTTCATGTCACAAACCTTGTCTGAGGAGCTCCATCAGCAAGATCATGTAGGAGACAGGCAGCAAGACCATGGGGGATGAGTGGCAGTCTGTCTCAGAGATCACCTCTACTTGCTACTCCATTGTGGAGTCACTTTCTCAGGAGGGACATCCCATCCCAGAGAGCAGAGACCTCAAGGGAACCCCAAAGCCCGACGCTGAGTGAGAGCCTGGGAGGCTGTGAGAGAAGATGCTGCACCTGGAGTCCATGCTCAGGAAGCTGCAGGACCTACAGAAGAAGGCTGACAGGGCTGCCCTGGAGGAGGAGGTGCAGAGACAGAGGCACAACCATCAGAGGCTGCAGGCTGAGTCAGAGAGCACAACCGTCCACCTGCTCCTGGCCACCAAGCCACCAGGTTCCCCCATGACCAACCTGGCCTGAGGTGGCCATGGACCTGCCTGGGCCCCGCCAGCCCTGGGCCCTCCTCAGGAACCCCTCCCTGTGCCAACCTGCATCTCAGCAGCGCTCCCACTCCCTGGCCTCTTGTTTGGTGGCAAAGTTGCTGCACCCATCCTAGTTTGTAAATACTCTGTGTAGAAGAGAATTCAGGGAGTAAAGCAGCCACTGCCAAGTAAAAGAAAAACCACCAAAGGTCAACCAACATGGGGTACCCATCTCAGGTAGTGGACTCAACAGTGCACAGACTCAGATGTGTGTGCCTAGGCTGCCCTGTAACTAATGGATGCCTTCCTGTCAGTTATGTTCCTAGGGTTCTGGGCCCCAGGAAGAGGAAATACAGAACCACAAGGGCTGAAAACTACGCTGCAGAAAAGTTGTGCTCTGAGCATTTCAGGCATGGAAAGCCAAGACACTGTGGCAAAAAATGAGCTACATGAAAGAACTCTGTGAGGGAGATCCTGGTGGAAAGAAGGGGCCACCAAAGAAGGAGGTACCTTTCTTTGGAGGAGAGAACTTCCAATTTGATTATGGCCTGGTCTAAATAATGTCAGAGTTTGTGGACTCAAGAGGCTTCCATAGCCTTAACAGTTCATGACAAGAGACTCAGGTGATCACTTTCCTCATAAATAAGAGTGTTAATTGTTAAATCAACAACAGGAGTCACTGTGCACTTGCTCCCCATGAAGGACCTCTGTCCGTAATGAGTTGTACTATGAGAATTAACTGTAGGACTAGTCTTCAAACAGTACTTTATACTTTGAGTGTCTGTGTGGGTGCAAACTGTTGAAATATTTACTTTGTATATAGTTTTTCTTCTGTATATAAAGATAATTAACAATGAATCTAACATGTGATGGGAGAGGGAGTGGAGGTGGGATGGTTTTGGGGGTGGGAATGTGGGTTTGGGGGAAGAACCACGTAATCCAAAGTTGTACTTATGAAATTTACATTTATTAAGTTGTGCTCTGAATCAGAATGTGTTAGGTGCTAGTCATTCTGCCCACACTGAGCGAGATGGAAGTGAGAGAACTCCCCCATGCTGCTATCATCCCCATCTTTCTCTTATTTTCTATCCTTGTCCTCCTGATTCTGATAAGGAGATAAGGAATGGATTGGATTTTTGGGAGCACTCCTATACATCTCCTTTTTTGACCCAAGTTCTCATCCCATTGCTTATCACCAACAACCAGCCCAGAAGTCCCTCTCTGGCCTCTCCCATCCTCCACACTAATGAAAGGGACATAGCAACTCTGGTTACCTCACATTCATGTGGAGATATAAGTGCTGTGAAAGGACTTTAGAAAATGTTAATCCTCTGCCTGTGGTGCCAGCATCCCATTTGGGCACCAGATCTAGTCCTGGCTGCTCCTCTTCCAATCCAGCTTTCTGCTATGGCCTGGGAAAGTAGTGGAAGATGGCTCAAGTCCTTGGGCCCCTGCACCCATGTGGGAGACCTGGAAGAAGGTCCTGGCTCCTGGCTTCGGATCAGCAGAGCTCTGGCTGTTGCGGCCATTTGGGGAGTGAACCAATAGAAGGAAGACCTTTCTCTGTCTCTCCCTCTCACTGTCTGCAACTCTGCCTCAAATAAATAAAATCTTTAAAAAAATGAGCTAGCTGAACTGGGGAACTGATGTCTTCCCACATCTCCCGATTTCTACATCACACCGCAGTTCTAGGTGCCAATATTCTAATGATATCCATGGCCTTTGGTCACTCTGCCTACTGATAGGCCAAGGTACATGTTACCCCAAGAAGAAGGACTATCATATAGAGCCATTTCTTCTCTGTCCTATTTCCCTTGATTATTCTTGAACCTATGCCATGGAACCATTTCCCTGATGGGTGGGGCATGTTTATATCATAAGGGACACTGTGACACGGGCTGGCCTATAAAAACAGCTGTAGTCCTGGACCCTCATCGTCACTGGTTCTGACTGCTAGGAGCTTCTCTGGACAACATGACAGATAAGCCTCAAATAATTCTTGCTTCCCAATGCCATCTTCCCCCTTATTCCTTATCTTCCCACCAGCCTGACCCTCCTGATCCTGTAGCCCGGCCCCACCTGTCTGGTCCTCCACCCCAGCCTGACCCCGCTACCTCTGTATTTGAGCCTTACCATCCTGCTTTTCCATACTGGCCTCACCCTCCTCCAGGACCTGCACTCCAGCCCAACTATCCGAGTTGGCCATACCATTGTTACTTCCCTTTTGTCCCTTCACACCAGGCAAAAACCCTAGATCCTTCATCTTGGACTCACCCTCCTCCAGTGCCCTCCCCACATCTGACTCCCCTTTTCTTCTCCCAGAGCCTCCTCCCTGTACAGTATTTGAGCCTTTTCCTCTACCTGCTCCTCCTTACTGGCCCCACCCTCCCTCTGATCCTGCACCCCAGCCTGGCCCTGCTCCTGCACCTCCAGCTCGCCCTCCTGGGCTTCCCCAAAAGTCTCATCTACTACTAATTCCTCACTCAAATCTCATCCCCCTTCTCATGCTGAACACCAACCTTGCCCTACTTCTGTCTCTAAACATAAGCCCTGCCCAACCCTGCTCCCAAGCACAAGTCTCGTCCTCCTGCATCTAAACACAAGTCTCAGCCTCCTCCGGATGTTCCTCTCCGCCTTTCTTTCCCTTATGGCCATGATATTCTGAAATGCCTTCTAGCACTTCTTACACTAAAGCCTCACCCTTCTCCTAGCCTTTTACACAGACACAGACACAGACACACAGTCACTGCTCTCCACAAGCTTTGTCTTTCCTCTAGTCCTTCTCCACAGTGCCACCTTCCTTCTGTCTGGTCAACATGGCACCAGCCTCTCATTGCACCTGTACACCAACCTCACCCTCCTCCTGGTCCCCCACCCCGCTCTCAGCGTCTGCTGCTTCTCTGTGCCGTCCTTGCCTTTCCTCCAGTCTTTCTCCACAGCACCACCCTCCTTCTGTCCCCTTACATCAGCGCCAGCCTCTCATTGCACCTGTACACCAACCTCACCCTCCTCCTGGTCCCCCATCCCGCTCTCAGCATCCTGCTGCTTCTCTGTGCCGTCCTTGCCTTTCCTCCAGTCTTTCTCCACACAACCTTCCTTCTGTCCAGTCAACATGGTGCCAGCCTCTCATTGCACCTGTACACCAACCTCACCCTCCTGGTCCCCCACCCCACTCTCCAGTCTTTCTCCACAGTGCCACCTTCCTTCTGTCTGGTCAACATGGCGCCAGCCTCTCATTGCACCTGTACACCAACCTCACCCTCCTCCTGGTCCCCCATCCAGCTCTCAGCATCTGCTGCTTCTCTGTGCCATTCTTGCCTTTCCTCCAGTCTTTCTCCACAGTGCCACCCTCCTTTTGTCCTCTCATGTCGGCACCAGGCTCCTATTGAACCTGTACACCAACCTCAACCTCCTCCTGGTCACCCACCCAGCTCTCAGCATCCTGCTGCTTCTCTGTGCCAGCCTCGCCTGCCTTCTGATCCTGTCCCCAAGCCTCACCTTCCTTCTGCTCCTCTCTCCCAGCCTCAGCCTCACCCTCCTTCTGACCCTGCCCCTTCTTTTGCTTCTCCCTGCCCGTCCACTGTCCTTTTCCTCTACTCCAGCCTCACCCTCTGGCTGGTCTTTCCTCTCCACTTCAGCCTCCTTTTGAACCTCTGCTCCAGCCTCATCATCTTCCTTGTCCTCCTCCCAAGCCTCACCCTCCTTTTCTTTCTCTGTATCAGCCATCTCCTCTTTCTGTTCAACTCCAGCCTCAAGGTCCTGCTGTCTCCGCCCCCCAGCCTGTCCTTCCTTCTGGTCTGTCATTCCAGCCTCACCCTCCTCCTCCTTATCCTCCATCTCAGCCTCGTGCTGCTCCTCCTTCTCACCCTCCTGGCCATCCTCGCCTTTGCTCCGTACCTTGATGCTTGCCTCACCCTCTCTCTGCTCGTCCCTCCCAGCCTGACCTCCTTCTGATCCTTCCTTCCCTCCCCACCCTCCTTCTGGTCCTTCTCCCTAGCCTCACCCTTCTCTTCCTCTACCCTCCCTCTTCCTCTTGTTCCTCCATAGCAACCTCAACCTTCTGAGACTATGTCCTGTCTGCCCACTTGCCTCCCACACCAGCCTGATCTTCCACAGAAGATCTTCCACATACTAAGATCACATACCTGATCTTAGTATGACCTCTCACCTCAGTCTTGCCCTGCCTCAGGCCCATCAAATTCTAATCCTCTCATCTACCTTCCTCCCAGTTCTCCTCACTTTGTCACCTTTTTCCTTCCATGACAAATGACACTACTTCCAGTATCTGACCTTATTCACTCCATGCCCAGAACTTCAAGATTCTATTCCTATCATACCTAACTTGCTCATTGCCCTGTGTTATCCTACCTGCTTCTATTTGGCCTCTATGTTATCCCCAACTCCTCCTAACAACTCTACTTACTAGTCCTCTATACTCCAACACACCCCCACCCACTTGTGATCCAGTCACCCCATCCGTACCTACTGGTTCACAAATATAATCCCGGAAGGAAGTTTCCTTCCCACTGCGATGGTTCTGGTGAAGCTCACAGTTGTGAAGACTGGACTCCCAGAAGCTCAATGGTGGCTACAGGGGATATGGCACAATGGCACATCATCCCTCAACCACTATTTGGTTCATTACAAGACCCATCTATATGATCAAATCCTGGTTATGTAACTAAAGTATTTTGCCTTCATCCCCACTTGGTTCCTCTTAATACACTAGAGCAGCTTTAACAATCTTCTTTTCTGAACAGGCAGTTAGATCCTCTCCCACCTGATCAATGTGCTTTCATTAGCCTTTACCTTACAACGTGGCTAGAGCAGATCAAAATGCAGGACCATAATGGAGGGGAGAATGAGGGGGATTCATCCCCTCTGTTCCCCAGGAGGGTAAGTTCTGTTGATCTGCAGAGTTAAAGTGAGTGGAAGAAATGGGGAGCCCTGAGAACTCACCTACAGGGCATGAGGATTCCACTGTAGGCAGATGGGGACCTGTGTGGTTTTTGTTTGTTGCTGATTTGGGGGGGGCAGTTGGAGTTGGAGGGTGGTCATTGTAGTTGACTTGATCTGGTTGTGCTCAAACTTTGTTGTTCCTTTTAATCCTCAAATATAACAAAGTACAGAGTCCATAGACGCTTTTCCAATAATCTTGAATGTACACGTTGTTGAATAAGCACGACACAGTCTCTGGCATTGCCCACAGAAATCGAACTTT
The DNA here is from genome assembly GCF_964237555.1 of Oryctolagus cuniculus. Classification (NCBI taxonomy): domain Eukaryota; kingdom Metazoa; phylum Chordata; class Mammalia; order Lagomorpha; family Leporidae; genus Oryctolagus; species Oryctolagus cuniculus. The sequence continues at coordinate 62,102,014 of NC_091447.1, read as the reverse complement.
TATAGTAATTTCCATCTCCTTGGAATTTCAGATAATCCCTGTAGCAGGTGTGTAATGGAGAAGAGGAGTCACTGACTGGCTGGTGGACAATGACATCGTTATTTCCCAGGATGAACTCCGTGAACATTTATGAACTTCCATGGATGATAGCCAATTGAAATTCCATTTACTCCACAGAGAACTTGAGGCACTGAAATGTTGATTCCATTGGATAGATGGCATTTAGAGATGCAGTTATCTTTGGCTGGGTTTGTAAGATTGATATAAAGAATAGCAACTCTCCCTGCAATATTTCCCAGGGCAAAACCAGTTGGCTTGTTCTGTTTGTTTATAAAAGTAGCCACACATCAATGCTGAGGTTTCATTGAAGATTTTGATTCCCCTGAATTCAGAAGATTGATTCTCTTACTGATAGTCAGCCTGTCTCCACAGTTGCTACCATGGTCATACTGCATCACATCTCTACAGTGAAACTCTTCAGAGTGTTGCAACATCATCATAGAATTTGATAAACAGGCATCCCAAAACTTGAGAGACTCATCCAAGCAACTGTCATCACACATCATGCAACTGTAGACTGGGGCTTTGATTGAATGTTTGCTTCTAACAGGAGTATCATGCTGTGCAATCTGTAGCACTTGGTTGCTATTGAGGTCCTGAATTTTGACACTGCTACATCAAAATACATCACACTGGTATATAAATATACATATACATACATATACATATATATATACAGAAACCTTAGACCCAAGGATTATCATCAATCCTGACATGGCTGCATGAAAACTCCAAATTCCTTGAAATGTTATTGTTTTCCTCCTTTGACATTTTAGATGAATGGGTGTGAAAAACTCCAAGTTACTGAGAATAGCAACAGGAAAACATTATGCTCTCTATATGGTTGCATATTAAGGTCATTATAAAGTGGGTATCGATATTTTGTCAGAAGGGTAAACAGTCTAGTTCTGGAAACAGCCAACGTTCGGGAGTTGAGCCTACCATCAGCCAACAGCCAGGAGCTGAGCCTACCAACAACATTCTGGAGCTGAACCTACCACCAGTCAATGGCCAGGAGCCAAGCCTACCACCAGCCAATGGCCAGGAGCTGAGCCTACCACCAGCTAATCGCCAGGAGCTGAGCCTACCACCAGCCAATGGCCAGGAGCCGAGTCTACCACCAGCTAATCGCCAGGAGCCGAGCCTACCACCAGCCAATGGCCAGGAGATGAGCCTACCACCAGCTAATCGCCAGGAGCTGAGCCTACCACGAGCCAACGGCCAGAAGCTGAGCATACCACGAGCCAACGGCCAGAAGCTGAGCCTACCACCAGCAACGTTCCGTAGCTGAACCTACCAGCAGCCAATGGCCAGGAACTGAGCCTACCCCCAGCCAATGGCCAGGAGATGAGCCTACCACCAGCTAATCGCCAGGAGCTGAGCCTACCACGAGCCAACGGCCAGAAGCTGAGCCTACCACCAGCCAAGGGCCAGGAGCTGAGCCTACCACCAGCCAACAGCCAGGAGCTCCCCCACAACCCTGCCACCTGCCCTGGTGCAGAGCAGGGATCAAGACTCCGAAAGCAATTCCAGTAAAAGTTAGGACACACATCCGATCAACTTTAGGATTAAATAGAAGGCAAAAATATAGTCCTGCTATTTGTAAAGCCCACCCTCACCAAGTGTCCAGGCCCCACTCACCTCCCCAGGAGTCCCTGGGCCCCTGAACACCACCCACCATCCAGCCAGGAACCCCTGAGTTCCCGGGCCCCACCCATCAACCTTGGACTCCCCTCAGCTCCTGTGTCCAGGATTCCAAACTGAATGCTGGGACAGCCTCCTCTCCAACCCCCGTGCCGGGGCCCCGCCCACTATCCCGGACCCTCTAAACCCAACACCTGGGACCCTGCCCACCATCCAGGGACACACCTCAGCTTCCATCCCCGGGACCCCGCCCATCTTCCTAGAATCTCCTCAGGTCCCTGATCAGGAACCACCCCAAGCCCCTGGGCCCCGCCTACTACCACAGGACCCTCTAAGCCCCATACCTGTGACCATGGCCACATCCAGCCAGGACCCCCCTCACCCACTATCCTGTGACCCTGTAAATCCTATGCCCAGGGCTCCTCCCACCACCCAGTTGGGACCCCTCAGCCCCCGGACCCTGCCCACCGTACCAGGACCCTTTAAGCCCCCTGCCCCATCTACCAGGACCCCCCTCACCCACTAACCGGGGCTCTGTAAGGCCCATGCCCAGAACCCCGCCCACCACTCCAGGACCCACCTCTGCACCTGTGCCCGGGACCCCTCCTCGACCCCCGGGCCAAGCCCATTATCCTGGGACTCCCCCTGGCTCCTGTGCCCGGGTCCCGCCCATATCCTCAGAAGCCCCTCAAGCCCGGGCTCAGAAGCCCCGCCTTAGCCCCCGGGCCCCGCCCATTACTCCGGGACCACTCCTCACCCCGCCCCGTGCCGGGACCCCCGCTCCTAACGTCTGCCGGTGCGTTAAAAAGCGCCGCCGCCTCACCCTCGCCGAGGTGTGCCACCCTGTCTTGTGTTTCTGGCCCACGGCGGCCCCGCTCTGGTCGGGAGGGGGCGCCGCGCCGGGAGCGGCCCCACCGCTGAGCGCTTCCGGGTCAGAGGGCGCGGGGCGCAACAGGACATGCTTGGGGCAAATTCGGAGGCGGGGCTGGGCGCGGGGCTCCAGCGGGGTCTCCTCTGCTTGCGGCGGCGCCGTGGAGGAGGCCGTGGGCGACCTGAAGCAGGCGTCGGCCTGCGTGGCTGACCCCACCTGAGGGGCGCGGCCCCCAGCACCGCCAGGGAGGCCCGGCAGGCCTGACCCGAGGAGACCCCCCTCCCGCCGCCGCCCCCATCTGGCTTCATCTAAGGAACCCTCAGGCCACGGTGACGGGAGCAGGAAGTTGGGTTAGGAACGTCCAGCATTAGGAAGAGCAGGAAACGCGGTGACGTCACGGCGTCTTTCAGGGCATTTTGGATTTGCCGTCTTTCCATCCTCAGCCTGTCTGCCTGCCTTGTACTTGCAGCTGGGGCAGGACCTGGCTTCTGCCTGTCCCGGGCAGCAGGCAGCAGCGCGTAGACCTGCTCCTTTGCGTTGGCTGCGTTAACCCCGGTCTCAGGGATGTGAGGAAAAGACCTTCTCTACCAAACAGCTGTTTTGGGGGCACAGTTCTGGGTGCTGCACGCAGTTGCAGTGGGGCCCAGAGACGCCTTCAGGCCAAATGCACTGGCGTTCAGATCAGAGACATCTGCACAAATCGCACCATGGACGCACTTGGGGCCAGCACAGGGCAGGCACAGAGGTGTGACGTCAGAACCAGCTCGGTGGGGCCGGTGCTGTGACGTAGTGGGCTAACCCTCTGGCTATGGTGCCAGCATCCGATATGAGTGTTGGCTTGAGTCCCAGCTATTCCACTTCCGATCCAGCTCTGTCCTACGGCCTGGGAAAGCAGAGGAAGATGACCCAAGTGCTTGGGCCACTCTACCCATGTGAAAGAGCCAGAAGAAGCTCCTGGCTCCTGGCTTCAGATTGGCGCAGCTCCAGCCATTGCAGCTCTTTGGGGAGTGAACTAGCAGATGAAAGATCTCTCTCTCTCACTGTATTTCTGCTTTTCAAATAAATGAATGTATCTTTTTAAAATAACCCTAGTCCTTTGTTCATCATTAGATAGATATGGTTTCATAATTGATAGATGGAATAGCCGGCGCTGCGGCTCACTAGGCTAATCCTCCACCTAGCGGCGCCGGCACACCGGGTTCTAGTCCTGGTCGGGGCGCCGGATTCTGTCCCGGTTGCCCCTCTTCCAGGCCAGCCCTCTGCTGTGGCCAGGGAGTGCAGTGGAGGATGGCCCAGGTGCTTGGGCCCTGCACCCCATGGGAGACCAGGAAAAGCACCTGGCTCCTGGCTCCTGCCATTGGATCAGCGCGGTGCGCCGGCCGCAGCGCGCAGCGGCCATTGGAGGGTGAACCAACGGCAAAGGAAGACCTTTCTCTCTGTCTCTCTCTCTCACTGTCCACTCTGCCTGTCAAAAAAAAAAAAATTGATAGATGGAATAAACACATCTGCTAATGAACATGATGGCGTAGATTCCAGAAGGCGCCTGTTGTGCACTGGTTGAAGGAGACTCTTGGCTCTGAAACAGTACAGGACCCTAAAGGAGAGAATCAAAGCCAATGACCAGTTAGAAAACACACAGATGTATTAAGTTCCGCTATCAGGAAGAGCTGTTAGTGAAACACCCAGGAATGAAGAGATAAAGGAGAAAGACTGTGGCCTCAGATTTTCTTAACCTACACTCAGTAAATGACCTCAGTTGCCAGCTGTAGTCTGATTATGGGAGTAGCAAAACACATAACATGTTTTCCAGTAAAACAAACAAAAATCTACTCAGTATGAACACATCGTGTGTAGAGGACTTATTCTTAAGATAGCCTACTGTCCCAAGAGACAATGGTGAATTCCAACTGTTTCTGTGTTTGGGAAGTCTTTGGGAAAGCAGGAAAGTAAGAAAAGGAAAGATGTTTAGATACCGAAGAGAGCAGAAGGCGTAAAGAGCAAGTTGCTCAAGTTAGACAAGTGGAAATCAGAGTAACACCAACTCCAGGTATCAAAATGAAGGAGAAAATTCTACTTTCACAATCTGGTCATGGAACCAGGATTTCTGGTCCAGGCATTTGAGTCCTACGATTATCACTGCTTCCTTAGCTCCAGAGCAATGGACCCTTGTGTAGTTTCCAGAGCCTTCTTTATGTCTTTATTCCTCAGACTGTAGATGAAGGGGTTCAGCATGGGGGTGACCACAGTGTACATCACCGAGGCCATGGCAGGTGAGTGTGAATTGTGGATAACAGCTGAAGTGAGGTAGACACCTAGACGTGTGCAATAGAATAAGGAGACAACAGAGAGGTGAGAGGCACAGGTGGAGAATGTGCTGTACATTGGGATTTAATATAACTATAACTACTCAAACAGTATTTTTCACTTTGTGTTTCTATGTGGATGCAAACTGTTGAAATCTTTACTTAATATATGCTAAACTGATCTGTATATAAAGAGAGTTGAAAATGAATCTTGATGTGAATGGAAGGGGAGAGGGAGTGGCAAAGGGGAGGGTTGCAGGTGGGAGGGAAGTTATGGGGGGAAGCCATTGTAATCCATAAGGTGTACTTTGGAAATTTATAGTCATTAAATAAAAGTTAAAAAAAAAAAAAGAAAAGTGTCAGAGCAGGCAAGTTGGGCCACTTGATGCCAGTGCCACAGGCGGAGGATTAACCAAGTGAACCATGGCACCGGCCCCCTGATTCATTTTTTAACATTATTTACTGTAACATGAAGAGAACAGATTTAATGCACTTCATGGATACAATTCTAAGAATAGCATGATATTTCCCTTCCTCCCTTCCTTCCTCCCTCCTGCTTCTCCTCTCTCTCTCTCTCACCCTCTCCCTCTTTCCCCCACTCTTTCTTTCTTTCACATTTTTGAGATGACATATTTTTACTGTTCTTTCTGTGTATTGCTTCAGTTTTCTAAGATTAAAAAGTCCTTTAAATATTAAAAAAATTTAAACAGATGTAAAAATGTTTGAGGTCCCATTTGAGTACCTGCCTACATTGTTTTATGTCCAATCAGTGTGCATCTATGGCTACATATATCTATCTACTCAAAAATGAGGCACTTCTTCAGGGTCTAAAACATACAAACCCCTACTTTCTAGTTCTGTTTCAGAGAAATTCGTTATGCATTTCCATTATCTTAGTTGCCCTACTGTGCAATAGAACCCAGCAATGTCTTACTTCTCCCTAAATGTAACCTAGTGAACACGGAACAAGCTTTCTCCACCCCTGGCCCACATCTCCCTCTCCATTCTCTAATATCCACCATTGGACTTTATCATTGTGTTTGAAAAGGCACCCAGTGATTTGAACGGGATTCCTTCTAGGTACCGTATGTTGACTGAGTTCTTGTCTGAGTAACATTAAGTGTCACCTTGGAATAGTGATTCCAGGTAACTCAGCTTGAACTCCGTTCTCATCTCACAGCAGGTACACACAAGCACACAAACACACAGAGACAAACACAGACACAGATACCATGCCCTTCTCATCCCTAGCTGCAGGGATAGGGCAACACGTGACATGACACACGCGGGCCACATCAAGTTCTTTCCCACAAAAAAGTGTAAATGCCACCCACAAGTTCCAGCTTGAAAACCTCATATGAACAAATAAACATGGGACTCTATTCTGGTACGGTCATTTTCACCCTTTTATTTTTCTTCATTTTTATTTGAAAGGGAGAAAGAAGGAGAGAGAGGATCCGGCATTGTGGTGTAGTGGGGTTAAACCTTGGCCTGCAATGTCGGCATCCCACATGGGTGCTGGTTCAAGACCCAGCTGCTCCACTTCAGATCCAACTCCCTCCTAATGCACCTAGGAAAGCAGAAGATGGTCCAGGTACTTGGGCACCTGTGTACATGTAGGAGACCTGGAAGAAGCTCCTGGCTCCTGGTTTCAACCTGGCCCACCCTGGCCATTACAGCTGTTTGGGGAGTGAACCAGTGGATGCTAGATATATTCTCTCTCTCTCTCTCTCTCTCTCTCTCTCATCTCTCTCATCTCTCTCTCTGTAACTCTGTCTTTCAGATAATAATTCTTTTAAAAAGCGAGCAGGAAATGAATCTAATGTTATCACTTCACTTATGTGAAGTTCCTAACATGACTCTGAGTGGAAAAGCTGACAAAGAGTGGAGAATAAAGAACTGATGCCACATGATGTTGGAGGCAATGCAACCTTCAGAAATAGATATAACTAGAAAAGCCCAGAGACACCGTAGGAAATAACAGGAAGAGAAGATGGATATACATATACACAAGATGATTTGTCAGCTTGGAAGAGGTCAGGAACATTCTGCATCGACAAAGCAAAGGCAGGGGTAGGGCAGTAAGACAGTCTTATGGACCTGGTAACACACTTCCCTCAAACATTCACACACACGTGCACACACATGCACACACACAAGCACAAACATACACATGAAATGGCAGACAGCAATGTTTTCAGTTTCAAACACAATCTCTTGGTTGGAATCTGTCTCATCACCAGAAAATATCAACCTGCACCATTTCAAATATTAAAGATGGCAGAGGTGGATGTCTGGTGCTGCATTTAAGCTGCTGCCTGGGACACCCACATCCCAGATCAGGAAGCCCGGGTATGAGTTGTGGCTCTGCTCCTGATTCAAGCGTCCTGTTAATACATCCTCTGGGAGGTTGCAATGATGACTCAGCTACATGGATTTTCTGCCAGTCACACAGGAGACCCACACTGAGCTCTGGGCATGGGACTTCTTTGGCCTGGCCCAGTCTTAGCTGTTGTAGGCATTTTCAGAGTGAACTAGAGGAGAGTGACTCTCTCTTTTGTTTGTATGTCTTTGTATATTTCTTTTTGTTTCTCTCCCAAATAAAATAAAGATAAATAAATATTAAAACAGAAATGTCCTCCATTGCCTGTCTTTCCCCCCAGAGCTGCCACACTCTTTGTTTTTTTTTTTTTATTTTGTTTATTTGAAAGGCAGAGTTACAGACTCACACACACACAGAGGGAGGGAAGGAGGGAGGGAGGAAGAGAGGGGGGAAGGAAGGGAGGGGGAGAGGGAGGGGGAGTGAGAGAGAGAGAGAGAAAGAGAGAGATCTTATATCTGCTAGTTCACTCCCCAAATGGCTGCAATGGCTGGAGCTCGGCAAATCCAAAGTCAGGAGCCAGGAGCTTCTTCTGGGTCTCCCACATGGGTGCAAGGTCCCAACGACTTGGGCCATCTTCTGCAGCTTTCCCAAGTGCATTAACAGGAGCTTGATCGGAAGAGGAGCAGCTGGGACTAGAACCAGCACCCATTTGGGGTGCTGGCACTGCAGACAGAGACTTAGGCCACTACACCACAGTGTCAGCCCCCACCCTCTTTCTTTATACTCCTTAATTGTCAAGATTCTTGGATTCCTGTTCTAATTTTACCAGAACTGTTTTGTGCTTCTTAATTCCTGCTTCAACAGGCTTCCACTAGGACCATCTAATTGTCAACAAGGAATCCCATGTTGCTGGTTTCAGTGAACACTCCTGTGTTTTAAAACCATGAATAAATGCAATAATTCAGCATGAGAGCAAATGAACACCCCAATCTCTCTATCTGAAATAGACTGGATTGGCTATCAGGTGACCTTGGGTAAGTGTTCTCAACTTCCACTCTGGGCCTTTCCTGCAGGGCCTGCTGGGCTCTCAGACTCACCTGCGTGGGTTCTCTGGGAGGAAGGTCTCTGGGCAGAGGTGTGACTCCTCCTGGGATGGATGATGATGGACACTGAAGCTCTGTCCCACACAGACAGCAGGAAGGAGTGAAACATCAGTCCCTGAGCCAGATGAAGATTGTGGTGAATTTACAGCTCCCCGTCTCTGCACAGTAGGCACATCTTCCTCGTTGGGCTCAGACCTATGAGCACCTGATTTCCCGGTAGGGACCCTGATTTGGGCAGAAACTTTCTGACCAATCCTCTGTTCCCAAGAGACCAGATTGAAGTCATGTGTGCTCAGAGTTGATTATTCCTTCTCTGTGGATTCTCCTGCCTCCCAGAGGTCAAAGCTTTCAGCCACTGACCCTATTTGATTCAATACTTTCTCCAGAATGCAAGATGGAAGAACTCATCTTCAAGAAGTCCCTAGGGTTCTCCAATCCAACAGTTTGGTTGGGGACGCAGCAGCAGGCATGTCAGGAAGAATGGTATTTCCCTCTTCAAGAAGGGGAAAACTGTTTCTCTATGTAAAACAAGGGCTCCTCAATTGTAATGAGTTAGAATTTTCTATAACAATTTTTTATAAATACGACTTTAAGAATATAGTGCTTCTTCCCACCATGAATTAGAAGTCATGTTGCATTTTGGCCACTGTCACTTAGTTTTCCATATGTCTGTGAGTTAAAAGAGAAGTATCTGTATTTTATTTAACACAATTTATGGGGGACACTGAACATTGGGCACATGCATACACAGTGGTATGATTAAATCAGTGTAATTAGCCTATTGATCACCTCAAATGAGAATTTCTTTGAGATGGGAACATTCAGAATCCTCTCCTGTAGCTATTTTGGGATATACTGAGCCTTATTGTTAACTGTAGTCATCCTACTGTGCAGTAGCCACCAGAGTGTATTCCTCTCATCCATCAGCATCTTGTACTAATTGACCAGCCACCCCCAGGTTCCTCTTCTCCTACACTCCCTGGCATTGGCTAACCACTCTTATCTATTTCTATAAGACCAACTCTGCAAGATTCTACTTACCAGTGAGTCACGTGGTATTTGTCCTTCTGTGCCTGGCTTATTGCTCTTATCATGATGTCCTCCAAGGGCATTCATGTTGTCTAGAATGACAAAATGTCCTTTTTCCAGTAGCTGAACAGTATCCCATTGTGTATTAACATGCCGTGACTGAGAAAGAACTGCTAAGATTAATTCTATTCACAACAGCTACAAAAAAATTAAATCCCTTGGAATAAATTTAACCAAGAAGGTCAAAGATCAAAAATAATCTTTAAAGAAAGAAAAAGAAGACACACACACAAAAAAATGGGAAAATGGATTCATGGATTGGAAGACTCAATATCATCAAAATGTCCATACTACAGAAAGCAATTTACACATTCAATGTGATCCCAATCAAAATATCAAGGACATTCTTCTCAGGCATAGAAAAAATGATGCTGAAATTCATATGGAAGCATGAGGCCCTGAAGAGCTACAGCAATCTTACACAACAAAAAGCTGGAGGCATCATAATACCAAATTTCAAGACATACCACAGGGCAGTTATAATCAAAATGACCTGATACTGGCAAAAAAAATAGATGTGTAGATCAATGGAATAGAATAGAAACTCCAGAAATCAATCTACACATCTAGAACCAACTTATCTTTGACAAAGGAGCTAAAAGCAATCCCTGGAGCAAGGACAGTCTCTTCTATGAATGGTGCTGGGAAAGCTGGATTTCCACCTGCAGAAGTAGAAAGCAAGACCCCTACCTTACACCTTACACAAAAATCCACTCAAAATGGATCAAAGACCTAAATCTATGACACGATACCATCAAATTACTAGAGAACATTGGAGAAATTCTGGAGGACATTGACATAGGCAAAGACTTTTTGGGATATACCCCAGAAGCATAGACAATCAAAGTCAAAATTGACAAATGGGATTACATCAAGCCGAGAAGTTTCTGCACTGCAAAAGAAACACTCACCAAAGTGAAGAGGCAACTGACAGAATGGGAGAAAATATTTGCAAACTATGCAACTGATAAAGAATTAATAACCAGAATCTACCAAGAGCTCAAGAAACTCAACAACAACAAAACAATCCAGTTAAGGAATGGGCAAAGGACTTGAACAGGTATTTTTCAAGAGAGGAAATTCAAAAGTCCAACAACACATGAGAAAATGCTCAGGATCACTAGCCATCACACAAATGCATATCAACTTGTGTAAGCATGGGGACTAATTTATGTGTGTGCAATTCTTTCCAAGTCAACCTGGTACCATGTAAACTACAGCTAATCGTGTATATGAACATAAACATGCATGTGGACATAACACACATTGTGAGTTCACCTGAATGCATGGAAACATCCAGAACATCTTGGGGCTGGCAATGCTGTGTAGCAGATTAAGCTGCTGCGTGGCACCAACATCCTATATGAGCACTGTTCAAGTCATGGCTGCTGGACTTCAGACCAAGCTCCCTAATAATGCACCAGGGAAAAAGTTGGCCCTAGTGCTTAGGTCCCTGCACCCATGTGGGAGACCTAGATGGAGCCCTGAAATTCTGGCTTTGGCTTTGGCTCTGCCCAGCAGTGTTTATTGCAGCCCTTTGGGGGAGTAAACCATCAGACAGAAGGTCTCCCTCTCTCTCTCTCTCAACATCTCAAACTTTCTGTAAATCTGTATTTCAACTAAACAAATTTTTGAAAAAATACACACATGACCACAAAGTTTGGTAACTTTGATTTTCTCCATGCAGCAGGTCTGGAACATGATGTTCCCTTATTTGACAATTCCATCAAAATCATACCTTTACAAGGGGAAGAAACCAAAGCTGCTCTGATTGACAGTTACAGCCCTCTACAGAGGACAGAGTAGGAAATTTATATCAAATGGAGGAAGGAAGTAAATTGTTCTCAAGGATTTTGGGTGGTTTTTTTTTAATGGGAAACACAGATGATGACAAAGATGGATGTCAAGGGGTGTGTATTGTCCCAGCAGTGGAGATAGTTCCTAGGAGGCCCACATTTCATTTCATACAGTATGGGGTTCGATCCCCACTGTGCTTCAGATTCAACTTCCTGCTAATGCACATCTTAGGAGCAGCAGGTGGTGGCCCACATTTGTGGGTCTCCACTGTCCACATGGGACACCTGGCTTGAGTTCTGAGCTCCTGGCTTTATCCTGGCCCACACTCACCTGTGTGGTAATTTTGGTGTAAACCAATGAATGGAAGATCTGTCTTTTACTGTCTTTGTCTCATTGCCTTTCAAATAAACATCAACAAATAAGCTTTTAAATGTGACACATCAGCACGATGAATGGTATTCAGCCAAAAAGCAGAATGTAGTGCTCTCATTTTAGAAAAACACGGACAAACACAGAGATCATTAGAATAAGTGAATAAGCCAAGCACAGAGGAGAATTACCACGTGATGACACTTGTGAGCAGAAAGTTGATTTCATAGAAGTGGACAGTGGAATAGTGGTCAGCAAAGATCAGGGTGAGCGGGTGGCAGGGTGTGATGGCAGAGGTTGGTTAGTGCATTCAACATTTCAGTTGGATGAGAAGAGAACCTCTGACATCTACCACCCAGTAGGGTGACCACAGTTAACAACGGTGCTCCCTGTGTTCCAAATAGCTAGAAGAGAGGATTCTGAATGTTCCCAACTCAAAGAAATGACTCAAAGGTGATGGGTTTGCATTGATCACAGCACAATGTATATGTGCATCTAGACAGTGAATGGCCCCCTACACTATGTGTCAACTAAAAAAAAAAACATATATCAGCTCATCTCTTCTAATTGACAAACATTTGCTAAAGCAGTTCTTTTTTTTTAAGATTTATTTCTCTCTCTCTCTCTCTCTCTCTCTCTTGCTGTCTCTCTGCTCTCTCTTGGCTTCTCTCTTGCTCTCTTTTCTGCACTCTTCTCTCCTATCCTCTCCCCCTCTCGTCTCTCTTCTCTCTGCTCTCTCTCTTCTCTCCTTGCTAGCTCCTCTCCTCTCTCTCTCTTACACTCTCCTCCTCTCTCTTTTCCTTCTTCACCCCTTCTCTCCAGCCTGCTGGGTTTTCCCCAATAAACCCTTTCCCTTAAAGAAAAAGATTTATTTATTTGAAAGTCAGAGTTACAGAAAGGCAGAGGCAGAGAGAGAGATAGAGAGAGGTCTTCAACCTGCTGGTTTACTCCCCAGATGGCTGCAATGGCCGGAGCTGCATAAACAGCAGTTCTTAAAGTGTGCTGTAATATTCTATTTTCTGGCAAAAGTGTGATGAAGCTAAGAAATACAATGATGTTTTACATTAGAGAAATAGTTTCTCCTTTTTTTGAAAATGGTTTTTAAATGTTTGAAAATATGGACTGGTGAATGCTAATTTGTTATCAAAGGTTGAGAACAAGAGAGAGGGAGATCTTCCATACCCTGGTGCGATCCCCAATGGCCTATGACAGCCAGAAGTGGGAAAGTGGATCAGGACCCACTATCTGGTTTTCCCATGTGAGTGCCAGCGACCCAGCTATGTGAGCTATCACCTGCCTCCCACAGAGAGCATCAGTAGACCCTGGATTGAAAGTGGTGCCTAGCCTTGAAAAAACAGACCCCTTGTATCAGTCTTGGGCATCCAAAAGGCATCTTAATGACTACAACAAATGTCTGCCATAGTTTTCCCTTCTTGAAGAGGGAGGGAAATGTGAAGTTTTGTAGATATCAGAAGCTGCGTTCCCAAGAGATGTTTGAAAGCTGTAGGCAACTAACAAGGTAAGTTCTTCCACCCTGGAGAAAACATTAACTCTAGAAAAATAAATTGGTGGGAGATTTGACCTCTAGAGGCAGAGGAGTTCACAGAGAAAGAATAATGACAGCTAAGTACAACACCTGACTTCTTACCTCGTCTTTTGGTCATAGAGAATCAGCAGGGAATAAAAATTTTTTTTTTTTTGGACAGGCAGAGTTAGAGAGAGAGAAACAGAAAGAAAGGTCTTCCTTTTTCCGTTGGTTCACCCGCCAAATGGCCGCCACGGCTGGTGCACTGCACCTATCCAAAGCCAGGAGCCAGGTGCTTCCTCCTGGTCTCCCATGCAGGTGTGCAGGGCCCAAGCACTTGGGCCATCCTCCACTGCCTTCCCGGGCCACAGCAGAGTGCTGGACTGGAAAAGGAGCAACCGGAACAGAATCCGGCGCTCCAACCGGGACTAGAACCCGGGGTGCCAGCGCTGCAGGTGGAGGATTAGCCAAGCGAGCTGTGGTGCCGGCAATAAAATGTTTTTTTTTCTTCCACAGCAGTGTCCCTGCAGGGAAATCAGGAGTGCAGAGGCTGGAACACCAAGAGGGAGCTGTGCCTAATGAACAGAGACGGAGCTGTAAATACCACCCTCCGCTATGGACCATCAAGTGTACAACCCTGACCTGGACAAAACATAGTGGTTGCTTTTGGAGTCTTGATCTGACTCTGGAACCACTGCTATACTCCTTCCTGCTGTTGTGTGACTTCTAAAGCTTCCCTCTCCATCATCAGAGATCCAGGGAGGAATCATTTGTCCATATGGGGGTGCTCTTCTGAGAGAACCCATCTAGGTGAGCCTGAGAGCCCACTCACTACTGCAGTAAAGGCTCCGAGAGAGTGGAAGCTGAGAATGTTTCCGTGAAGTCACCTGATGTCCAAGCAAGTCTATGTCAGATAAACAGGTTGCATTCGTACTCTGCTTGCTTGATAATTATTCACTGTATTTATCTGCGATGCTGGAAAACAGAAGTGTTCATTGAAACCAGCCATCCAGAACTCATTGTTGGCAACAAAATGATGGTACTGGAAGAACAGATAGAGCAGAGATTGAGAAGTGGCTCCAGAAAAGTATAACAATGATCCGAGGGAAGAGAAAAACAGGATGGTGACTCTGGAAGGATATTAATGAAGTAAGTAAGTTCAAATGAGAAGCATATGCTAGAGATTAGAAAGGAAAGCTGTATATAGCCCAGCCGGAGGAAAGCAATAACCTACAGATTACAAAATCAATGAAGGAATCCCTACCTGGCTCAGCTGCAATTTGATCCTTCACACTCAGGTCTGTGGTGGAAGATAAGTTGAAGCATTTCAAAAGCAGAAGACACCAAGCTTCTAAGATTTGGAGAAGACAAGTCCATGAAACCCAGCAGTCAGGTGGCAGCTGAGACACCAGTGCAGCATGGATGAATGTCTTCAAGGAGCTCCTGTAGGTCTCTGTACAGTGTAAATACCTCTACCATTTCAGGAGGGCTGGGCTGCCCAGTGACACGTGGCAAATAGAGATTTTGCATGAAAGTGCCTTTGTTCACTGTCTTCAGCTGTGGTGCAAGAGCTGCCCTGTGAGTCCCAAGGGCTGTTCTGCAGAGAAAACTAGTTGGTACAGGCAGTGCAGGGACAGGTGGCTCACGTCCTGTGTCTCTAGCCTACAACCAGGATTTCCTGGGAGTTAAGCTCTTGTTTGTCCTCTCAGTTTACTGAGTGGCTTGACTGCAGTGCCCACATTCACCGGGACTTTCATCCAGAATCCAAGGTGCACAAGAAGGAAGTTGTGGGTGCTGGGGTCACTGTGGACACACCACCCGTGGTGTCTGTAGGCATTGGGGGCTATGTGGAAATCCCTCAAGGCCTCAGGATCTTCAAGACCATCTTCACAGCCGGTGCCACGGCTCAACAGGCTAATTCTCTGCCCACGGTGCGGGCACACCGGGTTCTAGTCCCGGTCAGGGCGCCAGATTCTGTCCCGGTTGCCCCTCTTCCAGGCCAGCTCTCTGCTGTGGCCCAGGAGTGCCGTAGAGGATGGTCCAAGTGCTTGGGCCCTGCACCCCATGGGAGACCAGGAAAAGCACCTGGCTCCTGCCTTCAGATCAGCGCGGTGCACTGGCCGCGGCGGCCATTGGAGGGTGAACCAATGGCAAAGGAAGACCTTTCTCTGTGTCTCTCTCTCTGACTGTCCACTCTGCCTGCAAAAAAAAAAAAAAAAAAAGAGAGACCATCTTCGCTATGAGTAAAAAAGGTGCTTCTGTTAAGAACGGGCAAGAACCTTGGAAGGCCTTCACCAAACACTGTAAGGAATGGCAGGCCCACACTGGCAAGCAGCAGCTGGGAAAGGACATCTATAGCATGAAGAAGTGTGGCCAGGTCAGTGGAGTCACTGCTCACACCCAGATGCACCTGCCGTCTTCTACACCAGGAGAAACTTCACCAACAATGTCTCTTTGTCACACAATGAACTGGTTGGTTCTGAAGAGATCACAGCTGCTGATAACAAGAGGCTTTGCATTTTTATATGGTGCTTCTCTTGCTGCATGTGAAAATGCCTCTTTTCTCTGTCACTCTGCCCTTCAAACAAATAACCTTTAAAAAATCATGGACTTCCTCTTAGTTTTTTTCCTCCCTGATTTTTGGAAGGAGATGCACACAGCACCTTGTAGAATCTTTGTGGGGAGCAATTCGGACTAGACTGTTACTGGAATTAAGACTTATTCTATGCATCTGCTCTCCCACAATATGGCGCTGGGAGAGGAGTAAACAGCTTCTACCCAGCTGCCTCTCACCAACTTGACAAGCTGCAGGAGCTGCTCCTGATTGGAGAGCAGCATACTCGGCATGTGGGCAGCCGAGTTAGGATTGGCGGAGGAGGACTATAAAGGAGGAGAGAGACGGCATGCACAAGGAACATCTAAGGGGAACGCCTGTGCAGCCCCCGAGAAAGCCGGCTGGCGGTGTGCCGCTCGCCTGCGGAAGTGGGGAATGTGGCCAGGGGGAATTGCCCTTCCACGGAGGTGGAAGGGATAGTAGCCAACCCGGGAAGAACCAGCAGCAAACCCGGGGAGGGCCGAGCAGACGAAAGAACAGCGCAGGGTTCAGTGTCATTCCTCCACGAAGAGGGGGAGCGACATAATGGTGCCGTGACTCGGATATGAAGCCTAGGCAGGATTTAGTGTCGTTCCTCCACGAAGAGGGGGAGCGACATAATGGTGCCGTGACTCGGATAGGAAACCTAGGACGGATAGGAAACCTAGGAGGGAAGAAATGGGAAGAACTGGGAAATTACCGGAGAGAGAGACTAGCAAACAGCCTAGGGAAAAGCCGGACGAAAAAGGTGCCGGAAGAAGCTATTGAAAGCCTAGGCATAGACTCAGATACGGACTACAGGGGGAAGCTGGGAGAAATCTCTAAGGTCGAAAGCGAAAGTGAAAGCTAGAACAAACAGACTCGGACGCAGACTGTGGGGAGTAGCCAGGAGAAATGAGAGGAATATTGTTGGAAGAAAACTTAAGGAAACATACCGGGTAGAGAAAAATGTTAGGGAGGATGAAGCCGCGAGTGCAGGCCAAGCCATCTTGGAATTCTTCAAGTCACCCCGGGGAGCAAGAGGCGAAGATCTGGAACCAGAGGCAGAGACGTGGGCCGCCAGGATTCGCCAGGTTAGTCCGGGGAACTTGGACTGAATGCCGGTGGTGGCGGAAACATTCGCGGAAGCCGCCGCGTGCAGAGAGAGCACGGGGCGTGAATAGATAGGAAACGCAGGGCTGGCGCGAGGCCGTGGTGCGGGCGTGAAGTGCGTGGAGACCGCGGAGCGTGCGCGCAGAGCCGGGAACCCGCCGGCAGGGCGAGGCGCCGGGAAGCCGCGCAGAGCCGTGAAGCTGCCGCGGGGCGAGGTGCCGAGAAGCAGCCTCGGGGCGAGCACCGCCGGGAAGCCGCAGGGATAAGAGAAACAGAAGTTTAGAAGTAAAATGAGAGAAATAGGAATGTTGGCAGATAGAAGTAAAATGGGAGAAATAGGAATGCCCGGAGATAGAGAAATAGAGAAATAGAAAAGCCTCCCCTCAACATGGCAATAAGAAAGCTTGGATTCGGTCTGCCTGATTAGTGAGGCGGTGAGCACCTGCGGGTGGCTAGCAGCTTATGCGCCGCAGGTCACCGAAGACAGGCATGAATTAACATCAATAAGGCCTCCCCACAACACAGCAATGAGAGAGCTTGGATTCGGTCTGCCTGATTAGTAAGGCGGTAAGCACCAGCAAGCAGCTCGACCAGAGTATGAGCTGCAGGTCACCGAAGATAGGCACGAACCAACACTAATAAGTCTCCCCCACAATACGGCAATGAGAAGGCTTGGATTCGGTTTGCCTGATTGTTAGGGCTTGTAAGCCCCTGCAGGCAGAGCAGAGCATGTGCTGCGGGGCACTGAACACAGGCATGCATCAGCGCCTAAAAACCTCCTCACAACATGGCGAAGAGAGGACCCGAATTCGGTTTGCCTGATTGATAGGACTTGTAAGAACCTGTGGCAACTCTAGCAAGTAGAGCAGAGTGTGTGCCGCGGGACACCGAAGACAGGCGCGTATCAACACCAAAAAATAAAAAGAAAGGGGGATCTGTGGGGAGCAATTCGGACTAGACTGTTACTGGAATTAAGACTTATTCTATGCATCTGCTCTCCCACAATATGGCGCTGGGAGAGGAGTAAACAGCTTCTACCCAGCTGCCTCTCACCAACTTGACAAGCTGCAGGAGCTGCTCCTGATTGGAGAGCAGCATACTCGGCATGTGGGCAGCCGAGTTAGGATTGGCGGAGGAGGACTATAAAGGAGGAGAGAGACGGCATGCACAAGGAACATCTAAGGGGAACGCCTGTGCAGCCCCCGAGAAAGCCGGCTGGCGGTGTGCCGCTCCCCTGCGGAAGTGGGGAATGTGGCCAGGGGGAATTGCCCTTCCACGGAGGTGGAAGGGATAGTAGCCAACCCGGGAAGAACCAGCAGCAAACCCGGGGAGGGCCGAGCAGACGAAAGAACAGCGCAGGGTTCAGTGTCGTTCCTCCACGAAGAGGGGGAGCGACAAATCTTGAAATCTTCCTGTTTCTATCTGCATCCAAGTAGATCATGGACTCAGCCACAGACTGTTTCATATTCTAGCTGGTGACAGATGAAGGACTGGTCATTTATAATTTTCAGCTTTCTGGACCAAAAAGCTACTTTCAGCAGGGTTTTTTTTTTTTTTTTTTTTTTTTTTGCAGTTTTAATGGTTTATTTAAACACAAATGAAATGTGCACAGGAGCTATCCATTTTCTTCACTGTTCAGCCTGGCATTGGGATTGGTGACTGATGGCCAGCTGGGCTGCTTTCTATGATGGCTTTGTGGTTTGTGGAGGAAACACTGAGAAATCTCAGCACAGTAAGATCTGTTGTGTATCAGCAACACCTCCAGTTCCTTATTAGTCTGATGGTGCAGGATGAGCTTGTTGGTCCTCTTTTTGTCAATCTTAGGCTTCACAAGGAGTCTGAGGGCAGCCATGATACTCTCATGAGTAGTAGTATACTGTCCAGGTATGACGAGGAATATGTGGCTCCCCTCTATAAAGTGCTGGGTCAAACTGCCAGATACATTATCTTAGGGACCAGCGCTGTGGTGCAGCAGGCTAATGCCCTGGCCTGAAGCGCCAGCATCCCATATGGGCGCCAGTTCTAGTCCCGGCTGCTCCTCTTCCAATCCAGCTCTCTGTTTTGGACTGGGAAAGCAGAAGAGGGCCCAAGTCCTTGGGCCCCTGCACCCACACGGGAGACCTGAAAGAAGCTCCTGGCTCCTGACTTTGGATCGGCGCAGCTCTGTCCATTGCAGCCAATTGGGGAGTGAACCATCAGATGGAAGACTTCTCTTTCTCTCTCAGCCTCTCCTCTCTCTATGTAATTATGAATTTCAAATAAATAAATCTTTTAAAAAAGATATATTATCTTAGAGTATCATTGAGTTCCATGATTTCAGCTTGGTTATCACCATGATATCAACAGTTGAAGCATTGATTATGTTTACCATGTTCTGGTCATGATACCAGTCATACCACTGGAAAGCTGCCAGCTGAGGTATAGACACCAATGTGCCTAATTTGGCATGACACAGTGTCACTGCCTGTCTTGCCCAAAGGAGTCTCCAACTCATTGTGGTGACACAAAAGCAGTCGACATAGTCTCTTAAGCAAGTCATATGCATCCAGCAATCTGCCACCAATTCTAAGCACCAATGTGCCTAATGTGGCATGACACAATGTCTCTGCCTATCTTGCCAAAAGGAGTCATCAACTCGTCATGATGAACAATGCCACAGTCTACATAGTCTTATAATTGAGCCATATGCATCCAGCAATCTGCCACCCATTCTAGGCAGTTCCATGAGACCATGAAATTGTCCATGTCCATCCCACAAACAGCGAGTAGCTGCTCACTGTCTTGCACAGTAGATTTTATCTTCAGGATTTCTTTCCCTGTCTCACAGTGGCTCTTGATCTGGGATGGCAAAGCTGGTTGGATGAGTTCCAATGCTCAATCCATTAGCCTCATGCCTCTGTGAATACCTTGTTTTCCATGACACCACCTGCCCAAGATGAGCTGTCATGATGTGTTGCTCCCAAGTCACAGCTGCTCGAACACAGGGCACCATCAAAAATTCTTCAGGGGAAAATGATGACACATTTAGAATAATAACCTGAAGATAGTTACATAGGCAGCATAAGTGTCTCAATGGAAGAACATCTTCGGTAAACATAATCTATAGTAGGTCTTTCATATCTGGTGATTTGCCACCAACTCTCAACAGTTTCAGATTGTGAAACTACCTGTTACACGTCACAGTACCAGTTGAGGGCTTCTGGCTCTTCCTGCAAGGCTCAATTATCAGTTGCTTCAGGTCCAGAGCTTGTCCCTGTAATGAGGACAGTCCATTTGAACACAAGCAATAGGACCTACCAAAGTTCACAGCACAGTGTAATGTGTGTGTGTATATATGTAACATATAATATGAGAAATATAAATATTACATATGTATTATATATTTTCTGGAATATGCTCTGCCAGTCCTGGAATTTGAATGTCCACTGGAGAGGAAGTTGGTGCATTTATGTCATATGGTACATGAGGATTTTCAGGAGGACACAGAAGTGCATCTTTATTTCCTTTATCATTTTCCCCTACTCAAGATTTGCTCTAGGGATTGCCTTATGAATTATAAGTGGCTTAGTGGCAACAGTAGTAAGGAAAGCAAGAAAGAAGAATCAGAAGTAGATTATACACTATAATATCTCAGAAAGCAATGGAAACACAGAAGGATGTGGGAAAGGTAAGTATATCTCAGGCAATGCTGTGTATGGATTGTGAGTTCTGTTGTCTTTTATACACAAAATCTGTCAAACATCCAAATTCATAGTAGAGTATCTTAGCAAGATGCACAAATATTGTGATTAAGGTTTGGTGTAGGGTAATGACTACGTGGAAGGATTTGTTCCACTGCTTCCTGTGGAAGATGTCCAGTGGCTGGTCTCAGGAAATCAGCTCCAGCACTCAAGTGTTCTACTCCCATACAGTCATTCCAGAGGAAGGTTTCCATCAGGCACAAAGTATAATTGTTAATTATCCTACAAGCATGTGAGATTGTGATGTTGACATTTTGTTTATAGTTTCTGTCTGGACAGAAGGTGTAATTATTACCCATTAAGATCAGCATGGCATATATCAGGATCAATATCGATATCAGAGTTGTGGGTACAGAGAGTAATACCTGAAGGGGCTCAGAGTCTACAAAGGAAAGGACAGAAAGGGAACAATCCAATCTGACACAGAAGCTCTGGCTACGTTTCCCTCGATGTACATATTACTTATCATGGTAGGCAGATTCTTCACTATAAATCTGTTCAGTAGTACTAGGATGATAGCTGGCTATTCAGTCTAGCTCTGTTACTATTGCTTTTTCACATTTCCCACTTGTAACACTGTTGTGAAGGTTTAAACCAGGCTGATATTGCCATATTTTAGTGAGGCACTTGTTTCTTTTTGCTTAAGGGACTGAGATATTTGTTCTATAATCCTAGGTTGTAAAATTGTTATCTTGTTAAGTGTATTGCCTACCACAGGTAAGAAAGCCATCACCAAGTCTTTCTTAGGAGAGCCGCCCAAGTATCCTGGCACTGCACAACACTGTGTGTTCCACCAAGCACACCGAGCACGCCAAGTGCACTAAGTCGTCTTGAGCTCATGCTATGCTTCCAAAAGTATAAAACTTGCTCCAACTTAGGTTTAAGTGATCCTTAAACTTGGGTTTAAGTGGATCTGACTGGTGGAGTATTTTTAGGTTGTAATTTTTTAGCACTAAAGGTAAATCTTGTAGTGCCTTGTAGATCTTCAGCTAATGTAAATGTCTAAATGTAAAAGCAAATGTTTTCTCTCTGGTAAAACAGAAGAGAAGTTTTCTTTAAGGGTAGGGTGCACAGCTAGTTATAAAAATCATAACTAATAACATAACAATTTTAGGGAAAAGAAAAATAAAATTAGAGACGATGCCCCAAGTGCTTGGGCCCCTGCACCTGTGTAGGAGACCTGGAAGAAGTTCCTGGCTCCTGGCTTTGGATCAGCCCAGCTCTGGTTGTTGTAGCAGGGAGCTGGATCAGAGGCAGAGTAACCAGGATTTTTTAATTATTATTTTACTTAAGTTATACAATTTTCATGTATTTCATTTATGCAGACTTAGGGACACAGTGATACTTCCCCCCCCTCCTTCCCACCCATGCTGTAACCCTTCCTCCTCCTCCCTCTCCCACTCTTAATATTTACAAAGATCTGTTTTCAGTTTGATTAATGATCATAAGTAAGAGTTCAACAAATACTATGAAGGAAAAAAAAAACCACTTGTTTCTCAACAATCGATCATCGAATCTCAAAACATCCATTTCACTCTAATACATTACCTTTAGGTACTGTATTAGTTACCTTGGATCAGGAAAAACATGATATCGGACTTCCGGAACTGGGTCATTTCACTAAGTATAATGGTTTCCAGTTGTATCCACTTTGTTGCAAAAGACAGGCTTTCATTTTTTTTTACAGCTGACTAGTACTCCATAGTGTCTATATACCATAATTTCTTTAGCCAGTCATCAGTTGATGGACATCTGAGTTGATTCCATGTCTTAGCTATTGTGAATTGAGCTGCAATGAACATGGACGTACAGATAACACTTTCTTTTTTAAAAAATTTATTTATTTATTTGAAAGTCGGAGTTACACAGAGAGAGAAGGAGAGGCAGAGAGAGAGGTCTTCCAACCTCTGGTTCACTCCCCAATTGGCCACAATGGCCAGAGCTACACTGATCCGAAATCAGGAGCCAGGAGCTTCCTCCAGTCTCCAACATGGGTTCAGGGGCCCAGGGGCTTGGGCCATCTTCTAATGCTTTCCTAGGCCAAAGAAGAAAGCTGGGTTGAAGTGGAGCAGCCAGGATTCGAACTGACACCCATATGGGATGCCGGCACTGCTGATTTCTTTTGGCTTGGGTAAATTCCCAGGAGTGGGATGGCTAGATGGGCCAAGATCTTGAACAGGCATTTTTTCAAGAGAGGAAATCCAAATGACCAACAGACACATGAAAAAATGCTCAGGATCACTACCCGACAGGGAAATGCAAATCAAAACCACAATGAGGTTTCACCTCACCCCAGTTAGAATGGGTTTCAGACAGAAATAAAAAATAATAAATGCTGGTGAGGATGTGGGGGAAAAGGTACCTTAATCCACTCTTGGTGGGAATGCAAACTGGTGCAGCCACTGTGGAAGGCAGTATGGAGTAAGCAGGATTCTAACCAGCACTCTGATAGGAGACTCAGGTGTGGCCACAGCCCTGTTCCCCGCCCCACCCCCAGCTTGAGATGTCCATCCCTCTCACAGGAGTCACACCAGGAAGTGTCCCTGTTCATCAGCCTTCAGAGAAATGCAAAACACACCAGCCCTGAAGGCACCTGTCAAAGTCTTCCCAGGGTGGCTTGGAGATTTATGAGCTGAAAATAAAACCTTGCATTCACCAGCTATAAAAACATTCTCTCTTGGGGCGCTGTAGCATAGTTGGTAAAGCCACCACCTCCAGTGCCAGCATCCCACATGGGTGCCAGTTCAAGTCTCAGCTGCTCCACTTCTGATCCCGCTCTCTGCTATAGCCTGGGAAAGCAGCAGAAGATGGCCCAAGTCCTTGGGCCCCTGCACCCACATGGGAGACCCAGAAGAAGCTCCTGAATCCTGGCTTCAGATCTGCTCAACTCTGGCCATTGTGGCCATTTCAGGAGTGAAACAGCAGATAGAAGACCTCTCTCTCTCTCCCTCTCTGTAACTCTGCCCCTCAAATAAATAAATATTTTTTAAAAATGAAATGGACAGAGAAGGAGAGTGAGAGTGAGAGAGACTGACTCTCAGTGGCCCCCCAAAGGGTAATATTTTATGATATGAATCAAGTGCATGTCCTAGAAAATTCCTGTGACTGGAGTCTCTGGAATCTTCCCCCTGCTTCTCTGCTGCAACGCTACCTTGTGATAGAGGCGTTGCTTATCAGCTGTTTAAACTCTCAAGATTAAACTGTCCTTATGCTTTTCTAAAGAGAAGCTAACCATCCAAATTCTTTCAATATTACATCTTTGGCCCACTTTCTGAGAAAAGAAGAATATTGAATTTAATACTGAAATTTTTTTAATGTGCAAAAACCTAGTTCTGCTTTTTAAAGCAAGTAAAAGGAATAAAAATATGCCACCATCCCAATGATCTAATGACAGAAACTCCGACATTATTTAGACAGGGCTATAATCAAAGTGGAAGTTCTCTCCTCCCTTCAGAGAAAGGTACCTCCTTCTTTGATGTTGGGCCATCTTCTGCTTTCCTAGGCCACAGCAGAGAGCTGGATTGAAAGTGGAGCAGCCAGCACGTGAACTGGCGCCCATATGGGATGCCAGCACTGCAGGCAATGGCTTTACCCGCTATGCCACAGCACTGGCCCAAAGCTATTCTTCTTACAAGAAGACATTACAATTTCCCAGTCTTAAAAAATTTCCTGTGGCACACCAGATAAAGCCACCTGGAATGTCAGCATCCCATATGGGTGCCAGTTCATGTCCCAGCTGCTCCACTTCCAATCCAGCTCCCTGCTAATACACCTGGGAAAGCAGCAGAAGATGGCCCTCGTCCTTGGGTCCCTGCACCCACACAGGAGACCTGAAAAAGCTCCTGGCTCCTGGCTTATATCTGCACTAGCCCTGGCTGTCATGGCTATTTCAGAAGTGAACCAACAGTAGGAAGATTTCTCTCTCTCTCTCTCTCTCTCTCTCTGTCTCTCTGTCTCTCTGTCTCTCACAATTCTCCCTCTCTGAAACTCTGCCTTTCAAATAAATAAATCCTTTTTTAAAAAAATATGTTACACATAGTCCCGGTCGGGGCGCCGGATTCTGTCCCGGTTGCCCCTCTTCCAGGCCAGCCCTCTGCTGTGGCCGGGGAGTGCAGTGGAGGATGGCCCAGGTGCTTGGGCCCTGCACCCCATGGGAGACCAGGAAAAGCACCTGGCTCCTGGCTCCTGCCATCGGATCAGCGCGGTGCGCCGGCCGCAGCGCGCCGGCCGCGGCGGCCATTGGAGGGTGAACCAACGGCAAAGGAAGACCTTTCTCTCTGTCTCTCTCTCTCACTGTCCACTCTGCCTGTCAAAAAAAAAAAATAAAAAAAAAATATGTTACACATACATACATTTCCAATAAATTAGAATACTACTCAAAATGACAAGCCCTGTGTGGTGTTTACCTCCACTATCCCTTGGTGCTCTGAACTTGAACATCCCAAGGTCATTTTTGGCCTCTCCAGGGGTAGTCATAGACTTCCATAGACATCACTTTACTCACAGCAGAACCCACGATGGCTAGCACTATGCAGATGACCATAACCCCTCCTCAAACTAGAAGGACCTCCATGTCTCAGTGAGGTTCAAATTCTGTCACTGTGCGTGCAGCAGCAAAATGGTAACATCAAATGTCAGAGGCAGCTTCAAATCCTTTCAAATGACATGAAGCCGAAGCAGAACCACAGCAAATGTTTGTGACTCAAAGGACTGAGAATTCCCAGACACCAACGTTCAAAGCCAAGATCACATATGACACGCACTAAAATGTGAAGCCTTTCCAAACAGGAAGACGGCCCTTACCTGCTGCTCCTCCGCATGCGGAGGAGCCGCACCGGACCGGAGGCTTTATGTTCCCCCTTTTTACAAGTCCTTTCTATAGTAAAGTAAGAATAAGTAAACAGCGAACTCCCAAAGCAAGAATGAGTAGAGAGAAATGAGAAAGAACGAAGCAACGAACTTCCCCGCAAACTCTCCAACGCACTCTCCAACCAACCCACACCACCATGCCGTCTCTCTCCTCCTATATAGTCCTCTCCACCAATCCGTGCTCTGCTACCCACACGCTGAGTGCGCTGCTCTCCTCCAATCAGGAGCAGCTCCTGCAGCTTGTCAAGTTGGTGAGAGGCAGCTGGGTAGAAGCTGTTTGCTCCTCTCCCAGCGCCATATTGTGGGAGAGCAGATGTATAGAATAAGTCTTAATTCCAGTAACAGTATAGTCCAAGTTGCTCCCCACAGATCCCCCTTTCTTTTTATTTTTTTTGGCGTTGATACGCGCCTGTGTAAAGTTCAGCGTGATCTTCATGCTATTGACTGTCTTGTTTGTCGTGCTACTTCAGAGTTTGTTGAAAAATGTCCCATATTCCAAAGATCCCAGGGATTGGTTATTCATTGTTTTCTTCCTCAAATAGAGTTTTTTTCTTCTAGCTCTTCTGCTGGTAGGTTTACCAACTGAATTCTTCTCTCAGGGGTCCATATTGGTTGTGCCACACCCTGCGGAAAAAAAACAAACGGCACCTCGTACTCCTCTGAGTAAGGGGAACGGGCCTTTCCATTGGTTGTCCTGTAAATCCTTCCACATTACCCACTGTATTGATTCCTTATCAGCTGATTGAGCATGCATTTCTGCAGGTGTTTTACCGTTCTTTTTCTTGTTCAGAAAATTAATTGTATAAAGAGCTAAGGCCAAGGCATCCTTGTTGGATGAGGCCATTTCCCCATTCCCCCTTTTTGTTTAATTATTAAATTTTTTAAATATAAGTGAGTGCGTTCTACCACAGCTTGCCCTTGTGGATTGTATGGAATACCGGTAATATGGGATATTCTGAATTCTTTCAAAAATGCAGCAAAACGAGCTGATGTATACGCTGGGCCGTTATCCGTTTTGATCACATGAGGAACTCCCCAGGCTGCAAAAGCCTGCAAGCAGTGTTGGATTACTTGTTGTACTCCTTCTTTATTCATGGCTGTGGCCATAACTACACCTGAATATGTATCTACAGTGACGTGAACACAGCTTTGTCGCCCAAAAGCCCGTAAATCATGCAACAACTGGTATTTCCCCGATTTTTTCTTTATCACGAATATTGGCGTATTCCATGGGGAGGTTGATGGTTGCAAATGGCCTGCCTCTAATTGTTGTAACACTATATCATTTACCGCAGCCAACTTTTCCTGGGTAAGGGGCCACTGTGGTATCCACTTTGGCTTGTTGTCCAGCCATGACAATGGCAGCGGCTGCATCTCAGTGGTCCCCACGAAAAACCCATGTCCTGTCTTTTAAAGTCACCTTTGGGCTGGGCTAGGTCCCTTCTGCCTTCTCTGGAGCCTAATCCTCTCTCCTGATATCCCTTTTTATACATAATACGCCGTCCTGGAGAACTCTCCAATTGGTCTTCATTGGTTAATGTCAGTCCCAATTGTTCTAAAATGTCTCTTCCCCATAATGTGATGGGGAGTGCACTAACATAAGGTTGCACATTTCCCTTGTTCCCTTCTTGATCCTGCCAATGAAGCACCTGAGCACTCCTTGATGGTGTCATGGCCGCACCTAGGCCTACTAAAGTATTATCTCCTGGATGAAGGGGCCATGACTTCGGCCAATCATTTTCCGAAATTATACTTACATCTGCACCTGTATCTAGCAGGCCCTGAATTGACTTTCCTCTAATGGTTAAGGTCCACAGAGGTCTATCTGCTAAAGACAGGGACAAGGCTGCAAATTTCTCCCCTTGGGGTCCATGAACATCCTGCGCTCCAGTCATAATCAGCATTTGAGCCACAGGTTCTTCTGGCTTGATTTATATAATACCCTTTGTAGATTGTATTAGCACCTTTAACTTATCAAAGGGTAATTGGATGACTCCGGTAATGACCATTAGGCCTCTTAAAGCATTTGTTGCTTTTCCTATGATTATTCCAAGTCCCTTATGCTCAGCTGAAATTGTTTCTGCCCTCACCTCTATGGCTTGTGCTCCCATTTGAGGTGTTAGTACCAAATACCCGGTGGCTCGTAACTCTGCGCAGTAAATATTTGGTTTTTGTATTGTTGGGACTGTGGCACCCACCGATTGTTTTGGCCCCGGGGTGCAGGGGCCCACATTCCATTTTTTTGTTGTTGTCCATATACACCTGATCTTTTTATGGGGCCCGGCTCATTTGGCATCCTCAGGGGATTGCCTGTGCTATACATTTTAGAGTAACATTCACTGACCCAATGATTCCCTCTTCTACAGCATGGGCAAAGGCCTGGTCTTCTCGAGTTCTCTATGCCCTGCTGATCTCGGGCTGGAAATTTCGCCCTACATTCCCTCATTAGATGCCCTTCTCGACCACATCTAAAGCATTTTCGTCCCCTCATGTTCTGTCTAAATTGTCGGGTCACTGCTACTGCAGCATGTGATCCAGAAGCTACATCATCCATGACATCCCTACAGATTTTCAAAAAGGTAGGGAAGTCTTTATGCTGCCATGGTCTAAGAGCTTCACGACATGTTTTATTGGCCTGTTCATACGCCAATCTTCTGACTAAGGGCATTGCTTCTTCCACAGTTTCAAAAATATTTCCCGCTGCTTCCATTAATCTGTTCACGAAGTCAGCGTAAGGTTCAGTAGAGCCCTGCACTATCTTAGTCAAGCTGTGTCTTATCTCTCCTTTTCTGGGTACCACCTTCCAGG
Source organism: Oryctolagus cuniculus (assembly GCF_964237555.1). Taxonomy (NCBI): domain Eukaryota; kingdom Metazoa; phylum Chordata; class Mammalia; order Lagomorpha; family Leporidae; genus Oryctolagus; species Oryctolagus cuniculus. The sequence continues at coordinate 62,073,828 of NC_091447.1, read as the reverse complement.
CTCTTCTTGCTATCTCTCTTACTTGTAAGAGGACAGCTGTTGGTAATCGGGCCTGCTCATCGGGATTGGCAAATCGCCCTTCTCCATTTAACATTTCCTCATCCCATGTTTGATTCCCTGCTCGATAGTTCTGCTTTGAATATTCTCGCACGAATTCTCTATAAGCAGCTAACCATAAGAGGAAGTCACCCCCACCCAACACCGCCTTTACTAAGTTTCTCCAATCCTCGGGTATTAGGCCTTGCTGTCCAATGTTATCAAGGATTGCCTGAGTGAAACTTGCATGGGGGCCATACAATTGCACTGATTGTTGCAATTCTTTAAGTAATTTATGGTCAAGAGGCGTCCAACCCCTGTTTCCCTGTTGATCCTGAATTACAGGAAACACCTGGCCTGGTTCCTGGTACTGCTCCCAAGCAGGTTTTCTATAAACAGCTCCCCTTTGCTTGCTTTCGGTTCTTGGCCTTTCTATCTCCTCCTGCATACCTACTCCCTCCATCTCTCCTTCTTCCTCCTCCCACTCTTCTTCAATCTCATGTGGAAAAAAGGGGCTTTTCTTTACAGGAGGAAACTTTGGTAGTACCAATGGGCGATACCGGGGTGGTGATTCATCCTTTATGGTTGAATTTGCCAGCCTTGTAGGGCCAGGATATATTCTTGGCATCTCTCTCGGGGGCGAGGTTCCCTCTTCAGCTTCCTTCTCCCCCCGTAAGCTTCCTGGCTCTCTAAATCCTTCTTTGATTTTCTTCTCACCTGTTCGTTACAATAGCTGCTTGCCTGGCTGCCCTGCCATAATTCTTCCTGCAATTCACTCCCCTCATTAAGCAACAACTCGATCCCTTCCGTGGGGTCCTGAAGCGCCTGATCAACGAGTTGCCACAGCTTCAGCACTTCTATCGATTCCCCAGCCTCGCGTAATTGCCGTCCCACCTGCCTCCACTGCTGTAGAAACCAGGGGGACGTCTCTATGACTGCTCTTATGAATGCATGAATTTTCCTCCCCCCTCGTTTCCCTCGCTTAGAAGAAAAGCTGCGAGGAGGTGGGGAGTAGGAAGAGAGAGAGAGAGAAACCACATTCAGCCCATAATGGATGATCTTTAGGGAGAAATAGAGGATGGTGCCTAGCAGGAAGAAGACGTAGCCAGTGGGCAAAGAGTAGCCAAAGAACTCCATTGTGTGTACCGTCTGTGACATGTTGGAGCAGTGGGCGTAATGGAAGACTGAGTCTCCCAGATGTTCCCAGTAAATACCTCTTTCCTAGCTTCTATTTTTCTTCCCCCGCGGCTTTTTTCCTAGGTTCTAACTAGCTTTTCACCGGCGCTCTTTCCGTCCGGCTTTCCCCTAGGCTCTTTGCTAGTCTCTCTCTCCGGTAATTTCCCACTTCTTCCCGTTTCTTCCCTCCTAGGTTTCCTATCCGAGTCACGGCACCATTTGCTGCTCCTCCGCGTGCGGAGGAGCCGCACCGGACCGGACGCTTGATGTTCCCCTTTTTTACAAGTCCTTTCTATAGTAAAGTAAGAATAAGTAAACAGCGAACTCCCAAAGCAAGAATGAGTAGAGAGAAATGAGAAAGAACAAAGCAACAAACTTCCTCGCAAACTCTCCAACACACTCTCCAACCAACCCACACCACCATGCCGTCTCTCTCCTCCTATATAGTCCTCTCCACCAATCCGTGCTCTGCTACCCACACGCTGGGCACGCTGCTCTCCTCCAATCAGGAGCAGCTCCTGCAGCTTGTCAAGTTGGTGAGAGGCAGCTGGGTAGAAGCTGTTTGCTCCTCTCCCAGCGCCATATTGTGGGAGAGCAGATGTATAGAATAAGTCTTAATTCCAGTAACAGTATAGTCCGAGTTGCTCCCCACACTTACCTGTATCTTTCTCTTTATGTAGAATCCTGACTGCCAATCACAAGAGGGTGGGAACGTCTAAAAGGCTCCTTACCACCCACATCCACTCCTGAGCCTTTGCTGAATCTGTGAAGATGGATGAGATGTGGAAGTGTAACTGCTCAAGGATGATGTCATCTCTAACCTGACCTCCTGACCTCCACATAGAAGATACCACAGACATCCAGGTCACCTCCTGTCATCACTTACTTTCCTTCCAAGAGCTTCTTTCTATCTTAGAAAGTCTGAAGTTTTACCATGTGTTACCCAGCCCACTTTTCTCATGGAAATACAAGCACCATGATAAATGGCACTCCTGACCGCTGACTCTTAAAAGCAGGGGGCAGAGGCTGGTGCCACAGCTCACTAGGCTAATCCTCCACCTGTGGCGCCGGCACATCGGGTTCTAGTCCCAGTTGGGGCACCGGATTCTGTCCCAGTTGCTCCTCTTCCAGTCCAGCTCTCTGCTGTGGCCCGGGAAGGCAGTGGAGGATGGCCCAAGTGCTTGGGTCCTGCACCCGCATGGGAGACCAGGAGGAAGCACCTGGCTCCTGGCTTTGGATTGGCACAGTGTGCCGGCCGTAGCGGCCACCTGGGGGGTGAACCAACAGAAAAAGGAAGACCTTTCTCTCTGTTTCTCTCTGTCTAACTCTGCCTGTCAAAAAATAAAAAATAAAAATAAAAAGCAGGGGACATAAAAGTCAACACAGCTCTTCGCTGTCACAGATCCTCTGCCTGGAATGGGGAAGGAATGACATTTTGTGTCATCTCTGTAATTTGCCAGCTCTCTGCCACACTATCTTGAAGAGACATTTGTTGTTCTGCAGCCACAATGAAAAGTGACTTCTCCCTATTTCTCTGATATTCTTATCCTCAATATCCTTATAAAGACTAAGTCTTTGGGGCCAGCGCTGTGTGCACAGTGGGTTAAGCCACCATCTGCAGCACCAGCATCCCATACGGGCGCCAGTTCAAGTCCCAGCTGCTCCACTTCTATCCAGCTCCCTGCAAATGTGCCTGGAACAGCAGCAGAAAATGGCCCAAGTGCTTGAGCCCCTTATCCCCAAGGGAGATCTGGATGAAGCTCCTGGCTTTATTTTGGCCAGCCCTGGCCACTGTGGCCATTTGGAGAGTGAACCAGCAGATGGAAGATATCATTCTCTAATTCTGATTTATAAATAAGTAAGTAAATCTTTAAAAAATAAACATACCAAAACTTATGGGATGCAGCAAAAGCAGTGTTAAGAGGAAAGTTTATATCAATAGGTACCTACATCAAGAAATTGGAAAGGCACCAAATAGATGAGCTTTCAATTCACCTCAAGGATCTAGAAAACCTACAGCAAACCAGACCCAAATCTAGTAGGAGAAGAGAAATAATTAAAATCAGAGAAGAAATCAACAGGATTGAATAAAAAAAATTACAAAAAATCAGCCAAATGAGGAGCTGGTTTTTTGAAAAAATAAACAAAATTGACACCCCATTGGCCCAACTAACTAAAAAAGAAGAGAAAAGACCCAAATCAATAAAATCAGAGATGAAAAAGGAAACGTAACAACAGACACCACAGAAATAAAAAGAATCATCAGAAATTACTACAAGGACTTGTATGCCAGCAAACAGGGAAACCTATCAGAAATGGATAGAGTCCTGGACACATGCAACCTACCTAAATTGAACCAGGAAGACATCGAAAACCTAAACAGACCCATAACAGAGACAGAAATTGAAACAGTAATAAAGGCCCTCCCAACAAAGAAAAGCCCAGGACCAGATGGATTCACTGCTGAATTCTACCAGACATTTAAAGAAGAACTGACTCCAATTCTTCTCAAACTATTCAGAACAATCAAAAAAGAGGGAGTCCTCCCAAATTCTTTCTATGAAGCCAGCATCACCTTAATTCCTAAGCCGGAAAAAGATGCAGCACTGAAAGAGAATTACAGACCAATATCCCTGATGAACATAGATGCAAAAATCCTCAATAAAATTGTCGCCAACAGAATGCAACAACACATCAGAAAGATCATCCACCCAGACCAAGTGGGATTTATCCCTGGTATGCAGGGATGGTTTAATGTGCGCAAGACAATCAATGTGATACACCACATTAACAGACTGCAGAAGAAAAACCATATGATTATCTCAATAGACGCCGAGAAAGCATTTGATAAAATACAACACCCGTTCATGATGAAAACTCTAAGCAAACTGGGTTTGGAAGGAACATTCCTCAATACAATCAAAGCAATCTATGAAAAACCCACAGCCAACATCCTATTGAATGGGGAAAAGTTGGAAGCATTTCCACTGAGATCTGGTACCAGACAGGGATGTCCACTCTCACCACTGCTATTCAATATAGTTCTGGAAGTTCTAGCCAGAGCTATTAGGCAAGAAAAAGAATTTAAAGGGATACAAATTGGGAAGGAAGAACTCAAACTATCCCTCTTTGCAGATGATATGATTCTTTATTTAGGGGATCCAAAGAACTCTACTAAGAGACCATTGGAACTCATAGAAGATTTTGGCAAAGTAGCAGGGTATAAAATCAATGCACAAAAATCAACAGCCTTTGTATACACAGACAATGCCATGGCTGAGGAAGAACTTCTAAGATCAATCCCATTCACAATAGCTACAAAAACAATCAGATACCTTGGAACAAACTTAACCAAGGACATTAAAGATCTCTACAATGAAAATTACAAAACATTAAAGAAAGAAATAGAAGAGGATACCAAGAAATGGAAAAATCTTCCATGCTCATGGATTGGAAGAATCAATATCATCAAAATGTCCATTCTCCCAAAAGCAATTTATAGATTCAATGCAATATCAATCAAGATACCAAAGACCTTCTTCTCAGATCTGGAAAAAATGGTGCCGAAATTTATATGGAGACACAGGAGACCTCGAATAGCTAAAGCAATCTTGTACAACAAAAACAAAGCTGGAGGCATCACAATACCAGATTTCAGGACATACTATAGGGCAGTTGTAATCAAAACAGCATGGTACTGGTACAGAAACAGATGGATAGACCAATGGAACAGAATAGAAACACCAGAAATCAATCCAAACATCTACAGCCAACTCATATTTGATCAAGGATCTAAAACCAATCTCTGGAGTAAGGACAGTCTATTCAATAAATGGTGCTGGGAAAACTGGATTTCCACGTGCAGAAGCATGAAGCAAGACCCCTACCTTTCACCTTACACAAAAATCCACTCAACATGGATTAAAGACTTAAATCTACAACCTGACACCATCAAATTATTAGAAAGCATTGGAAAAACCCTGCAAGATATAGGTATTGGCAATGACTTCTTGGAAAACACCCCAGAAGCACAGGCAGTCAAAGCCAAAATTAACATTTGGGATTGCATCAAATTGAGAAGCTTCTGTACTGCAAAAGAAACAGGAGAGTGAAGAGACAACCGACAGAATGGGAAAAAATATTTGCAAACTATGCAACAGATAAAGGGTTAATAACCAGAATCTACAAAGAGATCAAGAAACTCCACAAAAACAAAACCAACAACCCACTTAAGAGATGGGCCAAGGACCTCAATAGACATTTTTCAAAAGAGGAAATCCAAATGGGCAACAGGGACATGAAAAAATGTTCAAGATCACTAGCAATCAGGGAAATGCAAATCAAAACCACAATGAGGTTCCACCTCACCCCAGTTAGAATGGCTCACATTCAGAAATCCACCAACAATAGATGCTGGAGAGGATGTGGGGAAAAAGGGACACTACCCCACTGTTGGTGGGAATGCAAACTGGTGAAGCCACTATGGAAGTCAGTCTGGAGATTCCTCAGAAACCTGAAGATAACCCTACCATTCAACCCAGCCATCCCACTCCTTGGAATTTACCCAAAGGAAATTAAATTGGCCAAGAAAAAAGCGGTCTGCACCTTAATGTTTATTGCAGCTCAATTCACAATAGCTGAGACCTGGAATCAACCTAAATGCCCATCAACAGTAGACTGGATAAAGAAATTATGGGACATGTACTCTATAGAATACTACACAGCAGTCAAAAACAATGAAACCCAGTCAATTGCAACAAGATGGAGGAATTTGGAAAACATCTTGCTGAGTGAATTAAGCCAGTCCCAAAGGGACAAATATCATATGTTCTCCCTGATTGGCGACAACTAACTGAGCACCAAAGGGGAAACTTGTTGAAGTGAAATGGACACTATGAGAAACAGTGACTTGATCAGCTCTTGTCCTGACGGTTGATGTACAATGTAATACTTTATCCATTTTAGTATTTTTTTTGTTCTAGTACCATTGGTTGAACTCTGTAATTAACACACAATTATTCTTACGTGTTTAAATTTTAACTTAAAAGTGATCCCTGTTAGGAATTTGGAAAACATTATGTTGAGTGAAATAAGCCAATCCCAAAGGGACAAATACCACTTGTTCTCCTTGATAGGTGACAACTAACTGAGCACCAAAAAGGAAACCTGTTAAAGTGAAATGAACACTATGAGAAACGGTGACTTGATCAGCCCTCACCCTGACTGTTGATGAGCAGCTTAATATGTTTTCCCTCTTAGTATTTTTTTGTTTGTTCTACTTAATACTTTTGGTTGAATACTGTAATCAATACACAATTCTTCTTAAGTGCTGAAACTTAACTGAAAAGTGATTGCTGTTAAATATAAGGGTGGGAATAAGAGAGGGAAGAGATGTGCAATTTGGGACATGCTCAAGCTGACTTACCTCAAACGGTAGAGTTAGAAACATACCAGGGGATTCGAATTCAATCCCATCGAGGTGGCATGTACCAATGCCATCTCACTAGTCCCAGTGATCAATTTCTGTTCACAATTGATTGTAATGATAGGACTAAGAACCAAAGGGGTCACATAAACAAGAATAGTGTCTGCAAATACTAGCTGATAGAATCAAAAAGGGAGAGAATGATCCAACATGGGAAGTGAGATACACAGCAGACCCAAAGAATGGCAGATGTCCTAAACAGCACTCTGGCCTCAGAATCAGCCCTTAAGGCATGCAGATCCGGCTGAAAAGCCCATGAGAGTATTTCAGGCATGGAAAGCCAAGACACTCTGGGGAAAAAAAAACCTAAATGAAAGATCTCTATGAGTGAGATCCCAGTGGAAAGAACAGGTCATCCAAGAAGGAGGTACCTTTCTCTGAAGGGAGGAGAGAACTTCCACTTTGACTATGGCCTTGTCTAAATATGATCAGAGTCAGTGAACTCAAAAGGCTTCCATAGCCTTGGCAGCTCATGACAAGAGCCTAGGGTGATTACTGATGCCATAAACAAGAGTGTCAATTTGTTAAGTCAACAACAGGAGTCACTGTGCACTTACTCCTCATGTAGGATCTTTGTCCTTAGTGTGCTGTACATTGAGATTTAATGCTATAACTAGTACTCAAACAGTATTTTTCACTTTATGTTTCTGTGTGGGAGCAAACTGTTGAAATCTTTACTTAATGTATGAAAACTGATTTTCTGTATATAAAGAGAATAGAAAATGAATCTTGATGTGAATGGGAGAGGGAGTGGGAAAGGGGAGGGTTGCGGGTTGGAGGGAAGTTATGGGGCGGGGGAAGCCATTGTAATCCATATTCTGTACTTTGGAAATTTATATTCATTAAATAAAAGTTTAAAAAAATTAAAAAAAATCCTATAAATCCACTTTGTCTTTCTTAATTTTTGGAACTTTAATTCATTTTTAACAGATTCAGTGTTGTTTGGAAATCCACTTTAAATAATGTAGAACAGAATAGGCTGAAAGACGCACTATACAAACTCTAGGGAAGAAAATGCTAACTAAAGAAAAATTGTTTAGCAAATGGAACATCTGGCATGATGCTTAACTTTCTTCCATGGAATCAACCTCACTCTTGACTCTTTGGATAGCTTTCTCTCCGATGCTCTAATGGCAAAAAAAAAATCTTTCCCTTTCATGGAAAGGGAAAAATTCAGGGAAGGGGAAGGACTGGCATGAAACAGATATGAGTGACACAGTGTCAAGGTGTTCACACCTGTAGGATGTCCCCCAACCCCCATCCTGCACCGAAGTCCTCTGTCCACTGTGTGATGAGACCCTGGGTGTTGCCCTAGTAGGAGTTAAAGCACATTTCTTTTCAGGTTCTCCCAACCAAGCTCTGGTTTTCCAGGTCCTCTGAGATCCTTTTTCTCCCTTCACAAGTCGGGGGGAACTCAGACTGTAGAAATCACTTGTCTTTTTTCCTCTTTGCCAACATCCAAGACACTGGCCACCAAAATGTCTCCCAGGAATGGACACCTTGGTTACCAGAAAAAAAAAAAAACCAACGTTCTAAGGAGTTAGGTCTTGAGATGAGGTTACAGCAGGAGACTCCACTCAGGGTCAGGGCATCCAGCTGCCTGTGTGATCAGCCCCATCCTCATCCCTCAGCCTGACCTTGGAGGGAGGAGACAAGGTGCTGACACTGACTACACATGGCCAAGACAGCTGAGGGCATCTTGGGTCAACCCCCAGACAGTTGTGAAACTGGAAATGACAGAGGGCTAGGAACAAGTCATGGAGCCACGTAAGGTGGCCAAAGAGAAATCACAATTAAAGACATTCTGATGTCTACACTTGGGGCCAGCCCCATGGCATAGTGGGTAAAGCCACCACCTGGACCACTGGTTCAAATCCTGGCTGCTCCAGTTCCAGTCCAGCTCCTTGCTAACACACCTGGGCAAGCAGTGGATGATGTCCCAAGTGCTTGGGCCCCTGCACCCACGTGAGAGACCTGGATGGAGATCCCTGGATGGTTCTGCTATTAGCAAACATCAAATTTTAAAAAATGGCCAGGGTACCCCAGAAGGGCGATGCTGAGGTCAGCGTGCTGCGTTGGAGCCACTGCCCCCTGGCGGCCCCGCAGAGCCCTCCCTCCACGACCCTGCCCGCCTCACCACACAACCCGAGGAGGAGGCGGGTCTCAGGGCCTGGGGCGGGGCCAGGCTGAAGTCTCCGCACGCAGCGACAGAAAACGACGCCCGAGGGTCTCCGCTGGGGCCCAGCCCACCCTCCCAGGGAGGAAGGCCCTGAGGGCCAGGCTGGGGCCCGCAGCCCCGCAGCCCCACAGCCCCGCGTTCACCCTCGCAGAGTCCCTGCCCTCGGAAACTCACCCTTCCCCGCCTCCCGGCGGCCCCCCGCGGGTCAGGCCTCGAAGTCCCCGCAGCGGCGGCCGTTGACCCGGCACGGAAGGCGGGAGCAGCACGCGGCTCTGAGAAACCGCCAGCAGGGCGCGCGCCCCGGCGGGGAGAGTCGGCTGCCCTGCGTGGCGCACAGCCCGCCCTCCCGTCCCTAATTGGTCGGCGAGTCAGGACCCGCCCCCGCTGAGGCTTGACTGACAGGGAAGTGGTCCTCTACGTGGCGGAGCGGAGCGGAAATGGCCAGGCTCCTCCAGCATCTGATTGGGCGGTTCTCACAGCCCCTCTCCTCCCTGGCCCTGATTGGCTACCCACCCAGGCCCTTCCGCCTCAGACCTGAGCGATAGGCAAAGCAGTCCGGAAGCAAATGGGAGATTCTGGCCTTGGCCCTTCTGAGGCGGGGCTTCCTCTCCACGTCGGGATCCGGCCCAGCCTTGAAGATAGTCGGTTTTCACCAACGCTTGCTGCTGGCCTTCCAGATCGGGCAGCGGCTTCTTCCTGTGCCCAGTGGCCCCTTCCTGCCTCCTCCTCCTGGAACTGGAGTCATCACAAGGGTGACCAGGGCATCCCGGGCTCCCCGTGACCTTGCAGAAGGAGGGTGCCCTTCTCAGCAAGAGGAAATAATCCAGCGTTGGAGGGCCAAATGTATAAAGCCAATATGAATGGAAATAAAAAAAAAAAAAGAGCTAGAGTCTAACAATGAAAGTAGGGCCTTTCACACCTCCCGTGCAGCAATGGACACATCACCCAGGAAAAAAAAAAGGGGGGCCAGCGCTGTCTGTGGTACAGGTGAACCACCTGGGAACACCAGGCTGAGAAGTTCTGGTGCACCTCCTGCACCAAGGGCGTCTGAGGACACACAGGGCAGAGGGCGGGGCTCAGCCCAGCCTTGGGCAGGGGGGAGGCGTGCAAATGTCCCCTGCTGTGAACCCTCCAGAAGCCTCCATCAGCGTCCAGCCCAAAACTGCACAGGACTCCCAGCCATCACCCCACCTGCCTGGATGTGAAGTCCACACTTCCCGCTCAGTCCCTGCCCAGAAGTCTTGAGTGAGGCCCATGTGCTGGCTGCCCACCTAACCTCCTCTCCCCTCCTGTCTGTGGCTCAGGTGAGGACTCTGCATTGATGAGATCAGCAGCCACCTGAGGTCCCCACCACAGCACACACCATACACACTAGACATACACACCATACACACCACACACATGCCATATATTACACACCATACACAACACACAGCATACACACACACCAAACTATACACACCAACACCACACACCATACACACTACACAAACACAACATACACACCACACACACGCCATACACACCACATACCACACACACTATACACACACCATACACACTATACACACCATACACCACACACACACATACACACCATACACACAATATATCACACATACACTACACACCATACACGACACACACAGTACAAACACCACACATCATACACACCATATACCACACATACACTACACACCATACACCACACACATACTACACACACACCATACACACCATATACCACACATACACTACACACCATAGACAACACACACACTGCAAACATCACACACCATACACACTACACACACACCATACACACGATATATCATGCATACACTACACACCATACACGACACACACAGTACAAACATCACACATCATACACATCACATGCATGCTACACACACACCACACACATCGTACACAATATATACTACACACCCACACCACACACCAGACACACCACACACCATACACCACACACCGCACACCAGACACACCACACACCATACACATATCACACATACCATATACCATACACACACCACACACATACATACCATACACCATGCACACACCACACACACTACATTCACCACACACCAGATGACACACACATACACCACACAGCAGACACACAAACACATATCTACATGTGTATGTATCCCATACACACACACCATACTCACACCCCACCCAGGTACCAGACACATCTATCACACACACAACACATTCACTACACACAGAGCTATCACATATACCCACACCTCCATCACACGCATACCACTTCCCCATTATACACACCCCACACCCCACATGCACACAGCATACACATACACACTACACACTACACACCATCACAGTACACAAGCACACATGTGTGCACTGCATGGTTCTTCGGGTCTCAGAACCCCTCTTGCTGATGTCACACTGCATCCTGGGCTGGGGGCCTCCAGCCCCTCCCCCTGCCTGGCCAGGGGCCACCTCTGGCAGGCTGTCTGGCCACTTGGCCTCCACCATGGACACCGCCCTAGCACCCCACGGACCCCAGTGGGCTCATCCTGTCGAGTGCTTGCCATGAACTCTTGGAATCCCAATTCTGGGATTCTAGGGCCATCTCAGAGACTGGTCGCTATGGGGCTGGGGCCCAGTGTCTCCCAGTCACATCTGTGCCCCATGTTGGACCCTGGTTTTCATCTTCCTGGTCGGGGGGGATGGAGGAAGGCTCTGTCCTGTCTCAGTGGGAAGGGCCGGCACCTGGTCAGCTACTCTCACAGGAATATACCAGCTGGTCAGGTGTGAGGGGCCCTGTCTGGACCCACCAAACGCATCCTGGCCTCTACCCACTCCTGGGAGGGGCCTCAGCCACCTGCTATCCATTCCCACCTGCTGCATTGACAGCCTCCTCCCTCACTGTCCACTGCCCTTGTACACAGATCAGGATGGGCACCCTAAGGACCACGCCATGGGTGTCCCACTCAGAGGTGTGCTGGTGGTGCCTGTCCACCCCTCGGCCGCTCTCACCACCTCTGCCCCTACTGCCCTGCCCTCCCATCTTCCACCCCCCACCAAGAAACAGCCCTTCAGCTCAGCATCAGCTCCCCGGAGGCTCCCCCCACCCCTGGGTACCAGAATCCCTAACTCACCGCAACTGCAATCAGATCTGGACGGCGATGTGCAACCAAAGGCTTCTCGCTCAGTGAAGGCTGACTTGAGAAGTGAGGAGGGGCCCTGTGGGTCACATGGAACCCAAGGCGCCTCACAGAGCCCATGACCCAGCAACCATGGCAATGCCCCCATGATGTGGGGGGTGGCTCTGACCTGGCTGGGTGGTGGTGGGGAAGGCCTGTGGGGTGGACCTCCCAAGTCGCTCCTCAATCTGGTGCACAGCCCTGAGGTTTTTTTTTTTTTTAAGATTTATTTATTTTGAAAGTCAGAGTCACACAGAGAGAGGGGAAGCAGAGAGAAAGAGAGAGACAGAGAGAGAGACAGAGAAAGAGACAGAGACAAAGGTCTTCCATCCGCTGGTTCACTCCCCAATTGGTCACAATGGCTGGAGCTGTGCCAATCCGAAGCCAGGAGCCAGGAGCTTCTTCCAGGTCTCCCACATGGGTGCAGGGGCCCAAGGCCTTGGGCCATCTTTTACTACCTTCCCAGACCATAACAGAGTTAGAGCTGGATGGGAGTGGAGCAACGGGGTCTTGAACCAGCACCCATATGGGATGCCGGCGCTTCAGGCCAGGGTATTAACCCACTGCCCCACAGTGCCAGCCCCAGCCCTGGGTTTTGATAGGAAACACAAATGGCCCACAGCATGCTCACAGCACACTCTCTCCTCTACAGCCTTCCCAGGGCCTCTGATTATTTTGTTTTTGACAGGCAGAATGGACAATGAGAGAGAGAGAGAGAGAGAGAAAGATCTTCCTTTGCCGTTGGTTCACCCTCCAATGGCCACCGCAGCCGGCACACTGTGGCCAGCGCACCACGCTGATCTGAAGGCAGGAGCCAGGTGCTTCTCCTGGTCTCCCATGGGGTACAGGGCACAAGCATTTGGGCCATCCTCCACTGCCTTACCAGGCCACAGCAGAGAGCTGGCCTGGAAGAGGGGCAACCGGGACAGAATCCGGCACCCCAACCGGGACTAGAACCCGGTGTACTGGCGCCACAGGCAGAGCATTAGGCTATTGAGCTGCGGGACCAGCCCCTCTGATCTTAAGTTCTAGAAGTTTCCCAAGGATGGGCATTTGTGCCCAGAGCTTCCAATGTCCTGGCATCCCATGCTGGACGGTGGAGTGCTTGGTTTGAGTCTGGGCTCCACTTTTGATTCCAGCCTCCTGGTAGTGCAGATCCCCTAAGTGACTGGTGGTCTGGGCCACCCCCATCAGGGACCTGGATTGCATTTCCAGCTCCTGGCTTCAGCCTGGCCCTGTCCTGGATGGCACAGGCATCTGTGGAAGTGAACTGGCAGATGGGACATCTCTGTCTCTCTTGCTGCTCTCATATAAACCTATCTATTTTAAAAGATCTGGTTCCCGTTTGTGGGTCTCTCAGTAGTGCCCCTCTGAAGCTGCCTGCAGCCAGGCGATGTGTCTGTGTCCAGCTCTGCTGCCCAGGGCCCGCAGTGGCTGGGGTCTGCTGTCCACCAGGCCCATGACTCTGAGAAGCCTGCATACAGCTGTACACACACCACAGCTGCCCGTGCCCGTCTGCACACTGCACACTGCTACACACCTCCGGGTGCACACCGTTCACACACAGGCACAACTGCCGAGCACACACAAATCTCCCTGCCCCTGTACGTGTGCTTGCACACACACCCCTATCCGCCACACACAGCATGGACCAGGGTGAACCCCAGCAAGGCTTGGAGCCTGGCAGAACTGTCTGTGGCTCGGTGAGAGCCCTGGATTGATGAGATTAGCAGCCACCTGAGGTCCCCGGCACAGCCAAAGCCAGGGGCAGAAGCCGGCAATGGAGGACACGCAGTATCTCCCCATCTGCAGCGAATCACTGGGGACCTGCAGACTGGGAGGTGGATGGGGTGTTGGGGGAGGGGGTTATGGACCCTGTCTCAGGCACCTGACTGTTTACTCATCTGTGACATAAGGGCCAACGGGTGGTGGTCTAGGGCCCCCGGGAGGCACAGCTGTCAGCCTCGTGTCCTGCCTGCCACCCGACCTTGGGCCCCATGACTGCTGCCCCCTGCCCCAGCCTTGCCCAGCCCCAGGGATCCAGGTCTAGCCAGGCCAGGGCTGGCATCTGCTCCCTCCCTGCTCCCTGTGCAGGCTGAGACAAGGCTCTGTGTACTGGTGGCCCCTTCTGGCCTCGATGTCTCATTGCTGCCATGACAGAGCCACCTTTGGTGACCAGGGAGAGGGCCAGGTGTCAGAGGGCCAAGCTCAGCTCCACAGCAGGCTCAAGGGGACCTGGGGGAGGGGGCAGCACCCACAGAAGCAGCGGAAGGTGCAAGCACCCCGTTCTGGACAGCACCGCCCCCTCCCCACGAGGGCACTCAGATCACAGCCAGCCAGGGAGGCCCATTCCCTGCAGAGCCAGCAGCTCAGGCTGCCCAGGGCTCCTACAGCACATGAGCCAAGGGTCCCAGGCACCATCAGCCTGAGGCAGGGCACTGGGCCGGAGCCCACCCTGTGCAGGCCCAAGATGCCCCCGACCCCAAACAGGCCCATTGCAGACAAGCAGCAGGGCAGTTAAAAGGTTTTGCTGCAACCCATGACCAAGCCACTAGGCATCCGGGAGACAAGAGGGCCAGTGGCCGGGCAGCTCAGGGGTGCAGGGGCGGGGGCTGCACCTGAGCACCCCAAGTCCACAGGTGGTGGCAGAACAGACGCTGGCTGTTCACGCCTTCAGGAAATCGTCTCCCTTAGGGACATCTCTACTTCCTGGAGATGGTTCAGGACCCACTCACCACGTAAATGCCAGGACGCAGCCACGAGGAAGACGGCCAGCAGGCGGGGACCCTGCCCCAGCAGGAAGCAGGAGAAGCAGCAGCAGCTTTAAAATGAGCAGCGCTGTCGCCCACATCAGGGGTCAACTCCTGCAGGTCCGGCAGCCGTGTGGCACTGCTCCGTGCCGTCCTCCAGGGGGCGTCTGAAGCTTCTGAGCACCTGCTCAGGTCAGCTCCACACACACACACACACACACACACACACACACACACACACCCCGGCCCGAGATCCCGATGATGCTCTAACTCGCTGGTGTCTCCACCGAGGGTGTGGAAGGACGGGGCACGGTGCCAGCTTGCTGGGTTGGCCCCACGGGAGTCCCGCTGTGGGGAGAAGGGCAGCAGGTGAGCACACAGCTGCCGCACCTCACAGGTCTCGTCTCCGACAGGAGCAAGCTCTGAGGCCACTCTTACCGCACAGTCTCTCTGGGCAGCGGCCTGCGGACCTCCCTCCCTGCATTCTCGAGGCATGCTGACTTCGGGCTGGGTGGGCTTGTGGGTGCCGTGGGCAGCACGGCCCAGGAGGGCCTCTCCCTCTACCCCTGCGCCAGCCTGGCTGATTGGGAGTGAGCAGGTGGCAGCGTCGGGGGCCAGGACTGTGGCTGCAGCTCCCCCCACTCCCGTACCCCCGGGGGTGAGGGCCCCTTCCCCAGCCCCTGTAGCAAACTCCTCTTCTGCTCCCCATGGCCATAGCTGCTCCGTGACGTTTCCTTCACGGCTGAACAGTTTTGTGCCCTTTCTACTGGCATCCATTGGGAACCTCTCCAAGGGCCCTTATCCAGTCCAGTGCTGCAGCCAGGGTGCTGCCCACTGCCCAGTTCCCCACCCACACCCCAGGGAGCGGGGTGTCCTCTCAGGCTCCCTGGCACTTCTGGGGTCCTTGCTCATCCCCAGCCACCCAGAACCTGCCCCCCATGCCCTCATTCTTGGCTTGGTACTGTTTGGTTAAAACTTGTGGTTCCGAGGATAATTCAATTAAAAGCATGGGGCTTGTGAACTCTGCCTGAAGAAGGATCCACACCTACAGCAGGGTGCACAGGTGAGCACGTGGAAGGAGCAGTGGGCACGCCTGGTGCCCCGCACTGTGGCTGAGGCCTCCCATCCAGGCACCCTCCAGAGCTGGGCCCACCCCTCACCAGCACACAGCCCTGCCTGCCCAGGGCACAGGCGTTTCCCAACAGCACCACCCGGACATCAGGGTTTACGAGAGGGGCACCGCAGTGCCAACAGCAAGGACTGGGAGACCCGGCACTCAGCCTGCAGGGACCTCTGTTATCAAGGGTTAGCTCCCTCTTCACCCCTTTCCCTTTGGGATATGGAGCTGGTCAGCCCTGGGGCCTCTGGGCTCAGGATGTCAAGTGCTCTGTGAGCTGTGCTGGATGAAAAGTATCCGAGCTTGGAGGCCTGGGTGACAGAGTGGGAGTGGGCAGGGGGGTAAGGGAGGCCTCCAGGGCAGGGGTGGCAAACACCCAGAGTCCTTTGCACAAGCCACGCTCCACAGTCAGACCTGACGCCTTCACGGCATGGTGAGCTTCGGCTGCAAAACAAGGGACCAGACTGGCGTGGACCTCCCGTCATAAGCAACAGGAAAATGCCCAACACAGGCCTGGGGCAGGTTCCGGCCATGGCCAAGGCCACAAAGGGAACACAGCAGAGAGGCAGAAAAGAAAGCCAGGAACTGCACTCCCTCCTGTATCTCAGTCAAACCCCTCCAGCCTGTCCCCAGCCTGTGAGAAGGCACAAGCTGGCTATGACAAGCCAGGAGCTCACACTTGGCTCATGACACACATCCCATCTCCAGGGGTGGATCTGGCCAGGCCCTCAGGCTCTGCCTGCACCTGACAGCAAAGAGCAAAGAGGGTTCTGCGTGCAGCCGGACAATGCCTGGGAAAGGGTCCCAGGGACTCCAAGCCACTCAACAGCCCTCAGGAAAAGGGGCTTTGATGCCTCAAATGGGTGGGCACCCAGTCCAGGGCCTGGGACACAGACCCTTGTGAGGTTCCGGCCTGCAGAGAAGCAGGGTGTGGAAACCCAGTGAGGAGGTGAGCATGGAGCCTTGCTCCACATGTTCCCAAAAGCCAAAGGACCTCCAACTGTGCAGAGTGACAAGGCCACAGCCAACAGAGGAGGGGACTTTGGGAGGTTCAGGGCTCACATGCGCAAGCGCAATCAGAGGCCAGGAAGAGGGTGGTGCTGACTGCTGAAGACCTCAGAGTCCAGGCTTTCCCTATTCGATGAGAGCTTTTAGAAAAATGCTTCTGTCTTGGGGTTGGCACTGTGGCATAGCAGGTAAACCCTCCACTTGCAGTGCCCGCATCCCATATGGGTGTCAGTTCCAGTCTCGGTTGCTCCACTTCCAATCCAGCTCTCTGCTGTGGCCTGGGAAAATAGTAGAAGATGGCCCATGTCCTTGGGCCCCTGCACCCAAGTGTTCCCACCCCAGCTGAGGCACCTGAGGCTGCAGGCCCTGGGGCATATCTGGGGGCTGGGGTCTCAGAAGAGGCCAGCACAGTGAATGGTGGGGGTGGGCCTGCACCTCGGCTGCACCGCACTGAAGCCCGGATTTCCTCCCGGAGTTTGGACTTGTGCATGCCCAGCCCTCGGGAGAAGCCCTGGACACCACAGCTCCCACAAGGGTCCCTGGCTGATGTTTCACTCGTGGGGGTCACAGCTTGGGTTGGGGAGGACCTGTGACCCTTTGGGAGGGGAGGGGATGCCCCTGCACACTGGGGCCTGTTGTCCTCGAGTCAACCCGTGCACTTCCCTCCCTGCCCATCCTGCTTGGTACCTTCCACTGTGATATACCTTAGCCAGGAGTCCTCCCTAGCAAACCACTGAGCCTGGGAGAAAGGGGCAGCTGTGGGGATCTCTATCCACACGGCTGAGAAATGGAAGCCAAGGGAAAGATGACACAGCGATGATCGCACCAATAGAAACGGCCTGGAAACACCCCAACTAAAGGGAAGACAGCATGAGATGGCAAAGCAAGCCTCACTCTTTTATTTATTTTTAACTTGAGAGGCAGAGTTAGAGAGAGAGAGAGAGAGAGAGAGAGAGAGAGAGAGAGAGAGAGAGATTGAGAGATCTTCCATCCACTGGATCAGTCCCTAACTGGCCTCAATGGCTGGAGCTGAGCTAATCTGAAGCTAGGAGCTTCTTCCAGGTCTCTCACGTGGGTGCAGGGGCCCAAGCACTTGGGCCATCTTCCACTGGTTTCCCAGGTGCATTAGCAGGGAGCTGGATTGGAAATGGAGCAGCTGGGACTCAAACCAGTGCCCATATGGGAAGCTGGCACTGCAGGTGGAGGCTTAACCTACTAGGCCCCAGCGCCGGCCCCGTATGCATGACCTTAACATTGTATTTGAGTCCATGCAGTGAGCTGAAGTGTGTTCCCCTGAATGCTGTGCTGACATCCTGACCCCCCAATCTTGGAAGGTGACTGTACTGGGAGATGCAACGGACTTATTCGGGTGTCCCTACAACCAGAGGAGTGTAGGACAAGGACACATGCACAGAGGGACGGCTACGTGGAGACATGGGGAGAGCATGGTGCCCACTTTTAAGAGTTATTTCTCTGAAAGGCAGAAATACAGACAGAGATCTTCCATCTGCTGATTCACTCTCCAAATGGCTGCAAGGGCTAGGGCTGGGCTAGGCCAAAGCCAAGAGCTTCTTCTGGGTTTCCCACGTGGGTGGCAGGGGCCCAAGGATTTGGGCCATCTTCCGCTGCTATCCCAAGTGCAATAGCAGAGTGCCAGATCAGAAGTGGAGCAGCCAGGACTCAAACCGGCACCCATACAGGATACCACTGCTACTGGCAGTGGCTTAACCTTCTACACCACAGTGCCAGACCCAGAAAGGGTTTTAAATGGACAGAGTAGCTACAGGTAGGGGTTAGAAAGCCAGTGAGATCTTCGGGCTCTGTTGAGGTGATGGGCCATCCGAGAGACCCAGGGGGTCAACCAGGTGGAGGCTTCCTGACGATGGAGTTCAGCTGTCCAGATTATTGAGATAATCATATGGTTTTTCTTCTGCAGTCTGTTAATGTGGTGAATCACATTGATTGATTTGCGAATGTTGAACCATCCCTGCATACCAGGGATAAATCCCACTTGGTCTGGGTGGATGATCTTTCTGATGTGTTGTTGCATTCTATTGGCAAGAATTTTATTGAGGATTTTTGCGTCTATGTTCATCAGGGATATTGGTCTATAATTTTCTTTCAGTACTGCATCTTTCTCTGGCTTAGGGATTAAGGTGATGCTGGCTTCATAGAAAGTACTTGAGAGGATTCCATCTTTTTAGAATGTTCTGAGTAGTTTGAGGAGAAATGGAATTAGTGCTTCTTTAAATGTCTGGTAGAATTCAGCAGTGAATCTATCTGGTCCTGGGCTTTTTTTTTGCTGGGAGGGCCGTTATTACTGTTTCAATTTCTGTTTCAGTTATGGGTCTATTTAGGTTTTCTATGTCTTCATGGTTCAATTTAGGTAGATTGCAAGTGTCCAGGAATCTATCCATTTCTGATAGGTTTCCCTGTTTGCTGGCATACAAGTCCTTGTAGTAATTTCTGATGATTCTTTTTATTTCTGTGGTGTCTGTTGTTACGTTTCCTTTTTCATCTCTGATTTTATTGATTTGGGTCTTTTCTCTTCTTTTTTTAGTTAGTTGGGCCAATGGGGTGTCAATTTTGTTTATTTTTTCAAAAAACCAGCTTCTCGCTTGGCTGATTTTTTGTAATTTTTTTTGGATTCAATCCTGTTGATTTCTTCTCTGATTTTAATTATTTCTCTTCTCCTACTAGATTTGGGTCTGGTTTGCTGCAGTTTTTCTAGGTCCTTGAGATGCGCTGAAAACTCATTTATTTGGTACCTTTCCAATTTCTTGATATAGGCACCTATTGCTATAAACTTGCCTCTCAATGCTGCTTTTGCCGTATCCCATAAGTTTTGATATGTTGTGTTGTTATCCTCATTTACTTCCAGAAAGTTTTTGATTTCTCTTTTGATTTCTTGAATGACCCAGTGTTCATTCAGGAGCATGTTGTTCAGTCTCCATGTGTTTGCATACTTTCTGGGGATTCCTGAGTTGCTAATTTCCAGCTTCATTCCGCTGTGGTCTGAGAAGCTTCATGGTATGATTCTAATTCTTTTAAATTTGCTGAGACTTGCTTTATGGCCTAGTATGTGATCAATCCTAGAGAAGGTTCCATGCACTGCTGAGAAGAATGTAAAGTCTTTAGATGTAGGATTGAAAGTTCTGTATATATCTGTTAGATCCATTTGGGCAATAGTGTCGATTAAATCTACTGTATCCTTGTTGATCTTCTGTCTGGATGATCTGTCTATTTCTGAGAGTGGAGTATTGAAGTCCCCCAGTACTATTGTATTGGAATCTAAGTCTCCCTTTAAGTCCCTTAACATGTCTTTTTAATAGACCAGTGCCCTGTAATTAGGTGCATATACATTTATAATAGTTACATCTTCCTGTTGAATTGAACCCTTAATCATTATATAGTGCCCCTCTTTGTCTCTCTTAACAGTTTTTGTATTAAAGTTTATTTTGTCTGATATTAATATGGCTACACCTGCTTTCTTTTGGTTTCTGTTGGCATGGAATATCTTTTCCCAACCTTTCACTTTCAGTCTGCATGCATCTGTGTTAGAGAGATGTGTTTCTGGTAGGCAACAAATAGTTGGGTTTTGTTCCTTAAGCCAATCAGTCAATCAGTGTCTTTTAACTGAAGAGTTAAGTCCATTCACGTTTAATGTGACTATTGATACATAGTGACTTTGCCCTTCCATTTTCACTGAGATATTTTCTAGTATATGCTTTGAGCTTCCCATGCTCTTTTACTGGTAGGTTTTCTTCCTTTCCCTTCTTTCATATTGATGGCCGTGTTTCTGTGTTTCTGAGTGTAGCACATCTTTAAGTATCTTTTGCAGGGCCGGACGAGTGGCCACAAAGTCTTTCAATTTCTGTTTGCTATGAAAGGTCTTTATTTCACCTTCATTCACAAATGAGAGCTTAGCAGGATATAATATTCTGGGCTGGCAATTTCCCTCTTAGCACCTGTGCTATGTCTCGCCATTCCCTCCTAGCCTGTAGTGTTTCTGATGAGAAGTCTGCTGTGAGTCTAATTGGAGATCCTCTGAGAGTAATCTGACATTTCTCTCTTGCACATTTTAGGATCTTTTCTTTATGTTTCACTGTGGTGAGGATCTCTTTTGGTCATGTTTACTGGGGGTTCTATGAGCTTCCTGTACTAGGATGTCTCTGTCCTTCTCCAAACCCGGAAAGTTCTTTGCTAGTATCTCACTAAAAAGGCCTTCTAATCCTTTCTCTCTCTCCATGCCTTCAGGAACTCCTAGAACGCGAATGTTGGTTTTTTTAATAGTATCCTGTAGATTCCCAACAATATTTTTGAGATTTCTAATTTCCTCTTCTTTTCTTTGGTTTGACTGTATTGCTGCTCCTCCACACGCGGAGGAGCCGCACCGGACCGGACGCTTGTTGTTCCCCTTTTTTTACAAGTCTTTTCTATAGTAAAGTAAGAATAAGTAAACAGCGAACTCCCAAAGCAAGAATGAGTAGAGAGAAATGAGAAAGAATGAAGCAACGAACTTCCCCGCGGACTCTCCAACGCACTCTCCAACCAACCCACACCACCATGCCGTCTCTCTCCTCCTATATAGTCCTCTCCACCAATCCGTGCTCTGCTACCCACATGCTGAGCACGCTGCTCTCCTCCAATCAGGAGCAGGATCAGCTCCCGCAGTTTGTCAAGTTGGTGAGAGGCAGCTGCGTAGAAGTTTACTCCTCCCCAGCGCTATATCGTGGGAGAGCAGATGCATAGAATAGATCTTAATTCCAGTAACTTAGCCTAGTCTCAGTTGCTCCCCACAGTTCCCCCTTTCTTTTTATTTTTTGGCATTGATAAGCGCCTGTTTTCAGTGCCCTGCAGCACACGCTCTGCTCTGCTCCACTTGAGTTGCCCACAGGTGCTTACAAACCCTACCAATCAGGCAAACCGAATCCGGGTCCTCTCTTTGCCATGTTGTGAGGAGGTTTTTAGGCGCTGATGCGTGCCTGTGTAAAGTTCAGCGTGATCTTCATGCTATTGACTGTCTTGTTTGTCGTGCTACTTCAGGGTTCGTTGAAAATGTCCCATATTCCAAGGATCCCAGGGATTGGTTATTCATTGTTTCCTTCCTCAAATGGAGTTTTTTTCTTCTAGCTCTTCTGCTGGTAGGTTCACCAACCGAATTCTTCTCTCAGGGGTCCATATTTGTTGTGCCGCACCCTGCAGAAAAAAACAAATGGCGCCTCATACTCTTCTGAGTAAGGGGAACGGGCCTTTCCATTGATTGTCCTGTAAATCCTTCCACATTACCCACGGTATTGATTCCTTATCAGCTGATTGAGCATGCATTTCTGCAGGTGTTTTACCGTTCTTTTTCTTGTTCAGGAAATTAATTGTATAAAGAGCTAAGGCCAAGGCATCCTTGTTGGATGCGGCCATTTCCCCTATTCCCCCTTTTTGTTTAATTATTAAATTTTTAAAATATAAGTGAGTGCATTCTACCACAGCTTGCCCTTGTGGATTGTATGGAATACCAGTAATATGGGATATTCTGAATTCTTTCAAAAATGCAGCAAAACGAGCTGATGTATACACTGGGCTGTTATCCATTTTGATCACATGAGGAACTCCCCAGGCTGCAAAAGCCTGCAAGCAGTGTTGGATTACTTGTTGTACTCCTTCTTTATTCATGGCTGTGGCCATAACTACACCTGAATATGTATCTACAGTGACATGAACACAGCTTTGTTGCCCAAAAGAAGGGATATGTGTAACGTCCATCTGCCAGATATGTCCTGGTTTAAGGCCACAGGGATTGGCTCCCGCAGGAATCTTTGGAACTATGGCAACAACGCACTTTTCACAGGACCTAATAATACCTTCTGCTTGCTTGTGGGGAATATTAAATTTAAAACTTAAAGTGTGGGTGTTAACATGCCATTTAGAGTGATATTCTTTAGCTTGTTCCAAAGCGGTGCATGCAAGCAAGAATCTTGAATAATGATCGGCCATCATGTTTCCTCAAGTAAGTGGGCCGGGTAAATTAGAATGAGCTCTTATGTGGCCTATGTAAATAGCATGCTCTCTTTGATTTAATAACCCCTGAATTTCACTTAAATAAGAATAGACTGGGGAGGATTTAAGAATAAGGCACTGTGTAGCAAGCATCTGAACTGCATTCACCACATATGCACTATCAGACAAAATATTCATGGGTGCGCTCTCTCTGCATAATACTGTTGCGATTGTGGGGAGCAAACCGGACTAGACTGAGTTACTGGAATTAAGACTTATTCTATGCATCTGCTCTCCCACAATATGGCGCTGGGAGAGGAGTAAACAGCTTCCGCACAGCTGCCTCCAGTTCAACTAATAAACTGTAGGACTTGCTCCTGATTGGAGGAGAGCAGCGTACTCGGCGTGTGGGCAGCCGAGTTAGGATTGGCGGAGGAGGACTATAAAGGAGGAGAGAGACGGCATGCACCGGGAACATCTATGGGGAACATCTAAGGGGAATACCTGTGCAGCCCCCGAGAAGAGCCGGCCGGCGGTGTGCCGCTCCCCTGTGGAAGTGGGGAATGTGGCCAGGGGGAATTGCCCTTCCACGGAGGTGGAAGGGATAGTAGCCAACCCGGGAAGAACCAGCAGCAAACCCGGGGAGGGCCGAGCAGACGAAAGAACAGCGCAGGGTCCTGTGTCGTTCCTCCATGAAGAGGGGGAGCGACAGCGATAATAGCTAATTCTGCATGTTGTGGAGAAGGGGATGCTGTTAAAACAAAATATCGTTGATTGTTAAATATAGCTGCTCCTGTTCCGCCTTTAGCTCCATCCGTAAATACGGTAACTGCCCCTTGAATTGGATCCCTTCACACCTTCTGCACCCATTTTATTGAAACCTGTGTGCAGAAGTTAACAAATGGATGGCGAGGGTAGTGATTGTCAATCTCTATTTGTAGAATGAGAACTATGTATGCCCATTGCCAGCATTCCCTTGTAAAGGCTTCTACTGCCTCTTGAGCAAAGGGAACTACACATCGCTTTGGAGTCTTCCCCGCCATTTCTGTCGCCTTTTTTATTGCTGTTAATATCAAATCAGCCACCGCAATGCCTTGGGTGTATAGTACACGTGGTGCATGTGAATGTGGGTATACAAACAACAAGGGTCCTCCTTGCCAAATGACTGTGAAGGGATACAGCTGTTCCATAAAATTAATATTTCTAGGGCTTGTTGTAGATCACATCTTTCCATCTGCATTGCTTTAATTTGTTTTTTGATTTTCTGTAATGCCAAGCGCTTCTTGTGTCAATCTATGAGGGGAATCAAGCTGGGCATCTCCTTCTAAAATATTGAATAATGGCATCATATCTTCGGTGGTTAATTTACAATAGGGCCTCAACCAATTTAAATTGCCACATAATTTTTGGAAGTCATTAAGGGTCTGCAACCCATCTATTGCAATTTCAAATTCTAATGGGGTCACCTTTTCAGAAGTTACTTTAAGCCCTAAGTACTGTACTACTTCCCCTTTTTGTATCTTCTCTGGTGCTACTTGTAACCCAACTTTTTCCAAATATAATAGCAACAGCTTATATGCTTCCATAAGGTGATTTTCACTTTCAGCCGTTATTAACAGGTCATCCATGTAGTGTAAGATATGTACTTCTGGGCACTGTTGTTGAACCGGCTCTACTGCCTGGTCAACATATAGCTGGCATATGGCAGGACTGTTAGTCATTCCTTGGGGAAGCACTTTCCATTCATATCTTTTGTCGGGACCTTGATGATTAATGGAAGGTATGGTGAAAGCAAACCTCTGAGTGTCTTGTTCATGTAGAGGTATGCTAAAAAAGCAGTCCTTCAGATCGAGTACTATAAATGGCCAATGCTTTGGGATCATAGTAGGAACCGGGATCCGGGTTTTAATGCCCCCATGGGTTGCATCTGCTGATTAACAGCCTGTAAATCATGCAACAACTGGTATTTCCCCGATTTTTTCTTTATCACGAATATTGGCGTATTCCATGGGGAGGTTGATGGTTGCAAATGGCCTGCCTCTAATTGTTGTAACACTATATCATTTACCGCAGCCAACTTTTCCTGGGTAAGGGGCCACTATGGTATTCACTTTGGCTTGTTGTCCACCCATGACAATGGCAGCGGCTGCATCTCAGTGGCCCCCACGAAAAACCTGTGTCCTGTCTTTTAAAGTCACCTTTGGGCTGGGCTAGGTCCCTTCTGCCTTCTCTGGAGCCTAATCCTCTCTCCTGATATCCCTTTTTATACATAATACGCCATCCTGGAGAACTCTCCAACTGGTCTTCATTGGTTAATGTCAGTCCCATTTGTTCTAAAATGTCTCTTCCCCATAATGTGATGGGGAGTGCACTAACATAAGGTTGCACATTTCCCTTGTTCCCTTCTTGATCCTGCCAATGAAGCACCTGAGCACTCCTTGATGGTGTCATGGCCGCACCTAGGCCTACTAAAGTATTATCTCCTGGCTGAAGGGGCCATGACTTCGGCCAATCATTTTCTGAAATTATACTTACATCTGCACCCGTATCTAGCAGGCCCTGAAACGACTTTCCTCTAATGGTTAAGGTCCACAGAGGTCGATCTGCTAAAGACAGGGACAAGGCTGCAAATTTCTCCCCTTGGGGTCCACGAACATCCTGTGCTCCAGTCATAATCAGCATCTGAGCCACAGGTTCTTCTGGCTTAATTTGTACAATGCCCTTTGTGGATTGTAGCAACACCTTTAACTTATCAAAGGGTAATTGGATGACTCCGGTAATGACCATTAGGCCTCTTAAAGCATTTGTTTCTTTTCCTATGATTATTCCAAGTCCCTTATGCTCAGCTGAAATTGTTTCTGCCCTCACCTCTATGGCTTGTGCTCCCATTTGAGGTGTTAGTACCGAATACCCGGTGGCTCGTAACTCTGCGCAGTAAATATTTGGTTTTTGTATTGTTGGGACCGTGGGAGCCACCGATTGTTTTGGCCCCGGGGTGCAGGGGCCCACATTCCATTTTTTTGCTGTTGTCCATATACACCTGGTCTTTTTATGGGGCCCGGCTCATTTGGCATCCTCAGGGGATTGCCTGCACTATACATTTTAGAGTAACATTCACTGACCCAATGATTCCCTCTTCTACAGCGTGGGCAAAGGCCTGGTCTTCTCGAGTTCTCCATGCCCTGCTGATCTTGGGCTGGAAATTTCGCCCTACATTCCCTCATTAGATGCCCTTCTCGACCACATCTAAAGCATTTTCGTCCCCTCATGTTCTGTCTAAATTGTCAGGTCACTGCTACTGCAGCATGTGATCCAGAAGCTACATCATCCATGACATCCCTACAGATTTTCAAGAAGGTAGGGATGTCCTTATGCTGCCATGGTCTAAGAGCTTCACGACATGTTTTATTGGCCTGTTCATACGCCAATCTTCTGACTAAGGGCATTGCTTCTTCCACAGTTTCAAAAATATTTCCCGCTGCTTCCATTAATCTGTTCACGAAGTCAGCGTAAGGTTCAGTAGAGCCCTGCACTATCTTAGTCAAGCTGTGTCTTATCTCTCCTTTTCTGGGTACCACCTTCCAGGCTCTTCTTGCTATCTCTCTTACTTGTAAGAGGACAGCTGTTGGTAGTCAGGCCTAATCATCGGGATTGGCAAATCGCCCTTCTCCATTTAACATTTCCTCATCCCATGTTTGATTCCCTGCTCGATAGTTCTGCTTTGAATATTCTCGAGCAAATTCTCTATAAGCAGCTAACCATAAGAGGAAGTCACCCCCACCCAACACCGCCTTTACTAAGTTTCTCCAATCCTCGGGTATTAGGCCTTGCTGTTCAATGTTATCAAGGATTGCCTGTGTAAAACTTGCATGGGGGCCATACAATTGCACTGATTGCTGCAATTCTTTAAGTAATTTGTGATCAAGAGGCATCCAACCCCTGTTTCCCTGCTGATCCTGAATTACAGGAAACACCTGGCCTGGTTCCTGGTACTGCTCCCAAGCAGGTTTTCTATAAACAGCTCCCCTTTGCTTGCTTTCGGTTCTTGGCCTTTCTATCTCCTCCTGCATACCTACTCCCTCCATCTCTCCTTCTTCCTCCTCCCACTCTTCTTCAATCTCATGTGGAAAAAAAGGGCTTTTCTTTACAGGAGGAAACTTTGGTAGTACCAATGGGCGATACCGGGGTGGTGATTCATCCTTTATGGTTGAATTTGCCAGCCTTGTAGGGCCAGGATATATTCTTGGCATCTCTCTCAGGGGCGAGGTTCCCTCTTCAGCTTCCTCCTCCCCCCTGTAAGCTTCCTGGCTCTCTAAATCCTTCTTTGATTTTCTTCTCACCTGTTCGTTACAATAGCTGCTCTCCTGGCTGCCCTGCCATAATTCTTCCTGCAATTCACTCCCCTCATTAAGCAACAACTCGATCCCTTCCATGGGGTCCTGAAGCACCTGATCAATGAGTTGCCACAGCTTCAGCACTTCTATCAATTCCCCAGCTGTGCGTAATTGCTGTCCCACCTGCCTCCACTGCTGTAGAAACCAGGGGGCCGTCTCTACGACTGCTCTTACGAATGCATGAAATTTCCTCCCCCCTCATTTCCCTCACTTAGAAGAAAAGCTGTGAGCCCTGCAAAAGATGCTTAAAGATGTGTTACACACAGAAACACAGAAACACAGTCATCAATATGAAAGAAGGTAAAGGAAGGAAACCAAGGAAGGAAACCTCACAGCAAAAGATCACAGGGAATTCAAAGCATATATTAGAACTTATCTTTGGCAAATGGCAGGGCAAAGTTACCACTTATCATTAGTCACATTGAATGTTAATGGCCTGAACTGTCCAGTTAAAAGACACCGATTGGCTGATTGGGTTAAGGAACAAAACCCATCTATTTGCTGCTTACAAGAAACACATCTTTCCAAAAAAGATCCATACAGACTGAAAGTGAAAGGCTGGAAAAAGATATACCATGCCAACAGAAATGAAAAAAGAGTGGGCATAGCCATCTTAATATCAGACATCATAAACTTTACCACAAAAACCATTAAGAGAGTCAAAGAGGGACACTACATAATGATTAAGGGATCAATTCAACAGGAAGATATAACTATTATAAATGTATATGCACCTAACTACAGGGCACCAGTTTATCTAAAAGATTTGTTAACGGACTTAAAGGGAGACTTAGATTCCAATACAATAGTACTGGGGGACTTCAATACTCCACTCTCAGAAATAGACAGATCATCCAGACAGAAGATCAACAAGGATACAGTAGATTTAAACGACACTATTGCCCAAATGGATCTAACAGATATCTACAGAACTTTCAATCCTACAGCTAAAGATTTTACATTCTTCTCAGCAGTACATGGAACCTTCTCTAGGATTGACCACATACTAGGCCATAAAGCAAGTCTCAGCAAATTCAAAAGAATTAGAATCATACCATGAAGCTTCTCAGACCATAAAGGAATGAAGTTGGAAATTAGTAACTCAGGAATCCCTAGAGCATACGCAGACACATGGAGATTGAACAACATGCTCATGAATGAACACTGGGTCATTCAAGAAATCAAAAGAGAAATAAAAAACTTTCTGGAAGTAAATGAGGATAACAACACAACATACCAAAACTTATGGGATGCAGCAAAAACAGTGTTAAGAGGAAAGTTTATATCAATAGGTGCCTACATCAAGAAATTGGAAAGGCACCAAATAGATGAGCTTTCAATTCACCTCAAGGATCTAGAAAACCTACAGCAAACCAGACCCAAATCTAGTAGGAGAAGAGAAATAATTAAAATCAGAGAAGAAATCAACAGGATTGAATAAAAAAAAATTACAAAAAATCAGCCAAACGAGGAGCTGGTTTTTTGAAAAAATAAACAAAATTGACACCCCATTGGCCCAACTAACTAAAAAAAGAAGAGAAAAGACCCAAATCAATAAAATCAGAGATGAAAAAGGAAATGTAACAACAGACACCACAGAAATAAAAAGAATCATCAGAAATTACTACAAGGACTTGTATGCCAGCAAACAGGGAAACCTATCAGAAATGGATAGATTCCTGGACACATGCAACCTACCTAAATTGAACCAGGAAGACATCGAAAACCTAAACAGACCCATAACTGAGACAGAAATTGAAACAGTAATAAAGGCCCTCCCAACAAAGAAAAGCCCAGGACCAGATGGATTCACTGCTGAATTCTACCAGACATTTAAAGAAGAACTAACTCCAATTCTTCTCAAACTATTCAGAACAATCGAAGAAGAGGGAATCCTCCCAAATTCTTTCTATGAAGCCAGCATCACCTTAATTCCTAAGCCGGAAAAAGATGCAGCACTGAAAGAGAATTACAGACCAATATCCCTGATGAACATAGATGCAAAAATCCTCAATAAAATTCTCGCCAATAGAATGCAACAACACATCAGAAAGATCATCCACCCAGACCAAGTGGGATTCATCCCTGGTATGCAGGGATGGTTTAACGTGCGCAAGACAATGAATGTGATACACCACATTAACAGACTGCAGAAGAAAAACCATATGATTATCTCAATAGATGCCGAGAAAGCATTTGATAAAGTACAACACCCGTTCATGATGAAAACTCTAAGCAAACTGGGTTTGGAAGGAACATTCCTCAATACAATCAAAGCAATCTATGAAAAACCCACAGCCAACATCCTATTGAATGGGGAAAAGTTGGAAGCATTTCCACTGAGATCTGGTACCAGACAGGGATGTCCACTCTCACCACTGCTATTCAATATAGTTCTGGAGGTTCTAGCCAGAGCTATTAGGCAAGAAAAAGAATTTAAAGGGATACAAATTGGGAAGGAAGAACTCAAACTATCCCTCTTTGCAGATGACATGATTCTTTATTTAGGGGACCCAAAGAACTCTACTAAGAGACTATTGGAACTCATAGAAGAGTTTGGCAAAGTAGCAGGGTATAAAATCAATGCACAAAAATCAACAGCCTTTGTATACACAGACAATGCCATGGCTGAGGAAGAACTTCTAAGATCAATCCCATTCACAATAGCTACAAAAACAATCAAATACCTTGGAATAAACTTAACCAACGACGTTAAAGATCTCTATGATGAAAATTACAAAACCTTAAAGAAAGAAATAGAAGAGGATACCAAGAAATGGAAAAATCTTCCATGCTCATGGATTGGAAGAATCAATATCATCAAAATGTCCATTCTCCCAAAAGCAATTTATAGATTCAATGCAATACCAATCAAGATACCGAAGACCTTCTTCTCAGATCTGGAAAAATTGGTGCTGAAATTTATATGGAGGCACAAGAGACCTCGAATAGCTAAAGCAATCTTGTACAACAAAAACAAAGCCGGAGGCATCACAATACCAGATTTCAGGACATACTACAGGGCAGTTGTAATCAAAACAGCATGGTACTGGTACAGAAACAGAAGGATAGACCAATGGAACAGAATTGAAATACCAGAAATCAACCCAAACATCTACAGCCAACTTATATTTGATCAAGGATCTAAAACTAATTCCTTGAGCAAGGACAGTCTATTCAATAAATGGTGCTGGGAAAATTGGATTTCCACGTGCAGAATCATGAAGCAAGACCCCTACCTTACACCTTACACAAAAATCCACTCAACATGGATTAAAGACCTAAATCTACGACCTGACACCATCAAGTTACTAGAGAACATTGGAGAAACCCTTCAAGATATTGGCACAGGCAAAGAGTTTCTGGAAAAGACCCGGGAGGCACAGGCAGTCAAAGCCAAAATTAACTATTGGGATTGCATCAAATTGAGAAGTTTCTGTACTGCAAAAGAAACAGTCAGGAGAGTGAAGAGACAACCGACAGAATGGGAAAAAATATTTGCAAACTATGCAACAGATAAAGGGTTAATAACCAGAATCTACAAAGAGATCAAGAAACTCCACAAAAACAAAACCAACAACCCAATTAAGAGATGGGCCAAGGACCTCAATAGACATTTTTCCAAAGAGGAAATCCAAATGGCCAACAGGCACATGAAAAAATGTTCAAGGTCATTAGCAATCAGAGAAATGCAAATCAAAACCACAATGAGGTTCCACCTCACCCCGGTTAGAATGGCTCACATTCAGAAATCTACCAACAACAGATGCTGGCGAGGATGTGGGGAAAAAGGGACACTAACCCACTGTTGGTGGGAATGCAAACTGGTCAAGCCACTATGGAAGTCAGTCTGGAGATTCCTCAGAAACCTGAAGATAACCCTACCGTTCGACCCAGCCATCCCACTCCTTGGAATTTACCCAAAGGAATTTAAATTGGCAAACAAAAAAGCGGTCTGCAGCCTAATGTTTATTGCAGCACAATTCACAATAGCTAAGACCTGGAACCAACCTAAATGCCCATCAACGGTAGACTGGATAAAGAAATTATGGGATATGTACTCTTTAGAATACTATACTGCAGTAAGAAACAACGAAATCCAGTCATTTGCAACAAAATGGAGGAATCTGGAACACATCATGCTGAGTGAAATAAGCCAGTCCCAAAGGGACAAATACCATATGTTCTCCCTGATCGGTGACAACTGACTGAACACCAAAAAGGAAACTTGTTGAAGTGAAAGGGACACTATGGGAAACGGTGACTTGATCAGCATAGCCCTGACTGTTAATGAACAACTTAATACATTATCCCTCTTAGTAGTTTTTTTGTCTGTTCTACTTAATATGACTGATTTAATTCTGTAATTAATACACAGTTATTCTTAAGTGTTGAAATTTAACTGAAATGTGATCGCTGTTAAACATAAGAGTGGGAATAAGAGAGGGAAGAGATATATAATTTGGGACATGCTCAAGCTGACTTGCCCCAAATGGTAGAGTTAGAAACATACCAGGGGACTCCAATTTAATCCCATCAAGGTGGCATGTACCAATGCCATCTCACTAGTCCAAGTGATCGATTTCAGTTCGCAATTGATCATAATGAAAGGACTAAGAGTCAAAGGGAGCACATAAGCAAGTCTAGTACCTGCTAACACTAACCGATAGAATAAATAAAGGGGAGAGTGATCCAACATGGGAAGTGAGATACTCAGCAGACTCATAGAATGGCAGATGCCCTAAATAGCACTCTGGCCTCAGAATCAGCCCTAAAGGCATTCAGATCTGGCTGAAAAGCCCATGAGAGTATTTCAGGCATGGAAAGCCAAGACACTCTGGCAAAAAGATCTCTGTGAGTGAGATCTCAGTGGAAAGAACAGGTCTTCAAAGAAGGAGGTACCTTTCTCTGAAGGGAGGAGAGAACCTCCACTTTGACTATGACCTTGTCTAAACAAGATAAGAGTCGGAGAACTCAAGGGGCTTCCATAGCCTTGGAAACTCATGACTGGAGCATAGGGAGATTACTGATGCCATAGACAGGAGTGTCAATTGGTAAAGTCAACAACAGGAGTCACTGTGCACTTACTCCTCATGTAGGATCTCTGTCCTTAATGTGCTGTGCATTGAGATTTAATGCTATAACGAGTACTCAAATAATATATTTCACTTTGTGTTTCTATGGGGGTGCAAACTGTTGAAATCTTTACTTAATGCATACTAAACTGATCCTCTGTAAAAAAAAAAAAAAAGAAAAAGAAAAGAAAAGAAAAGAAACTATCAACTCCCAACTTGACTCTCACTGGGATTAAACATGACAATAGGTCTGATCTGATTTCATCATCATTAAAAAAAATCATCTATTATTTTTCACTTTATGTTTCTGTGTGGGAGCAAACTGTTGAAATTCTTACTTAATGTATACTAAGCTGATCTTCTGTATATTAAGATAATCGAAAATGAATCTTGATGTGAATGGAAGGGGAGAGGGAGTGGGAAATGGGAGGGTTGTGGGTGGGAGGGACGGTATGGGGGGGAAGCCATAGTAATCCATTATTCGTACTTTGGAAACGTATATTCATTAAATAAAAGTTAAAAAAAAAAAAAAAAAAAAAAAAAAAGATCTCTACGATGAAAATTACAAAACCTTAAAGAAAGAAATAGAAGAGGATACCAAGAAATGGAAAAATCTTCCATGCTCATGGATTGGAAGAATCAATATCATCAAAATGTCCATTCTCCCAAAAGCAATATATAAATTCAATGCAATACCAATCAAGATACCGAAGACTTTCTTCTCAGATCTGGAAAAAATGGTGCTGAAATTTATATGGAGGCACAAGAGACCTCAAATAGCTAAAGCAATCTTGTACAACAAAAACAAAGCCGGAGGCATCTCAATACCAGACTTCAGGACATACTACAGGGCAGTTGTAATCAAAACAGCATGGTACTGGTAGAGAAACAGATGGATAGACCAATGGAACAGAATAGAAACACCAGAAATCAACCCAAACATCTACAGCCAACTTATATTTGATCAAGGATCTAAAACTAATTCCTGGAGCAAGGACAGTCTATTCAATAAATGGTGCTGGGAAAATTGAATTTCCACGTGCAGAATCATGAAGCAAGACCCCTACCTTACACCTTACACAAAAATTCACTCAACATGGATTAAAGACCTAAATCTATGACCTGACACCATCAAGTTACTAGAGAACATTGGAGAAACCCTTCAAGATATTGGCACAGGCAAAGAATTTCTGGAAAAGACCCGGGAGGCACAGGCAGTCAAAGCCAAAATCAACTATTGGGATTGCATCAAATTGAGAAGTTTCTGTACCGCAAAAGAAACAGTCAGGAGAGTGAAGAGACAACCGACAGAATGGGAAAAAATATTTGCAAACTATGCAACAGATAAAGGGTTAATAACCAGAATCTACAAAGAGATCAAGAAACTCCACAACAACAAAACAAACAACCCACTTAAGAGATGGGCCAAGGACCTCAATAGACATTTTTCAAAAGAGGAAATCCAAATGGCCAACAGGCACATGAAAAAATGTTCAAGATCATTAGCAATCAGGGAAATGCAAATCAATACCACGATGAGGTTTCACCTCACCCCGGTTAGAATGGCTCACATACAGAAATCTACCAACAACAGATGCTGGCGAGGATGTGGGGAAAAAGGGACACTAATCCACTGTTGGTGGGAATGCAAACTGGTCAAGCCACTATGGAAGTCAGTCTGGAGATTCCTCAGAAACCTGAAGATAACCCTACCGTTCGACCCAGCCATCCCACTCCTTGGAATTTACCCAAAGGAATTTAAATTGGCAAACAAAAAAGCGGTCTGCACCCTAATGTTTATTGCAGCTCAATTCACAATAGGTAAGACCTGGAACCAACCTAAATGCCCATCAACGGTAGACTGGATAAAGAAATTATGGGATATGTACTCTTTAGAATACTATACCGCAGTAAGAAACAGCAAAATCCAGTCATTTGCAACAAAATGGAGGAATCTGGAACACATCATGCTGAGTGAAATAAGCCAGTCCCAACGGGACAAATACCATATGTTCTCCCTGATCGGTGACAACTGACTGAACACCAAAAAGGAAACCTGTTGAAGTGAAATGGACACTATGAGAAACAGTGACTTGATCAGCATAGCCTTGACTGTTAATGAACAACTTAATACATTATCCCTCTTAGTTTTTTTTTTTGTCTGTTCTACTTAATATGACTGGTTTAATTCTGTAATTAATACACAGTTATTCTTAAGTGTTGAAAATTAACTGAAGTGTGATCCCTGTTAAACATAAGAGTGGGAATAAGAGAGGGAAGAGATGTACAATTTGGGACATGCTCAAGCTGACTTTCCCCAAATGGTAGAGTTAGAAACATACCAGGGGACTCCAATTCAATCCCATCAAGTGGCATGTACCAATGCCATCTCACTATTCCAAGTGATCAATTTCAGTTCACAATTGATCATAATGAAAGGACTAAGAGTCAAAGGGAGCACATAAACATGTCTAGTACCTGCTAACACTAACCGGTAGAATAAATAAAGGGGAGAGTGATCCAACATGGGAAGTGAGATATTCAGCAGACTCATAGAATGGCAGATGTCCTAAACAGCACTCTGTCCTCAGAATCAGCCCTAAAGGCATTCGGATCTGGCTGAAAAGCCCATGAGAGCATTTCAGTCATGGAAAGCCAAGACACTCTGGCAAAAAGATCTCTGTGAGTGAGATCCCAGTGGAAAGAACAGGTCTTCAAAGAAGGAGGTACCTTTCTCTGAAGGGAGGAGAGAACCTCCACTTTGACTATGACCTTGTCTAAACAAGATAAGAATTGGAGAACTCAGAGGGCTTCCATAGCCTTGGAAACTCATGACTGGAGCATAGGGAGATTACTGATGCCATAGACAGGAGTGTCAATTTGTAAAGTCAACAACAGGAGTCACTGTGCACTTACTCCTCATGTAGGATCTCTGTCCTTAATGTGCTGTGCATTGAGATTTAATGCTATAACGAGTACTCAAACAATATATTTCACTTTGTGTTTCTATGGGGGTGCAAACTGTTGAAATCTTTACTTAATGCATACTAAACTGATCCTATGTAAAAAAAAAAAAGAAATTATTAACTCCCAACTTGACTCTCACTGGGATTAAACATGACAATAGGTCTGATCTGATTTCATCATCATTTAAAAAAATCATCTATTATTTTTCACTTTATGTTTCTGTGTGGGAGCAAACTGTTGAAATCCTTACTTAATGTATACTAAGCTGATCTTCTGTATATTAAGAGAATCAAAAATGAATCTTGATGTGAATGGAAGGGGAGAGGGAGTGGGAAAGGGGAGGGTTGTGGGTGGGAGGGACAGTATGGGGGGGAAGCCATTGTAATCCATAAATCGTACTTTGGAAATTTATATTCATTAAATAAAAGTTAAAAAGAAAAGCTGTGAGGAAGTGGGGAGTAGGGAGAGAGAGAGAGAGAAACCGCATTCAGCCCATAACGGATGATCTTTAGGGAGAAATAGAGGATGGTGCCCAGCATGAGGAAGAAGACGTAGCCAGTGGGCAAGGAGTAGCCAAAGAACTCCATTGTCTGTACCGTCCGTGACATGTTGGAGCGGTGGACGTAGTGGAAGACTGAGTCTCCCAGGCGTTCCCAGTAAATACCTCTTTCCTAGCTTCTATTTTTCTTCCCCCGCGGCTTTTTTCCTAGGTTCTAACTAGCTTCTCACCGGCACTTTTTCCGTCCGGCTTTCCCCCAGGCTCTTTGCTAATCTCTCTCTCCGGTATTTTCCCACTTCTTCCCATTTCTTCCCTCCTAGGTTTCCTATCCGAGTCACGGCACCATTTTCTGCTCCTCCACACGTGGAGGAGCTGCACCGGACCGGACGCTTGTTGTTCCCCTTTTTTACAAGTCTTTTCTATAGTAAAGTAAGAATAAGCAAACAGCGAACTCCCAAAGCAAGAATGAGTAGAGAGAAATGAGAAAGAACAAAGCAACGAACTTCCCCGCAAACTCTCCACCGCACTCTCCAACCAACCCACACCACCATGCCGTCTCTCTCCTCCTATATAGTCCTCTCCACCAATCCGTGCTCTGCTACCCACACGCTGAGCACGCTGCTCTCCTCCAATCAGGAGCAGGATCAGCTCCCACAGTTTGTCAAGTTGGTGAGAGGCAGCTGCGTAGAAGTTTACTCCTCCCCAGCGCTATATCGTGGGAGAGCAGATGCATAGAATAGATCTTAATTCCAGTAACTTAGCCTAGTCTCAGTTGCTCCCCACATGTATGTTTTCCTGTGCTCTGGCTTTAAGTCTGATATTCTCTCTTCTGTTTCACTGACTCTGTTTTTTAGACTTTCTAATGTGTTTGTCATTTGATCTATTGAGCTCTTCCTTTCATTTTGATTTCTCTTCACTATCACACTTTCCTGTTCTACTAGTTTCTGCATTTCATTTTGATTCTTCCTTAAAATTTCATTTTCACGAGAGAGATTTTCGATCTTGTCCAATAAGGATTTCTGTAGTTCAAGGATTTGCTTTTGAAAACTTCTAAATGTTCTTATCATAAATTTTTTGAAATCCGTATCCTGCATTTCTTCTATCTCATCATCTTCATCATCTTGGCTTGGGGTGTTTTGTTTATTTGGAGGCGTTGTAGTGTCATCGTTGATCTTGTTCCCTCGATTTTTGTGTTTGTTGCTTGGCATTGTTAATTCTTCTTCCCTCACTGTGAGTTTTTTTTTATACTATGCCTGTGTTAAGTGGACTGTCTGCTATTGGAGGAGCCTTGGAGGCTTGAGATGGGTGTGGCCTGAGAGCTCTGCTTGGTTCTTCTGGGTTACGGATGTGCAAAGGTGACACCCTCAAGTTATGCGTGGTAAATCTCTCTCTTTTATTTATTTATTTATTCAGGAGTTAAGTAATACCGCATGGCTGAGCAGAATTGATGGTATTTAGCTTCCGATCTCTGGCTTCTACCCAAAGAGTCTGTGCAGGCTCTGTTTCTCCTGCGGACTCCCACTGGGTTGCCTAGGCTACTGAATTGTTAAGCCTCAGTTCCTTAGCTCTCCCCTGTTGTTATGTAAATCCAGAGAGGGGGCCTGCTCTTTGTCTCTTGCTTGCCTTTGCAAGGTTGGTGGAGAGAGAAACTTGCCTGTACCAGTACCCCACCCCCCAACCCTTGTTTTTTTTCTTCTCTCCTGTAGTCAGTCTGGTGAACTTTCCCGCCTCAAAGCCCACTTCCCTCTAGATTCTGTCCACCATTTCCCCGCCAATGTCTCAGGTTACTGAGCTCACCTCCCCTTCCAGCACTGATGTGTGGACTCAGAGCCCTGGGCATCCCTGCTCTCCCCGCTGGTCGTCTGTGTCACATCCACTCCCCTTCCCGCACTGGTGCGCAGACCCTGTGGCTCCCA
The DNA here is from genome assembly GCF_964237555.1 of Oryctolagus cuniculus. Classification (NCBI taxonomy): domain Eukaryota; kingdom Metazoa; phylum Chordata; class Mammalia; order Lagomorpha; family Leporidae; genus Oryctolagus; species Oryctolagus cuniculus. The sequence continues at coordinate 62,036,035 of NC_091447.1, read as the reverse complement.
TGGCTCAGCTTCCACGCAGTGGGCGACCTTGCTCTCCCAGTAGGTCCTCCGAGTCACAGCCACTAGATCCAGAAGAGTTTTCCTCTGCAATTTTTTCCTGATCCTTTTTCTGAGGCTACCGTATATCCACTTTTATTAAACTAAATTTTCCCGGCCTATCGGTGTGCGCCCACACTATTCCGCCATCTTTCCCTACTATTATATTTAACAGGGATCACTTTTCAGTTAGATTTAAATACCTAAGAATAATTGTGTGTTAATTAAAGAGTTCAACCAATGGCATTAAGTAGATCAAAAAATACTAAAAGGAATAAAATAGTAAGTTGTTCCTGGACAGTCAGGACAAGAGCTGATCAAGACATTGTTTCTCCTAGTGACCATTTCACTTCAACAGGTTTCCTTTTAGGTGCTTGGTTAGTTGTCACTGATCAGGGAAAACATGATATTTGTTCCTTTGGGACTGGCTTATTTCATTCAGCATGATGTTTTCCAGATTCCTCCACTTTGTTGCAAATGACCAGATTGCATTCTTTATTGCTGTATAGTATTCTATAGAGTACATGTCCCATAATTTCTTTATCCAATCTTTTGCTGATGGACCTTTAGGTTGATTCCATGTCTTAGCTATTGTGAATCGAGCTGCAATAAACATTGAGGTGCAGATAGCTCTTTTATTTGCCAATTTAATTTCCGTTGGGTAAATTCCAAAGAGTGGCATGGCTGGGTTGTATGGTAGAGTTTTATTCAGGTTTCTGAGGAATCTCCAAACTGACTTCCATAGTGGATTTACGAGTTTGCATGCCCACCAACAATGGATTAGTGTACCTTTGAAAGGCAGAGTTGCAGGAAGTGTGGTGAGAGAGAGAGAGAGAGGGAGAGAGAGAGAGAGAGAGAGAGAGATCATTCACACTGGTTCACTTTCCAAATGGCTAGTACCCCCAGGGCTAGACCAGGTGGAAGCCAGGAGCCTGGAACTGTCTCCAGGTCTCCCCTGTGCGTAGCAGAGCCTGGAGCACTTGGGCCACTTTGGGCTGCTTTCCTTGGAACATTGGGAGGGTGATCTATGGGAAACAAAGCAGCCAGTATCCCAGGCCCTAGGCATGCTCCCTAAACACCATCATTGGATTCAGTTCCCACGCTCTGAAGTACCGTCACCAGATCAACTTGCTGCTTGCCACTGGATAGCCACCTGAGCAGAGACAAGAGTGGGTGAGAGGAAAGAGTTTATTTCAAGAATCCGGCCATGTTGGGGAAAGATTGATCTCTAGATCCAAATGTGTGCTTTCCCCAGGACTAACAGCTTCCTGAAATAAATCTTTGCCTCTCACTAACTCATCTCTGCTCAGTGGGCAGTCCAGTGGCCAGAAGCAAGGGCCTGGTTATCTGATCTGGTCATAAATTGGGCAAGCCCGCCTGGAAGTCTGGAGTGTATTCTTCAAGTGGCCTAACCCTCTCATGTTCATAGGGAGGGGAAATGGATGCTGGTACCCCCACCCCAGAGCTGCCGCTGGTGAGCTGACCCCACGGTTAGACTCTCTGGACATCTTGGCAGTGACCAAGAGCCCTTATGTTCAGGGTCTCTTCCCAGTTGCTGAATCAGCTACCTATAAACTGTTTGTTGCTATGAGCAAGCAGTACTGCATGGGTAGTTGATGAGCTCTGAGCCTGCACAGTTTGAATTGAGTGCACACCAGGAATCCTCTGTGTCTGCCATTTGGGTTTTGAGCCATTTGGATTTAGCTATTGGAAGCCAGGAGCCAGGAGGTTCTTCTGGGTCCCCCATGTGGGTGCAGGGGCCCAAGCACTTGGGCCAACTTCCTCTGCTTTCTCAGGAACATTAGCAGGGAACTGGATTGGAAGCACATCAGCCGGGACTTGAACTGGTGCCTCTATGGGATGTGGGCACTGCAGGCACCTGCTATGTAATAGCGCTGGCCCCAGTGATAATTCTTAAATGCAGTTCATGATTTAAAAAGCTGGTGCAGTAATTGCTTTATTGTTCTATCTCAGGATATGTGTTGTATATGTATTACGTGTGCCTGCATGATGTATGCTATGTCTAAGATGCTAAAAAAATCCTTAAGAGCTCTGTTTAGTTGGCTTCTAGATAAGAGAGCACTCACATCAATTTTGCAACTGACCTTTGTTAGCAAGACTTTATGTGTCTTGGGGGAAGGTTTATGTATTTTCTGCTCTCTTTATTGAGTTTTGATTACTTGGGAGAAGTAAATATTTTTTCTTTTCCAATGAAACCAAATAGTTTCATTTTTTAGCTTTACATATAGAACATGATTAATAAGAGGCGGGGGCAAGATGATCAAATAGTGACAAGGAGCCCTGCTTGAGGCTCTGTGAATTTAGCAGAAAAAAAAAAATAAAAGTGGAGAAGGCAGCCTCCCAGATCTGTCTTGAGTGGAACAGCAGCCCACTCTGGTGAGCAAGCAGAGGTCAGGCTGCACCAGCCCATGCCACTGTTGATCCAGCCAGAGGGAGAGCCTAGGAGTCTGCACCATGTTTGAGTCCAGCCTGGAACCCTCATGGGAGCTGGGCAACTGATCATCTGGATAAACACACGGTGCCATCTCTCCTACTTTCTTCCGCATCCACACCAGTGCCCTGTGGCTCGCTGTGAGAAAGTGGTGCCATTTCAGACATAAGCACGTAGCAGCTGCTCCAGCTCTTCTGTGCACACACAGCAGCTAGCGGGGGCTGTCGGCAGGGGCAACCAAAGCAGTTTGAGACAACTGGTGGGATCTATCCACACCTCGTCATTGGGGCAACAACACTGGCCCCATTGCACCCACTTGGCAATGGGCGGAGATGGGGAGCCAGCCCCACTGGAGGGAAGTGCTGCCCTCATGGACTCCTGTACCCACCCTGCCCAGCTCAGTTCTGAAAGGAGCAGGGCTGTAGCCAGTGGGTATTGTACACACTTGTGATCCAGGGATTTTACCAGGGGGAAAAAGCCACACACCCAATGACTCTGAGTCTAGCTGGGTGAATTGAGCTCATCTGATGGGGTGAAGCACACATGGTCGGCAGATCTGGAAACCCCTCAGTCTTTCTGAGGACATGACAGGCTAGTGGGCAGAGTGGACTCTCTTGCACACCATGACTGTGGGAGCCTTAGGTGCCATGACTGTGAAACCACTGTGAGTATGTAGGATTTGGCAGGGTAAGCTCTGGGTGCAGAGCCACAGTCTTGGAACTCCTTGGTTGCCAGGGCAGCTCACTGCAGCTGGAACCCTGTGCACAGAGAGGACTGTGCAGATCATTTGCATGGGTAAGTGTTGAACGCACTGGGGACTAACACCCGGGCAGTGCTCAGCTCAAATAAGAGGAGGTGATTGAGTGATCACACCAACACATGTGACATGTGACCATCCCTCCCTTCTGTTGATAAGACGTGAGCTACCATTCCCAACTTGGGTGTTACCCTGGATATTCAATTCACACTGGAGCACTGACCAGAGCTCCCTGGACACACCCACCACACATCTCTTGGTATTCGCTGAAAGCCCAGACATTCCACTAAGCCACAGAGGTGCAGCTCAAAGATAAAAGCCATCAGATGGGAAAAACCCAATTAATTCTACAAATGCCTAAAAATAAAAGCAGAAATTCAAGAAACAAAAAAAGGAAGACTCCATGAGCCCCACAAAGGAACCTAACAACATTTCAAGATTAGAATGCAAAGATGAAGAGATTGAGGAAATGACAGAAATGGAATTCAAAAAGTTGATCCTGGGATTACTCAAAAGCAATCAGAAGCAAAGTCATGAACTCAAGAAAACCATATGTGACATGAATAAAATTTATTTCTCATGAAAATGAGATTTTGAAATCAAAATGAAATATTAGAACAAAAACTCAATAGATCAATAATAAGTTAAGTGGAAAGCCTTAACAGCAGACTTGTGAGGCAGAAGAAAGAATATCAGAATTAGAACCTAAACCTTTGGAAATCCTATAATCAGACCAAAAAATACAAGAAGAAAATAGAAAACTTAAAATCAGTGTTGGAGATCTATGGGATACCATCAAACAACCCAACATATGCGTCTTAGGAGATCTCAAAGGCATGAAAAGAGAGAACACAGACTGGAAGGCCTATTTAGTGAAATAATTACAGAAATCTTCCCCAATTTGAAGAAGGAAAAGAATGTCCAAGTAGAGGAAGCACAAGGAACTCCTAATAGACATGAACAGAAAAGATCTCCACCATGACACATTCTGGTCAAACTCTCCACAGTAAAACAGAAAGGAAAGATTCTAAATGTGCATGAGAGAAACACCAAATTACTTTCAGAGGTCTCCAACTGGACTCACAGCTGACTTCTCATCAGAAACCCTACAGGCTAGAAGACAATGGCAAGATATATTCCAAGTCTTAAAAGAAAAAAATCTGTCAACCCAGAATACTGTAGCTGGCAAGGCATTCATTTATGAATGAAGATGAAATAAAACCTTCTGTAAGAAACAAATTGAAAGAATGTGTCACCACTCATTCAGCCTTACAAAAGATGCTTAAGGAGGTGCTACACATAAGCACAGAAACATGGCATCACTATGAAAGAATGAGAAGACAGAAAATCCATCAGTAGAAGTGCAAAAGAAATCCAAAGTAAACAATAGGAATATTTATGGAAAAGCAGCAGGGCCACGTTGTTACTTATCAATAGTGACCTTGAATATAAATGTTCTTATAAGGGCACTAACCCCATTCACCAGGGCACAGCTCTCATGATTCAGTCTCTTCCTGAGGCCTCACCTCTTAATACTCCCAGGCAGGGCATTAAGCTCCACCCTACTGACTGGTGGAAACACCAACATTCCAACCATGGCAGTGACTTTGAAAAACTGGTGAAAGGGGCATTTGGCGACCACGCTCCAGGCATGTGTAAAACCTGCAGGACAGCACCCTCCCCAGGCATCTCTACCCAGCCTGGACTGCTTCCTTCCTTCCAGCTGACCTCCTAGGAGTTCTGGGGCCATAGCCCAACATCAGGACTCCATCCAGGGTTCCAGCTGGCTCAGGGGCGCCTTCTGCTGGCCTCTTTCTTTGACGCTGTTTAGGATGTAAGAACCTCTTCAAGCAAGAGCCTGATAAACTGGGCCCAGGAGAGGCAGTGGACAGGGGTCGACCTGCCAAGGCCTCCCAGGCTGGCCAGAGAGGGATTCAGGGCTGGTGTTGTGCCTTGCCATGCCACCATACTATAGGAGTGTGGCACCTCAAGTCCTGACTGCTTCTGATCCAGCTTCATGATAATGTGTCAGGGAGGGCAACGGATGAAGGCCCAAATGCTTAGGCTTCGCATACCCATGTGGGAGACCTGGATGGAGTTCCTAACTTCTGGCTTCAGCCTGGCCCAGAGCTGGCTCTTTTGTTCATCTCAGGAGTGTGCTAGCAGATGGAAAAATCTCTCATTCTGACTTACATATGAATGTGTGTAGAAATAAAACTCAAAAAATGCAATTAGGCACATCCTACACAGGGCCCCAAGTGGGAGCCCCCATGCCTTCCAGGTTGGTCCCTACCTCTACTGGGACGCAGCAACATTCTCAGGGAGTCCCTCTGATGGCAGTTGGGTACGGGGAGCCCACCTCGGGCCTCACTCATGGCCGAGTCTCAAGAGGGAAACTGAGATAACAGAGAAGCACCAAGGTCCAATAGGACTGAGCAGGAGCAGGTCACCTCACCCTTCATGCCTGGCCTCCCTCACCAGCCCATGCCACACAGGCCAGTTGGACACACACTGGGAAACATCACAAGGCTGGGGCCAGCCTGTGGCATATTGGGTAAAGCCACTGCCTTCATTTCCGGCATCCCATGTGGGTGCTGGTTTGAGTCCCAGCTGCTCCACTCCCCATCCAGCTCTCTGCTGTGGCCTGGGAAAGCAGTGGAGGATGGCCCAAGTGCTTCAGTCCCTGCACCCACGTGGGAGATCTGGAAGAAGCTCCTGGCTCCTTGCTTCAAATCAGCGCAGCTCCGGCCATTGCAGCCATCTGGGGAGTAAACCAGCAGATGGAAGACCTCTCTCTCTCTGTCTCTCCTATTTTGCCTCTGACTTTCAAATAAATAAAAAATAAAACTTAAAAAAAAATTCCAGAGTCAAAAATTCCCACTTGTTTCCTCTGGCTTCCTTGTCCACCTGGGGACAGAGTGGACTAAGAAGCATTTGCAGGTGGTGAATCCAAATTGTCCCCCAAGCAGAACGGGGACTGGAGAGTGATACCACGTAGAGGGAGACCCAGAAACCTCACCCTGCAGTGGGTCCCACACAGGAACAGGGCTGGGAAGCCCCTCCTCCCTGGCCCCAGGTGTCCCTGTGATCCCACACCCCAAGGCTGACTCTGTACCAAGTCCATAAACTGGTCTCCCCATGGACTGCAGGTAGGCCTGGAATGTCCACTCTCATCCATAAGCCATCAGCGGTCTCGCATAAGGCTGTGCTGACAGCAGCTGTCAGATCCTTTTGACTACAAACCTTTGGTTGAGTCTCCACAGCCCTTCCTTTGTGACTAAACAACAGAGCTGCCCAACCTCTGTGCCTGTCCCTCCTGGGAGGCCCACTTGTCTGAGGTTGGCCACTGGGACTGGATTATGGTTCTGCCTCATCTACCAGAACCTTCCAGACTACCACCACCCCACCCCACCCCTCCAACAACCTGGAAATCCCAAGGCCAGTTCAGGAAGGGCCTGGATTCCACGAGCCCTGGTCCAGCACAGGCTCTTCCTTGAGACAGCTGTGCCAGGGCCTGCGTGCAGGGAGAAGCACAGGAGGAGGTGGGGAACAGAGAGGGGTGAGACTCAGCCAACAAGGGCCCTCCCTGCAGAAGGCTGAGCTGGGGTTGGGGGTAGTGCCATCACCAGGTTAAGCTGCTGTGTGCAGGCCATCGTCTCATTCAGAGTAACGCTTAAAGGCCCCGCTGAGCTGCTTCCAATCCCACTCCCTGCTCGCCCAACTGGGAAGGCAACAGATATGGGTGATGCTCTGTTTCCTGGAATCCAGGTGGGAGATGTGGCTGGAGAACCTGGATAGGCCAAGACCAGCCTGGCTGTTGACTCCGTTTGGTGAGTGAACCAGAGGATGGAAAAGACCCCCTCTCCCCTATCTCTCTCTTACTGTCTCTCTCTCCGCTACATGTCTGTGTCACTATGCCTTTCAAATAAATACATCTTCAAATAAAAAGAGCTCAGTTCGGTGGCCTTTTGAGATCTACATGCTACCTCCCTCCAAAAGACAACAAAACTAGTCCCACGCAGAGCTGTCCTAGCAGTGCCATTTTAATGGCATTCATGGGTGGCAAAAGCAGCAATCCAAGGGCTCAGTCTTGGGAGGGGGCTTCCCTGTGGCCCCGGGGGTTCTGTCTCCACAGGATCGAGGCCACAAATGTGCGGATCTCCATGGGCTGCAAAGTGATGGCGGCCAGGTCCACAGGGGGCACAGTGAGGTTACGCACAAGGCCTGGGGAGGGGTGGGGAAGGCACAGAGTGAGGGGGTGCAGAATTCTTCATCCTCCTTCACTCCCTGCCCTGAACACACTCGTGCACCCCCAAATCCTCTCTGATACCTGGCCCTTGCCCTCACACTCTCAGAGTAACCCCAGGGGAACGGACATCCTCCCGGATCTAGAGACCCAAGGAGATCCACGAACCTCACTCCTGGGACCTAATGCTTAAACCTCGAGACCTATTGCTCGCTTGCTGAACCCACTTTGGACTCTGAAGCCCCAAGCCTGGATCTGTCCAGGGTCTTCAAGTTCTATACTGGATCCTGGCCCACATTCCCATGCCTCATACACCACCCCCAGCTGCCAGCCCCAGGCAGGAGCCCAGCCCTCCCAGGCTAGGTGCCCACCAGTGTCTGGGGTCCACTGGAGCCTGGAAGCGTTGGCCCGGGGCTGGTTGGCTGCCAGCGTGGTCTCCTGCAGGCGGGTGATGGTGAAGGTGGAAAACAGCCTCTGTGGGAATTGAGGATGGGGCCCGGTCAAGGGTAGCAAATGGTTTTCCTTCTCTCTCTCCCTCTCTCTCCCCATCTGTCCTCTTTGCCAGCTCTGCTCTCCTAACCTGTAAATTCAAGGTCACAGGGGAGCTCAAGTTGCGGCCCGAGTCCTCCCCACTGGCGAACTGGTGCTCCAAGCGCAGCAGCAATTTGTCTGGGCCCCAGCGGGCCAGGGTGAGCAGGTGCACGGAGGGCGGGAGCTCCCGGCGCAGCCCGGAGAACTGCAGGGGAATAGAGGCGGGACTAACTCGGAGAGAGGAGGGGCTTGGGGGAGGAGGGGCGGGGCTCAGTGGAGAGGAGTGGACAGGATCCTGTAGGATGGAGCCAATGGAAGGAAGGGGCAGTCCCAAGGTGGAGGAGGATCCCAACTGCTCGTGTTTGAGGTGGAAAGGGGGCTATTGATGGTGTGAGGGCGGGAACGAAGATTGGGAGGGGTGGGGCTTAAAGGGGTGGGGCAAGAGGGACAGAATCTGGGGAAGCTGAGCAGGAAACAGCCGGGTTAAACGGAGACCTGGCTAGTCCAAGCCATGAGGTGGAGAAGGGGCGAGAGACAGGACTGAGTTCCACCCAGGAGAGGTGGGTGGGCACTGAGCGAGTCCTAGATGGTACTACCATGGGGACTGACCAAGCTTTTGACCTCCCCAGGGCAAATTAACTTTGAGCAAGGTGGCTCCCATTGGACAGAGCCAAGCACAGCTGACACCCAAGCCACCTTCTGCCGCAAGCTCCATTGGGAACCTGGCTCCCTGCCCGCCGCGACGGCCCCCACCTGTGTGCCCCAGAAGGCTCCGGAGTGGTAGGGGGCGCCCCCACCAGGGGCCAGCACCACCTGCGGGGCCAGGACCTCCTCTGCCAGCAGCCGGTGCCCCGCGGACGCCTTGGAGATCACGTCCAGTAGCACTAGGTGGCGCCCTCGTACACGCAACCCGGGGCCCTCCTGGACCAGCGCCTCCATAAGCCCACGGTTATCATCCCCCAGCAGCCTTCGGTGCACCTGGGGGGAGTGTGGCCAGGAGAGGGTGAGAGTGTAGCAGGTGTCCTTGTCCGAAGTCCCGCAGGGGGCCGGAGTGGGACCCGGTGCGAGGACCCCAGCTTGGCTGCGGCTCCCCCCACGCCCTCTCACCATGAGCTCCAGGGAGCCATCCTGCAGGCTGCTGCCTCCCTGTGAGCGATCCGTCAGCACCGTCAGCTGCTTCTTCCCGTCCTGGGGGGCACGGTGAGTGTGAGGGTGGGGTGGAGAGCCAGCTCCATCCCCAGGCACCTGGGAGATGCCACCAGTGAGGGGCGCTCCCCATTCTGTACCCGGGGAGGCGCAGGGTGGGGGAGGGTACCGTGATGTAAATTCGAGTGTTGACTGGATAATAGTTCCCTGCCACTGGCTCTGTCTGGTTCAAGTTCCAGGTGGGCCGATAATTCCTCCTGGGGGACAGAAGGTCATCTGGTCAGGCTGGGGGACCGGCTTCCCCAGTCTGCTCTCTCCCTTCTTCCTGTCCCTCCCACATTCACACCATCAGCCAGCGCCCCCACCCCTGGGCCCCACCCATCACCACTGCCCCACGGGTGCCCTGCGTCCCCGTCACCTCCTCTTCAGGATCTCCCGGCCATTGCTGTCCGTGTAGAAGTAGCCCTTGGTGTCCAGCGGTGTGTCGAAGCGACTGATCACTTCCTTCCCCCACTTGTCACTGTACCCAATGGGACAGCAAGCTCGTGAGCCTCATCTAAACTCACTCTGGGGGTGGTGTTTGGAGTGGCAGCTGGGATGCTGGTTGAGATGCCAGCTCCCCTATCAGAGAGCCTGGGATGGAGCCCAGTTGTGCCTCTGCTTCCTGCTAACCAGACCCTGACAGGTGGCAGTGGTGGCCTTGCCACCCACATGGGGGACCTAGATGGAATTCTGGGCCCTAGCTCCCACCCAGCTGAGCTCCAGGTCTTTCTGGTTTTATGGGGAGAGAACCAGCAGATGGAGGCAATCTGCCTATGTGTTTCTGTCTCAGGGAACCTGTGGAAACAAAAACTCAATCTTTCTCTCTATCTCATTTCCTTGCAAATAAAAGTTTTAACGATTCATTTCATTTGTGTCTAAAGGCAGAGTTATAGAAGCAGAAAGAGACAGACAGAAATCCATCTTTCATCTGCTGGCTCCCTCTCCAAATGGACATAAAGGCCAGGTTGAAGGGCTAAGCCAGGTTGAAGACAGGAGCTAGGAACTCCACCTAGGTCTCTTTACCTACTGAGTGGCAGGGGCTCAAGCACTTGGGCCATTTTCTGCTGCTTCCCCAGGCACATTAGAAGGAGCTGGTTCAGAAGCAGAACAGCTTGGACTTGAACCAGCCCCGAGTATTGGATGAAGGCATCACAAGCAGCAGCTAAGCCCGCTGGGCCACAGTGCTGGGACCTTCTTTTTGTCCTTTTAATACTTTCAAAAACACATCATCCACTTTGCCCTCAGCCCTGACCCCAGCCCCAGCCCAGGCACTCACCCCACAGGGATGGGCCCCACCGTCCACTCCAGCTCCAGGTGGCGCTGTCCGCGGTACAGGCAAACCACCTGGGAGCACCAGGCTGAGAAGTTCTGGTGCACCTCCTGCACCAAGGGCGTCTGAGGACACACAGGGCAGAGGGCGGGACTCAGCCCAGCCTTGGGCAGAGGGGAGGTGTGCAAAGCCCCCTGCTGTGAACCTTCCAGAAGCCTCTATCAGCGTCCACCCCTCTAAGAGTATTGGAATCCAACCCATCACTGCCTCCTGCTTAGATGTGGTGTCCACATTTTGTGCTCAGTCATGGCCACCTAATTCTGAAGTAGGGCATCTGTGCTCACTCCCAGCATTACCCCTGAGAGCAGACTTCTCTCTTGGCGTGTGGCTGCCCAGAAAAGATGAAGTTTTCCTGTCTTCCCTGAGGCTCTCGGTAGACATGTAACCACAGGTTGTCTCATAAAGCCACCAAAGCAGTGGGAACATCTTCCCCGTCCCTTTTCCTCTCATACTGCCTCAAATACAGATGGAATGGCTGGAGCTTGAGCAGTCATTTTGGATCATGAGTCTGTTGATTGTGGAGGAATCCAGGGCCATGAGGGAGAAGGGGCATGGATGGTGATGGCTCCACCATGCCTTTCCCCGATGGACCAAGCCTGACCTTCTCTTCCAAAGAAAGACCATTCCATTATGTTTCAGGCACAGTGGCTTTGTGTCACTAAACCCTATGGGCAAAACTGTATCCCACCACAATGACTTCGGCATGAAAACATCACCCGGAGAGGAACTGTGTCAAATATCAGGCCCCTGAGCCTGCACAAATGTGGGTCTTGCCATTGTCTGCCCTTCCCCCAAGGGAAGAGTACACATGAAGGACAGGCCCAAGAAAATGTTGTTCCCAGCAGGTACCTACCCTACGTGAGACTCACCCAGGCATCTCCCCAAGGGTCACCTCTCTAATTTCCACCCCCAATATCAACTCTTTCCACAGAGCTTGGCAACCACTGAGGGCTCTCCCAAATCATGGGCCATGTGGGATCACCCCAGCCCTGACTTCCAGTGCTGAGAGAAATCGTGACTGACACAGCAGGTGTCATTGACTTTGGAAGGCTTCCTTTGGTGGGACTCTCCCTCAAAGTCTCCCGTACATCTTACCCCTCTTACCTCAGGGGGGTGAGAATCCTTCCCTCTCTCCACCTTGCACCTGGCACATCATCCTCCCAGATCCATCCCCAGCCCCATCTCCCCAACCCACTCAACCTTCCTGGTCCCGGACCTTCACAAGTCGGATCTGAGCACTGCGGCTCATGGGGAATGGTTTCACTTGTCTGGGATTGAAGATGTAGGCCCCAGAGACCTGACTGTCCATTATGCTTTCTGTACCGGCAGTGTACCTGTCGTCAGAGAAGTGAGAGTCACGTAAGCGGCTGGGGCTCCACGTAACCCCCACCCCCCTGGCCTGATGATCCCTCTCACCAGAAAAAAGACTGGCTCACAGGCAGCACGAGTTTCTGCTCCACATCGTGAATCCGTATCAAGAGGCCTGTCTCCGGGTCGAATGTAGCCCGGATGAACTGTGCAGAAATGGGAAGACACAGGGGGCGGAGCCAAGATGGCAGAATAGTGAAGGCGCACACCGATAGTCCGGGAAAATTTAGTTTAATAAAAGGGGAGTTACTGTAGCCTCAGAAAAAAGAACCAGGAAAATATTGCAGAGGAAACTCTTCTGGATCCAGTGGTCGTGAATCGGAGGACCTACTGGGAGAACAAGGTCACCCACCGCGCGAAAGCCGAGCCGTGGGACCGAGCTGCACAAGCTGCAGGGTCTGCGCGCAAGTGCTCGAAGGGAAGTGCGTGCCACACAGACAACAGCGGGGACACTTGGGACGTCCAGGGCTCCGAGTCCACACATCGGCGCTGGAAGGGGAGCGGACCTGCGTGGAGAGCGTGGGAGCCCACAGTTCGGGACACCAGCGGCAGACTCAACACACCAGCGCTGGAACGCGAGGTGAGCCGAACCTCAATAACCCGAGACACCGGCAGGCAAGCGGAGAGAGGAGACTAGAGCGAATGACCCCCGGGGGGGGGGGACTTCACCAAGCTAACTAGAAGAGAGAGAGAGGAAAAAAAAACAAGGTGACTGGAACGGACACGGGTTTCTCTCTCTCTGCTCACCTCTCAAGGGCGAGCAAGACAAAGAGCAGGCGCCATCTTGGACATACGTCATAAGCAGAGCGACCTCAGGTCTGCACCGGCCCTGAGCCTAGCAGAAAAACCTGACTCTGGGCGGGGCGAATTAACAGGAGATTAGGACCTAGTAAATTTGTGGTGCTACTGAACTGAGACTGTGAAAAATGAGACGGTGGGGGAGAGAACTCACGGAATTCACGTGAGCACTCTCCAGAGACGCTACAATTCCGTAACTTTGGCAACCCAGTGGGAGACTGAAGGAGAATTTGAGCCCACTCTGAGGGCAGAACAGATTCCCTGTGTGGTCCTTGGGAAAGAGCTTCCGATCTCTGGCTCCTGCGGGTATATCATTTGCCTGCTAACTACCTCCAACTTCGTTCAGCTGTGCAGAATAACTTCCCTTTTGAATCAAAAAGAGAGAGAGAGAGAGAGAGAGAGAGAGAGAGAGGTTTACCATGCCTAACCTGGGAGTGTCACCTTTGGCACACCAAACAGAGCTCTCAGGCCACACCCATCTCAAGCCCTAAGGCTCCATCAAAAACAAACAGTCCACTTAATCTAGAGTCATAGTATAACAAGAAAAAGCACCACAGTGAAGAAACCAAATATCTCCAATATGCCAAATAACAAACGCAAAAACCAAGGTAATAAAAACAAGGAAGTCACCATGAAGCCCTCAAATGAAAAAGACACCCCAATTCAAGATTATGAGGATGATGACATAGAAGAAATGCAAGAAGCAGATCTCAAAAAATTGATAAGAACATTAAGAAGTTCTCCAAAACAAATTCTTGAACTACAGAAATCCTTAATGGACAAGATAGAAAATCTCTCTCGTGAAAATGAAATATTAAGGAGGAATCAAAATGAAATGAAACAACTAGTACAACAGGAAACTGGGATAGTGACTGAAGTGAAGAATTCAATAGATCAAATGAAAAACACAATAGAGAGCCTTACAAACAGAATGGGAGAAGCAGAAGAGAGAATATCGGACGTAGAAGACAGAGAACAGGAAAGGATACAGTCAGACCAAAGAAAAGACGAGGAAATTAGAAATCTAAAACATATTGTCGGGAATCTTCAGGATACTATTAAAAAACCCAACATTCGGGTTCTAGGAGTTCCTGAAGGCATGGAGAGGGAGAAAGGATTAGAAGGCCTTTTTAGTGAGATATTAGCAGAAAATTTCCCAGCTTTGGAGAAGGACAGAGAAATCCTAGTACAGGAAGCTCACAGAACCCCTAATAAACATGACCAAAAGAGATCCTCACCACGACACGTTGTAATTAAACTCTCCACAGTGAAATATAAAGAAAAGATCCTAAAATGTGCAAGAGAGAAACGTCAGATTACTCTCAGAGGATCTCCAATCAGACTCACAGCTGACTTCTCATCAGAAACTCTACAAGCTAGGAGGGAATGGTGAGATATAGCCCAGGTACTAAGAGAGAAAAACTGCCAGCCCAGAATATTATATCCTGCAAAGCTATCATTTGTGAATGAAGGTGAAATAAAGACTTTTCATAGCAAACAGAAATTGAAAGAATTTGTTGCCACTCGTCCAGCCCTGCAAAAGATGCTTAAAGATGTGTTACACACAGAAACAAAGAAACACGGTCATCAATATGAAAGAAGGTAAAGGAAGGAAACCAAGGAAGGAAAGCTCACAGCAAAAGATCACAGGGAATTCAAAGCATATATTAGAACTTATCTTTGGCAAATGGCAGGGCAAAGTTACCACTTATCATTAGTCACATTGAACGTGAATGGCCTGAACTGTCCAGTTAAAAGACACCGATTGGCTGATTGGGTTAAGGAACAAAACCCATCTATTTGCTGCTTACAAGAAACACATCTTTCCAACAAAGATCCATACAGACTGAAAGTGAAAGGCTGGAAAAAGATATACCATGCCAACAGAAATGAAAAAAGAGCGGGCGTAGCCATCTTAATATCAGACAACATAAACTTTACCACAAAAACCGTTAAGAGAGACAAAGAGGGACACTACATAATGATTAAGGGATCAATACAACAAGAAGATATAACAATTATCAATGTATATGCACCTAACTACAGGGCACCGGTTTATCTAAAAGATTTGTTAACAGACTTAAAGGGAGACTTAGACCCCAATACAATAGTACTGGGGGACTTCAATACTCCACTCTCAGAAATAGACAGATCAACAGGACAGAAGATCAACAAGGATACAGTAGATTTAAATGACACTATTGCCAAATGGATCTAACAGATATATACAGAACTTTCAATCCTACAGCTAAAGATTTTACATTCTTCTCAGCAGTACATGGAACCTTCTCTAGGATTGACCACATACTATGCCATAAAGCAAGTCTCAGCAAATTCAAAAGAATTAGAATCCTACCATGCAGCTTCTCAGACCATAAAGGAGTGAAATTGGAAATTAGCAACTCAGGAATCCCTAGAGCATATGCAAATACATGGAGATTGAACAACATGCTCCTGAATGAACAATGGGTCATAGAAGAAATCAAAAGAGAAATCAAAAACTTTCTGGAAGTAAATGAGGATAACAGCACAACATACCAAAACTTATGGGATGCAGCAAAAGCAGTGTTAAGAGGGAAGTTTATATCAATAGGTGCCTACATCAAGAAATTGGAAAGGCACCAAATAGATGAGCTTTCAAATCACCTCAAGGATCTAGAAAACCTACAGCAAACCAGACCCAAATCTAGTAGGAGAAGAGAAATAATTAAAATCAGAGAAGAAATCAACAGGATTGAATCAAGAAAAACATTACAAAAAATCAGCCAAACGAGGAGATGGTTTTTTGAAAAAATAAACAAAATTGACACCCCATTGGCCCAACTAACTAAAAAAAGAAAAGACCCAAATCAATAAAATCAGAGATGAAAAAGGAAACGTAACAACAGACACCACAGAAATAAAAAGAATCATCAGAAATTACTACAAGGACTTGCATGTCAGCAAACAGGGAAACCTATCAGAAATGGATACATTCCTGGACACATGTAACCTACCTAAATTGAACCAGGAAGACATAGAAAATCTAAATAGACCCATAACTGAGACAGAAATTGAAACAGTAATAAAGGCCCTCCCAACAAAGAAAAGCCCAGGACCAGATGGATTCACTGCTGAATTCTACCAGACATTTAAAGAAGAACTAACTCCAATTCTTCTCAAACTATTCAGAACAATCGAAGAAGAGGGAATCCTCCCAAATTCTTTCTATGAAGCCAGCATCACCTTAATTCCTAAGCCGGAAAGAGATGCAGCACTGAAAGAGAATTACAGACCAATATCCCTGATGAACATAGATGCAAAAATCCTCAATAAAATTCTCGCCAATAGAATGCAACAACACATCAGAAAGATCATCCACCCAGACCAAGTGGGATTTATCCCTGGTATGCAGGGATGGTTTAACGTGCGCAAAACAATCAATGTGATACACCACATTAACAGACTGCAGAAGAAAAACCATATGATTATCTCAATAGATGCCGAGAAAGCATTTGATAAAATACAACACCCGTTCATGATGAAAACTCTAAGCAAACTGGGTTTGGAAGGAACATTCCTCAATACAATCAAAGCAATCTATGAAAAACCCACAGCCAACATCCTATTGAATGGGGAAAAGTTGGAAGCATTTCCACTGAGATCTGGTACCAGACAGGGATGTCCACTCTCACCACTGCTATTCAATATAGTTCTGGAGGTTCTAGCCAGAGCTATTAGGCAAGAAAAAGAAATTAAAGGGATACAAATTGGGAAGGAAGAACTCAAACTATCCCTCTTTGCAGATGACATGATTCTTTATTTAGGGGACCCAAAGAACTCTACTAAGAGACTATTGGAACTCATAGAAGAGTTTGGCAAAGTAGCAGGGTATAAAATCAATGCACAAAAATCAACAGCCTTTGTATACACAGACAATGCCATGGCTGAGGAAGAACTTCTAAGATCAATCCCATTCACAATAGCTACAAAAACAATCAAATACCTTGGAATAAACTTAACCAAGGACGTTAAAGATCTCTACGATGAAAATTACAAAACCTTAAAGAAAGAAATAGAAGAGGATACCAAGAAATGGAAAAATCTTCCATGCTCATGGATTGGAAGAATCAATATCATCAAAATGTCCATTCTCCCAAAAGCAATTTATAAATTCAATGCAATACCAATCAAGATACCGAAGACCTTCTTCTCAGATCTGGAAAAATTGGTGCTGAAATTTATATGGAGGCACAAGAGACCTCGAATAGCTAAAGCAATTTTGTACAACAAAAACAAAGCCAGAGGCATCACAATACCAGATTTCAGGACATACTACAGGGCAGTTGTAATCAAAACAGCATGGTACTGGTAGAGAAACAGATGGATAGACCAATGGAACAGAATTGAAACACCAGAAATCAACCCAAACATCTACAGCCAACTTATATTTGATCAAGGATCTAAAACTAATTCCTGGAGCAAGGACAGTCTATTCAATAAATGGTGCTGGGAAAATTGGATTTCCACATGCAGAAGCATGAAGCAAGACCCCTACCTTACACCTTACACAAAAATCCACTCAACATGGATTAAAGACCTAAATCTACGTCCTGACACCATCAAGTTACTAGAGAACGTTGGAGAAACCCTTCAAGATATTGGCACAGGCAAAGAGTTTCTGGAAAAGACCCGGGAGGCACAGGCAGTCAAAGCCAAAATCAACTATTGGGATTGCATCACATTGAGAAGTTTCTGTACTGCAAAAGAAACAGTCAGGAGAGTGAAGAGACAACCGACAGAATGGGAAAAAATATTTGCAAACTATGCAACAGATAAAGGGTTAATAACCAGAATCTACAAAGAGATCAAGAAACTCCACAAAAACAAAACCAACAACCCACTCAAGAGATGGGCCAAGGACCTCAATAGACATTTTTCAAAAGAGGAAATCCAAATGGCCAACAGGCACATGAAAAAATGTTCAAGGCCATTAGCAATCAGGGAAATGCAAATCAAAACCACAATGAGGTTTCACCTCACCCCGGTTAGAATGGCTCACATGCAGAAATCTACCAACAACAGATGCTGGCGAGGATGTGGGGAAAAAGGGAAACTAACCCACTGTTGGTGGGAATGCAAACTGGTCAAGCCACTATGGAAGTCAGTCTGGAGATCCCTCAGAAACCTGAAGATAACCCTACCATTCGACCCAGCCATCCCACTCCTTGGAATTTACCCAAAGGAATTTAAATTGGCCAAGAAAAAAGCGGTCTGCACCCTAATGTTTATTGCAGCTCAATTCACAATAGCTAAGACCTGGAACCAACCTAAATGCCCATCAATGGTAGACTGGATAAAGAAATTATGGGATATGTACTCTTTAGAATACTATACCGCAGTAAGAAACAACGAAATCCAGTCATTTGCAACAAAACGGAGGAATCTGGAACACATCATGCTGAGTGAAATAAGCCAGTCCCAAAGGGACAAACACCATATGTTCTCCCTGATCGGTGACAACTGACTGAACACCAAAAAGGAAACCTGTTGAAGTGGAATGGACACTATGGGAAACGGTGACTTGATCAGCATAGCCCTGACTGTTAATGAACAACTTAATACATTATCCCTCTTAGTAGTTTTTTTGTCTGTTCTACTTAATATGACTGGTTTAATTCTGTAATTAATACACAGTTATTCTTAAGTGTTGAAATTTAACTGAAATGTGATCCCTGTTAAACATAAGAGTGGGAATAAGAGAGGGAAGAGATATATAATTCGGGACATGCTCAAGCTGACTTGCCCCAAATGGTAGAGTTAGAAACATACCAGGGTACTCCAATTTAATCCCATCAATGTGGCATGTACCAATGCCATCTCACTAGTACAAGTGATCAATTTCAGTTCACAATTGATCATAATGAAAGGACTAAGAGTCAAAGGGAGCACATAAACAAGTCTAGTACCTGCTAACACTAACCGATAGAATAAATAAAGGGGAGAGTGATCCAACATGGGAAGTGAGATACTCAGCAGACTCATAGAATGGCAGATGTCCTAAATAGCACTCTGGCCTCAGAATCAGCCCTAAAGTCATTCGGATCTGGCTGAAAAGCCCATGAGAGTATTTCAGGCATGGAAAGCCAAGACACTCTGGCAAAAGATCTCTGTGAGTGAGATCTCAGTGGAAAGAACAGGTCTTCAAAGAAAGAGGTACCTTTCTCTGAAGGGAGGAGAGAACCTCCACTTTGACTATGACCTTGTCTAAACAAGATAAGAATCGGAGAACTCAGAGGGCTTCCATAGCCTTGGGAACTCATGACTGGAGCATAGGGAGATTACTGATGCCATAGACAGGAGTGTCAATTGGTAAAGTCAACAACAGGAGTCACTGTGCACTTACTCCTCATGTAGGATCTCTGTCCTTAATGTGCTGTGCATTGAGATTTAATGCTATAACGAGTACTCAAACAGTATATTTCACTTTGTGTTTCTATGGGGGTGCAAACTGTTGAAATCTTTACTTAATGCATAGTAAACTGATCCTCTGTAAAAAAAAAAATTATCAACTCCCAACTTGACTCTCACTGGGATTAAACATGACAATAGGTCTGATCTGATTTCATCATCATTTAAAAAAAATCATCTATTATTCCTCACTTTATGTTTCTGTGTGGGAGCAAACGGTTGAAATCCTTACTTAAGATATACTAAGCTGATCTTCTGTATATTAAGATAATTGAAAATGAATCTTGATGTGAATGGAAGGGGAGAGGGAGTGGGAAAGGGGGGGGCTGTGGTTGGGAGGGACGGTATGGGGGGGAAGCCATTGTAATCCATAAATCGTACTTTGGAAATTTATATTCATTAAATAAAAGTTAAAAAAAAAAAAGAAATGGGAAGACACATGTAAATGAGCTCGGTCTCAGCCAATGGCAGCTCCCTGCTTCCTGGAGCTCAGCACAGTGCCCTGCAGCCCCGCCTCCTCCTCTCACTCTCCCACTCCTGCCACTGGATCCCACAGGAGGAGCCTGACGGGGCCGTCTCGTCACTGCCTGGCCCTCCAGGCCATGAGCAGGTGACGCCTTCCAGGTCCCTTGCTTCTGTGTTCATGTCCCACACTGAGGGCACCTGGGATATCCCAACTCCAATTGCATCTCTTGGATGCTTCAGACCAATCTCCATTTGGGAGAGTGACACAAGGAGGGGCCGATGCTGTGGCATAGTGGGTAAAGCTGCTGCCTGCGGTACCGGCATCCTATATGGGTGCTGTTATGAGTCCCGGGTGCTCCACTTCCAACTCATCTCTCTGCTATGGCTGGGAAAGCAGTAGAAGATGGCCCAAGCCCTTGGGCTCCTGCACCTGCATGGGAGACCTGGACAAGGCTCCTGGTTCCTGGCTTCGGATTGGCACAGCTCCTGCTGTTGTGGCTAATTGGGGAGTGAACCAGCCAATGGAAGACCTCTCCCTCTCCCACTCTCTGCTTCTCCTTCTCTCTCTCTGTAACTCTTTCAAATAAATAAATAAATCTTAAAAAAAAAAGAAGTAACATGAGGACCATGATGCCAATACCCCCAGGACACAAATATTTCCATGTGTTTTAGAACCAAAAGAGAACCTGTGTGTAACACTAACAAACATGATTTTATAAAGCTTTCTTGGATGGCATTCATGTGTATACCAAAACAGGGTTAAAATAGAATTCTTAATGGGAACAGGGTGTTGACAGTCTTTTTGAAGACTTGTGACAGCCTTAATGCAGCCATGTCTGCCTGTGGCTCCCTCCCAGTAAAAGCCAAAGTCTTCCTCTTGGTTGCCAAGGCTCTCAGCGCCTGGCCTGTTATCTCGGCACCCTGCTGCAGCCACAATGACATCTCTGCAGTACCTTGAATCCACAGCCTGCCCGATTCCTTTTTGTCTAAAAGCCAAAGGGCTCCCTCGCTCACTTCTCCCTCTGACTCCCACCTTTCCGGGAAGGTATTCCCTGACACCGCCTCCCGCTCCAGGTGCCAACCTCAGCAGTGCACATCTGCCGAGAAGTTCAGACCCCTGTGGCCCACACCAGAGGGCCTCAGCTCCACACGGCTCCTGCTTCCCCAGAATGCACTCGGTGGGAGGAAGCAGTGAGGGCTCCGATGGTTGGGTTCCTGCCAGCCACATGGGTGAATGAGACTGAGTTCCCAGCTCCCAAGCTCAGCCTGGCTCAGGCTAGTGTGAGTGTTTGGGGGAAGAAGCTAGTAGGTGGCGACTCTCTCTCTGTCTCTCTCTCTCTCTCTCTCTCTCTCTCTCTCTCTCTCTCTCAGGAATAATTCAGAAAGACGCACAGAAACTTGCATGCTCCAGCTGGTGTGAGGTCTGATGTGGCTGGCAGGTGTCAGCCATGATCACACCTTGTCCTCACAACAGCTCCAGGAAAGGACACTGAGATTCCGATGGAGGTCACTCACTCAAGGTCAGACCAGAAAGCCAGGACCTCCAAGCCCAAAGCCCACACTGCTCACCATGATGCTTTTTTAACAGCACAGCAGGGAACACAGTCTAAAAGAAGTCTCACCTCGTTTTTGATGACCAACACATCAGACCCAGGCTTCTGGGGAATGGGCTGGGGGGTGTGGGTATTGGATCTCTGGAGAGACACTCGGGATACGGAGTAGATGCTGAAGCCCAGGGCCGGCACCGAGGCAGAGAACAGCAGCTCTGGGCTGGGCTTCTGTCCCTCTGGTTGGGGAAGCAGCAGCACCTTGGGGAAGGGAGGGGGGAGCTGAGCCAAGAGGCTGTGGGTGCGCACAGAAATCATCACACTCAGTACAGCAGGCAGCAAACTCAAGGAGGGGAGGGAGTCCTGGGAGGGAGGAGAGATGGGGGAGGCAATGGAGGGAGGGAGGACTGCAGGGGAGGAGGAGGCTCAAGGGGGGAGGCCGTCTGGGAGGCAGGGGCTCTCCAGAAACAGGGAGGAAATGTCCTGGGGGATTAAAGGGGACCACTCGGGTGGGAGAGATGCTCGGAGGGGGCTGATGCTAAGGGCCAGAGCGGGCAGAGATCTGCAGGGACAGGAGGGGACCACGAGGGGGAGGGGCGTGCCCATGGGTGTCCTCGGGTGACAGTCCCTGAAGGGGCTCACATCGCTGGGCACCGTGTGGCCACTGGGGTCCTTCACGAGGAAAGCGCCCGCACTGACTGGCAGCCGCACCATGCGGTCCACCTTCCGGGCCAGGGGGTTGTAAATGGCGACCTGGAACTGGGAGAGGGGGACAGGGAGGGCGTGTGGAACTGGGGCGGCGGTCCTGGTCTCTGTCCTGCCCTGGCTTGGCTGAGACCCATAAATCTCGCTCCACAAAGGTCATCCCAAATAATTACCACCACCCCGTGCACCCCATCAGCGGCAGCCCTGTCTCTTCTTCTGTGCGCCCCACCACCTGTGGGCTCACCTCCCCCTGGGCCCCGCCCCCGGCACCTGCCTCCCGCCCCGCCCCCACCCGGCTCACGGCGCGCCGATGTCTGGCTGAGCGGGCAGACGCTGATGTTGAGCTCCGGGCAGATGGAGAAAGCCTCCTGGGAGCCGCTGAGCCGCGCCAGGGCGTTGCTCAGGAGAACCTGGGGGGCAGCGCCACAGGGCGGCTTCACTCTAAACGCCCACCTGGGTCTCTTCCAGGCCTCCGAACCTACCTGTACCCTACACTATGCCCCGCCATTCCCTGCTCTCTACCCAAGGGCCCTTTTAGGGTAGACGTCACCGTCTTCAACCAGGCCTCAGCCCTTCCTCGCCCTCCTCTGGCAGACTCTAGCCCCGCCCATTAATTCTGCCATTTCACCACAGCCAGGGCCCCGCCTTTCTCTATCCCTTCTCTTAGGCAGAGACCCTGACCCTTCCTGTCCGCCCCTTCCTGTCCCACATCCATGCACCTGCCCCGCGCACCTCGCATCGCCCCCAGCCAGCAGCCAGCCGGCGCGCGTAGTCCTCCGCCACGAGCTGGCGGGAGGTGCCCGTGATGGCGTCGTGGTGCTGCAGCAAGGCCATGGCCTCCTCTGCAGGCACACAGGGGGCTGGGCAGGGTCTCCATAGCACTCAGGACCCGACCCCAAGAAGAAAGAAAAGTCCCGTGCAAGCAGAAATCTAAGATGCGTTAAGAAGGGACCTGGGGCAGCACAGGGCTGGGTTCCCACCTTCAGCCACTCTGGTGCCCACCCCCGCGCCGGCCGACCCCTACCTAGGGGAGCACTGTCTCCTGACCCATAGGGGCCCACGTTGGCCGCCGGGCTCGCCAGCGCCTCCAGCTGCTTGCACACCTGGGGAGCAGTGCACAAGTTCAGGCTCCTGGTCTAAGGGGCCTCCTGGCTGCCCCCTCCTTGCCGGGGCTGCCCACCTGCAGGAAGTTGTAGCTGACACGCTCATAGCGCTTGAGGGCCGGCCGGCTGGAGAAGTAGCCGGTCCAGAACTGGTGGGGGACATCGGCGTACGGGAAGAAGTCGTCCTCCTTCAGCGACCTGCACGTGCAGAGCGGGCAGGATCAGGAGGCGCCAGGTACACTAAACCCCCAGGCCCCCGGGAACCCCCAAATACCAGGTGAGGTTGGCCTTGTTCAGCTCCCAGAGGTAACAGGCGGGGGTGGAGTAGAGCACGTGGACGCGGCTCCCGTTTGCCTGCTGATGGGGGGAGGCGAGTGGCTGAACCCTGGGGGACAGCGCTGTGTCCCCGGGACCCACAGGTGCACACATCTGGCCTCCCACCCGGCGCCCACAGGCGCGCATCCCGTCGGCTCGTGCACCCTTTCTGAGTGCACACCAGTGGTCAAACATTACCATCCGTGGCAGGGTCACTGCAAGAATACATCTGGAATTTTACTAAACCATCTCAATGATCCTAGTTTTGGGCTGAAAAACCTCTAGGGATAACAAAGTGTGACATTAACAGGAATAACCATTTTCAGCCCTGTTGGATTGTTGCCAAAAGAGAGTTTTCATAGGGAATAGATGTTCCCCTTCAGCTGAGGGAAGTGAGACAAGATGAAACCCTGGAGGACAGAGGTCCTTGTTCTGCTGCACTGAGTCCAGTGTGTGCAGTATCTCCTCAACAGGCATTTGCATGCATGAAGGGCTGTCAGTCCTTGTGCCCACAGATGTCTACACGCACACATACATAGTGTACACACAGTCGGCCCTCAGTATCCACAGGGGCATCTTTTTCCAGGACACCAAGAAGCTACGGAATTCCAGAGATGGCAAATCCCTGCTGTCCATTGCACAGTATTTGCACTGAACCTGTGCACAACTGCACCCTTTGAATGCCCTCAAGACGATTTAGAACACCTGACCCAATGGAAGGACTTGAAACAGTTGCTATACACTGCTGTTTAGGGGGAACTCCGAGTGAAATGTCTAAGGCAGCCATTTGAGGCAACGGTTATGAGCAGCTAGGGATGTCAGCATCCCATATCAGAGATCCTGGGTTCTGACCCCAGATCTGTTCCCAATTCCAGCTGTCTGCTGTCGCAGGCCCTGGGAGGTAGCTTGTGTTGGCTTGAGTGGCTGGGTCCCTGGGGGACCTGGGTTGAGTTCCCAGCTCCTGAGTTCACCCTGGTTCAGGACAGCCCACCATACATGTTTGGGGAGTGAAGCAGCAGATGAGAGATCTCTCTGAGTGTCTATGTTTCATGTGAATAGCATAAATGGGAATTTAGAGGTGGACATCTGCTGTATGAGTTAATATGCCGCATGCCTTGGACAGCCACATCCCACACGAGAGTGCTTGGATTCAGATCCTGGCTTCACTCCTGATTCCAGCCCCTGCTAATGAACCCCTTGGGAGCAACACGTGCTGACCCAGATAGCTGGATCCCTGCCACCCATGTGTGAGACCTGCATTGAGTTCCAGCTCCCAGCTCCAGCCTGCCCAGTTCCAGTGGTGCAAGAATTTGGGGGATGAAGCAGTAGGTGTTCTATCCGCCTTTCAAATAGATAACTTTTCCAAAAATAATAAAGTTGTTAAAATGAAAAAAGTCTGTGTTTGTCCAGTGCACACACAGTGCAGGGTTTAAAAGATTTATGTATCTAGTTGAGAGGCAGAGACAGACAAACAGATAGGTCTTCCACATGCAGGTTCACTCCCCAAATGGCCACAGTGACTGGTGCTGCGGCAGGCCAAAGCCAGAAATCAGGAAGTCCCATCTGCATCTCCCACAAGGATGACGCAGGCCCAGGTACTTAGGCTATCTTTCACTGTTTCCCAGGCATATCAGCAGGGAGCTGGATGGGAAGTGATGCACCGGGACTGAAATGTGGACTCTGACATTCGAGCCAGTATGGGAGGTGGCCACTTAGCCCGCTGAACCAGAATGCTGGGCCCACGATACTTTAACAATACTTTTGATGCACAATTGGTTGACTCCTCGGATGTAGATTCCAGTGATGCAGAAGACACACTGGACAGTACACACAATATACACATACTATGTTCCTTCGTCAATATAAAACATTTTAATTGAAACTAGAAGACGGAGGCAGAGAATGAAAAAGAGAAGGCATTACAGATCAAGTGACAGAGGGACACTACGTGGCTGAGTTTGAAGACAGAGGAAGGTGCCATTAGCCAAGGAATGCAGGCAGCACCCAGAAGCTGGAAAAGGCAAAGACACAGGTTCTCCCCCAAAGCCTCCGGAAGACGCCCAGCCCTGCCCACACCTCCGTGCCAGCCCAGTGCAATCTGTGCTCAACTCCTGGCCTACAAAACTGGAGGATCATGGATCTCTGCTGTTTCGAGCTGCTCAGTTTGTGGTCTTTTGTTACAAAAGCAAGAGAACACTAGGACGGCACCTGTAGCTGTGCCCATGACCCAGGTGCCTGCCTCCAAGTACACGCTGGGACAGGAGCACCACAGGGCAGGGACACTGACCTCTGCGTTGACCAGCCGGATGAGCTTGTCAAGGTTAGTGAACCACATGTCGGCTTTCTCATAATGGAAGTCACCACCCATGGTCATCACAGTGTGGTTGGTGCGGTACTTCCAGAACTGCAGGGAAAAGCAGTTCTTAGGCCACGCTGTCTCTGTCCACCCCTGTGTCTTGATCTATACAAGGATGCTCCAGAAAGTTCATAAACAACAATTAAAAGAAGAGCTCATTTGGTGCAATGCAATATGAAAGCCATGCATAATTTTTTGTCCTGTTCCTTATTTCTATGAATTTTTGCTGACCCTTTGTGAGTGGTCAAGAACATCAGTGCAGTACAAGCATCTGGGCAGGTGTTTAAGATGCATTGTTGGATGCCCACATCCCATGTTGGAGTGCCTGGGTTCAAGTCCCAGCTCCAATCCTGGTTCCTGATTCCAGCAGCCCTTAAGGAAGCAGATGATGGCCCTGGGGCAGTATAAGCACAGGGTGTGGGTGTGGCCCACAGCAGGAAACTGGCTGGTAAGCAGTTCTCATGGACACGCTCCACAGGTGAGCACATGGACACACAGTGCTGGGCTGTCTCACACATGCTTCAGTGAGGAACACCTGCAAATCTGGCTGGGAACGCTGTGACTGTGACTGGAACAGAACCTCCCCCTGCCCTAAGGTCTATGAGCAGGTGTCAGGCAATGTCTGGGCTATGGGAAAGGTTGTGAGCCTTGTACACACCGGTCCTACAGGTTCTGGATACTGGGTTACCTGGTCAGTGGCCACATCAAGGAAGTAATCAACCAGGGCCTTGGTGTTGTTTTGAGGGCTGTAAGGGTGATCCTCCAGGACCTTGACTTCACAAAGCAGGTCCCAGCATACATTCTTCGGTGGGTCATACACACTGGGGAGGACACCTGTGGGTGACACCCAGAGCCCAGACCTGCCCTAGGGACACAGAGCCAGGCGGGCTTCAGAATACGCAGGGCCCAGTGCAACAGGAAAACGCAGGGCCCTTGTTCAAATGGGATAAAAATGTTCAGACTTGAGAACAGAGCACTCGATCAAGTCCAGGGACCCGTGTGAGCCTGTGGCACTGGGGGATGCTCAGGTCACCCCACAGCCTCACCAGTGAAGAGGTCAGCAGTCGGGGGCTCCAGGCTGGTGCTGCCCCGCCACACCAGCTCCATCTCCTGCTTCTTCTCCCGCAGCTCTTTGTCCTGGTAATCCACGCACCCCAAGAAGAAGCCATCAAAGCCCATCTAGGGGTGGGGCAGGAGGGGCACCGGGAATTAGTGCCCAGCCTTCTGCTACCACGTTCCCCTCGACTCGAGAGAGGCAGGCAGAGCACAGGCAACAGTGGGTCTCTAACCAAGGTTATTTACAAGCTGGAGGGAGGCTCAGAGTGCACCATTTGATCCTGGAATGAAGGCGGGACCACAACAAGATCCATCTTTGCCTGCCCAGCAAGTCAAAGCCAAAAGCAAGGCATCTACTTCTGCAGTCTGGGTATAGCTTGGGCCAGAACATGGTGATTGGAGCTGTGTTAAGCAATATGGCATTCCACCCGCCACTCAGCTTGGAGAAGAGCCAGAATACTAGAAGTGAGGGCAGAGCTAGTGTACCAACAAGGGTGGGTCGCTGAGAGAGCGGTCAGTGAATAGAGATAGCCTTGGAACCTGGCAGGGTTCACAGCTAGCCCAAGGGGAGGGATTCGTGAGCCTAGGCCTGGTCCAAGGGAGATGGTAGTGAAAAAGGTCTAACAGAAAGCATTCAGAACCAGTGAAGGGTGCATCCAGAGAGGACCACACAGCACCTGCGCAAAGAGCGAAGCCTGTTCCCGAGAGTGCCCAAAGGGGTCGATGTGCCAGGCCACACGGGGGCGCCCGTCGTCGCCGAACGTGTCCTGCAGGAAGCGCAGCCCCAGCGTCATCTGGTCCACGATGGCGCCATAGTGGGTGGCCGCCTCGTCGTTCATCACCCAGCCACCGTTGGCAAACTCCAGGCGCCCTGCATGGGAAGGGGCAGGGTCGGGGTCAAGGGCAGGGAGCCAGGCCAGAGGGAGTGGTGCTGGGATGAGCCGTCTCCTTGTCTACGTAGGACTGGAAGGAGAAAAGGGTTCACTCCCAGGCCCTTGTATCCAGATCTGGGAGTGAGAGCTTCCCAGAGGAGCCCCTGGAGTGGGGCTTTGCAGGACACACAGGTGGTCTTCAGACTGGGACAGTGCAGACAGGAACAGCCAAGTGCTCGTACAGCCTGCACAACAGGGACAGAAATCTCAGAAGCCAGGGTTACAGGAGGAAGCTGAGCCGGGCTTCCATATCCCGTCCTTGGGGCAGGCTCACCCTGGTGCACCAGCTCCCACACCGCTTGCCGGGTTGTGAATGTCTGCTGGTGCCACCAACGGGAGAAGAAGGCCATCTCCACGTAGACGAACCTGCGGCTGGGCTCTGCCCGCAGGGCGGAAATGACCGAGTCCAGGATGTTCTTCACAGCGCCGTGGTGGAGCTCATTCTGAACTGTGGACACAGGGGTTGGGAACTCAGGGAGCAGGAGAGCCAGGGGGACCCTCCTCCACATAGGAGCCCCGGCCAGGCATTGCCCCCACCCTGCTGTCCAGGAATCAGAAGGGGTTAGAGATCCATGATGGGTGTCTGGGGCCATGCCCACCGAGTACTTACCCCCATCATAGTACTGGTCTATTGTTTTCACCCAGCCCACGTCATCATGTGTGTGAGCCAGCAGGTGAACGTTCAGCATGTCTGGCTGCACCGTGGGGCATGTCTGCACGGGGACCCAACACACACACACACACACACACACACACACACACACACAGAGAGAGAGAGAGAGAGAGAGAGAGAGAGAGAGATAGAGATCAGTACCCCCAGGGCAAAGAGATGGGGGCGGGGAGGGCCCAGCTCAGGGGACAGCATGATTGACACTGGGGTGTGGTGGGGAGGCTAGGCCCTCCCAAGCAGGACACACGCATCGTGGTGCTCACACGCAGAGCTCCCACCCCGCACAGCCCCCAGTGCGGCTCTCCCTCTCACCCTGGGAAAATCATCAGAGCCCTGGCTGAGGTGCGTTCAGCCCCGCGCACAGCTGACCTGCGGGCGTCCTGGGGCACACAGAGGGCAGTGACCTGGGCAAGGGGGCCGCAGGAAGTGGAGCCAGGGTGGACTTCAGGGAGGTGGCGTCCACAGCCCCGGTTCTCTCTGAGCACCCCCGCTGCCCCCACACCGCCCTCACGGGGCTCGCACACTCAGGCCGGCGGCCCTGGGACCCGGGGAGGCGGGGACCCCCTCCGTGGCAGCCCGCACGCATTCGGATTCCCCGGATCCGACCCGTCCACACCCGCGGACCCTCCCCAGGGCTTCCCCTGGCCGGCTCCTGCTCCCACCCGTGGGCTCCCTCACCTGGTAGCCCGCGGCGCGAGTGCCGGGCGCCGCCACCAACAGCGCAAAGAGGACGGGCAGAGGCGGGCGAGGCCCCGCACGGCGCGCCACGCGTGCCCCCAGCTGCCAGCGCGGACCCTGGAAGCAGGACCGACCGAGGGTGGTCATGGCTCCGCTGTCCCTGCAGCTGCTGACTCAGCTGCCGCTGCCTCAGGAGGGTTCCCGGGTTCAGCGGAGGCGGAGTGAACGCTCCGCCCCCAGAACGCGGCCTGGCCAATCGGCCCGGAGGGGCGGGGCTAAGCCTCTCGCCTTGGCTGCCTGGGACTGAGGCTGCCCAGAGTCCTCAGGGTCCCTGAACCCAGCGAAGCGCGGGACAGGTGCTGCCCTCGGGGCTCTGGACTGGCCACAGGCGCCTTTAGCCTCTCAGCAACTCCTAGATGACTTAGAAAGACTATCCCCGTGAGAGTAGAAGCCTCGCCTATTCCTGAGGGTGAGGGGTGTTCCTACGGGGTGGAGGATATGCGTAGATCCTATGCCTCATGGACCCTCATCCTGGG
The DNA here is from genome assembly GCF_964237555.1 of Oryctolagus cuniculus. Taxonomy (NCBI): domain Eukaryota; kingdom Metazoa; phylum Chordata; class Mammalia; order Lagomorpha; family Leporidae; genus Oryctolagus; species Oryctolagus cuniculus. The sequence goes on along the minus strand of NC_091447.1, from coordinate 62,006,516 downwards.
ACCTGGGGGGACCAAGCTGGGCTCAGAGCAGGGCTTGATGAGGATGCGGTGCTGCCCTGTGTCGATCGGGACGCTGGGAAAACAACTGCCTTTGCAGGGCGTCCGCTCCCACCACCTTATCTTTCTACTAAGAAAACCAAAGCCCGGATCCCTTGGCGGTTGGAATTCTTCCTCTCTGTCTAAAAATAAACATAGGTGAGCACATTTGAAGAAGTGTTTTAGAGGGATGCTTCCGTGGACAGGGTCCCAGGCTGAGCAGAGGCTGGGCTGACACTGTCCTCTTTGGCTTCCGTGTCTGACCCAGGCCAGGCCAGACCCTGGCTCCCTCACTGATGATAGAAACCTCAGGGTGCCCTCGCACAACGGGGACCCTCTGGGAGTTCCGGTGTCCAGCTCCAGCCAATGCTTCCTTGCACTGGGATCTGGATACATTCCCAGGAGTCACCAGCAGGTGGAGCCACTACCAGGACTCACGCAGAGCCTTAACCTGGCCCCCGTGGGCGGGCACTCAATCTCTGATCAGCCTGGGCCTGTCACAGGGAGGCCTCCAAGCCTTCGAGTGTGATGGATCCAGGGGCCAGACCCCATAGTGGGAGATGAAAGGTCACCCAGGGTCTCCCCATGGGCCGTCCAGGCGCCATGCTGCACGTCTCACACATAGGAGCACTTTAGTGGGCAGATCCTATGATGGTGTCGTTTGTTAGCTTTGGTGTAAACCAACTTGTCACTACCAAAGGGACCTACAACAAGCCACTTAGCCAGGAAGGATGGTAGCTTTGCCTCATGGTTTTGGATGTTCACGGTTCAAGATTAGGTGGGTCCCATTGATTTGGCTCTCTGCTGAGGCCAGCAGATGGGCACCACCAGGCAAGTGCAGAGGGCGGGTCCCCTGTGGGCCCCACTCAGACTGCTGGCACCAGTGCACCCATGAGAACAGCACTGCAAGGAGAGATTCCCCGGTGACCAAAGGCCTCCTACTAGGCCTGCTTCTGGTTTTTATTGTTTTAGATTTACTTGAAATTTTTCTTTCCATTGCATAGTAGCTGAAAGGGAGAGGTCTTTTAGGCGCTACTTCACTACCCAAATGGCTGCTACCACCATGGCTGGGTCCTGTGGAAGCTGGGAGCCTGGAGCTTCACCCACCTGGGTGCAGGAGCCCTGAGCACTGGGACCATCACCTGCTGCCTTGCCAGGTACCTTAGCAGGGAGCTGCCTGGGAAGTGGAAGAGCTGGGTCTCCAGCCGCAAGGCCTATTTCCTCAACACCGTCATTAAGTTCCCACATTAACAGTTCCATCCACCTGTGCCTTGAAACACCTGCAGGAGCTCAGCAGCCAAAGCCATTCAACCCTTAGCAGCTGTGTTCCCTGGCATTCAAATCCCTGGGAAAGAAACACCCGGCAACCACGCTCCAGGCACGAGTGAAACCAGCAGCAGGCACCGTCCCCAGGCATTCCTGTCCAGCTAGGTTGCGGCCATCCTCCCACCTGACCTCCTAGGACTTACAGAATTCTGGGGCCATAGCCCAGCACCTGGGACCCATGCAAGGTGGCGCGGGTCCTGATGCGCCCTCTGCTGGCCGCTTTCATTGACTGGGTTTGGGACTTGGGACCCTTTTCAGGCAAGAGCGTAGATAACTGGGACCACGAGGGGCCATGGGAAAACTCAGGTCACCCAGCCCAAGCATCCTGGGCTGGTCAGGACCCATGCCCCTTCAGAGAGGAAACGGACACAACCCTGGGGTCGGTGTTGTGGCCGGGTTGCTGAAGCAAGCACATCATGCATTCTATCTCCCTCCAAAAGATGCCTCAACCAGTCCCCCAGTGACCTGAGGCTCAGTGGTGCTGCTTTAATGGCGTTCAGGGAGGGGGCAGCAGCAACAAGCAGAGAGAGGGGTGGGGGTGGGGGGAGGCTCTGCATTGCCCTGGAGCAGAGAGCTCAGGCTTGCACTGGGTCACCCCCATGGCTCCAGGCGAACTTTCCCACTGGATCGAGGCCACAAACATTTAGATCTCCATGGGCTGCAGTGTGATGGAGGCTGGGTCCAGAGGGGGCACCGTGGGGGTGGGGGTGGTTCCTGGAGAGGGGAAGGGGAAGCCCAAGAGTGAGGGGTTGCAGACTTTCTCCCCCTCCTTCACTCCCTCCCCAGGGCTGACCACACTGTGCACCCACAAGAGTCTCCCCTAGGGATCACCTACCCATATCTACACACCTGCGTGGGCCTAAACCCCACCCCTGGATCTCTCTGATCCTCTCAATGCCTGGTGCCTGCCTCACATCCTCAAAGCGTCCCCTGGGGAATGGACACTCTCCCTGCACTAGACACTCAAGCCGACTTTTGAATCTTGTTCCTGGGACTGGAATGCTCAACTCCTCAAGACCTATTGCCAGTTTGCTGAACCTGTTTTGGACCCTGAAGCCCTGAACTTGCATCTGGCCGGGGTCTTCAGGTTCTATGCGGGATCCTGGCCCATATTCCTATGCCTCATATAGCGCCCCTAGCTGCCGCCCCAGGCAGGAGCCCACCCCTCCCATGCTAGGTGCCCACCGGTGTCTGGGGTCCACTGGAGCCTGGAGGCGCTGGCCCGGGGCTGGTTGGCTGCCAGCGTGGTCTCCTGCAGGCGGGTGATGGTGAAGGTGGAGAACAGGTCCTGCAAGAACCGTGGATGGGACCCAATCCGTGGGAGCCAAGGTGGCTTCTCTCTCTCTCTCTCTCTCTCTCTCTCTCACTCTCTCTCTCTCCTTTCCCAATGAAAGGAGCGGCCAAGAGCCGCCATAAAAATGGCCTTAATAAAATAAAAAATAAAAAAACAGAAATTGAGACAAGCAATTCCAGAAACAGTCCTGGGAAATGGGGAGTAAACTAAGTTCACAGAGAAAGCAGATAGCTACTACCCAGAGATAAGGGCGACAGAACATCCTGGTATGCACATAAGCCCCCTCCCCTGTGCTTGTTCAAGCTTAACAAAAAAAAAAAAACCGCGAGGCACGTAGGGCACGTAGCCACCCCTTTCTGCTCTTCAAGGACCCCCTCCCCTTGTCCAAGCTTAGACACGTAGGGCACGTAGCCCCCCGTTTCTCCTCCTCCTCGACGACCTCCTCCCCTTGTAGTTGCCCAATAAACTTACGCCACCCTATGGTATGTTAATTTTGTGGTTTTGCCCCTTAAAAGCTGTGTGAGATAGCTGCTCGGGGCTCCTCTCTCTTGCTCCGCTGCTTGCAGCAGCAAGTAGAGGGCCCATTTGTGCAAATGAAATAAAACTGCCTCCTGCCTTTTGCATCGTCTGGTCTGGAGTCTGTGTTTCTGGGGTCGTCACAAAAGGACACTGCTTTTGGGGTCCTTCACCCACTTGTCTCCTTACCTGTAAATTCAAGGTCACGGGAGAGCTCAAGTTGCAGCCGAAGTCCTCCCCACTGGCGAACTGGTGCTCCAAGTGCAGCAGCAGTGTCTGTGGGCCCCAGCGGGCCAGGGTGAGCAGGTGCACGGAAGGCAGGAGCTCTCGGCGCAGCCCTGAGAACTGCGGGGAGATGGAGGCGGGGCTGAGTCAGAGAGGGGCGGGGCTTGTGGGAGCACAGGCGGGGCTAAGGGGAAAGGTGTGGGCGGGGTCCTTCAGAACTGAGCCCGTGGGAGGACAGGGCAGCCCTCTTCGGGGAGAAGGTCTGAGTTCAGAAGGAGCGGAACTGAACTGACCAGAGGCCCTATGGAGTTGAGGGGGGCAGGGCTGAAGATTCAGAGAGGCAGGACACAGGAGGAAGGGAGGAGGTGAGGGGCGGGAAGGCGGAGTACCCCAGGAGGGGCGGGGCCGAGGCCAGACAGCCTTTGCTGAAGGGGCGGGAGCTGAAGCTGTGCCCACCAAGGAAAGGTGGAGGGGCTCTTGGGCCAGTCCTGGGCAGGGGCTACCTTAGGGGCTGACCTTGCTTTGACCTCCCCTGAGTGAATTAAGTTAAAGCAAGGTGGGTCCCAGCGTAGCCAAGAAAAAGCAGCACCGAGTCCACTGTTGGCACAGGCTTCGTTCTGATCCCATCTTTGCCTACTGTGCCACCCTCACCTGCATTCACCGGGCGGCCCCGGGGTGGTAGAGGGCGCTGCCACTCGGGGCCAGCACCACCTGCGGGGCCAGGACCTCCTTCTTTGCCAGCAGCCAGTGCCCTGCAGCTGCCGTGCCCACCGCGTCCAGCAGCACGAGGTGGTGCCCTCACACCCACGACCCTGAGCCCTCCTCCAGCAGAGGTTCCCCCACAGCAGGGTTATCATCCAACAGCAGCCTGCGGTGCACCTGGGGGACAGCAATCAGGAGGGGGTGAGGGGTAGCGGGTGTCCTTGTGGTACATCCCACTGGGGCTGACGTGGGACCTGGTGAAAGGACCCCAGCTTGGCTGCGGCTCCCCCAACACCCACTCACCATGAGTTCCAGTGAGCCATCCTGCAGGCTGCTGCCCCCCTGTGAGCGATCCGTCAGCACCGTCAGCTGCTTCTTCCCATCTTTGGGGGGCGGGGTGAGTGTGAGGGCGGGGTAGGGATCCAGTCCCAGCCCCAGGCACCTGGGAGATGCCGCCATTGAGGGGCGCTCCCCATTCTGTACCCGGGGAGGCGCGGGGTGGGGGAGGGTACCGTGATGTAAATTCGAGTGTTGACTGGATAGTAGTTCCCCACCACAGGCTCCGTCTGGCTCAAGTTCCAGGTGGGCCGACAATTCCTCCTGGGGGATGGAGGTCACCTGGTCAGGCTGGGGGACTGGCTCCCCCACTCTGCTCTCTCCCTTCTTCCTCTCCCTCCCACATTCACACCATCAGCCAGCGCCCCCGCCCTTGGGCCCCCACACATCACCACTGCCCTGTGGGTGCCTTGCGTCCCCGTCACCTCCTCTTCAGGATCTCCCGGCCATTGCTGTCCATGTAGAAGTAGCCCTTGGTGTCCAGCGGCATGTCAAAATGACTGATCACTTCCTTCCCCCACTTGTCACTGTACCCAACAGGACAGCACCTCGTGAGCCTCATCTAAACTCACTCTGGGCGGTGTTGGGGGCAGTGGCTAAGACGCCAGTTGGGATGCCACCACCCTGTATCACAGTGCCTGGGCCTGAGTCCCAGCTGTGCTCCTGCTTCCTGCTTCCTGCACATGCAGACCCCGAGAGACAGCAGTGAAGGCTCTGCCACTGTCATTGAGTTCCAGGCTCCCAGCGTCCACTGGGCTTATCTCTCTTTCCAAATAGTTCAATATTGTAAAGATTCATTTTATTTTTGTTTAAGAGAACAGTGACAAGAAAAAAAAGAACAGTGACACAGAGAGAGAGAGACCCAAGAGTAAGAGATCTTCCAACAGATGGCTCACTCTCCACACAGATGTGGTGGCCAGGGCTATGGCAGGCTAAAGCCAGGAATCTGGAACTCTGGGATTCTCACATGGGTAGCAGGCACCCACATACTTGAACCATATTCTGCTTTCCCAAAAGTATTAGCAAGGAGCTGGACTGGAAATGGAGCAGTGAGGGAATGATCAGGCCACTGATATATGCTAGTGGCATTACCCACCATGGCTCAACTCACTGCGCCACAAAGCCAGCCCCCTTCTTGTTTTATTTTACATACTTCTAAAATAAACAAACTCCATTCTGCCCTTGTCTGTAGCCCCAGCCCCTACCCATGCACTCACCCCACAGGGATGGGCCCCACCGTCCACTCCAGCTCCAGGTGGCGCTGTCCGTGGTACAGGCGAACCACCTGGGCACACCAGGCAGAGAAGTTCTGGGGCACCTCCTGCACCAAGGGCGTCTGAGGACACACAGGGCAGAGGGTGGGGCTCAGCCCAGCCTTGGGCAGAGGGGAGGCATGCAAATGCCCCCTGCTGTGAACCCTCCAGAAGCTTCCAGCAGGGTCAACCCCAAAACTGCACAGGAATCCCACCTGTCACTGCCACCTGCCCGGATGTGATGCCCACACTCTCCACCCCCCAGTCTCGGACACAGAGGTCTTGAGTGGGGCCCGTGTGCTCGCTACCCACCACTACCCCACCTCCCTTTTTTAAAGCACAGTCCTAGGTGGCATGTGGCTCCCTGCAAAAGACTATGTTCTCCCATCTCCCCTGACGCTGTCAATAGCTGTGTGAGCACAGCCTGCCCCATGGAAATTGATCAAGACGTATAAGCAGCGTTCCCTTCCCTCTCCTTCTCCTTCTCCCTTGCCCACTGTCTCAAATACAGGTGGAATGGCTGGAGCTTGCACAGTCACTGTGGTCTGTGAGGAAGCCGAGTGTTGAGGCAGGCAGTGCCAGGAGACAGAAGGGATCTGGGTGACTGTGACATCAGCCCACCTCCCCCAGATGCATCATAACACTGTGTATACATGTGCCCAATGTTCAGTGTCCCCCATAAATTGTGTTAAATAAAATATAAATACTTCTCTTTTAACTCACAGACATATGGAAAACTAAGTGACAGCGACCAAAATGCAATATAACTTCTAATTCATGGTGGGAAGAACCACTATATTCTTAAAGTAATATTTATAAAAAAATAAATTGTTATAGAAAATTCTAACTCATTACAATTGAGGAGCCCTTGTTTTACATAGAGAAACAGTTTTCCCCTTCTTGAAGAGGGAAATACCATTCTTCCTGACATGCCTGCTGCTGAGTCCCCAACCAAACTGTTGGATTGGAGAACCCTAGGGACTTCTTGAAGATGAGTTCTTCCATCTTGCATTCTGGAGAAAGTGTTGAATCAAATAGGGTCAGTGGCTGAAAGCTTTGCCCTCTGGGAGGCAGGAGAATCCACAGAGAAGGAATAATCAACTCTGAGCACACATGACTTCAAACAAATGAGAGAGTCACTCTTCTCTAGTTCATTCTGAAAATGCCTACAACAGTTAAGACTGGGCAAGGCCAAAGAAGTCCCATGCCCAGAACTCAGTGTGGGTCTCCTGTGTGGCTGGCAGAAAATCCATGTAGCTGAGTCATCATTGCAACCTCCCAGAGGGCGCATTAGCAGGACGCTTGAATCAGGAGCAGAGCCACAACTCACACCCGGGCTACGTGATCTGGGATGTGGGTGTCCCAGGCAGCAGCTTGAATGCAGCACCAGACATCCACCTCTGCCATCTTTAATATTTGAAATGTTGCAGATTGATATTTTCTGGTGATGAGACAGATTCCAACCAAGAGATTGTGTTTGAAACTGAAAACATTGCTGTCTGCCATTTCATGTGTATGTTTGTGCTTGTGTGTGTGCATGTGTGTGTGTGTGTGTGTGTGAATGTTTGAGGGAAGTGTGTTACCAGGTCCATAAGACTGTCTTACTGCCCTACTCCTGCCTTTGCTTTGTCGATGCAGAATGTTCCTGATCTCATCCAAGCTGACAAATCATCTTGTATATATGTATATCCATCTTCTCTTCCTGTTATTTCCTACGGTGTCTCTGGGCTTTTCTAGTTATATCTATTTCTGAAGGTTGCATTGCCTCCACCATCATGTGGCATCAGTTCTTTATTCTAAACTCTTTGTCAGCTTTTCCACTCAGGGTCGTGTTAGGAACTTCACATAAGTGAAGTGATAACATTAGATTTATTTCCTGCTCGCTTTTTAAAAAAATTATTTATCTAAAGACAGAGTTACAGAGAGAGAGATGAGAGGGAGAGAGAGAGAGAGAGAATATATCTAGCATCCACTGGTTCACTCCCCCAGAGAGAGTGAGAGAGAATATATCTAGCATCCACTGGTTCACTCCCCAAACAGCTGTAAAGGCCAGGGTGGGCCAGATTGAAACCAGGAGCCAGGAGCTTCTTCCAGGTCTCCTACATGTACACAGGTGCCCAAGTACCTGGACCATCTTCTGCTGCTTTCCTAGGCACATTAGGAGGGAGTTGGATCTGAAGTGGAGCAGCTGGGTCTTGAACCAGCACCCATGTGGGATGCCGACATTGCAGGCCAAGGTTTAACCCTGCTACACCACAATGCCAGGTCCTCTCTCTCCTTCTTTCTCCCTTTCAAATAAAAATGAAGAAAAATAAAAGGGTGAAAATGACCATACCAGAATAGAGTCCCATGTTTATTTGTTCATATGAGGTTTTCAAGCTGGAACTTGTGGGCGGCATTTACACTTTTTTGTGGGAAAGAACTTGATGTGGCCCGCGTGTGTCATGTCCATGTGTTGCCCTATCCATGCAGCCAGGGATGAGAAGGGCATGGTATCTGTGTCTGTTTGTCTCTATGTGTTTGTGTGCTTGTGTGTACCTGCTGTGAGATGAGAACGGTGTTCAAGCCGAGTTACCTGGAATCATTATTCCAAGGTGACACTTCATGTTACTCAGACAAGAACTCAATCAACATACGGTACCTAGAAGGAATCCCGTTCAAATCACTGGTTGCCTTTTCAAACACAATGATAAAATCTAATGGTGGATATTCGAGAATGGAGAGGGAGATATGGGCCAGGGGTGGAGAAAGCTTGTTCCGTGTTCACTAGGTTACAGTTAGGGAGAAGTAAGACATTGCTGGATTCTATTGCACAGTAGGGCAACTAAGATAATGGAAATGCATAACGAATTTCTCTGAAACAGAACTAGAAAGTAGGAGTTTGGATGTTTTAGACCCTGAAGAAGTGCCTCATTTTTGAGTAGATAGATATATGTACCCATAGACGCACACTGATTGGACATAAAACAATGTAGCCAGGTACTCAAATGGGACCTCAAACATTTTTACATCTGTTTAAATTTTTAATATTCAAATGACTTTTTAATCTTAGAAAACAAGAAATACACAGAAAGAACAGTAAAAATATGTCATCTCAAAAATGTGAAAGAAAGAAAGAGTGGGGGAAAGAGGGAGAGGGTGAGAGAGAGAGGAGAAGCAGGAGGGAGGAAGGAAGGGAGGAAGGGAAATCATGCTCTTCTTAGAATTGTATCCATGAACTGCATTAAATCTGTTCTCTTCATGTTAGAGTAAATGTTAAAAAATGAATCAGGGGGCCGGTGCCGTGGTTCACTTGGTTAATCCTCCGCCTGTGACACCGGCATCAAGTGGCCCAACTTGCCTGCTCTGAGACTTTCCTTTTTTCTTTCTTTTTTTAACTTTTATGTAATGAATATAAATTTCCAAAGTACAGCTTATGGATTACAATGGCTTCCCCCCCATAACTTCCCTCCCACCTGCAAACCTCCCCTTTCCCACTCCCTCTCCCCTTCCATTCACATCAAGATTCAGTTTCAGGGGAGGAGGCAAGATGGCGGAATAGGAAGGGAGCACACTGATAGTCCGGGGAGAGACAGTTTAATAACAGTGGAGATACTGCAGGTTCAAGGAAGAGTAGGGGAGGAAACAGCAGAAGAAACTCTTCCGGAATGAGTGATTCACAGTGGACCTGCGTGGAGAGCATGGGAGCCCACAGTTCGGGACACCAGTGGCAGACTCAACACACCAGAGCTGGAACGCAAGGTGAGCCATACGTCAATAGCCCGAGACACCGGCAGGCAAGCGGAGAGAGGAGACTAGAGGGAACGACCCCCGGGGGGGGGGGAGTTCACCAGGCTAACTGGAAGAGAGAGAGAGAGAAAAAAAAAGGTGACTGATATGGACATGGGTTTCTCTCTCTCCGCTCACCTCTCAAGGGCGAGCAAGACAAAGAGCAGGTGCCATCTTGGACATACGTCATAAGCAGAGCAACCTCAGGTCTGCATGGGCCCTGAGCCTAGCAGAAAAACCTGACTCTGGGCGGGGCAAATTAACAGGAGAATAGGACCTAGTAAATTTGTGGTGCTACTGAACTGAGACTGTGAAAAAAGAGATGGTGGGGGAGAGAACTCACGGAATTCACGTGAGTACCCTCCAGAGACGCTACAATTCTGTAACTTTGGCAACCCAGTGGTAGACTGAAGGAGAATTTGAGCCCACTCTGAGGGCCGAACAGATTCCCTGTGTGGTCCTTGGGAAAGAGCTTCCGATCTCTGGCTCCTGTGGGTATATAATTTGCCTGCTAACTACCTCCAACTTCGTTCAGCTGTGTGGAATTACTTCCCTTTTGAATCAAAAAAAGAAAGAGAGAGAGAGAGATCTATCACGCCTAACCTGAGAGTGTCACTTTTGGCACACCAAACAGAGCTCTCAGGCCACACCCATCTCAAGCCTCTAAGGCTCCATCAAAAACAGACAGTCCACTTAATCTAGAGTCATAGTATAACAAGAAAAAGCACCACAGTGAAGAAACCAAATATCTCCAATATGCCAAATAACAAACGCAAAAACCGAGATAATAGAAACAAGGAAGTCACAATGACACCCCCAAATGAAAAAGACACCCCAATTCAAGATTAGGAAGATGATGAGCTAGAAGAAATGCAAGAAGCAGATCTCAAAAAATTGATAAGAACATTAAGAAGTTCTCCAAAACAAATTCTTGAACTACAGAAATCCTTAATGGACAAGATAGAAAATCTCTCTCGTGAAAATGAAATATTAAGGAGGAATCAAAATGAAACAAAACAACTAGTACAACAGGAAACTCTGATAGTGATGAGAAATCATAATGAAGTGAAGAATTCAATAGATCAAATGTAAAACACAATAGAGAGCCTTACAAACAGAATGGGTGAAGCAGAAGAGAGAATATCGGAGTTAGAAGACAGAGAACAGGAAAGGATACAGTCAGACCAAAGAAAAGAAGAGGAAATTACACATCTAAAAAATATTGTTGGGAATCTTCAGGATACTATTAAAAAACCCAACATTAGGGTTCTAGGAGTTCCTGAAGGCATGGAGAGGGAGAAAGGATTAGAAGGCCTTTTTAGTGAGATACTTGCAGAAAATTTCCCAGGTTTGGAGAAGGACAGAGACATCCTAGTACAGGAAGCTCATAGAACCCCTGATAAACACAACCTAAAGAGATCCTCACCACGACACGTTGTAATTAAACTCTCCACAGTGAAACATAAAGAAAAGATCCTAAAATGTGCAAGAGAGAAACGTCAAATTACTCTCAGAGCATCTCCAATCAGACTCACAGCTGACTTCTCATCAGAAACCCTACAGGCTAGGAGGGAATGGCGAGACATAGCCCAGGTACTAAAAGAGAAAAACTCCCAGCCCAGAATATTATATCCTGCAAAGCTCTCATTTGTGAATGAAGGTGAAATAAAGACTTTTCATAGCAAACAGAAATTGAAAGAATTTGTTGCCACTCGTCCAGCCCTGCAAAAGATGCTTAAAGATGTGTTACACACAGAAACACAGAAACACGGTCATCAATATGAAAGAAGGTAAAGGAAGGAAACCTCACAGCAAAAGATCACAAGGAATTCAAAGCATATATTAGAACTTATCTTTGACAAATGGCAGGGCAAAGTTACCACTTATCATTAGTCACATTGAATGTTAATGGCCTGAACTGTCCAGTTAAAAGACATCGATTGGCTGATTGGGTTAAGGAACAAAACCCATCTATTTGCTGCTTACAAGAAACGCATCTTCCCAACAAAGATCCATACAGACTGAAAGTGAAAGGCTGGAAAAAGATATACCATGCCAACAGAAATGAAAAAAGAGCAGGCGTAGCCATCTTAATATCGGACAACATAAACTTTACCACAAAAACTGTTAAGAGTGACAAAGAGGGACACTATATAATGATTAAGGGATCAATACAATAAGAAGATATAACAATTATCAATGTATATGCACCTAACTACAGGACACCGGTTTATCTAAAAGATTTGTTAACAGACTTAAAGGGAGACTTAGACCCCAATACAATAGTACTGGGGGACTTCAATACTCCACTCTCAGAAATAGACAGATCAACAGGACAGAAGATCAACAAGGATACAGTAGATTTAAATGACACTATTGCCCAAATGGATCTAGCAGATATCTACAGAACTTTCAATCCTACAGCTAAAGATTTTACATTCTTCTCAGCAGTACATGGAACCTTCTCTAGGATTGACCACATGCTAGGCCATAAAGCAAGTCTCAGCAAATTCAAAAGAATTAGAATCATACCATGCAGCTTCCCAGACCATAAAGGAGTGAAGCTGGAAATTAGCAACTCAGGAATCCCTAGAGCATACGCAAACACATGGAAATTGAACAACATGCTCCTGAATGAACAATGGGTCATAGAAGAAATTAAAAGAGAAATCAAAAATTTTCTGGAAGTAAATGAGGATAACAGCACAACATACCAAAACTTATGGGATACGGCAAAAGCAGTGTTAAGAGGAAAGTTTATATCAATAGGTGCCTACATCAAGAAATTGGAAAGGCACCAAATAGATGAGCTTTCAATTCACCTCAAGGATCTAGAAAACCTACAGCAAACCAGACCCAAATCTAGTAGGAGAAGAGAAATAATTAAAATCAGAGAAGAAATCAACAGGATTGAATGAAAAAAAAATTACAAAAAATCAGCCAAGCGAGGAGCTGGTTTTTTGAAAAAATAAACAAAATTGACACCCCATTGGCCCACCTAACTAAAAAAAGAAGAGAAAAGACCCAAATCAATAAAATCAGAGATGAAAAAGGAAATGTAGCAACAGACACCACAGAAATAAAAAGAATCATCAGAAATTACTACAAGGACTTGCATGCCAGCAAACAGGGAAACCTATCAGAAATGGATAGATTCCTGGACACATGCAACCTACCTAAATTGAACGAGGAAGACATCGAAAACCTAAACAGACCCATAACTGAGAAAGAAATTGAAACAGTAATAAAGGCCCTCCCAACAAAGAAAAGCCCAGGACCAGATGGATTCACTGCTGAATTCTACCAGACATTTAAAGAAGAACTGACTCCAATTCTTCTCAAACTATTCAGAACAATTGAAAAAGAGGGAGTCCTCCCAAATTATTTCTATGAAGCCAGCATCAGCTTAATTCCTAAGCCGGAAAAAGATGCAGCATTGAAAGAGAATTACAGACCAATATCCCTGATGAACATAGATGCAAAAATCCTCAATAAAATTCTTGCCAATAGAATGCAACAACACATCAGAAAGATCATCCACCCAGACCAAGTGGGATTTATCCCTGGTATGCAGGGATGGTTTAATGTGTGCAAAACAATCAATGTGATACACCACATTAACAGACTGCAGAAGAAAAACCACATGATTATCTCAATAGATGCCGAGAAAGCATTTGATAAAATACAACACCCATTCATGATGAAAACTCTAAGCAAACTTTGTGGAAGGAACATTCCTCAATACAATCAAAGCAATCTATGAAAAACCCACAGCCAACATCCTATTGAATGGGGAGAAGTTGGAAGCATTTCCACTGAGATCTGGTACCAGACAGGGATGTCCACTCTCACCACTGCTATTCAATATAGTTCTGGAAGTTCTAGCCAGAGCTCTTAGGCAAGAAAAAGAAATTAAAGGGATACAAATTGGGAAGGAAGAACTCAAACCATCCCTCTTTGCAGATGATATGATTCTTTATTTAGGGGACCCAAAGAACTCTACTAAGAGACTATTGGAACTCATAGAAGATTTTGGCAAAGTAGCAGGGTATAAAATCAATGCACAAAAATCAACAGCCTTTGTATACACAGACAATGCCATGGCTGAGGAAGAACTTCTAAGATCAATCCCATTCACAATAGCTACAAAAAACAATCAAATACCTTGGAATAAACTTAACCAAGGACGTTAAAGATCTCTACGATGAAAATTAAAAAACCTTAAAGAAAGAAATAGAAGAGGATACCAAGAAATGGAAAAATCTTCCATGCTCATGGATTGGAAGAATCAACATCATCAAAATGTCCATTCTCCCAAAAGCAATTTATGCATTCAATGCAATACCAATCAAGATACCAAAGACCTTCTTCTCAGATCTGGAAAAATTGTGCTGAAATTTATATGCAGGCACAAAAGACCTTGAATAGCTAAAGCAATCTTGTACAACTAAAACAAAGCCGGAGGCATCACAATACCAGATTTCAGGACATACTACCGGGCAGTTGTAATCAAAACAGCATGGTACTGGTACAGAAACAGATGGATAGACCAATGGAACAGAATAGAAACACCAGAAATCAACCCAAACATCTACAGCCAACTTATATTTGATCAAGGATCTAAAACTAATTCCTGGAGCAAGGACAGTCTATTCAATAAATGGTGCTGGGAAAACTGGATTTCCACGTGCAGAATCATGAAGCAAGACCCCTACCTTGCAAACTGGTCAAGCCACTATGGAAGTCACTCTGGAGATTCCTCAGAAACCTGAATATAACCCTACCATTCGACCCAGCCATCCCACTCCTTGGAATTTACCCAAAGGAAATGAAGCTGGCAAACAAAAAAGCGGTCTGTACCCTAATGTTTATTGCAGCACAATTCACAATAGCCAAGACCTGGAACCAACCTAAATGCCCATCAACAGTAGACTGGATAAAGAAATTATGGGATATGTACTCTTTAGAATACTATACTGCAGTAAGAAACAACGAAATCCAGTCATTTGCAACAAAATGGAGCAATCTGGAACACATCATGCTGAGTGAAATAAGCCAGTCCCAAAGGGACAAATACCATATGTTTGCCCTGATCGGTGACAACTGACTGAACACCAAAAAGGAAACCTGTTGAAGTGAAATGGACACTATGAGAAACGGTGACTTGATCAGCATAGCCCTGACTGCTAATGGACAACTGAATACATTATCCCTCTTAGTATTTTTTTTCTGTTCTACTTAATATGACTGGTTTAATTCTGTAATTAATACACAGTTATTCTTAAGTGTTGAAATTTAACTGAAATGTGATCCCTGTTAACCATAAGAGTGGCGATAAGAGAGGGAAGAGATGTACAATTTGGGACATGCTCAAGCTGACTTTCCCCAAATGGTAGAGTTAGAAACATACCAGGGGAACATACTACAGGGCAGTTGTAATCAAAACAGCATGGTACTGGTACAGAAACAGATGGATAGACCAATGGAACAGAATTGAAACACCAGAAATCAATCCAAACATCTACAGCCAACTTATATTTGATCAAGGATCTAAAACTAATTCCTGGAGCAAGGACAGTCTATTCAATAAATGGTGCTGGGAAAACTGGATTTCCACGTGCAGAAGCATGAAGCAAGACCCCTACCTTACACCTTACACAAAAATCCACTCAACGTGGATTAAAGACCTAAATCTACGTCCTGACACCATTAAGTTATTAGAGAACATTGGAGAAACCCTTCAAGATATTGGCACAGGCAAAGAATTTCTGGAAAAGACCCGGGAGGCACAGGCAGTCAAAGCCAAAATCAACTATTGGGATTGCATCAAATTGAGAAGTTTCTGTACTGCAAAAGAAACAGTCAGGAGAGTGAAGAGACAACCAACAGAATGGGAAAAAATATTTGCAAACTATGCAACAGATAAAGGGTTAATAACCAGAATCTACAAAGAGATCAAGAAACTCCACAAAAACAAAACCAACAACCCACTTAAGAGATGGGCCAAGGACTTCAATAGACATTTTTCAAAAGAGGAAATCCAAATGGCCAACAGGCACATGAAAAAATGTTCAAGGTCACTAGCAATCAGGGAAATGCAAATCAAAAGCACAATGAGGTTTCACCTCACCCCGGTTAGAATGGCTCACATGCAGAAATCTACCAACAACAGATGCTGGCGAGGATGTGGGGAAAAAGGGACACTAACCCACTGTTGGTGGGAATGCAAACTGGTCAAGCCACTATGGAAATCAGTCTGGAGATTCCTCAGAAACCTGAATATAACCCTACCGTTCGACCCAGCCATCCCACTCCTTGGAATTTACCCAAAGGAGTTTAAATTGATAAAGAAAAAAGCGGTCTGCACCCTAATGTTTATTGCAGCACAATTCACAATAGCCAAGACCTGGAACCAACCTAAATGCCCATCAATGGTAGACTGGATAAAGAAATTATGGGATATGTATTCTTTAGAATACTATACCGCAGTAAGAAACAACAAAATCCAGTCATTTGCAACAAAATGGAGGAATCTGGAACACATCATGCTGAGTGAAGTAAGCCAGTCCCAAAGGGACAAATACCATATGTTCTCCCTGATCGGTGACAACTGACTGAACACCAAAAAGGAAACCTCCTGAAGTGAAATGGACACTATGAGAAATGGTGACTTGATCAGCATAGCCCTGACTGCTAATGGACAACTTAATACATTATCCCTCATAGTATTTTTTTTTTTTGTCTGTTCTACTTAATATGACTGGTTTAATTCTGTAATTATCACACAGTTATTCTTAAGTGTTGAAAATTAACTGAAATGTGATCCCTGTTAAACATAAAAGTGGGAATAAGAGAGGGAAGAGATGTATAATTTGGGGCATGCTCGGGCTGACTTGCCCCAATTGGTAGAGTTGGAAACATACTAGGGGATTCCAATTCAATCCCATCAAGGTGGCATGTGCCAATGACATCTCACTATTCCAAGTGATCAATTTCAGTTCACAATTGATCAAAATGAAAGGACTAAGAGTCAAAGGGAGCACATAAACAAGTCTAGTATCTGCTAACACTAACCGATAGAATAAATAAAGGGGAGAGTGATCCAACATGGGAAGTGAGATACTCAGCAGACTCATAGAATGGCGGATGTCCTAAATAGCACTCTGGCCTCAGAATCAGCCCTAAAGGCACTCGGATCTGGCTGAAAAGCCCATGAGAGTATTTCAGGCATGGAAAGCCAAGACACTCTGGCAAAAAGATCTCTGTGAGTGAGATCCCAGTGGAAAGAACAGGTCTTCAAAGAGGGAGGTGCCTTTCTCTGAAGGGAGGAGAGAACCTCCACTTTGACTATGACCTTGTCTAAACAAGATAAGAGTCGGAGAACTCAAGGGGCTTCCATAGCCTTGGAAACTCATGACTGGTGCATAGGGAGATTACTGATGCCATAAACAGGAGTGTCAATTTGTAAAGTCAACAACAGGAGTCACTGTGCACTTACTCCTCATGTAGGATCTCTGTCCTTAATGTGCTGTACACTGAGGCTTAATGCTATAACGAGTACTCAAACAGTATATTTCACTTTGTGTTTCTATGGGGGTGCAAACTGTTGAAATCTTTACTTAATGTACACTAAACTGATCTTCTGTTAAAAAAAAAAAAAAAAAAAGAAACTATCAATTCCCAACTTGACTCTCACTGGGATTAAACATGACAATAGGTCTGATCTGATTTCATCATCATTTAAAAAAAAATCATCTATTATTTTTCACTTTATGTTTCTGTGTGGGAACAAACTGTTGAAATCCTTACTTAAGGTATACTAAGCTGATCTTCTGTATACTAAGATAATCGAAAATGAATCTTGATGTGAATGGAAGGGGAGAGGGAGTGGGAAAGGGGAGGGTGGTGGGTGGGAGGGACGGTATGGGGGGGAAAGCCATTGTAACCCATGAGACGTACTTTGGAAATTTATATTCATTAAATAAAAGATAAAAAAAAAAAAAAAAAAAAAAGAAACATACCAGGGGACTCCAATTCAATCCCATCAAGGTGGCATGTACCAATGCCATCTCACTAGTCCAAGTGATCAATTTCAGTTCACAATTGATCATAATGAAAGGACTAAGAGTCAAAGGGAGCACATAAACAATTCTAGTACCTGCTAATACTAACCAATAGAATAAATAAAGGGGAGAGTGATCCAACATGGGAAGCGAGATACTCAGCAGACTCATAGAATGGCAGATGTCCTAAACAGCACTCTGTCCTCAGAATCAGCCCTAAAGGCATTTGGATCTGGCTGAAAAGCCCATGAGAGTATTTCAGGCATGGAAAGCCAAGACACTCTGGCAAAAAAAAAAAAAAAAAAAAAAAGAAAAAGAAAAAACACAACAACGACAACAACAAAAACAAAAACTAAATGAAAGATCTCTGTGAGTGAGATCCCAGTGGAAAATATGGCCATCAAAGAAGGAGGTACCTTTCTCTGAAGGGAGGAGAGAACCTCCACTTTGACCTTGTCTAAACAAGATAAGAGTCAGAGAACTCAAGGGGCTTCCATAGCCTTGGAAACTCATGACTGGTGCACAGGGAGATTACTGATGCCATAAACAGGAGTGTCAATTTGTAAAGTCAACAACAGGAGTCACTGTGCACTTACTCCTCATGTAGGATCTCTGTCCTTAATGTGCTGTACATTGAGGCTAAATGCTATAACGAGTACTCAAACAGTATATTTCACTTTGTGTTTCTATGGGGGTGCAAACTGTTGAAATCTTTACGTAATGTATACTAAACTGATCTTCTGTTAATAAAAAAACAAAGAAGAAATTAGCAATTCCCCACTTGACTCTCGCTGGGATTAAACATGACAATTGGTCTGATCTGATTTCATCATCATTTTAAAAATCATCTATTTTTCACTTTATGTTTTGTGCGGGAGCAAACTGTTGAAATCTTTACTTAATGTATGCTAAACTGATCTTCTGTATATAAAGAGAATAAAAAATGAATCTTGATGTGAATGGAAGGGGAGAGGGAGTGGGAAAGGGGAGAGTTGCGGGTGGGAGGGACGTTATGGGGGGGAAGCCATTGTAATCCGTAAGCCGTACTTTGGAAATTTATATTCATTAAATAAAAGTTAAAAAAAGATCATTTTCAACTCTCTTTATATACAGAAGATCTGTTTAGCATATATTAAGTAAAGATTTCAACAGTTTGCACCCACATAGGAACACAAAGTGAAAAATACTGTTTGAGTACTCGTTATAGCATTAAATCCCAATGTACAGCACATTCTCCACCTGTGCCTCTCACCTCTCTGTTGTCTCCTTATTCTATTGCACATGTCTAGGTGTCTACCTCACTTCAGCTGTTACCCACAACTCACACTCACCTGCCATGGCCTCGGTGATGTACACTGTGGTCACCCCCATGCTGAACGCCTTCATCTACAGTCTGAGGAATAAAGACGTAAAGAAGGCTCTGGAAACTACACAAGGGTCCATTGCTCTGGAGCTAAGGGAGCACTGATAATCATAGGACTCAAATGCCTGGACCAGACATCCTGGTTCCATGACCAGATTGTGAAAGTAGAGTTTTCTCCTTCATTTTGGTTTCTGGAGTTGGTGTTACTCTGATTTCCACTTGTCTAACTTGAGCAACTTGCTCTTTACACCTTCTGCTCTCTTCAGTATCTAAACATCTTTCCTTTTCTTACTTTCCTGCTTTCCCAGATTTCCCAAACACAGAAACAGTTGGAATTCACCATTGTCTCTTGGGACAGTAGGCTATGTTAAGAATAAGTTCTCTACACACGATGTGTTCATACTGAGTAGATTTTTGTTTGTTTTACTGGAAAACATGTTATGTGTTTTGCTACTCCCATAATCAGACTACAGCTGGCAACTGAGGTCATTTACTGAGTGTAGGTTAAGAAAACCTGAGGCCACAATCTTTCTCCTTTATTTCTTCATTCCTGGGTATATCACTAACAGCTCTCCCTGATAGCGGAACTTAATACATCTGTGTGTTTTCTAACTGGTTATTGGCTTTGATTCTCTCCTTTAGGGTCCTGTGTCTGTTTCAGATCCAAGTGTCTCCCTCAACCAGTGCACAACAGGCGCCTTCTGGAATCTACGCCATCATGTTCATTAGCAGATGTGTTTACTCTCATCTATCAATTATGAAACCATATCTATCTAATGATGAACAAAGGACTAGGGTTATTTTAAAAAGATACAGTCATTTATTTGAAAAGCAGAAATACAGTGAGAGAGAGAGATCTTTCATCTGCTGGTTCACTCCCCAAAGAGCTGCAATGGCTGGAGCTGCGCCAATCCGAAGCCAGGAGCCAGGAGCTTCTTCTGGCTCTTCCACATGGGTAGAGCGGCCCAAGCACTTGGGTCATCTTCCACTGCTTTCCCAGGCCGTAGGACAGAGCTGGATCAGAAGTGCAACAGCTGGGACTCAAACCAACACTCATATGGGATCTGGCACCATAGTCAGAGGGTTAGCCCACTACGTCACAGCACCGGCCCCACCGAGCTGGTTCTGATGTCACACCTCTGTGCCTGCCCTGTGCTGGCCCCAAGTGCGTCCATGGTGCGGTTTGTGCAGATGTCTCTGATCTGAACGCCAGTGCATTTGGTGCGAAGGCGTCTCTCGTGCGTGCAGCACCCAGAACTATGCCCCCAAAACAGCTGTTTGGTAGAGAAGGTCTTTTCCTTGCATCCCTGAGACCCGGGTGAACGCAGCCAACGCAAAGGAGCAGGTCTAGTCCCCGCTGCCTGCTGCAGGCAGTAGCCAGGTCCTGCCCCGGCTGCAAGTACAAGGCAGGCAGACAGGCTGAGGATGGAAAGACGGCAAATCCAAAATGCCCTGAAAGACGCCGTGACATCACCGCGTTTCCTGCTCTTCCTAATGCTGGACCTTCCTACACCCAACTTCCTGCTCCTGTCACGGAGGCCTGAGGGTTCCTTAGATGAAGCCAGATCGGGGCGGCGGGGGAGGGGGGTCTCCTCGGGTCAGGCCTGCCGGCCTCCCTGGCGGTGCTGGGGGCCGCGCCCCTCAGGTGGGGTCAGCCACGCAGGCCGACGCCTGCTTCAGGTCGCCCACGGCCTCCTCCACGGCGCCGCCGCAAGCAGAGGGGACCCCGCTGGAGCCCCGCGCCCAGCCCCGCCTCCGAATTTGCCTGGAGCACGTCCTGTTGCGCCGCGCGCCCTCTGACCCGGAAGTGCTTGGCGGTGGGGCCGCTCCCGGCGCGGCGCCCCCTCCGACCCGAGCGGGGCCGCCCTGGGCAAGAAACACAAGACAGGGTGGCGCTCCTTGGCGAGGATGAGGCGGCGGCGCTTTTTAACGCACCGGCAGACGTTAGGAGCGCGGGTCCGGCACGGGGCGGGGTGCGGAGTGGTCCCGGGTAGTGGGCGGGGCCCGGGGGCTGAGGCGGGGCTTCTGAGGATATGGGCGGGCCCCGGGCACAGGAGCCAGGGTGAGTCCAGGATAATAGGCTTGGCCCGGGGGTCGAGGGGGGGGGTCCCAACTGGTTGGCGTGCGGGGCCCCGAGCACAGGTGCAGAGGTGGGTCCTGAAGTGATGGACGGGGTTCCGGGCATGGTCCTTACAGAGCCCTGGTTAGTGGGTGAGGGGGGGTCCTGGTGGATGGGGCAGGGGGCTTAAAGTGTCCTGGTATGGTGGGCAGGGTCCAGGGGCTGAGGGGTCCCAACTGGGTGGTGGGAGGAGCCCTGGGCATAGGATTTACAGGGTCCCAGGATAGTGGGTGAGGGGGGTCCTGGCTGGATGTGGCCATGGTCACAGGTATGGGGCTTAGAGGGTCCTGTGGTAGTGGGCGGGGCCCAGGGGCTTGGGGTGGTTCCTGATCAGGGACCTGAGGAGATTCTAGGGAGATGGGCGGGGTCCCGGGGATGGAAGCTGAGGCGTGTCCCTGGATGGTGGGCAGAGTCCCAGGTGTGGGGCTTAGAGGGTCCAGGATAGTGGGCGGGGCCCTGGCACGGGGGTTGGAGAGGAGGCTGTCCCAGCATTCAGTGTGGAATCCTGGACACAGGAGCTGAGGGGAGTCCAAGGTTGATGGGTGGGGCCCGGGAACTCAGGGGTTCCTGACTTGATGGTGGGCGGTGTTCAGGGGCCCAGGGACTCCTGGGGAGGTGAGTGGGGCCCGGACACTTGGTGAAGGGTGGGCTTTACAAATAGCAGGACTATATTTTTGCCTTCTATTTAATCCTGAAGTTGATCGGATGTGTGTCCTAACTTTTACTGCAATTGCTTTCGGAGTCTCGATCCCTGCTCTGCACCGGGGCAGGTGGCAGGGTTGTGGGGGAGCTCCTGGCTGTTGGCTGGTGGTAGGCTCATCTCCTGGCCATTGGCTGGTGGTAGGCTCAGCTCCTGGCCCTTGGCTGGTGGTAGGCTCAGCTCCTGGCCGTTGGCTGGTGGTATGCTCAGCTTCTGGCCGTTGGCTCGTGGTAGGCTCAGCTCCTGGCGATTAGCTGGTGGTAGGCTCAGCTCCTGGCCATTGGCTGGTGATAGGCTTGGCTCCTGGCCGTTGACTGGAGGTAGGTTCAGCTCCGGAACGTTGCTGTTGGTAGGCTTAGCTCCTGGCCATTGGCTGGTGGTAGGCTCAGCTCCTGGCCGTTGGCTGGTGGTAGGCTCAGCTCCTGGCCGTTGGCTGGTGGTAGGCTCAACTCCCGAATGTTGGCTGTTTCCAGAACTAGACTGTTTACCCTTCTGACAAAATATCGATACCCACTTTATAATGACCTTTTTTAATTTTTTTTTTTAATTTTTTTGACAGGCAGAGTGGACAGTGAGAGAGAGAGACAGAGAGAAAGGTCTTCCTTTGCCGTTAGTTCACCCTCCAATGGCCGCCGCGGCCGGCGCGCTGCGGCCGGCGCACCGCGCTGATCCGATGGCAGGAGCCAGAAGCCAGGTGCTTTTCCTGGTCTCCCATGTGGGTGCAGGGCCCAAGCACCTGGGCCATCCTCCACTGCACTCCTGGGCCACAGCAGAGAGCTGGCCTGGAAGAGGGGCAACCGGGACAGAATCCGGCGCCCCAACCGGGACTAGAACCTGGTGTGCCAGCGCCGCTAGGCGGAGGATTAGCCTAGTGAGCCGCGGCGCCGGCCCTATAATGACCTTAATATGCAACCATATAGAGAGCATAATGTTTTCCTGTTGCTATTCTCAGTAACTTGGAGTTTTTCACACCCATTCATCTAAAATGTCAAAGGAGGAAAACAATAACATTTCAAGGAATTTGGAGATATCATGCAGCCATGTCAGGATTGATGATAATCCTTGGGTCTAAGGTTTCTGTATATATATGTATAAGTATGTATATGTATAAGTATGTATATGTATGTATATTTATATACCAGTGTGATGTATTTTGATGTAGCAGTGTCAAAATTCAGGACCTCAATAGCAACCAAGTGCTACAGATTGCACAGCATGATACTCCTGTTAGAAGCAAACATTTGATCAAAGCGCCAGTCTACAGTTGCATGATGTGTGATGACAGTTGCTTGGATGAGTCTCTCAAGTTTTGGGATGCCTGTTTATCAAATTCTATGATGATGTTGCAACACTCTGAAGAGTTTGACTGTAGAGATGTGATACAGTATGACCATGGTAGCAACTGTGGAGACAGGCTGACTATCAGTAAGAGAATCAATCTTCTGAATTCAGGGGAATCGAAATCTTCAATTAAACCTCAGCATTGATATGTGGCTACTTTTATAAACAAACAGAACAAGCCAACTGGTTTTGCCCTGGGAAATATTGCAAGAATTGCTATTCATTATATCAATCTTGCAAACCCAGCCAAAGATAACTGCATCTCTAAATGTCATCTATCCAATGGAATCAACATTTCAGTGCCTCAAGTTCTCTATGGAGTAAATGGAATTTCAATCGGCTATCATCCATGGAAGTTCATAAATGTTCACGGAGTTCATCCTGGGAAATAACGATGTCATTGTCCACCAGCCAGTCAGTGACTCCTCCTCTCCATTACACACCTGCTACAGGGATTTTCTGAAATTCCAAGGAGATGGAAATTACTATAAAAGTTCGATTTCTGTGGGCAATGCCAGAGACTGTGTCATGCTTATTCAACAACGTGTACATTCAAGATTATTGGAAAAGAGTCTATGGACTCTGTACTTTGTTATATTTGAGGATTAAAAGGAACAACAAAGTTTGAGCACAACCAGATCAAGTCAAATACAATGACCAGCCTCCAACTCCAACTGCCCCCAAGCACAACCAGATCAAGTCAGCTACAATGACCACCCTCCAACTCCAACTGCCCCCCCCCAATCAGCAACAAACGAAAACCACACAGGTCCCCATCTGCCTACAGTGGAATCCTCATGCCCTGTAGGTGAGTTCTCAGGGCTCCCCATTTCTTCCACTCACTTTAACTCTGCAGATCAACAGAACTTACCCTCCTGGGGAACAGAGGGGATGAATCCCCCTTTCTCCCCTCCATTATGGTCCTGCATTTTGATCTGCTCTAGCCACGTTGTAAGGTAAAGGCTAATGAAAGCACATTGATCAGGCAGAGAGGATCTAACTGCCTGTTCAGAGAAAAGAAGATTGTTAAAGCTGCTCTAGTGTATTAAGAGGAACCAAGTGGGGATGAAGGCAAAATACTTTAGTTACATAACCAGGATTTGATCATGGAAACAGGTCTTGTAATGAACCAAATAGTATTTGGTTGAGGGATGATGTGCCATTGTGCCATATCTCCTATAGGCACCATTGAGCTTCTGGGAGTCCAGTCTTCACAACTGTGAGCTTCACCAGAGCCATTGCAGTGGGAAGGAAACTTCCTTCTGGGATTATATTTGTGAGCCAGTAGGTACAGATGGGGTGACTGGATCACAAGTGGGTGGGGATGTGTTGGAGTATAGAGGACTAGTAAGTAGAGTTGTTAGGAGGAGTTGGGGATAACATAGAGGCAGAATTGTCACAGTGGGAAGGAAACTTCCTTCCAGGATTATATTTGTGAACCAGTAGGTACAGATGGGGTGACTGGATCACAAGTGGGTGGGGGGTGTGTTGGAGTATAGAGGACTAGTAAGTTGAGTTGTTAGGAGGAGTTGGGGATAACATAGAGGCCAAATAGAAACAGGTAGGATAACACAGGGCAATGAGCAGGTTAGGTATGATAGGAATAGAGTCTTGAAGTTCTGGGCATGGAGTGAATAAGGTCAGATACTGGGAAGTAGTGTCATTTGTCATGGGAGGAAAAAGATGACAGAGTGAGGAGAACTGGGAGGAAGGTAGATGAGAGGATTAGAATTTGATGGGCCTGAGGCAGGGCAAGACTGAGGTGAGAGGTCATACTAAGATCAGGTATGTGATCTTAGTATGTGGAAGATCTTCTGTGGAAGATCAGGCTGGTGTGGGAGGCAAGTGGGCAGACAGGACATAGTCTCAGAAGGTTGAGGTTGCTATGGAGGAACAAGAGGAAGAGGGAGGGTAGAGGAAGAGAAGGGTGAGGTAGGGAGAAGGACCAGAAGGAGGGGGGGAGGGAAGGAAGGATCAGAAGGAAGGTCTGGCTGGGACAGACGAGCAGAAGGAGGGTGAGGCAAGCATCAAGGTACAGAGCAAAGGTGAGGATGGTCAGGAGGGTGAGAAGGAGGAGCAGCACGAGGCTGAGATGGAGGATAAGGAAGAGGGTGAGGCTGGAATGACAGACCAGAAGGAAGGACAGGCTGGGGGGCACGGACAGCAGGACCTTGAGGCTGGAGTTGAACAGAAAGAGGAGATGGCTGATACAGAGAAAGAAAAGGAGGGTGAGGCTTGGGAGGAGGACAAGGAAGATGATGAGGCTGGAGCAGAGGTTCAAAAGGAGGCTGAAGTGGAGAGGAAAGACCAGCCAGAGGGTGAGGCTGGAGTAGAGGAAAAGGACAGTGGACGGGCAGGGAGAAGCAAAAGAAGGGGCAGGGTCAGAAGGAGGGTGAGGCTGAGGCTGGGAGAGAGGAGCAGGAGGAGGGTGAGGCTTGGGGGCAGGATCAGAAGGCAGGCGAGGCTGGCACAGAGAAGCAGCAGGATGCTGAGGGCTGGGTGGGTGACCAGGAGGAGGTTGAGGTTGGTGTACAGGTTCAATAGGAGGCTGGTGCCGACATGAGGGGACAAAAGGAGGGTGGCACTGTGGAGAAAGACTGGAGGAAAGGCAAGAATGGCGCAGAGAAGCAGCAGACGCTGAGAGCGGGATGGGGGACCAGGAGGGTGAGGTTGGTGTACAGGTGCAATGAGAGGCTGGCGCCATGTTGACCAGACAGAAGGAAGGTGGTGCTGTGGAGAAAGACTGGAGGAAAGACAAAGCTTGTGGAGAGCAGTGACCGTGTGTCTGTGTCTGTGTCTGTGTAAAAGGCTAGGAGAAGGGTGAGGCTTTTGTGCAAGAAGTGCTAGAAGGCGTTTCCGAAGATCATGACCATAAGGGAAAGAAAGGCAGAGAGGAACATCCGGAGGAGGCTGAGACTTGTGTTTAGATGCAGGAGGACGAGACTTGTGCTTGGGAGCAGGGTTGGGCGGGGCTTATGTTTAGAGACAGAAGTAGGGCAAGGTTGGTGTTCAGCATGAGAAGGGGGATGAGATTTGAGTGAGGAATTAGTAGTAGGATGAAACTTTTGGGGAAGCCCAGGAGGGCGAGCTGGAGGTGCAGGAGCAGGGCCAGGCTGGGGTGCAGGATCAGAGGGAGGGTGGGGCCAGTAAGGAGGAGCAGGGGAGGAAAAGGCTCAAATACTGGACAGGGAGGAGGGTCTGGGAGAAGAAAAGGGGAGTCAGATGTGGGGAGGGCACTGGAGGAGGGTGAGTCCAAGATGCAGGATCCAGGGTTTTTGCCTGGTGTGAAGGGACAAAAGGGAAGTAACAATGGTATGGCCGACTCAGATAGTTGGGCTGGAGTGCAGGTCCTGGAGGAGGGTGAGGCCAGTATGGAAAAGCAGGATGGTAAGGCTCAAATACAGAGGTAGCGGGGTCAGGCTGGGGTGGAGGACCAGACAGGTGGGGCCGGGCTACAGGATCAGGAGGGTCAAGCTGGTGGGAAGATAAGGAATAAGGGGGAAGATGGCATTGGGAGGCAAGAATTATTTGAGGCTTATCTGTCATGTTGTCCGGAGAAGCTCCTAGCAGTCAGAACCAGTGACTGGTAAGGGTCCAGGACTACAGCTGCTTTTATAGGCCAGCCCGTGTCACAGTGTCCCTTATGACATAAACATGCCCCACCCATCAGGGAAATGGTTCCATGGCATAGGTTCAAGAATAATCAAGGGAAATAGGACAGAGAAGAAATGGCTCTATATGATAGTCCTTCTTCTTGGGGTAACATGTACCTTGGCCTATCAGTAGGCAGAGTGACCAAAGGCCATGGATACCATTAGAATATTGGCACCTAGAACTGAGGTGTGATGTAGAAATCGGGAGATGTGGGAAGACATCAGTTCCCCAGTTCAGCTAGCTCATTTCTTTTTTTTTTTTATAAGATTTTATTTATTTGAGGCAGAGTTACAGACAGTGAGAGGGAGAGACAGAGAAAGGTCTTCCTTCTATTGGTTCACTCCCCAAATGGCCGCAACAGCCAGAGCTCTGCTGATCCGAAGCCAGGAGCCAGGACCTTCTTCCAGGTCTCCCACATGGGTGCAGGGGCCCAAGGACTTGGGCCATCTTCCACTACTTTCCCAGGCCATAGCAGAAAGCCGGATTGGAAGAGGAGCAGCCAGGACTAGATCTGGCGTCCAAATGGGATGCTGGCACCACAGGCAGAGGATTAACCTACTGCACGACAGCGCCAGCCCCAAGCTAACTCATTTTCTAAAGTCCTTTCACAGCACTTATATCTCCACATGAATATGAGGTAACCAGAGTTGCTATGTCCCTTTCATTAGTGTGGAGGATTGGAGAGGCCAGAGAGGGACTTCTGGGCCGGTTGTTGGTGATAAGCAGTGGGATGAGAACTTGTGCCAAAAAAGGAGATGTATAGGAGTGCTCCCAAAAATCCAATCCAATCCTTATCTCCTTATCAGAATCAGGAGGACAAGGATAGAAAATAAGGGAAAGATGGGGATGATAGCATGGGGGGGTGGTTCTCTCACTTCCATCTCGCTCAGTGTGGGCAGAATGACTAGCATCTAGCACATTCTGATTCAGAGCACAACTTAATAAATATAAATTTCATAAGTACAACTTTGGATTATGTGGTTCTTCCCCCAAACCCACATTCCCACCCGCAAAACCATCCCACCTCCACTCCCTCTCCCATCACATGTTAGATTCATTGTTAATTTTCTTTATATACAGAAGAAAAACTATATACGAAGTAAATATTTCAACAGTTTGCACCCACACAGACACTCAAAGTATAAAGTACTGTTTGAAGACTAGTCCTACAGTTAATTCTCATAGTACAACTCATTAAAGACAGAGGTCCTTCATGGGGAGCAAGTGCACAGTGACTCCTGTTGTTGATTTAACAATTGACACTCTTATTTATGAGGAAAGTGATCACCTGAGTCTCTTGTCATGAACTGTTAAGGCTATGGAAGCCTCTTGAGTCCACAAACTCTGACATTATTTAGACCAGGCCATAATCAAATTGGAAGTTCTCTCCTCCAGAGAAAGGTACCTCCTTCTTTGGTGGCCCCTTCTTTCCACCAGGATCTCCCTCACAGAGTTTTTTCATGTAGCTCATTTTTTTGCCACAGTGTCGTGGCTTTCCATGCCTGAAATGCTCAGAGCACAACTTTTCTGCAGCATAGTTTTCAGCCCTTACGGCTCTGTATTTCCTCTTCCTGGGGCCCAGAACCCCAGGAACATAACTGATAGGAAGGCACCCATTTGTTATGGGGCAGCCTAGGCACACACATCTGAGTGTGTGCACTGTTGAGTCCACTACCTGAGATGGGTACCCATGTTAGTTGACCTTTGGTGGTTTTTCTTTTACTTGGCAGTGGCTTCTTTACTCCCTGAATTCTCCTTTTCTACACAGAGTATTTACAAACTAGGATGGGTGCAGCAACTTTGCCACCAAACAAGAGGCCAGGGAGTGGGAGCGCTGCTGAGATGCAGGTCGGCACAGGGAGGGGTTCCTGAGGAGGGCCCAGGGCTGGCGGGGCCCAGGCAGGTCCATGGCCACCTCAGGCCAGGTTGGTCATGGGGGAACTTGTTGGCTTGGTGGCCAGGAGCAGGTGGACGGTTGTGCTCTCTGACTCAGCCTGCAGCCTCTGATGGTTGTGCCTCTGTCTCTGCACCTCCTCCTCCAGGGCAGCCCTGTCAGCCTTCTTCTGTAGGTTCTGCAGCTTCCTGAGCATGTACTCCAGGTGCAGCATCTTCTTTCACAGCCTTTGGGGCTCTTGCTCAGCGTCAGGCTTTGGGGTTCCCTTGAGGTCTCTGCTCTGGGGGATGGGCTGTCCCTCCTGAGACAGTGACTCCACAATGGAGTAGCAAGTAGAGGTGATCTCTGAGACAGACTGCCATTCATCCCCCATGGTCTTGCTGCCTGTCTCCTACATGATCTTGCTGATGGAGCTCCTCAGACAAGGTATGTGGCATGAAGTAGGACCTCAGCTTGGGGCTCATTCACCCTTGTCCTGGCCACCACAGTCTAGCTGTCAGGTGCCAGCAAGGAGACATCCCCCATTCAGGATGAGCCAGGCAGCTCCAGTGGCCAGGAGGACAAAGGCATACACATTTCATGCATTTCATAGTCACAAATTTAGAAACAGTGATTCTTCCCACCTGCACTCCCATCCTTCTTCCTCCTCCCTCTACTATTCCCATTCTTATTGTATTTTTGATAATAATCATCCCAATTGGAACAGCATGATCTCTCATTGTGGTTTTCTAAAAAAATATTTAGTTATTTGATATTCTTAAGGTGGTGGAATAGGGAAAGGACATACCGCTTTAGGCTAGCAAAAAACAGTAGCAAAAAAGTGGAGGAAGGGCATTCACATGAGAAGAGTTGGAGAGAAATCTGCAAGGGAAATTCCACAGCAGGAAGAGGGATGCCGTGGATCCACGTGGAAAGTGCAGATGCATCCAACATATGACCCCTGCAGCTAAGAGCCAGAGGAAACGACAGCTTTGGAGAACAAGATGAGAGCAGACTGCAGGAACCCATGCCATAGGAGATACAGCCTGAGTGAATACAGCTGTGATACATAGGTGCTACAGCTTGGTGTGAATGTGGCTTGGAGTTCAAACAGGGACAGTGTACCCCCCTAACACAACAAAAATGGGCACATTTCTCTCTCCCCATCCCCTGACAATGGCACCTGGCAACCGGCTGGGAGAGGGCACCATCTTGACAGAAGTTGTGGCTGTGGCAGCTTGGGTGCACTCACTGGGTAGTGGATGGGGGAAAAGCCACTATTCTGAAATCAGTAGCAGCTGTGGTGGCTCTTGTGTGTGCCAAGCAACACACAGGGAGAAGTTGCCATTTTCAAATGAGTCATGGCTGTATTGGCTCTCATGCATATGTGTAATCCAGGAATTTTACCAGAGGGAAAAATCCACATTTCCCATTAATTTTCAGTCTAGCTAAGAGGACTGAGAGGGGTTGGGTACTCAGGTGGGATTGTGAGCAGCAGATCCTCCACCCCTGTGACCATGGGAGCTTGTGTACAGAGACTGTGGGAGTCCTGTGAGTACATGTTAGGGCACAGACTGTAACTGGGTCTCTGAGCAATCACTAAGCGTGGTGCCAAGGGCTCAGAGCTCCCTGGCTGCTGGCCTGGGTCATGGTAGTGGGGTCCATGTTCACATGAGGACTGCACAGATCCTTTATGTGGTTCACGTGGCAGTGCAGGTGAGTGCTGCACCCACTGTGGGCTAACCTGGGGCATTAACCACCTTGGAGGAGAGGAGATGTGGGTGTGATTATGCCAACAGGGGTGATCATACCCTCCTTCCTGCTGAAAAAAGATCTACTGCACTCCACTGAACTCTTGCCACACTTTGTGCACTTGCAGAATTCTGAGACCCCACCCAAAATATGCCACTAGGTATTTACTGAAGGACCAGACACTCAACTAAGACACAGAGGCATGGTTCAAAGACAAAATCCATCAGAGGAGAAAACAGTAATTTTGACTCTCGGCAGTTCCAAGATGGCAGACTAGGGAGGGAGCTTACTGATCTAGTCCAGGAGGATATAGTTTCATAAAAGTGGAGATAGTGTAGTCTCAGGGAAGAGTTATGGGAAAAACAGCTGAGGAAACACTTCCAAAATTAGAGGGACAAGGTTTGCAGTGTGAGCACCCACAGCTCGGAACTCCAGCAGCCAAGAGCCTCCACATCGTTACTGGAAAGTGAGGTGAGATGAGTCTGCAGTAGCCCGAAACACTGGCGGAAAAGTGCCAGGAAGAGCCTAGAGGGCACGAGGCTTGAAGCCCCTTGGGGGAAAGAACACCAGCCTAGCTAGAGGAGAGAAAAAATAAAAGAGATGGTACAAACATGTTTCTCTTTCTCCAATCACATTACAAAGCCATACAAGCCAATAGAGTGGGCACCAATTTGGACATACATACCAGCTGTGCCAGCTCGTGTCTGTGCCCAGCAATCAGCTAAGCGGAAATCTGACGCTGGTGAGGAGTAGTAACAGGAGACTAAGACCTAGTGAATGTGTGGAGCTTTTGAACTGAGACTATGAAAAAAAAAAACACCTGAGGGTGTGTGGGAGAACTCATGCTGTGGCTAACTTTGAATAGTCTCAGTGGGAGACACCACAAGCTTGGGCGGCCTTGGCTACTTGGTGAGAGACATTGCATAGGAATCTGAACTTACACTGAGGACTGCACAGATCCTTTGTGTGGTCCTTAGGACAGAGCAGATGAATATTATAATATACCCACTGGGGCTAGCGCTCAGGCACTGATCACCACTGAAGAGAAGAGCTCAGCCCAGCTGAGCAGAATTACTTCCCTTCTGATTAAAAGCAAAAAAGATTAACCATGCCACACCTGGGTGTGTCACCTTAGGCATGCCATAACCATGAAGAACTGAACAGAACTCTCTGGCCACTCTCACAACAAGCCTCTAGAGATTCAGTGGAAGCAGACATTTCACTTATCTACAGAGTCATAGTACAATGAGAAAAGCCACCACAGTGGAAAACTCACACACACAAAAGAAACCAATGAATATCTCCAAAAATTCTGAACAACAAACACAGTAATCCAAGCAACAAGAATAAGGAAGACAATATGATGATCCCAAAAGAACATGACACTTCAGTTCAAGATTATGAAGACAATGAGATAGAAGATATGCAAGAAATGGAACTCAAAAAATTGATAAGAATACTTAGAAGTGATCAAATGCAAACACACAAAGTACTGAAATCCAAATCTCTCTCATGAAAATGAAATCTTAAGGAGGAATCAAAATGAAATGAAGAATCCAATAGAACATGAAATGGAGATATTGAAGAGAAATCAAAATGAAACAAAGAATTCAATAGGACAAAAATGCAGTTGAGAGCTTCAAAAACAGAATAATGCAGAAGGGAAATATTGGACATAGAAGACAGAGCACAGGAAAGTATACAGTCAAACCAAAGACAAGAAGAGGAAGTTAGAAATCTAAAAAATATTGTTAGGAATCTACAGGTCAGCATTCTATTGAATGTGGAACAGTTGGAAGCCTTTCCACTGAGATCTGGTACCAGACAGGGACACCCACTCTCACCATTGCTATTCAATATAGTACTGGAAGTTTTAGCCAAAGACATTAGGCAAGAAAAAGAAATTAAAGGGATAAAATTGGGAAGGAAAAAGTCAAACTATCCCTCTTTGCAGATGATATGATTCTTTATTTAGGGGATCCAAAGAACTCTACTAAGAGACTATTGGAACTCATAGAAGATTTTGGCAAAGTAACAGGATATAAAATCAATACACAAAATCAACAGCCTTTGTATACACAGGGAATGCCATGGATGAGAACCTCTTCTTCTTCTTTTTTTTTTTTTTTTTTTGACAGGCAGAGTTAGACAGTGAGAGAGAGAGACAGAGAGAAAGGTCTTCCCTCCATTGGTTCACCCCCAAAATGACCGCTATGGCTGGTGTGCTGCACCAATCTGAAGCCCAGAGCCAGGTGCTACCTCTTGGTCTCCCATGTGGGTGCAGGGCCCAAGGACTTGGGCCATCCTACACTGCCTTCCTGGGCCACAGCAGAGAGCTAGACTGGAAGAGGAGCAACCGGGACAGAATCCGGCGCCCTGACCAAGACTAGAACCTGGAGTACCGGCACTGCAGGTGGAAGATTAGCCAAGTGAGCCACGGCGCTGGCCAAGAAAGAACTTCTAAGATCAATGCCATTCACAATAGCTACAAAACAATCAAATACCTTGTAATAAACTTAACCAAGGGTGGCAAAGATCTCTAGATAATAATTATAAAACCTTAAAGAAAGAAATCTCCCATGATCATGGATTGGAAGAGTCAGTATCATCAAAATGTCCATTCTCCCAAAAGCAATTTATAGATTCAATGCAATACCAATCAAAATACCAAAGATATTCTCTCAGATCTTGAAAAAATTATGCTGAAATTCATATGGAGATGCAGGAGACCTCAAATAGCTAAAGCAATCTTGTACAACAAAAACAAAGCCAGAGGCATCACACTACCAGATTTCAAGATGTACTACAGGGCAGTTATAATCAAAACACCTTGGTACTGATACAGAAACAGATGGATAGACCAATGGAACAGAATAGAAACAGTAGAAATCAATCCAAACATCCACATCCAACTTCTATTTGAACAAGGATCTAAAACCAATTCCTGAAGCAAGGACAGTGTATTCAACAAAAGGTGCTGAGAAAACTGGATTTCCACATGCAGAAGCATGAAGCAAGACCCCTACCTTACACCTTACACAAAAATCGACTCAATAGGGATTAAAGATCTAAGCCTATGACTGATACCATCAAATTATTAGAGAACATCAGAGAATCCCTGCAAGATATTGGCACAGGAAAAGATTTTTTGGAAAAGACCCCAGAGGCACAGATATTCAAAGCCAAAATTAACAACTGGGATTACATCAAATTGAGAAGTTTCTGTACTACAAAAGAAACAGCCAGGAAAGTGAAGAAGCAACTGATACTGGGAAAACTATTTGCAAATTATGCAATCGGTAAAGGATTAACAACTAGAATCTACAAAGAGATGAAGAAACTCCACCAGAACAAAACAAACAACCCAATAAAAAGATGGGCCAAGGACCTAAATAGACATTTTTCAAAAGAGGAAATCCAAACTACCAACAGACACATGAAAAAATGGTCAGGATTGGGGGCGGAGCCAAGATGGTGAAATAGTGAGGGCACGCACTGATAGTCTGGGAAAAGATAGTTTAACAAAAGTGGAATTACTGTAGTCTCAGCGAAAGGCTCGGGAAAAAATTGCAGAGGAAACTCTTCCTGATCTAGTGGATGTGACACGGAGGACCTACCGGGAGAGAAAGGATGCCCATGTTGCGGAAGCCAAAGTGCGGAAGCTGAGCCGTGGAGTCTGCGCACCAGCACTGGAAGGGGAGGTGAGACAAAAACCTCGGTAACCCAAGTCATTGGCGGGGAAAGGCAGAAAGAGCCTAGAGGGAACTAGGCTTGATGCCCCACTGGGGAAAGTTCACCAGGCTGACTGGAGGAGAGAAAAAAAAAATGAATAAAAAGGGGAGCCAGCACGGACACTAGCCTCTCTCTCCACTCACCTTACAAAGCTGAGCAAGACCAAGAGCAGGCGCCATTTTGGACACACGTAAAGTGGCGCCTACCATCAGCCAAGCAGAAAAACCTGACTCTGGTGAGGAGAAATAACTGGAGGTTAGAACCTAGTGAAAGTGTGGAGCTAATGAACTGAGACTGTGAAAATCTAAGGGTGAGCGAGAGAACTCACCGAGTACACAAACTTGGTAACCTTGGCAACCCGGTGAGAGACTGCAGAGAAATTTGAGACCACACTGAGTGCTGCATAGACCCTTTGTGTGGTCCTTGGGGTCGAGCAGACCAATACCCACAGGGGCCAGATTTCATACATCAACTACCCTCAATTCCACTCAGCTGTGTGGAATTACTTCCCTTCTGAGTCAAAAAAAAAAAAGTGAGCGAGCAAGAGAGAGAACAACATGGGTGAGTCACATTTGGCACACCCTTAACCTTGAAGACCCAACAGAGCTCTCTGGCCACACCCATCTCAAGCCTCTAAGGATCCACCAAAAGCAGACAGTCCACTTAATCTAGAGTCATAGTATAATGAGAAAAAACACCACAAGAAAAAAACCAAAGATATCTCCACAATGCCAAACAACACACAAAGAAACTGAGGTACCAAAAACAAGGAAGACACTATGACACCCCCAAATGAAAAAGACACCCCAATTCAAGATTATGAAGATGATGAGCTAGAAGAAATGCAAGAAGTGGATCTCAAAAAATTGATAAGAACATTAAGAAGTTCTCAAAAACAAATTCTTGAACTACAGAAATCCTTAATGGACAAGATAGAAAATCTCTCTCGTGAAAATGAAATATGAAGGAGGAATCAAAATGAAATGAAGCAACTAGTAGAACATGAAATTGTGATAGTGATGAGAAATCATAATGAAGTGAAGAATTCAATAGATCAAATGAAAAACAAAATAGAGAGCCTTACAAACCGAATGGGTGAAGCAGAAGAGAGAATATCGGACTTAGAAGACAGAGAGCAGGAAAGGATACAGTCAGACCAAAGATAAGAAGAGGAAATTAGAAATCTAAAACATATTGTCAGGAATCTTCAGGATACTATTAAAAAAACCACCATTAGGGTTCTAGGAGTTCCTGAAGGCATGGAGAGGGAGAAAGGATTAGAAAGCCCTTTTAGTGAGATACTTGCAGAAAATTTCCCAGGTTTGGAGAGGGACAGAGACATCCTAGTACAGGAAGCTCATAGAACCCCTAATAAACACGACCAAAAGAGATCCTCACCAGTTAAAAGACACAGACTGGCTGACTGGATTAAGGAACAAAACCCATCTATTTGCTGCCTACAAGAGACACATCTTTCCAACAAAGATGCATGCAGACTGAAAGTGAAAGGTTGGAAAAAGATATTCCATGCCACCAGAAATGAAAAAAGCAGGTATAGCCATATTAATATCAGACAAAATAAACTTTAACACAAAAACTGTTAAGAGAGACAATAATGATTAAGGGTTCCATTCAACAGGAAGATGTAACTATTATAAATGTATATGCACCTAATTACAGGGCACCGGTTTATTTAAAAGGTATGTTAAGGGACTTAAAGGGAGACATAGATTCCAATACAATAGTACTGGGGGACTTCAATACTCTGCTCTAGAAATAGATCAACCGGACAGAAGATCAACAAGGAAACAGCAGATTTAATCGACACTATTGCCAAATGGATCTAACAGATATCTACAAAACTTTCTACATTTAAATTCTACATTTAAAGATTTTACCTTCTTCTCAGCAGTGCATGGAACCTTCTCTAGGATTGACCACATACTATGCCATGAAGCAAGTCTCAGCAAATTTAAAAGAATTAGAATGATACCATGCAGCTTCTCAGACCACAGCAAAATGAAGGTGGAAATTAGCAACTCAGGAATCCCTAGAGAGTATGAAAACATATGGAGAATGAACAACATGCTCCTGAATATACACTGGGTCATAGAAGAAATTAAAAGAGAAATAAAAAACTTTCTGGAAGTAAATCAGGATAATAACACAACATATCAAAACTTATGGGATATGGCAAAAGCAGTGTTGAGAGGAAAGTTTATATCAATAGGTGCCTACATCAAGAAATTGGAAAGGTACCAAATAAATAAGCTTTCAATTCATCTCACGGATCTAGAAAAACTGCAGCAAAGCAGACCCAAAACTAGTAGGAGAAGAGAAATAATTAAAATCAGAGAAGAAATCAACAGGATTGAATAAAAAAATTACAAAAAATTAGCCAAGCGAAGAGCTGGTTTTTTGACAAAATGAATAAAATTGACACCCCACTGGCTCAAGTAACTAAACAAAGAAGAGAAAAGACCCAAATCAATAAAATCAGAGATGAAAAAGGAAACGTAACAACAGACACCACAGAAATAAAAAGAATCATCAGAAATTACTAGAAGGACTTGCATGCCAGCAAACAGGGAAACCTATCAGAAATGGATAGATTCCTGGACACATGCAACCTACCTAAATTGAACCAAGAAGACACAGAAAACCTAAACAGACCCATAACTGAGACAGAAATTGAAACAGTAATAAAGGCCCTCCCAACAAAGAAAAGTCCAGGACCAGATGGATTCACTGCTGAATTCTACTAGACATTTAAAGAAGAACTAACTCCATTTCTTCTCAAACTATTCAGAACAATCGAAAAAGACAGAATCCTCTCAAATTCGTTCTATGAAGCCAGCATCACCTTAATCCCTAGTCCAGAAAAAGATGCAGCATTGAAAGAGAATTACAGACCAATATCCCTGATGAACATAGATGCAAAAATCCTCAATTAAATTCTCGCCAATAGAATGCAACAACACATCAGAAAGATCATCCACCCAGACCAATTGGGATTTATCCCTGGTATGCAGGGATGGTTTAATATGCGCAAAACAATCAATGTGATACACCACATTAACAGACTGCAGAAGAGAAACCACATGATTATCTCAATAGACGCCGAGAAAGCATTTGATAAAATTCAACATGCTTTTGTGATGAAAACTCTAAGCAAATTGGGTATAGAAGGAACATTCTTCAATATAATCAAAGCAATTTATGAAAAACCCACAGCCAACATCCTATTGAATGGGGAGAAGTTGGAAGCATTTCCACTGAGATCTGGTACCAGACAGGGATGCCCACTCTCACCACTGCTATTCAACATAGTTCTGGAAGTTTTACCCAGAGCCATCAGGCAAGAAAAAGAAATTAAAGAGATACAAGAAGTCAAACTATCCCTCTTTGCAGATGATATGATTCTTTATTTAGGGGTTCCAAAGAACTCTACTAAGAGACTATTGGAACTCATAGAGGAGTTTGGCAAAGTGGCAGGATATAAAATCAATGCACAAAAATCAACAGCCTTTGTATACACAGGCAATGCCACGGCTAAGAAAGAACTGCTAAGATCAATCCCATTTACAATAGATACAAAAACAATTAAATACCTTGGAATAAACTTAACCAAGGACGTTAAAGATCTCTACGATGAGAATTACAATATCTTAAAGAAAGAAATAGAAGAGGGTACCAAGAAATGGAAAAATCTTCCATGCTCATGGATTGGAAGAGTCAGTATCATCAAAATGTCCATTCTCCCAAAAGCAATTTATAGATTCAATGCAATACCAATCAAAATACCAAAGACCTTCTTCTCAGATCTGGAAAAAATGATGCTGAAATTCATATGGAGACACGGGAGACTTTGAATAGCTAAAGCAATCTTGTACAACAAAAACAAAGCCAGAGGCATCACAATACCAGATTTCAGGACATACTACAAGGCAGTTGTTATCAAAACAGCATGGTACTGGTACAGAAACAGATGGATAGACCAATGGAACAGAATAGAAACACCAGAATTCAATCCAAACATCTATAGCCAACTTGTATTTGATCAAGGATGTAAAACCAAATCCTGGAGCAAGGACAGTCTATTCAATAAATGGTGCTGGGAAAATTGGATTTCCACGTGCAGAATCGTGAAGCAAGACCCCTACCTTTCACCTTGCACAAAAATCCACTCAACATGGATTAAAGACCAAAACCACGACCTGATACCATCAAATTATTAGAGAACATCTGAGAAACCATGCAAGATATTGGCACTGGCAAAGACTTCCTGCAAAAGACCATAGAGGTGCAGGCAGTCAATGCTAAAATTAACATTTAACATCTTTACTTAATGTACACTAAACTGATCTTCTGTTAAAAAAAAAAAAAGAAACTCCCAACTTGACTCTCACTGGGATTAAACATGACAATAGGTCTGATCTGATTTCATCATCATTTAAAAAAAATCATCTATTATTTTTCACTTTATGTTTCTGTGTGGGAACAAACTGTTGAAATCCTTACTTAAGGTATACTAAGCTGATCTTCTGTATACTAAGATAATCGAAAATGAATCTTGATGTGAATGGAAGCGGAGAGGGAGTGGGAAAGGGGAGGGTGGTGGGTGGGAGGGACGGTATGGGGGGGAAAGCCATTGTAACCCATGAGACGTACTTTGGAAATTTATATTCATTAAATAAAAGATAAAAAAAAAAAAACAAAACATCATGCTGAGTGAATTAAGCCAGTCCCAAAGGGACAAATATCGTATGTTCTCCCTGATCGGCGACAACTAACTGAGCACCAAAGGGGAAACTTGTTGAAGTGAAATGGACACTATGAGAAACAGTGACTTGATCAGCCCTTGTCCTGATGGTTGATGTACAATGTAATGCTTTACCATTTTAGTATTTTTTCTGTTCTAGTACCATTGGTTGAACTCTGTAATTAACACACAATTATTCTTAGGTGTTTAAATTTTAACTGAAAAGTGATCCCTGTTAGGAATTTGGAAAACATTATGCTGAGTGAAATAAGCCAATCCCAAAGGGACAAATACCACTTGTTCTCCCTGATAGGTGACAACTAACTGAGCACCAAAAAGGAAACCTGTTTAAGTGAAATGAACACTATGAGGAACAGTGACTTGATCAGCCCTCACCCCAACTGTTGATGAGCAATTTAATATGTTATCCCTCTTAGTATTTTGTTTGTTTGTTCTACTTAATACTTTTGGTTGAATACTGTAATCAATACACAATTCTTCTTAAGTGCTGAAACTTAACTGAAAAGTGATTGCTGTTCAATATAAGAGTGGGAATAAGAGAGGGAAGAGATGTGCAATTTGGGACATGCTCAAGCTGACTTACCTCAAACAGTAGATTCAGAAACATACTGGGGGATTCCAATTCAATCCCGTCAAGGTGGCATGTACCAATGCCATCTCACTAGTCCAAGTGATCAATTTCAGTTGGACTAGTGATCATAATGATAGGACTAAGAACCAAAGGGGTCACATAAACAAGAATAGTGTCTGCAAATACTAGCTGATAGAATAAAAAAGGGAGAGAACGATCCAACATGGGAAGTGAGATACACAGCACACCCATAGAATGGCAGATGTCCTAAACAGCACTCTGGCCTCAGAATCAGCCCTTAAGGCATGTGGATCTGGCTGAAAAGCCCATGAGAGTATTCCAGGCATGGAAAGCCAAGACACTCTGGGGGAAAAAAAACCTAAATGAAAGATCTCTGTGAGATCCCAGTGGAAGGAACGGGTCATCAAAGAAGGAGGTACCTTTCTCTGAAAGGAGGAGAGAACTTCCATTTTGACCATGGCCTTGTCTAAATATGATCAGAGTTGGTGAACTCACGGGGCTTCCATAGCCTTCGCAGCTCATGACAAGAGCCTAGGGTGATTACTGAGGCCATAAACAAGAGTGTCAATTTGTTAAGTCAACAAGAGGAGTCACTGTGCACTCACTCCTCATGTAGGATCTTTGTCTTTAGTGTGCTGTACATTGAGATTTAATGCTATAACTAGTACTCAAACAGTATTTTTCACTTTATGTTTCTGTGTGGGAGCAAACTGTTGAAATCTTTACTTAATGTATGCTAAACTGATCTTCTGCATATAAAGAGAATTGAAAATGAATCTTGATGTGAATGGAAGGGGAGAGGGAGTGGGAAAGGGGAGGGTTGCGGGTAGGAGGGACGTTATGGAGGGGAAACCATTGTAATCCATAAGCTGTACTTTGGAAATTTATATTCATTAAATAAAACTCTGGCCAAATTAAAAAAAAAAAGAAAATACTAACCAATAGAATAAAAAAGGGAGAGAATGATCCAACATGGGAAGCGGGATATACAGCAGACTCATAGAATGGCGGATGTCCTAAACAGCACTCTGGCCTCATAATCAGCCCTTAAGGCAATCAGAACCAGCTGAAAAGCCCATGGAAAGCCAAGACACTCTGGCAAAAAAAAAAATGACCTAAATGAAAGATCTCTGTGAGTGAGATCCCAGTGGAAAGAACACGTCACCAAAGAAGGAGGTACCTTTCTCTGAAGGGAGGAGAGAACTTCCACTTTGAAATGACCTTGTCTAAATATGATCAGAATCAGTGAACTCAAAAGGCTTCCATAGCCTTGGCAACTCATGAAAAGAGCCTAGGGTTATTACGGATGCCATAAACAAAGTGTCAATTTGTTAAGTCAACACCACAGGAGTCACTGTGCACTTACTGCTCATGGAGGATCTCTGCCCTTAATGTGCTGTACATTGTGATTTCATGCTATAACTAGTACTCAAACAGTATTTTTCACTTTGTATTTCTATGTGGGTACAAACTGTTGAAAGCTTTACTTAATATATACTAAACTGATCTTCTATATATAAAGAGAATTGAAAATGAATCTTGATGTGAATGGAAGGGGGGAGGGAGTGGGAAAGGGGAGGGTTGCGGGTCTGAGGGAAGTTATGGGGGGGAGCCATTGTAATCCATAAGCTGTACTTTGGGAATTTATATTCATTAAATAAAAGTTTAAAAACATAGTCAGGATCACTAGCCACCAGGAAAATGCAAATCAAAACCATAATGAGGTTTCACTTCACCCCAGTTGGAATAGCTTACATATAGAAATCAACTAACAACAGATGCTGGTGAAGAGGTGGGAAAATGGCACACTAATGCACTGTTGGTGGGACTGCAAACTGGTAAAGCCACTATGGAAGACAGTTTGGAGATTCCTCAGAAACCTGTATGTAGCCCTACCATATGACCTGGTCATCCCACTCCTTGGAATCTATACAAGGAAATTAAATTGACAAATTAAAAAGCTCTCTGCACCTCAAAGTTTATTGCAGCTCAATTCACGATAACTAGGACATGGAATCAACCTAAATGCCCATCAACAGAAGACTGGATAAAGAAATAATGGGATATGTACTCTATAAAATACTACACAGTGGCAAAAAAAGTGAAATCTGGCCGGTGCCACGGCTCAATAGGCTAATCCTCTGCCTGCAGTGCCAGCACACCGGGTTCTAGTCCCAGTTGGGGTGCCGGATTCTGTTCCAGTTGCTCCTCTTCCAGGCCAGCTCTCTGCTG
The DNA here is from genome assembly GCF_964237555.1 of Oryctolagus cuniculus. Lineage (NCBI taxonomy): Eukaryota > Metazoa > Chordata > Mammalia > Lagomorpha > Leporidae > Oryctolagus > Oryctolagus cuniculus. The sequence continues at coordinate 61,964,856 of NC_091447.1, read as the reverse complement.
TGGCCTGGGAGTGCAGTGGAGATGGCCCAAGTGCTTGGGCCCTGCACCTGCATGGGAGAGCAGGAGAGGCACCTGGCTCCTGGCTTCAGATCAGCGTGGTGCACCGGCCGCAGTGTGCCAGCTGCAGTGGCCATTGGAGTGTGAACCAATGGAAAAAGGAAGAGCTTTCTCTCTGTCACTCTCACTGTCCACTCTGCCTGTCAAAAAAAAAAAAATGAAATCCGGTCACTTGCAGCATAATGGAGGGATCTGGAAAACATCATTCTGAATGAAATAAGCCAGTCCCCAGTCCCAAAGGGACAAATATATGTTCTCCCTCATCTGTGACAGCTAACTGAGCACCTAAAAGGAAACGTGTAGAAGTGAAACTGACACTATGAGAAACAATGACTTGATCAGCCCTTGTCCTGACTGAAGAGGAACAGCTTACTATTTTATTCTTTTCAGTATTTTCCTTTTCTACTTAATACCATTGGTTGAACTTTTTAATTAACACACATTTAATCTTAGGTGTTTAACTTTAACTAAAAATTGATCCCTGTCAAATATAAGAGTGGGAATAAGAGAGGGAGGAGACGTACAGTTTGGCACACGCTCAGTCGGACTTACCCCTGATAGTAGAACTAGGAACATACCATGGGACTCTAAATCCCATTAGGTTGGCATGTACCAATGCCATCTTACTAGTTAAAGTGATCAGTTTAAGTTCATAATTGATCCAAAAGATAGCATTAAGTGTCAAAGGATCACATAAACAAGACCAATGTCTGCTAATAATAATTGATATAATTAAAAAGGAGAGAACAACCCAACATGGAAAGCAGGATACACAGCAGACTCAGAATGGCAGATACCCTAAACAGCACTCTGGCCTCAGAATCAGCCCTTAAGGCATTTGGATCTGGCTAAAAATCCCATGAGAATTTCTCAGGCATGGAAACCAAAACACTGTGGCAAAAAATGACCTAAATGAAAGATCTCTGTGAGTGAGATCCCAGTGGAAAAAATGGCCATCAAAGAAGGAGGTACCTTTCTCTGAAGGGAAGAGAGAACTTCCACTTTGTTTATGGCCTGGTCTAAATAAGATCAGAGTTTGTGAACTCAAGAGGCTTCCATAGCCTTGGCAGCTCATGACAAGAGCCTTGGGTGATTACTGACATCATAAATAAGAGTGTCAATTGTTAACAAGTCACCGTGCACTTACTCCCCATGTAGGATCTCTGTTCTTAATGAGTTGTACTATGTGAATTAATGGTAAAACTTGTCTTCAAACAGTACTTTCTACTTTGCATTTCTGTGTGGGTGCAATCTGTTGAAATTTTTACTTAGCATATACCAAGTTGAACTTCTGTATATAAAGATAATTAAAAAAGTATCTTAATGAAGAATGGGGTGAGAGAGGGAATAGGAGAGGGGATGGTTTGCAGGTGGGAGGGAGGTTATGGGGAGGAAAAACCACTATAATCCAAAAGTTGTATTTTGAAATCTATAATTATTAAATAAAATTTTAAATATAGACAAAAAGCTATGCAAGTTAAATAAAAACTTTTAGGTGCATGAAGTATTGAGAACATCATAGTCACTTATTCCATGTTTGCCTTCATTTATACTAAAAGCAGAAAAAATGTATAGGGATGAAACAGCTTGTGATATGGCTGTCATTTTAGGCCTGGTTTATGCACATGTGGAACTGTAGTCTGCTTTTTATTTGTTGGACATTGTGGCTAGTGGTGCATTAAGCCTATGATTACAAGGTGGACTGAAATTATGCCTTTGCAAAATTGAAGGACAAAAAAAAAAAAAGGAAGGAAAGAAGGAGATGGATCAAGGGAGGGAAAGTGAGAGGAAAGGCAAGTGTGGTTGGCTGGTCACCATCCAGGAAATACAAGAAACCTCTTCTCTTTATATTAATAAAATCTAAAGCAGTGAAAAATCTAAAACATAAGTAAAACTCAGAGGAGCTGCCCAGAGCACACACACCACCCCACCTGCAGTGAGAGTCCTATCCTGGCCCTCCTCCCACCCCCTGCCTCCCTCACCACAGCTCTGTGCACACAGCACGGCTGACTGCAGCCCTCGGCTCATCCCCTAGAATCTGCATGGGATGCCGCAGTCTTAGCCACACCTCTTTGTCTTCAGTCTGCTTCTCTCTCTCTATGTCTCTCTCTCTCTCTCTCTCTCTCTCTCTCTCTCTCTCTCTCTCTCACACACACACACACACACACACACAGACACACACACACACACATTGAACATTCCATTGTAGAGAGAAACTTGTAAAAGGGGCAGGCAGGTGAGGGCTTACCTTGGAGTACAAGGAGTTCTCTGAGCCGATGGTCAAAGTGGAGCTCCAACTGGTGGGCAGCTCCCTAGGTGTGACCCTGCTGGGGGTTGGGAGGGAGGAGGGAACACCCATTGGCCCAACTTCTCTGCATCCCTTCCCATGGAGCCTCCCACACCACACAGAGCTGAGGACATAATTCCCAGTGTGTGTGTCAAGCCAGAGAGACATGCGGTACAAGCCCACAGCCCCATGCTGGAGTGCCTGGGGGTTTGGGTTCCCACTCTGTTTCCTGCACAGCCCTGGGAGGCAGGAGCACACAGGTGGCTCAAGCCCATGAGTCCCTGCCGCTCACGAGGGAGACTCAGATTGGGTTTCTGGCTCCAGGCTGCGGACTGGCGGAGGCCCAGGTTTGTTGTGGGCATTTGAGGAATGAACCAGCAGCTTGAAGCTGCCTGCCTCTCTAATAAATAAAACTCCCGGGGCCGGCACTGTGGCATAGCGGGTAAAGCTGCTGCCTGCACTGCCGGCATTCCATATGGGTGCCAGTTCATGTCCCGGCTGTTCCACTTCTGATCCAGCTTTCTGCTATGGCCTGGGAAAGCAGTAGAAGATGGCCCAAGTGCTTGGGCCCCTGCACCCATGTGGGAGACCTAGAAGAAGCTCTTGGCTCCTGGCTTTGGATCAGCTCAGCTCTGACCAATGTGGCCAATTGAGGAGTGAACCAGTGAATAGAGATCTCTCTCTGCCTCTCCTTCTCTATGTAACTCTGACTTTCAAATAAGTCTTTTAAAAAACTCCTAAAAATGTGCATAACATGATTATACTTTTATAAAACAAATATATATAGGTAAATAGATAGATAAGTATTTAGATCATGCACAAAACTATTCAAAGGGTTTTTTTTTTTGTTTGTTTGGTTTGTTGTGTTTTCTGTCACCCAACTGTTTGAGAATGACCACTCCTAGATGGGCTGCTTTCCAAAGTCTTTGAATCAGGCAGGAGAGCCCACCCCAGGGGTTACAACTCACCCGGATAGAAGAGCCCATCCCAGGGGTTATAACACACTAGAAAACGAGTGCCTCCAGTGGTCACCTTTGTCCTACAGGGGGTCAATGAGAATGGAGTCCCTGACATTGGTGCTTTCTTTGTCACATGAATTGCCAAGTGAGTTAGGGTCGGTTTTGAGCTAAGGGTCCCCCGGGGCTCGGGGCCCCACAGGTGAGGCTCTCACTGGGGCATGGCGTGCTCTCCTCTTTCTCTGTGTGAGATCCCGAGGGCAGCTCTGTGGTGTTTACCCCGAGAGCGGCAAGCATGGTTGCCAGGATCCACCTGTGCAGGTGCCTCCCCCGAGAAGTCCTCCTGTGGAACACACACCACACACATCACACATCATACACACCACACACACACCATACACCACATGCATACCATACATTACGTACCATACACACCACATGGCATACACACACATCATACACACTATACATACAATATCACACACACACCATACACACCACTCGCCATACACACACATCATACACACTATACATATTATATATCACACACACCATACACACCACTCGCCATACACAACACACACACACCATACATGCTACACACACACCATACACACTATACACACCATACACCACATATATACCATACATCACACACAACACAGCATACACACACACCGTACACACTAAACACACCATATACCACACACACCATATACACCACATGCCATACACACCACACACACACCAACACACTATACACACCGTATACCACAAATACACCATACTTTACACACCATACACACCACACACACACACCATATACATCACATACCATACACACTATACATACACACAGTACACACAATACACACCATACACCACACACACACTGTACATACCACACACACACCATACACACCATATACCATACATAACACCATACACACCACACACACACCATACATACATATACTACACACCATACACCACACACACACTACACACATCACACACCATACACACTACACATACACCATACACCACACAAACACTACACACACCACACACAATATACACTACATACACATCATACACCACGCACACACTATAAACCATACACCACACACCAGACACACCACACATACACCATATACATATCACACACACCATATACTGTATACACACCACACACATACATACCATACACCATGCACACACCACACAAACACACTACACACCACACACCAGATGCCACACATATACACCACACAGCAGACACACAAATACATATCTACATGTGTATGTATCCCATACACACACACCATATACATACCCCACCCAGGTACCAGACACATCTATCACACACACACAACACATTCACTACACACACAGCTACCACATAAACCCATACCTCCATCACACATATACCACTCCCCCATTATATACACACCACACCCCACATGCACACACATACACATACACACTACACACCATCACAGTACACAAACACACGTGTGCACTGCATGGTTCTTCAGGCCTCAGAACCCCTCCTGCTGATGTCACACTACATCCTGGGCTGGGGGCCTCCAGCCCCTCCCCCTGCCTGGCCAGGGGCCACCTCTGGCAGGCTCCCTGGCCGTCTGGCCTCTGCCCTGGACACCGCCCTAGCACCCCACGGACCCCAGTGGGCTCATCCTGTCGAGTGCTTGCATGAACCTCTTGGAATCCCAGTTCTGGGATTCTAGGGCCGTCTCAGAGACCAGTCGCTATGGGGCTGGGCCCAGTGTCTCCCGGTCACATCTGTGCCCTATTTTGGACCCTGGTTTTCATCTTCCTGGCTGGGGGGATGGGGGAGGGCTCTGTCCTGTCTCAGTGGGAAGGGCCGGCACCTGGTCAGCTACTCTCACAGGTGTGTTCCCCCTGCTCAGGTTTGGGGGGCCCAGTGTGGCCCCACCAGGGTGCATCCTGGCCTCTACCCACTCCTGGGAGGGGCCTCAGCCACCTGCTATCCATTCCCACCTGCTGCATTGACAGCCTCCTCCCTCACTGTCCACCACCCTTGTAACATGGCACCTGGATGGGCACCCTAAGTCATGCTGGTGGCACCTGTCCACCCCTCGGCTGCTCTCGCCACCCCCACCCCTACCGCCTGGGGCAGCCCTGTTCTTCCATCTTGAACCCCCCACCGAGAAACAGCTTTTCAGCTCAGCATCAGCTCCCCGCAGGCTCCCCCCACCCCTGGGTACCAGAATCCCTAACTCACAACTGCAATCAGATCTGGACGGCAATGTCCAACCAAAGGCTTCTCGCTCAGCAAAGGCTGACTTGAGAAGTGAGGAGGGGACCTGTGGGGTCACACAGAACCCAAGGCGCCTCACAGAGCACATGACCCCGCAACCATGGCAATGCCCCCATGGTGGTGGGGGAGGGGAATGGCTGTGACCTGGCTGGGGTGGGGGCGGGGGAGGGACTGTGGGGTGGAACTCCCAGGTCGCTTCTCAATCTGGTTCACAGCTCTGGGTTAATTTTTTTTTAAGTTTATTTATTTATTTATTTTGAAAGTCAGAGTTATACAGAGAGAGGAGAGGCAGAGAGAGAGAGAGAGAGGTCTTCCATCCAATGGTTCACTCCCCAATTGGCCGCAATGGCTGGAGCTGCTCTGATCCAAAGCCAGGAGCCAGGTGTTTCTCCCTGATCTCCCATGCGGGTGCAGGGGCCCAAGGACTTAGACCATCTTCTACTGCTTTCCCAGGCCATACAGAGAGCTGGATTGGAAGAGGGCAGCTGGGACTAGAACCAGTGCCCATATGGGATGCCGACACCACAGGTGGAGGATTAACCTACTGCACCACGGTGGCACCGGCCTCCCAGCCCTGGGTTTTGATAGGAAACTTGAACGGCCCACAGGCACGCTCACAGCACGCTCTCTCCTCCACAGCCTTCCCAGAGCCTCTGATCTGTAGTTCTAGAAGTTTCCCAAGGGTGGGCATTCTGGGCCAGAGATTATGATGCCCAGGCATCCCATGCTGGACGGTGGAGTATTTGGTTCAAGTCTGGGCTCCACTTTTGATTCCAGCCTCCTGGTAGTGCAGATCCCCTAAGTGACAGGTGGTCTGGGCCACCCCCGTCAGGGACCTGGACTGCATTGCCAGTTCCTGGCTTCAGCCTGGCCCTCTCCTGGCTGTCACAGACATCTGTGAAGTGAACTGGCAGATGGGACGTCTCTGTCTCTCTTGCTGCCCTCATATAAAATAATTATTTTAAAAGATCTGGTTCCCATTGTAGGTCTCTCAGTAGTGCCCCCCTGAAGCTGCCTGCAGCCAGGCGATGTGTCTGTGTCCAGCTCTGCTGCCCAGGGCCCGCAGTGGCTGGGGTCTGCTGTCCACCGGGCCTGTGACTCTGAGAAGCCTGCATGCAGCTGTACACATCCACACCTGCCCGTGCCCGTCTGCACACTGCACACTGCTACACACCTCCGGGTGCACACCGTTCACACACTGGCACAACTACCAAACACACACAAGACTCCCCACCCCGTACGCGTGCCTGCGCACACACCCCCATCTGCCACACCACAGCGTGGACCAGGGCAAACCCAGACAAGGCTTGGAGCCTGGCAGAGCCATCTGTGGCTTCGGTGAAGGCCCCAGATTGATGAGATTAGCAGCCACCTGAGGTCCCCGGCACAGCCAAAGCCGGGGGGCAGAAGCAGGCAATGGAGGACACGCAGTATCTCCCCATCTGCAGCAAATCACTGGGGACCTGCAGACCGGGAGGTGGATGGGGTGTTGGGGGAGGGGGGTTATGGACCCTGTCTCAGGCACCTGCCTGTTTCCTCATCTGTGACATAAGGGCCAACGGGTGGTGGTCTAAGCCACCTAGGGGGCACAGCTGTCAGCCTCGTGTCCTGCCTGCCACCCGACCTTGGGCCCCATGACTGCTGCCCCCTGCCCCAGCCTTGCCCAGCCCCAGGGATCCAGGTCCAGCCAGGCCAGGGCTGGCACCTGCTCCCTCCCTGCTCCCTGTGCAGGCTGAGATGAGGCTCTGTGTACTAGTGGCCCCTTCTGGCCTCAATGTCTCATTGCTGCCATGACAGAAGCCACCTTTGGTGACCAGGGAGAGGGCCAGGTGTCAGAGGGCCAAGCTCAGCTCCACAGCAGGCTCAAGGGGACCTGGGGGAGGGGGCAGCACCCACAGAAGCAGCAGAAGGTGCAAGCACCCCGTTCTGGACAGCACCGCCCCCTCCCCACGAGGGCACTCAGATCACAGCCAGCCAGGGAGACCCCTTCCCTGCAGAGCCTGCAGCTCAGGCTGCCCAGGGCTCCTACAGCAGATGAGCCAAGGGTCCCAGGCACCGTCAGCCTGAGGCAGGGCACTGGGCCAGAGCCCACCCTGTGCAGGCCCAAGATGGCCCTGACCCCCAAACAGGCCCAATGCAGACAAGCAGCAGGGCTGTTAAAAGGTTTTGCTGCAACCCATGACCAAGCCACTAGGTGTCCGGGAGACAAGAGGGCCAGTGGCCGGGCAGCCCAGGGGTGCAGGGGTGGGGGCCGCACCAGAGCACCCCAAGTGCACAGGTGGTGGCAGAGCAGACGCTGGCTGTTCTCGCCTTCAGGAAATCGTCTCCCTTAGGGACATCTCTACTTCCTGGAGATGGTTCAGGACCCGCTCACCACGTAAATGCCAGGACACAGCCACGAGGAAGACGGCCAGCAGGTGGGGACCCTGCCCCAGCAGGAAGCAGGAGAAGCAGCAGCAGCTTTAAAATGAGCAGTGCTAGCCGGCGCCGCGGCTCACTAGGCTAATCCTCCGCCTAGCGGCACCGGCACACCGGGTTCTAGTCCCGGTCGGGGCGCCGGATTCTGTCCCGGTTGCCCCTCTTCCAGGCCAGCTCTCTGCTGTGGCCAGGGAGTGCAGTGGAGGATGGCCCAGGTGCTTGGGCCCTGCACCCCATGGGAGACCAGGAAAAGCACCTGGCTCCTGGCTCCTGCCTTCGTATCAGCGCGGTGTGCCGGCCGCAGCACGCTGGCCGCGGCGGCCATTGGAGGGTGAACCAATGGCAAAGGAAGACCTTTCTCTCTGTCTCTCTCTCTCACTGTCCACTCTGCCTGTCAAAAAAAAAAAAAAAAATGAGCAGTGCTGTCGCCCACATCAGGGGTCAACTCCTGCAGGTTTGGGCAGCCGTGTGGCACTGCTCCGTGCCGTCCTCCAGGGGGCGTCTGAAGCTTCTGAGCACCTGCTCAGGTCAGCTCCACACACACACACACACACACACACACACACACACAGGCCGGAGATCCCGATGCTCTAACTCGCTGGTGTCTCCACCGAGGGTGTGGAAGGACGGGGCATGGTGCCAGCTTGCTGGGTTGGCCCCACGGGAGTCCAGCTGTGGGGAGAAGGACAGCAAGTGAGCACACAGCTGCCGCACCTCACGGGTCTCGTCTCTGACAGGAGCGAGCTCTGAGGCCACTCTTACCACACAGTCTCTCTGGGCAGCAGCCTGCGGACCTCCCTCCCTGCATTCTCAAGGCATGCGGACTTCCTGCTGGGCAGGCTTGTGGGTGCCGTGGGCAGCACGGCCCAGGAGGGCCTCTCCCTCTACCCCTGCGCCAGCCTGGCCAACCATTCATTCAACCAACCGGAGTCCCTTGCAGGATTTTTTTTAAAGATTTATTTATTTATTTATTTGAAAGGCAGAGTTACACACAGAGAAGGAGAGACAGAGAGAGAGGTCTTCCATCCATTGGTTCACTCCCCAGTTGACTGGAACAGCCAGAGCTGCACTGTGGGAAGCAACCAAGACTAGACTAAATTACTGGAACTAAGACTAACACTATGCATCTGATCTCCCACAATATGGCGCTGAGAGAGAGCAAACAACTTCTACGCAGCTGCCTCACCAATTTGAGTTGATCCTGCTCCTGATTGGAGGAGAGCAGCGTGCTCGGCATGTGGGCAGCAGAGTTGGGATTGGTGGAAGAGGACTATAAAGGAAGAGAGAGACAACATGCACCGGGGAACATCTAGGGAACATCTGAGCAGCCTCTGAGAGAGCCGGCCGGCGGTGTGCCGCTCCTCCGTGGAAGCAGGGAAAGCGGCGGGGGTGCCGCCCCTCTGCGGAGGCGGGGCAGGGGGTGGGCGGCAGCTAACCCGGGACGGCGTCCTTCCTCCGCAAGTGAGGGAATGGCAGCAAACCCGGGAAGGGCCGGGCAAAGAGAACAGCGCAGAGTCCAGTGTCGTTCCTCTGCGAATGAGGGGAGTGACACTGCACCAATCTGAAGCCAGGAGTCAGGAGCTTCTTCCAGGTCTCCAATGTGGGTGCAGGGGCCCAAGGACTTGGGCCATCTTCCACTGCTTTCCCAGGCCATAGCAGAGAGCTGGATCAGAAGTGGAGCAGCAGGGACTCAAACCGGCACCCATATGGGATGCTGGCACTGCAGGTGGAGGCTTTACCCACTACACCACAGTGCTGGCCCCCTTGTAGGTCTGGGCTGGGGGACTTGTAGCACTGGCCTGAGCCCAGGCCTTCCTTTTTGCTGCAGCACTCTGAGCAGTGGCCTTGGCCACACAGGGTACGTGGCATCCACACAGATGAACCTCAAACATGTGCTCAGCAGATGTGAGACACAGAAGGGCACCTGTTCTGTGAGCCCACTGTTGCACAGGGCCCAGGGCAGCACAAGTCCACAGGTAGAGGACGGGGCTGATGAGTGCCAGGAACTTGCAAGGGTTGTAGGTGTGGGGGTGGGGGGTATGAATGCCAATGGGCATGGGGCTTCCTTTTAATGCAGAACGTTCTAGAACTTGAAAGAAATGGTGGCTGCACAGCACTGTGAAGGCACCAAATGGCAATGGATGTAAAATAGTGGTTGGGGCCAGCACTGTGGCGTAGCAGGTGGAGCCACCACCTGCAGTGCTGGTTCAAGTCCCAGCTGTTTCACTTCCGATCCAGCTCTCTGCTATGGCCTGGGAAAGCAGTGGAAGATGGCCCAAGTCCTTGAACTCCTGTACTTATGTGGGGAACCCGGAAGAAGCTCCACGCTCCTGGCTTCAGATCAGCACAGCTCCAGCTATTGCAGCCATCTGGGGAGTGAACCAGCGGATGGAAGACCTCTCTCTTTCTCCCTCCCTCTGCCTCTGCCTCTCTGTAACTCTGCTTTTCAAATAAAAAAAAAAAAAACAGTGTTTGATTATATGCCATGTGAAACTATCAAAATGGACTTTATTTTATTAAGAAAAGGCCGGCGCCACAGCTCAATAGGCTAATCCTCCACCTAGTGGCACTGGCACACCGGGTTCTAGTCCTGGTTGGGGCGCTGGATTCTTTCCCGGTTGCCCCTCTTCCAGGCCAGCTCTCTGCTGTGGCCCAGGAAGGCAGTGGAGGATGGCCCAAGTGCTTGGGCCCTGCACCCCATGGGAGACCAGGAGAAGCAACTGGCTCCTGCCTTCATATCAGCGCAGTGCACTGGCCACAGCGTGCCAGCCGTGGCAGCCATTGGAGGGTGAACCAACGGAGGGAAGACCTTTCTCTCTGTCTCTCTCTCTCACTATCCACTCTGCCTGTCAAAAAAAAAAAAAAAAAAAAAAAAGAAAAGAGAAAAGGCAGGCACTGGGTCTGATGAGTTCTTTGCTTCCATCTTGAGCAGCAGGGTGGGCTGGGGGGGATGGGCATAGTCTGTCCAGGTTGTCAAATGCCCCATGTGGCCACTGTACTGCCAGGCCCTGGAGTAGGGTTCTCCGAGTCACAGCATCTCCAAGGGAGACCAGGCCTATGGTCGCCACCTTCTGCTGTCTGAACCATCCATGACCCATCTGACCACACCTGATGGGGCCCCAAGGTGGAGCCCGAGGCAGCCAGGAGGATCTGGGCTCAGGCCTGGTTCCGTCCTGCCAGGCTGTGCACAGGGTACCCGGCGCCCGCGTGCTGAGTGCTCAGGACTCACAGCCGTGTCACAGGCAGGCTCTTGGGGAGGGCACTTCTGTCCTGCCTTCTGAGTCCCATGGAACCGCAGGCCATGCCGCACTGTCCAGCCTTCCCAGTAGCTGGGCTGCTGGCCTGGGGGAAGCCTGGGGACCAGCCATGGGAGCGAGCAGGTGGCAGCGTCGGGGGCAGGACTGTGGCTGCAGCTCCCCCCACTCCCTTACCCCCGGGGGTGAGGGCCCCTTCCCCAGCCCCTGTAACAAACTCCTCTTCTGCTCCCCGTGGCCATAGCTGCTCCGTGATCCTTCCTTCACAGGCTGAACAGTTTTGTGCCCTCTCTACTGGCATCCATTGGGAACCTCTCCGAGGGCCCTTATCCAGTCCAGCGCTGCAGCCAGGGCGCTGCCTACTGCCCAGCCCCCCGCCCCCACCCCAGGGATCGGGGTGTCCTCTCACTGGCTCCTTGGCACTTCTGGAGTGCTCTCTCATTCCCAGTCACCCAGAACCTGCCCCCCCATTACCCCCATGCCTGGCTTGGTACCACATGGTTAAAACAACATGGTTCCAAGGATAATGCAATCGAAAGCACGGGGCTTGCAAACTCTGCCTGAAGAAAGATCCAGACCTACGGCAGGGCGCACAGGTGCGCATGTGGAAGGAGCAGAGGGTGCACCTGGTGCCCTGCACTTTGGCTGAGGCCTCCCAGCCAGGCGCCCTCCAGTGCTGGGCCCACCCCTCCCCAGCACACACCCTGCCTGCCCAGGGCACAGGCGTCTCCCAACAGCACCACTGACATCAGGGTTTACGAGAGGGGCACCGCACCGGCAGCAGTGAGGACCAGAAGACCCCACGCTCAGCCTTTGGGGAGCCTCTGTTATCAAGGGGTAGCTCCCTCTTCACCCATTTCCCCTTGGGATATAGAGCTGGTCAACCTCGGGGCCCCTGGGATCAGCACACCAAGCGCTCTGTAAGCTGTACTGGATGAAAAGTGAACTTGGAGGCCCGGGTGACAGAGTGAGAGCAGGCACAGGGGTAAGGGAGGCCTCCAGGGCAGGGGCAGCAAACACCCAGAGTCCTTTGCACAAGCCACACCCCACAGTCAGACCTGACACATTCACAGTATGGTGAGCTTTGGCTGCAAAACCAGGGACCAGACTGGTGTGGACCTCCCGTCATAAGCAACAAGAAAATGCCCAGCACAGGCCTGGGGCAGGTTCCGGCCATGGTCAAGGCCACAAAGGGAACCCAGCAGAGAGGCAGAAAAGAAAGCCAGGAACTGCACCCCCTCCCGTGTCTCAGTCAAACCCCTCCAGCCTGTTCCCAAGCCTGTGAGAAGGCACAAGCCAGGGGCTCACACTCGGCTCATGACCCACGTCCCATCCCCGAGGGGCATCTGGCCAGGCCCTCAGGCTCTGCCTGTGCCCAACAGCAAAGAGCAAAGAGGGCTTGGGGTGCAGCTGGACAAAGCCTGGGAAAGGGTCCTGGGGACTCAAGCCACCCAACAGCCCTCAGGAAAAGGGGCTTCGATGCCTCGAACGGGTGGGCACCCAGTCCAGTGCCCAGGATGCAGACCCCTGTGTGAGGTTCCGGCCTACAGAGAATCAGGGGGTGGCAACCCAGTGAGGAGGTGAGCAGTGAGCAGACAGCAATGCTCCATGTGTTCCTGAAGGCTAAGGACGCCCAACTGTGCAGAGTGACAAGGCCACAGCCAACAGAGGAGGGGACTTTGGGAGGTTCAGGGCTCACACGTGCATGGTGAATCAGAGGCCAGGAAGAGGGTGGTACTGACTGCTGAAGACCTCAGAGCCCAGGCTTTCCCTATTCAATGAGACTCCTGTGTCTTGGGGCTGGCGCTGTGGCGTAGTTGGTTAAGCCTCCACCTGCAGTGCCAGCATCCCATATGGGTGCCAGTTCGAGACCCGGCTGCTCCACTTCCAGTCCAGCTCTCTGCTATGGCCTGGGAAAGCAGTAGAAGATGGCCCAAGTGCTTGGGCCCCTGCACCCAAGTGCTCCCACCCAAGTCTGAGGCTGCAGGCCCTGGGGCACATCTTGGGGCTGGGGTCTCGGAAGTGGCCAGCACAGTGAATGAAGGACCCCCTGCACCTTGGCTGCACTGCACCAAGCCCGGCTTTCCTCCTGGAGTTTAGACTTGTGCGTGCCCAGCCCTCAGAGGAAGTCCTGGATGCTGCAGCACCCACAAGGGTCCCTGGCTGATGTTTCACTCGTGGGGGTCACAGCTTGGGTTGGGGAGGACCTGTGACCCTTTGGGAGGGGAGGGGATGCCCCTGCACACTGGGGCCTGTTGTCCTCGAGTCAACCCATGCACTTCCCTCCCTGCCCATCCTGCTTGGTACCTCCCACTGTGATACACCTTAGCCAGGAGTCCTCCCTAGCAAACCGCTGAGCCTGGGGGAAGGGGCGGCTGTGGGGATCTCCATCCACACGGCTGAGAAAAGGAGGCCAAGGGAAAGATGACACAGCAGTGATCGCACCAATACAAATGGCCTAGAAACATCCCAACTAAAGGGAAGACAGTGTGAGATGGCAAAGCAAGCATCTGGTTTTTTTTAACTTATTTGAGAGGCAGAGTTACAGAGAGATAAAGAGAAGATTATCTTCCATCTGCTGGTTCACTCCCCAAATGTCCACAGCGGCCGGAGCTGTGCTGAGCTGAAGCCAAGAGCCAGGAGGCTTCTTCCAGGTTTCCCATGTGGGTTCAGGGGCCCAAGCACTTGGGCCATCTTCTACTGCTCTCCCAGGCGATAGCAGACAGCTGGATGGGAAAAGGAGCAGCCGGGACTCGAACTGGCGCTCATATGGGATGCCAACACTTTAGGCCAGGGTTTAAACCCTCTGCGCCACAGCGCCTGCCCCATCTTTTGCTTTTTAAAAACAGCCTCACTGGCAGGCAGTGTTTGGCAATGGTTAAGTTGCCACCTCCCATATGGGAGTGCCTGGTCTGAGTCCCGGCTCCTCAACTTCTGATCCTACTTCCTGCTAATGTGCATCCTGGGAGGCTCAAACGCTTGGGCCCCTGCCTACACAGAGGAGACAGACTGAGCTCCTGGCTCCCAGCTTTGCTCAGGTCCAGCCCTGCCTGTTGAAGCCATCTGGGGAATCCACCAGTGGACAGCAGATCTCTGCCTTTCAAATAAAATGCAAATGCAAAGCTCCACCGAACCCATGTGAAGGTGCTGGGTGGCGGGGGTTCGGGTCGGGGTGAGGATTTCTCAGCCTCAGCACAGAAGGACGGGGGCAGAGAATCTAGAACCACCACCCTCGTGACAACCGAAACTCACTGCAGGCATTGCCTTGTGTCCCTGGGCAGCGACAGGACGGAGGAGACACTGCAAAACCCTAGCTCACGGGAATCGGAGATGGCTCCTAGGCATCAGAGCAGCACACGGGGGATCTGGAATGCAGACCTTTCCCAACGGTCGCCCTGGCAGCGACTCCCCCTGGGCAAGTGGGCACTGACCCGGCCACACAGCCAGCAGGGCCCACAGGCCCCCTCCCCCACTGTACAGGTGCACCCCAAGTCACAGTGCAGACGCAGCTAAACCACCTGCAGGCTCAACAGGGGGTGGTTCCAGCCTGCCTGGAAATGCGTGACCCAAGAGGGGCCCTGTTCTCACACCTGGCACTGCCCCCAGGTGGTTTTACCAGGTGTTTCTGACGGACTGGCCCTGGACGCAGTTCCTTCCCACACGCCATTGATTTACTAGGGTTGCTCCTGGGACATGGGAACCCACGCCATTTCCATCTGGGACATCCCAGCATCACAGGGGCAGGCCAGGGAAAGTGCCTCCTGCGACTCACCTGCAGCACTGAGCAGGGAGATGACCTCTGAGCACAGGGTCTCCCAGAGGTGAAAGCCCAGGGCAGGGGCACTGCCACCTCCTACCCCCCCCCCCCCAATCTGTGGACAAGTGAGACAGACACGCGTGAAGCTTCTGTGAACACCGGGTGAGCAAGAGGCAGAGGAGGTGCCCTCAACACCGGCTGCAAAACCCCTGGTGATTTATTTGCCAGGCTGGGTCCAGCCCTTGTCAGGGACAAGGGGACCACACCTGGCTCACTGCTGTGGCCAAGGGAGCCCGGGGGTCCAAGCACACAAACTCTGCACAGACCAACCACCCCCACTTAACATCTCATGGGGTGACTGAGAACCGAGTCATGTGACAGCACTTGCAGAGGTATGAGGCAGAGCCCCCAGCCCCAGGCCTCCTCTCTCTCTCTCTGTGGTGAGCAGTGTCCCAAGCCAGGTGAGCCCAGAGCCAACCAAGGTGCCCTCTGGCTCAGCGCTCTGCCTTTGGAATCATGCCACAGGTGAGGTCTCCCAAAGTCCCCAGGGGCCCCAAGACTGAAAACCGCACCTGCTGACAACACCTTATAGCCTGGGGCCTGCACACTGCCCTGGCCCGGGACAGCCCTCTCTCTGTCGCCCCTGCCTGAGCACAGGCACCCGCTGGGGGGAAGGAGGAGGGTCACTGTTGTGAAATTCCTGTTGGGAGATTTGGAAGACTGTGGCGTGTGTGTGCGTGTGTGTGTGTGTACACTACTAGTTCACCTCATCTATAAGAAATCTGATCAGATTCTCCATCAAATGACACAGTGTTTCTCAGCTCATCCATCCCAAAGGCGGAACGCATCTGCCCCCAACAGTCCCCCCATCAGACTTCCCTCACAGGCTCACAACACTCATCTGCACGTCACCTGCTGGGTTCATGCGGACATTCTGTCCTCCTCTGCAAAGACACACACACCAGAAATCAGCGTGTGCAAGGCGATCTCATGCAGAGGGACACACACACACACACATACACACACACACCAGCAGGGTGCTACTCAGGGTCAAGGTGAGGGTCTGGCCATGGCCAGCACAACCAGCTGGCCCCAAAGCCGGCCTTCTCTCCTCCAGGAGGTGGTGCCAGGGTGACATAGGGATGGAGTTAGAGAGAAAATCCCACAGACAGCTCAGGGAAACACTCAGGTCTGGGGGTTTTAACCTGGGGCAATCGGGCACCTGAGATCAGCTCAAGTCCTCTGAGGAGCTGGGTGTGTGTGGGAACACATGAATCAGACCCCTCCCAGAACCTGCCGCAGGCGTGCAGGGCTGTGTGTCCTTGGCTCAGCCCCAACCATGGGCTTAGGCAGTACCAAGACCTGCAGATGCCCCAGTTTCTTGGGGTAGGGGTGGGGCTTAAAAGAAGGCATGAATGTGCCCTTGTGGGTCTGGGATCTCTATTCAGAATAACACCTTTGTGAATCATTTACAATGGTCATCGATTTTTTTTAAGATTTATTTATTTATTTATTTGAAAGTCAGAGTTACACAGATAGAGGAGAGGCAGAGAGAGAGAGAGAGAGAGAGAGAGAGAGAGAGAGATCTTCCATCTGCTGGTTCACTCCCCAATTGGCTGCAACAGCCGGAGTTGTGCCAATCCAAAGCCAGGAACCAGGAGTTTCTTCCAGGTCTCCCACGTGGGTGCAGGAGCCCAAGGACTTGGGCTATCTTCTACTGCCTTCCCAGGCCAAAGCAGAGAGCTGGATTGGAAGTGGAGCGGCCAGATCTCGAACCGGCACCCATATGGGATGCTGGCACTGCAGGCCATGGTGTTAACTCACTGTACCACAGCGCCGGCCTGTCATCGATTTGTTTTAAACAAAGATTTATTCATTTGAAAGGCAGAGTTACAGAGAGGCAGAGGCAGAGAGAGAGAGAGAAAGAATCTTCTACCCACTGCTTCACTCCCCAGAAGGCCACAATGGCCAAACAGAGCTTAGCCCGGCGGAAGCCTGGAGCCAGGAGCTTTTTCCAGGTCTCCCACCCACGTGCAGGGGCCCAGGGACTTGGACCATCTTCTGCTGCTTTCTCAGGTGCATTAGCAAGGAGCTGGATCGAAAGCGGAGCAGCCAGTTCTTCAACCAGCACCCCTATGGCACCTGCAGTAGCACCTGTGGATCTATGTCACAACATCAGCCCCACCCCCTGCTTTTAAACAGAAATTTTGCCATTATTTCAATGTCTGTTTTTTTCATATAAGCTTTCTTTAACATTACAATTTTAACATTGAATGCTAGTTAATGTTGCATTAAACTTGACAGCATTTAACTATTTCCCAAGTCCACATTCAGAAATGTGACCAAAGAGGCCAGTGTGGTGTAGTGGCCAAGCCTCTGTCTGCAGTGCTGGCATCCCATATGGGCACTGGTTCACATCCCAGCTGCTCCACTTCCCATCTATCTCCCTGAGGATGGCCTGGGAAAGCAGCAGAAGATGGCCCATGTGGGAGACCTGGATGGAGCTCCTGGCTCCTACCTTCAGCCTGGCCCAGCCCTGGCTATTGTGGCCACCTGGGGAGTGAACCAGAGGATGGAAGATCTGTCTCTCTGTCCCTCCCTCCCTCTCTGTAACTCTTTCAAATAAACAAACAGCTAAATCTTTAAATAAATAAATAAATTTTAAATAAACCAGAGCAGAATGCAGAGAGTAAACTGACAGCAGCGGCCCACCCCAGGGCCACAGTGGAGTCACCTCCCCTCTGCATGTCATTGTGACCACCGCACAAACACCTATTCTGCATTGCTACTGAGGGACTGTGTCCCCACCTGGGGTGGGGGAGCTTTCAGACGGCAGCATGGAACAGAACCAGGGCAGGGAGCCAAGATCCCAGGGTGCTGGGGGCAGTGCTGTGCAGGCAGAGACCCATAGGCCGTGCCACATGGCCAGGCCAAGAGGCCCCTGTGGGAACACATGTGGAAACACCCTCAGAGCTCCAGTGGGGAAGAGATGCAGCCAAATCCTACTGGGCCACATGGGGAACTTGGGCCATCCAGGAGACCCCAGAAGGATTGCTCCTTAGTCCTAAAACCAAGGCTGCCACTCACCCTGACAAGGCTCAACAGCAGGTGTCAAGGGCCACTTGGCTTCCAGAACTCTCATTCTCTGCTGACGCACCCGTCATGAGTGTGATAGGATGATGGATCCCAGACCAGCCCTGTTCAACAGAAACACAGTATAGTCATACACGAAATACTTTGTCCTTCAAAGATTTTATTTATTTGAAAGGCAGAGTAACAGAGAGGGAAACACACACACACGATCTTCCATCCATTGGTTCACTCTCCAAATGGAGCCAGCAGATTCTTCTAGGTCTCCTATGCAGGTACAAGGGCCCAAGCACTTGGACCATCTTCCACTGCTTTCCCAGGCATAGCAGGGAGCTGGATCAGAAGAAGAGCAGCCAGGACAGGAACGGGTGCCCACAGGGGATGCTGGCACTGCTGGAGAAGGCTTTACCCGCTATGCCACAGCGCTGGCCACCAGAAATTACTCTTAATGTATACAGTCAACTGCAGCATCGTTCACTTAATCTGATATGCTGAAAACAACTTCTATTCTAAAATGTAACCCACAATCTTGCATATGTTTCCTTTTTCACATTAGTCCCAGATGGGGAAGGAGGGAAGAGGAGAGGGAGAGGCAGAGGGAGGAGGAGAGGGAGCAAGCCCAGGACAAAGACCAACAGCACTCAGCCACATGTGACGTCACATCAGAGACGTCTCTTGCTCGGCCAAGTCCCAGAGAAAATGAGGAAAGAGGTGGTAATGGGAAAATGCTACTGGAGGAAATCCTGGCTGAACATCTTCCAAACCCGATGAAAACTATAAACAGAGAAATCCGAGAAGCAGCACCCACACCCAGACGAGTACAACAAGGCGAGCCGAGAGCAAACTGGAGGTGCCAGCGCTGGAGGTGCCTGGAGCATCGGCAGCAGGGCCTGCCGGGAAGCAGGAGACAGCTGCTGCAGCCGCCAGGAGCCCCGTGTGCAGCACGGGCCACTGCTTCCTTTCCTGGGACCATCTCCCATAGATGTCCTAACACTCCCAGCTCCAGGGCTGCACCATCTGAGGGTTGTAGGTGGTGGGGAGGATGCTGCTTGCCAACCCCAGGTCCCCACGAGACAAGACAAGTGAGAAGGAGCCCACCCGTGCCTTCAGAGAACAGCCAGCCTAAAATCCCGCACCCAGGACTGGAGGTGAAGGCAGCAGGGCTCACACGGACAAGAGCCAGGAAGGGCTCACTTGTCTGCACACCCAAATGGAGGCAGCATCCCAAACCCTGCGGGATGATGGGATCCAGGCACACAAAGATCGGGTGCCAAAAGCGACCAGGATGTGGTACAGCTTTCTGGAGTGATAAGGAACTGTTTATTTTTTTTTTCAATATTTATTTATTTATTTGAAAGGCAGGACTGAGAGAGAGAGAGAGAGAGACAGAGAATCAATCTTCTGCTGGTTCACTCTTCAAATGGCTGCAACAGCCAGGGCTGGGTCAGGCTGAAGCCAGGAGTGCAGGGCTCCAGGCTGCTCTCCCACATGGGGGCAGGGGCCTAAGCACTTGGGCCATCTCCTACTGCCTTCCCAGACACATCAGCAGGGAGCTGGATGGGAAGTGGAGCAGCGCGGACTCAGACTGGCACTGTTGGGGGATGTTGGTGCAGGATGCCATGGTTTAAACTCATTGCACCATGACACTGGCCCCCAGCTGTTAAGTGTTTAAAACAAAAGTTAAAAGTCAGGGGGGTGGTCAGCAGTGCCGTGGCATAGTAGCCTAAGCCTCCGCCTGTGTCACTGTCATCCCATATGGGCACCAGTTTGAGCCCCGGCTGCTGAACTTCTGATTAACTCTCTACTATGGCCTGGGAAAGCAATAGAAAATGGTTCAAGTGCTTGGGCCCCTGCACCTGCATGGGAGACCTGAAAGAAGCTCCTGGCTCCTGTCTTCAGATCGGCCCAGCTCTGGTCATTGTGGCCATTTGGGGAGTGAACCAGTGGATGGACCTCTCTCTCTCTCTGTCACCACCTCTCAAGTAGGCATAGAACAAAAGTCCATTGCTGGAACTGAATTGTCGTCAGCAGAGACCCTGCCTTGGAATACCTATCCCAAAGAGCATCAGAGAGGGAGGTCTGCCGGCTCAGAGCCCACAGCGTGACCCTCTGCACAGCAGTGAAGACCCTTGCCAGCAAACAACCCGCCCGAGACCACAGAGCAGTGGGGCGCAGGAGGGCTCCGGGACACAGCCGAGGTGCCCCCAGGCCCATCCCGGGGTGCAACCCACAAGCCTCACTGACTTCAGAGGCAAGCTAGGTGCCATGTGGAGGAGCAGGCAGGCCTGGGGACCACAAGGTGCTGACATCGGGTCACTGGCGTCACTGAGGACCTGGGCCCCTTAGTGGGGAAGCAAACGAGGGCCTGGGCGCCCCAGGGTGAGGTCACGCCTTTGGGTTTCTGCTTGGGCTCCATCCTGTTCTCAGGAAGTGCTTTCCTCGCACGCAGCCCCTGTTGGTCTCTGCAGCAGCCGTGCCTGTGGCCCCAGGGATGCCCGTTCTCAGCCTAGTGTGTCCACAGCTGCAGGAACAACACAAGGGAGCAGCATCTGCCCTGCAGTGGGCAGGGAGCCCCCACGCGAGGCAGCTGCCCAGAGGGGGCCCAGCCGTCGTCTCCTGTGCTGTGGGACAGGCAGAGCCTCGCTCACCGACAGACACTGTGCACTGGGGCGGGGAGGGGCATCAGAGCACAAGGGGCTACTGAATGTTAACAGCTCAGACAGGAAGGAGCCTGCCTGGGGGATGGCAGACGAGCTTGGAGCCAGCCACGTGGGCTGGCCAGGCCACAGCAGACAGAGTGGTGTGGCAGTGGGTGGGAGGCTGCCTCAGCCCTCTGCCTCCTCCGTCCACAGCGGCCACTGGGGCTGCAGGGTGGTGTTGCCATGGTGACCAAACCACCCTTGGAACACCCAGCAGGGTCTAGAGCCTGCCGATGCCATTGGGGGTGACCTCTGTGAGTCACCTAGGCAACTCGGTCACCTCCCTCTGGAGGGGCAGGGAAGGGACGGCTGGTTCCCTCTGTACAGGGTCCAGCTGAATGCTGCCAGGGCTGCACCTGCTGTCTCCCGACACCTGGGTCCAGGAAATGGACCTGGAGCTTCTGAAGAACCAGGCTACTCCCACCCAGACCAGCAGCTGTGAAGGGCGTCTATGCCCATGGGACGCCTGCCCACATGTCACCTCATGACCTCCCCCAGCTTTCTGCTCTCCTGGTGGTTTCTACTGGGATGTGCACAGCCTCAGGAGCAGGTTCCCCAGCAGCGGCCCCGTCTCTGCCTGCTGAGACAAACCCACGTCCCGCATGATGACACAGCGAGCCGCCACTCCTGCAATCAGAAGGCCCAGAGCAGGGTTCTACCTCTCCTTCAGAGCCAGGCCGCAGAGACGGCGGGGTGGGATGGGATGGCCGCGGCCTCCCCTGGCCTCACAGCTGGCGACAGCTCAGGGCCGGAGGCGGGAGCAGCCCAGGTGCATGGCAGGTGCTGCGCCCCACCCCGCAACGTGACCCAGGCAGCCCTGGTTCCTGGCATGGATGGGGCTGCCATGCAGGACAGCCGAAAAGCATGAGTATGTGTCGTCTGCCTTTAGTGAGACCGCCTTGCAAACAAACCCACAGGGAGACTGACACCCGGGCTGCAGATCAACAGGTCTGGAACTTTCTGCTGAGCCGAGGTGAGATGGGCCGCGAGCAGCCACAGAAAGGAAGAGACCAGCCAGGGGTGCGTACCCCAGAGCAGAGGGGTCAGCCCCATGGTGGTGACCTCGGGTGGAGCACGCCACCTTTCACTGTTCTTCCAGTTTCTGCTCACACACACCCATCGCCGACTAGAACTCACCGGGCCGCCATGGCTCGCTGCCATCAGCGGGTCCTTCGCTTGCTCCCCACCGTAAAGCTGCTGGCAGGGCCTCCTCGGCTGACCTGTAGCACACGGTACCTGCTCTTGCCGGTCACTGTGTTATCACGTGTTGGCCTGGAAAGAACAGAACAGGAATCAACCCAGGCCACAACGCCCCACAAACGGCAGAGTTCCATATCCTTGTCAAACAGAGATCGGAAGGGAAATGCAGGAGTCGTGTGCAAAACAAACATGGCTCTCTGAACCTAAAAAAAAAAAATTCCAATTTTTAACAATTGAGCGAGTGCCGGAGACCAGCTCCAGCCAGTCCAGGGGCCCCAAGGTGTGAGAGGTGTCAGCGCTCGAAGAAATGAGAGACCCACTCACAGCAAGGCTGATGGCATGGCTCTGGCTCTCGACCACCAGACTTTATTTTTATATCATAAGTCACATTATGATTCTTTTTTTCTAATAAGTCTGTTGTCCATTTTTTTCTAATTACAATTTCTTTGATTTTCAAGGGCATATTCAGAGCATGAGTTACATTCACAGACAGGTGCGAGATAACGGGCTGCCCACACAAGCCAAGGCCTGGAGTGCTGTCGAGCTATGCAGAAACTGGCCACACAAGCTAGCATAGTACCTTCCTAATCTAACCTTTACTAGAAGCCCAGGTTCAAAGCAGGCCCTTTTTAAAATGCATCCCCTCTTTGCAGTTCTTTCTGTGATTCGTTAATTTCTTTGTTGAACTTACTTAAAGTTCACTTATTTCTATTCCACAGTTTTGACATCCTAACCATTGTAGTATTTGTAGCATATATTGAATTAAAGCTTTAATAACATCTATCTTTATTCTAGTGGGAAGTATATACCAGAGAGCCTGTTGCCTCTTAATTCTTTTCCACAAACAGTTCAACTTGCATAAAGCATTAACCCTTTCTCCTACACTAACATTCTGCTTGATTAAAATTCTACAAAGCAATGGACATTTTGGGGATAATGAGACTAAGCATTCTTCCCTAAAATCAGGAAGACAGCAATCGTTAGCGGGACCACCAAGGAGCTCTGGCTTTCTTAAGCGGAGTGCAGTTCCCAACAAACCTAAAACCACCAAGAGGACTGCAGCTGTCCTTCTCACGCCTTGCTGAGACAGACCTTCCTCTGTGACCTTGTCGGCCAGCCGAAGTTGCCTTGGCCTCAACAAGAGAGGGGCTGGTGCTGTGGCATAGTGGGTAAAGCCACTGCCTGCAGTGCCAGCATCCCATATGGGTGCCGGTTTGAGTCCTGGCTGCTCCACTTCTGACCCAGCTCTCTGCTTTGGCCTGGGAAAGCAGTAGCAGATGGTCCAAGTCCTTAGGCCCCTGCACCCAGGAGGAAGACCTCAAAGAAGCTCCTGGTTCCTGGTTTTGGATCAGCCAAGCTCCAGCCATCGTGGCCATCTGGGGAGTGAACCAGCAGATGGGGAGACCTCTGTCTCTGTCTCTCTGTTTCTTTCTCTTTCTTTCCTTCTTTCCTCCCTCCCTCCCTCCCTCTCTCTCTCTCTCTCTCTCTTTCTTTCTTTCTTTCTTTTTTACAGGCAGAGTTAGACAGTGAGAGAGACAGAGAGAAAGGTCTTCCTTCCATTGGTTCACCCCCCAAATGGCTGCTGTGGCTGGCACACTGCACCGATCTGAAGCCAGGAGCCAGGTGCTTCCTCCTGGTCTCCCATGCGGGTGCAGGGCCCAAGCACTTGGGCCATCCTCCACTGCCTTCCCTGGCCACAGCAGAGAGCTGGACAGGAAGAGGAGCAACCGGGATTAGAACCCAGCACCCATAAGGGATGCTGGTGCCACAGGCGGAGGATTAACCAAGCAAGCCACGGTGCCGGCCCCTCTCTACCTTTCAAATAATTAAAAATTAAAATTTTTTTTAGGGGCTGGTGCTGTGGCATAGTAGGTAAAGCCTCTGCCTGCAGGGTCGGCATCTCATATGGGCACAGGTTTGAGTTCCAGCTGCTCCTCTTCCAATCCAGCTCCCTGCTAATGGCCTGGGAAGGCAGTGGAGGCTGGCCCAAGTGCTTGGGCCCCTGCACTCCTGTGGGAGACACGGATGGAAGGGTAAGAGGAAGCAAGTGTCTCCTGGATTCAGACACACGTAGAATTCCAACAATCATCCCAGAAAGCAGTCTGTTTACCTTGAAGGCTGCGATGGACTTAAGATGGACTTATGCTCAGGCAGGATCTCGTCTTTCTGTGTCACACAGTCCATCAGGGGGTTTCATTATCATTGAATTTCCAAGAGCACTCACATCCATCTCAGGAAAAGTAAAATTTCCACGAAAAGAAATCTCTACTGAACACAGATGAACCTTGAACATAGATTTCTTTCTTTCTTTAAATGCATTTTGAAAGAGTAACAAAAAGAGAGGGAGAGGGAGGGAGGGAGGGAGGGAGGTGGGGAGGGAGAGAGAGAGAGATCCTCCATCTGCTGGATCACCCTCCAGATGGCCACAATGGCCAGTGCTGGGTCAGCTGGGAGCCAGGAGCCAGAAGCTTCCTCTGGGTCTCCCATGAGGGTAGCAGGGGCCCCAGGACTCAGGCCATCCTCTGCTCCTGCCCCAGATGCATTAGCAGAGAACTGGATTGGAAGTGGAGCAGCTGGGACATCAGTCAGTGCCCACATGAGATGCTAGCATTGTAGAAGGCGGCTTTACCCACTGCACCACAATGCTGGCCTCAAACTTCCATTTCTGAATGACACAGACGTCCTTAAAATACAAACACTTAATACAACTGATCAAAGTTTGTTTCCTAGAAATAAAAAACCGGGGTGATATTGCAATGCAGCAGGTTTGGCTACTGCCTGCAATGCTGTCATCCCATACAGGCAGTGGTTCAAGTCCCAGCTGCTCCACTTCTGCTCCAGCTCCCTGTGAATGCACTTGGGAAAGCAGTGGAAGATGGCTCAAGTATTTGGAGCCCTGCACCCACGTGGGAGACCCGGATGAAGCTCCTGGCTCCTGGCTTCAGCCTGGCCCAGCCCTGATGGATGTGCCCATCTGGGGAGTGAACCAGCCAATGGAAAATCTGTTTCTGTCTTGCTGTTTGTCACTTGCCTTTCAAATGAATAAACCTTTACAAATTTTTTAAGAACTCTAAAATATATACCTTTAAGAGAGGAACAGGTATCTTGGCTACAACAGGTCCACCAAGCGTGTTGTGGCTCCAGCCTTGACACACACGTCCACGGCATCCCTGACACTCCCCGTGGCCTTCCCGTGTCTGGGTGGATGGATCAGAGGGGTCCGAAGTCCTCCTGCTCTGCTCCACGCCTTTGAGCCCTGTCTCCCACCGTCCACGATGTCTGTCTACCCACGGCCAGGAGGGGAGAAGGTGTCTGCTCCACAGCTCGCAGGGGAGTGGGCGGGGCAGCCCCCTCAGAAAAGAAAGATGGCGCCTCACACGACCCCCAGCGGGGGCTCCTTGGAGACAGCCATGGGTACGTCTGGAGTCGCTGGAGGAAATGTTCCAGAAGCTGTCGAGTAGGCACACTCCCATTGTCAGCTGATAACTGAAGAGGAAAACAAGTGAAAACTGAAAATTGAATAGAAAACTGAAAATTGAATAGAAAAATAAAAATCGATAGAAAGCTCTTGGTCCGTAGTGTTTACCATTTGCTGCTTCACAGCCCTGTGTCAGAACTGGGGACACGAAGCTCCACCAAGACCCAGCCTTGGCCCCCACAAAACTCAGCTGGGTGGGAAGGGGGCACCGACACTGTCGGTCCCACAATCCCTTAAAAAGAAGCACGAGATGGAGCCACCACTTGTCAGTGCATTTCCGGCGCCTACTGTTCTTGTGCCTGACAGGCCCACCCAGTGTGCTGCCTGTGCACTCTGGAGAGAACTCATGCAAATGGGGGAGGGGCGGGCCAGGTCCCCCCTCCAGGCATAAATCCCTGAGAGCCAAACCCAAGGAGAAATATCTGGAGTGCAAATGATCAGCGACTCGGGGTGGTGATGAGGGGTGTGTGTGCTGAGCATTCCAGAACCTTCCTTCAAAGTGCCAGCACAACCCACAGGCCCCTGCTCGTCTAGACACCTGCTTCCAGCACGGGCTCCTGCCTGCTTTGTCCCACAGCCTTCTGCCCAGACTCCTGTTTCCCACTGGATGCTGTGGGTCACTAGGAGGGGACGGCCTTTGCCGTTAAGCACACACAGGTGCCTGAGTCACAGCAAATCCTGTGTACGATGACGAACACCAGGTTCTAAAAGGCCAGGGCCTTTGGGTAAGGATTGAACCCAGGTGGGACCCCGCAGATGGCGCTCAAGACACAAGCAGCCCCAGACTTCCTTCTTCCCATCTCGGGGTCCCTCTGCAGTGACAGCAGAGCCACCATCTGGGCCTTCAGAGCCCCCTTCCCTGACAGGGGCTAGCTGTTACTTTGTTGCTGTGCGTGTCCCCTTATCAGCCTCGCCACTGTCCTGATGCTGCCCTCATTCAGGTGGCTGGGTAGATAAAAAAAAAAAAAAATCCCAGGCTGGACCAGCCACATGTGGATGGCATCTGTGGCATCCACTTTTCGCTGGTCTTCAAAAGCATAGAAATCACTTTTCCTGGGTTAAGACAGAAAAGGAAAACTTTCAATAACCACAAGCAGTCACTGGCCAGGCCCAGCCTGCTCTTGGTCTAGGTCAGCTGAAGGTGGGAAGCTCAGGTCCAGGTTACTCATGGTGTGGGCCCTGGGAGAGGGCATGCTAATTCTCCTCCTTCCCCCTAGGAAGTAGGGGGAGCCCGGCCAACCCCCTGTTTCCCAAGGACAGGCTCTGGCACTTGTCAGGGAGCCTCTGGGAAGGTGAACACTTGGCCAGGATATGTCCAGCAGGCTCTCACTGGCTGGTCCCCGGGCTGCTTCCTGCAAGGTGTCCGGCGCATAACAAATCTTCCCAGGCAGACGAATCAATTAATTCACAGGCTTTTATTGGGGTTCCACTCCCGGGCGAGGTTCCACGGCCCCAACAGAGCAACAGAGCGGGGCCGGGGAAGTCGCACGTCAGAGATTGGGAGAGCTCCTTTTATAGATTCAGCGCATGGGGGTTAAAGGTTGGGGCGGGTCTGATCCTCATTGGTTGACCTTTAGGCACCGGCAGGGACCTTGACAAGGACTTTTCTTCCCTGGAAGTACAGGTAGGAACTTTCCATTACCGGAAGTGTAGGCCTTCCCTCCTTGCAGATCCCAAAGCTACCACTTCCACCTCCACTTTTTTTGTGGGAGCAGGGTCATTTGCCTCCTGTTACACGCAGAGCCGTCCCCACCCCCCGCTGGCTTCTGGCTCTCTTCCCTGTCACTTCCTCCTTTCTTCACCATCAAGCCGTGAGCTCCAAGTCCCCTCCAGGCCTCTTATCCTCGCTGAGAGCAAGACTGGGACCCATGAGTGTCACCTCCCAAGCCCCTCCTCCCAAGCAAGGTACAGCTGCTGCAGGCCACGGGGAGGGACAGAAGCAGATTCACAAGACTTCTCCTGGGGCTGGCGCTGTGGTGCAGCAGGTGCAGTGCCAGCATCCCATATGGGCGCTGGTTCTAGTCCCAGTTGCTCCACTTCCGATGCATCTCCCTGCTAATGCTTCTGGGAAAGCAGCAGAAGATGCCCCAAGTGCTTGGGTCCCTACCACCCACATGGGAGACCCGGATGAAGCTCCTGGCTCCTGGCTTCAGCCTGCCCCAGTCCTGGCTGTTGTGGCTATTTTGGGAATGAACCAGCAGATACAACATCTATCTCTGTAACTGTCTTTCAAATAAAATAAATCAATCCAAAAAAAAAAAAAAAAGAAAAAGAAAAAGAACTCCTCCAAGTTCCCAGCAATGCCAGCACATGTTCCTTCCCCCCCTCCCGTCCCCCAGGACTGGGCTAGGAAGCCTCACCCAGAACAAGAACCCCTCCCATGCCCCAGACCCAGGGAACTTCCAGGGACCAAGTGTGTGGTCCCAGGCCCACCCCACCAAGTGCCCGGGCCCTGCTCACCTCCCCAGGAGTCCCTGAGCCCCTGAACCCGGGACCCCACCCACCATCCCCCAGGACCCCTCAGTTCCCAAGTCCCACCCATCACCCCTGGACCTCCTTCTCAGCTCCTGAGTCCGGGATTCTGCACTGAACGCTGGGACAACCTCCTCTCCAACCCCATGCCGGGGCCTGCCCACCATCCCGGACCCTCTAAGCCTCACACCTGGGACCCTGCCCACCACCCACCTGGGATCCCTCAACCGCCCACTATCCCGGAACCATTTAAGCCCCATGCCCTTGACCTAGCCACATCCAGCCAGGACCTCATCCTCCCGCATCCACTATCCCAGGACCCTGTAAGTCCCATGCCCGGAACCCCGCCCACCACCCAGCTGGGATCCCTCAGGCCCTGGGCCCTGGCCACTAACCTGGGACCCTGTCTCTTGCCTGTAACCCCGCCCACCACCCAGCTGCGACCACTCAGTCCGGGGCTCCGTCCACTATCCAGAAGGGCCCCATGCCCTTGACTCCAGCCACATCCAGCTGGAACTCCCCTCAACCACTATTCCGGGACCCTCTAAGTCCCAAGCCCAGAATCCAGGAATCAACTCAGCACCTGTGGCCGGGGCCCCGCCCACCACTCCAGGAATCAACTCAGCACCTGTGGCCGGGGCCCCGCCCACCACTCCAGGAATCAACTCAGCACCTGTGGCCTGGGCCCCGCCCACCACCCAGCTGGGACCTCTCAGCCCCCGGGCCCCGCCCACTCTCCGGGGACTCACCTGGGCTTCTGTACCCGGGACCCCGCCCGTCTCCTCAGAACCCCCTCAGGCCCGTGCTCAGGACCCCCGCCTCAGCCCCCGAGCCCCGCCCACTACCCGGGACCACTCCTCACCCCGCCCCGTGCCGGAACCCGCGCTCCTAACGTCCCCGGGCGCGTTAAAAAGCGCCGCCGCCTCACCCTCGTCCGCGGAGCGCCACCCCGTCTCGCGCTTCTGGCCCAGGGCGGCCCGCTCTGGTGGGGAGGGGGCGCCGCGCCGGGAGCAGTCCCGCCGCCGAGCGCTTCCGGGTCAGAGGGCGCGCGGCGCGACGGGACGCGCTCGGGGCAAATTCGGAGGCGGGGCTGGGCGCGGGGCTCCAGCGGGGTCCGCTCTGCTTGCGGCGGCGCCGTGGAGGAGGCCGTGGGCGACCTGAAGCAGGCGTCGGCCTGCGTGGCTGACCCCACCTGAGGGGCGCGGCCCCCAGCACCGCCAGGGAGGCCCGGCAGGCCCGATCCGAGGAGACCCCCCCTCCCGCCGCCGCCCCGATCTGGCTTCATCTGAAGGCACCCTCAGGGCACCACGACGGGAGCAGGAAGTTGGATTAGGAACGTCCGGCATTAGGAAGAGCAGGAAACGCGGTGACGTTACAGCGTTTCTCAGGGCCTTTCCCCGCGAATCTGCCGTCTTTCCATCCTCAGCCTGTCTCCCTCCCTGTGACTTGGAGACAGGGTAGGACCTGGCTTCTGCCTGTCCTGGGCAGTGTGCAGCAGGGTCGCGTAGAGCTGCTCCGTTGCGTTGGCTGCCTTCACTCCCACTCCAGGAGGCGGGGGAAGATCCCTCCTCTACCAGCTGTTTTGGGGGCACAGTTCTGGGTGCTGCACGCAGTTGCAGTGGAGTCCAGAAACGCCTACGCGCCAACCGCAGGAGCGTTCAGATCAGAGACCTCTGTGCACAACCGCACCAGCTATGCACTGGGGACAGACAGCACAGGGCAGGCACAGAGGTGTGACATCGAACCGCTCGTGGGCCGGCGCTGTGACGTAGTGGGCTAAGCCTCTGCCTGCATCCCATATGGGCGCTGGTTCGAGTCTCGGCTGCTCCACTTCTGATCCAGCTCTGTCCTACGGCCTGGGAAAGCAGTGGAAGATGGCCCAAGTGCTTGGGCTGCTCTACCCGTGTGGGAGACCCAGAAGAAGTTCCTGGCTCCTGGCTTCAGATCGACCCAGCCCTGGCCATTGCAGCTCTTTGGGGAGTGAACCAGCAGATTGAAGACCTCTCTCTCTCTCTCTCTCTGTATATCTGCTTTTCAAATAAATAAACATCTTTCTTTAAAAAAAAAAAACTCCACTCTGTTTATCATTACATATCGATATGGATTCTGATTGATAGATGAGAATAAACACATCTACTAAGGAACATGATGGAGTAGATTCCAGAAGGCGCCTGTTGTGCACTGGTTGAGGGAGACACTTGGATATAAAACTGAAACAGGACCCTAAAGGAGAGAATCAAAGCCAATGACCAGTTAGAAAACACACAGATGTATTAAGTTCCGCTATCGGGAAGAGCTGTTAGTGATACACCAGGAATGATGGAGATAAAGGAGAAAGACTGTGGCCTCAGATTTCCCTAACCTACACTCAGTAAATGACCTCAGTTGCCAGCTGTAGTCTGACTGTGGGAGTAGCAAAACACATAACATGTTTCTCAGTAAAACAAACAAAATCTACTCAGTATGAATACATCATGTGTAGAGAACTTATTTTGATAGCCTACCATCCCATGAGACAATGGTGAATTCCAACTGTTTCTGTTTGGAAAGTCTTTGGGAAAGCAGGAAAGAAAAGATGTTTAGATACCGAAGAGAGCAGAAGGCGTAAAGAGTAAGTTGCTCAAGTTAGACAGGTGGAAATCAGAGTAACACCAACTCCAGGGACCAAAATGAAGGAGAAAATTCTACTTTCACAATCTGGTCATGGAATCAGGATTGCTGGCCCAGGCATTTGAGTCCTATGATTATCAGTGCTTCCTTAGCTCCAGAGCAATGGACCCTTGTGTGGTTTCCAGAGCCTTCTTTATGTCTTTATTCCTCAAACTGTAGATGAAGGGGTTCAGCATGAGGGTGACCACAGTGTACATCACCGAGGCCATGGCAGGTGAGTGTGAGTTGTGGGTAACAACTGAAGTAAGGTAGACACCTAGACCTGTGCAATAAAATAAGGAGACAACAGAGAGGTGAGAGGCACAGGCGGAGAATGCTTTACACTTCCCCTGAGCTGAGGGGATTGCACGGATGGAGGAGATGATCTTAGAGTAGGAGCACAGGATCCCAGCCAGTGAACCAACAGCCAGCAGCACAGGTATGAAGTATATGACCATGTCATTAAGAAAAGTGTCAGAGCAGGCAAGATGGGCCACCTGATTCAGTTCACAGAAACAGTGATGGATTTCCAGGGGTGCACAGAAGGACAGCCACAGCACCATTAAGCTTTGTAACAAGGCATGCAGGACACTGATGACCCAGGATACCAGGACCAGCTGCACACAGAGCTGGGGGTTCATGATGACCATGTAGTGCAGGGGGTGACAGATGGCCACGAACCTGTCATAGGCCATCACAGCTAGGAGAAAATTGTCCAGCTGTGCAAAAAGCAGGAAGAAGAACATCTGGGTGATGCAGCCTGCGTAACTGATGGCTTTGCTCTGCGTCTGGATGTTCACTAGCATCTTGGGGACGGTGGTGGAGGTGAAGCAGACGTCCACCAAGGACAGGTTGGAGAGGAAGAAGTACATGGGTGTGTGGAGGTGGGGGTCTGAGAGGATGGCCAGGACGATGAGCAGGTTCCCAGCCACAGTGACCAGGTACATGGAGAGGAAGAGCCCAATTACGAGTGGCTGCAGTGCTGGATCCTCTGAGACTCCCAGGAGAAGAAATCTTAAAGTTTGTGAATCATCCCCTGATGCCAATGGTTGAGACGACTACCAGGAAAGAGATAATTACATGATCACTGAGGAGCCATTGCTCACATAGAGGAAATTCTACCATTTATATGTTGCAGGCAAACACTGATTTATATACACTGTGCATGGATCTGGTCCCATGTAGGGCTCATTTAGTCCATTTGAAACTTCTTATTAGCATCTCTGAGCAGGGTTTCCTTCCCACTTAGCATATTCCCTAAAGTGAATGTATGTATTCTAGTATTTTAATAAGTAATGATCTCCTACAGTTGAACTGTATAAATTGACTTCCAATCATGTTTCAAGCACTGCCCAGTCAGAAGTCTAATACCTTGGAAGAACAAAACTGTCTACATCCCATTGATGGAGATGGAATATAAGAGAATGAATAAATGCTGTGAATAAAATGAAGCAGCTATAAAGAAGAATGGGTCCAGGGTGTTTTTATTTTTTACATTTATTTATTTATTTGAAAGACAGACTTACACACAGAGAGAAAGAAATGCAGAGAGAAAAGAGAGAGAGAGGTCTTCCATCCACTAATTCACTCCCTAATTGGCTGCAACAGCTTGATCTGCACCAGTCTGAAGCTTGGAGCCAGGAGCTCCTTCTGGGTCTCCAATGTGGGTACAGGGGCCCAAAGACTTGGGTCATCTTCTACTGCTTTCCCAAACAATAGGAGAGAGCTGGATTGGAAGTGGAGCAGCCAGGATTTGAACCAGTGCCCAGACGGGATGCCGGCACTGCAGGCGGTGTCTTTACCTGCCATGCCACAGCGCTGGCCCCCCAGGGTGTTCTTTTCTAGTTGTCCAAGTAGGAATGGAAACAGAAGGGCTCATTATCCAGAGACCCAGAGCCACGAGGTACTTTGTGGAAGTATGGATCATGTCAAGGGTATGATGAGGGCCAAGACCCCCTCGTGGCTGTTATTACACAACAGGAGCGCTCCAAGGGAAGTGAGGATGGCAGTGGTGATGAGCAAGAGGGAGAGTGGGGTGGAGTGGGGACACAGGATCTGAGGTTGAGGTGCATCAACACAGACTCCATCATCCTCACAGGAGCCTCTTGCACCTCATTCATCTTTTAACTTTATTTATTTACTCTAACATAAAGAGAACAGATTTAACGCAGTTTATGGATACAATTTTTTTTTTTAACAGGCAGAGTGGACAGTGAGAGAGAGAGACAGAGAAAAAGGTCTTCCTTTTGCCGTTGGTTCACCCTCCAATGGCCGCCACGGCCGGCGCGCTGCGGCCAGCGCACCGCGCTGATCCGATGGCAGGAGCCAGGAGCCAGGTGCTTTTCCTGGTCTCCCATGGGGTGCAGGGCCCAAGCACCTGGGCCATCCTCCATTGCACTCCCTGGCCACAGCAGAGAGCTGGCCTGGAAGAGGGGCAACTGGGACAGAATCCGGCGCCCCAACCAGGACTAGAACCCGGTGTGCTGGCGCCGCTAGATGGAGGATTAGCCTAGTGAGCCGCGGTGCCGGCCCTATGGATACAATTTTAAGAATAGCATGGTATTTTTCTTCCTTCTCCTCCTCCTCCTTTTCTCTGTCTGATCTCTCTCTCTCCCTCTTCTCTCTCTTCTCCCCCTCCCTCCCTCCTCTTCTCCTTTCCTCTCCTACTCTTTCTTTCACATTTTTGAGATGAAATTTTTTTACTATTCTTCCTGTGTATTTCTTCAGTTTTCCAAGATTGAAAAACTCCTTTAAATATTAAAAAAAATTTAAACAGATGCAAAAATGTTTGAGGTTCCATGGGATATGTGAGTACCTGACTACATTGTGCTATGTCCAACCAGTGTGTGTCTATGGGTACATACATCCATCTACTCAAAAATGAAACATTTCTTTAGGGTCTAAAACGTCCAAACTCCTATATTCTAGTTCTGTTTCAGAGAAATTTGTCATACATTTTCACGATCTATAGTTGTCCTACCATGCAACAGAACCCAGCAATGTCTTACTTCTCCCTAAGTGTAACCTAGTGAACACAGAGCAAGATTTCCCCACCTTGGCCCATATTTCCCTCTACATAATCTAATATCCACCATTAGACCTTATCATTGTGTTTATAAAGGCATCCAGTGATTAATGGGATTCATTATAACTACTGTGTATTGATTGAGTTCTTGTCTGGGTAACATTAAGTGTCACCTTGGAATAATAATTCCAGGTAACTCAGCTTGAACGCTGTTCTCATCTCACAGCAGATGAACACAAGCACGCAAACACACAGAGACAAACATAGACACAGATACTATGGCCTTCTGGGGCCATGTTTGTACCATGCCCTGATAGGGCAACATGTAGACATGACACATGTGGGCCAAATCAAATTATTTCCTGAAAAAAAGTACACATTTCACCCAGAAGTTCCAGCTTGAAAACCTCCCATGAGCAAATAAATGTGGGAGTCCATTGTGGTATGGTCATTTTCACCCTTTTATTTTTGTTCATTTTTATTTGAAAGGCAGGGGGACAGAGAGAGGTGCCAGCATTGTGGGGTAGCAGGGTTAAGCCCCCGCTTGCAATGTCAGCATCCCATATAGGTGCTGGTTCAAGACCCAGCTGCTCCACTTCAGATCCAGCCCCTTCCTAATGCACCTGGGAAAGTAGCAAAGACGGCCCAAGTGCTTGGGCATCTGTGTCCATGTAGGAGACCTGGAAGAATCTCTTGGCTCCTGGTTTCAACCTGGCCCAACTTAGCCATTGCAGCTGTTTGGAGAGTGAACCAGTGCATGCTAGGTTCTCTCCCTCTCTCTCTCTCTCTCTCTCTCTCTGTAACTCCACCTTTCAGATAAATAAATAAGTCTTTGAAAAATACGAGCAGGAAATGAATCTAATGTTACCACTTCACTTATGTGAAGATCCCAACATGACTCTGAGAGGAAAAGCTGATGATGAATGAAGGATAAAGAATTGATACCAAATGATGGTGGAGGCGATGCAACCTTCAGAAATATATATAACTAGAAAAGCCCAGAGACACCGTAGGAAATAACAGGAAGAGAAGATGGATGTACTTATACACAAGATGATTTGTCAGCTTGAATAAGGTCAGAAACATTCTGCATCGACAAAGCAAAGGCAGGGGTAGGGCAGTAAGACAGCCTTATGGACCTGGTAACACACTTGACTATCCCTCAAACACACACACACACACACATGCGCACACACAAACACACATATACACATCCACACACTCACACACACAAACACATACACACACATGAAATGGCAGACAGCAATATTCTCAGTTTGAAAGACTATCTCTTGGTTGGAATCTGTCTCATCAGCAGAAAATATCAATCTGCATCATTTCAAATAATAAAGACAGCAGAGCTGGATGTCTGGTGCTGCATTTAAGCTGCTGCCTGGGACACCCACATCCCAGATCAGGTAGCCCGGGTGTGAGTTGTGGTTCTGCTCCTGATTCCAGCGTCCTGCTAATGCACCCTCTGGGAGGTTGCAATGACGACTCAGCTGTGTGGGTTTTCTGCCAGTCACACAGGAGACCTACACTGAGTTCTGGGCATGGGACTTCTTTGGCCTGGCCCAGTCTTAGCTGCTGTTGGCATTTTCAGAATGAAACAGAAGAGAGTGGCTCTCTCTTTTGTTTGTATGTCTTTGTCTATTTCGTTATGTTTCTCCCCCAATCAAGTAAAATAAAGATAAATATTAAATCTGAAATGCTCTCAATTGCCTGTCTTTCCCTCCAGAGCTGCCACCCTCTTTTTTTTTTTAGATTTTACTTGAGAGGTAGAGTTACAGACACAGACACAGACACACACACACAGAGAGAGAGAGAGAGAGAGAGAGAGAGAGAGAGATCTTATATCTGCTAGTTCACTCCCAAAATGGCTGCAATGGCTGGAGATCTGCCAATGCAAAGCCAAGAGTCAGGAGCTTCTTCTGGGTCTCCCACATGGGTGCAGGAGCCCCAAGGACTTGGGCCATCTTCTGCAGCTTCCCCAGGTGCATTAGCAGGGAGCTTGATCAGAAGAGGAGCAACTGCGACTAAAACCAGCACCCATTTGGGGTGCTGGCACTGCAGGCAGAGACTTAGGCCACTATGCCACAGTGTCGGCCCCCACCCTCTTACTTTACACCCCTTAACTGCCAAGATTCTTGGATCCCTGTTCTTTTACAGAACTGCTTTGTTCATCTGAATTCCTGCTCCAACTGCACTTCCACTAGGACCATCTAATTGTCAACAATGAATCCTGTGTTGTTAGTTTCAGTGGACACTCCTGTGTTTTAACACCATGAATAAATACACAATTAAGCATGAGAGTAAATGAACACCCCAATCTCTCTATCTGAAATAGACTGGATTGGCTATCAGGTGACCTTGGGTAAGCGTTCTCAACTTCCACTCTGGGCCTTTCCTGCAGGGCCTGCTGGGCTCTCAGACTCACCTGCATGGGTTCTCTGGGAGGAAGGTCTCTGGGAAGAGGTGTGACTCCTCCAGGGATGGATGATGATGGACACCGAAGCTCTGTCCCACAGAGACAGCAGGAAGGAGTCAAACATCAGTCCCTGAGCCAGATGAAGATTGTGGTGAATTTACAGCTCCCCGTCTCTGCACAGTAGGCACATCTTCCTCATGGGGCTCTGACCTATGAGCACCTGATTTCCCAGTAGGGACCCTGATTTGGGCAGACACTTTCTGGCTGATCCTCTGCTCCCAAAAGACCAGGTTTGTGGGGAGCAACTGAGACTAGACTAAATTACTGGAACTAGGACTAATTCTATGCATCTGCTCTCCCACAATATGGCGCTGGGGAGGAATAAACAATTTCCTCGCAGCTGCCTCACCAATTTGACTGATAAGCTACAGGAGCTGATCCTGCTCCTGATTGGAGGAGAGCAGCGTGCTCGGCGTGTGGGTAGCAGAGTTGGGATTGGTGGAAGAGGACTATAAAGGAGGAGAGAGACAACATGCACTGGAGACACATCTGAGGAACCCCTGAGAGCTGGCCGGCGGAGGCGAGGCGGGGCGGGGCGGGGCGGGGCAGGGCAGCAGCTAACCCGGGACGGCGTCCTTCCTCCGCGAGTGAGGGAATGGCAGCTAACCCGGGAAGGGCCGGGCAGAAAGAACAGCGCAGGGTCCGGTGTCGTTCCTCCACGAATGGGGGAGCGACACAGGTTGAAGTCATGTGTGTGCAGAGTTGATTATTCCTTCTCTGTGGGTTCTCCTGCCTCCTGGAGGGAAAAGCTTTCAGCCACTGACCCTATTTGATTCAACACTTTCT
This sequence comes from Oryctolagus cuniculus, assembly GCF_964237555.1. NCBI lineage: Eukaryota > Metazoa > Chordata > Mammalia > Lagomorpha > Leporidae > Oryctolagus > Oryctolagus cuniculus. Next base: position 61,927,938 of record NC_091447.1, on the reverse strand, counting down.
CCAGAATGCAAGATGGAAGAACTCATCTTCAAGAAGTCCCTAGGGTTCTCCAATCCAACAGTTTGATTGGGGACGCAGCAGCAGGCATGTCAGGGACAATGGTATTTCCCTCTTCAGGAATGGGAAAACTGTTTCTCTATGTAAAACCAGGGCTCCTCACTTGCAATGAGTTAGAAAATTTTTATAAATACGACTTTAAGAATATAATGGCTCTTCCCAGCATTACCGCCCCCCCCACCATGAATTAGAAATATATTGCATTTTGGCAGCTGTCACTTAGTTTTCCATATGTCTGTGAGTTAAAAGAGAGGTATTTGTATTTCATTTTATTTTATTTGAAACATTTTATGGGGGACACTGAACATTGAGCACATGTATACACTGTGTTATGATCAAATCAGGGTAATTAGCATATCAATCACCTCAAAAAAGGAGCATTTCTTTGAGATGGGAACATTCAGAATCCTCTCCTGTAGATATGCTGGGATATACTGAGCCTTATTGTTAGCTGTAGTCATCCTTCTGTGCAGTAGACACCAGAATTTATTCCTCTTGTCCATCAGAATCTTGTACCAATTGACTAGCCACCCCCAGGTTCCTCTTCTACACTCCCTGGCATTTGCTAACCACTCTTTCCTTGTCTATTTCTAGGAGACCAACTCTGCAAGTTTCTACTTACCAGTGAGTCATGTGGTATTTGTCCTTCTGTGCCTGGCTTATTGCTCTTATCATGATGTCCTCCAAGGGCATTCATGTTGTCTAGAGTGACAGAATGTCCTTCTTCCAATAGCTGCACAGTATCCCATTGTGTATTAACAAACAAAAAGCAATAGCTTTTGTACATACAGACAATGCCATGACTGAGAAAGAACTTCTAAGATCAATCCTATTCACAACAACTACAAAAAAATTAAATCCCTTGGAATAAATTTAACCAAGGAGGTCAAAGATCTCTATTATAAAAAAAAAAACTTTAAAGAAAGAAAAAGAAGATACACACACAAAATGGAAAAAAATCTTCCAAGTTTATAGATTGGAAGAATCAATATCATCAAAATGTCCATACTACAGAAAGCGATTTACAGATTCAATGCGATCCCATTCAAAACACCAAGGACAATTTTCTCAGATATAGAAAAAATGATGCTGAAATTCATATGGAAACATGAGACCCTGAATAGCTAAAGAAGACTTACACAAGAAAAACAAAGCTGGAGGCATCACAATATCAAATTTCAAGACAGACCACAGGGCAGTTACAATCAAAACAGTCTGATACCGGCAAAAAAATAGATGTATAGATCAATGCAATCGATTAGAAACTCCAGAAATCAATCTACGTATCTACAACCAACTTATCTTTGACAAAGGAGCTAAAGGCAATCCCTGGAGCAAGGACAGTCTCTTCCACAAATGGTGCTGAGAAAACTGGATTTCCACCTGCAGAAGTTGAAAGCAAGACCCCTACCTTACACCTTACACAAAAATCCACTCAAAATGGATCAAAGACCTAAATCTATGACATGATGCCATCAAATTACTAGAGAACATTGGAGAAACTCTGAAGGATATTGACATAGGCAAAGACTTCTTGGAATATGTCCATAAGCATAGACAATCAAAGCCAAAATTGACAAATGGGATTACATCAAGCTGAGAAGTTTCTGCAATGCAAGAGAAACACTCAGCAAAGAGAAGAGGCAACTGACAGAATGGGAGAAAATATTTGCAAACTATGCAACTGATAAAAGATTAATATCCAGAATCTATAAAGAGCTCAAGAAACTTAACAACAACAAAACAACAATCCAGTTAAGGAATGGGCAAAGGACTTGAACAGGCATTTTCAAGAGAGGAAATTCAAAAGTCCAACTACACATGAGAAAACATTCAGGATCACTAGCCATCAGGGCAATGCATATCAACTTTTGCAAGCTTGGGGATTAATTTATGTGTGTGCAATTCTTTCCAAGTCAACCTGGTACCATGTAAACTACAGCTAATCGTGTATATGAACAAAAACATGCATGTGAACATAACACACATTGCAAGTTCACCTGAATGCATGAAAACACCCAGAACATCTTGGGACTGGCAATGTTGTGTAGCAGATTAAGCTGCTATGTGGAACCAACATCCTATATGAGCCCGTACAAATTCTGGCTGCTAAACTTCAGACCAAGCTCCCTAATAATGCACCAGGGAAAAAGTTGGCCCTAGTGCTTAGGTCCCTGCACCCATGTGGGAGACCTAGATGGAGCCCTGGCATTCTGCTTTGGCTTTGCAAAGCTCTGTCCATTGCAGCCCTTTGGGGGAATAAACCAGCAGACAGAAGATCTCTCTCTCTCTCTCTCTCTCAACCTTCTGTAAATCTATATTTCAAATAAACAAATAAATCTTAATGGGAAACACAGATGATGACATAAATGGATGTCAAGGGGTGTGTACAGTCCCAGCAATGAAGATACTACTTAGAAGACAAACATTCCATTTCATACTGTATCTGGTTCAATCCCCACTGTTCTTCGGATTCAACTTCCTGCTAATGCACATATTAGGAGCAGTAGATGGTGGCCACGGTTTTGGTTCTCCACTGCCCACATGGGACGCCTGGCTTGAGTTTTGGGTTCCTGGCTTTATCCTGGCCCAGACTCTCCTGTGTGATAATTTTGGTGTAAACCAATGAATGGAAGATCTGTCTTTTGCTGTCTCTCTTTGTCTCACTACCTTTCAAATACACATCAACAGATAAGCTTTTAAATATGACACATCAGCACAATGAATGGTATTCGGCCAAAAAGCAGAATGCAATGCCCTCATTTTGGAAAAACACGGACGAACCCAGAGATCATTAGAATAAGTAATTAGCCAAGCACAGAGAATTACCACACAATGACACTTGTGAGCAGAATCTTATCAAGCTGATTTCATGGAAGTGGACAGTGGTACAGTGGTCAGCAAAGATCAGGGTGAGCAGGTGGCAGGGTGTGATGTCAGAGGTTGGTTAGTGCATTCAACGTTTCAGTTGGATGAGAAGAGAACCTCTGACATCTACCACCCAGTAGGGTGACCAGAGTTAACAGTGGTGCTCCCTGTGTTCCAAATAGCTAGAAGAGAGGATTCTGAATGTTCCCAACTCAAAGAGATGACTCAAAGGTGATGGGGTTGCTTTTATCACAGCACAATGTATACGTGCATCTAGACAGTGAATGGTCCCCTACACTATGTGTCAACTAAAAACAAAACAAAAAAATATCAGCTCATCTCTTCTAATTGACAAACATTTGCTAAGGCAGTTCTTTCTTTTTAAAGATTTATTTACTTCTCTCTGTCTCTCCCGCTCTCTCTTCTCGGCACTCTCTCCTCTCCTCTCCCCCTCTCATCTGTCTTCTCTCTGCTCTCTCTTCTCTCCTCACTAGCTCCTCTCCTCTCTCTCTCTCTCTCTCTCTCACACACACACACTCTCCTTTTCTCTCTTTTCCTTATTCGCCCCTTCCCTCCAGCCTGCTGGGTTTTTTCCCAGTAAACTGCTTCCCTTAAAAAAAAGATTTATTTATTTATTTGAAAGGCAGAGTTACAGAAAGGCAGAGGAAGAGAGAGGGAGAGAGGAGAGAGGAGAGAGAGAGGGAGAGAGAGAGAGAGATCTTCCAAATGTTGGTTCACTCCCCAGATGGTCACAAACCTGGAGTTGCATAAACAGCAGTTCTTAAAGTGTGCTGTAATTTTCCATTTTCTGGCCAAAGTGTGATGAAGCTAAGAAACACCATGATGTTTTACATCAGAGAAATAGTTTCTCCTTTTTTTCTTTTGAAAAGTGTTTTGAAATGTTTGCTAATATGGACTGGTCAATGCTAATTTGTTATGAAAGGTTGAGAACAAGAGAGAGGGAGATCTTCCATCCCCTGGTGTGATCCCCAATGGCCCATGACAGCCAGGAGTGGGAAAGTGGATCAGAACCCACTAACTATCTGGTTTTCCCATGTGAGTGCCAGTGACCCAGCTATGTGAGCCATCACTTGCCTCCCACAGAAACCATCAGCAGATCCTGGATTGAAAGTGGTGCCTAGACTTGAAAAAACAGACCCCTTGTATGAGTCTTGGGCATCCAAAAGGCATGTTAAATGGCTTCAAATGTCTGCCAAAGTTTTCCCTTCTTAAAGAGGGAGGGGAATATGAAGTTTTGTAGATGTCAGGAGCTACGTTCCCAAGAGATGTTTGAAAGCTGTAGGCAACTAACAAGGTAAGTTCTTCCACCCTCGAGAAAACATTAACTCTAGAAAAATAAATTGGTGGGAGATTTGACCTCTAGAGGCAGAGGAGTTCACAGAGAAAGAATAATGACAGCTAAGTACACACCTGACTTCTTACCTGGTCTTTTGGGGATAGAAAATCAGCAGGGAATAAAATTTTTTTTGTTTGTTTCTGCCTAGAGCAGTGTCCCTGCAGGGAAATCAGGAGTGCAGAGGCTGGAACACCAAGACGAAGCTGTACCTAATGAACAGAGACAGGAAGCTATAAATACCACCCTTTACTGTGGACCATCAAGAGTACAACCCTGACCTGGACAAAACACAGTGGTTGCTTTTGGAGTTTTGATCTGACTCTGGAACCACTGCTGTACTCCTTCCTGCTGTTTTGTGACTTCTAAAGCTTCCCTCTCCATCATCAGAGATCCAGGGAGGAATCATTTGTCTAGATGGGGGTGCTCTTCTAAGAGAACCCATCTAGGTGAGCCTGAGAGCCCACTCACTACTGCAGTAAAGGCTCTGAGAGAGTGGAAGCTGAGAATGTTTCCGTGAAGTCACCTGATGTCCAAGCAAGTCTATGTCAGATATCAGGTTGTATTCTTACTCTGCTTGCTTGATAATTATTCACTGTACTTATCTGCGATGCTGGAAAACAGAAGTGTTCATTGAAACCAGCCATCCAGAACTCATTGTTGGCAACAAAATGATGGTACTGGAAGAACAGATAGAGCACAGATTGAGAAGTGGCTCCAGAAAAGTATAACAATGATCCGAGGGAAGAGAAAAACAGGATGGTGACTCTGGAAGGATATAAATGAAGTAAGTTCAAATGAGAAGCATATGCTAGAGATTAGAAAGGAAAGCTGTATATAGCCCAGCCAGAGGAAAGCAATAACCTATAGATTACAAAATCAATGAAGGAATCCCTACCTGGCTCAGCTGCAATTTGATCCTTCACACTCAGGTCTGTGGTGGAAGATAAGTTGAAGCATTTCAAAAGCAGAAGACACCAAGCTTCTAAGATTTGGAGAAGACAAGTCCATGAAACCCAGCAGAGTCAGGTGGTAGCTGAGACACCAGTGCGGCATGGATGAATGTCTTCAAGGAGCTCCTGTAGGTCTCTGTACAGTGTAAATACCTCTACCATTTCAGGAGGGCTGGGCTGCCCAGTGACATGTGGCAAATAGAGATTTTGCATGAAAATGTCTTTGTTCACTGTCTTCAGCTGTGGTGCAAGAGCTGCCCTGTGAGTCCCAAGGGCTGTTCTGCAGAGAAAACTCAGTTGGTACAGGCAGTGCAGGGACAGGTGGCTCACGTCCTGCGTCTCTAGCCTACAACCAGGATTTCCTGGGACTTAAGCTTGTTTGTCCTCTCAGTTTACTGAGTGTCTTGCCTGCAGTGCCCACATTCACCTGGACTTTCATCCAGAATCCAAGGTGCACAGAAGGAAGTTGTGGGTGCTGGGGTCACTGTGGACACACCACCCGTGGTGTCTGGAGGCATTGGGGGCTATGTGGAAACCCCTCAAGGCCTCAGGATCTTCAAGACCATCTTCACTGAGCATATTCACTATGAGTAAAAAAGGTGCTTCTGTTAAGAATGGGCAAGAAGCTCGGAAGGCCTTCACCAAACACTGTAAGGAATGGCAGGACCACACTGGCAAGCAGCAGCTGGGAAAGGACGTCTATAGCATGAAGAAGTGTGGCCAGGTCAGTGGAGTCACTGCTCACACCCAGATGCACCTGCCATCTTCTACACCAGGAGAAACTTCACCAACAATGTCTCTTTGTCACGCAATGAACTGGTTGGTTCTGAAGAGGTCACAGCTGCTGATAACAAGAGGCTTTGCATTTTTATATGGTGCTTCTCTTGCTGCATGTGAAAATGCCTCTTTTCTCTGTCACTCTGCCCTTCAAACAAATAACCTTTAAAAAATCATGGACTTCCTCTTAGTTTTTTCCCTCCCTGATTTTTGGAAGGAGATGCACACAGCACCTTGTAGAATCTTGAAATCTTCCTGTTTCTATCTGCATCCAAGTAGTTCATAGACTTAGCCACAGACTGTTTCATATTCAGCTGGTGATAGATGAAGGACCAGTCATTTATAATTTTCAGCTTTCTGGACCAAATAGCTACTTTCAGCAGGTTTTTTTTTTTTTTTTGCAGTTTTAATTAAACACAAATGAAATGTGCACAGGAGCTATACATTTTCTTCACTGTTCAGCCTGGCATTGGGATAGGTGACTCTGATGGCCAGCTGGGCTGCTCTTTCCATGATGGCTTTGTGGTTTGTGGAGGAAACACAGAGCAATCTCAGCACGGTAAGATCTGTTGTGTATCAGTGTTAGGGAACCATTCTCGGAGAAAGTAACTGTAGCACAGTTTGAAAGAAAGTAACTGCACAGTAGAAAGGTAACCACGCTAGTCCGTAGCACCTAGTGCCCACGGGAGTGGGCTGAAGCGATCTCTCCTCCTAGTCACCTAGAGTACCAATAAAGTGTGTTTAGCTTGACCTTCCTCAGTCTCCTCGACTCTTCCTTCGCAGCAACCTGGCCAGTTCCCAGAGGGGAAGATCCTGACAATCAGCAACACCTCCAGCTTCTTATCAGTCTGATGGTGCAGGATGAGCTTGTTGGTCCTCTTTTTGTCAATCTTAGGCTTCACAGGCGTCTGAGGGCAGCCATGATACTATCAAGAGGAGTAGTATACTGTCCAGGTATGACGAGGAATATGTGGCTCCCTTCTATAAAGTGCTGGGTCAAACTGCAAGATATATTATCTTGGGGCCCAGCACTGTGGTGCAGCAGGTTAATACCCTGGCCTGAAGCGCCGGCATCCCATATGGGCGCCAGTTCTAGTCCCAGCTGCTCCTCTTCCAATCCAGCTCTCTGTTCTAGCCTGGGAAAGCAGTAGAAGATGGCCCAAGTTCTTGGGCCCCTGCACCCACATGGGAGACCTGGAAGAAGCTCCTGGCTCCTGGTTTCAGATCAGCGCAGCTCCACCCATTGCACCAATTGGGGAGTGAACCATCGGATGGAAGACTCTCTTTCTCAGCCTCTCCTCTCTCTGTGTAACTATCAATTTCAAATAAATAAATCTTTTATAGAAGCATTGATTATCATTACTAGGTTCTGGTCATGATACCAATCACACCACTCCAAAACTGCAAGGTGAGGTGTAGACACCAATGTGCCTAATTTGGCATGACACAATGTCTCTGCCTGTCTTGCCCAAAGAAGTCTTCAACTCATTGTGGTGACACAAAAGTAGTCGACATAGTCTCTTATAAACAAGACATATGCATCCGGTAATCTGCCACGAATTCTATGCACCAAGGAGCCCAATTGGGCAATGACACAATGTCTCTGCCTATCTTGCCCAAAGGAGTCTCCAACTCCTTGTGGTGACACAAAAACAATCAACATAGTCTCTCTCTCTCTCTTTTTTTTTATTTTTGAGAGGCAGAGTGGACAGTGAGAGAGAGACAGAGAGAAAGGTCTTCCTTTTACTGTTGGTTCATCCTCCAATGGCCGCTGCGGCCGGCACGCTGTGGCCAGCACGCTGCGCTGATCCGAAGCCGGGAGGCAGGTGCTTCTCCTGGTCTCCCATGCGGGTGCAGGGCCCAAGCACTTGGGCCATCCTCCACTGCCTTCCCCGGCCACAGCAGAGAGCTGGACTGGAAGAGGGACAACCGGGGCAGAATCCGGCACCCCGACCAGGACTAGAACCCGGTGTGCCGGTGCTGCAAGCCGGAGGATTAGCCTAGTGAGCCGCAGCGCCGGCCGACATAGTCTCTTATAAAGGAGACATATGTATCCAGCAATCTGCCACCAATTCTAAGTACCAATGTGCCTAATTTGGCATGACACAATGTCTCTGCCTATCTTGCCCAAAGGAGTCATCAACTCGTCGTGATGAACAATGCCACAGTCAACATTGTCTCTTATAAATGAGCCATATGCATCCGGCAATCTGCCACCCATTCTAGGCAGTTCCATGAGACCATGAAATTGTCCATGTCCATCCCACAAACAGCGAGTAGCTGCTCAATGTCTTGCACAGTAGATTTTGTCTTCAGGATTTCTTTCTCTGTCTCATGGTGCTTCTTGATCTGGGATGGCAAAGCTGGTTGGAGGATTTCCAATGCTCAATCCATCAGCCTCATGCCTCTGTGAATACCTTGTCCATGATGCCACCTGCCCAAGATGAGCTGTCATGATGTGTTGCTCCCAAGTCACAGCTGCTCGAACACAGGGCACCATCAAAAATTCTTCAGGGGAAAATGATGACACATTTAGAATAATAACCTGAAGATAGTTACATAGGCAGCATAAGTGTCTCAATGGAAGAACATCTTCGGTAAACATAATCTATAGTAGGTCTTTCATATCTGGTGATTTGCCACCAACTCTCAACAGTTTCAGATTGTGAAACTACCTGTTACACGTCACAGTACCAGTTGAGGGCTTCTGGCTCTTCTTGCAGGGCTCGATCACCAGTTGCATCAGGTCCAGAGCTTGTCCCTGTAATGAGGACAGTCATTTTGAACATAAGCAGTAAGACCTGCCAAAGTTCACAGCACAGTGTAATATGTATGGCTCCTGCCTTCGGATCAGCATGGTGCGCCGGCCGCAGCGCGCCAGCCGTGGCGGCCATTGGAGGGTGAACCAACGGCAAAAGGAAGACCTTTCTCTCTGTCTCTTTCTCACTATTCACTCTGCCTGTCAAAAAAAAAAAAAAAAAAAAAAAAAAAAAAAAGAAAGCAATGGAAACAGAAGGATGTGGGAAAGGTAAGTATATCTCAGGAAATGCTGTGTATGGATTGTGAGTTCTGTGTCTTTTATACACAAAATCTGTCAAACATCCAAATTCATAGTAGAGTATCTTAGCAAGATGCACAAATATTGTGATTAAGGTTTGGTGCAAGGTAATGACTATGTGGAAGGATTTGTTCCACTGCTTCCTGTGGAAGATGTCCAGTGGCTGGTCTCAGGAAATCAGCTCCAGCACTCAAGTGTTCTACTCCCATACAGTCATTCCAGAGGAAGGTTTCCATCAGGCACAAAGCATAATTGTTAATTATCCTACAAGCATGTGAGATTGTGATGTTGACATTTTGTTTATAGTTTTTGTCTGGACAGAGGTGTAATTATTACCCATTAAGGTCAGCATGACATATATCAGGATCAATATCAATATCAGAGTTGTGGGTACAGAAAGTAATACCTGAAGGGGCTCAGAGTCTACAAAGGAAAGGACAGAAAGGGAACAAGCCAATCTGACACAGAAGCTCTGGCTATGTTTCCCTCGATGTACACATTACTTATCATGGTAGGTGGATTCTTCACTATAAATCTGTTCAGTAGCACTAGGATGATAGCTGGCTATTCAGTCTAGCTCTGTTACTATTGCTTTTTCACATTTCCCACTTGTAACATTGTTGTGAAGGTTTAAACCAGGCTAATATTGCCGTACTTTAGTAAGGCAGTTTCTTTTTGCTTAAGGGACTGAGATATTTGTTCTATAATCCTAGGTCGCAAAATTGCCATCTTCTGAGGTGCATTGTCTGCCACAGATAAGAAAGCTATCACTCAGGCTTTCTTAGGAGAGCCACCCAAGTATCTTGGCACTGCACAACACTGTGTGTTACACCAAGCACACCGAGCACGCCAAGTGCACTAAGTCGTCTTGAGCTCATGCTATGTTTCCAAAAGTATAAAACTTGCTCCAACTTAGGTTTAAGTGATCCTTAAACTTGGGTTTAAGTGGATCTGACTGGTGGAGTATTTTTAGGTTGTAATTTTCTAGCACTAAAGGTAAATCTTCTAGTGCCTTGTAGATCTTCAGCTAATATAAGTGTCTAAATGTAAAAGCAAATGTTTTCTCTCTGGTAAGGAAGAAGAGAAATTTCTTTAAGGGTAGGGTACACAGCTAGTTATATAAATCATAACTAATAACCTAACAATTTTAGGGAAAAGAAAAATAAAATTAGAGATGAGTCATTTTGGCTAACTGTGCTTTCCCATGCCAATTAACTGTCTGATAAATGTTCCCATGTCCATCTCCTAAGAATCCCTGTGGAAACAGATTACTTTTGTGATCTTTTGCTATCACCTTATAAGGTAATTTAGGGATTCTAGTGGTATTTGGAGAACTGTCAATATTCGGTGCAGGGTTTAAATAGCTATGAGGTGACTGTTTAAAGAATCTTTCTCTTTAAGTTAAATAGGCTAAGTCTAAAGCTTGCTGCAGACTAGGCTGTATATCTATCAACTGCAGTTCTCCTTTAACTCATTTAATCCTTCAATAAAACCTGATGCAGTTGGATTATAGGTCAAATGAAAATTCCATTGGGTACCCAAAAGATCAATTATATATTGAACTCTTTTAGCAGTTCAATGTGACTCTTGGTCACTTGCAACAATTTTTGGTGATCCATAATGGTTACACCAAGGTTAAAGGGTTTTCATATTCTTAATGTGACTAGATGTTTAGCGGACACAGTCATTCCTATCCCTGAATAGATATCCACATGGGACAGTCATATTTTTTATAAGATAAGTCCCTAGGGCCAATAAAATCAATCTGACACATAAAATTAAATCTGTCAGATGTGTCAGGTTTCTAAGTAGCATGTGCTTTTCCAAATCTAAATTTATCTGTAAAATGTTCACATTTTTCAGAAGATCTCAACAGTATTCTCTGCCATACTCAGAACATTTTCTGATTCTGCTTTGGAAAGCATTGATAACGGCTGTGTACACCTGCACATCCTGTGAGATGATGCACTTCCATCACATCTTTATCAGTTAATTCTCCCTCAGATTCCTGTGGACTAAATTCATAGCAATTTAACATTTTCTTAATATGTAATTTTGGAATGAGTACAACTTTACCTTTAAAAACCTTATAGTCTTTAAATGTAGAAGACAGGGACCAGCACTGTGGCACAGTGGGTTAACGCCCTAGCCTGAAGCACCGGCATCCCATATTGGTGCCGGTTCGAGACCCAGATGCTCCACTGACAATCCAGCTCTCTGCTATGGCCTGGGAAAGTGGTGGAAGATGGCCCAAGGCCTTGAGCCCCTGCACCTGCATGGGAGACCCAGAAGAAGCTCCTGGCTTCAGATTGGCGCAGCTCCGGCCATTGTGGCCAATTGTGGAGTGACCCATTGGATGGAATACCTCTCTCTCTCTCTGTGTAATTATTTCAAATAAAAATAAAACAAATGTTTAAAAAATAAATAAATGTAGAAGACAGTTTCTTTCCCTTTTTTGGTCTGTATATACTGATGGAACACTGTATGACTTAACTTGAATTAATATGTTTGCCCACTTACTGTATCTCCTCTGGAGTACTGCCATTTTGGTGTGCTGAGACATGGGTAATATAAACTCTTTTAAGACTTCTCAGCAAGTCTAATTCTAGCCAGCAATCTCTGGACCAAATACCTTTACCATTCATTTTATCATCGTTCTCCATTTTTGTGGCCTGATTACACTGGCACAATGCTCATGCATCAGTAAATAATCCAACTGTCTTTCATTTTTTTTTTTACAGAATGTCTCACTGCCAACACTGCAGCTATCAGTTCTGCGTATTGTGCCGATTCAGTCTTACCCGCTCTCTCAGGATGACAGACTGATGTCCCTACAGCTAGTGCTGTCCATTCCGTAGCACCTATAGCAATTGTGGCCGACCCATCTGAAAACCAACAATTCTGCAAGACTAGAGACCAGGCTGAGCCCCATTTCCTTTTAGGGGTATGGATTTGCTCCTCCCTCAGAATGTTTTTCAGCAAGCCTCTGCCTTATGGGTTTCCTCTGTGAGGAACCCAGGTTGTCTCTGATGGCCATATCCCTTCTGAGATATACCACTCACAGGTCAACAACCATTGGTCCATTGAGATCCCCACCACTTCTTCTGGTGTTATTGTGGTCCGACGTAGAAGAGGCACAGCAGTTTTGACAGCTATTTTAGTGTTGCCAGTAACAGATTCTGGTAATTTTCAATGCATCATATATATATATGTATATATGTATATGTATGTGTGTATATATATATATATATATATATATCATGTTCCTTTCTCAAAGTTTGTGTCTTTAACAAAAGAATATAGGAATTTTTTGGTCCAGAAACCACAAGGCTTAAAGAATTTGTCACTGTTTCTTAGTCATAATGTAATGCCCATGTGACAGTATCACCCGATAGTACCAGGTCTAGTCTCAAATCATCTCCCTTAGCTGGATAATTTAATTTTTGAAAAGTTATTACAGAATCCTTTAGTTGCTCAAAAGCAGTCTGTTGCTCCTTAGTCCATGCATTATTATATCATCTGTAGATGAAATGATGGTTGATCTATATTTTAAATCATCCATGAGAACCCAAATTAAATGAGCCACAACATGAGTGTTTAAATTTAAATAACTTTGAGGCAGCCTGTTAAAATGGAATTTCACACATTCCCATGTAAATGCCGTGTATTCTTTATTTAAAGGCATGGCAAAGAACATAACTGACATTTCAATCATTAGTGAAAAATTTATTACTACTGCTATTAATTTTATGAACAACCTCCTTCACCTCTGGCAAGGCTCCAGGCAGTTTTGGGCTGACTTGATTTACAACTTCTATGATCTGCAGTCAATCTATATTGTCCATTTGGCTTGATAATTGGCCTTACCGGGCAATTATGTAGGTGACTCCTCCCTTTTTCAATTATGCTGTCTTTTTGTAACTCAAATATTTTTTAAGTTATTTTCTGTGTTCTCCCTTCAAGGGACTTTGTTGAGTAAATGTAAACTTTAATGCCTGTAGCAATTTTGTAGGTGTTATTTTGATTGATAGTAGTCTTACATTTACTTCCTTTAACATTTATAATGGAATAAACTCCTTGAACAATTTTGGAATTACATCCATCTCCTCAGAATATTTTCTACTTGCTCAGAGTTAAACACTTTACATCATATTAGATCACTATTACAATTTAAAATTAATGCTAGTTTCATATATTGGTATTATTATTATTCCTCCTATACCTGCTACATTTATTATAATTACATTATCCTTATTTGTCCTATCATCTATTTTCCTAAGTAAGCTTGTTTGAGACCTGTTATTAAAAATTCTAATACTTAATGTGCATTTACCATATAGAATCTTATGTATGGCCTGAAATCTGATATTTTATACACAAGAGTTCTCTGAGTTTTCCTGTATGTAGTATTTAACACCTGTTTCTCCTGGAGGTCTTCCTGAACTTCTATTCTTCTGATTTTAAGAAAAAATTTTGAGTTCATTTTCTAACATCGTGCTTCTATATATTTCTCCTATACACTGGGCTGCAAGTATCAGTTATTGTTACAGTAGATTCCCTAAAAGACACCTCTCTTCTTGATATCCCAGAATATTATATCCTGTAAAGCTCTCATTTGTAAATGAAGGTGAAATAGCAAACAAAAATTAAAAGAATTTGTCACCACTTGTCCAGCCCTGCAAAAGATGCTTAAAGACGTGTTACACACAGAAACACAGAAACACGGTCATCAATATGAAAGAAGGTAAAGGAAGAAAATCTCCCAGTAAAAGATCACAGGAAGTTCAAAGCTTATATTAGAAATATCTTTGGAAAAATGGCAGGGCAAAGTCACTACTTATCAATAGTCACATTCAATGTAAAATACCTCAACTCTCCTGTTAAAAGACACAGACTGGCTGAATGGATTAAAAAAGAAAACCCATCTTTTGCTGCTTACAAGAAACACATCTTTCCAACAAAGATGCATGCAGACTGTAAGTGAAAGGTTGGAAAAAGATATTCCATACCAACAGAAACCAAAAAAAGGGCTGGCATAGTCATCTTAATATCAGACAAAATAAACTTTAACACAAAAACTGTTAAGAGACAAAGAGGGGCACTATATAACGATTGAGGGATCAATTCAACAGGAAGATGTAACTATTATAAATGTATATGCACCTAATTACTGGGCACCGGTTATATAAAAGATATGTTAAGGGACTTAAAGGGAGACTTAGATTCCAATACAATAGTACTGGGGGACTTCAATATCCCACTTTCAGAAGTAGATGAACTGGACAGAAGATCAACAAGGAAACAGATTTAATCGACACTATAGCCCAAATGGATCTAATGGATATCTACAGACTTTTTCATCCTACACTTAGAGAATACACATCTCCGCAGTGCATGGAACCTACTCTAGGACTGAACACATACTAGGCCATAAAGCAAGTCTCAGCAAATTCAAAAGAATTAAAATCATACCATGCATCTTCTCAGACTACTACTCTATCCAAACTCTAGGGAAGAAAATGCTAAAGAAAAACTGTTTAGCAAATGCAACATCTGGCATGATGCTTAACTTCATTCCATGAAATCAACCTCACTCTTGATTCTTTGGATAGCTTTGTCGTCCATGCTCTAATGGCAAAAAAATCTTTCCCTTTCATGGAAAGGGAAAAATTCAGGGAAGGGGAAGGACTGGCATGAAACAGATATGAGTGACACAGTGTCAAGGTGTTCACACCTGTAGGATGTCCCCGCCCCCCCATCCTGCACTGAAGTCCTCTGTCCACTGTGTGATGAGACCCTGGGTGTTACCCCAGTAGGAGTTAAAGTGCATCTCTTTTCAGGTTCTCCCAACCAAGCTCTGGTTTTCCAGGTCCTCTGAGATCCTTTTTCTCCTTCAAAAGTCGGGGGGAACTCAGACTGTAGAAATCACTTGTCTTTTTTCCTCTTTGCCAACATCCAAGACACTGGCCACCAAAATATCTCCCAGAAAAGGACACCTTGGTTACTAGAAAAAAAGCCTAACGTTCTAAGGAGTTAGGTCTTGAGATGAGGTTACAGCAGGAGACTTCACTCAGGGTCAGGGCATCCAGTTGCCTGTGTGATCAGCCCCATCCTCATCCCTCAGCCTGACCTTGGAAGGAGTGACAAGGTGCTGACACTGACTACACACAGCCAAGACAGCTGAGGGCATCTTGGGTCAACCCCCCAGACAGTTGTGAAACTGGAAATGACAGAGGGCTAGGAACAAGTCATGGAGCCACGTAAGGTGGCCAAAGGGGAATCGCAATTAAAGACATTCTGATGTCTACACTTGGGGTCAGCCCCATGGCATAGTGGGTAAAGCCATCGCCTGGGTCACTGGTTCAAATCCTGGCTGCTCCAGTTCCAGTCCAGCTCCTTGCTAACACACCTGGGCAAGCAGTGGATGATGTCCCAAGGGCTTGGGCCCTTACATCCATGGATGGAGATCCCGGCTCCTGGCTTCAGATTGGCCCAGCTTTGGCCATTGCGGCAATTTGGGGAGAGAACCAGTGGATGAAAGATTTCTCTCTCTCTCTCTAACTCTGCCTTTCAAATAAATAAAAATCTACACTTAAAAGAGAGACATAAAGATCTGTTTATACCAGATTCTCCTCGCTTAATCTGTTTTCATGTCCTGTGAAAACCTTCACAAGCTGAAGCGAAGCCTTTTTAAAACAGCTATTGATTGCTTTGTGGAAGAAACAGGAGAAGAAAAAAAAAACCGAGGCTGAATGCGTTGTAGCTTCCGTTTCTCTCGCAAGCCCGGCTCCTCTCAGGATCCCCCGAGCAGGAACAGTCCAATACATGCCACCCCCGGCCCTGGAACCCTGGGACGCAATTCTCAGCCATCATCAATGTCTTTCTCTGTAACTTACCGGACTGTCGGGTCTGCTATTAGCAAACATTAAATTAAAAAAGGGGGGGGGGGGCAGGGCAGCCCGGAAGAGCGATGCTGAGGTCAGCGTGCCGCGTTGGAGCCACTGCCCCCGGCCGCCCCGCAGAGCCCTCCCTCCACGACCCTGCCCGCCTCACCACACAACCCGAGGAGGAGGCGGGTCTCAGGGCCTGGGGCGGGGCCAGGCTGAAGTCTCCGCAGGCAGCGACAGAAAACGACGCCCGAGGGTCTCCGCTGGGGCCCAGCCCCACCCTCCCAGGGAGGAAGGCCCTGAGGGCCAGGCTGGGGCCCGCGGCCCCACAGCCCCGCGTTCACCCTATAGAGTCCCTGCCCTCGGAAACTCACCCTTCCCAGCCTCCCGGCGGCCCCCCGCGGGTCAGGCCTCGAAGTCCCCGCAGCGGCGGCCGTTGACCCGGCACGGAAGGCGGGAGCAGCGCTCGGCTCTGAGAAACCGCCAGCAGGGCGCGCGCCCCGGCGGGGAGAGCCGGCTGCCCTGCGTGGCGCACAGCCCTGCCCTCCCGTCCCTAATTGGTCGGCGAGTCAGGACCCGCCCCCGCTGAGGCTTGACTGACAGGGAAGTGGTCCTCTACGTGGTGGAGTGGAGCAGAAAGGGCAAGGCTCCTCCAGCATCTGATTGGGCGGTTCTCACAGCCCCTCTCCTCCCTGGCCCTGATTGGCTACCCACCCAGGCCCTTCCGCCTCAGACCTGAGCGATAGGCAAAGCAGTCCGGAAGCAAATGGGAGATTCTGGCCTTGGCCCTTCTGAGGCGGGGCTTCCTCTCCACGTCGGGATCGGGCCCAGCCTTGAAGATAGTCGGTTTTCAGCAACGCTTGCTCCTGGCCTTCCAGATCGGGCAGCGGCTTCTTCCTGTGCCCAGTGGCCCCTTCCTGCCTCTTCCTCCTGGAACTGGAGTCATCACAAGGGTGACCAGGGGATTCCAGGCTCCCCGTGACCTTGCAGAAGGAGGGCGCCCGGGGCCGGCCTGGGCCACAGTTTCAGAAGACAATCAAAATGTAGGGAGTAGTGGCTGATAGAAGGAACTCATCTTGGTTTCCTTTAGGAGTAGAATGTAAAGGGTTTAACTCAGCAATAGGAAATAATTCAGCGTTGGAGGGCCAAATATATAGCCAATAAGAATGGAAATTAAAAAAGAGCTAGTCGGGTCGGCGCCCTGGCTTAATAGGCTAATCCTCCGCCTGCGGCGCTGGCACCCCGGTTTCTAGTCCTGGTTGGGGCGCCGGTTCTGTCCCGGTTGCTCCTCTTCCAGTCCAGCTCTCTGCTATGTCCTGGGAAGGCAGTGGAGGATGGCCCAAGTGCTTGGGCCCTGCACCCGCATGGGAGAAGCACTTGGCTCCTGGCTTCAGATCAGCGCGGGTGCTGGCCCCAGCAGCCATTGGGGGGGGGGGGGTGAGCCAATGGAAGGAAGACCTTTCTCTCTGTCTCTCTGTCCATTCTGCCTGTCCAAAAAAAAAAAAAAAAAAAGCTAGATTCTAACAATAATAGTAGGGTCTTTCACACCCTGCTTGCAGCAATGGACACATAACCCAGGCAAACAACAAAACAGGAGTTGGCGCTACAATGTAGTGGACTAAGCCTCCGCCTGCAGTGCCAACATCCCATATGGGCACCGAGTCGAGTTCTGGCTGCTTCACTTCTGATCCAGCTCTTTGCTATAGCCTGGGAAAGCAGCAGAAGATGGCCCAAGTGCTTGGTCCCCTGCACCCGCGTGGGAGTTACTGGTTCGTGGCTTCGGACTGACCCAGCTCCAGCCACTGCAGCCATTTGGGGAGTGAACCAGCAGATGGAAGAACTCTCTTTAGTAAAGGGTGAAAGAAATATACAATCTGAAGATAAACCAGAGTATGGAAGAACTCTCTCCCCATCTGTAATTCTGCCTCTCAGGTACATAAATAAAATCTTTAAATTAAAAATAAAGCAAACTGTGCCCTAAATGGATGTGATAGAGACCTACATAACATTCCATCTAGACAGAATAAACAATCTTCTCAACATCAAATGGAAAATTAACCAGAATAGATTGTTTGAAAGGACACAAAAATATATTTATAATTTTTAAATACTGAAATTGCTACCCAACAAAATCACCAGGCCCTTGCTGCTCACCACTGGACAGCCAATTCGCCAAAGACAAGAGTGGTAAGAAGAAAGATTTTATTTCAAGCAGCCAGCAGTCTTGGGGAGTGATCTGTGGATCCAAAATGTGTTCCCCCACCACCACCCATCCAGCAAAAAGGTTTTTAAAGAATTATTTGAAAGGCAGAAATACAGACAAAAATCTTCCATCTGCTGATTCACTCTCCAAATGGCTGCAATGGCTGTGGCTGGGCTAGGCCAAAGGCAAGAGCTTCTTCTGCATCTCCCACATGGGTGGCAGGGGCCCAAGGGTTTGGGCCACCTTCCGCTGCTATCCCAAGTGCAATAGCAGGGCGCCAGATCAGAAGTGGAGCAGCCAGGACTCAAACCGGCACCCATTCAGAATAGAACTTCTGCTGGCAGTGCTTAACCTTCTACACCACAGTGCCAGACCCAGAAAGGGTTGTAAAGGGACAGAGTAGCTACAGGTAGGGGTTAGAAAACCAGTGAGTCCAGCCAATTGACAAGCAAGCAGATCTTCGGGCTCTGTTGAGGTGATGGGCCATCCGAGAGACCCAGGGGGTCAACCAGGTGGAGGCTTCCTGATGATGGAGTTCAGCTGTCCAGAGTTGAAGGCTGCACACTTTCTCCTTAGCTGAGAGTGACATCTGCCACACCAAGCCCTCTCCTCTCAGTAGGCTTCTGAAACTCAAGTAGATACCATCCATCCCAAGACTAGCCACAGGTCACCCACAAGGTCAGTTAAAATATGGAAACGGAAGGAGAGACGTCTTCATGGCAGCTATGAAATCACACCCAGTATCTTCTGTCACAACAGAATTGAACCATGCCAGCTGTCCTCAATCAGCTGTGATTCCCTATATAATCAAATCCTCCAGAAATATGCTGTGAGCCATTTCCTGGGACAGTAAAGCCATAAAGTTCCTTCTGGGGTGAAGGTGGCACTAACACCCACACTCCTCTCTGGGTGTGCATGTCTCGAGATTGTCCAGCAAACTACAGATTTTGAGCACATGATAGAGTTTACAATAAATAAATCTTTAAAAAAAAAGAACTAAAGGTAAACATGGACATGACAGGAAAACAACATAAGAACAAGGGAGAATTCAGTAGCGAGAAAATTATGAAAGGAATTGTAATACTTAAAATCATCCTACAGTGCTTAAAAAAAAAAAGAAAGAGGGTCTCATTGGACCTCAGTGCACCACCCAGGCTGGTCCCTACCCCTGGACTGGGATGTAGCAATGTTCTCAGGGAGACCCCTGACAGCAGGCCTAACACGGCAGATGGGTGTGGGGAGCTCTCCTAGGCCTCACTCATGACTGAGCCTGTGCCTCCCTCAAGCGGTAAAGTGAGATAACAGAGAAGCACCAAGGCCCAATAGGACCGAGCAGGAGCAGGGCACCTCATCCTTCATGGTGAGCCTCGCTCGCTGGCCCATGCCACACAGGCCAGTTGGACAGGTACAACTGGGAAACACTACAGGGCCACAAATTCCCATCCCTTTCCCCTGGCTTCCCTAACCACCTAGGGACAGCTCCTGGGACAGATGGGATGAAGGAACATTTGGAATATCCAAAGACTGGTCACCAGGCAGGACAGGCCCCAGTGAGTGACTCTGTGTGCAGGGAGACTTGGAAAATTCACCCAGTAAGGGGAACTGCATGGGATCAGGGCTGGGAACCCCCTCCTCCCCAGCCCCATGTGTCCCTGTGGTCCTGCTCCCCAAAGCTGACTCTGTACCATATCCATGCACTGGTCTTCCTGTGGACTGCAGGTAGGCCTGGGATGTCCACTCTCATAGGCCATCGGGGGTCTCACACAAGGCTGTGCTGACAGGATAAGACATTTGTTCCTCTAGATTGTAAATTTCAGGTTGAATCTCAGCATCTCCTTCCTTCCTGTCATGACAAAAGGCAGAGGCAGGCTCTGTGCCTTTGGCTCCCCGCAGGCCTCCAGCTCCAGTCCACCTGCTGTGGCCTCCCACTGGGACCTGCCTCTGGTTCTTCCTCCTCCACCAGGACCTCCCAGATTCCAGCCTCCTCACCACCTGGCTCTCCCAACTCCAGGTCAGGAAGGGCCAGGGTTCCCTGAGCCCAGGTCCAGCACAGGCCCCGCCCTTGGGAGGCTGCTTGAGGCAGCCATGCCAGGACCTGAGTGGATAGAGAAGCAAAGCAAGAGGTAGGAAAAGAGACAGGGGTGCAGCTGGGGGGCTGTACACAGAGGGACAGAGATGAGCACTGGCCAGCAAGGGACCACCCTCCAGGAGGCGGAGCTGGGGATGACCAGGGTTGTGGCACTGTGGGTTAAGCTACCAATTGCCAGGCCAGCATCTCATACTGGAGTGAGAGTTCTAATCCTGGCTGATCCTCTCCTGATCCCACTCCCTGCTACTGTGACTAGGAAGCTAACGTTTGATGGCCCAAGTCTTGGGTCCCTGACACCCACATGAGAATCCCAGATGGAATCCCAGGATCCTGGCTTTGGCCTTGAGCAGCTGAACTGCTGAGGCCATTTCAAGAATGAACCAGCAGATGGATGATCTCTCTCTCTCTCTTTCTCTCTCTCCCTCCCTCCCTCTCATTCTCTGTCATTCTGCCTTTCAAATGAATTAACAAATCTTTAAAAATAGCATCTAAGCTAGGCTTAGGTGATCTTTCTAGACCATGCACTCTATCTCCCTCCAAAAGATACCACAACCAGTCCCTCGGCAACCTGAGCCTTAGCAGCACCATTTTTAATGGTTTTCATGGGTGGTGGTGGCAGCAGCAGCAGGGGGAGAAGAGGAGAGTCTGAACCACCCCAGAGCAGAGAGTTCAAGCTTGGAAGGGGGTCTCCCCGTGTGTCCAGGCATCCTCTTTCCACTGGACTGAGGCCACAAACGTGCGGATCTCCATAGGCTGCAGCGTGATGGCAGCTGCGTCGTTTGGGCACTGTGGGGTTGATTACAGGGCCTGGGAAGGGGACCGGGGAGGACCAAGAGTGAGGGGGTGCAGCGTTCACCCCACCTTCACTCCCTCCCCTTGGCCTGAACACATTGTGCACCTCCAATGTGTCCCCAGGGCTAACTCCCAGACCTTTAAGCCACCTATGGGGTCTAAAATGCCACCCTGGATCCCACAAATCCTCTCCAATGCCTGGCCCTTGCCCTCACACCTTCAAAGCAACCCCAAAGCAGATGGACACCCTCAGAGAACTAGACACCCACGGAGATCCTCAGATCTTGCTCCCAGGACCAATGGCCGACCCCTTATGATCTACTGCCAGCTTCCTAAACCCACTTTGGACCCTGAAGCCCCTAGCTTGGATCTGCCCAGGGTCTTCAGGTTCTATACTGGATCCTGGCCCACATTCCCATGCCTCATGTACCGCCCCCAGATGCCAGCCCCAGGCAGGAGCCCACCCCTCCCACGCTAGGTGCCCACTGGTGTCTGGTGTCCACTGGAGCCTGGAGGCGCTGGCCTGGGGCTGGTTGGCCACCAGCGTGGTCTCCTGCAGGTGGGTGATGGTGAAGGTGGAGATCAGGTTCTGTGGAAACAGTGGATGGGACCCAATCAGTAGGAGCTAAGGTGGCTTCCCCCACCAACTTCGTTTCTTGCTAGCACCCATTTCCAGTCTGTTTCCCACATCTGCTCTCCTAACCTGTAAATCCAAGGTCACAGGGGAGCTCAAGTTGTGGCCCAAGACCTCCGCACTGGCGAACTGGTGCTCCAAGCGCAGCAGCAGTGTCTGTGGGCCCCAGCGGGTCAGGGTGAGCAGGTGCACGGAGGGCAGAAGCTCCCGGCACAGCCCTGAGAACTGAGGGGAGACGGAGGCGGGGCTGAGTTAGAGAGGGAAGGGGCTTGTGGAGGAGGGGCAGGGCACAGCTGAAAAGAGTGGGAAGAATCTTGGAGAGTTGAGCCAAGGAGGGGAAAGGGACGATCCAAATTGGGCAGTACAGGTGCAAGCCCAGAAGTGAACAGGCCAGAGGCCGGAACCACAGGGGTGAAGGGGTGGGGCCAGATGAGGAAAACAAGGGTGGAGTGGGGTGGGCAACAGGACCTGGGTGAAGAGAGATGGGGCTGGATCAAGACAAGCAGGAGGTGAAGGGGCGGGAGCTTGGGCTGTACCTAGCTTTTAAGGTCCAGTGGGGTGGCACCCAAGCAACCTGCTCATCTCACTGGCCCTCACCTGTGTGCACACGGCAGCTCTAGGATTGTACCGGGCACCACCCCCCAGCGCCAGCACCACCTGTGGCTCCAGGACCTCCTTCTCTGCCAGCTGCCAGTGCCCCACAGCCACCGTGCCCACCACGTCCAGCAGCAGGAGGTGGCACCCCCGCCCCCACGACCCCGACTTCTCCTCTAGCCGCGGCTCCCTCAGGCCACGTCTGTCATCTTTCAGCAGCCTTCGGTGCACCTGGGGGGAGTGGCCAGCAGAGGGTGGGGGTCCAGCAGTATCCTTGTCCAAAGTCCCGAGGGACTTGGTGGGAGGACTCTACCGTGGCTGGAGCTCCCCTACCCCCACTCACCATGAGCTCCAGGGAGCCGTCCCGCAGGATGCTGCCCCCCTGTGAGCAGTCTGTCAGCACCGTCAGCTGCTTCTTCCTCTCCTGGGTGAGGGTTGGGGCAGGGGTGAGTGTGAGGGTGGGGTGGGGAGCCAGTCTCAGCCCCAGGCACCACAGAGATGCTGCCAGTGAGGGGTGCTTCCCATTCTGTACAGGGGGAGGTGTGTGGTGGGGGAGGGTACTGTGATGTAAATTTGAGTGTTGACTGGATAGTAGTTCCCCGCCACTGGCTCCATCTGGGTCAAATTCCAGGTGGGCCGATAATTCCTCCTGGGGGACAGAAGGTCATCTGGTCAGGCTGGGGGACTGGCTCCCCCACTCTGCTCTCTCCCTTCTTCCTCTCCCTCTCACATTCACACCATCAGCCAGCACCCTCACCCCAGGCCCCCACACATCACCACTGCCTCGCAGGTGCCCTGTGTCCCCTGTCACCTCCTCTTTAGGATCTCCTGGCCATTGCTGTCCATGTAGAAGTAGCCCTTGATGTCCAGCGGTATGTTGAAATGACTGATCACTTCCTTCCCCCACTTGCCACTATCCAACGGGACAGCAAGCTTGTGAGCCTCATCTAAACTCACTCTGGGGGTGGTGTTGGGGGCAGTGGCTAAGACGCCGCCACCCATATCACAGTGCCTGGGCCTGAGTCCCAGCTGTGCTCCTGCTTCCTGCCTCTGTTGATGCAGACCCCGAGAGACAGGCAGTGACAGTGACAGCCCTGCCACTCCCACGGGGGACCAGGTTGAATTCCTAGCTCCCAGCTTGCACCTGGCCCAGCTCTAATTCTTTGGGGCATTTGGGGGTGAGCCAGCAGATGGAAGAAATCTGTCTACAGGGCTCTCAGGGAACCAGTGGAATGGAGAGCTCTTTCTGTCACTCTGTCTCTCTCCATTTGGAATTAAATAAATAATTTTGAAAGATTTCTATCATTTTTTATTTATTGGCAGTGTGACAGAGAGAAAGACATCTTTCATCTACCAGTTCATTTCCCAAATGAGTATAATGGTCAGGCATAGGCCAGGCTAAGCCAGGAGCCCAGAACTCCTTCTGGGTCTCTCACATGGATAGCAGGTAGTCAAATACTTGACATATTCTGCGGCTTTCCTAGAAATGTTAGAAGAAATCTGGTTCAGAGGCAGAACAGCCGGGACTTGAACCCACCCACCAATGTAGGATGTTGGTATCACAAGGACATCTAAACCCCCTGTCCCACACACTGGGCCCCTCTCCTATCTTTCTTCCTTTCATATTTTAAAATATTTATCAACCCCATTCTGCACTGCGCCCAGCCCCAGCCCAGGCACTCACCCCACAGGGATGGGCCCCACCGTCCACTCCAGCTCCAGGTGGCACTGTCCGCGGTACAGGTGAACCACCTGGGAACACCAGGCTGAGAAGTTCTGGTGCACCTCCTGCACCAGGGTGTCTGAGGACACACAGGGCAGAGGGCAGGGGTCAGCCCAGCCTTGGGCAGAGGGGAGGCGTGCAAATGCCCCCTGCTGTTAACCCTCCAGAAGTTTCCATCAGAGTTCACCCCAAAACTGCACAGGAATCCCACCTATCACCTTACCTGCCTGGATGTGATGCCCACATTTTCCGGTTCAGTCTCTGCCCAGAAGTCTTGCGGGGGGCCCATGTGCTGGCTGCCCACCATAACCTTCCCATTCCTCCCAGGCAGGACACACGCATCATGGTGCTCACATGCACAGCTCCCACCCCGCACAGCCCCCCAGCGCGGCTCTCCCTCTCCCCCTGGGAAAATCATCAGAGCCCTGGCTGAGGTGCGTTCAGCCCCGCGCACAGCTGACCTGCGGGCGTCCTGGGGCACACAGAGGGCAGTGACTTGGGCAAGGGGGCCTCAGGAAGTGGAGGAGCCAGGGTGGACCTCAGGGAGGAGACGTCCACAGCCCCGGTTCTCTCTGAGCGCCCCCGCTGCCCCCACACCGCCCTCACGGGGCTCGCACACTCAGGCTGGCGGCCCAGGGACCCGGGGAGGCGGGGACCCCTCCATGGCAGCCCGCACGCCTTCGGATTCCCCGGATCCGACCCGTCCACACCCGCGGACCCTCCCCAGGACTTCCCCCGGCCGGCTTTTGCTCCCACCCGTGGGCTCCTTCACCTGGTAACCCGCGGCGCGAGTGCCGGGCGCCGCCACCAACACCACAAAGAGGACGGGCGGAGGCGGGCGCGGCCCCGCACGGCGCGCCCCGCGTCCCCCCAGCCCCCGGCGCGGACCCCCGAAGCACAACCGAGGGCGGTCATGGCTCCGCTGTCCCCGCAGCTGCTGACTCAGCTGCCGCTGCCTCAGGAGGGTTCCAGGGGCAGACGGTGGCGGGGCGAACGCTCCGCCCCCAGAACGCGGCCTGGCCAATCGGCGCCGGAGGGGCGGGGCTAAGCCTCTCGCCTTGGCCGCCTGGGACTGAGGCTGCCCAGAGTCCTCAGGGTCCCTGAACCCAGCGAAGTGCAGGACAGGTGCTGCCCTCGGGGCTCTGGACTGGCCACAGGCGCCTTTAGCCTCTCAGCAACTCCTAGATGACTTAGAAAGACTATCCCCGTGAGAGTAGAAGCCTCGCCTATTCCTGAGGGTGAGGGGTGTTCCTACGGGGTGGAGGATATGCGTGGATCCTGTGCCTCATGGACCCTTATCCTGGGACCTGGGGGGACCAAGCTGGGCTCAGAGCAGGGCTTGATGAGGATGCGGTGCTGCCCTGTGGCGATCGGGACGCTGGGAAAACAACTGCCCTTGCAGGGCGTCCGCTCCCACCACCTTATCTTTCTACTAAGAAAACCAAAGCCCGGATCCCTTGGCGGTTGGAATTCTTCCTCTCTGTCTAAATATAAACATAGGTGAACACATTTGAAGAAGTGTTTTAGAGGGATGCTTCCGTGGACAGGGTCCCCGGCTGAGCGGAGACTGGGCTGACACTGTCCTCCTTGGCTTCCGTGTCTGACCCAGGCCAGGCCAGACCCTGGCTCCCTCAATGATGACAGAAACCTCAGGGTGCCCTCCCACAACTGGACCCTCTGGGAGTTCCGGTGTCCAGCTCCAGCCAATGCTTCCTTGCACTGGGATCTGGATACATTCCCAGGAGTCACCAGCAGGTGGCGCCAATGCCAGGACTCACGCAGAGCCTTAACCTGGCCCCCGTGGGCGGGCACTCAATCTCTGATCAGCCTGGGCCTGTCACAGGGAGGCCTCTAAGCCTTCGAGTGTGATGGATCCAGGGCCCAGACCCCATAGTGGGAGATGAAAGGTCACCCAGGGTCTCCCCACGGGCCGTCCAGGCGCCATGCTGCACGTCTCACACATAGGAGCACTTTAGTGGGCAGATCCTATGATGGTGTCGTTTGTTAGCTTTGGTGTAAACCAACTTGTCACTACCAAAGGGACCTACAACAAGCCACTTAGCCAGGAAGGATGGTAGCTATGCCTCATGGTTTTGGATGTTTTCGGTTCAAGATTAGGTGGGTCCCATTGATTTGGCTCTCTGCTGAGGCCAGCAGATGGGCACCGCCAGGCAAGTGCAGAGGGCGGGTCCCCTGTGGGCCCCACTCAGACTGCTGGTACCAGTGCACCCATGAGAACAGCACTGCAAGGAGAGATTCCCTGGTGACCAAAGGCATCCTACTAGGCCTGCTTCTGGTTTTTATTTTTTTAGATTTACTTGAAATTTTTCTTTCCACTGCAGAGTAGCTGAAAGGGAGAGGTCTTTTAGGCGCTACTTCACTACCCAAATGGCTGCTACCACCATGGCTGGGTCCTGTGGAAGCTGGGAGCCTGGAGCTTCACCCACCTGGGTGCAGAGCCCTGGGCACTGGGACCATCACCTGCTGCCTTGCTAGGTACCTTAGCAGGGAGCTGCCTGGGAAGTGGAAGAGCTGGGTCTCCAGCCGCAAGGCCTATTTCCTCAACACCGTCATTAAGTTCCCACATTAACAGTTCCATCCACCTGTGCCTTGAAACACCTGCAGGAGCTCAGCAGCCAAAGCCGTTCAACCCTTAGCAGCTGTGTTCCCTGGCATTCAAATCCCTGGGAAAGAAACACCCGGCAACCACGCTCCAGGCACGAGTGAAACCAGCAGCAGGCACCGTCCCCAGGCATTCCTGTCCAGCTAGGCTGCGGCCATCCTCCCATCTGACCTCCTAGGACTTAGAGTTCTGGGGCATTAATCCCACACCAGAGCCCCATGCAGGGTGGCGCTGGTCCTGATGTGCCCTCTGCTGGCCACTTTCATTGACTGGGTTTGGGACTTGGGACCCTTTTCAGGCAAGAGCTTAGATAACTGGGACCACGATGGGCCATGGGAAAACTCAGGTCACCCAGCCCAAGCCTCCCGGGCTGGCCAGGACCAATCCCCCTTCAGAGAGGAAACGGACACAACCCTGGGGTCGGTGTTGTGGCCGGGTTGCTGAAGCAAGCACATCATGCATTCTATCTCCCTCCAAAAGATCCCTCAACCAGTCCCCCAGTGACCTGAGGCTCAGTGGTACTGCTTTAATGGTGTTTAAGGTGGGGTAGCAGCAAAAGCAGAGAGAGGGGTCGGGGGAGGCTCTGCATTGCCCTGGAGCAGAGAGCTCAGGCTTGCACTGGGTCACCCCCATGGCTCCAGGCGAACTCTTCCCACTGGACCGAGGCCACAAACGTGTGGATCTCCATGGGCTGCAGCGTGATGGAGGCTGGGTCCAGAGGGGGCACCGTGGGAGTGGGGGTGGTTCCTGGAGAGGGGAAGGGGAAGCCCAAGAGTGAGGGGTGCAGACTTCCTCCCCCTCCTTCACTCCCTCCCCAGGGCTGACCACACTGTGCACCCACAAGAGTCTCCCCCAGGAATCACCTACCCATATCTACACACCTGCTTGGGCCTAAATCCCACCCCTGGATCTCTCAGATCCTCTCAATGCCTGGTGCTTATCTCACATCCTCAAAGCAACCCCAAAGCAGATGGACACCCTCAGAGAACTAGACACCCACGGATTCTCGAATCTTGTTCCTGGGACTGGAATGCTCAGCTCCTCAAGACCTATTGCCAGTTTGCTGAACCCACTTTAGACCCTGAAGCCCCGAGCCTGGATCTGCCCAGGGTCCTCAGGTTCTACACTGGATCCTGGCCCACATTCCCATGCCTCATATACCGCCCCCCGCTGCCAGCCCCAGGCAGGAGCCCACGCCTCCCACGCTAGGTGCCCACCGGTGTCTGGGTTCCACTGGAGCCTGGAGGCGCTGGCCCGGGGCTGGTTGGCTGCCAGCGTGGTCTCCTGCAGGCGGGTGATGGTGAAGGTGGAGAACAGGTTCTGTGGAACCATGGATGGGACCCAATCCGTGGGAGCCAAGGTGGCTTCTCTCTCTCTCTCTCTCTCTCTGTCTCTCTCTCTCTCCTTTCTCACCTGTCTCCTTACCTGTAAATTCAAGGTCACGGGAGAGCTCAAGTTGCGGCCCGAGTCCTCCCCACTGGCGAACTGGTGCTCCAAGCGCAGCAGCAGTGTCTGTGGGCCCCAGCGGGCCAGGGTGAGCAGGTGCACGGAGGGCGGAAGCTCCAGGCGCAGCCCTGAGAACTGCGGGGAGATGGAGGCGGGGCTGAGTCAGAGAGGGGCGGGGCTTGCGGGAGGAGGGGCGGGGCTCAGGGGAAAGGTGTGGGCGGGGTCCTTCAGAACTGAGCCTGTGGGAGGACAGGGCGGCCCTCTTGGGGGAGAAGGTCTGAGTTCAGAAGGAGCAGAACTGAACTGACCAGAGGCCCTATGGAGTTGAGGGGGGCAGGGCTGAAGATTCAGAGAGGCAGGACACAGGAGGAAGGGAGGAGGTGAGGGGCGGGAAGGCGGAGTACCCCAGGAGGGGCGGGGCCCAGGCCAGACAGCCTTTGCTGAAGGGGCGGGAGCTGAAGCTGTGCCCCCCAAGGAAAGGTGGAGGGGCTCTTGGGCCGGTCCTGGGCAGGGGCTACCTTAGGGGCTGACCTTGCTTTGACCTCCCCTGAGTGAATTAAGTTAAAGCAAGGTGGGTCCCAGCATAGCCAAGAAAAAGCAGCACCGAGTCCACTGTCGGCACAGGCTTCGTTCTGATCCCATCTTTGCCTACTGTGCCACCCTCACCTGCAATTGCCGGGCGGCCCCGGGGTGGTAGAGGGCGCTGCCACTTGGGGCCAGAACCACCTGCGGGGCCAGGACCTCCTTCTCTGCCAGCAGCCGGTGGCCCGCAGCTGCTGTGCCCACTGCGTCCAGCAGCACGAGGTGGCTCCCTCGCACCCACGACCCTGAGCCCTCCTCCAGCAGAGGCTCCCCCACTCCACGGTTATCATCCAGCAGCAGCCTGCGGTGCACCTGGGGGGACAGCAGCCAGGAGGGGGTGAGGGGGTTGTGGGTGTTCTTGTGCTACGTCCTGCAGGGGCTGGTGTGGGACCTGGTGCAAGGACCCTTGGGTGGCTGTGGCTCCCCACACATACACTCACCATGAGCTCCAGCGAGCCATCCTGCAGGCTGCTGCCCCCCTGTGAGCGATCCGTCAGCACTGTCAGCTGCTTCTTCCCGTCCTGGTGGCAAGGGTGAGTGTGAGGGCGGGGTGGGGATCCAGCCCCAGCCCCAGGCACCTGGGAGATGCCGCCAGTGAGAGGCGTTCCCCATTCTGTACCCGGGGATGTGTGGGGTGGGGGAGGGTACCGTGATGTAAATTCGAGTGTTGACTGGATAGTAGTTCCCCGCCACAGGCTCTGTCTGGTTCAAGTTCCAGGTGGGTCGGTAATTCCTCCTGGGGGCGGGGGGTCATCTGGTCAGGCTGGAGGACTGGCTCCCCCACTCTGCTCTCTCCCTTCTTCCTCTCCCTCCCACATTCACACCATCAGCCAGCGCCCCCACCCCTGGGCCCCACCCATCACCACTGCCCTGTGGGTGCCCTGCGTCCCCGTCACCTCCTCTTTAGGATCTCCCGGCCATTGCTGTCCGTGTAGAAGTAGCCCTTGGTGTCCAGCGGCGTGTCGAAGCGACTGATCACTTCCTTCCCCCACTTGTCACTGTACCCAATGGGACAGCAAGCTTGTGAGCCTCATCTAAACTCACTCTGGGCAGTGGTGTTGGGGGCAGTGGCTAAGACGCCAGTTGGGACACCACCACCCGTATCACAGTGCCTGGGCCTGAGTCCCAGCTGTGCTCCTGCTTCCTGCTTCCTGCGCATGCAGACCCCGAGAGACAGCAGTGAAGGCTCTGCCACTGTCATTGAGTTCCTGGCTCCCAGCGTCCACTGGGCTTTATCTCTTTCCAAATAGATAAATATTGTAAAGATTCATTTTATTTTTGTTTAAGAGAACAGTGACAAGAAAAAAAAAAGAACAGTGACACAGAGAGAGAGAGACCCAAGAGTAAGAGATCTTCCAACAGATGGCTCACTCTCCACACAGATGTGGTGGCCAGGGCTATGGCAGGCTAAAGCCAGGAATCTGGAACTCTGGGATTCTCACGTGGGTAGCAGGCACCCACATACTTGAACCATATTCTGCTTTCCCAAAAGCATTAGCAAGGAGCTGGACTGGAAATGGAGCAGCGAGGGAATGAACAGGCCACTGATATATGCTAGTGGCATTACCCACCACGGCTCAACTCACTGTGCCACAAAGCCAGCCCCCTTCTTGTTTTATTTTACATACTTCTAAAACAAACAAACTCCATTCTGCCTTTGTCTGTAGCCCCAGCCCCTGCCCATGCACTCACCCCACAGGGATGGGCCCCACCGTCCACTCCAGCTCCAGGTGGCGCTGTCCGCGGTACAGGCGAACCACCTGGGCACACCAGGCTGAGAAGTTCTGGTGCACCTCCTGCACCAAGGGCGTCTGAGGACACACAGGGCAGAGGGCAGGGCTCAGGCTAGCCTTGGGCAGAGGGGAGGTGTGCAAATGCCCCCTGCTGTGAACCCTCCAGAAGCTTCCAACAGGGTCAACCCCAAAATTGCACAGGAATCCCACACATCAATGCACCTGCCCGGATGTGATGCCCACACTCCCCCCCCCCCCAGTCTCGGACACAGAGGTCTTGAGTGGGGCCCGTGTGCTTGCTGCCCACCACTACCCCACCTCCCTTTTATTTTATTTTATTTTATTTTTTTAAATTTTTGGACAAGGCCGGCGCCATGGCTCAATAGACTAATCCTCCGCCTTGCGGCGCCGGCACACCGGGTTCTAGTCCCGGTCGGGGCACCGGATTCTGTCCCGGTTGCCCCTCTTCCAGGCCAGCTCTCTGCTATGGCCCGGGAGTGCAGTGGAGGATGGCCCAAGTACTTGGGCCCTGCACCCGCATGGAAGACCAGGAGAAGCACCTGGCTCCTGGCTTTGGATCAGCACAATGTGCCGGCCGTGGCGGCCATTGGAGGGTGAACCAACGGCAAAAGGAAGACCTTTCTCTCTGTCTCTCTCTCTCACTGTCCACTCTGCCTGTAAAAATAAATGAATAAAAATAAATAAATGAATAAAAATTTAAATTTTTGGATAGTGTGTGTGTGTGCCGGCGCTGAGGCTCACTGGGCTAATCCTCCACCTTGCACCAGAGAGCCACGGCGCCAGCCCCCACCTCACTTTTTTTAAAGCACAGTCCTAGCTGGGCATGTGGCTCCCTTTATTTATTTATTTTTATTTATTTTTTTTTTTTGACAGGCAGAGTGGACAGTGAGAGAGAGAGACAGAGAGAAAGGTCTTCCTTTGCCGTTGGTTCACCCTCCAATGGCCGCCGCGGCCGGCGCACCGCGCTGATCCGATGGCAGGAGCCAGGAGCCAGGTGCTTTTCCTGGTCTCCCATGGGGTGCAGGGCCCAAGCACCTGGGCCATCCTCCACTGCACTCCCTGGCCACAGCAGAGGGCTGGCCTGGAAGAGGGGCAACCGGGACAGAATCCGGTGCCCCGACCGGGACTAGAACCCGGTGTGCCGGCGCCGCTAGGCGGAGGATTAGCCTAGTGAGCCGCGGCGCCGGCCTATGTGGCTCCCTTTAAAAGACTACGTTCTCCCATCTCCCTTGACTCTGTCAGTAGCTGTGTGAACACAGCCTGCCCCATGGAAATTGATCAAGACGTATAAGCAACGTTCCCTTCCCTCTCCTTCTCCTTCTCCCTTGCCCACTGTCTCAAATACAGGTGGAATGGCTGGAGCTTGCACAGCCACTGTGGTCTGTGAGGAAGCCGAGTGTTGAGGCAGTCAGTGCCAGGAGACAGAAGGGATCTGGGTGACTGTGGCATCAGCCCACCTCCCCCAGATGCATCAGCCTGATCTTCTGTTGGAAAGAAAGAACATTCTTTCTTATTCCAGGCACAGTGGCTTCGGGTCAGCCAATCACAACAGGCAAAATTGCATCCTACTACAGTGACCTGGGCATGGAGCCGTCACCTCCAGAGGAACAGCTGTCAACTCTCAGGCTCTCGAGCCCACACAACTATGGGTCCTGCCACCATCTGTCTTCTTCCCTCCCTAAGAGGACACATCAGTGACAGTCCCAGGAAAAGGTCACTCCTGGGAGACACCTACCCTAAATGGGTGTCACCCAAGCATCTACCCAAGTGTCACCTCTGACATCTCCACCCCAATATCACCTCCTCTTGTCACAGACCTCGGAGGCCTCTGCGAGGACCAACATTGGGCTCTCTCCCACCCAAGGCTTCAGTGGGAACACACCAGCCCTGCTTTCCCACTCTAACACTTATCCTGACATCCACAGCAGGTGTGAACAACATCATGCGTGCATCTTCAGGAGAGAGAACAGAAAGAATACCTGCCCTTGGGCCCCCCCCCCAGTATCCCCATGTGGCCTCAGCCCTCAACCTAGGAGAGATGGGACTCCCCTCCTGTCTCCCTGGCCCCTGCACACCACCCACCTGAACTCCACACACTCCTGCCCGCCATCCCCAGTGCCCACTCTTCCTTCCTGACCTTCAGCAAGTGGATCTGAGCTGAGTCGCTCACGGGCAGTGGTTTTTGTTGCTGTGGTTTAAAGATGTAGGCACCAGAGGACTGCCTGATTTTCTGGCCAACCGTACCAGCTTTATACCTTCAGGCAAGGGAGGTGAGAGTCAGGTAAGGGACCTCAGCTCTCTGCAACCCCACTTCCCTGGCGCCTCCTTACCCCCCTCACCAGAAAAAAGACTGGTTCATGGGCAGCACGAGTTTCTGCTCCAGGTCCTCAATCTGCATCAAGAAACCCGTCTCGAGGTTGAATGTAGCCCGGATGTGCTGGGCAGCCAAAGGTGGACAGAAGTGAATGACCATGGTCTCAGCCAACGGCAGCTCCATGCTTCCAGGAGCTCAGTGCAACACCCTGCAGCCCCCACTTCCTCCTCTCGCTTGCCCACTCCTCACACACCTGATCCCACTAGAGAATCCTAACAGCTTGGCCTTCGTCACCCCGTGACCCTTCACAACTGGTGCCATGGACCTCCTCCAGGAGGGCACCTGGGACACCTCGACTCCAATCGCTGATCTCAGCTGCTTCAGCCCAAAGTCAAGGTGGGCACCTGACATGCGGCCCAGGATGCCAGCACCCACATGACTCCTACTGGTGCACAGGGAAGCTTTCAGTCCTTCCACAATCAACAGTAGACCCCAGGGGCTGGCGGTGTGGTGCAGCACGTTAAGCTGCTGCTTCCCATACCAGCATCTGTAATCGGAGCCCCAGTTGCTTGGCTTCCAATGCAGATCCTGCTAACGAGCCTGGGATGCAGCAGCAGGTGGTTCAGTGCTTGTGCTCCTGCTACCGGTACTGGAGACCAGGGTGGTGTTCCAGATGCCTGGCCAATCTCCCTGATAGGGCTGTTTTGGGAGTCAACTAACAGAAGGAAGATATTTCTCTCTCTCACTCTCTCTCCTTCTGCATTTAAAATGAATAAATAAACCTTCAAACTTCAAACTACAAACTTCAAACTAAATAAGTAAAATTGAAACTCTTCATCTGCCATTAGCTTGGAAATATCCATCCCCTGTCACTGGTGCTCACACTGGGTCCCCACAACAGCCTTGGGAAAGGACTCGCAGGCTCCCATGAAGGTCGCTCACTCAAGGTCTCCCCATCAGAGGGTGAGATTAGGGTAGACTGGCAAGCCTGGCACTGCCAACCCAGAGCCCACACTGCTCACCAGCACACTTGGGTTCATCACCAGACCCGGGGATAAGGGTCCAGAAGGAGCCGCACCTCATTTTTGATATTTAAGACAGCTGACCCAGGCTTCTGAGAAATGGGTTGGGGGATGTGGGTTTTGGATCTCCGGAGAGAGACTCGGGATACTGAGTAGATGCTGAAGCCCAAGGCAGGCACCGAGGCGGAAAACAGCAGCTCTGGGCTGGGCTTCTGTCCCTCTGGTTGGGGAAGCAGCAGCACCTCGGGGAAGGGAGGGGGGAGCTGAGCCAAGAGGCTGTGGGTGTGCACAGAACGCATCACACTCAGTACAGCAGGCAGCAAACTCAAGGAGGGGAGGGAGCCCTGGGAGGGAGGAGAGAGACGGGGGAGGCAATGGAGGGAGGGAGGACTGCAGGGGAGGAGGAGGCTCAAGGGGGGAGGCTGTCTGGGAGCCAGGGGCTCTCCAGAAACACGGAGGAAATGTCCTGGGGGATTAAAGGGGACCACTCGGGTGGGAGAGATGCTCGGAGGGGGCTGATGCTAAGGGCCAGAGCGGGCAGAGATCTGCAGGGACAGGAGGGGACCACGAGGGGGAGGGGCGTGCCCATGGGTGTCCTCGGGTGACAGTCCCTGAAGGGGCTCACATCGCTGGGCACCGCGTGGCCACTGGGGTCCTTTATGAGGAAAGCGCCCGCACTGACTGGCAGCCGCACCATGCGGTCCACCTTCCGGGCCAGGGGGTTGTAAATGGCGACCTGGAACTGGGGGAGGGGGACAGGGAGGGCGTGTGGAACTGGGGCGGCGGTCCTGGTCTCTGTCCTGCCCTGGCTTGGCTGAGACCCATAAATCTCGCTCCACAAAGGTCATCCCAAATAATTACCACCACCCCGTGCACCCCATCAGCGGCAGCCCTGGCTCCTCTTCCGTGCGCCCCATCACCTGTGGGGTCACCTCCCCCTGGGCCCCGCCCGCGGCACCTGCCTCCCGCCCCGCCCCCACCCGGCTCACGCGCGCCGACGTCTGGCTGAGCGGGCAGACGCTGATGTTGAGCTCCGGGCAGATGGAGAAAGCCTCCTGGGAGCCGCTGAGCCGCGCCAGGGCGTTGCTCAGGAGAACCTGGGGGGCAGCGCCACGGGGCGGCCTCGCTCTAAACGCCCACCTGGGTCTCTGCCTGGCGTGCCAGTCCCTGGCCCCATCTCTACCCCACCCCTCTGAAGCACCGCCCCTTTTTCTTTTGCTTGTCAGCCTAAGCTCCTCCTCTCTCGCCTCTTTGGGTTCCACACGTCGCAACCACGCCCCACCCGGATCCACCCTCGCCCCCAGTCTCGAGCTCTGCCCCTTTCCATCTGCGCCCAGGGTCTCCCATGCCCTGTTCCTCCTGGTCTCCAGTCTCTGCCACCACCTCCTCCTAGCTCTGACCCCGCCTCCTCCAGTATCCACCAGCGCCCGGGCCCCGCCCCGCGCACCTTGCAGCGCCCCCATCCGGCAGCCAGCCGGCGCGCGTAGTCCTCCGCCACGAGCTGGCGGGAGGTGCCCGTGATGGCGTCGTGGTGCTGCAGCACCGCCATGGCCTCCTCTGCGGGCACACAGGGGTGCGGGAGGGGTCCTCGTGGAACTCAGCCCGGACCCCGCGGGGACAGGAAAGGGCAGGTGCCTCTTGGTTAGCGTCTTGGTGGCCGCCATGGGCTGGATCCCACCTGCAGCCCCTCTCCCGTCCCCACCCCCACGCCGGCCGACCCCTACCTAGGGGAGCGCTGTCTCCCGACCCATAGGGCCCCACGTTGGCCGCCGGGCCCGCCAGCGCCTCCAGCTGCTTGCACACCTGGGGAGCAGTGCACAAGTTCAGGCTCCTGGTCTAAGGGGCCTCCTGGCTGCCCCCTCCCGCCGGGGCTGCCCACCTGCAGGAAGTTGTAGCTGACGCGCTCATAGCGCTTGAGGGCCGGCCGGCTGGAGAAGTAGCCGGTCCAGAACTGGTGGGGGCCATCGGCGTACGGGAAGAAGTCGTCCTCCTTCAGCGACCTGCGCGGGCGGAGAGGGCGGGGTCACGAGGCGCGGGACGTGCCAACCCCTCGGCCTCCCAGGGCCCCCCCAAATACCAGGTGAGGTTGGCCTTGTTCAGCTCCCAGAGGTAACAGGCGGGGGTGGAGTAGAGCACGTGGACGGGGCTCCCGGATGCCTGCTGCTGGGGGGAGGGAAGTGGGTGAGCCCTCGGGGATAGCGCTGCATCCCCGGGACCCACAGGTGTGCACATTCAGCCTCCCACCCAGTGCCCACAGGCGCGCATCCTGTCGGCTCCTGTGCTGAGTCTACCTTCTGAGAGCACACCTGTGGTCAAACCTTACCATCCCTGGAATGGTCTCTGCAAGAATACATCTGAAATTTTACTAAACCATCTGAAGGATACCAATTTCAGCAAGAAAAACTCATATGGGAAAACACAGTGTGACATACAAGGCAGGAACAATCATATTTTCAGCCCTATCAGATTATTGCCAAAAGACCATGTTTGTAGCGAATGGACGCTCATCTACTGAGAGAGGTGGGGAGAGGAAATTGGTATACAGGAGGAACAAGATGTTTGTTCTGTTGTACTGTGTTCCTGGTGTAATCAGTAGGTGCTCAACCAATGTTTGCATGAATGAAGGGCCATGCCTCTGTGTGCCTACATATGTCTACACACACACACACACATACAGTCCTGTCTCAGTATCCACAGGGGATTAGTTCCAGGACCCCCAGAAAAACCAAATTCCACAGAGAAGCTCTAAGGTAGGCATCTGATGCAATGGTTAAGGCATAACTGGGAATTTACACATCGCACGTAAGAGTTTCTGGGTTCAAATCCCAGCTGTGTTTTTAGTTCCAGCTCTCTGCTGCTGCACATCCTAGGAGGTGGTAGGTGAGGGCTCAAAGGCTTGGGTTCCTGGGAGACCTGGATTACTGAGGGCCGCGCTCCTAGCTTCAGCCTGTGCTGGCCCCAGTGGTTGCCTGCATTAGGGAGTGACTGAGCAGAGGTGCTCTCTACATTTCAAACAAGTAAGATAAATAATAAACAAAATTTCCAAAGTAATCATAATCTTTTTTAAAAGTTCAGTGATTTATTTGAAAGAGTTATATATAGAGAAGGAGACACAGAGATAAATCTGCTATCTGCTGCTTCACTCCCCAAATGGCCAGGACCCTGGAAGTCCATCCAGGTCTCCCCCACTGAGTGGCAGGGATACAAGTACTTGGGCCACCTTCCCCTGCTCTCACAGGTGCATTAGTAGGGAGCTTGATTGGAAGTGGAGCAGCCAGGGCTCCAATGGGTGCCCATATGGGATGCCACCATCCCAGGCTGAACCCACTGTGCCCCCATGCTGGCCCCAGCAAATAATACAATTTTTGAAAAGAAAAATGTCTACATATGTTCAGAACAGATGTAGTTAAAAAAAAATCCTATGCACAGTTGGTTGACTCCTCAGATGTGGAGCCCATGGATGTAGAGGGCCCATTGTAGTGACCTGTACAAACGCACACCCCGTGTTCAATCAGTCACCCTGCTCTTAGCCATGCTTGGGTTTCAGACACCGTCTAGATCCAGAGTCTGCCCCACCCGCAGTGAATTCACAGCCCAGGGGAGGAGCGACATTGAATGATGGTTACAATTGACTGTAGCATCAGAGGTATTGTGTGATCCCAGAGCAGAGAGCCAGGGTTCTGCCTGGGGGTTGGGTGAGCTTCCTGGAGGGGGGAGACAGGGGAGCTGGGGTGTTAAAGGAGGAGCAGGAGGTTAGTCGTAAGCCAACACTAACACATGGATGCCAGGCACTGCTCTGCATGAATGCAAATGAACTCCTTCAACTCATGGTAGCAGCCACATGAGGCTGAAACTGTGGCGAGGAATAATGCTGCCTATGGAATAGCAGTGACCTTTGATATGCTTACAGGCCACAGCACCTACATATATCCTCATGAACAGGCCCGCATTGGAATAGTTACCTATTTTGATCAGGTCAGAGATTTGGCACTTTCAGCCTTAAAAAATATAAGTCCTCCTAATTATATTCAGCTCTTTAGAAACCTAGTTCAAGGCCCAGGCGAATAGTTCCCTGATTTCCTTGCCAGAGTCTTGGAGGCAGTAGAGAAAAGATTACCGCCTGGCCCGATCAAGACAATTTGGTCAAACAATTAGCTTGGGAAGGCGCTACCAAAGAGGCAAAAGCTGCAATCGCCCCAGTCCATAATGAAGACATTTCTAAATGGATAGTAGCTACAAAGGAGATAAACTCTGCTGATACACCCATACAAGCCCATATTCTACACCAAAAATTTCATATGTCAGCAAGCAACATAAAATTGCTTTTCCCAGAGCTAA
The DNA here is from genome assembly GCF_964237555.1 of Oryctolagus cuniculus. Classification (NCBI taxonomy): domain Eukaryota; kingdom Metazoa; phylum Chordata; class Mammalia; order Lagomorpha; family Leporidae; genus Oryctolagus; species Oryctolagus cuniculus. The sequence goes on along the minus strand of NC_091447.1, from coordinate 61,889,870 downwards.
CAATGAGCCAGTGCAAACACCTTGTGCACTCTTGCAAGCATTGTGCACCCCTCGCCCTGTTAGGCCCACTGCAACAAGCAGGAGTGAACCCGCGAGGCCTTGCTCCTAATAAGCTCTGGCAAGTGGACGTCACCCACATTAACTCCTTTGGTAAACTTAAGTTTGTCCACATGGTGGTAGATACTTATTCAAAAGCTGTATTTGCAACAGCCCAATCTGGAGAAAAGGCTAGTAATGCAATAAAGGCAGTTAAATCAGCCATGCTGGTCCTTGGTGTCCCCTGGACCATAAAGACTGATAACGGGCCAGCGTATACATCACAGGAATTTAATTCCTTCTGAAATCCTGGAACATACAGTCTGCCACAGGTATCCCATACAACCCACAGGGACAGGCAATCATTGAAAGAACTCATAGGACTATTAAAGATCTCTTACAAAGACAGAAAAACAATCATATGCCCCCAGATCCACAGCTTGCTTTGACTGAGGTCCTTTTCACTATCAATTTTCTTAGCTTTGATTCCCAAGGGATCAGCCCAGCTTATAAACACTGGGGATCCTTTCCATCCCAGACCCCAGCCCCTATGGTTAGGTGGAAAGACCCCTTGACAGGAGAATGGAAGGGACCACACCCTCTGCTAACCAAGGGTCGAGAGTATGCTTGTATCTTTCCAGAGAATGCGGAACAGTCTGAAACATCAAGCCTGCAACTGACAGCCAACCAGAACCAGCTGAACAAGACTGAGAATCTGCCTTGTTAGCAGATGCACCTGCCTTATCATCCTACCCCGAGAAACTGCCCATGGCCACATCCGCTACTGTTTTAAACCCCACTAGCTCTGGTCAGCCACTCAAATGGCCCACAGCCTGTGTGTGGTCATGCCATTCCTGATTACCACTGTTCCTCATTCCTACCCCCATCTGAGCAAGCACTCCTGTGGTCTCCCATTTTGAGCACTGGTTAGTCGACACTGGGTAAGATTCCCTGGGGGACAAGCTAAGACAGGCACAGCTGCTTACGGAGACCACATGGAAAAGAGGTCAACAATGGTATGGCCAACAATCATGCCTCCTGTCGCTCAAAAATAAACGAAAAGGGGGAAATGTGGTGGAATGAGAAGGTGAGGTCATGCCAAGATGGCCACTGACAACAGAAACTGCCTGGCAACAGGCCATGATTGGATGGCTTCAGAAACCACATGGCAACAGAGCCTGACTGACAACAGGACGTGATTGGATGGTTTCAGAAACTGCCTGGCAACAGAGCCTGCCTGGCAACAGGCTGTGATTGGATGGCTTTGGAAACTGCCTGGCAACAGGTTGTGATTGGTGGGGCATAGACTACCCCTTGACCAGATTGGCTGCCTTGGTTATATAAGCAGCTGTGGCAACTGAAATAAATGAGTCTGCAAGCTGCTTGCCTCAAGCCTGCTTTCACCCGACTCCAGGGTCTGTGTGGTGACTCCACGCCTCTTGCCCCCACCATGCTCTTCCTCAGAAATGAATCAACCTCAACACCTGTGCCCATTTTATAGATGAGAAAGCTAAGACACTGAGTGCTTAAGAACCTCTCTAAGTCACAGAGCTAAGTGGCAGAGTTTTAGGTGGGAGAAGACAGGCACATTTCTGTGTGGAGGGAAAGGAGTGACTGTGTATCCAGCCACAACTGCAAGTGACAAATGCACAACACATCTGTGGCCAGGAGAATGAGCACCCCAAATCACCATGTCCTGGTCCCCAGAACTTGTGACTATGGTAGATGCCATGGCAAAGGGGAATTAAGGTTGCACATGGGATTAGGTTTGCCAATTAGCTGCTATTAAAATACGTACACTCTACTGGATCAGGCACTGGCCCAGTGTGATCACAAGAGTCTGGAATAGCGGAAGTGGGGAGCAGCCATCGGATGCAGCAGTTCAGATGCTGCTTGCGACACCTGCGTGCTAGCTCAGAGGATCTGGTTCAAGTCTCAGCTCCTCTGCATCCCAGATCTGATCTGACTTCCTGTTCTGCACACCCTAGGGGGCAGCAGATGATCACTCACATCACTGGATCCTTGCCACCCATGTGGGAGACCCCATTCCTGGCTCTGGTCTTGCCATGCCCCAAGCATTTAGGGAGTCTCTCCCTCTGCCTTTCAAATAAAACTGAATTTAAAGTTAAAATAAGGAGCTGGCATTTTGACACAGCACTTAAAATACCCCTTCAAACACCTGCATCTCATATTGGACTGCTTCATGTAGTTTCCAGCTATTTCCGGCTTCCAATCCTTTTTTCTGCTAATGCACACCCAGGAGGGACCATGGGAAGGCTCAACTATAGGGGAGACCTGAAAGGAGCTCTGGGCTCCTGGCTGTGGCCTGGCTCAGCTCCATGCTGCAGGCACACAGGAGGATGGATCAGCAGATATATCTGAATCTATCTCTCCATCTTTTAGATAAAAAATGAGAGTAAATAAATAACAATATAAAAATGAAATTAAGTGGTCAGTGAGCCAGCCTTGACCACTGTAGGTATTTGGGGGATGGTGGGGGGACTGTGACCCAGTAGTTGGAAGATCTCTTTGTCTCTGCCTGATTTTCTGTTTCTGCCTTTCAAAAAAATTCATTAAACATTTAAAAAGGGAGATAGAAGAGATGAGAATGAAAAAGAGATGGGACTACAGATCAAGTGAAAAAGAGGCGCTATGTGGCTGGTTTTGAAGACAGAGGTAGGGGCCATGAGCCAAGGACTGCAGGCAGTGTCCAGAAGCTGGAAAAGGCAAAGACACAGGTTCTCTCCCCAAGCCTCCGGAGGGTGCCCACAGCTCCACGCCAGACCAGTGTGATCCATGCTCAACTGCTGATCTACAGACCTGGGGTCACGGATCTCTGATGTTTTGAGCTGTCTGGTTCATGGTTATTTGTTGCAGAAGCAAGAGAACACTAAGACGGCACTTGTAGCTGTGCCCAGGACCCAAGTCCCTGCATTCAAGCACATGCTGGGAGAGGAGCACCACAGGGCTGGGACACTGACCTCTGCGTTGACCAGCTGGATGAGCTTGTCAAGGTTACTGAACCACATGTGGGCGTTCTCATAATGGAAGTCACCGCCCATGGTCATCACGATGTGGTTGGTGCGGTAGGACTGCCACTGTGGGGCAAAAGAAAGTCTCAGGTCATGCTTTCTCTGGCCACCCCTGTGTCTAGCTGTGTCTGGTACATACAGGCTTGTTCCAAAAATGGAATTTAAAGATAAATTGAGTTTGACGCCACTGAAATCCATGCATAATTTTTCCATTATCCACATTCCTGTGTAGTTTCTGATGATGCTTTGCAGCTGGTCCAGAATGCCAGCGTAGGTAGGGCAGGCATTTGGGGTATTGGCTAAGCTGCCTCCTCATATGCCCACATCCCACCTGGGAGTGCCGGGGTTCAATTCCCAGCTGCACTCTTGATTCCAGCTTGCTGCTAGTTAGCTCCCTGGAAGGCAACAGGCGATGGCTCAAGAACTTGAGTGCCTGCCATCCAGGTGGGACATGAGGTTGGAGTTCCCGGCTCCCAGCTTCAGCCCAGCCCAGCAACTGCTGATAGCAGGTGCTTGGTGCGTGAAGCAGCACACGGAACAAAACTGTCTCTCTTCCTCTCTCAATGTCTCTCCCTCTCACTGTCATCCAAATAGGTCTTTTTTTAACTTTTAAAAAAGACATAAAAGGGGACTAGCCCTGTCACACAGTAGCCTCTGCCTGCAGCACCAGCATCCCGTACGGGTACCGGTTTGAGTCTCGGCTGCTGCACTTCCAATCCAGCTCCCTGCTGATGGCCTGGACAAGCAATGGAAGATGGGCCAAGTACTTGGGACCCTAACCCCACATGGGAGACCCAGAGGAAGCTCCTGCCTCCTGGCTTCTGATCAGCCCAATTCCAGCCATTCGGACATTTGGGGAGTGAACCAGCAAATGGAAGATCTCTCTGACTCTCTCTCCTTTTCTCCCTGTAACTCTGCCTCTCAAATAAATAAATATATAAAAAAGACATAAAAGAGGGCTGGCACTGTGGCATAGCAGGTAAAGGCACTGCCTGAAGTGCCAGCATCCTATGTGGGCACCAATTCGAGTCCTGGCTGCTCCACTTCCGATCCAGCTCTCTGCTGTGGCCTGGGAAAGCAGTAGAAAATGGCCCAAGTCCTTGGGCCCCTGCATCTGCTTGGGTGACCCAGAAGAAGCTCCTGGCTCCTGGCTTCAGATCGGTGCAGCTCCGGCCACTGCAACCATCTGAGGAGTGAACCAGTGGATGGAAGATTTTCTCTCTCTGTCTTTCTAACTCTACCTTTCAAATAAATAAATAATTTTTAAAAAAAGGTATAAAAGATAAGTTATTTTGATGCAAAAAAAATTTTGAAAGCTATTCAAGTTTTTCAATATGTGTTTCCAGGAGCTTTGCTTTGTAACAACCCCTCATATGTGATCCAGAATGCATGGCGGCAGTGTGGCACCGAAGGGCAAAGGCACACACAGTAGCCACAGGCTGGTCAGCATTTCTCCTTTACCCACTACACAGCTGAGGACTCCGAGGCTCAGTGCTTGGCTGGCTCCTGCATGCTTCCATGAGGAACACCTGCAAAGCCGGACGGGGACATGGACACAGTGACGGGAACAATATCTTCCCCCAGGGGCTGTGAGTAGGTGTTGGGCAAATTCAGGGCCATGGGAAATGCTCCGAGCACTGTACACCTGAGTCTCACCGGTTCTGGACACCCAGTTACCTGCTTGGTGGCCACATCCAGGAAGTGATCAACCAACACATCAGCATTGTCCTCAGGGCTGAAAGGGTCACCCACCATGGAGCTGTCATGATCACACACCAGGTCCCAGCACAGGTGCTTTGGTGGGTCATAAGCATTGGAGAGCAAACCTGTGGGCCACACCAGACTCAGGGGATCCCACTCTCCTGACCTGCCCTAGGGTCCAAACTGGCCAGGCCTCCCCCAGGGCAGGCCACAGAATTTGCAGGGCTCAGGGCAAAGGAAAATTCTAGGCCCTGGTTCTATAGTGGACTACGAATTTGAAGACGCTGATAGCAGTGCACTCAATCAAGCCCAAGGCCCATGTGAGCCTGGGGTGCTGGGGATGGCTCAGGTCACCCCACAGCCTCACCAGTAAAGAGGTCGGCGGTCGGGGGCTGCAGGCTAGCACTGGCCCGCCACACCAGCTCCATCTCCCTCTTCTTCTTCCGCAGCTCTCTGTCTTGGTAATCCATGCGCCCCAAGAAGATGCCATCGAAGCCCATCTAGGGGTGGTGGGGTAGGAGGGAGCACTGGGAATGAGTGTCCAGTCCATGACCATCAAGCTCCCCTTGGCTTGGGAGAGGTGGGCAGAGCACAGCTAGACAGTGGAGCTCAAACTAAGTTTCTTTCCAAGCTTGAGGAAGGATCAGAAGACCATGTGAGCAGGGAAGAGGCAGGACCAAAGTCAGAATCCACTGCTACCTCCCCAACAACACAGCCTTCCACAGTCTGAGGATGGAAGGGGTCAGAACTCAGGGAATGGAGCACGCTAGGCCTCCACCTGTCACTCAACTTGGGGCGGAGCCAGGATCCTAGCAAGTGGGGCAGAACTGGGGAACTGAAAAGGACAGCGGGGAGGACAGGGGACCATTGTGGGTTGGTACCTGAGAGGACTCACAGCCAGCCCAAGGTGTTGGGAGTCACTGAGCCAAGACTTGGTCCGAGGGAGATGGTAGGGAAAAGGTGGGGGGCTTGAGTGCCTGAGGGAGGAGTCAGAGCGAGTGAAGGAGTGGATCCAAGATGGGTCCAGACAGCACCTGCGCAAAGAGCGAAGCCTGTTCCCGAGAGTGCCCAAAGGGGTCGATGTGCCAGGCCACACGGGGGCGCCCGTCGTCGCCGAACGTGTCCTGCAGGAAGCGCAGCCCCAGCGTCATCTGGTCCACGATGGCGCCATAGTGGGTGGCCGCCTCGTCGTTCATCACCCAGCCACCGTTGGCAAACTCCAGGCGCCCTGTGCGGGAAGGGGCAAGGTCGGGGTCAAGGGCTGGGAGCCAGGCCAGGGAGAGTGGTGCTGGGATGAGAGGAGAAAAGCGTTCACTCCCCGTCTCAGAAGCCAGGGTTACAGGAGGAAGCTGAGCCGGGCTTCCATTTCCCGTCCTTGGGGCAGGCTCACCCTGGTGCACCAGCTCCCGCACGGCTTGCTGGGTTGCGTTCGTCTGCTGGTGCCACCAACGGGAGAAGAAGGCCATCTCCACGTAGACGAACCTGCGGCTGGGCTGTGCCCGCAGGCCAGAAATGACCGAGTCCAGGATGTTCTTCACGGCCCCGTGGTGGAGCTCATTCTGAACTGTGGACACAGGGGTTGGGCATTCAGGGACCAGGAGAGCCAGGGGGACCCTCCTTCACACAGGAGCCCAGGCCAGGCATTGCCCCCACCCTGCTGTCCAGGGCTCAGAAGGGATTCGAGACCCATGATGGGTGTCTGGGACCACGCCCACCAAGTGCTTACCCCCATAGTAGTACTGGTCCACTGTCTTGACCCAGCCCACGTCATCATGTGTGTGGGGCAGCAGGTGAACGTTCAGCATGTCTGGCTGCACCGTGGGGCATGTCTGCACGAGGACCCCCCCCACATACACACACCCGTGTCAGTACCCCAGGGCAAAGAGGTGGAGTGGGGGAGGGCCTGACTCAGTGGAGAGCATGATTGACATTGTGGCGCAGTGGTGGGGCCCTGACCTGAGCCTGACTGTGTGCAGAGGAGGCCAGGCCCTCCCAGGCAGGACACACGCATCGTGGTGCTCACACACACAGCTCCCACCACGCACAGCCCCCCAGCGCGGCTCTCCCTCTCCCCCCGGGAAAATCATCAGAGCCCTGGCTGAGGTGCGTTCAGCCCCGCACACAGCTGACCTGCGGGCGTCCTGGGGCACACAGAGGGCAGTGATTGGGGAAGGGGGCCGCAGGAAGTGGAGCCAGGGTGGACCTTAGGGAGGCGGCGTCCACAGCCCCGGTTCTCTCTGAGCGCCCCCCCTCCGTCGCCCCCACAGCGCCCTCACGGGGCTCGCACACTCAGGCCGGCGGCCCGGGGACCCTGAGACGCGGGGACCTCCTCCTTGGCAGCCCGCACGCATTCGGATCCGGTGTGGGACACGCCGCCCCTCGAGGTACCCCGGATCGGACCCGTCCACACCCGCGAACCCTCCCCAGGGCTTCCCCCGGCCGCCTCCTGCTCCCACCCGCGGGCTCCCTCACCTCGTATCCCGCGGCGCGAGTGCCGGGCGCCGCCACCAACACCACAAAGAGGACGGGCAGAGGCGGGGGCGGTCCCCGCATGGCGCGCCCCGCGTCCCCCCAGCCGCCGACACGGACCCCCGAAGCACGACCGAGGGCGGTCATGGCTCCGCTGTCACCGCCGCCACCACCTCAGCCGCCGGCGCTGCCTCAGGAGGGTTCCCGGGTCAGGCGGCGGCGGGGCGAAGTCTCCGCCCCCCGAACGCGACCCGGCCAATCGGCGCCAAAGGGGCGGGGCCAACTCGCTCTGGTGCCGCCCAGGACTGAGGCTGGCGCTGAGTCCTCGTGGTCCCTGAACCCAGCCAAGAGGGGACAGGTGCTGCCTTCGGGGCGCTGGACGGCCCAGGGGCGCCCTTAGCCGCTCGCCATTCCGTGGGGCACGGGAATGACTCTGCCCCCTGAGGGTAGGGGCCTCAGCTTTTCCTGCAGCTTCTGGATTTTCCTAGAGGATGGAGGGTGCGCGGGGGGGGGGGGGGGGGAATTCCAGGGTGTCCTATTTAGGGGAGACCCTGGAGGGACCGAGCTGGGCTTGATGAGGAGCGGTTCCGCCCGCTGGGGAAACAAAGTTCCCTCGCAGAGCCTCAGCTCCCACCAGGGCAGCCGGAGCCTCATCTTTGTACTAAGAAAACCAAATCCCAGATTGCTTAGTGGGTGGAAGTGTCTCTCTCTCTCTCTTTCTGCCTCTGCCTCTCTGTAATTCATCCTCTCAATTAAAGACAAATCTTTTTTTAAAGAGAGAGAGAGATTAGCGGTTGACCGGATCTAAGGAACTATCCCTTCCAGCCTAGAAATAGTTTGGGTGGGGCACCCCCTAGGGTGCCGCCTTTTACCTTCCCTGTGAATCAGCCTGGCACTAGCAACTGAACCCGCCATAGCCACTCGGGACAGAAGGACGCTTGCTTGGGTGCATGGCTTGGGATGTTCCCCATTCATATACGATGAGTTCCATCAATTAAGCTGTAAGCTGAGGCCAGAGGACAGGATGGATGAGGCATGGGCAAAGAGAGGGGCCCGCATTCAGCCAGGAAACAGGGACAGCTGCTGGGCCCCATTCAGACCTCCAGAACCAACAGGCTCATAAGAACAGCATTGCAAGGAGAACTCCCCAGTGACCTAAGGGTCTCCCACTCCTGGTTTTTTTTTTTTTTCCTAAAGTTTGTGGGTTTTTTTAAAAATATTCTTCAAAATACACACAGAGAGAGAGAGAGAGAGAGAGAGAGAGAATTGTTTGTCGGTTGAAACTCCAAAGAGCCTCTCACCACCAGGATGGGGCACTGTGGAAGCCAAGAGCTTGGAACTCCAGCTGAGTTTCCCCCATAGGCGGCAGGGGGCTGAGCACTTGGGCCATCTTGCCACTGCTTTGCCAGGGGCATTAGCAGAGAGGTGCAAGTGGGGTGGAGGAGTTCAGTCTTCAGCCCCAAGATGCACTTCCTAAACACCATAACTAAATGAAGTTCCCCCCTCTCAGTACCCTAAGTCTATGACTTAGGGTTAGAAAAGCTAAATGAGGGGCCATTGTTGCCTGCAAGTCCCAGCTGCTCCACTTCCAATCCAGCTCTTTGCTATGGCCTGGGAAAGCAGCAGAAGATGGCCCAAGTCCTTGGACTCCTGCACCCACATGGAGGACCCAGAAAAAGCTCCTGGCTCCTGGCTTCAGATCAGCTCAGGCCCTTGTGGCCATTTTGGGAGTGAACCAGCAGTTGGAAGATCTCTGTCTGTTATCTGTCTCTCTCGCTGCCTTTCAAATAAAATGACAATAAATATATTAAAATCTAAAACTAAAACTGGAAGAGGAAGGCCAAGAATACAAAAGAGATGTGATTACAGATGCAGTGACAGAAGGGCACTACGTGGCTGGTATTCAAGAGGCAGGAAGTGGCCAGGAGCCAAGGAATGCAGGCAGCATCTGGAAGCTGGAAAAGGCAAAGACACAGGTTCTCTCCCAAAGAATCCAGAAGGTGTCCAGCCCTGCCCTCACCTCTGGCCAGCCCAGTGTGATGTGTTCTCAAATGCTGACCTACAGAACTGGGGGATCACAGCTTTCTGATGTTTTGAGCTGCTCAGTTTGTGGTCATTTGTCACAGAAGCAAGAGAACACTATGATGGCACTTGTAGCTGTGCCCATGACCCAAGTGGCAGGCATACAAGTACATGCTGGGACAGGAGCACCACAGGGTGGGGACACTGCCTCTGCATTGACCAGCTGGATGAGCTTGTCAAGGTTACTGAACCACATGTTGGCGTTCTCATAATGGAAGTCATCACCCATGGTCATCACAGTATGGTTGGTGCGGTAGGATCGGCGCGGCAGGGCAAAGGCAGTTCTCAGTCAATGCTGTCTCTGGTCACCCCTGTGTCTAGAATTGTTTTGGTCTATACAAGTGTGCCCGAAAAATTCATGGAAAATTGAATTAAAAATAAATTGAGGGGCTGGTGCTCTGGTGTAGCAGGTAAAGCCGCTGCCTACAGTGCCAGCATCACATATGGATGCCAGTTCAAGTCCTGGCTACTCCACTTCCCATCCAGCTCTCTGCTAAGGCCTGGGAAAACAGTAGAAGATGGCCCATAGTCCCTGGGTTCCTGCACCTGTGTGTGAAGACCCAAAGGCTTAAGCTCCTGGCTCCTGGATTCGGAACGGTGCAGCTCCAGCTGTTGCGGCCATCTGGGGAGTGAACCAGTGGATGGAAGACCCCTCTCTCTCTCTCTGCCTCTCCTTCTCTCTCTGTGTAACTCTGACTTTCAAGTAAATAAATAAATCTTTTAAAAAAGATAAATTTATTTTGGTGCAAAACAATATTGAAACCCATGCAAAAATTTTTTGTAATACACAGTTTGATGACCTTTCCAAAGACTCCACCTATGTGATCAAGGATATCAGTGTAGCGGTCACAGGGGAGAGTCCACGTACTCAGTGTTTCCTGGTTACCTGCCGAGAGACGTTGCTGGGGAAACTGAACTTATACTGAGGACTACACAGATCCTTTGTATGGTCCTTAAGACAGAGCAGGCGAATATTATACGCACTGGGGCTAGCACTCAGGCACTAGTCTCCATTGAGCAGAGGAGCTCAGCTGAGCAGAATAAATTTCCCTTATGATTAAATAAAGAGAGAGAGAGAGAGAGAGAGAATTTACCACGCCAAACTGGGTGTGTCACCTTAGGCACGCCCTTAACCCTGGAGAACTGAACAGAGCTCTCTGGCCACACCCACTACAAGTCTCTAGATATTCACTGAAAGGAGACTTTCCACTTATTTAGAAACATACTACAAAGATAAAAGCCTTCACAGAAAATAAAAGCCAACAAGTGTCTCCACATATGCTGAATAATAAACACACCAATTCAAGAAACAAGAATAAGGAAGACAAAGTGATGCCCCCAAAAGAACATGACATTTCAATACTAGATTGAGAAGATGATGGAAGAAATGCAAGAAATGGTATTCAAAAAATTCATCATAAGATTACATAGAAGTAATCAGAAGCAAATGCACGAACTACTGAAATCCATACATGACCTGAAAGAAAATTTCTCCCATGAAATTGGGATCTTAAAGAGGAATCAAAATGAAATGAAGAATTCACTAGAACAGATAAAAATGCAGTGGAGAGCCTTAACAACAGAATTGATGAAGCAGAAGAAAGAATATCAGAACACAAAGGACAAGAAAGTATACAGTCAAACCAAAGACAAAACAAAAAAAAAAAAAAAGAAAATTAGGAAACAAAAAACTGTTGGGAATCTACAGGATACTGCAAAAAGATCCAATATACTGGTGCTAGGAGTTCCTGAGGGCATGGAAAGAGAGAAAGGATTATAAAGCCTTTTTAGTGAAATAATAACAGAAAACTACCCTCGTTTGGAGAAATAAAGGGACACCCAAATATAGGAAGCACATAATAGACATGACCAGAAAAGATCCTCACCATGACACATTGTAATCGTGCTCACCACAGTAAAACATAAAGAGAAGATTCTAAAATGTGCACAAGATACATGCCAGATTACTTTCAGAGGATCTCCAAGTAGACTCACAGTGGACTTATTAGAAACCCTACAGGCTAGGAGAGAATGGTGAGATATAGTCTAAGTCTTAAAAGAAAAAAAAACTGTCATCTCAGAATATTATACCCTGCAAAGCTCTCATCTGTGAATTAAGGTGAAATAAAGACCTTGCACAATGAACAGAAATTGAAGGAATTCGTCAGGACTCATCCAGCCCTACAAGAGATGCTTAAGGATGTGTTGCACACAGAAACACAGATCATCAGTATGAAAGAAGGCAAAGGAAGAAAATCTCTCAATAAAAGTTCAAAGGAAATTCAAAGACAAAAATAGGAATATTTTTGTGAAAATTGAAGTGCAAATTCACTACTTATCAATAATCACCTTGAATGTAAATACCCTCACCTCTCCAGTTAAAAGAAACAGACTGGCCAAATGGATTACAAAACAAAACCCATCTATTTTCTGCCTAGAAGAGAAATTCACCAACAAAGAGGCACACAGACTGAAAGTGAAAGGATGGAAAAAGGTATTCCATGCCAACAGAAACCAAAAAAGAGCTGGTGTAGCCATCCTAATATCAGACAAAATAGACTTTAATACAGTTATAAGAGATGAAGAAGGGCATTATTTAAGGGATCAATTCAACAGGTAGATGTAACTATTATAAATGTATATGCGCCTAATTACAGGGAACCTGGCTATTTAAAAGAAATGTTAAGGGATTTAAAGGGAGACTTAGAATCCAATAGAATAGTATTGGGGTACTTCAATACTCCACTTACAGCAATGGACAGATCATCCAGACAGAAAATCAACAAGGAAACAGCAGATTTAATTGAAAGTGTAGGCCAAATGAACACAACATATATCTACAGAACTTTTCATCCTACAGTTTCAGAATACACATTCTTCTCAGCAGTACATGGAACTTTCTCTAGGATTGATCACGATAGGCCATAAAGCAAGTATCAGAAAATCAAAAAAAAAAAAAAAATGAAACCATACCATGCATCTTCTTGAACTATAATGGAATGAAGCTGGAAATTAGCAACTTAGGAATCTCTAGAGCATATGCAAATACATGGAGATTGAATAACATGCTCCTGAATGAACAGTGGGTCATAGAAGAAATCAAAAGAGAAATTAATAAATTTCTGGAAACAAATGAAGATGACAACACAACATATCAAAAATTATGGGATACAGCAAAAGCAATGCTAAGAGGAAATTTTATAGCAATTGGTGCCTACATCAAGAAAATGGAAAAGCACCAAATAAATGAGCTATCAATGCATCTCAAGGATCTAGAAAAATGACAGCAAACCAAACCCAAAACCAGTAGAAGGAAAGAAATAATTAAAATTAGAGAAAAAAAATCAACAAAATTTAATCCAAAAATACGGTACAAAAGATCAGCCAAACAAAGAGTTGGTTCTTTGAAAAAATAAATAAAATAGACATGCCATTGGCACAGCGAACCAAAAAAAAATATAAGACCCCAATCAATAAAATTAGGGATGTAAAAGGAAATGTAACAACAGACACCACAGAAATAAAAAGAATCATCAGGAATTACTACAAAGAGCTGTATGCCAACAAACTGTGAAACCCAGAAGAAATGGATAGATTCATGGACACATGCATCCTATGTAAATTGAGCCATGAGTACATAGAAAACCTAAACAGACCCATAAGCAAGATGGAAATTGAATCAGAAATAAAGGCCCTCCCAATATAGATCCCAGGACCAGATGGCTTCGCTAATGAATTCTACCATTCACTTAAAGAAGAACTAACTCCAATTCTTCTCAAGTTATTCAAAAGAATTGAAAGAGAGGGAATCACCCTAAATTCCTTCTATGGTGCCAGCATCACTTTAATTCCTAAACCTGAAAAAGATGCAACAGAGAAAGAGAATTAGAGGACATTTTCCCTGATAAACATAGAAGAAAAAATCCTCCACGAATTCTAGGCAAATGAATCCAACAACACAGAAATATCCAACAACACACAAATATCATCCACCTAGATCAAGTGGGATTTATCTCTGGTATGCAGGGATGGTTCAGCATCCATAAATCAAACAATGTGATGCATCACATTAACAAACTGCTGAACGAAAACCATATGATTATCTCAATAGCTGCAGAAAAAGCATTTGATAAAATATAACACCCTTTCATGATGAAAACTCTAAGCAAATTGGGTATAGAAGAAATCTTCCTCAAAAACAATCAAGGCAATTTATGACAAACTCACAGCCAGCATGAATGAGGAATAGTTAGAATTCCCATTGAGATCTGGTACCAGAAAGGGATGCCACTCTAATCAGTCCTATCCAGTATAGTCCTGGAAGTTTTAGCCAGAGCCATTAGGCAAGAAAAATAATTCAAAGGGATGCAAATTGGGAAGGAGGAAGTCAAACTACTCCTATTTGCAGATGACATGATTCTATATATAGAGGATCCAAAAAGTTCCACTAAGAGACTATAGGAACTCATAGAAGAGTTTGGTAAAGTAGCAGGATATAAAATCAATGCACAAAATTCAATAGCCTTTGCATATACAGACAATGCCATGGCTGAGAAAGAACTTCTAAGATCAATCCAATTCACAATAGCTACAAAAAAACAAATACCTTGGAATAAACTTAACCAAGGATGCCAAGGATCTCTATGATGAGAATTATAAAACATTAAAGAAAGAAATAAAAGAAGATATCAAAAAATGGCTAAATCTTCCATCTTCATGGATTGGAAAAATCAATATCATCAAAATTTCCATTCTTCCAAAAGCAATTTACAGATTCAATGAGATACCAATCAAAATACCAAAGACATTCTTCTCAGATCTAGAAAAAATGATGTGGAAATTCATATGGAAGCAAAGGAGACCAAGAATAGCTAAAGCAATATTATACAACAAAAACAAAGCTAGAGGTATCACAATACCAGATTTTAAGACATACTAGAAGGCAATTAGAATAAAAACAGTCTGGTACCAGCACAAAAACAGATGGATAGACCAATGGAACATAACAGAAATACCAGAAATCAATCCAAATATCTATAAACAACTTATATTTGATCAAGGAGCTAAAACCAATCCCTGGAGTAAGGACAGTCTCTTCAACAAATGGTCCTGGGAAAACTGGATTTCCACATGCAGATGTATGAAGCAAGACTCATACCTTCCACCTTACACAAAAATGTACTCAACATGGATTAAAGATCTAAATCTATGGCCTGACACCATCAAATTATTAGAGAACATTGGAGAAACTCTGTAAGACACTGATACATGCAAAGAGTTCTTGAAAAAGACTCCAGAGGTGCAGACAGTGAAAGCCAAAATTAACACATGGGATTACTTCAAATGGAGAAGTTTCTGTACTGCAAAACAAAGTCAGGAAAGTGAAGAGGCAACCAACAAAACAGGAGAATTTATTTGCAAACCATGTAACTGGTAAAGGGTAAATAACCAGAATCTACAAAGAGATCAAGAAACTCCACAACAACAACACAAACAACCCACTTAAGAGATTGGCCAAAGACCTCAATAGATATTTTTTTTTTGACAGAGTGGACAGTGAGAGAGAGAGACAGAGAGAAAGGTCTTCCTTTGCCATTGGTTCACCCTCCAATGGCCGCGCATCAGGCTGATCCAAAGGCAGGAGCCAGGTGCTTCTCCTGGTCTCCCATGGGGTGCAGGGCCCAAGCACTTGGGCCATCCTCCACTGCACTCCCGGGCCACAGCAGAGAGCTGGCCTGGAAGAGGGACAACCGGGAAAGAATCCAGTGACCTGGCCGGGACTAGAATCTGGTGTGCCGGCGCCGCAGGAGGAGGATTAGCCTATTGAGCCATGGCGCCGGCCAATAGATATTTTTCAAAAGAGGAAATCCATATGGCCAAGAGGCACATGAAAAAATATTCAGGATCATTAGCCATCAGGGAAATGCAAATCAAAACCACAATGAGGTTTCACCTCACCCCAGTTAGATTGACTTCCATACATTAAGCTACCAACAACAGATGCTGGCGAGGATGTGGGGAAAAAGGGACACTAACCCACTGTTAATGGGAATGAAAACTGGTAAAACCACTATGGAAGACAGTTTGGAGATACCTCAGAAACCTGAATATAGTCCTACCATACAACCCAGCCATCCCACTCCTAGGAATTTACTCAAAGAAATGAAATCAGCAAATAAAAGAATTATCCGCACCCTCATGTTCATTGCAGCTCAGTTCACAATAGCTAACACACGGAATCAACCTAAATGCCCATCAACAGAAGACTGAATAAAGAAATTATGGGATATGTACTCTATGGAATACTACACAGCAGTAAAAAATTCCTGTCATTTGCAACAAAATGGAGGAATCTGGAAAACATCATGCTGAGTGAAATAAGCCAGTCCCAAAGAGACAAATATCATATGTTCTCCCTGACCTGTGATAACTAAAAGAGCACCTAAAAGGAAACCTGCAGAAGGGAAATTGACACTTGAGAAGCAATGACTTGAACAGTCCTTGTCTTGACTGTTGAGGATCAGCTTATTATCTTATTTTATTTTTTTACTACTTTCTTTTTCTACTTAATACCATTATTTGAACTCTTTATTTAACACAGAATTATTCATAGGTGTTTAAATCCAATTGAAAATAGACCCCAGTAAATCTTAAGAGTGGGAGTAATAGAAGAGAGAGATGTACAGTTCTGCACACATTCCCATGGTGTTACCCCTAAAGGTAAATTTAAAAACTTGCCATGGGACTCCAAATCCCATTAAGCTGAGTGGTAATAATGTCATCTTATGTGTTAAAGTGATCATATTAAGTATGTAATTCATCATATAGATAGGATTAAGTGTCAAAGGGATCACATAAATAAGACCAATGTCTAGTAATAACAATAGAACTAAAAGGAGAGAATGTTCCAACAAGGAAGCAGTCCACACAGCAGACTCATAGAATGACGAATGCCCTAACCAGCACTCTAACCTCAGAATAAGCCCTTAAGGCATTCGGATCTGTCTGAAAAGCCCATGAGAGCCTTTCATGCATGCAAAGCCAAGAGACTGTGGAAAAAAATGATCCACATGAAGGATCTTTGTGAGTGAGATCCCAGGGGAAAGATGGGGCCATCAAAGAAGGATGTACCTTTCTCTGAAGGGAGGAGAACTTCCACCTTGTTTATGGCCCTGTCTAAATACTGACATAATTTGTGGACTCAAAAGGCTTCCACAGCCTTGGCAGCTCATGACAAGAGTCTCGAGTGATCACTGACATCATAAATAAGAGTGTCAATTGAACCACTATGCACTTAGTCCCCATGTAGGACCTCTGTCCTTAATGAGTTGTACTATGAGAATTAACTGTAAAGTACTTTCTACTTTGTGTGTCTGTGTGGGTGCAAACTGTGGAAATCTTACTTAGTATAGAGTTGGTCTTCTGTATATAAAGTTAATTAAAATTGAATCTTAATGAAGAATGGGATGGAAGTAGGAGGTGGGATGGGAGTGGGAGTGAGAAGGTGGGTATGGGGGGAAGAACTGCTATATTCCTAAAGTTGTACCTAAGATATTTGTATTCATTAAATAAACACTTTCTTAAAAATGATGATCTTATTAAGACAACAATATCTAATAGAAAAAGATATCAGTGCAGGAAACAAAGAAATAAATAACATATAAAAAAGAATATCATTGCAGGGCAAGTGTTTGGTGGTGAAGATGTTTCCTGGGAGGTTCTGTGTTGTGGAGTAGTGGGTAAAGTCATTGTGTGCAATGCTGTCATCCCACATGGTCGCTGGTTCAAGCCCTGCCTTCTCCACTTCCAGTCCAGCTCTGTGATAATAGCCTGGGAATGGCAGCAGCAGATGGCTCAAGTTATTGGGTTCCTGCCACCCTCAAGGGAGACCCAGAGGAAGCTCCTGGCTCCTGGCTTCAGCCAGATGCTGCTGCAGCCACCAGGCTGTGAAACAGCAGATGGAAGACTTTTCTCTCACTCTCCTTTCTTTAAAATAAATTAATATTTCTTAAAATTAAAAGATGCCTCCTTGGATGCCCACATCCCATATCAAAGTGCCTTGTTCATGTTCCAGCTCAACTCCTAATTCCAGCTTCCTGCTAATGAGTAGTCCAGGAGGCATCAGATCAGGCTCAAGTACTTGGGTTGCTGCCCTTATGCGGGAGATCCAGGTGGAGTTCTGGGTTCCTAGCTTCAGTCTCACCCAGCCCTGACTGTTGGCAGGCATTTGTGAAATAAACTAACATATGAACACTCTCTCCTTCTCACTCTCTCATTCTCACTTTGTCACTCTGCCTTTAAATAAATAAATCTTTAAAAAATAGTCTAGGGACCAGCTTTGTGACTTAGCACACGTATTATATCCCATGCTTACATGCCTAGGAAAGCAGATGAAGACGACCTAAGTTCAAGGGGCCCCCCATGTGAGACCCGGATGAAGTTCCAGAGGCCACTCTTAAGCAATTTGTGGAGTGAGCATAATCACTGTCTCTCCTTTTCCCCCCCCACTCTTTCAAATACTTTTTCTTAAAGATTTATTTATATATTTATTTATGTATTTAATATTTATGTATTTAATTTATTTATATATTTAATATTTATGTATTTAATAGAGTTACAGAGAGAGAAGGAGGCAGAGAGAGAGAGAGAGAGTTATCTTCCATTCACTATTCACTCCCCAAGTTGCTAAAACAGCCAAGTCTGAGCCAGGCTGAAGCCAGAAGGCAGGAGGTTTATCCAGGCCTCCCATGTGGGTGCAGGGGCCCAATCACTTGGACCATCTTCCACTGCTTTCCCCAGGCCATTAGCAGGGAGCTAGATTGGAAGTGGAGTAACTGGGACGCTAACTGGCACCTGTATGGGATGATGGCATTGCAGGTGGTGGCTTTACCTGTTGTGCCACAATGTGGCCCTGAAATTAATCTTTTAAAAAGCATAAAGGATGGATTCATTTTGGTATAAAAAGTTTCAAATATTCATGCTTCTTTTTTCAATACCCATTTCCATGAATGGTTTCAGACTCATGACACGTGACCCAGAATTCGTGTGTGGGATGTTATCATGAGCGGGTATGGCCACACAAAGAGACCCTGGCTATGAGTGGTTCTCATGCACCCACTTCCCAGATGAGAACACTGAGACCCAGTGCTGTGAAAGCACAGTGCTATGCTGTCACCTGCATGCTCAGTGAGGAATGAATGCAAATCCAGATGGGGACAGACTGTGACAGGAACAGTACCTTCCCCCAAGGGCTATGAGCAGGTGTTGGGCAATGTCTTGGCCATGGGGAAAGCTGTGGGCATTGTACACCTCAGGTCCACAGGTTTTGGACACAGAGTTACCTGGTAAGTGGCCACATCCAGGAAGTAATGAGCCAATTCCTTGTCATTGTATCCAGGGTCAGCAGGGTCATCCACCACACGGTTGTCGTGACACAGCAGGTCCCAGCACAGATCCTTTGGTGGATGATAAACATTGAGGAGCACACCTGTGGGCCACACAAGGCTCAGGGGGTGACCCTGTGCCCAAGAATCACCCTAGGGTCAAATTGGCCATGCCTGACCCATGGCAAGTGTTAGAATGTGCAGGGCCCAGTGCAAAAGGAAAACTCTAGGCTCTTGTTCACAATGGAATAAGATTCTTTAAGACACTGACAGCGGAGCACTTCATGAAGCCCAGGGCCCATGTGAGTCTGGGGCCCTAGGTGATGACTCAGCTTACCCCACAGCCTTACCAGTGAAGAGGTCAGCAGTTGGGGGCTGCAGGCTGGCACTGGCCCACCATACCATCTCCATCTCCCACTTCTTCTTCCTCTGCATCTCTTCATCTTGATAATTTACACGCCCCAAGAAGATGCCATCAAAGCCCATCTGGGAATGGGGAGGAGGGGACACCAGGAATGAGTACCCAGACCTTGACCATCAAGCTCCTCTTGGCTTGAGAGAGGCAGGCAGAGCACAGGTAGACGGTAGGGCTAAAATCAAGTTTATTTAAAAGCTTTGGAAAAAACATTAAAGAAAGAAATAGAAGAAGATACACAAAAAGGAAAAATCTTTCACCTTCATGGATTGGAAGAATCAATAGCATCAAAATGTCTGAACTACCAAACACAATTTACAGATTCAATGCGACCCCAATCAAGATACCAATGACATTCTTCTCAGATCTAGAAAAAACAATACTGAAATATGTATGGAAACACAGAAGACCTCAAATAGTTAAAGCAATCTTCTACAACAAATACAAAGCCAGAGGCATCACAATATCAGATTTCAAGACATACTGTGGGACAGTTACACTCAAAACAGCCTGGTACCAGCACGAAAACAGATGGGTAGATCAATGGAACAGAATAGAAACTCCAGAAATCAATCCACAAGTCTACAACTAACTTATCTTTCACAAAGGAGCCAAATTCAATCCCCAGAACAAGGATAGTCTGTTCAACAAATGTTGCAGGGAAAACTGGATCTCTGCATGCAAAAGGATGAAGCAAGACCCCTACCTTCCACCTTATACAAAAATGAACTCAAAATGGATCAAAGACCTAAATCTATGATCTGATGCCATCAAATTATTAGAGAATATTTGGGAAGCCCTGCAAGAGATTAGCATAGGCAAAGACTTCTTGGAAAAGACCCCAGAGGCACAGGCAATCAAAGCCAAAATTGATAAATGGGATTACATCAAGCTAAGAAGCTTCTGTACTGCAAAAGAAATACTCAGGAAAATGAAGAGGCAGCCAACAGAATGGGAGAAAATATTTGCAAACTATGCAGCTGATAAAGGATAAATATCCAGAATTAAAGAGCTCAAAAAACTCAACAACTAAACAATCTAGTTAAGATATGGGCAAAGGACTTAAACAGACATTTTTCAAAAGAGGAAATCCAAATAGCCAACAACATATAAAAAAAAATGCTCAGGATCACTAGCCATCAGGGAAATGCAACTCCAAACCACAAGGAGGTTTCCCCTCACCCCCATTAGGATGGCTATCATCTGAAAATCAAAAAACAATAAATTCTGGAGAGGATATGAGGAGAAGGATACCCTAATTCACTGTTGGTGGGAATGTGAACCAGTACAACCATTATGGAAGACAGAATGGAATTTCTTCAGGGATCTGAAGATAGATTTAACACATGATCCAGCCATCACACTCCCAGGAATTTACCCAAAAGAAATAAAATCAGCATATGAAAGAGCTATCTGTACCCCCAAGTTTATTACAGCTCAATTCACGATAGCTAAATATGAAATCTAACCAGATGTCCTTCAACTGAAGACTGGATAAAGAAATTATGGTTTATTGGGGCTGGTGCTGTAGCACAGAAGGTCAAAGCCCTGGCCCTCAGTGCTGGCATTCCATATAGGTGCCTGCTCAAGTCCTGTCTGCTCCACTTCTGATTCCACATCCTACACCTGCACCTGGGAAAGCAGCAGAGGATGGCCTCAGTCCTTGGGCCCCTGCATCCATGTGAGAGACCTAGAATAGACTCCTGGCTCCTGGCTTTGGATTGGATCAGCTCTAGCTGTTGTGGCCATGCACATCATATTCCACGTACACCATGGAATACTACACAGTGATAAACAAAATGAAATGCTGTCATTTGCAAAAAAAATAATGGATGCAATTGGAAACTATTATAGTTAGTGAAATAAGCTAGTCCCCAAAAGACAAATACTATATATTCTCTCTGATCTGTGATAACTCATAGAGTACCTAAAAGGTAATCTATAGAAATGAAATTCACACTTTGAGATGCAATGACTTTGAACAACCCTTGTCTCAACTGTTGGGGAACAAATTATTTTTACTATTTGTTGAACTCTTTACTTAGTGTAAGGTTAATATCATGTATAAGAATAATTGAAAATTGATCAAAGTAAAAAATAAGAATTTGAATAGAAGAGATTGGAGGAAAAAATGTGGGAGTGCAGGTGGGAGGGAGGCTAGGGTGGTAAGATTCATTATGCTCCTAAATTTGTATATATGCAGGACTGGACGAGCGGCGACAAATTCTTTCAATTTCTGTTTGCTATGAAAGGTCTTTATTTCACCTACATTCACAAGTGAGAGCTTTGCAGGATATCATATTCTGGGCTGGCAGTTTTTCTCTCTTAGTACCTGGGCTACATCTCGCCATCCTCTCCTAGCCTATAGGGTTTCTGATGAGAAGTCAGCTGTGAGTCTAATTGGAGATCCTCTGAGAGTAATCTGACATTTCTCTCTTGCACATTTTAGAATCTTTTCTTTATGTTTCACTGTGGTGAGTTTGATTACGATGTGTCATGGTGAGGATCTCCTTTGGTCATGTTTATTAGGGATTCTATGAGCTTCCTGTACTAGGATGTCTCTGTCCTTCTCCAAACCCAGGAAGTTTTCTGCTAGTATCTCACTAAAAAGGCCTTCTAATCCTTTCTCTCTCTCCATGCCTTCAGGAACTCCTAGAACCCGAATGTTGGTTTTTTTTAATAGTATACTGTAGATTCCCAACAATATTTTTTAGATTTCTAATTTCCTTTTCTTTTCTTTGGTTTGACTGTATACTTTCCTGTGCTCTGTCTTCTAAGTCTGATATTCTCTCTTCTGTTTCACTGATTCTGTTTTTAAGGCTCTCTAATGCATTTGTCATTTGATCTATTGAGTTATTCATTTCATTTTGATTTCTCTTCACTATCACAATTTCATGTTCTACTAGTTGCTTTATTTCATTTTGATTCCTCCTTAAGATTTTATTTTCATGAGAGAGATTTTCTACCCTGTCCAGTAAGGATTTCTGTAGTTCAAGAATTTGTTTTTTGAGAACTTCTAGATGTTCTTATCATAAATTTTTTGAAATCAATATCTTGCATTTCTTCTATCTCATCATCTTCATAATCTTGAATTGTGGTATCTTGTTCATTTGGGGACATATCATAATGTCTTCCTTGTTCTTGTTTCCTTGGTTTCTGCGTTTGTTGCTTGGCATTGTGGAGATATTCTTTGGTTTCTTCTTTCTTTATTTTTTCCCCTTGCTGTGGTGGTTTTTCTCTGTATACTATGACCCTAGATTAAGTGGACTGTCTGCTTTTGATGGACCCTTAGAGGCTTGTGATAGGTGTGGCCCGCCTGCTCTGTTCGGTTCTTCAGGGTTAAAGGTGTGCCAAAGGTGACACACCCAAGTTAGGTGTGGTAAATCTCTCTCTCTCTTATTCAGAAGTGAAGTAATTCCACACAGCTGAGCTATTGTCCTTGAATGCAATCAGTGCCTGAGCTCTATCCCCATGAGTATAATATTCATCTGCTCTGTCCCTAGGACCACACAAAGGATCTGTGCAGTCCTCAGTGTAAGCTCAGATTCCCCTGCAATCTCCCACCATATAGCCAAGGTTACTGAATTTGTGGCATCTCCCACTGAGTACTCAGGTCTCAGGCACTCCGTGAGTTCTCCCACACACCCTCAGTTTTTTTTTTTTTTTCACAGCCCAGTTCATAAGCTCCACACATTCACTAGGTGTTAACCTCCTGTTATTTCTCCCCACCAGAGTCAAGTTTTTTTGTTTGGCTGAGGGCGGGAGCAGCCCTGAGGTGGCCGAGCTGTTACGTATGTTCAAAATGGCACCTGCTCTTTGTCTTGCTTGCCTTTGTAAGGTGAGTGGAGAGAGAGAATCATGTTCATACTGGTCCCTTTTATTTTTTTCCCCTCTAGTTAGGCTGGTGAACTTTCCCCCATGGGGCTTCAAGCCTTGTTCCCTCTAGGTTCTTCCTTCTGCTTTCCCACCAGTGTCTCGGGCTACTGAGGTTTTTTTTTTTTTGCCTCACCTCCCTTTCCAGCACTGGTGCATAGGCTCGGCAGCCAGGATTCCAAGCCATGGGCGCCAGTGCCCTCCACATAGGTCCACCATGTCCCACGAGTTCCAGAAGAGTTTTCTCTGCTGTTTTTTCCTTAACTCTTCCTTGAAACTACAGTATTTCCACTTTTATTAAACTATCTTTTCCCGGACTATCAGTGAACTCCATTCCTATTCTGCCATCTTTCTCTTTATCTTTCTTTAAAGGTTATTTTTGATCATGGAGATCTTTGACATTCTTGGTTAAATTTAATCCAAAGGATTTAATTTTTTGTAGCTATTGTGAATAGGATTGATCTTAGAAGTTCTTTCTCAGCCATGGCATTGTCTGTGTATACAAAAACTATTGAATTTTGCGTGTTAATACACAATGGGATACTATTCAGCTATAGGAAGAAGGACATTGTCTCATTCTAGACAATATGAATGTCCTTGTCCTTGAAGGACATCATGATAAGTGCAAAAATCCAGGTACGAAAGGACAAATACCACATGACTCACTGGTAAGTAGAATCTTGTAGAGTTGGTCTCATAGAAATAGACAAGGAAAGAGTGTTTAGCAAATGTGAGTGAGTGTAGGTGGAAGAGGAGACTGGGGAGTGGCTGGTCAATTGGTACAAGATTCTGGTGGACAAGAGGAATAAATTCTGGTGTCTACTGCACAGTAAGACAACTACAGCTATCAAT
Source organism: Oryctolagus cuniculus (assembly GCF_964237555.1). NCBI lineage: Eukaryota > Metazoa > Chordata > Mammalia > Lagomorpha > Leporidae > Oryctolagus > Oryctolagus cuniculus. The sequence continues at coordinate 61,866,027 of NC_091447.1, read as the reverse complement.
AAAGCTCAGTATATCCCAAAATAGATACAGGAGAGGATGCTGAATGTTCCCATCTTAAAGAAATCCTCCTTGTTTGAGGTGATTGATATGCTAATTACCCTGATTTGATCATAACACAGTGTATACATGTACCCAATGTTCAATGTCCCCCATAAAATGTGTCAGATAAAAAAATACTAATACCTCTCTTTTAACTCACAGACATATGAAAAACTAAGTGACAGCTGCCAAAATGCAATATAACTTCTAATTCATGGGGGGAGAGGGGTATGGTGGGAAGAACCACTATATTCTTAAAGTTGTATTTATAAAAAAAGTTATAAAAATTTAAACTCATTACAAGTGAGGAGCCCTTGTTTAACATAGAGAAACAGTTTACCCTTCTTGAAGAGAGAAATGCCATTGTCCCTGACATGCCTGCAGCTGCATCCCAAATCAAACTATTGGATTGGAGAACTCTAGGGACTTCTTGAAGATGTGTTCTGTCTTGCATTCTGGAGAAAGTGTTGAATCAAATAGGGTTGGTGGCTGAAAGCTTTGACCTCTGGGAGGCAGGAGAATCCACAGAGAAGGAATAATCAACTCTGAGAACACATGACTTCAACTTGGTCTCTTGGGAACAGAGGATCGGCCAGAAAGTTTCTGCCCAGACCAAGGTCCCGACGGGGAAATCAGGTGCTCATAGGTCAGAGCCCCATGAGGAAGATGTGCCTACTGTGCAGAGATGGGGAGCTATAAATTCACTGCAATCTTCATCTGGCTCAGGGACTGATGTTTGACTCCTTCCTGCTGTCTGTGTGGGACAGAGCTTCAGTGTCCATCATCAGCCATCCCTGGAGGAGTCACACCTCTACCCAGAGACCTTCCTCCCAGAGAACCCATGCAGGTGAGTCTGAGAGCCCAGCAGGCCCTGCAGGAAAGGCCCAGAGTGGAAGTTGAGAACGCTTACCAAAGGTCACCTGATAGCCAATCCAGTCTATTTCAGATAGAGAGATTGGGGTGTTCATTTGCTGTCATGCTTAAGTATTGTAATTATTCATGGTGTCAAAACACAGGAGTGTCCACTGAAACCAGCAACACGGGATTCATTGTTGACAATTAGATGGTCCTAGTGGAAGGCCTGTCGGAGCAGGAATTCAGAAGCACAAAACAGTTCTGGTAAAAATGGAACAGGGATCCAAGAATCTTGGCAATTAAGGGTGTAAAAAAAGATAGTGGGGGCTGACACTCTGGCGTAGTGGGCTGAGTCTCTGTCTGCAGTACTGGCACCCCAAATGGGTGCTGGTTCTAGTCCCAGTTGCTCCTCTTCCAATAGAGCTCCCTGATAATGCACCTGGGAAAGCTTCAGAAGATGACCCAAGTGCTTGGGCCCTTGCACCTATGTGGGAGACCCAGAAGAAGCTCCTGGCTTGGCAGAGCTCCAGCTGTTGCAGCCATTTTGGGAGTGAACTAGCAGATATAAGATCTCTCTCTCTCTCTCTCTCTCTCTCTCTCTGTATGTGTGTGTGTGTGTGTGTCTGTAACTCTGCCTCTCAAATAAATAAGTAAAATCTTTATTTATTTATTTATTTATTTTTTTGACAGGCAGAGTGGACAGTGAGAGAGAGAGACAGAGAGAAAGGTCTTCCTTTGCCGTTGGTTCACCCCCCAATGGCCGCCGCGGCCGGCGCGCTGCGGCCGGCGCACCGCGCTGATCCGATGGCAGGAGCCAGGAGCCAGGTGCTTTTCCTGGTCTCCCATGGGGTGCAGGGCCCAAGCACCTGGGCCATCCTCCACTGCACTCCCTGGCCACAGCAGAGAGCTGGCCTGGAAGAGGGGCAGCCGGGACAGAATCCGGCGCCCCGACCGGGACTAGAACCCGGTGTGTCGGCGCCGCTAGGCGGAGGATTAGCCTAGTGAGCCGCGGCGCCGGCCGTAAAATCTTAAAAAAAGAGGGTGGCAGCTCTGGAGGGACAGACAGGCAATTGTGGGCATTTCTGTTTTAATATTTATTTATCTTTATTTTACTTGAATGGGGGAGAAACAAAAAGAAATAGACAAAGACATACAAGCAATACAGTCACTCTCCCCTGGTTCATGCTGAAAATGCCTACAACAGCTAAGACTGGGCCAGGCCAAAGAAGTCCCATGCCCAGAACTCAGTGTGGGTCTCCTGTGTGACTGGCAGAAAACCCACACAGCTGAGTCGTCATTGCAACCTCCCAGAGGGTGCATTAGCAGGACGCTGGAATCAGGAGCAGAACCACAACTCACACCCGGGCTACCTGATCTGGGATGTGATTGTCCCAGGCAGCATCTTAAATGCAGCACCAGACATCCACCTCTGCTGTTTTTAATTTTTGAAATGGTGCAGATTGATATTTTCTGGTGATGAGACAGATTCCGACCAGGAGATTGTCTTTCAAACTGAAAACTTTGCTGTCTGTCACTTCATGTGTGTGCCTGTGTGTGCTTGTGTGTGGGAGTGGGAGTGTGTGCATGGGTGTGCACATGTGTGTGAGTGTGCATGTGTGGTGGTTATGTGAGTGTATATGTGTTCACATTTATGTTCATGTGTGTACATGTGTGTGCACATGTGTTTACGTGTGTGTGTGTTTGAGGGATAGTCAAGTGTGTTACCAGGTCCATAAGGCTGTCTTACTGCCCTACCCCTGCCTTTGCTTTGTCAATGCAGAATGTTTCTGAGCTTATTCAAGCTGAAAAATCATCTTGTGTATAAGTACATCCATCTTCTCTTCCTGTTGTTTCCTACAGTGTCTCTGGGCTTTTCTAGTTGTATCTATTTCTGAAGGTTGCATTGCCTCCACCATCAATTGGTATCAATTCTTTATCCTTCACTCAGCATCAGCTTTTCCACTCAGAGTCATGTTGGGATCTTCACATAAGTGAAGTGGTAACATTAGATTCATTTCCTGTTCGTATTTTTTAAAGACTTATTTATTTATTAGAGAGGTGGAGTTACAAAGAGAGAGAAATAGAGAGAGAAACTAGCATCCACTGGTTCACGCTTCAAACAGCTGCAATGGCTAAGTTGTGCCAGGTTAAAACCGGGAGGTTTTCAAGCTGGAACTTCTGGGTGAAATGTGCACTTTTTTGCAGGAAATAACTTGATTTGGCCCACATGTGTCATGTCCACATGTTGCCCTATCGGGGTAGCCAGGGATGAAAAGGGCATGGTATGAACAAGGCCCCAGAAGGCTATAGTATCTGTGTCTGTGTTTGTCTCTGTGTGTTTGTGTGCTTGTGTGCACCTGCTGTGAGATGACAACAGTGTTCAAGCTGAGTTACCTGGAATCACTATTCCAAGGTAACAATGTTACTCAAACAAGACCTCAATCAACATACGGTACTTAGAAGGAATCCCGTTCAAATCAGTGGTTGCCTTTTCAAACACAATGATAAAGTCTAATGGTGGATATTAGAGAATGGAGAGGGAGATATGGGCCAGGGGTGGAGAAATCTTGTTCCGTGTTCACTAGGTTACAGCTAGGGAGAAGTAAGACATTGCTGGGTTCTATTGCACAGTAGGGCAACTAAGATCATGGAAATGTATGACAAATTTCTCTGAAACAGAACTAGAAGATAGGAGTTTGGATGTTTTGGACCCTAAAGAAATGCTTCATTTTGAGTAGATAGATATATGTACTCATAGACACACACTGATTGGACATAGCACAATGTAGACTGGTACTCACATATCATGTGGAACCTCAAAAATTTTTGCATCTGTTTACATTTTTTTAATATTTAAAGGAGTTTCTCAATCTTGGAAAACTGAAGAATTACACAGAGAATAGTAACAACATGTCATCTCAAAAATGTGAAAGGAAGAGTGGGAGAGGGAGGAGAGGAGGGAGGTAGAGGGAGGAGGAGGGGGGAAAGAGGGAGAGAGAGAAGAGAGAGAAAAAGAGAGGAGAGAGAGAGAGAGGGGAAGAAGGAGCAGGGAGGAAGAGAAATACCATGCTATTCTTAAAATTGTATCCAAGAACTGCGTTAAATCTGTTCTCTTTATGTTAGAGTAAATAAAGTTAAAAGAGGAATGAGGTGCAAGAGGCTCCTGTGAGGATGATGGAGTCTGTGTTGATGCACCTCAACCTCAGATCCTGTGTCCCCACTCCACCCCACTCTCCCTCTTGCTCATCACCACTGCCATCCTCACTTCCCTTGGAGTGCTCCTGTTGTGTAATAACAGCCACGAGGGGGTCTTGGCCCTCATCATACCCTTGACATGATCCATACTTCCACAAAGTACCTCGTGGCTCTGGGTCTCTGGGTAATGACCCCTTCCATTTCCAGTCCTACTTGGACAACTAGAAAAGAACACCCTGGGGGGGGGGGGCAGCGCTGTGGCATGGCAGGTGAAGCCACCACCTTCAGTGCTGGCATCCCATCTGGGTTACTGGTTCGAGTCCTGGCTGCTCCACTTCCAAACCAGCTCTCTCCTATGGCTTGGGAAAGCAGTGGAAGATGACCCATGTCTTTGTGCCTCTGCACCCATGTGGGAGACCCAGAAGCTCCTGGCTCCAGGCTTCAGACTGGTGCAGATCCAGCTGTTGCAGCCAATTAGGGAGTGAACTAGTGGATGGAAGACTTCGCTCTCTCATTTTGTCTCTCTGCCTTTCTTTCTGTTTGTAACTCTTTCAAATAAATAAATGTAAAAAAAAAGAACACCCTGGACCCATTCTCCTTTATAGCTGCTTTCATTTTATTTACCGCATTTATTCATTCTCTTATATTCCATCTCCATTAATTGGGTTTAGGCAATTTTGTTCTTCCAAGGTATTAGACTTGTGACTGGTTACTACTTGAAACATGATTGAAAGTCAATTTATACAGTAGGAGATCATTACTTATTAAAGTAGTAGAATACATACATGCACTTTAGGGCAAATGCTAAGTGGGAAGGAAACCCTGCTCAGAGATGCTAATAAGAAGTTTCAAATGGACTAAATGAGTCCTACTTGGGACCAGATCCATGCACAGTGTATATAAATCAGTGCTTGCCTGCAACATATAAATGGTAGAATTTCCCCAATGTGAGCAATGGCTCCTCAGTGATCATGTAATTATCTCTTTCCTGGTAGTCGTCTCAACCACTGGCATCAGAGAATGATTCACAAACTTCAAGATTTCCTCTCCTGGGAGTCTCAGAGGACCCAGTACTGCAGCCCCTCATATGTGGGCTCTTCCTCTCCAGGTACCTGGTCACTGTGGCTGGGAACCTGCTCATCGTCCTGGCCATCCTCTCAGACCCCCACCTCCACACACCCATGTACTTCTTCCTCTCCAACCTGTCCTTGGTGGACGTCTGCTTCACCTCCACCACCATCCCCAAGATGTTGGTGAACATCCAGACACAGAGCAAAGCCATCAGCTATGCAGGCTGCATCACCCAGATGTTCTTCTTCCCGCTTTTTGCACAGCTGGACAATTTTCTCCTAGCTGTGATGGCCTATGACAGGTTCGTGGCCATCTGTCACCCCCTGCACTACATGGTCATCATGAACCCCCAGCTCTGTGTGCAGCTGGTACTGGTATCCTGGGTCATCAGTGTCCTGCATGCCTTGTTACAAAGCTTAATGGTGCTGTGGCTGTCCTTCTGTGTACCCCTGGAAATCCATCACTGTTTCTGTGAACTGAATCAGGTGGCCCATCTTGCCTGCTCTGACACTTTTCTTAATGACATGGTCATATACTTCATACCTGTGCTGCTAGCTGTTGGTTCACTGGCTGGGATCCTGTGCTCCTACTCTAAGATCATCTCCTCCATCCGAGCAATCTCCTCAGCTCAGGGGAAGTATAAAGCATTCTCCACCTGTGCCTCTCACCTATCATTGTCTCCTTATTCTATTGCACAGGTCTAGGTGTCTACCTCACTTTAGCTGTTACCCACAACTCACACTCACCTGCCATGGCCTCGGTGATGTACACTGTGGTCACCCCCATGCTGAACCCCTTCATCTACAGTCTGAGGAATAAAGACATAAAGAAGGCTCTGGAAACTATACAAGGGTCCATTGCTCTGGAGCTAAGGAAGCAGTGATAATCGTAGGACTCAAATGCCTGGACCAGCAACCCTGGTTTCATGACCAGATTGTGAAAGTAGAGTTTTCTCCTTCATTTTGCTTCCTGGAGTTGGTGTTACTCTGATTTCCACCTGTCTAACTTGAGCAACTTGCTCTTTACACCTTCTGCTCTCTTCAGTATCTAAACATCTTTCCTTTTCTTACTTTCCTGCTTTCCCAAAGACTTTACAAACACAGAAGCAGTTGGAATTCACCATCATCTCATGGGATGGTAGGCTATCTAAAGAATAAGTTCTCCACACATGATGTGTTCATACTGAGTAGATTTTTGTTTGTTTTACTGGAAAACATGTTACGTGTTTTGCTACTCCCATAGTCAGACTACAGCTGGCAACTCAGGTCATTTACTGAGTGTAGGTTGGGGAAATCTGTGGCCACTGTCTTTTTTCTTTCTTTTAAAGATTTATTTATTTATTTGAAAGTCAGAGAGAGGAGAAGAGAGAGAGAGGTCCTCCAGCTGATGGATCACTCTCCCATTGGCCGCAATGGCCAGAGCTGCACCAATCCGAAGCCAGGAGCCTCCTCCAGGTCTCCCACGTGGGCGCAGGGGCCCAAGGACTTGGTCATCCTCTGATGCTATCCCAGACCACAGCAGACAGCTGGATCGGAAGAGGAGCAGATGGGACTAGAACCAGCAGCTGTATGGGATGCTGGCGCCCCAGGCCAGGGCGTTAACCCACTGCACCACAGCACCTGCCTCTTTCTCCTTTATCTCCATCATTCCTGGTGTATCACTAACGGTTCTTCCTAATAGTGGAACTTAATACATCTATGCGTTTTCTAACTGGTCATTGGCTTTGATTCTCTCCTTTAGGGTCCTGTTTCTGTTTCAGATCCAAGTGTCTCCCTCAACCAGCGCACAACAGGCGCCTTCTGGAATCTACTCCATCATATTCCTTAGTAGATGTGTTTACTCTCATCTTTCAATTATGAAACATATCAATATGTAATGATGAACAGAGGAGTGGAGCTTTTTTTCTTAATGTTAATTCATTTGAAAAGCAGATATACAGAGAAAGAGAGAGAGGTCTTCCATCTGCTGGTTCACTCTCCAAAGAGTTGCAATGGCCAGGGCAGGGCCGATCTGAAGCCAGGAGTGTCTTCTGGGTCTTTCACATGGGAAGTAGCCCAAGCACTTGGGCCATCATCCACTGCTTTCCCAGGCCATAGGAGACCTGGATCGGAAGTGGAACAGCTGGGACTCGAGCCAGCACCCAAATGGGATGCCGGCACCGCAGGCAGAGGCTTAGCCTACTATGTCACAGCGCCGGCCCCTGAGCTGCTTCTGACGTCACACCTCTGTGCCTGCCCTGTGCTGTCCCCAGTGCATAGCTGGTGCGGTTGTGCACAGAGGTCTCTGATCTGAACGCCCCTGCGGTTTGCGCGTAGGCGTTTCTGGACCCCACTGCAACTCCGTGCAGCACCCAGAACTGTGCCCCCAAAACAGCTGTTTGGTAGAGGAGGGATCTTCCTCTTCATCCCTGAGACCGGGGTGAACGCAGCCAACGCAACAGAGCAGGTCTACGCGACCCCGCTGCCCACCGCCCAAGACAGCCAGAGGCCAGGTCCTACCCTTCTCCAAGTCACAGGGAGGGAGACACGCTGACGATGGAAAGACAGGAAATCCACTGGGAAATGCCCTGAGAAACGCCGTGACGTCACCGCGTTTCCTGCTCTTCCTAATGCTGGACCTTCCTACACCCAACTTCCAGCTCCGGTCACGGTGCCCTGAGGGTGCCTTCAGATGAAGCCAGATCGGGGCGGCAGCGGGAGGGGGGTCTCCTCGGGTCAGGCCTGCCGGCCTCCCTGGCGGTGCTGGGGGCCGCGCCCCTCAGGTGGGGTCAGCCACGCAGGCCGACGCCTGCTTCAGGTCGCCCACGGCCTCCTCCACGGCGCCGCCGCAAGCAGAGGGGACCCCGCCGGAGCCCCGCGCCCAGCCCCGCCTCCGAATTTGCCCCGAGCACGTCCTGTTGCGCCGCGCGCCCTCTGACCCGGAAGCGCTCGGCGGCGGGACCGCTCCCGGCGCTGCGCCCCCTCCCCACCAGAGCGGGCCGCCCTGGGCCAGAAGCGCGAGACAGGGTGGCGCTCCGCGGACGAGGGTGAGGCGGCGGCGCTTTTTAACGCGCCCGGGGACGTTAGGAGCGCGGGTCCCGGCACGGGGCGGGGTGAGGAGTGGTCCCGGGTAGTGGGCGGGGCTCGGGGGCTGAGGCGGGGGTCCTGAGCACGGGCCTGAGGGGGTTCTGCGGAGACGGGCGGGGTCCCGGGGACTGAAGCTGAGTCTTGGAGACTTAGAGAGTCCAGGATGGTGGGCGGGGCCCTGGCGAAGGGTTGGAGAAGAGGTTGTCCCAGCGTTCAGTGTGGAATCCTGGACTCAAGAGCTGAGGGGGCCCAGGAACTGAGGGGGTCCCAGGGGTATGGTGGGGGGGTTCAGGGCCTCAGGGACTCCTGGGGAGGTGGGCGGGGCCCGAGTACTTGGCGGGCCTGGGACCACACACTTGGTCCCTGGAAGTTCCCTGGGTCTGGGGCATGGGAGGGGTTCTTGTTCTGGGTGAGAATTCCTGGCCCAGTCCTGGGGGGAAAAAAATGGGAACATGTGCTGGCCTTGCTGGGAACTTGGAGGAGTTCTTTTCTTTTTCTTTTTTTTTTTTTTTTTTATTGATTTATTTCAAAGACAGAGTTACAGAGGTAGATGTTGTATCTGCTGGTTCATTCCCAAAATAGCCACAACAGCCAGGGCTGGGGCAGGAGCTGCATCCGAGTCTCCATGTGGGTGGCAGGGACCCAAGCACTTGGGCCATCTTCTGATGCTTTCCCAGGTGCATTAGCAGGGAGCTGGATCGGAAGTGGAGCAGCCAGGACTAGAACCAGTGCCCATATGGGATGCCCAGCACTGCACCTGCTGCACCACAGCGCCAGCCCCGGGAGATGTCTTGTGACTCTGCCTCTCTCCCTCCCCGTGGTCCTGCAGCAGCTGTACCGTGTCAGCAGCAGGCAGGGCAGCATCCAGAGGAGGGCCTTGGGAGGTGACACCCCTGGGGCCCAGTCTTGCTCTCAGCGAGGATGAGAGGCCTGGAGGGGACTTGGAGCTCACGGCTTGATGGTGAAGAAAGGAGGAAGTGACAGGGAAGAGTGCCAGAAGCCAGCAGGGGGTGGGGGGTGCTCTTCGTGCAACCCAGGGTGGGAGGCCAATGACCCTGCTCCCAGGAAAAAAGTGGAGGTGGAGGCAGCCCCGGACTGGCCAGGGAGAGCCTGCCGGACACATCCTGGCCAGGTGTCCAGCTCCCTGACAAGCGCCAAGCCTGTCCTTGGGAAGCAGGGGGTTGGCCGGGCTCCCCCTACTTCCTAGGGGGAAGGAGGAGAATTAGCACGCCCTCTCCCAGGGCCCACACCAGGGGTAACCTGGACCTGAGCTTCCCACCTTCAGCTGACCTAGACCAAGAGCAGGCTGGGCCTGGCCAGTGACTGCTTGTGGTTATTGAAAGTTTTCCTTTTCTGTCTTAACCCAGGAAAAGTGATTTCTATGCTTTTGAAGACCAGCGAAAAGTGGATGCCACAGATGCCATCCACATGTGGCTGGTCCAGCCTGGGATTTTTTTTTTTTTATCTACCCCAGCCACCTGAACGAGGGCAGCATCAGGACAGTGGCGAGGCTCATAAGGGGACACGCACAGCAAGAAAGTAACAGCTAGCCCCTGTCAGGGAAGAGGGGGCTCTGAAGGCCCAGATGGTGGCTCTGCTGTCACTGCAGAGGGACCCCGAGATGGGAAGAAGGAAGTCTGGGGCTGCTTGTGTCTTGAGTGCCATCTGCAGGGTCCCACCTGGGTTCAATCCTTACCCAAAGGCCCTGGCCTTTTAGAACCTGGTGTTCGTCATCGTACACAGGATTTGCTGTGACTCAGGCACCTGTGTGTGCTTAATGGCAAAGGCCGTCCCCTCCTAGTGACCCACAGCATCCAGTGGGAAACAGGAGTCTGGGCAGAAGGCTGTGGGACAAAGCAGGCAGGAGCCCGTGCTGGAAGCAGGTGTCTAGACGAGCAGGGGCCTGTGGGTTGTGCTGGCACTTTGAAGGAAGGTTCTGGAATGCTCAGCACACACACCCCTCATCACCACCCCGAGTCGCTGATCATTTGCACTCCAGATATTTCTCCTTGGGTTTGGCTCTCAGGGATTTATGCCTGGAGGGGGGACCTGGCCCGCCCCTCCCCCATTTGCATGAGTTCTCTCCAGAGTGCACAGGCAGCACACGGGGTGGGCCTGTCAGGCACAAGAACAGTAGGCGCCGGAAATGCACTGACAAGTGGTGGCTCCATCTCGTGCTTCTTTTTAAGGCATTGTGGGACCGACAGTGTCGGTGCCCCCTTCCCACCCAGCTGAGTTTTGTGGGAGCCAAGGCTGGGTCTTGGTGGAGCTTCGTGTCCCCAGTTCTGACACAGGGCTGTGAAGCAGCAAATGGTAAACACTACGGACCAAGAGCTTTCTATCGATTTTTATTTTTCTATTCAATTTTCAGTTTTCTATTCAATTTTCAGTTTTCTATTCAATTTTCATCTTTCATTTGTTTTCCTCTTCAGTTATCAGCTGACAATGGGAGTGCGCCTACTCGACAGCTTCTGGAACATTTCCTCCAGCGACTCCAGATGTACCCATGGCTGTCTCCAAGGAGCCCCCGCTGGGGGTCGTGTGAGGCGCCGTCTTTTCTGAGGGGGCTGCCCCGCCCACTCCCCTGCGAGCTGTGGAGCAGACACCTTCTCCCCTCCTGGCCGTGGGTAGACAGACATCGTGGACCGTGGGAGACAGGGCTCAAAGGCGTGGAGCGGAGCAGGAGGGCTTCGGACCCCTCTGATCCATCCACCCAGACACGGGAAGGCCACGGGGAGTGTCAGGGATGCTGTGGACGTGTGTGTCAAGGCCGGAGCCACAACACGCTTGGTGAACCTTCTGCTGTAGCCAAGATACCTGTTCCTCTCTTAAAGGTATGTATTATATAGTGATTGTTGGAGTTCTGTGTGTCTGTATCCAGGAAACATTTGCTTCCTCTTACCCTTTCATTCATTTCTCCCACGTGGGTGCAAACTTGGGCCATCTTCTACTGCTTTCCCAGGCCATAGCAGAGAGCTGGATTGGAAGTGGAGCAGCAAGGACGAACCAGCGCCCATATGGGATGCCGGCACTGCAGGCAGAGGTTTAACCAACCACAGCGCTGGCCCCAAGGCAGAGGGGGTTTTATAAAAGCTCTCATTGAATAGTGAAAGCCTGGGCTTTGGGGTCTTCAGAACTCAGCACCACCCTCTTCCTGGCCTCCGATTCTGAGGACACGTGTGAGCCCTGAGCCTCCCAAAGTCCCCTCCTCTGTTGGCCGTGGCCCTGTCCACTTTCCACGGTTGGGTTTCCTTTGCCTTTAGGAACACATGGAGCATCGCCGTCTGCTCACCGCTCACCTCCTCACTGGGTTTCCACCCCCGGCTTCTCTGCAGGCCGGAACCTCACAAGGGTCTGCATCCGGGCCCTGGACTGGGCGCCTGCACATTCAAGTCATCGAAGCCCCCTTTCCTGAGGGCTGCTGGGTGACTTGGAGTCCCTGGGACCCTTCCAGGCTTTGTCTGGCTGCACTCAGAGCCCTCCTTGCTATCGGGTGCAGGCAGAGCCTGAGGGCCTGGCCAGATGCCCCTCGGGGATGGGACGTGGGTCATGAGCCAAGTGTGAGCTCCTGGCTTGTCATAGCCAGCTTGTGCCTTCTCACAGGCTGGGGACAGGCTGGAGGGGTTTGACTGAGACACGGGAGGGAGTGCAGTTCCTGGCTTTCTCTTCTGCCTCTCTGCTGGGTTCCCTTTGTGGCCTTGGCCATAGCCAGAACCTGCCCCGGCCTGTGCTGGGCATTTTCTTGTTGCTTATGAGGGGAGGTCCACACCAGTCTGGTCCCTTGTTTTGCAGCCGAAGCTCACCATACTGTGAATGTGTCAGGTCTGACTGTGGGGTGTGGCTTGTGCAAAGGACTCTGGGTGTTTGCCACCCCTGCCCTGGAGGCCTCCCTTATCCCCCTGTCCACTCCCACTCTGTCACCCAGGCCTCCAAGCTCTGATATTTTTCAGCAAGCACAGCTCACAGAGCACATGGCGACCTGATCCCAGAGGCCCCGGGGCTGACCAGCTCCATATCCCACAGGGAAAGGGGTGAAGAGGGAGCTACCCCTTGATAACAGAGGTCCCTTCAGGCTGAGCACAGGGTCTCCCAGTCCTCGCTGTCGGCGGTACAGTGTCCCGTTTGTAAACCCTGATGTCCGGGTGGTGCTGTTGGGAAACGCTTGTGCCCTGGTCAGGCAGGGCTGTGTGCTGGGGAGGGGTGGGCCCAGAACTGGAGGGCGCTTGGCTGGGAAACCTCAGCCGCAGTGCAGGGCACCAGGCGCGCCCACTGTTTCTTCCATGTGCTCACCTGTGCACCCTGCTATAGGTGTGGATTATTCTTCAGGCAGAGTTCGCAAGCCCCATGCTTTTGATTGTATTATCGTTGGGAGCACGTTGTTTTAACCACACGGTACTAAGCTGGGCATGGATGATGGGGGCAGGTTCTGGGTGGCTGGAGATGAGAGAGCACCCCAGAAATGCCAGGGAGCCAGTGAGAGGACACCCCACTCCCTGGGGTGGGGAGGAGGGCTGGGCAGTGGGCAGCACCCTGGCTGCAGTGCTGGACTGGATAAGGGCCCTCGGAGGGGTTCCCAATGGATGCCAGTAGAGAGGGCAGCAAAACTGTTCAGCCTGTGAAGGAAGGATCACGGAGCAGCTATGGCAACGGGGAGCAGAAGAGGAGTTTGTTACAGGGGCTGGGGAAGGGGCCCTCACCCCCGGGGGTAAGGGGGTGGGGGGAGCTGCAGCCACAGTCATGGCCCCCAACGCTGCCATCTGCTCGCTCCCATGGCTGGTCCCCAGGCTTCCCCCAGGCCAGTAGCCCAGCTACTGGGAAGGCTGGACAGTGGGGCATGGCCTGCAGTCCCATGGGACTCAGAAGGCAGGACAGAAGTGCCCTCCCCAGAGCCTGCCTGTGACACGGCCGTGAGTCCTGGGCACTCAGCACATGGGCGCCGGGTACCCTGTGCACAGCCTGGCAGGATGGAACGAGGCATGAGCCCAGATCCTCATGGCCGCCTGGGCTCCACTTTGGGGCCCCTTCAAGTGTGGTCATATGGGTCATGGGTGGTCCAGATAGCTGAAGGTGGCGACCGTGGCCCTGGTCTCTCTTGGAGATGCTGTGACTTGGTGAACCCTACTCCAGGGCCTGGCAGTACAGTGGCCACGTGGGGCATTTGACAGCCCTGGCCAGGACTGCACCCATCTCCCCCAGCCCACCCTGCTGTTCAGGATGGAAGCAAAGCATTCATCAGACGCAGTGCATGCCTTTTCTTAAAAAAAAAAAAAAAAAAAAAAAAAAAGGCCATGGTGGCCATTTGGGGAGTGAACCAACAGAAGGAAGACCTTTCTTTCTATCTCTCTCTCTCTCACTGTCTATTACTCTGTCAAGTAAATAAAAAGGGAGGGGGGGCCGGCGCCTTGGCTCACTTGGTTAATCCTCTGCCTGCAGCGCCAGCATCCCATATGGGCGCCCATTCGAGTCTCAGCTGCTCCACTTCTGATCCAGCTCTCTGCTGTTCCCCGGGAGTACAGTGGAGGATGGCCCAAGTGCTTGGGCCCCTGCACCCGCATGCAAGACCAGGAAGAAGCACCTGGCTCTTGGCTTCAGATCAGCGCAGCGCCAGCCATGGCGGCCATTTGGGGGGTGAATCAACGGAAGACCTTCTTTCACTGTCTATAACTCTGCCTGTCAAGTAAATTTTTAAAAATCCATTTTGATACAGTTTCACAAGGCATAAAATCAACCACTGACTTTTTAAAAATTTATTTATTTGAAAGAGTTACAGCGAGGCAGAGAGAGAGAGAGAGAGAGAGAGAGAGAGGTCTTCCGTCTACTGGTTCATTCCCCAAATGGCCACAATGGCTGGAGCTATGCTGATCTGGAGCCAGGAGTCAGGAGCTTCTTCCAGGTCCCCCACATGATTACAGGGGCCCAAATATTTGGGCATCTTCCACTGCTTTCCCAGGCCATAGCAGAGAGCTGGATCCAAGGTGGAGCGGCCGGGACTCGAACCAGCACCCATATCGGATGCTGGCACAGCAGGTGGTGGCTCCACCTGCTACACCACAGCGCCAACCCGACCACTATTTTACATGCACTGTCATTTGGTGCCTTCACAGTGCTGTGCAGCCACCACCTCTTTCAAGTTCCAGAACATTCTGCTCTAAAAGGAAGCCCCAAGCCCATTGGCATTCATCCCCCCCACCCCAGCCCTGCAACCCTTCTGAGTTCCTGGCACTCATCAGCCCCATCCTCTACCTGTGGACTTGTGCTGCCCTGGGCCCTGCGCACCAGTGGGCCCACGGAACAGGTGCCCTTCTGTGTCTCACATCTGCTGAGCACATGTTTGAGGTTCATCAGGCCAGAGCCACAGGTCCCCCAGCCCAAACCTACAAGGGGGCCGGCATGTGGCGTAGTGGGTAAAGCCGCCACCTGCAGTACCAGCATCCGATATGGGAGCCAGTTCAAGTCCTGGCCTCTCTACTTCCAATTCAGCTCTCTGCTGTGGCCTGGGAAAACACTAGAAGATGGTCCACGTCCTTGGGTCCCTGCACCCATGTGGGAGACCCAGAAGAAGCTCCTGGCTCCTGGCTTTAGATCAGTGCAGTCCGGCCATGCGGCCAATTGGGGAGTGAACCAGCGGATGGATGACATTCCTCTCTCAATCTGCCTCTCCTCTCTCTGTGTAACACTGACTTTCAAATAAATAAATAAATCTTTTTTTTAAAAAAGTATCTGACAAATAAATTTGCTGGATGAATATGGAAGACCTGTGTGTGTGTGTGTGTGTGTGTGTAATTCTGACTTTCAAATAACTAAATAAACCTTTTAAAAAAAACCCAGAGCTGTGAACCAGTTTCATGAGGGACTTGGGAGATCCATCCCACAGCCCCTCCCCCACCCCCACCCAGCCAGGTCAGAGCCATTCCCCTCCCCCACCACCGTGGGGGCATTGCCATGGTTGCTGGGTCATGTGCTCTGTGAGGCGCCTTGAGTTCCACGTGACCCCACAGGTCCCCTCCTCACTTCTCAACTCAGCCTTCTCTGAGTGAGAAACCTTTGGTTGGACTTCGCTGTCCAGATTGAATTCCAATTGCAGTGAGTGAGCGATTCTGGTACCCAGGGGTGGGGGGAGCCTCCGGGGAGCTGATGCTGAGCTGAAAAGCTGTTTCTCGGTGGGGGGTTCAAGATGGAACAGCAGGGCTGCCCCAGGCGGTAGGGGTGGGGGTGGCAAGAGCGGCCAAGGGGTGGACAGGTGCCACCAGCATGACTTAGGGTGCCCATCCAGGTGCCAGGTTACAAGGGTGGTGGACAGTGAGGGAGGAGGCTGTCAATGCAGCAGGTAGGAATGGATAGCAGGTGGCTGAGGCCCCTCCCAGGAGTGGGTAGAGGTCAGGATGCACCCTGGTGGGGCCACGCTGGGCCCCCCAAATTTGAGCAGGGGGAACACACCTGTGAGAGTAGCTGACCAGGTGCCAGCCCTTCCCACTGAGACAGGACAGAGCCCTCCCCCATCCCCCCAGCCAGGAAGATGAAAACCAGGGTCCAAAATGGGGCACAGATGTGACCGGGAGACACTGGGCCCCAGCCCCATAGCGACTGGTCTCTGAGACGGCCCTAGAATCCCAGAACTGGGATTCCAAGAGGTTCATGGCAAGCACTTGACAGGATGAGCCCACTGGGGCCCGTGGGGTGCCAGGGCGGCATCCAGGCAGAGGCCAGGTGGCCAGAGAGCCTGCCAGAGGTGGCCCCTGGCCAGGCAGGGGGAGGGGCTGGAGGCCCCCAGCCCAGGATGCAGTGTGACATCAGCAAGAGGGGTTCTGAGGCCCGAAAAATCATGCAGTGCACACATGTGTGTTCGTGTACTATGATGGTGTGTAGTGTTTATGTGTATGTGTATGTGTGTGCATGTGGGGTGGGGTGTGGTGTGTGTATAATGGGGGAGTGGTATGTGTGTGATGGAGGTTAGGGTATATGTGGTAGCTCTGTGTGTAGTGAATGTGTTACATATATGTGGTAATTGTGTGTGTGTGATAGATGTGTCTGGTACATGGGTGGGGTGTGTATGGTGTGTGTGTATGGGATACACACATGTAGATATGTGTAGGTGTGTCTGCTGTGTGGTGTATGTGTGTGGCATCTGGTGTGTGTGTGTAGTGTGTATGGTGTGTGCATGGTGTATGGTATGTATGTGTGGTGTGTGTATGGTATGTGGTGTGTGATGTGTATTGTGTGTGTGGTGTATGTGTGATGTACGATGTGTATGGTGTGTGTGGTGTATTGTGTGTGTAGTGTGTAGGGTTTGTGATGTGTGTAGTGTGTGTGGTGTATGGTGTGTAGTATATGTGTGGTATATGGTGTGTGTGGTGTGTATGGTGTGTAATGTGATATGTGTGTGGTATATGATGTGTGTATGGTGTGTGTGTATGCTCTGTGGTGTTTATGGTGTGTGATGTGTGTATGTGGTGTGTGTGGTGTGCATGTGGCTTATGGCATGTATAGTATGGTTTGTGTGTAGTGTGGTATGTGATGTATATGGTGTGGTATATGGTGTGTGGTGTGTATGGTATGTATAGTGTGTGTGTATGCTGTGTGGTGTGTACGGCGTGTGGTGTATGGTGTGTGTACGGTGTGTATGGTGTGTGGTGTATATGGTGTGTGTGGTTATAGTGTTCTATATGTGTATGCTGTGTAGTATGTGATGTATGCTGTATGTGTGGTATATGGTGTGGTGTGTAGCGTGTGTATGCTCTGTTGTGTATGGTGTGTGATATATGTTGTGTATGTTGTATATGGTGTGTAGTGTGTATGATGTGTGTATGGTGTGTGTGGTGTGTGATATATGGTGTGTATGTCGTATATGGTGTGTAGTGTGTATGGTGTATGTGGTGTGTATGGCATGTGGTGTGTATGGTGTGTATAGTATGTATAGTGTGTATATGGTATATGGTGTGTATAGTGTATATGGTTTGTGAGGTGTTTGGTGTGTGTGGTGTGTATGGCATGTGGTGTGTATAGTGTGTATGGTGTCTGTGTATGCTGTGTGGTTTGTATGATGTGTGTGTGGTGTATGGTGTGTGATGTATGGTGTATTTGTAGTGTGGTGTGTGAGGTGTATGGTGTGTGTTGTATGGATGGTGTGTGGTGTGTATGGTATATGGTGTGTATGGTGTGTGTGTAATGTATGGTGTGTGGTGTGTATAGTGTGTATGCTTTGTGTGTATGGTGTGTAATGTATGATGTGTGGTGTGTGTATAGTGTATGGTATGTGTAGTTTATGTGATGTGTATGGTGTGTGTGGTGTGTATGGTGTGTGATGTGTGTGTGTGGTGTGTAGAGTGTGTATGGTATGTGTATGCTGTGTGGTATGTATGGTGTGTAATGTATGGTGTGTGTGTGGTGTGTATGGTGTGTGTATGATGTGTGGTGTGTATGGTGTGTAATATATGGTGTGTATAGTGTATATGCTGTGTGTGGTGTATGGTGTGTATAGTGGATGTGATATATATGGTGTGTGGTGTATGATATCTATAGTGTGTGTGATGTATATGGTGTCTGGTGTGATGTGTGTGTGTGTGGTGTATGGTGTGTATAGTGGATGTGAGGTATATGGTGTGTGGTGTATGGTGTCTATAGTGTGTGTGATGTATATGGTGTGTGTGTGTGTGTGTGGTGGGTATGGTGTGTGGTGTGTATGGTATGTGTCTGGTGTGTCTGGTGTGTGGTGTGTATGCGCACGCTGAGGTGGGGATGGATGGACAGACAGCTCCCTGGATGCCCTCACATATCCTTGGCAGCCTCTGTCCCCAGCCCCGCAGCACAGAGGAAATGGCCCAGAACAGGAGAGGATACGAGAGCTCTGGGCGTGTCTCCTAACATCCTGAGGTCTTGACTTGGGCCAGCAACCCCCTTCCCCGACCAAAGCAGTTGGCATTCACACCCTGGGGACCAAAGGCTGAGGGCCACAGCACCACCTGGCTGTCAGCGCAGGAATGTAAACCACCCCGCTGTGGCCCTGTGGGAAGTTTCTTCCAGGAGCCAACCCATCCTATCTGGAAAGTGGAATCCTGCACCTGGAAGGTGCTACAGGAAGGATGATGGGTTTAGGGGGAGGCGCCAGGATGAAGCACCATCCCCCCCCTCCCCCATGCAGTGCCACCTCTTAGGACTGAAGAAGACACCTACCTGTTCTGCTCCACCAAAAGATGCACACAAAGGACTCTGTAATATCCATCATGGTGTATATCTTCGTAAAGCAGATCACAGGCCCCAGGAGTCTCTACTGACTACGATTACAAAGGTGCTGGGGCAGCTCCCAGCACTGCCTCCCTCTGGGGTTCAGGGTGCTGGAGCAGCTGTTTCATGGCACTGCCTCCCTTTGGGGTCCAGGGCACTGGGGCAGCTCCCAGCACTGCCTCCCTTGGGGTCCAGGGTGCTAGGTCAGCTGTTTCCCAGCCCATAGTCTCTTGAGCTGCGATGTGGTCACCTCATCTTGTCCCAGGAAAAGAGCCTGGAGCAGAAACGGACCCTGTTGCTCTTTTCAGGGTTTCTGAGGCTCTGGACCTCGTGTGAGGACCACTGCCCCTTGTCTACACTGCAGCCCTGTGTCTACACCTCTGCCCTGTGTCCACACTGCTGCCAGCAACTATCTGGCTATCTGGCACCACCAGGGCTGCTAGGGGGCTGTGGTGCCAGGCATCAGGTATGGGAGAGGGGTCTTCCCTGCCCCCTCAATCCCCTGCACAGTCAGCCCTGGGATACTCAAGTTGTGCTGGTCCCTGGTGGGCACGGGCAGGGTGGGGGTGGGAGTGGGGCTGCCTGGAGGAGTCAGCCATCTAGGAAAGGGGCCAGATGGGGGCTGGGTACACCTGAGCTGAGCAGATCCAGGAGCCCCAACCGTGAGCACCACTGTCTGCATCGAGCAAGGGGGAAAGATGTGCCCATGTCCCAACCCCAGGGCCTGTGGCAACCCTCCTGATGCCAACCGAGGGTCCCTGCAGATGTGACTGAAGGTGGGTGGTCATGTGGGCCCAGGCCCAGTGGCAGCTGTTCTATGAGAAATGGGAGAGAGAGGCACCAACCCAGAGGGGAAGCCAATGTGCCACAAGCCTGGGAGAACCCACAACCCCCAGGAGTCAAAAGAGGCAGGAAGGAACCAGGGCCAGGGGCCCCAGAGGGAGCACGGCTCTCCCACCAGGCTGCAGACACGGGGATGGACAGTGCTAAGGCTCCCCTATAGTGCCCAGTTGGCATGGTGGCTGTAGGATACAGGCCTCAGAGCCTCTCCCTTCCTGGTCCTTGTAAGACCTCTCTCCCCAAGGCCATGGCAGAGCAGAGAGCAGCATCCACTCCTGCTGTATGTATGCAATTGCCTGGCTTTGCTGTTCCAGAAGATTGCACTGGGAGTCAGGGAGGGTGCTTCCCCACCAAAGTGTCTCTCAGACTGCAGAGGGCTACCAGGTCACTGCTAGAGGGGACCCTTGTGGCTCGGCTGCCTCCCAGTCCAGCCCAGTGTGCCACGCAGGCCACACCACCCAGGGCCATGTCTGCCAGGTGTCCCTTAGGACAGCTGAGTGAGCAAGCGAGCACCTCGCCCCTTGGAGCTCAGTCCCACCGTGCTCCACCTCCCAGAAGCCCACCTGTGATGTTCTCAACATGGGCTTTCTGGAAAGCCATGTGGCTTTGAGTGTAGGCGACTCTGGGGGTGCAGAGGACAGGGTCCTAGGAGCAAGCAGGGTAGGACTGTAGCCGTCCCATTCTGTTTGGAGGATGGCTGGGTGTGGCATGGCAAGGCTCAGGTGTGTGTGTGTGTGTGTGTGTGTGTGTGTGTGTCAGTAGCAGGGAGGAGGGAGGAGACCTGGGGACCTGGCCTCACCTTCCAGAGCCAGCGTGGGGTTATCACACCAGCCAGGTGGGGCTGGGGGCTGGGGGGCGCCCAGGGCACTCCAGTAAGGCAGAGCACACACCTGGGCATCCCTCGGGCCTGGGAGGGGGGAGGTTGCTTCGCTCTGCCATACCCGGAGCAAAGTTCCTCCCCTTGGCCTCACCTGGCCGCCTGTGTCTCCCTTGTTCTGGCAGAGGTCGGAGAGGACACCTGGCTGCTTTTCCTGTCCGTGTTCACCGTGGTCGTGTCCCTTGGAGTGGACGTGCTGCTGCTCAGCTTTGTCATCGTGCTGGTGCTGGGCAGCTGATCTTCTGTCACATCTGCCTGAGTATGTACCCCCCCACCCCCCACCCTGGTCCGAGCACTGCCCACCACCCCCAGCATGCTCAGCTTGGCGCCCCAGGCAGGTGGCTTCCTGATCAACCTGGGCCAGACATGAGCTCGTAGCACAACTCTAGGATCTGTTGGCAAGAGCAGAGCACAAGGAGCACAGTGGGGAGGCTCTACTTGGAAAAGCACCACCCCAGAGGTGCTGTCCCCCTTGCAAGCTCCCTCATCCCTCAGCCAGAGGGGGTGCAGCGAGCCAGGAGAGTGGGCTTCCCTCATTCTGCTTGGTCTCCAGTACAGCTTCCAGCCTGCACCTGTGCCAGCAACATCTGGCACAGAATCGATGCCCTCTGCTGAGAAAGACCCCGTTTGTCAACCCCGGTTCACCCACGCACCACATCACCACAAAGCCCTTGAAAAATGCACTGCATAGTCGCCCCTAGCGTGTGGTTCCGGTGGTCTTGCCTTGAGGCTCACACTGGTGCTTTCCTGGAAAGTACAATGAAGAGTGCTGGCGTGAGTCTTATGGGGCACCATACTGAGCCCTAAGGGTCCATGGACTCAGCCACGAATGACCTGGATAAAGAGGCACTGCTTTGAGTTCTCTCTGAAGGGAGCAGAAAGACCTTCAGACGTCAATACCCAGAGGCACGTGTCTGTCGATTATAGAAAGCCGTCCTCCACCCCCTCACCCAGGCTCCCTCATGCCCAGTCCTTGTCCAGTCCCACATCCACAGCATGAACCACTCATGTGACATGACACAGCACACCATGAACCACACGTGTGATGTGACAGCACAGCACGAACCGTGTATGTGACATGATACACAGCACAGCATGAACTAAGCATGTGACATGACACAGCACAGCACAGACCACACATGTGACATGACACACAGCACGGCCTTGATCCATCTTAGCTTCTGCCACTTCCTTCCATTGATTTTTTTGTTTGTTTTCCTTGCATTGCCCTGGCCCTACCAAGATCACTGCACCCATGGCTGTTGTCTGTAGGCACACAGCCTGTCGTTGACAATGCATTCCAGAAGTGTTTGCAGCGTACAAGTGCCTGACCATTCTCTGCCCATCCCTAAGCATCTGCTGCCCCCCCAGGGTGACCCCACATGTCGTTCCTGTGGTTCCGTTACCTCACTGCTTCAGCAGAGCACGGCATGGCTGGACGCTGGTGCAGGGGCTGGGGCAGGAGGAAACATCTTATGTCAGCCAAGGCTGCCTTGCACGCTCCTTGCGTGGTGATGGGCGCACAGGACATAGAGGAAGGGGTGCTCGTGTGGTGATGAGTGCCCAGGATGCAGACGGGGGCTCCTTGTGTTGTGCCTAGTGCACAGGCTGCAGAGAGGACAAGCAATGGCTCAGGTCTCCAGCTAGCGTGCACCCACAGTGCTGCGTGGCCCCTCTGTGGGGATAACAGACGCCGCACCTTGCATCCTCCACAGCTTCTCTCTTTCTCTGCAGGCTCTGAGTTTCCGGGACAGAGAATCCAGTGAGCCCAGTGCAGAGGATGGTGATACAGATGAGGGGCTAGCTTCGGGTAAGACTTCTGCAGTTTGAGTCAATGTGGAGGTATACCTGGACAAACCGACTCACCAGTGGACAGTCCAGGGCTGGAACGCTGCTCCTGCCCTTGTCTCTGAATGCCAATGAGGACCCCAGAATGCTGCTGCCCACCTCCCCATGTCCACCCCACTTCCCCAGGCAGCATGTTTCTGTCTGCCATCTCTTGGGAGTGGACAACTTCAGGTCCCACAGACTGCCTGGGTTTATACACATCTCAAAGGCTTGGCTGAGAGTCAATTTTCCCCCAGACATTGATGGAAGAACTTTCACAAGTGATAGAATGTCGCTCCCCCATTCGCGGAGGAACGACACAGGACCCTGCGCTGTTCTTTTGTCTGCTCGGTCCTTCCCGGGTTGGCTGCCGATCCTTCCACCTCCCTGGAGGGGCGGTTCCCCCTGCCACTTTCCCCACTTCCGCAGGGGAGCAGCACACCGCCGGCCAGCTCTCTCGGGGGCTGCTCAGATGTTATCCGGATGTTCCTGGTGCATGTTGTCTCTCTCCTCCTTTATAGTCCTCTTCCACCAATCCCAACTCTGCTACCCACACGCCGAGTACGCTGCTCTCCTCCAATCAGGAGCAGGATCAGCTCCTGCAGGTTATTGGTCGAACTGGAGGCAGCTGTGTAGAAGTTGTTTACTCCTCTCCCAGCGCCATATTGTGGGAGAGCAGATGCATAGAATAAGTCTTAATTCCAGTAACTTAGTCTAGTCCGAGTTGCTCCCCACAATAGAAGCCTTCAGGATTACAGTGGCTTTGGAAAAAAAAAAAGGAGAGCCCCCTTAGCCTACCTGTCCCGGCTCTTGGGAAGGTTCCCCACAGAGCAGCTGGAAACTGGCTTGGCCCTAAAGCACTGGTCACAGGTAGAATCCGAGACTGGCCCCGCCCTGGCAGGCCAAAGGGACCTGCTGTCACACACAGGGGCACCCAGCCGCTTGTCGTCTTGCACCCAGTCAGGGGAGCCTGGCCCAGGAGCTAGACTGTGCTGTTCATCCATCCCAACTGAAGCAGGTGGGGGACCCCAGCATCTGAGTCTCTTCCACGATTCAAGGTTTAAGGTGGATTTCAAGACCCATAAAACCCAAACAGGTGGTATAAATGAAAAAAGGGGAGGCAAAAGGAAAAAAAAGAATGTTGATAAAACAGAATCATGTCACAGGGCAACTTCCGGGGCCAATCAATACGTGGGGAACAGCTAGGCATTACATGTGCCTCCGTACGTGCACACACATGCATGCCTGCTTATTTGAAAGAGTTATAGAGAGTGGTAGAGACAGAGAGAGGTCTTCCATCTGCTGGTTCACTTCCCCAGATGGCTGCAATGGCTGGAACTGGGCCAATCCAAAGCCAGGATCTAGGAGCTTCCTCCAGGTCTCCCATGTGGGTGCAGGGACCTAAGCACTTGGGCTATTTTCTACTGCTTTCCCAGGCCATAGCAGAGAGCTGGATCAGAAGTGGAGCAGCCAGGACTTGAAGTGGTGCCCATATGGGATGCCGGCACTGCAGGCCAAGGCTTTAATCCCCTGCACCACAGCGCTGGACCTAGGAGGCAAGTATTCTTAAGACATCAGTGGACTGACAAGACAAGGAATTCCCAGGCCAGCATCTCAGGCAGGGGAAACACAGGAAGATGTGGCCAGCCCTGTGAACTTGACTCTCGCAGCTATACAGGAAGTGCAAAGAGCAGATGGAGCTCAGAGCTGAGGCAGAGTAGGAGGCCAGTCAGTACCCACAGGGAGCCCCTGATGGCAGCAGGGAACTGAGTTGACCCACTCCCTCCACCCCAAGGCAATCAGGACTGGACAGCAGGCTTTCCCCGGCTGCCTTGGTGCTAGGTGGGTGACCACAGTCCACAGAAAGTAACCACAGAGTGATGCTGCACTGAGCATCCCCAGGGTGCCAGGCAGAATTCCCTGCAAGGAACTGACCTCACTGACCTCACTGCGGGCCTGCAAGGGTCCTTGCCTGAAGCAAGCAGCTCCTGGCGGTGGGGGGAGGGTTTTGTACGGGGGGGTGGGGGTGTAGGAGGGCACAGTGCACCAGGGAGAGGCTTCAGTGGAAGCATACTCATGGAGATTGGGGGCAGGGTGGATGCCCCAGCAAAAACACAGTGACAAGTATTCAGTCCAGTTGAGAGAGAGAGAGAGAGGAAACCCAGTTCAAAGCAGATGTGCTGGCGCCGTGGCTCAATAGGCTAATCCTCCACCTAGCGGCGCCGGCACAACAGGTTCTAGTCCCTGTCAGGGCGCCGGATTCTGTCCCGGTTGCACCTCTTCCAGGCCAGCACTCTGCTATGGCCCGGGAGTGCAGTGGAGGATGGCCCAAGTCCTTGGGCCCTGCACCCCATGGGAGACCAGGAGAAGCACCTGGCTCCTGCCTTTGGATCAGCGCGGTGGGCCGGCCGCAGCACGCCAGCCACAGCAGCCATTGGAGGGTGAACCAACGGCAAAAGGAAGACCTTTCTCTCTCTCTCTCTCACTGTCCACTCTGCCTGTCGAAAGGAAGGAAGGAAGGAAGGAAGGAAGGAAGGAAGGAAGGAAGGAAGGAAGGAAGGAAGGAAGGAAGGAAGGAAGGAAGGAAGGAAGGAAGGAAGGAAGGAAGGAAGGAAGGAAGGAAGGAAGGAAGGAAGGAAGGAAGGAAGGAAGGAAGGAAGGAAGGAAGGAAGGAAGGAAGGAAGGAAGGAAGGAAGGAAGGAAGGAAAAGCAGATGAAGAGAGCAAGAAACTGGGTTTTTAACTGCCAATCAGTTTGAACGCGCACCAAATGAAAAGTCTCGCTGAGGTTTTTTTTTTTTTTTTTTTAAGATATACTTACCTATTTACTTGAAAGTCAGAGTTACATAGAGAGGAGAGGCAGAGAGAGAGAGAGAGAGAGAGTTCTCCATCCGATGGTTCACTCCCCAGTTGGCCACTAGGGCCAGAGCTGCGCCGATCCAAAGCCAGAGCCAGGAGCTTCCCCTGGGTCTCCCACGTGGGTGCAGGGTCCCAAGGACTTGGGCCATCTTCCACTGCTTTCCCAGGCCATAGCAGAGAGCTGAATCGGAAGTGGAACAGCCGGGACTCGAATCGGCACCCATATGGGATGCCAGTGCTTCAGGCCAGGGCTTCAACCCACTGTGCCACAGCGCCGGACCCTCGCTAAGGTTTAAATGTACTCTGATGTGATCACAGAAATTTAAAAAGGTTTGATTGGCAGATCTGCTAACAGATTGGACACCATTTGAAAAAGCAGATCCGTGAATGCAAACTTAGAGCCAACAGAAGCACCAGCCTGAGGCTTGGAGCAATGAGGCAGCTGACAGGCAGTGGCTAAGGGCCTAGCTTGGAGGGTCAGAGACAAGAGGAACTTGGGGAGAGGCGGGTGGGAGAAGTCGGCAGCACTGTCAGAGGACCCCTACTCACAGACTCAGAGCCCTCTCTAAGCTGGCTAGGGCTGGGGGCGGGGAGGAGTAGCCTCGCTGCAGGGGAGGCCCCTACACCCAGCCAGGAGAAGGTGAGTTTCCCCGAGAGGACAGAGGAACAGGCTGTAGGGTCTAACCCCCAACCCAGAGCTCCCAGCCTTTCAGCACAGGTGGAGCTGAGCTCAGGGCCTCACAGGTGCTCAGGGCCAACCTTCTTCCCTTGCAGACAATGAGAATGCCACGGCGGCACCTTCAAGGCCAAAGACCACCACCATCACCACCACCACCAGCACCTCCAGGTCCTGCATGAGGTGCTGGCCTCAGGAAACCCCTCGCCACGCTTCTCACAGAGCACTGTCCGTATCACATGGTCCCTGGAATCCACCTGCTTGCTGTCCTCCATCGGCCACATCCCATCGGAGAATGAGCAGGGGCCACAGTGGCCAAGCGTGGCATGGTGTGGCTGGCAGCAGGGCACACCTAAAGCTGGCATGGAGCTCACCCTTATACAAAAGCTGTGCCCACCAAAAGAAGAGCAGGAGCTGAGCCCACCAGCCAGTGGCCAGGAGCTGAGCCTACCACTAGCCAACAGCCAGGAGCTAAGCCTACCACTAGCCAACAGCCAGGAGCTGAGCCTACCACCAGCCAACGGCCAGGAGCATTGCCTACCACCAGCCAACAGCCAGGAGCATTGCCTACCACCAGCCAGCGGCCAGGAGCTGAGCCTACCACCAGCCAGCGGCCAGGAGCTGAGCCTACCACCCAATACTCAGGAGCTGAACAACCCACTAGAAGGCAGGGAGCTGAACCTCCTACCCAGTGCCCAGGAGCTGAGCCCACCAGCCAATGGCCAGCAGCTGGGCACCCCACGGGAAGGTGGGGAGCTAAGCCCACCGTAGCACAACAGGAAGGTATGCATGCCAACCAGACTGTGAATCTAGCCATGCAATGTATTTTTTTGTTGTTATTTTGCACTATTTTCTAAGCATTCAGGGAGCATTGAGTGCGTCCCCTCGGCAGCGTAAAGGGCAGTGTTGGTGTTGGGAGGCACACGCCCAGGAGCAACATCACCACAGAAACAGCACCTACAACCGGCCACATAAGGAATTCCAGAACACTCTCGGGACGCACCAGTAACCCTAAGCTCCTCCCCCACGTCTGGACTCACAATAGATCTGAGCCCAGGGAGAAGGGGGGACCCAGGCTCATTCCTTCCTACTGTCATCCAGTTCTCCCTGCTCCTGGGAGTGGGGGACCCAGGCTCACTCCTTTCTATGTCATCTAGTTCTCCCCGCTCCTGGGAGAGAGGGATCCAGGCTTACTCCGTCCTACTTCGTCCAATTCTGCCACCTCCTGAGAGGGGAATACCCAGGCTCACTCCTTCCTATGTAATCTTGTTCTTCCACCTCCTGGGAGAGGGGGACCCAGGCTCACTCCTTCCTACTTAGTGCAGTTCTGCCACCTCCTGGGAGAGGGATACCGAGGCTCACTTCTTATATCGTCTTGTTCTCCCACCTCCTGGGAGAGAGGGACCCAGGCTCACTCCTTCCTACTGTCTTCTTGTTCTTGTGTGAAACCTGGTGATTCCAGGTGAAACTGGGTAATGGAACACAGCTGTCAGAATTCCTTTGTCTGGATTCTCAGGGGAAACAGCACTGCAGCCCCTCATATGTGGGCTCTTCCTCTCCATGTACCTGGTCACTGTGGCTGGGAACCTGCTCATCATCCTGGCCATCCTCTCAGACCCCCACCTCCACACGACCATGTACTTCTTCCTCTCCAACCTGTCCTTGGTGGACGTCTGCTTCACCTCCACCACCGTCCCCAAGATGCTGGTGAACATCCAGACGCAGAGCAAAGCCATCAGCTATGCAGGCTGCATCACCCAGATGTTCTTCTTCATGCTATTTGCAGAGATGGACAACTTTATCCTGGCTGTGATGGCCTATGACAGGTTCGTAGCCATCTGTCACCCCCTGCACTACACGGTCATCATGAATCCCCGACTCTGTGTGCAGCTGGTCCTGGTGTCCTGGGTCATCAGTGTCCTGCATGCCTGTCACACAGCCTCCTGGTGCTGTGGCTGTGCTTCTGTGCACACATGGAAATCCACTTCTGTGAGCTGAACCAGGTGGCCCACAGCACCTGTCCACTACTTTCCTTAATGACATGGTCGTGTATTTTGCACTTACACTGCCGGCTGCAGGCCTTGGCTGGGTTCCTTCACTCCTGCTCCAGGATACTGTGTTCCATCCGTGCACTCACCAGCAGGGCCCTAGGAGCCGTCTTGTGCTGGTGGAATCGCTCTGGGGTTTGTGGTTGTCCACGTTAGTGCTGGGGCATGATCCAGTCCAGGGGTTTGTGCGATGTTTCCACTGGGGGCGCTGAGGATAAGCATCGACAAATGCCTCCGTAAGCAGAGAAGTTAATTTAAAAGTATTGGTTTTTTAGCAACATTTTCATACTACTTGAAAGGCAGACAGAGAAATAGAGATGGAAATAGATGATAGAAATATAGATGGCTGATTGATTGATTGATTGATGATCTAGATAATGGATGAATAAACCCATAGATGAATAGATCAGTGTGTCGATGACAGATGAGTAAACTGATAGATGAGTAGATGGATGCGTGAACACATCAGTAGACAGGTGATGAGTGAAGGAACAGCTGCCAAATGCCACTGCGCTCTTCCAATGCTAAAAATTAACCGAGCAGGCCAGCGCTGCAGCTCAATAGGCTAATCCTCTGCCTGCGGCGCCGGCACACCAGGTTCTAGTCCCAGTCGGGGCGCTGGATTCTGTCCCGGTTGCCCCTCTTCCAGGCCAGCTCTCTGCTGTGGCCCAGGAGTGCAGTGGAGGATGGCCCAAGTGCTTGGGCCCTGCACCCCATGAGAGACCATGATAAGCACCTGGCTCCTGCCTTTGGATCAGCGTGGTGCGCTGGCCGCAGCACGCTGCCCGCGGCAGCCATTGGAGGGTGAACCAACGGCAAAGGAAGACCTTTCTCTCTGTCTCTCTCTCTCACTGTCCACTCTGCCTGTCCAAAAAAAAAAAAAAAAAGTTAAGAAAAAAGAAAAAAAATTAACGGAGTAGGCTTTTTTAACAGTTCAGATTTTTTAAATAATTTTTTATAGATTTATTTACTTGAGAGGCAGAGAGAGAAGTCTTCCATCTGCTGGTTCACTCCCCAGATGGCCACCACGGCCGGAGCTGGGCCAATCTGGAGCCAGGAGCCAGGAGCTTCTTCCGGGTCTCCCACATGGGTGCAGGGGCCCAGGACTTGGGCCATCTTCCACTGCTTTTCCAGGCCAGAGCAGAGAGCTGGGTCAGAAGTGGAGCAGCCGGGACTCAAACCAGTGCCCATATGGGAGGCCGGCACTGCAGGCAAATGCTTAACCTACTGCACCCGAGCACTGGCCCCAGTATTTTGTTTTTTGATTGACACACAGTAGTGATACCTACAAGGGGTCTTTAAGAAGTTCACAGAAAAAACTGTGCATGGATTTTAAAACTTTTCTGTTGGCTTTTTTTTTTCACCAAGATGAACAAGTGTAGGTCTCAGTCCCATCTTCATGCACTCTGATGCATCGTGACTGCTGAACCAGGCTCACGACCAGGTCGGAACAATGGGCTCATCCACCCCTGGGTCATCGTGGGCCATGTCTTGGTGTATGTTGGGGTGGGGGGTGGGGGGCATTCACCACCCTCCCTCCCAGGACCTGCAAGACTAAGAGAGTCCTCCCGCTGGGAGTTCTTCCCCTGCCCAGTCACCAGGGCAGTCCTCAGGGAAAAGCCGCAGGGCTGGTGCTGCTTGCCTGATCCGTGTTTCTATCTACCCAGTGCACTCAACTGGACAGGAAGTCATTGGAGAGGGAGAGGGAGAGGGAGAGAAGTCTTCCACCCACTGGTTCACTCCCCAAATAGCCACCACACTGGGGCTGGACCAGGCTGAAGCCAGGAGCCAGGAGCTGCCATCCCATATGGGCACCGATTCAAGTCCTGGCTGCTCCACTTCCCAACCAGCTCTCTGCTGTGGCCTGGGGAAAGCAGTAGAAGATGGCCCAAGTGCTTGGGCCCCTGCACCCATGTGCGAGACCTGGAGGGAGCTCCTGGCTCCTGGCTTCACATCGGCGCAGCTCTGGCCATTGCAGCCAACTAGGGAGTGAACCGGAGGATGGAAGACCTCTCTCTCTCTTTCCTTTTGCCTCTCTGTAACTCTGCCTTTCAAATAAATAAATCTTTAAAAAGAAAAAAGAAACTGCAATTCGTTCATGTAGCAGAGATCTAGCTACAGTGATTTAAGCAGAGAAGTCTTTAGGACTTTTTTGTTTGTTTTGATGTCTTCACAAAATATAAATTCTAGAGCTAAGCAGATCAAGGCTGGTCCTTCTACACTTCTGCCAACTCCAGCCTGTGGCTTTCACCCTCGTGGTACCAAGGTGACTCCTGCCATTCCTGCCATTGCAGCTGCATTCAGGAAAGCGGAAGCTGTCCCACCGGGGGCCTTATCATGGTAGCGCACACTCACTGGTTACACATCTCTCTTGACCCTCTGGTGGTTGCTGTCAGCTCTGCTCCTGTACATGAATAACGATGCCCCAGGAATTGTCCCCTTAACCAAAGACTTAACCAAAGACCAAAGTTGGCATCCGACTCCTTTGCTTGCTGGTGAGACAAACTGGTAGGGGTGCACTGGCTCCTCGCATTCCCACACAACTCTCTCTCCTCACCCTGCGTCTCCACCTCCTGGCACCTCTCAGGTCCATGTTCCCAGCTGGGCAGAGCTGTATGTCTTAGCTTATGTAGTAGCTTTATTGCTGGCCCACCCAGAACGCTGTGAGTGAGACCTCAGTTTGCCATTTTGCAAATTTGAAATACAATAAATAAATACAACTGCCCACTGGTTCACTTCCCAAATGGCCACAATGGCTGGAGCTGAGCCATTCCAGAGCCAGGAGTTTCTTCCAGGTCTCCCACATGGGTGCAGGGGCCCAAGCACTTGGGCCATCTTCTGCTTTCCCAGGCCACAGCAGAGAGCTGCATGGGAAGTGGAACAGCCAGGATTTGAACCAGTGCCCATATGGGATGCCAGCACTGCAGTCGGAGACAGCCCACTACACCACAGCACCAGCCTCCTATCTTTGCATGAAAATCTTGGGCCACAAATGTCTCAGTGTAGGAGACTGCAGACCTGAAGCCCTTCCCCCAACATTCTCTTAATTGTTTAATGCCCCACTCAAAGAATGGGGTACAGGGGTCGCCCTGAAGTGGACCTTCCCTTGGCTCCCCTTTCACTCCCACCCCCACCCCATCTCCAGGGCAAGAGCTCCAGTGGAGCCAAATGAATTAAAAAAAAAAAAAAGCCAGTGGGCATTTACCCTAGTAGTAAAGGCTCTGGTTAATATGCTACCCACATAGCCCATATCAAGAGTGCTGGGAGGTGGGGGGCGGTGCTGTGGCGTAGCCAGTGAAGCTGCCGCCTACAGGGCCAGTGTGCCATGTGGGCACCAGTTTGAGTCCCGGCTGCTCCACTTCCCATCCAGCTCTCTGCTGTGGCCTGGGAAAGCAGTGGAAGATGGCCCAAGTGCTGGGGCCCCTGCATCCTCGTGGGAGATCCAGAAGAACCTCCTGGCTCCTGGCTTGGGATTGGCCCAGCTCCGGCCATTACAGCCATCTGGGGAGTGAACCAGCAGATGGAAGACCTCAAGGGGAAAAAAAGTGCCCGGGGTTCAGTTCTCAGCCCTGGCTCCCAACTCTGCTAAGCTTCCTGCTGAGGCAGAAGGTTGACGGCTCAGGTGGTTGAGTCCTTGCCACGCTGCTTCCAAAGACCTGGATGGGGTTCCTAACTCCCTAGCATGGTGTCCAGCCCAGCCCTGGCTATTGCAGGCATCTGGGGATTGAACCAGACGATTGGAGTTCCCTCTCTAATGAATAATTACAAAAAAATTTATTTCTTTGAAAGAGTTACAGTGAGAGAGGGAGAGACACTGAGAGAGAGAAAGGTCTTCCATCCCCCATTTTACTCCCTAAATGGCCACAATGGCTAGAGCTGGACTGAGCCAAAGCCAGGAGCCAGGAGCTTCCTCCAGGTCTCCCTCATGGGTGCAGGGGCACAAGCATTGGGCCATCCTCCACTGCTTTCCCAGGTGCATTAGCAGAGAGCTGGATCAGAAGTGGAGCAGCCAGGACTTGAACCAGTACGCATATGGGATGTGGGCGCTGAAGGCTGCAGCTTAATCCACTAAGCCGCAGCACCGGGCCCTGAATGATTGTGTTTTTTAAGTTAATGTCAAGTTGCATGGACCAAGAGCTAAGCTCATGTTAGCTCTCTGCAGTGTGTGATCTGAGTGATGTCCCTGGTAGTCATATGAGAACCTTAACTCATTGCAGCAGTGTTGGGAGGTGGGGCCTGGCTGGGTGGGGTTAGGGCTGTGGGAGTTCCGCCCCCTTTTCTCACACCCATGCGCCCCTCCCAATTGTTAAGACTTCCATCTTCCAGAACCGTGAGCCCAAATAAAGGTCTCGGGGACTCTGCTGTAGCAACAGAACACTCTTTTATTTAAGACACTGCCAACACACGCGCGCACGCGCGCACACACACACACACACACACACACACACAGAGCCTGGGTTCATTTCAGCTCCAAGAAAAAAAAATCACACTAAGTGTCCCAACGTCCACCCACTGTGTATAGCGGTGACATCAGGCCGGGGAAAGGGGCTCAGGTAGATCCTGGCACCTCCTCTCATCAGAAACTTTTTATTTTTGCCTTTTGCTGACTTGAATCTGTACCTTTCGGTGGAATAAACCAGCAACCTGAGCACAAATCAGTCTGCTTGCTTGTTTGTTTTCTGAGTCTTCTGCCTCTGGTTCCTGGGTCCCTGAACCCCAAAGCTGCTCGGGAGGCTGCCACCCCACCCCTACAAGGGCTGGGGACCCTGATTTCATTGCGAGAAACAAAGGCGGTTTGCTGTGAGCTCTTTGCTTGGGCCCCTCCTTGAGGATGTGAGCGTGACCCCTCTACCTGCCAGAGATCCAGAAGATTTCCCCACTCTCCCCCCAGCCAACCCCTCCTGCGGGGGCTCAAAGAGGGAACAGAGGCTTCGGACACCTTCCACACCGCTCCTTTATCTCCTTTATCTCGGTTCTCCCAGCCGCCCCCTGCCAGGCAGAGCTTGTGTGTGTGTGTGTGTGTGTGTGTACGCGCGCGCCCGCCCGCCGCACTCAGACCACCATCAGGACCCCCTCCCTCCCCAAGGCCCCTTCTGTCCTCACTGGGTGGCGGAGCTGGAAGCCCCCACCCCCCTCACATGGCACTCTCGTTCCCGCCCCGCCCCCTTGAGGCCCCTTTCTCGTGAGCCATGAGCGATTTGTAGGGCTTCCCCAGGCTGGGGAGGGTGAGCTCGGCCTCCTGCAGCTCCAGCTCCCGCTGGGACAAATGCTCAATGACGGCCGCTCCGATGGAGTCCCCCAGCACGTTGGTCATGGTTCGAAGGCGGTCGCTGGCGGGGGAGAGAGCGGGAGAGAGGGAGAGAGAGCCCGTTAGGGTTCGGTCACCTCTGCGATTCTTCTTGCGGATGTGACCCAAAAAGCATGGGGAAGGAAGGGGAGAGTGGGCCCGTGGCTCAGGGCTCCCCGTCTGGAGGGCCTGGGCTTCAGTCCCAGCGCTGCTCCCCAAATCCAGCTCCCTGCGCATGTGCACACCCTGGGAGGCAGCAGGTGGTGGCTTAAGGGCTTGGGTTCCTGCCCACCCACATGGGAGACACAGATGGAGCTGCTGGCTCAGCCCTGGCTGTTAGGGGAGCATTTGGGGGGCAGGGAGGGGTGGGAGTGAAGCAGCCAATGAATGACTCTCACTGTCCCTCTTTCAAATACAATGAGGATAAACAGATAAATAAATTTTTAAGAAAGAACCAGGACTAGGACTAGGTGTAGCGGGCGGTTCCCACTCACGGCTGGGAGCCCAGGTTTGTTTCTGTGTAAACCTGCTCTTTTTTTCCTATTTTCTTTCTACATAAGTGACATCTTAGTAGCCATATAACATTTCAGATCATAAATCCATTTGTTCAGCCACCAGGAAAGGTGGAGAGGCTATTCAGAAAATAATGTAAAGACAGGCTTTTGTCGTCTTTATCTGATAGCAGTAAAGGCAGACACCCCTATGCCGCATAGCTCATTTCTGAACCTGCTTTCTCTGTGGTGTTCCTCCACTGTCTTGTTGCAATCACAATATTTTTTAAAGATTTTATTTATTTATTTGAGTGGCAGAGTTACAGAGAGAGGAGAGGCAGAGAGAAAGAGAGAAAGGTTTTCCATTTGGTGGTTCACTCCCCAAATGGCTGCAATGGCCAGAGCTGAGCCGATCCGAAGCCAGGAGCCAGGGGCTTCTTCTGGGTCTCCCATGTGGGTGCAGGGGCCCGAGGACTCGGGCCATCTTCCACATGGCTATCATAATTTTGCACATTTTGCTCTTCTGTCCCTATAATGACCTCTAAAGAATGCCTCCCGAGTGGCAAAGTCATTGAGCAAATGTTTTACAATTTTATGAGATTTGAGGTTTATCATCTGAGTTTTCATCTTCCTTTTTTTTCTGGTGCCAGAGCTAATTTTTCTCTCCTCCTAACATTGTGTGTTGATTCCACCACTGGAGCTCAACTAGAAATCTGAGAACAGTCCACCCACGTGGAGTAATTAATCGAAACAAAACCAACTTGGCTCAACAAAAAGTTATTTTGTCCATCCTAAGAGATCAATTTTGTAAATTGTAAATTCTTTCCCTTTTTTTAAGCCTGTGTGGGTAACCTATGGTCCTTTCTCACCCAGAGAGTCCTTCTTCTGTCTTTAAAATATTTCACCAAAACAAAACTGTTAGTAAAAGTTGAGAATTCTAAAAAAAAAAAAAAAAAATTGCCAGCCAGCTCTGTCCCATGAATCACCTCTTTGTGACTGCTACATAAAACAGGTAAGAAGGGAGGCTTTGAGAGCCGGCATTGTGGTGTAACGGGTTAAGCCACTGCCTGCAGCCCTGGCATCCCATATGGGCGCTGGTTCAAGTCCCAGCTGCTCCACTTCTGATCCAGCTCTCTGCTGTGGCCTGGGAAAGCAGCAGAAGATGGTCCAAGTCCTTGGACCCTTGCACCCACATGGGAGACCTGGAAGAAGCTCTTGGCTCCTGGCTTCAGCCTGGCCCAACTCTGACCATTGCAGCCATTTGGGGAGTGAAGGAGCATATGGGAGATATTCTCTGTCTCTCTCTCTCTCTCTCTCTCTCTCTCTCTCTCTCTTAAATAATAACAAAACCTTCTTTTTAAAAATGAAATAAATAAAAGCATTTTAAAATAAAATTCTAGAGGTGAAACATTCTAGAACTCATTCTGCCAGAAGGAGAGCCCGCGGGGTTGGTTGGGACCCTGGGGAGGGCACAAGAGAACACTCACAGGAACCAGTCCACAGCGATGATCAGTGTGATGTCCTCCGTGGGCAGGCCGACCGACGTGAGGACGATGACCATGGTGACCAGACCTGCCTGGGGGATGCCAGCAGCCCCAACACTGGCCGCCGTGGCTGTGATGCTGCACGCAGAGGGGCAGGGGGGAACATGGAAACCACAGGAGGAGGGGGGCAGGAAGGAGAGGCAAGGCAGAGACAAAGGGGCCAATACAAAGAAGAGAAATAGTCAATTTCCCCAGGGCATCCTAAACCCCCAGTCGGATGCAGAAAGAACAGTGCTTGTTTCTCAGTGCAATCAAAACGAAGAAAATTCAAACACCTAGAGACAGACACTGGAACTGGGTTAGAGAAGTGGGGGGCAGCTCAAAGGATACAGAGTTGCAGTTTGTGTAGCATGAATCAAAAAAGATACAAAGTTGCAATCTAGCAGTGCCACCAAGGCTGAGATGGATGGTTAATGGGAGGGCCATGGTTAGTAGTAATATTATATGTCAGAAATTTTCTAAGCTTCTAGTTGCAAAACAAGAGAGAGGAAGATGAAGTTGCTTACCTGTAGCAGTCATTTCCCTGCACATGTGTTTACTACAACATCGTGTGCTACACCTTGAGCTTGTACAATAAAAAGAATTTTAAACACATACTACATAGGAGGGTTTCAGGAATTAAACGCACATCCTAAGCCGCCGGTCCCCAGTGGCTGTCATAGACGGTTGTGGGGGGTGGGGCCCTCCTGGAACCCAGGTTTCTGAGTGGAAGTCAATTCAATGGATCCAGGGAAAATGTAGACACAAGAGCAGGTGTCTCACCAGCTGCATCTAGGGGCTGGAGAAGCAGGGATGCAACAAACTAGGCAGCAGCCACGCACCACCCAGGGGAGCTGCCCATCTCCCTACACACACACCAGGAGGAGGAGGGGGTCTGGACAGCCAGGCCCAGGTGCTGGGAATGGACTTGGGGAAGCCGGGCCACGTTCAGACTCAAAAGGAGGGATTGTCTGCAGAGCTGAGCGGATGACAGATTGACCCAGGGTCCTGGCCAGCATCTGACCTAACAGGACACTGCACAGTCTGGAGTCCCAGCTCCACTTGTAATCCCAGCTTCCCTGATGTGCACCCTGGGAAGCAGCAGGAGACAGCTCAAGCACCTGGGCCATGCATGGGCCTAGTGTGGCGGTGCAGTGAGCTAAGCTTGGTGCAATGCCGGCATCCCATACGGGAACACCGTTTTGAGTCCCGGCTGAATCATTTCCAATCCAGCTCCCTGCTAATGTGCCTGGAAAGGCAGTGGAGGATGGCCCAAGTGCTTGGGCCCCTGCCACCCATGTGGGGGATCTGGATGGAGCTCCAGGCTCCTGGCTTCAGCTTGGACTAGCCCTAGCTGTTGCAGGTATTTGAGGAGTGAACCAATGTATAGAAGGTCTCACTCCCTCTCTCTCTGTTTTTCTCCTCTTTTAAGACATTTCATTTTAGAACAGTTTTAAATTTACAAAACAAAAAGTGTGAGGTAGTAATACAAAGAGTCCACATACTCTCACCCTACTCCCTCTATTATTATTTCTTATTAGTATATTACTGAATATGTCCAGCTTCTCCTATTTTTATCCAAACTCCCTATAAAATAAATAAATAAATAAATAAATCCTTTAAAATAAATAAAATGAGGTCACTTAAAAATGTTCATGGAAAATAGAATTAAGAGAAATTTATCTTAGTGCAAAAATATTTTGAAATGCATAGTTTTTTTCAGGGTACACACTTTTCATGAACTCTTTGAAGACTTCTCATACAAATGGATTTCCAATTATTTTGAACCAAGATAAAGTCATTGTTCACTCCATATCCTATTAACTTGTTATTTTTTTATCTTAAGGATTTGTTTTTATTTATTTGAGAGGCAGGGTGATATAAGGAGGGAGACAGAGAGAAATACGGAGATATTCCGTCTGCTGGTTCACACCCCTCAATTAACCATGACAGCTGAAGCTGGGCCAAGCTGAAGCCAAGAGCCAGGAAGGAGCTCCATCCAAGTCTCCCATATGGGTGGCAGGGACCCAAGTACCGGGGTCACCATCTGCTGTTTTCCCAGGAGCATCAACAGGGAGCTGGATCAGAAGTGGAGCAGGGGCTGTCTTGCATCCCATATGGGCACTGGTTTGAGTCCCAGCTGCTCCACTTCCGATCCAGCTCTCTGCTATGGCCTGGGAAAGCAGTGGAAGATGGCCCAAGTGCTTGGGCCCCTGCACCCATGTGGGAGACCTGGAAGAAGCTCCTGGCTCCTGGCTTCAGCCTGGCCCAGCTCTGGCCACTGAGGCCATTTGAGGAGTGAACCACCAGATAGGAGACCTCTCTCTCTGTCTCTCTCCTTCCCTCCCTCCCTCCCTCTCTGTCTGTAACTCTATCTCTTAAATAAATAAAATCTTTTTCAAAAACTAAAAAAAAAATTCTAAAAACAAAAGAAAGAAATTTCTATATCAGTATTGCCACAAATACAATTTTGTTAGTCATTTTATACCTGTCAAACCAACAGTTAAGAATGTATACTGGGGCCGGTGCTGTGGCATAGAAAGTCAAGCCTCTGCATGTAGCATTGGCATCCCATATGGGTGCCAGTTCGTGTCCTGGCAGCTCCACTTCCAATCCAGTCCCTGCTTTGGCCTGGGATAACAGTGGAAGATGGCCCAAGTCCTTGGGCCCCTGCACCCATGTGGGAGATCTGGAGGAAGCTCCTGGTTCCTGACTTTGGATCGGCCCAGCTCTGCCGATTGCAGCCATCTGCGGAGTAAACCAGCAGATGGAAGACCTCCCTCTCTGTCTCTCCTTCTCTCTGTCTGTAATTCTACCTCTTAAATAAATAAATAAAATCTTTAAAAGAAGGAGGAGGAGGAGGAGGAGGAGGAAGGAAGGAAGGAAGGAAGGAAGGAAGGAAGGAAGGAAGGAAGGAAGGAAGGAAGGAAGGAAGGAAATGTCAGTTACTGCTGTCCAGAGAAGTTTCAAGGAATAAAATTATGGGGCCAGTGCTTTGGCACAGTGGGTTAAGGCCCTGGCCTTAAGTGCTGGCATCCCATGTGGGCACTGGTTCTGGTCCCTGCTGCTCCACTTCCCATCCAACTCTCTGCTATGGCCTGGGAAAGCAGTGGAGGACAGCCTAAGTCCTTGGGCCCCTGCACCCACATGGGAGACCTGGAGGGGGCTCCTGGCTCCTGGCTTCGGATCAGCACAGCTCCAGCCATTGCGGCCATCTGGGGAGTGAGCTGATGGATGGAGGACCCCTCTCTGTCTGCCTCTCTCTGTAACTCTGTCTTTCAGATAAATAAAGTAAATCTTTAAAAATCAAAAAGAGAAAATTTCATATCCTAAAAGGGTCACCTGGTTTCTTCTTGGTTTATCTTATTTGGATTTGGTTTTCTTAATACATATATTCATAGACAAATAGATAGATAATAGATTGATAAATGATAGAGATAGATTGATAGATAGTCGACACTGATAGATATAAATAATAAATCCATGGATGATAGCTATAGGTAGATGACAGATATAGATGATATAGATAGATAAAGAGATGTTAGATAATAAGTGATTGATAGATGATAGATTGACAGATAATAGAAGATAGACATAGCCAGATGGTTGATAGATGGATACAGATAGATAATAGAAATAGGTAGATGACAGACATAAGTAGATGATAAAGAGATGATAGATGGATAGGCAGGTGACAGACAGAAGTAAATGAGCACAGGGTTGCACAGACAGCGTCTCATGGAGATGCTTCAGAGCAAGCATGGCAAGATGAAATTCCAGATGAGTTCATTCTGGGGCAAGACAATCTTGACATTCATGGATCCTTTTTCTCATCTGATGCATTTTGCACAAGCTTTGCAAAGAGCCCTTGTGTATACAGATTACAAAACCCTTTGCACCGAAACAGTCTCGGGTTTGAATTCCATTTCTGCATGAGCTTCTGAGGAACACTGCTATTCCCACTGCCCTCCGTCACGGAGGGAGCCTGCCACCTCTCCACACTGACCCTGGCGTCCACCG
The DNA here is from genome assembly GCF_964237555.1 of Oryctolagus cuniculus. NCBI lineage: Eukaryota > Metazoa > Chordata > Mammalia > Lagomorpha > Leporidae > Oryctolagus > Oryctolagus cuniculus. Next base: position 61,827,134 of record NC_091447.1, on the reverse strand, counting down.
CAACCTGTGCACGCCCGCGGGAGGCGGGGAACGTGAAAACCTTGCATAGGATGAGCTCATGCCGCCCAGACCCAAGAAGGCAATCTGGACTTCTCTGGGTGAAGTTTAGGCTTGGTTCAAACCAGGAGACTGCAGGTAAGCAAGCCCTCTCTGCTGGCAACTGGTGAAGTGTGACCTGGCGAGTGTCGGGCTGGCCTCCAGCTCCAGCCTCTCTGCCCAGATTCCCAGGAAGCAGCTGACAAGGACGCTTCAGCCCCTGGCTCATTAAAATACACTGCACTGGACAGCCACATCATTAGCCTCTGTGATAAGCCCCTGTTCCCGATGATGTCAAAATTCCCCATGACAGGTGATCCTTGCTGCGTCTGAGACTCTGACCAAAAAGCGTTCCTCTGAAAGGATCTTCAGGAGGGTGCTTCCAAAAGCTGATGAAGAGTGGAATTTAAAGACAGGTTTATTGGGGCATAGCAGGTTGAGCTGCCACTGGCGACGCCTGCATCCCATACTGGAGTCTCTGCTGCTCCGCACTTCCAATCTGGCTCCAAGCTGGGAGGCAGCAGATAATGACTCAAGTGCTTGGGCCTCTGCCACCCACGTGGGAGACCAGGATGGAGTTCCAGCTCCTGGCCTTAGCCTGGCCCAGCCCTGGATGTCAGCATTTGACAGTAAACCCACGAATGGAAGCACTCTCAATCTCTCTCTTTAAAATAAATAAAAGTTAATTTAAAATTTTTGAGTTATTTGAAAGAATGAGAGAGAGGGAGAGGGGCAGCTTCTATCACTGATTCACTGATTCACTCCCGAAATGCTGGCAACAGATAGGTCTGGGCCAAGCCAAAGCCAGGAGCCAGGAACTCCATCCTGGCCTCCCATGTGGGTGTCAGGGGCCCAAGTACTTGGGCCATCTTTTGCTGGCTTCTCAGGTGCTTTAGAAGGGAGCTTGATCAGATTTTGAGCAGCTGGGACTTGAACTGGGATGCCAACATTGCAAACAGTGGCTTAACCCACTGGGCCACAACACCGGCCCCATAGATAAACTTCTTTAAAAGATTGGCTTATTTTGCTGCAAAAGAAAAAAAAAAAACTTTTGAAAGTCATGCATAGTTTTTTTCATGATGCATATTTTCCATTAATTTCTGAAGACCCCTCGTATCTCATTCTTTCCCATATCCTTGGTTACCTTAGGAAAGGATGTGCATTTTACCAAGACTGGCTACAGAATGTCCAATAAATCTGTTCATTCAAGATGTATTTATTGAACATCTGATACATGCTAGATACCTACAGAAGCTCCTACACTTACTACAAAGTTTGTCTCGATAAGCCCATTCTAAGTCAAAAACTCAATAAATCGTAAGTCGAAAATGAATCAAATCCATCCCAGCTCAGCACTCACACAGAGCGCTGGTGGTTGCAAGGCTGGGCTGGAGCTGCCGCTACCACAGTTGTTCAGCATTATGATGCAGAATCATGCCACCCACCGCAAGCCCAGGACAAGGTCCACATTCAACACCTGTAGTTTCCACGGAACGCCTATTGCTTTTGCAACATTGTACAGTCAGAAACAGCCGACATGGAACCATCCTAAGTTAGAATCCAACTGTAGTAGAAAAAAAATCCCTGCACAAATGTGGGGAGCAGGGTCCGTCTCCCACAACATGGTGGGGTGCCCGGGAGACAAATAAGTACTGAGACTGTGGACTGAAACTAACTCTATGCGTCTGATCTCCCACCATATGGCGCTGAGAGGGAGTAAACAAATCTTACACAGCTGCTTCGTCAATTAGCTGATTCCTGATCCAACCTCTGATTGGAAGAAAGCAGCGTGCTCAGCACACGGGCAGCAGAGCACGGATTGGTGGGAGAGGACTATAAAAGGGGGAAAGAGACAACATGCAGGGCCCCCCTAAGAGAGTTGGTCGGAGAGCTCGTTGGTGCCGCTCCTCCGCGGAGGCAGGGAGCAGCAGCAAATCCGGGAAGGACCGGGGAAAGAAAACAGCGTCCAGTGCCGCTCCTCCGTGAGTGGGGGAGCGACACACAAATAGAACTTAGTGAGAACAGTAGTGGGAGAAGCAAGCAAGCAGCAGGCTGGAGTACAACACGTCTTAAGACAGATGATGGTGCTATTTGGGGAAATGTCTTGTCCTTGGAAAGTCCAGACGTACAATTTTAAACAGAGCTTCCCTGAAAAAGTGACAGTGGAGGCAAGACCTGAACGTGACAATGTTTGCCATAACTTTCCTACAGGTGGAAGATCCCTTGTCTCAGGAGTGGGAACATTTCTATGCCAAGGCCCCTTTGGACATTAACAACATGGCTCACACTAACAAGATCCACTTAAAAATTAGCCTGCTACAGAATTTTTTAATGCATTTTTTTTATTTATTTGACAGGTAGAGTTATAGGCAGTGAGAGAGAGACAGAGAGAAAGGTCTTCCTTCCGTTGGTTCACTCCCCAGATGGCCGCTACAGCCAGCACTGTGCCAATCTGAAGCCAGGAGCCAGGTGCTTCTCCTGGTCTCCCATGCGGATGCACCGGCCCAAGCACTTGAGCCATCCTGCACTGCCCTCCCAGGCCATAGCAGAGAGCTGGACTGGAAGAAGAGCAACCGGGACTAGAACCCGGTGCCCATATGGGATGCTGGCACCACAAGCGAAGGATTAACCTAGTGAGCCACGGCGCTGGTCCCTAATGCATTTTTTAAAGATTTTATTTATTTATCTGAGAAGCAGAGCTACAGACAGAGACAGAGGCAAAGAGAAAAGTCTTCCATCCGCTGGTTCACTCTCCAGATGGCTGCAACGGCCAGAGCTGGGCCAACTGGAAGCCAGGAGCCAGGAGCTTCTTCTGTGTCTCCCACGTGGGTACAGGGGCCCAAGCACTTGGGCCATCTTCTACTGCTTTCCCAGGTCATAGCAGAGAGCTGGATCGGAAGTGGAGCAGCTGGTACACAAACCGGCATCCATATGGGATGCCAGCACTGCAGGTGGTGGCTTTACCTTTTGCCACAGTGCCGGCCCCTAAAGATTTATTGAATTCCAAGTCCCCCCCGGCCATGGTTGCCTTGTCAGGACCTCACCAAATGACATCCCTACCTCTGCCTTATCTGAATACTTGGGACTGGAAGTGTTTAAGATTTGGGACTGATTTTTGAATATTTACATACAGAGATCTCTAAGGGATGATACTGAAATTCATTCATATCTCATATATACCTTCAACCTATTTTTTGATGACTGTGTGCATAAGACCAAGCTTATGTGTCCACTGAACCATCGGGTGGGATTTCCCACATGTCCACATTCAAAATGTTTCAGATTCAGGGACTCTCAGGATTTGTTGGGATTAGGGTGGTTTAGCCTGTAAGAACCACATTGGAACATCTGGGTGACAGAGCCCAGGAACCTGCATTTATGGCAGGAGCCTGGGGCGATCAGAATGCCTCAGCCACACTTTGAAAAACTCTCCATGGGCACCGGCGCTGTGGTGTAGCAGGTTAAGACTCCGCCTGCAGCACTGGCATCCATATGGATGCTAGTTCGAGTCCCAGCTGCTCCACTTCTGATCCAGCTCTCTGCTGATGCATCTGGGAAAGCAGTCAAAGATGGCCCGGATGCTTGTGCCCCTGCACCTGCACAGGAGACCTGGAAGAGGCTCCTGGCTTCTGGCTTCGGATCAGCTCAGCTCTGGCCTTTACAGCCATTTGGGGAGTGAACCAGCAGATGAAAGACCTCTCTCTCTGTGTCTCCCTTTCTCTGTCTGTAACTCTGCCTCTCAAATAAATAAATATTTAGGCCGGCGCCGCGGCTCACTAGGCTAATCCTCCGCCTTGCGGCGCCGGCACACTGGGTTCTAGTCCCAGTTGGGGTGCCGGATTCTGTCCTGGTTGCCCCTCTTCCAGGCCAGCTCTCTGCTGTGGCCAGGGAGTGCAGTGGAGGATCGTCCAAGTCCTTGGGCCCTGCACCCCATGGGAGACCAGGATAAGTACCTGGCTCCTGCCATTGGATCAGCGCGGTGCGCTGGCCGCAGCGCGCCGGCCGCGGTGGCCATTGGAGGGTGAACCAACGGCAAAGGAAGACCTTTTTCTCTGTCTCTCTCTCTCTCTCACTGTCCACTCTGCCTGTCAAAAAATAAAAAATAAATAAATAAATATTTAGAAAACAAACAAACAAAGCTCTTGACAAAGGAATCGCCCAGGATAGCACGTGAGGAAAACCCACCAGCACCGGCTCCCATAGCATCAGGTAGCAAAGCCTGACTCAACAGCAGGCTCCTCCCACCTTCGAGGTCTCCTCTGTCCTGCAGTAGGGCTCCCTCCCTGCCCTGGCCAGCTGACGATGTCACCTGTTGTGCAGGTCAGCCCCAAGTCCCCTCACCTGATCGTTGTAATCTGGCCCAGGTTGAGCTCGTAGTTGTTGACTTGAGCAATGAAGATGGCGGCCAAGGCCTCGTAGAGGGCAGTGCCATCCATGTTGACAGTGGCTCCCACAGGCAGCACAAACCTGGTGATGCGGCGGTCCACCCCCAGGCCCTCTTCCAGGCAGCGGAAGGTAATGGGCAGAGTCGCAGAGCTGGGGTTGGGGGCGGGGGGCAGAGAGAGATGGGGGCTGAGAAGGGAGTAGCCAACGGAGGACTCCCCTTGAGAACAAGATCTGAGCTCTTATCCCTGGGGGATAAGAGAGGGGTCTTCCTGAGGACCCCCATTCCCCAGAGAGAGAGAGACCTTGCTACCCTAACCCCATCAGTCTCTCTTCCCACCACCTCACAGAGAAGGGAAGCCAACTTGATTGGCAAGTCTAGCCAAAGGAGTAGGCATCGAGGGGCAGGCATTTGGCCGAGTGGTTGGGCTGCCACTTGGAACACTCAGATCCTGTACTGCAGTTCCTGGGTTGCAGTCTCAGCTCTGCTTCCAATTCCAGCTTCCAGCTGAGGTGCACCCCAGGAGGCAGCAGGTAATGGCTCAAGGAGTCAGGTCCCTGCCACCCGCGTAGAAGACCTGGGTTGCATTCCTGTCTCAACTCCAGCTGTTGCAGGCATCTGGGGGGTAAACTATCCCATGGAAGATCCTCTCTCTCTCTCTCTCTCTCTCTCTCTCTCTCTCTCTGTGTGTGTGTGTGTGTGTGTGTGTGTCCTTCAAACAATTTTAATGGGATTTTTAAGATTTTTTTCTATTTATTTGACAGGCAGAGTTACAGACAGAGAGAGGGAGAGACTGAGAGAGAGCTCTTTTATCTGCTTGTTCACTCCCCAAATGGCCACAATGGCCAGAGCTGCGCCAATACGAAGCTAGGAGCTAGGAGCGTCTTCCGGATCTCCCACACAGGTGCAGGGACCCAGTCACTTGGGTCATCTTCCACTGCTTTCCCAGGCCATAGCAGAGAGCTGGATCGGAAGTGGAGCAGCCAGGACTTGAACTGGTACCCATATGGGATGCTGGCACTGCACGCGGGGGCCTTACCTGCTATGCCACAGCACTGATTCCTTTAATGGGATTAAAAAAAAAAAAAAAGAGTGGACATCTTATTTGGCGTCAGCCCATTCACAGGACACGTGCTCTGTCTGGCCAGCTTTACATTGGGCAGTGAGAATCCTGGACTCACCCTTACGGCCTTGGAGTGTCCAACTCAATGGCGACGAGATGAGTTTAATTCCTGGGTGTAGGGACATCAATCTTGGGCACGAGCCAAAAGGCAAGTTCTCCCATCAGCATTAGGGGCCATAGAAATGACACAGGGGACAGACAGTGTGGCACAGCAAGCTAAGCCACCAGTTACAACGCCAGCATTCCGTGTCAGAGCCCTGGTTGGGGTCCCAGGTGCTCCACTTCCAATCCAGCTCCCTGCTCATGAGCCTGAGGAAGCAGCAGAGGATGGCCCAAGTTCCAGGGCTCTGCCACCCACTGGGAGATCCTGATGGAGTTCCTGCCTCCTGGCTCCTGGCTTCAGCCCTTCAGTCTGGCCCATTCTGGCTGTTGCAGACATTTGGAGCCTTTGGAGGTGGCCCCAGGAAAGCGGGGGTGTGGGGAGGAGACCATACCTGGAAGACGTGCCCATGGCAGTGATGAGGGCTTGTAGCATGCCCCCGATGAAGGGGAAAGGGTTTCGGTGGGTGACGAGGAAGTAGATGAGAGGCAAGACGCCACCGGCATGGAGGAACAAGCCCACGATGACAGTCAGCGTGTACATGCCCAGCTGGCCCCCAAGGACGGCCATGTCTTCCATCTCCAGGATCTTCCCAGCAATCAGGAACAAGATGCCCACAGGCGCGTACCTGGGTGAGCCACATGCCTTGTCAGGGTTCTCAGGAGACCTCCCTTCCCAGGTCAAGAGCCCACCCAGGAACCAAACATAGCCCACCTCGCAGTACCTGACTCCATCCCACATCCCCCCAAACACTCACTAAGAAATAGGTGTGCACTCCACACGCCTATTCTACTTCCTCCTCCTGCTCACCCCAGCTCCCCTGAAGGGCAGAAACACCCCTACATCTCTGGCATACGACCTCATCAAGCCACTTCCCCATCCTAGCCCTCCCCTCCCCATGTTGGACTCTCAAAAGGTTGGCCTCATAGAAGCAAAGAGTATGGGAATACTGGGGCTGGGAGGTTGGAGGCAGAAGTGAGTCAAAAGATGCAACACTGGCGACCGGCGCTGTGGCACAGCAGGTTAATGCCCTGGCCTGCAGCACCGGCATCCCATATGGGCACTGGTTCAAGTCCTGGCTGCTCCACTTCAGATCCAGATCTCTGCTATGGCCTGGGAAAGCAATAGAAGATGGCCCAAGTGCCACCCATGTGAGAGACCCAGAAGAAGCTCCTGGCTCCTGGCTTTGGATCAGTCCAGCTCTGGCTGTCATGGCCATTTGGGTAGTGAACTAGCAGATATAAGACCTCTCTTTCTCTAACCTCTCTCTGTAACTCTTTCTTTCAAATAATAAAGAAAATAAATATTTAAAATATGCAACACTATAACTATAGTTCAATGTTTAGTATACTTGAAAATCGTGAAGACAGCAGGTCTCACTGCAAAAGATTAGTATGTAAGGTGACACCTACATGAATGAGCCCAGTGTAGCCACTTGACAATATAAACATATTTTGAACATCATATTATATGCTGTATTTAACATGTTGTTATTATAATATTTATTATGTTATAATATTTTTATACTATAAAAGCCCCCTTTGTTTTTTAACTAAAATAGATTTTTAAGTGAATACATGTTTGAGAGAATGCAACAATGCATGCAAGAATGAGTGTAGATGAATAAAATATAAAGACACACAACACAGGCCAGAGCTGTGGTGTAGCGGGTAAAGCCGCCACCTGCAATGTCGGCATCCCATGTGGGTGCCAGTTCAAGTCCAGGCTGTTCCACTTCTGATCCAGCTCCCGTCTAAGGCCTAGGAAAGCAGTGGAGGATGGCCCAAGTGCTTGGGCCCCTACACCCACGTGGGAGACCTGGAAGAAGCTCCTGACTTCTGGTTTCAAATCAGTCCAGTTCTGGCCATTTTGGCCATTTGGGGAGTAAACCAGCAGATGGAAGATCTCTCTCTCTCTCTCTAACAAATAAATAAATCTTTAAAAAATAGTGGATGAATGAATGCACAGAAGAATAAGTGAATGGGGCCGGCGCCGCGGCTCACTAGGCTAATCCTCCGCCTAGCGGCGCCGGCACACCGGGTTCTAGTCCCGGTTGGGGCGCCGGATTCTGTCCCGGTTGCCCCTCTTCCAGGCCAGCTCTCTGCTGTGGCCAGGGAGTTCAGTGGAGGATGGCCCAGGTGCTTGGGCCCTGCACCCCATGGGAGACCAGGAGAAGCACCTGGCTCCTGGCTCCTGCCATCGGATCAGCGCGGTGCGCCGGCCGCAGCGCGCCGGCCGCGGCGGCCATTGGAGGGTGAACCAACGGCAAAGGAAGACCTTTCTCTCTGTCTCTCTCTCTCACTGTCCACTCTGCCTGTCAAAAAAATAAAAAATAAAAAAATAAAAAAATAATAAAAAAAAAGAATAAGTGAATGAACAAACAAGCAAAGTGACCATTGCAGAAGGAAATGAATGAATGAACGAGTTAGCGAATTAACCAACACATAGATGGATGACCTCGGCCCCAGACCCCCTCCCCAGCAAACCACTCAGCAGCTTCCCTGCAGCCTGACCTCCCGGCCCTGGCTCCCCCCTCCCCTCAGGGGCTCAGCTCCACACTCACCAAATAATAATGCCCACGAGTCTCATAATAGCCTCATTGAGGCTGTCGAAGAAGTCCCTGAGGACCCGGCCCTTGTGTTTCATGCCGCCGATGACCAGTCCAAAGGCCACAGAGAAGACCACCAGGCCCAGGGCGTTGATGCCGTTGGCAGAGCCAGGCACGGGGACCGTCTCCTCGAAGCTCAACACCTCCTGGAGGGAGCCCAGGGCTCGGGTGACGTTTTCCAGGAAGCTGGTTCCATTCTCCACCGAGGACGGGGAAGGCATGGAGGCGCCCAGCTCAGATCCATTCTCTGTCCTCACGACGGTCCTGGTAACCACCCTTGTGCTGTACTGTGTCTTAAACTGGAACATGGAGACAGGGGACTCAGGACTCCCCTGCAGAAATGCCTTGAGGACACGAACTCCTGGTTCCCACAACCTGGGACATTTTTTCGACAAAACTGAAGAGGTGAATGAATGATTGGACTGATGCACAGAGGAATGAATGAAGGGATTTTTAGATCCATGATGGACAATGGTATGAATGCACTCCAGAAAATTAAAAATAGGGGGCTGGTGTTGTGGCATGGAGGGTAAAGCTGCCACTTGCCATGCCAGCAGCTTCCCATGTGGGCACAATTCTTGGCTGCTCCACTTCTGATCCAGCTCCCCGCTAATGTGCCTGGGAAAGCAGTGGAAGATGGCCCAAGTACTTGGGTTGCTGCACCCTCGTGGGAGACCCAGAAGAAGCTCTTGGCTCCTGGCTTCAGCCTGGCCATTGCAGCCATTTGGGGAGTGAACCAGAGGATGAAAGATCTCTCCCCAACTCTGTGTGTTTCTCCCTTCTCTCTCTAGAACTCTGCCTTGCAAATAAATCAATCTTAAAAAAAAAAAAAAAAAAAAAACAACCTCTCTCTCTAGTTAACTATGCCTCTCAAATAAATACATAAATCTTGTTCAAAAAAGTTAAAAATAGGACTGTGGTATAAGCCAGTGTCCCCTGGGTATATAGCCAAATCCATATGTCAAAGAAGTATCTCCAGGGCCGGTGCTGTGGAGTAGCGGGTAAAGCTGCTGCCTGCAGCACTGGCATCCCATATGGGCACTAGTTCTAGTCCTGGCTGCTTCACTTCCAATCCAGCTCTCTACTATGGCCTGGGAAAGCAGTGGAAGATGGCTCAGGTGCTTGGGCCCCTGCACCCACATAAGAGACCCGGACGAAGCTCCTGGATCCTGGCTTCAGATTGGCCCATTTCTGGCCATTGCGGCCAATTGGGGAGTGAACCAGCAGATGGAAGACCTCTTTCTCTCTCTCTCTCTGTCTCTGTGTCTCTAGCTCTAGCTCTCTCTCTCTCTCTCTATCTCTCTCTTCCTCTCCTTCTCTGTCTCTTTCTCTCTAAATTAATTAATTAATTTTTTAATACAAATTCTAATAAAAATGTAAAGGAATGGATGAACACATGCATACCTGAATGAGGGGCTGAAACCCCCACGCACGGAAGGGTGAATACAGACTCCGCATTTTCACAAGCCCCTCAGGCAATGCCCAGCTTGAATCTGGGGGCAGACCCTTCCCCTCAACCACCGAGGGTGGTCATAAATCCCAGGCTCTCCCACCCATATCCAGGTAGCCTTCCGTCTATCCGTGTCGCTAACCCCTCTTGATACCCACACACACCAATGAGAAATGCACTGGTTCTCCCAGACTCCTTCAAGAGCCCCTGTCCACAGCTCTCCCAGTACCCTCCTTGCCCACCCCTGATCCTTGGGCCTGTGCACTCAGCAGCAAGCCCGTCCCCACAGGAAGCCCCGCCCCAGCCTCCAAGCTCCGCCCCCTGACCTGTTTGAAGCAGGCCTCCACGAGGTTGGGTGGGAACATATTTCTGCAGAAAAACACCAGAGGAAGGAAAGAGGTTAGACCTGGAAAAGGTGAGCTCATGTGACCCCAGTAGCACTAACAACCACAATCGGGGCAACACCTGAACAAATACGTTATGCCAGGCACTCAGCAAAGCGCCTCACTTACATTAGTGGGTTTAAACACTGCAGTAGGACATGGAATTCAGTGCCCACTTGGCAGGCATCCCATATTGGAGGGCCTGGGTTTGAGTCCCAGCTCTGCTTCCAGTTCCAGCAACCTACAGATGTGTGTACCTTGGGAGGCAGCAGGTGATGCTTAGTGCTTGGATGCCTGCCACTCACATGGGAGACCTGAAATGAGTCCCTGGTCCCTGGCTTTAGCGTGGCCCGCCCCCTGCCATTGCGGGCGTTTTGAGCACTGAACCAGCAGGTGGGAAGAGCTATGGCCAGCCTTGATTCTGGCTGCTCTGAGAGAATCCATCACCCTCCGATGGAGCTGAGTAGACACCTGCTCTTCTCACTGCACCCCTGGGCGCTGCAGTTCCATCCACCCCAGCTTCGGTGTGGAGAGCTCACATCCTAGGGGTGGATATGCCCAAGAATCCCCAGAGGAAACAAAACAGGGCCAATGGGTGTCGCCCACCTCCTCCCACTCCTCCCCCGGGGGTCACTTCTTGAGTAGAGGTTGTCCCCAGTCATCAAAATGAGAGAGCACAGCACCTGACCAGGTCCATGAAGGCATCGGCTGTGGGGATGGTCTCGATGCGGCCCTCGCGGTGAAGCCCCTCCTTGGAGCCCTTCCCAGGATGAATGATGGTGACCATGAGGATGCCGATGAAGACGGCAATGATGGTGGTCACCATGTAGTACACGGCCGCTCTCATGCCCATCCTGCCAGTCGCCTTGTTGTCCAGCGACGCCATCCCTGCAGGGCGGGACGCTAGCACAGCTGCCTACGGATGGATCCGATCCAGACCCCACCACCCACCGCCTCATCCCCAGAATCCACCCAGCCCACCACTCTACCCCCATTCTGTCTTCCATGTGTCCTTTGCACTCCCCTGCACCCGTAACCCCAAGCACCAACCCTACCAAGCCTACAACCTTCCATCTTCCCCAAGCCAACTTTTCCAATCTTCACCCACCTTCCATGGAACCCTATGTTGCACCCTAAGCTTCCTTTGATTCGTTCACCCTCATCATCCCACTATCCACCCCCCAAACCACACCTCCCTCCAACCCACCTCAACACACACCCTCTGCAATAGATACTATTGGTGCTTCCCCCAAATGCCCTTAAAAGCCCATCCGTGCACCTGTTTCTGCAGGTGTTGGTTGCTATTGGCAGCTCAGCTGCCAAAGATTGCCCTCAGCAGCACAGGAGCCGCCTTGCCCAGCCAAGCCCCAGGGGAAGCTTATGGTCAACGGCCCAACTTGCACAAGGCCAGATTAGGGGCAGAATTGGAAGGACAATTCTACGATGCCATTCACACCTTGGAGCTCCCCTCTGTAGGGTACCAGGCTGAGGGCATAACTCCCCATCACACACCTTTGGTTAGCTTCTTCCTCCCCCGACCCTGCATCCCTCACTTCTCCCTGTTTGGAGCTATTCCTCCATAAACCTCCTTGTGCAAATATCCCCCCCAGGTTGGGCTCTGCTCCTGGGAGACCTAAGAAAACCATTCTTCTCTGCCTGAATCTACATCCCCAATTGGCAGATCCGGGGAGCTAGCAAACTACACCGCGGAGTGGAGCATCCTCGTGAGAAGCTCTCTGGGGAAGGAGAAGTACTTGATCTTGGCGGGTACGAGAGCTGGTACGGGTACAAGGCAAATGCCAGGCTAGCCACATGTCCTTCAAGAGGGCTCCATGGACTGGAATTTAGACGAGCTGTAGATCTACTGCCTGGTTGTTTTTTTTTTGTTTTGTTTTGTTTTGTTTTTTTGTTTTTGTAAATAAAGTTTGACTACAGTGCAACCATGTTTGTCCACGACTGTGTCTTGTCCAATGCCAGCAGAACCGAGTTGTTGCAATGTGGCCATCGAAGCTGAGAAGCCCTCCTGAGAAAACGCCTGTGGACCTCTGAATAATCCATCCACATGCCCATCCCACGCTCTGCCCACCAACCTGCCCTGCCCTCTCGTCCACCTTGCACGCTTGCACCTCGCCCCTTATCCCAGCTGCTTTCCCTGGATGCCACACCTCCTTCCACAGCCTCTTCTTCACCTCCAGGAGGTCCTGAGCCCCTTGAAGATGCAACTCCGCTGAGATAAGTGTGGGTCACAGGAGGTCAACCTGGGGCTGAACAGGATCCGGGCTAAGGGCAGGCTCCTTGTTTGAGGGGCCATCCTGGGGAGACGGCCCCATACTTGGGAAAGCCTGGGCCTTGGACAGGTTTTGGAGGCCAACGGTGGCCCCAGGTCTCTCACCTGTGACCAGGCTGGAGATGATGAGCGGCAGCACTAGCATCTGTAGCATCCTCATGAGAAGCTCTCCGGGGAAGGAGAAGTACTTGATCTGACGGTACGTGAGCTGGTATGGACGCAAGGCAAATGCCAGGCCGACCCCTAGAGCCAAAGACAGGGGCCCGTGGACTGGAATCTGAGTCACCCAGCCCCAGGCAGAGCTTGTCCACCCCCAAGAAAGGTGTGTAGGTGGAAGAGAGACAGAACCATTCCATGAGTATACTTGTGTCAGCACTGGGATGCATGTACAGGGGAGAAACAATGTATGTGTGGTACGTGTTACACATGTATGCACATGTTACATGTGTGTTGATGTATGGAGTCTGTGTGTGTTCGTGTGCATCTGGGGCCATGTGTGTCCGTTGGTGAGCATGTATGTGTGAGCCCACACATGTGGTTACACATGTTGTCTTTTCTTGGGTGTGACTTGTGTTACTGTATTTGCACATGAGGGTGCATGTGTATTGGATCATGTGAGAGAATGGGCTTACCCACGTGAACATGTCATACATGTATATGTGTTCAAGGGTGCATGCATGATTTTCTGTGTTTGCACCTGTAAGTTATGTGCAGGCATAAAAATGTGGCCATGCTAACGCATACGTGCACATGTGTGTGTGCACTGAATATATACACGTTACTTCAAAAAGCTGGGGAAAATGGGGCTAGTGTTATGGCACAGAAGGTTAGGCCATAGCCTACAGTGCCAGCATCCCATCTGAGCACTAGCTCAAGTCCCGGCTGCTCCACTTCCGATCCAGATCCCTGCTAATATGCCTGGGAAAGTAAGGTGCCTGGGAAAGCAGCGGAAAATGGCCCTGCAGAAGCTCCTGGCTCTTGCAGCCATTTAGGAAGTAAACTAGGATATGGAGATTCTCTCTCTCTCTCTCTCTCTCTATATATATATATGTGTGTGTGTGTGTGTGTGTGTGTGTAACTCTGCCTTTCAAATAAATAAATCTTTTTTAAAATGCATGAATTTCAATATTTTTGCACCAAATACACAACTTTTTTTTTTTTTGACAGGCAGAGTGGACAGTGAGAGAGAGAGACAGAGAGAAAGGTCTTCCTTTCGCCGTTGGTTCACCCTCCAATGGCTGCCGTGGCTGGCGTGCTGCGGCTGGCGCACTGCGCTGATCCGAAGCCAGGAGCCAGGTGCTTCCTCCTGGTCTCCCATGCGGGTGCAGGGCCCAAACACTTGGGCCATCCTCCACTGCACTCCCGGGCCACAGCAGAGAGCTGGATTGGAAGAGGGGCAACCGGGACAGAATCCGGCGCCCCGACCGGTACTAGAACCCGGTGTGCTGGCGCCGCAAGGCGGAGAATTAGCCTAGTGAGCCGTGACGCCGGCCCAAATACACAGCTTTTAATGGACCTTATGAAGCCCCTTCCTCCACGAGAGCTGGCCCCTGCACACAGCTGTGTCTGCAACTGCGGGCAGGTGCGAGGGGGCCGGGCATGGAGCCAGGAGAGACGCGCACGGTGCAATTCCCAGTATGGGGGAGAGGGGGGCCGGGGGGGACAGGTGCTCACCAATGACCACAGCGCTGACGGTCAGCAGGATAAACGCGTTCCGACGCAAGAAGCGCAGCACGTGCTCGCGGGTCAAGGTTTGCAGCTGCAGGCGCGTGCGCAGCGCTCTCTGCCGCAGGCGCTCCCGCAGCCGCCCGGGCCAGCCCGCCCCACCCAGCCGCCCGCCGCTCTCCCGCAGGAAGAGGCTGTTGCCGTGGCTGCTCATCGTCTATTTGGTCCGGGACAGAGGCCGGGTCCGCAGAGCTAGCGATCAGAGGCGGGCCTGGGAGGAGAGAGAAGAGATAATGAGGGACGAAGGTGGGGGGGAGGACGCTTGGAGGAAGCTGGGGGGGCAGGGGCGCGCCAGGCTGCTGGGGATGCACCTGCGCCCGCACGCCCCGCCCACCCGGACACCTGCACCCCAGCCTAGGGTTCAAGGAGTCCAGACAGGAAACGGTGTGGTTGCATAGTGGCGGGGCAGAAAACTAGACAAAAGACGGGCGGGTTTTTGTCATTCCAAGGCTCTAACAAGGCCTTAGAACAAATCTAAGGCAGGGCCCTAGCCAGGCACCTCGGGGCACAAAGTAATACACCTGGGTGCCTGAGAGAATCAGCAGGTGCCTGGCTCACGGCAGGGGGCGCCCTGGGACTGCAGTGGAGGTCGCGGAAGTGGCTTAGTGAGCTACAGGAGAGAGAGGCGGTCCTTTGGGAGGTGAGTGGGGCTAGTTCCTGAGCCTCCCTTGGGGTATCAGGCATTCCCGAAGGTCAGGGCTTTGTGTCTGCTCTTCGGCATCTGGGCATTTTCCCAGGCCCACTTATTTATTTGTCTTTTTAAAAAATGTGTCAGGTGTCTGGCATAGCTGTTTGGTTAAGGTGCCACTCGGGATGCACCTGCGTACTATATGCAAAGTGCCCAGATGTGAGTCTGTGTTCTACCTGGGGCTCCAGCTGCCTGCTAGAGCATACCCTAGGGGGCTGCAGGTGATGGCTCCCTGCTGCCCACGTGGGAGACCCAGCCCCACACTGGCAGACATCTGGGGGAGTGAGCCAGCAGCCAGGAGCGCTCTTCTATCTTTGTGTCCTTTCACTTGATTAAAAAAAAAAGCATCTAAAATCTAAAATGGAAACTAGAAGGCTATGGGAAATGTTAGTTTCATTTTTCATAAACATCAACTAAAAATGCAAATAAAAATGAAAAGCTGTCCATTTATTTCCCAATCTCATAGGTACAGGGTAATTTGGAAACGGTGACTTTCATGGATCTGAGGAATTTTTCCCTACCTGGACCACTGCCTGCATTTAAAAAAAAGGGATATATTTAAATTATATTTTTTTGCAACAGCACTGGAATAAAGCACAATACAGACTGGCTACCACTGATAATGGGCTGACTTGCAGTACCATGTGCATGCAGTAGGAGCCAACTTTGCATCTGGATTTTTTTTTTTTTTTACTCCAGTCTCTTGCATTGCTGGGCAGTGATGTGGAGCACAGCTCCCAGTCAGCTCCATAGCCACAAGGGGACGCAGCCTCCACCTTACACTGCTGCTGTGCAATCGGTTAGCTGGACTCCATGCACTTTGGACTAAAGATACTTTCAACTCACCAGGGGCATAGGCACATCTGCCTGTGACTTTAGAACTAGAAAGAAATGAGATCGGCACTGCGGTGTAGTGGGTATGTAGCGCCCGCTTCCCACATGGGCACCAGTTCATGTCCCGGCCACTCCTCTTCCATCCAGCTCTCTGCTATGGCCTGGGAAAGCAGTGGAAGATGGCCCAAGTGCTTGGGCCCCTGTACCCACATGGGAGACCTGGAAGAAGCTCCTGGCTCCTGGCTTTGACCTGGCCCATCCCTCGTGGTTGCAGCCATTTGAGGAGTGAACCAGTGGATGGAAGACCTCTCTCTATCGCTCCTTCTCTCACTGTAACTCTGACTTATGAATAAATAAATCATTAAAGAAAAAAAGGGCTACAAAGAAATGATGGCTGCAAACATCGTGAAAGTACTAAATGGGGCTGGATGCTATTTTGAGAAGTGGTGTTTATGTTACCCAGCTTTCAATGTGACAAATGGGCACCTTAACATTCCAAATCTTAGGACATTCTCTTTGACCTCAAAGTCTATTAATTCTGAACAAATGAGAATGTGACAAGGGGGTGGGAGGTTCTCTAGAAGTACACTCCACCACCACCACCACCACCACCCCCCACCAGGGGAGAAGCCAGCTTGCCCTGCACTGACCACCCCCTCCCCAGCAGAACCTGGGAGGTCCCTGGGCCAGGTGCACCTGAGAATTCTGTTCATCCTTCAGTCCCCTCCCAAGCTCCGCCCACCAGCTCCCAAGATCCACCCACCAGTCTGAAGAAGAATTCAGCCAAGTCCCTGTGTGGCGGAGGCTCTGTCCCTCTACCTAAAGCCCCAGCTCCAGGGACAGGATCAGGCAGTGCTCTCCCTGCTCCCTCCCCTGCCCTTGGAACACTAACCACTCCACCAGAGGATGCTGGTTCCCGGGGGACTGCCCCAGCCTTGTAGGTTTCCCATCACCTTGCTCAGACCAGGGTGTGTCAAGTTCACTGGGAAACCCAAATGCAATGGTAAGTTGAAGGGTGAGCATTTGAACTAACGGTTAAGATACCAGTTAAGATACCCATAGCTCCGACCTCCTGGCTCCAGCTCCCTGCGGGCCCTGGGAGGCAGGTAGGTGATGGCTCAGGTAACTGTGTCTCTGCCATTCATATGGGAGACCTGGATGGACTTCCAGGTGCCTTGTTTTGGCACCACCTGGGGGCCATTGTGGGTATTTGAGGAGTGAACTGGTGTCTGGCAGTTTCTCTCTCTCTCTCTCTCTCTCTCTCTCTCTCTCACACACACACACACACACACACACACACACACACAAATAAAAAATACAAAAAACTCCCCCACCTTGCAAGAGCCAGCTTAGGGCCACTGTATCGTTCAGATGGCCCAATACACACGACACTTAGGACAGCACCCGGCGGGCACAGAAGCGTTATTGGCTGGGGTTGTGGTGCAGCTGTTCCACTTCTGATCCAGCTCCCTGCTAATGCTTCTGGGAAAAGCAATGAAGATGGCACAAGTGCTTGAGCCCCTGTACCCACGTGGGAGATTCGGAAGAAGCTCCTGGCTCCTGCCTTTAGCCTGGCCCAGCTCCAGCTGTTGCAGCCACTTGGGGAATAATGAAAGATATCTCTCTCCTCCCACCACCCCCTATAACTCTGACTTCCCAATAAATGAATACATCTTTCTTTAAAAAAAAAAAAAGTAATATTCATTGTAAAAATACTTGACTCCCAATGGTTTTCCCAGAACCTTGACCTCCTTGGGCTCCTTGACCTCCTGGGGTCTGTCCTGCTCTGGGTGGTGTTCCTGGGGGAGCCCCATCCCTCCCTTCAGGGCTTGCTCCTGGTCCTGTCTCTTAGACTTCTTGATTGGGAAACGGCCCTTCCATCATCATCTAAGGGCTTCAAGGATGGGTCTCCCACCTGCTTCCCCCAGCCCTCACACACCTCAGACTCAGAGATGTGATGAGACTGTTCCTGCTGCCCGCCCACCCCTACCCAACCAGGGCAAAGGGAAAGATGGGGAAGCCCCAGTATCCCCAGAGCTGAAGAACGCCACCATAGGCACAATTGAAACACCTTCATTTCATGTCAGTGCTATGCTAGCATGAGGAGTTGGGCTGAAGGGAGGAAAAGACAGGACAAGACCTCAGGGGCAACACTCACACTCGAACATACAACCTCAAATGCTTCTGGGGTGAAATCAACATACGTATACACCCCATCAGACACACTGCAACACACACACCTCTTCAGAAACTCAATGCTGACCATACATCACACACACATTCTATACACACACACCATCAGATACACAGCCACACACACACACACACACACACACACACCATCAGATGCACCTCACACACACACAGGCCATTGGACACACACACACACACATCAGATTTACCTCACATACACATACCCCATCGGACACACACACACACACACCATCAGCCACACACACACACACATCAGATGCACCTCACACACACACAGACCATTGGACACACACACACACTATCAGATGCACCTCACATACACCCCATCAGACACACACACACACACACATCATCAGATGCACCTCACATACACACACCCCATTGGACACACCCCATCAGACACACACACACACCATCAGATGCACCTCACATACACACAGACCATTGGACACACACACACACACCATCAGATGCACCTCACATACACATACCCTATCAGACACACACACACACACACACCATCAGATGCACCTCACATACACACACCCCATTGGACACACCCCATCAGACACACACACAATCAGATGCACCTCACACACACACACACCATCGGACACACACACACACCATCAGACACACAGCCCCCCCACACACATACACCTCATCAGATGCACAACCATACACACATACACACACACACCCCATCAGACACACAGCCACACACACACACCTCTTCAGAAATCCAACGCCAGGCATACATCACACACACATTCTGTACACACACACACCATCAGATGCACAACCACATACACACCATCAGATGCACCACACACACACACCATCAGATGCACAGCCACACACACATCTTCAGAAGTGCATGCAGTATCACAATTTCAACACTCACACATGTCACATACGCACACACCATCAGATGCACCACACACACACACTATCATATCACAACCACACACACATCAGAAATGCAATTCCACACATATGGCATGAGTCACACAATTTCTACACACACAAACACAGCATCAGATGCATACGTGCACACACACACACACACACACCAGAAATGCAACTCCATGCATACAGCATCAGTCACACAGTTACACACATGCACACACACAGCATCAGATGCAAAACCACACACACACACTCCAAAACTGCATCTCCTCACACACAGCATCAGTCACACAGTCACGGCACAGGTGACACGTCGGGCGCACACCATCACACACGTGACCACACACCTCCATGCACGCACCTCCTCCACACACCCCAGCACACAAAACTTGAGACATTCAAATTCTCCTCCACATATCAGCCCTCTGCCACACTCCCCCCTTCCAGAAGGCAATCCCACTCAGAAACGCAGCCTCACGCGCACACACAGCTTGGCCACCCGCCCACCCACTTGCGTGCGCTGCACCTCTCATACCCAGAGCCCCCACGCGGTGGTGGCAGAAACCCTGGCCAGGCGGGCAGAACTGGGTAAGGGAACAGGGCCCTGGGAGCTGCCGAGGCGTGGGGCTCAGGGTTGGAAACACGCGTGGCCACGCATGCGGAGCCCCACGCACGGGGATGCGCGCCAGGGAGACCCCCAAGGAGCAGGCAGGCGCTGAGACAAAGAGCAGCCGGCAGCTGGGGACGTGGGCGTAGGGGAGACCCCCACCCTGCCCGAGCCCAGCGCGAGCCCAGCCCGGGCACGGGTTTGAGCTCAACCTGAGCCTGGTCCCTGCCCGGCCAGAGCCGCGCCGCGCCGCAAGGTCCCCACTCACCTGCGTCGGTAGCGGCGGAGGCGGCCCAGCGGCTGCCCGAGCCCAGGGCGCAGCGCGCGGATGCAGGACCCGGAGGGAACCCGGCGAAGCGGCCGGCGCGGGACCGCGAGACCCGCCGAGGACGGTGCAGAGCCGGGCGCGGGAGAGCGGGGAAGCGCTGTGCAGCCGGCGGGATCCGGAGCCGGCCCTGCGCTCACGTGGGTTTGGGGGCGCGGGCGGCCAGGCGGGGGGAAGGGGCGGGATCCCCTCCGGGATGCCCCCCGCCTCCCCCGCGCCCAGTCCAGGAGCTGCAGCCGCGCCCGGGGAAAGGAGAGACCGCGTGCTGGAAGAGCGAGGAGGAGGTGGGAGGTGGGAGAGGGTTGGGGGGGAGCGACCGCCTCCAGCCCCCGCCCCCTGCTCCGAGCCCCCGCCCCCCGCCGCCTCCGCAGCCCTCCGAGACTCCCGAGTCTCCCTAGAGTGTTGTGGCGGGGTCGAGGGTGGGGAGCGTGCGGGACCCGGCCTTGGCACCGCTGGGGCCGCGCCCACGTCCTCTACGGAGGTCTGGGCAAGAAGCGAGCGCCAGTGTCTGGGTGGCAGCAGGCCCAGCGCGGGCTCCTCGGCCCGGCTCCCCGTCCCCCCACCCCACCGGGGGTGCGCCTTGCGGCCCCTGGGCCGGCCCCCTCGCTCCGTTCTCGTTCTCAGAGCCTGGGCTCATCCGAGCGTGGGAGATGGCTCGGGCGACCTGGCGGAGAATTAAAGCTGAGACAATTAACAGCGCGTGAGCAAATGGGAGACGAATCATTGCCGCTGTTGTAATTAATCCTCTTCTTGGCCGTCTGCAGGCTGCAGCTGGCAATGCCGACCTACATGTTTCGGATGGCGCTCGCTCGGCTCCTTCCAACATCTTGGGGCCTGTCCTGAGGCCGAGCCTGGCTGTCGCGGCTGTTGACCAGTGGCCGGCTCCAACCTCCTGGATGAGATGAGGCAAGCTTTTCCAGTGTAGTGCAGATGAGCGCGCTCGGGAGCTCGCCCAAGGTCACACACTGCCCGGAAACCCTGCCCCTCCTCCTCCCCACTCCAGCTGTTTGTCCAATCAACCTGGCTCTGCTCTTGTTCAACATTTCCAGGCGAGTGGTTCTTAAACGGAATCTGCCTCTGGCTCCTGACCCCAGCTTCCTACACTGAGGCAGAACCTGGGAGCAGCAGGGATGACTTAAGTAGTTGAGTCCCTGCCGCCCACAGGGGAAACCTGGATTGGATTCCTGGCCCCCGACCTGAGCCTGGCACAACCAGTGCATAAACAAATGGATGGGAATTCTCTGTCTGTCTGTCTCTGTCTCTCTCTCTCTGCCATTCGAGTAAATGAAAATAAATACATATACACTAAAAGCAAAAGACTAAGCCCATTTTTAGCATCTTAACCAACAGTTATGGTGCAGAGGCTAAACCTTTTGTGCTACCATTGCCATTAAAACGCGGTGGGTGCGTCTTTTACCCACGCGTGATTTTGAAACATCTTGCGTTAGTAATCTGAAAAGTATCAGCTCACTGAATTACACAGATCTTCCAAATATAACACATTTCATTTTGCAACACCAGAAAAAATCCCACTTGGCAATGTCATCACCAAATCGCAATAATCAGGAATCACAGGGGTGAAAAATTCTAATGTTCAGGGTAAGCACTGTGGAGCAGTGGCTTCAGCTGCCCTTTGGATGCCTGCATTCCGTGCCGGCTGGAGTGTCAACTTCAGTCCCGGCTGCTCCACTTCCAATCCAGCGCCCTGCGGATGCACCTGGGAGACACCAGAGGAGGGCTTAGGGAGCTGGGTCCCTGTCACCTACTTGGGAGACTAGGATAAGCTTCTGGCTTCTGGGAATTTGAGGAGTGAACCAGTGGGTGGAAGATATTCTCTCTCTCTCTCTCTTCTCTCTCTCCCACTGCATCCTTGTTACTGCTTCATGCATCTTTTTGTCAATGATTATTTTTTTTACCTACTTGAAAAGCAGAGTGACAGAGAAGGAGACACAAAGAGAGATCTTCCATCCAATAGTTCACTCCACCTCCCCCCCCCCCAAAGCTCCCAACTACCAGGCTAAAGCTAAGAGCCCAGAACTCCATCCAGGTCTCCTATGTAGGTATCAGGGCCCCAAGTACTCCCTCCTGGGATGCTTTAGTAGGGAGCTGGATAGGAAACAGGGTAGTAGGGGACAGAGACCAACACTTCAGTATGCATAACTGAAACTCTACCTGCAGAGACAGAATTCCTTATCCTTCTCCCTCAGCCCCAACCCCTGCATATATTGAGCACCACCTGTATAACAGCACTGCCCACATACTCCACAGACATGTTTTAGGCTGCCGGCCTCTGGGCTGGGGTTATCTGGGATTGAGTTAAACTCTTCCTACCTGGTAGCTCCGTGAGCTGGGGATAGGTCATTTAACTCCCTCAAGCCTCAGTTTCCTTCTCTGTACAACTGGGAATAACTGGAATTACCCTTGTGTGGAAGTGCGGAGAGTTACTTGAAGGGCTGGATAGTAGCAGTTCTTTCCCATGACTCTCCGGGGCTCTGTGGAAGATGAGACAGGTGAGGCATGGCTGTGGGTAAAAAAAAAATGTACAGGGGCAGCACAGATCCACAGATCGATGTGCCTGGGTCCACTTCCCAGCTCTGGTTCCAAATCCTTCTTCCTGCTAACCTGCACCCTGGGAGGCAGAGGATGATGGTTCATGTGGGAGACCTGGATGCAGCCCCAACCCTGGCTGCCCTGGGCATTTAAGGAATGAAACAGCATGTAGAAGTTGGGATCTCCGTATCTCTCCCTCTCTCTCTAACAAGTAATCAAATTTTTAACTTTTATTTCTTTGAAAGCTAGTTACAGAGAGAGAGAGAGACATCTCCGTCTGCTGGTTCACTCCCCCAAATGGCTGCACCAGCGGGGGCTGTGCCAGGCCAAAGCAAGAGCCTGGAGCTCCTCCCTAGTCTCCCACACGGGTGCAGGGGCGCAAGCACTTGGGCCATCTTCCACTGCTTTCCCAGGCCAGCTCGAACCAGTGCCCATAAGGGATGCCAGCACTGCAGGAGGTGGCTTTACCCACTACACCACAGCACCGGTCCCCTCCCTTATCTTTGATATGCCTCATGCTGCCCACATGACATCAACTTCTTACCACCCCAAATCCAGCAACAAAGCACCCCAGGCTGGCCGGGCCCCCACTGCAAGGCGGGGCCTCCATCCTGGCTGCAGCCCCCACCAGCCCGAGAAGGAAGAGGAGGAGGAGGAGGAGGAGGAGGAGGGTGAGGAGGAGGAGGAGGAATCCAGGCTAACTCCTCTGTGGGAAGCTCTCGCTATTAATTAATTAATTAGGGCAGCGCTGGCCTGCGGCATCCCCGAAGCCCCCAGAGTCATTAAGAGAGGGGGCCTCTCATTAGCGTCTGGCAGCTTCCCCACTGTTCCCCGGGGGGGCCCCAAGAAGCAGGGGCGGAGCCGGAAGCTGGGGGGCGAGAGATGGGAACGGAAGTTGGGGGCGGGGCCGGAAACTGGGGGCGGGGCGGCCGGAAGCTGAGGGGCGAGAGATGGGAACGGAAGTTGGGGGCGGGGCCGGAAACTGGGGGCGGGGCGGCCGGAAGCTGAGGGGCGGGCTTAGGGGAGGTCGGGTCTCCCGGCCCCATAACCAATATGGGCCTGACGTGTAAATCGGGTGCTCAAGAGCAGAAGCGGAGTCTCAGGAGAGAAAAGGAGGGGGAACTAGACATGAAAGCTCCGGACCGCCGCCCCAAACTCGAAAATTCCTTGTGCTCCCTGCTCATGTGCCTAGGAAGCAGCAGGGGAGGGCTCTAGCGCTTGGGCACCTGCCACCCACTGGGGAGACCCGGATGGAGCTCCTGGCTCGGGTTTGGCCCGGCTGCTGTAGGCATCTGGGGGGTGAACCGGGAGATGGAAGATAGTCCCCTGTCTCTGTGTGTTTCTAATCATCAAATAATCTTTTCGAGATTTATTCTATTTATTTGAAAGGCACAGTGACAGAGACACCTTCCATCTGCTGGCTCACTCCCCTAAATGGCCACAATGGCCAGGGCTGGGCCAGGCCAAATCTAGGAGCCAGGAGCTCCATCCGGGTCTCCCACGTGGGTGCAGGGGCCCAAGGACTTGGGCCATCTTCTACTGCTTTCATAGCAGAGAGCTGGATCGGAAGTGGAGCTGCCAGGACTCGAACCTGCGCCCATATGGGATGCCGGCACTGCAGCGGCGGCTTTATCCACTACACCACAGCGCCAGCCCCATTCATTTATTATTTTTAAGATAACGTATTTTTGGCTGGCGCCGAGGCGCACTTGGCTAATCCTCCGTCTGAGTCACCGGCACCCCCCCCCCCCCGGGTTCTAGTCCCAGTCAGGGCGCCGGATTCTGTCCCGGTTGCTCCTCTTCCAGTCCAGCTCTCTGCTGTGGCCTGGGAGTGCAGTGGAGGATGGCCCAAGTGCTTGGGCCGTGCACCCCATGGGAGACCAGGAGAAGCACCTGGCTCCTGGCTTCGGATTGCGCAGCGCACCGGCTGCAGCACACTGGCCGTAGCGGCCATTTGGGGGGTGAACCAACAGAAAAGGAAGACCTTTCTCTCTGTCTCTCTCTCTCTCACTGTCCACTCTGCCTGTCCAAAAAAAAAAAAATAACATATTTTTAATTTACACGATAGTCAAAGGCTTAATAAAGAATGTAAGAAATAAAAATAATTTTGAAATAAAAATCTGTCTTTATTGTTGATTACTTAGTCAACATTTGTTAACATCTACCTTGTGGAGGGCATGGACTGAGAGGAAAAGCATGGCCTTGACCTCAAATTTCAGCCTTGGGGTGGCGCTATGGCATAGTGGGTAGAGCTGCCTCCTGCAATGCCAGGATCTCAGCACTGGTTCGAGTCCCGGTTTCTCAATTTCTGATCTGGATCTCTGCTAAAGGCCTGTGAAAAGTCACAGAAGATGGCCTGAGTGTTTGGGCCCTTGCCAGCCACGTGGGAGACCTTGATGAAGCTCCTGGATCCCAGCTTTGGCCTGGCCCAGTCCCGGCCTTTGCAGCCATCTGCGAAGTGAACAGCAGTTGGAAGACCTCTCTCCATCTCTCTCTCTCTCTCTCTCTCTCTCTCTCTATATATATATATATATATATATACACACACACACATATATACACACATATTTATATATACATTCTGTCTTTAAATAATTTTTTTTTGACAGGCAGAGTTAGACAGTGAGAGAGAGAGAGAGAGAGAGAGAGAGAGAGAGAGAGAGAGAGAGAAAGGTCTTCCTTTTTCCATTGGTTCACCCCCGAAGTGGCTGCTACGGCCGGCGTGTTGCGGCCAGCGTGCTGTGCCAATCTGAAGCCAGGAGCCAGATGCTTCCCCCTGGTCTCCCATGAAGGTGCAGGGCCCAAGGACCTGAGACATCCTCCACTGCACTCCCAGGCCACAGCAGAGAGCTGGACTGGAAGAGGAGCAACTGGGACAGAATCCTGCACCCCAACCAGGACTAGAACCCAGGGTGCTGGCACTGCAGGCGGAAGATTAGCCTAGTGAGCTGCAGTGCTGGTCAATAAATATTTTTTTAAAACCCTTGAGGCAGCGCTATGGCGTAGCAAGTAGAGCCACTGCCTGCAGTGTCAGCATCTCATATAGGCTCCGGTTCAAGTCCCAACTGCTCCACTTCCGATCCAGCTCTGCTACAGCCTGGGAAAGCAGTAGAAGATGGCTCAAGTCCTTAGGCCCCTGCACCTGCATGGGAGACCTAGAAGAAGCTCTTGGCTCCTGGCTTTCAATCAGTGCAGCTCTGGCCGTTGCAGCCAATTGGGGAATGAACCAAATGATGGAAGACCTCTCTCTCTCTCTATTTCTATGTAACTCTGACTTTCAAATAAATAAATCTTAAAAAAAAAAACCTATGTCTTCATGAGAAATGGCCATGGAGATCTTCCTTTTAAAAAGATTTATTTATGGGGCTGGCACTGTGCTGCAGCAGGTAAAGCCAACACCAGCATCCATATGGGCACCAGTTTGAGTCCCGGTTGCTCCAATTCCCATCCAGCTCCCAGCTATGACCTGGGAAAGCAGTAGAAGATGGGCCAAGACCTTGGGCTCTGCACCCGCACGGGAGATCCGGAAGAAGCTCCTGGTTCTTGGCTTAGGATCAGCACAGCTCCAGCCATTGCGGCCAGCTGAGGAGTGAACCAGTGGATGGAAGACCTCTCTCTCTCTCTCTCTCTCTCTCTCTCTCTCTCTCTCTCTCTCTCCTTCTCTGCCTCTCTTTATCTCTGTGTAATTCTAACTTCAAATAAATAAATAAATCTTTAAAACATTTTAAAAATAAGAAGATTTATTTATTTGAAAGGCAGAGTGACCGAGAGAAGGAGAGAGAGGGGGAGACAGAAAGATCCTCCATCCCCTGGTGCACTCCCGAAGTGGCCACAACAGTCAGGGCTGGGCCAGGCTAAATCCTGGAGCCAGGAGCTTCATCTGGGTCTCCCATGTGGGTGCAGGGGCCCAGGCACTTGGGCCATCCTCCACTGCTTTCCCAGGTGCATTAGCAGGGAGCTGGATCAACAGAGGAGCACCAGGGACTTGAACCAGTGCCCACTTGGGACTCTGGCACTGCTCACAGAAATTACCCACAACACCAGTCCCTAGTTCCTTCTACACAAAATAACATTATATTTGCATAGAACCTACCCACTTCCATATACTTTCATCTAAAGATACCTTCTAATGCCAAGTTCAGTGTAATTGCTGTGTGAATAGCTGTTACCCTACACTGTTTGGGAAATAATGACAAAGGAAAAAAAAGTCTATAGGTGTTTGGGCCAGATGCAACGTTTTTTCTTAATGTTTTCCATCAATGGTTGGTTAACTGTGGAGACGTGGAATCCACAGATGCAGAAATCCACTTGCACTAGTCAAATCACTTGAGCCATCATCCAGCCATCAATCTGTTTGGGAAGAGATTGTCTGATGGGCCCCCCAAGTTGGCTTATGGGAGGCTGGAGCATGGAGTGAGAGGGTAGGGATGGGTTATGGTGGGGAAATAGGATATCTGGGCTGGGGTTGTGATGCAGCAGGTTAAGCCACCAACTTACAATCCCATATCAGAGTGCCCATTTGAGACCCAGCTGCCCTACTTCTGATCCAGCTCCCTGCTAATGCACCTGGAAAGCAGTGGAAGATGGCCCAAGTGCTTGGGCCCTTGCACACATGTGGGAGACCTGGAAGAAGCTCCTGATTCCTGGCTTTGGATCAGCCCGGCTATGGCTATTGCAGCCATTTGGGGAGTCCCTCTCTCTCTCTCTCTCTCTCTCTCTCTCTCTCCTCTCTGCCCCTACCTCTCTATAACCTTGCCTTTCAAATAAATACATAAATCTTTTTAAAAAAAGATAAGAACATCCCAAAGGAGATGTCTATTTCACTCATAGACAGTAAATTTTACAATAGTCACCATTCATTAAAACTATCACAGTGTAGCTGGCGCCACGGCTCAATAGGCTAATCCTCTGCCTAGTGGCGCCTGCACACCAGGTTCTAGTCCCCGTCGGGGCGCCGGATTCTGGCCCAGTTGCCCCTCTTCCAGGACAGCCCTCTGCTGTGGCCCGGGAGTGCAGTGGAGGATGGCCCAAGTGCTTGGGCCGTGCACCCCGTGGGAGACCAGGAGAAGCACCTGGCTCCTGCCTTTGGATCAGCGCGGTGCACTGGCTGCAGCACGCCGGCCGCGGCAGCCATTGGAGGGTGAACCAACGGCAAAGGAAGACCTTTCTTTCTGTCTCTCTCTCACACTGTCCACTCTGCCTGTCAAAAAAAAAAAAAAACTATCATAGTGTATCATTCTTAACGACTTGTTTGACCACAGTTTAAAACAAAGTTTGGCCGGTGCCGCAGCTCACTAGGCTAATCCTCCACCTAGCGGCGCCTGCACACTGGGTTCTAGTCCCGGTCGGGGCTCTGGATTCTGTCCCGGTTGCCTCTCTTCCAGGCCAGCTCTCTGCTGTGGCCAGGGAGTGCAGTGGAGGATGACCCAAGTACTTGGGCCCTGCACCCCATGGGAGACCAGGAGAAGTACCTGGCTCCTGCCATCGGATCAGTGCAGTGCACCGGCCGCAGCACACCGGCCGCGGCAGCCATTGGAGGGTGAACCAACGGCAAAGGAAGACCTTTCTCTCTGTCTCTCTCTCTCACTGTCCACTCTGCCTGTCAAAAAAAAAGTTTGACAAAACACTATATTTGCAGCAAAACTGATATGCATAGGCATCTCTCTTTTTGTGTCTTTGATTTTTGTCTTTTAATTTGAGCTCCCACCTAGGAGGAAGAACATGCAATATTTGTCTTTCTAAGTGTAGCTTCTTGCACTTAACAAGATGTTCTCTAGTTGCAACCATTTTGGTGCAAATGATAGCAATATCATTCTTTTTATGGCTGTGTAATATTACATTGGGTGTATCTATACCACATGTTTTCATTTGAGAATTGTTTACAGTCCTTCCCTATATATTCCTGTGGAGCTGTGTGTGGTCTTCTTACTTTTTATTTGTTGGATTCTTCATTTAGTGGTGCATTAAACCTTGGGATGCAGTGTAAATTGAAAATATGCTGACTCAAAAATTTAAAAAGAGGCTGGCGCCGCGGCTCACTAGGCTAATCCTCTGCCTTGCGACGCCGGCACTCCGGGTTCTAGTCCCTGTCAGGGCGCTGGATTCTGTCCCGGTTGCCCCTCTTCCAGGCCAGCTCTCTGCTGTGGCCAGGGAGTGCAGTGGAGGATGGCCCAGGTGCTTGGACCCTGCACCCCATGGGAGACCAGGAGAAGCACCTGGCTCCTGCCATCGGATCAGCGCGGTGCGCCGGCCACAGCGCGCCAGCCACGGTGGTCACTGGAGGGTGAACCAATGGCAAAGGAAGACCTTTCTCTCTCTCTCTCTCTCTCTCACTGTCCACTCTGCCTGTCAAAAAATAAAAATAAAATAAAAATAAATTTAAAAAGAACATTCCAGAGAAAGAAGAACACATTCTAGAGGAGAAAAGCAGATGCAAAAACTTTGAGGTTCAACAAGTGTGGTGCGTCCCTGCATGAAGCTGGAAATGGGACAGAGCAGGTGCACAGGGGCCAGGATCTGAGGAGCCGGTACTGGACAGCTCATGCTCTTACTCTGTTTTTCCACTGCTATAGCAAAATGCCTGGAAGTGGGTAGTTTGCCAAAAATAAATAAATAAATAAAAGTTTACAGGGGACAGTATTGTGACACAATGGGTTCGGCCCCTGCCTGCAATGCCAGCACCCCATAGGAGTGCTTGTCCAAGACCCAGCTGCTCCACTTCTGATCCAGCTCCCTGCTCATGCACCTGGGAAAGCAGAAGAAGATGGCCCAAGTACTCGGGCCCCTGCCACCCACTTTGGAGACTTGAATTGAGTTCCAAGATCCTGGCTCAGCTTGGCTTTGTCTGTGCCTAGATCTATCCTATTTTTCCTCTCTGCCTCTCTTTTTGTGAGAATTTACTTATTGATTGGTTGATTTGAAAGGCAGAGTTAGAGATACAGAAACAGAGGGAGGTCTTCCACCCACTGGCTCACTCCCCAAATAGCTGCAACTGCCAACTCTGAGCCAGGCTGAAGTCAGGAACCTGGAACTCCATCTGGGTCTCCCACATGGATGCAGGAACCCAAGTACTTGGACCATCTTCTGCTGCTGTCTCAGGCACAATTAGCAAGGAGCTGGACCAATGCTCATATGGAGTGCCAGCATCACAGGTGGTGACTTAACTTGCTGTACCACAGGCCAACTGCATCTCTGCCTTTCACACAAAATACAAATCAATAATTCTTAAGTGACATATTGCACCTCATAACTATAATCTCCTGATCACAAGTGCAGACATTTTGCCTAGCATTTAAGACAATGGTTAAAATGACCATATCCTCCATCTGAGTGTCTCAGATTGGTCCCCAGCTCTGGCCCTTGACACCAGCTTCCTGCTAATGCAGACCCTGGGAGGCAGCAGTGATGGCTGAAGTAATCGGGGCCCTGCCACCCAATTGGATTGAGTTCCTGGCTCCCAGCTTTGGCCTGGCCCAGACCCAGCTGTAGCAGGCACTTCGGGAGTGAATAAGTGAACAGGGAAAATTCTCTCTTTTTCTCCTTCTATGTGTATGTGTCTCTGTGTGTGTCTTTTTCATTTGTGTCACTCTGCCTTTCAAATCAATAAAATAAATCTTTTCTTTTAAAGTTCTTGCAACATGGAATAGAAAGTTAAATTTATTTGGGTGCAAAAATTTTTTGAATCCAGGACTACAAGAGATCTTCCAACAGTTCATAAAAATGCATATTTAAAAAAAAAACCTGTGCATGGATTTCAACATTTTTTTTGCATCAATACACCTGGAGGACATGCGGGCCTGAGCTTGAGCCATTTCAGGGAATGGATGGGGGTCCAGCCATCTGGTCTAGCCTTGGACACTCACTTGCTAGCATAGTCATCACAGTCACCAGCAGGAACTTCCTCTCCCAGTCTGGGACATCCCACCACCCCCAACACCTCCACCAAGGAAATCGACCTCATTTCTCAAAGACAAATCGGATTCTGGGTCACATCCCCCTGGAGTGAGAACAGTGCTGTGATTATCTCCAAGAGAAAGGGGGCACCTGCTAAAAGTAGCAGCTACTGCCCCAGAAGGGAAGACTTTGGGGACCCTAAAAAGGGGACTCTGATAATGACCTGCCAAGATTTCCTGAGGGAAGGGCATCTCCATGTGACATGCCACAGGGAAGAGTGTATCCATGTGACACACCTCAGGGAAGGCGTCTGTGTGACACACCTCAGAAGAGGCAGCTCTGTGCAACACACCTCAGGGAAGGTGTCTGTGTGACACACTTCAGGGAAGGCATCTCTGTGTGACACAAGAAAGTACAAAGCTGGTGACAAACCTCAGGGAAGGTGTCTCTGTGTGACACACCTCAGGGAAGGCATTGTGTGTGACACACCTCAGGGAGGGTGTCTGTGTGACACACCTCAGGGAAGGCATCTCTGTGTGACACAAGAAAGTACAAAGCTGGTGACAAACCTCAGGGAAGGTGTCTCTGTGTGACACACCTCAGGGAAGGTGTGTGTGCAACACACCTCAGGGAAGGTGTATGTGTGTGTGTGACACACCTATGGGAAGGTGTCTCTGTGTGATACACCTCAGGGAAGGGGTGTGTGTGTGTGTGAGACACACCTATGGGAAGGTGTGTGTGTGTGTGACACACCTCTGGGAAGGTGTGCATGTGTGACACACCTCAGGGAAGGCATGTGTGTGTGACACACCTCAGGGAAGGTGTGTGTATGTGACACACCTCAGGGAAGGGTCTCCTTGTGACACACCTCAGGGAAGGGTCTCTGTGTGACACACCTCAGGGAAGGTGTCTCTGTGTGACACACCTCAGGGAAGGCATTGTGTGTGACACACCTCAGGGAAGGTGTGTGTATGTGCCACACCTCAGGGAAGGGTTTCCTTGTGACACACCTCAGGGAAAGGGTCTCTGTGTGACACACCTCAGGGAAGGTGTATGTGTGTGTGTGACACACCTATGGGAAGGTGTCTCTGTGTGATACACCTCAGGGAAGGGGTGTGTGTGTGTGTGTGTGAGACACACCTCAGGGAAGGTGTGTGTGTGTGTGTGTGTGTGACACACCTCTGGGAAGGTGTGCATGTGTGACACACCTCAGGGAAGGCATGTGTGTGTGACACACCTCAGGGAAGGTGTGTGTATGTGACACACCTCAGGGAAGGGTCTCCTTGTGACACACCTCAGGGAAGGTGTGTGTGAGACACACCACAGGGAAGGCATCTGTGTGTGACACACATCAGGGAATGTGTGTGTGTGACACACCTCAGGGAAGGCATCTCCAGGTGACATACCAGAGTAAAAGCAGAAAGGAAAGCTAGGAAGGCTTTTTTCACTTTTTAAGATTTATTTATTTATTTGAAAATCAGTGCTACAATGACCTAGAGGGAGGGAGGGAGAGAGAAGAGAGAGAGAGAGAGAGAGAGAGAGAGAGAGAGAGAGAGAGGTCTTCCATCCGCTGGTTCACTCCCTAGTTGGCTGCAATGGCCAGAGCTTGGCCAATCAGAAGCCAGGAGCCAGGAGCCAGGAGCTTCTTCTGGATCTTACACATGGGTGCAGGGTCCCAGGTTCTTAGGCCATCTTCTACTGCTGTCCCAGGCCCATTAGCAGGAAGCTGGATCGGAAGTGGAGCAGCCGGGACCTGAGCTAGAGCTGGGTTTTGGAAGGTGGTAAATTGGGTCAACATTGGTGTTAGGGAGTTTTGGTGTTTGGCACAGCCAAGCAGCCAGAACTCCAACCAGGCACTATGGAGCTGGATCAGAAGCAGAGGAGCTGGGACTTTGAACTGGCATTCAATGAAATGCTGGCATCACACGCTGTGGCTTAACTCACCACACCACAACACCAGCCTCAGGTCAAACTCTTAAAGGGAAGAGGTCCACTTGAAAAAGTAACAGCCTCCCCGGGTTCTAGTCCCGGTCGGGGCGCCGGATTCTGTCCCAGTTGCTCCTCTTCCAGTCCAGCTCTCTGCTGTGGCCTGGGAAGGCAGTGGAGGATGGCCCAAGTGCTTGGGCCCTACAACCGCATGGGAGACCAGGAGAAGCACCTGGCTCTGGGCTTCGGATCAGTGAGGTGCGCCGGCCACAGTGCACCGGCTGCAGCAGCCATTGAGGGGGTGAACCAACGGAAAAAGGAAGACCTTTCTCTCTGTCTCTCTCTCTCTCACTGTCCACTCTGCCTGTTAAAAAAGAAAGGAAGGAAGGAAGGGAGGGAGGGAGGGAGGGAAGGAAGGATGGAGGGAGGGAGGAAGGAAGGAAGGGAAAAAAAGAAAAAGTAGCAGCCTATGCAAAGGCCCTGGGGCAGGAAGTATTCAATGTATTACAAGGGCAAGGAGCTGGGAGTGGGAGGTGGCAATCTAGTTAGTTTAGGAAAGTGGGGAAGAGTCAGATGGTGCTGAATCCTGACAGAAGACATTTTAGGTTTGATTCTAAGTGCAGGATTCACTGAGGGTTTTAAGTTAGAAAGCAAGCTGAATGCTCTAGTTTAAAAATATCTTTGCTGGCTCTTGGGGAGAATGGATTCAGAAGCAGAGCGGAGGATGGTAGGCAAGCAGACCAGGAAGTGAGCGAGGACATTGGCAGAGAAAGTGAGGAGGAGGGTGGTTTCAAGGGGACAGCAGAGTGGGCAGGTTGAACTAGGCGTGGGATCACCAGATTTGTTAGTGAATTAGATGCGGAAGTTAACACAAAATTCAGGGACAGTCCCAAGGTATGAACGTGACCATCTAGTGGGTGGGCCCTGAGCCAACTACCAAATAAAGGGACACAAGAGGAAGAAAAGGATTTACAGAAACTAACAAGAAGTTTGGTTTTAGGGGCTGGCATTGTGGCATAGCAGGTTATGCCACAACTGCCTGTGACACCCCATACGGGTGCCAGTTCAAATCCTGGTTGCTCCATTTCCAATCCAGCTCCCTGCTAATGAACCTAAGAAAGCAATGGAGGATGGCCCAAGTGCTTGGGCCCCTGCATCCATGTTGGAGATTCAGAAGTTCCAGGCTCCTGGCTTTGGTCTGGCATAGCCCTGGCCATAACAGCCATTTGGGAAGTGAGCCAGCAGATAGAAGAACTCTCTCTCACTCTCTCTCTCTCTTTCTCTAACTTTGCCTCTGAAATAAACAAATGTTTATTTTTTTTAAAGAAGTTACTTCTAGAAGGACAAGAAAGTAATATGATAGAGAATTACGGCGGGAATGTAGGGAGATGCCTCTTGGTTTGCCCCAGACTCTGATCTGCTCCCAACTACAACAGGAAATTCACCCATGACTCCCTTTCCCAGCTTCCCTTGCAGCGAAACATGGTCATGTGACACAGGCTCAGCCAATAATCACAGTTACTCTGGACCGTGGGAACGGAAGAGGCTTGAAGCAGGTGCCAGGGATAAGGAATTCAACTGACGGCTGCAGTAGCAGCAACATTCCCTAGGGGGCAGTGCCTGCAGCTGTGACTGTGACAATGGCTGCCACATCCCTCTTAACTGGGAGCTGTGGTTGTGACTCTGAAGCCATCTTTTCTGTTTTCTGTAGCTGCACGAAACATCCTGATGGATGGAAGGAAACACAGGGCAGACGGGGTGATGAAGGAAGATCTCTACTGTGGGTGATACTTGGCAGGATCTAAAACAAACAAACAGGCCGGC
The DNA here is from genome assembly GCF_964237555.1 of Oryctolagus cuniculus. Classification (NCBI taxonomy): domain Eukaryota; kingdom Metazoa; phylum Chordata; class Mammalia; order Lagomorpha; family Leporidae; genus Oryctolagus; species Oryctolagus cuniculus. The sequence goes on along the minus strand of NC_091447.1, from coordinate 61,793,268 downwards.
GCCGCAGCTCTCTAGGCTAATCCTCCACCTAGCAGCGCCGGCACACCGGGTTCTAGTCCCGGTCGAGGCGCCGGATTCTTTCTCGGTTGTCCCTCTTCCAGGCCCGCTCTCTGCTGTGGCCCGGGAAGGCAGTGGAGGATGGCCCAAGTGCTTGGGCCCTGCACCACATGGGAGACCAGGAGAAGCACCTGGCTCCTGCCTTCGGATCAGTGCGGTGCGCCGGCCGCAGCGCGCCAGCCGTGGTGGCCATTGGAGGGTGAACCAACGGCAAAGGAAGACCTTTCTCTCTGTCTCTCTCTCTCTCACTGTCCACTCTGCCTGTCAAAAAAAAAAAAAAAAAGGCAAAAAATAAAAAAAACCCACAGGTGATTCTGGAAGAAGTCAAAATGATGATGACCAGAGGCTGGGGAAAAGCTGATCCACAAGTACCAAATTAAAGATGGGCTCTATTGCACAATGGGTGACTACAGATAAGGCTCAGGTGCTGTATTTAAGGCTCTGGTAAAAAAAAAAAAAAAAAAAAGCTAGAGGGGCAGGTGTTGTGCTGCAGTGGGTTAAGCTGCTGCCTGGGACACCTGCTTCCCATATCAGAATGCCAATTCGAGTCCCTACTTTGGATCTAGCTTCCTGCTAATGGGCCTGGGAGGCAGTGGAAGATAGAGCAAGTATTTGGGTCTCTGCACCCACGTGGGAGACCAGGATAGAGGTCCTGGCTCCTGGCTTCAGCCTGGCCCAACCTTGGGCTGCTACAATCATGTGGGGAGTGAACCGGCAGATTGAAGCTCGCTCGCTCGCTCTCTCAAATAAATACATCTTTAAAACAAACAAAAATCCTGGAAAGTGAGATTTGGGATTTTCAGACCACAAAGAAATGCTAAATGTGTGAGGAGACAGATTTTCTTTTAAGATTTATTTATTTACTTGAAAGCCAAAGTTACACAGAAAGAGAAGAAGAGGCAGAGAGAGAGAGACAAACAGAAAGAGAGAGACAGAGAGAGTCTTCCATCTGCCAGTTTACTCCCCAATTGGCTGCAATGGCCGGAGCTGCACCAGTCTGAAGCCAGGAGCCAGGAGCCTCCTCCCGGTCTCCCACGCCAGTTCAGGGGCCCAAGGGCTTGGGCCATCTTCCACTGCTTTCCCAGGCCACAGCAGAGAACTGGATCAGAAGTGGAGCAGCCAGGACTCAAACTGGTGCCCATATGGGATGCCAGCACTGCAGACTGCAGCTTTACCCTCTATGCCCCAGCGCCGGCCCCAAGGAGACAGATTTTATTACATGTAGAAAAACATCACGAGCAATATTTGTTACATTTTTATAAAAATTATAAATTTTTAAATATGTAACTTTAAAATTTTTTTAATAAACAGATGGGGGCGGTGGGCATTTCCCTTGGGACACCTGCATCCCACACCATCGCACCTGGATTCCAGTCCTGGCTCTGTTCCCAATTCTGGCTCTCTGGGAGGGGATGGCTCAAAAGTTTGGGTCCCTGCCACCCACTTGGGAGACTTGAATTAAGTTATGGGTTCCTGGAAGCCGCCTGACCCAGCTCCGGTTTGAAGCGGGAAAAGAGTTTAGGGTGCCCTATAAAAAGTGGCAGAGAGAGATCAGCTCTACCAAAACCCCACCCCCACCCCACCCCCGCACAAGTCGCAGACACCTGCTGGAGGCTGCGTCCGGCCCCTCCCCCACCTCTGGAGCGTTCCGAGTTGTTGCTCCGTCGCCATGGCGACAGACGCTCTCAATTCACTCCACCAGCCGGGAAAGCCCAGTGGTGTTGCTAGCAGGGCCCCCTACTCCTGTGCGTGGAGATCCCCGGGCCAGACCCCAGGGCACCTAGCAGGGACCATGCCCGTGTTGGCGCCCCCGGCTGAGCTCAGCCAAGACAGTCGCGTGGGGGCCCCGGCATGGCGCGAGGCGGCACAGGCCACGACTCGCCGAGCGCACCACGTGACGGATCGCTGCGGGCAGGAGGTGGTGACCATGTGGCAGCCCAAGGCCAGCGTGCGGGACCCGCACGTGGCGCGCCACCTGTGCCGCGCCGCCTACATCCTTCCCTGGCGCTTCCGCGTGGAGATGCTGAAAGGTGGCAGCACCGTGGAGAAGCCGCCCCCTGGCGACGGCGTCACGCTGTGGAAGGGCAAGATGAAGCCGCCCGCCTGGCACGCGCGCCTGCCGCTGCCCCTGCACCGCGACGCGCGCGCCCTGCAGACGGCAGAGGTGGTGCACGCGCACGCGCGCGGGGCGCGCCTCACTGCTGCCCGCCTGGGCCGCGCGCAGCACCAAGTGAACGCGCGGCTGCGCCAGCTGCAGCGCCAACGCGAGGCCACCGACCGCAGGCTCAGCCAGGTGCGCAAGGGCCTGCTGGTCAACCAGCAGAGCGTCAAGCTGCGAGGCTACCGGCCCAAGTCAGAGAAGGTAGGAATCTCACCTCCCCCTACACACACACACACCTGGTTGCAAAAGTTGAGGCTTCCGTTCCCAAAGATGAGACCATCCCAGGATGAGCCTCCCACTCCCACCCAGGGCCTAGAGAGTGAGACCCTCTATGTCCCAGGCACACCAGATACCCCCCTATGGAGAGTTTGAGTCCTGCCCCAGCTGCTTACTAATGCAACCCTGGGAGGCAGCAGGTGATGGCTCAAGTCTTTGGGTCCCAGCCACCAACATTGTCATGCGAGACCCGGATTGAGTTCTTGGCTCCTGACTTATGCCTGGCCCAGCTACCAGCTGTTGCAGGCATTCGGCAGGGAGTGAACCAGTGGCAGGCAGCACTCTAGGTAACCCCAGAGCTCCACCTTGGGGAGAGAGACAAGATCTCATCTGCCCTGTGAGGTACCTACTTCTAGTTCCCAGAACCAGTAGCACAAACCTGCACATGCCTGCGGAATGAGATTCCTCCACCTGTAGCCCCTGGGAGAGGGGGTGAGGGGTCCCTAGCTCCATTCCACCTGCGAAGTGAGGCACCTCCATCCCAGCCCTCTGTAAAAGAGAAGCCCCCAGACCCAATCTCCAGAGGGTGAGACCCCACCACCAATATCACCACCAAGTGAGAGAAGCCCTAGAGAGAACCAAGTCTTCTCAGAGTGTGCAACCCATCTCCAAAGGGTGCAACTGCCAATGTGGTGGAATGAGAAGGCCATGCCAAGATGGCCGCTGGCAAGCGAGCATCAGTTACTCAGGAATGGCTTTGAAACCCACCTGGCAACGGAGCCTGCCTGGCAACAGGCTGTGATTGGTTAGGGCATAGACCACCCCTTGACCGGATTGGCTGCCTTGGCTATATAAGCTGCTGTACCAACTGAAATAAACGAGTCTGTGGGCTGCTCGCCTCTGGCCCACTTGCACCCGACTCCGGGGTCTGTGTGGTGACTCCACGCCTCTTGCCCCCACCACGCTCCTCCTCTCAGGAATGAATCCACCACAACATGCCTCCAACTTTATCCCCTAATGGCAAGCCCTCTGCAGCCCTGCAGGAAGCAATCTGCTTTCCAGCCAGCTCCCAAGGGTGTGAAAGAGTCTGTCCTTGCCTCGCAGGTCCCCGACAAAGCTGACAGTGTGCTCACCTGGGAGAAAGAGGAGCTAAAGAGTATGAAGCGGAAGCTGGAGAAAGACATGGAGCAGTCAGAGACCCTGCTCAAGGTGAAAGAGACCTGGGGCTGGGCAAGTGGCTGTGACCTTGGGGACTGTGACAGCGGCAAATCCCTCAGCCCATGCTCACGGGGGGGGGGGGGGGGGGGCTCAGTGCATTTTCACTTTTGCAAAGCAGCAGAACAGAGGTAGGGAGAGGCTGGCCCAGGAGCTGATCAGGAGCTGGGCTTGAGAATGACGGTGACTGCCCACTGTGGGACAAACTCAGCAGTCGTTAAATCAAGTCCTTAAACTCCCCCTGGGAGATAGAAACTGTGACCTCCTCACCCCCTACCCAATGAGAGACTGAGAAATTGGGGCTCTTGGAGAAATGAACTCACTCAATGCACAGAGCCTACCAGTGCTAGGGCCATGACCTCAGCTCCTGTGTCTTGCTTCTTTTTCAATTGAAAGGCAAACAGAGGACAACACTGGGGCATAGTAGGTTAAGCCTCTGCCTGCAGCACTGGCATCCCATGTGGGTGCCGGTTCAAGTCCCGGCTGCTCCACTTCTGATCCAACTCCCTGCTAATGTACCTAGGAAAGCAGCAGAAGATGGCTCCAAGTCGTTGGGCCCCTATACCCACATGCGAGACCCAGATGAAGCTCCTGGCTCCTGGCTTAAGCCTGACCCAGCCCTGGCCATTGAAGCCTTTTGGGGGAATGAACCAGCAGATGGAAGATCTCTCTCTCTCTCTCTCTCTCTCTCTCTCTCTCTCTGTTACTCTGCCTTTCAAATAAATCTTTTTTTAAAAAAAAAATGGAGCCAGGACTCAAACACAGGCACTCAATGCTACACAGAACACCTGCTCCAGCTGCTGCTCCAGCTCAGGTATCTGGATGGAGTTTTTACATGCTGATGTGTGTTCCATCTCTACAACTCCAGCCAAACAGTCTCTCACTGCTTCCTTCCGTGTCGGAACAAGGATTTCCATATAAACAGCTGAGTGGAAGTGGGAGGAGAGCCCCATTCCAGGGAGTCTTTGGGATGCAATGGGATTATCTGGTACCCTGTGTGTGCCCTTGACTCATTCACTGGGCAAGGAGTCCCCAGTGTCTGGTCCGCTTTTTGTTACTATAACAAAATGCAAGAGGCAGCCTGACCATTTCCTTTGACTCACAATTTGGGAGGTTCACAGTCTGAGATTGAGCGGCCCCATTGGCTGAAGCCTCTGTTGATGGCAGAGTAACTCAGGGCAAGAGAGACAGGGCACACACACCTGTCTGTCCATTTCTCTCTTCAGACACCACCGAGGGCCAGCATGGTGGCACGGTGGGTTAAGTCACCACTTGCGACACCAGCACCAGCAGATCCGAGTGCTGCTTTGAGTCCCAAACAACTGACACCAGGACACAGAAGCTCCTGCCAGCCCCTTCTGTCCCTTGTACCCCCAATGAAGGGGCTCATTAAACCCTCAGAACAGAGGGCAAGGGATTGGAAGCTGTGGGAGCTTCTACTTAGAAATCCCTTCCTTCCAAGAACTGGCAAAGCGGAGCAAGTGTTTGGTGCAGTGCTTCAAGACGCTGCTTGGGATGCCCACTCCGGAGGGCTTGGGTTCAAGTCCCAGCTCCACTCCCAATTCCAGCTCCCTGCTAATGCGTACCCTGGAAGCCCGCCTCTAGTGCTTGGGCCCTACCACCCACGTGGGAGAACTGGATAAGAGCTCTAGGCTCCTGGTTTCAGCCTGGCCCAGCCCCAACTATTGCAGGCATTAGAGGGGGGAATGAACCAGCAGATGCAAGGTCCCTATCCATCTCCCTTTCTCACTCTGACTTCTATACAAATCAACCAGCATGGGGGGGGGGGGGGCAGGAGGAGAGGTTCTGTTTACAGTGAGAAACCTTTGTCCCTGGCTGGTTGCAGACAAATCACCACCTGGCTCAGTCACTCGATGGCTCAGTCAATGGCCCGACTGCTGGATCATTCGATTGCTCGATCATCCTCCCTGCTCACGCTTCGTCACCTCTCGCGTCTAGGCTCTGGCCTCCTGCCGTGACAACCTGGGCTTCTGCTGTAAGGAGAGGCTGCAAGCCGTGGACCTCATGAACCAGCCGCTGGACAAGGTTCTGGAGCAAGCAGGCCGCCACTCCTGGGTGAACCTCTCCAGGCCCCCAACCCCCCGCCCTCAAGGCCAGAAAACACCACCTCCGGACCCTGTGGGCACCTACACCCCAAGTAGATCTCCCAGGAAGGAAGGGCACCTTGGAGTCTACCCTGGCCCCTCCTTGGCTGCTTAGCTGCTCCCTGTCTTGGGGAAGGGCCCTGGCACAAGTTCTGAGTGTAAGGAAACCAACCCAAGAGGCTACCTACATCATCCCTGCTAGGAGCTCCCAGCCACACCCACCCCCCAAGTCACGCCCTCTCCCCCCACCTCCGGAGCCCACTCACTCACTAACTCATCACCTGCTGAGAGCAGAGAACGGGGCTGCAAAAAAGAAAGAAAGAAAGAAAGAAAGAAAGAAAGAAAGAAAGAAAGAAAGAAAGAAAGAAAGGAAGGAAGGAAGGAAGGAAGGAAGGAAGGAAGGAAGGAAGGAAGGAAGGAAGGAAGGAAGGAAGGAAAAGAAAGAAAGAAAAGAAAGAAAAGAAAAAAAGTAAAAAAAAAAAAAAGGCAGGGTCTGGGAAAGTGGGGCTCGGGTCCCCCAACCCCACGCGCGCACCCGGTGCCATTCGCAGAGTGCGCCCTGGCGCTGTATGAAGCCAAGCAGCTGCTGATGGAGTCCAAGGACGCCCTGGTGGAAATGGCCAAGAATGAGGCGGACATCGGCGAGCGCCAGCACCAGATGAGCGACCGCGTGTGCGCCTCGCTGGCGCAGAAGATGCGCGAGACTTTGGAGCTGAAGGTGAAAGGGGCCTCCCTTACCACCGCCCACCACGCCCCCGGAGGCGGGGGTGGGGCTTGGAAGCTGCGGGAGAGGCTGGTGGCGGGACCAGGGCGATGGGGGAGACACCGGGCGTGCACGACCTCCCCCATCCACTCTTCTCCATCCCCCACCTCCCTGCCCTCTCTCTCTCCCCGACCCTCTCTCCCCCACACTGCCTCCCTGCGCTCTCTTCCCCTGGGCCCCCTTCCCCCAACCCTACCCCTTCCCCGGCCTCCCTGCTCTCTCTCTCTCTCTCTCTCTTTCTCTCTCCCGGACCCCCCTCCCCAACCCAGGAAAGGATGAACATGACCTTAGGGCTGATGAGGGGGACGATCCACCGGTGCACAAAATTCAGCGAAGAGATGCACATTACCCGTGGACTCATCAAGGTACCGGCTGGGGTGGGGGAAACGGGCAAGGGTGCCCAGGGTGGGGGGCGGGCGGAAGAGGTGTTGCGCGGAGGCCACGCCCTCATTGCCTGCCCTCCTCACCCCGCCAGGGTCCGCTGTCGGAAACCCACCTGGAGACTCGGGAGAAGCTGGACCGACCCCTGGTCCGCGTGTACCAGAGACACGTGGGCACCCAGCTGCCTGAGGCCACGCGCCTTGCCCAGGTACGCGCCCCCTCACACACACATACACACACACACACACACAGTCCCTTCCGTGTCTCTTCCTCCCGGCCTGGGAAGGCTCCTTCTTTCAAGCACACCTGGACCAGGTAAGGCACACCCCCCACCCCAGCCCCCTTCGCAGGATCTGCCTGGCCTTCAACCCCTGCCCACGCGATGAGGCCCCTGCAACTCCTACGCCTGGGTCGGGGTCGGATACGTCTTCTGGATCTTTTTTCTGAATCCCGACACCTGTCCTGGAGGAGACTCCGCCTCCCGCGCCTACCTGGCCCCCCTCCCAAGTCCCCCCTCGCCCCCTCACTCTCCAGCGGCAGCCGCGCCTCACCTGGCCACCCTGAGTGGTAGAGCCCTTGCCCCAGCCCAGCCCCCTCACATCGCTCCTCCCACAAGCGCACCTGGCACAGGTGTGTCTATCCGCCCGTCCCTCCCCCATCTCCGCCACCAGGGCACGGACAAGCTGCAGCGCCACATCGCGCACGTGGAAAAAAACCTAGACAAGCTGCTCACCACGCACCGGCACCTCACCCAGAGCCTCAACTCCAAGAAGATCGGGCAGGACGTGGACGCCAACGTGGTGCGCCTGCGCTTGCGCCAGAGACACTCACACATCCACTACGAGCAGGCGCAGCGCTTGGTCAACGACTGGGACCCGCGCACGCCGCCGCGCCACGACACCTGCGCCGACCCCGAGTGACCAGCGTGCCCGCAACCCCCACCCGCCGCAGCCCCGCTGGCCTGGCATGCGTGCGCACATACGCGCGCGCGGGACCCCAGGAAAGGAAACTCACAGCCAGCCCACGGCCCCCCGCTCCCCTCGCCTCACCTTCCCTCCCAGAGCCTTCTAGCAGAATTTATAATTAAAAACAATACCGACGATCATTTAGTAGGCACCCACTGTAAACCAATCACTTAGCATCCAATACGGGAGAAGAAAGTGCATCCCACAAATTATTTAGCAGGCTGGATCTGGGCACCCGGCGGCGGCTCCCCAGTTTCTCGCTGTGTGGCTTCCGGCAAGGCGCTGGCCCTCTCTGGTCTCGGTCTCGCCCCACAGGTGAGATGAGCTGCGCCCACTTCACGTGGTTGTGGTTGAGATAGATGAGGATGGGTCTGTCGCGTGATGTGAGCCGGAAGCTGTTACTGTGACCAGGTCCGTGTTGCAGATAGGGAAACTGAGGCACAGAGGTGAAGCCACTTGCTCACGGCCACACAGTAAGTGGACAGCAGTGGGTGGGGCTGACCTGGCCTCTGCCCTCTGAGGGAGCTCACAAATGGATCCAATGCTGCAAAAAAAAGTCATCCTTCTGGGTGCAGCCTCCTCCAGGAAGCCTGCCCTGACTGAATCCACCCATCCAGTCACAGCCCCATCCCTCTCCCAGGGGTCCCAATGCCTCTGAGACTCTAGGCTGTCGGGGAACTCTTCACCATCCTGGGTGAGGCATTCATGGACGAGGAGGTGACCACTACAGCCACAGGCAGCCTGGGCTGTCCGTGGTGCCACATCTGCAGATTCCACCAATCTCACATCAAAACACTGCACCTGGAGCCAGCATCGTGGCACAGGTGACACGATAAGGCGGTGGCTTGTAACACCAACATCTCATAATTGGTGCGCCAGCTCGAGTCCCGGCTGCTCCACTTCTGATGCAGCTCCCTGCTAATGCGCCTGGGAAAGCAGCGGAGGATGGCCCAAGTGCTTGGGCCCCTGCACCAGGATGGAATCTCACTCAGGCTCCTGGCTTTGGCCTGGCCCAGATCTGGCTGTTACGGTCATTTGGGGGTTAACCAGCGGATGGAAGATCTCTCCCTCTCACTCTCTGCCTCTCAGATAAAAAATAAATCTTCTTTCAAAAAAATTGTATGTTTACTGAACATATGTAGGTGTTTTTTGTTACTCTTACTCCCTAAACTATCCAAATGGTTTTTTAAGATTTATTTGAAGCCGGCGCCGCGGCTCACTAGGCTAATCCTCCGCCTTGCAGCGCTGGCACACCGGGTTCTAGTCCCGGTAGGGGCTCCGGATTCTGTCCCGGTTGCCCCTCTTCCAAGCCAGCTCTCTGCTGTGGCCAGGGAGTGCAGTGGAGGATGGCCCAAGTGCTTGGGCCCTGCACCCCATGGGAGACCAGGATAAGCACCTGGCTCCTGCCATCAGATCAGCACGGTGCGCCTGCCACGGCGGCCAATGGAGGGTGAACCAACGGCAAAGGAAGACCTTTCTCTCTGTCTCTCTCTCTCACTGTCCACTCTGCCTGTCAAAAAAAATTTTTAAAAAAGATTTATTTATCCTCTGCCTGTGACGCTGGCATCCCATATGGGCATTGGTTTGAGTTCTGGCTGCTTCCCTTCTAATCCAACTCTTCTGTGGCCTGGGAAAGCAGTAGAAGATGGTTCAAGTCCTTGGGCCCCCGCACCTACATAGGAGAGGCTCCTGGCTTCAGATCAGCGCAGCTCCAGCCATTGCAGCCATTTGTGAAGTGAACCAATGGAAGGAAGACCTTTCTCTCTGTCTCTCCTTCTTACTGTCTGTAACTCTGCCTCTCAAATAAACAGAAAAAATCTCTTTAAAAAAAATTTATTTGGAAGGCAGAGTGACAGAGAGAAGGGGCGAGAGACAGAGAGGGGTCTTCCTTTCTCTGGTTCACTCCCCAAATAGCCAACTACATCCTAGTCTCCTATATGGGTTGCCAGGATCCAAGCACTTGGACCACCTTCTGCCTTCCCAAGCACATTAGCAGGGAGCTGGATTGGAAGTGGAGCAGCCAGGACTCAACCTTGTGCTCATAAGGGATGCTGCTGCACAAACTCTCAACAAAACAATTTAACAACTATTCACATAACAAGTGTTCACAGAAAAAACGAGTTAAGAGATATTTATTTTGATGCAAGAAATTTTGCAATCCATAGCTACCATTCATAAGGAAATGCATACTGTGGAAAAAAAAAAAACTACACAAAGGTTTCAAAATTTTTTGCACCAAAATAAACTTACCTGTTTTTAAGATTAGTGATTTGAAAGGCAGAGCTACAGAGAGCTACAGAGAGAGGGAGAGACAGAGATTTTCCACCTGCCGGTTCACTCCCCAAGTGGCAACAACAGCCAGGGCTGGGCCATCCAGAAGCCAGAAGCCAGGAACTCCATCCAGGTCTCCCACATGGGTGCAGGGGCCCAAACAGTTGGGCCATCCTCTGCTGCTATCCCAGGTGCATTAGCAGAGAGCTGGATCAGAAGTGGAGCAGCTGGGACTCGAACCAGTGCTCTTATAGTATGCCAGCATTGCAGGCAGCAGCTTAACCTACTGTGCCACATTGACCCCAAACTTATCTTTTAATTCTGCTGTGTTAGGTGCTGCAAATAATCTAGAGATGATTTAAAGTAAGTCATAAATTTAAAGGAAGTCATACATGCTACACTTTCTAAGATTTGTTTTACTTATTTGAAAATCCGAGTCACAGAGAAAGGCAAGGAGAGAGAGAGAGAGAGAGAGAGAGAGAGAGAGAGAGAGAGAGAGAGGTCTTCTATCTGCTGATTCACTCCCCAAAAGGCTGCAATGCTGGGGCTGGGCCAAGTCAAAGCCAGGAGCCAGGAGCTTCATCCAGGTCTCCCACGTGGGTGCAGGGGCCCAAGGAGTTGGGCCTTCTCCTGCTGCTTTCCCAGGTGCATTAGCAGGGAGCTGGACCAGAGCAGCTGAGACTTGAACCAGCGCCCATATGGGATGCCAGTATTGCAGGTGGCGGCCCCACAAATGCATCACTTTATGAAAGAGGGGGTTCAACATGTACAGATGTGGGTGCCCACAGAGGTCCTGAAACCAATCCCTAGGGACATCAAGAGATGACTGAATTTCCTGAGCACCTGACCCCAGAGGCAGGGTTTGAGTGCCGGGGAGGGGGGGCATATAATGGGAGCTAAGCCAGGTGTATTCCGCCCTCATGGAGCTGACGAAGCATATACCAAGAGTTGCCCTCAACAGACACGAGAATCTTGTCATAGCATAGCAGGCTAATCCCATATCAGAGTGCCAGGTTCAAGTCCTGGTTGCTCCACTTCTGATCCAGCTCCCTGCTAGTGCACCCTGGGAAGCAGCAGGTGCTTAGGTCTCTCTATCACCCATGTGGGAGACCCAGATGGAGTTCCTGGCTCCTGCACACATCCCAGCCAACTGCCTTATCTCAAGGGGGGACCTTACAGCTGGCAGGGGTCTCACTGGGTCTCACAAGGGCCCAGACTCTGGCCAGCACGTTCAGTTTGGGAGCGGATTCTCAGCATTCACAGATTCTGTATTTGTGAACTCGCCAATTCACTGAGATCTCATGGCAGCCCCAGTGTCAGTCTTTGTGGTTCTTTTGTGGCCGTTTGCAGATGCACTGAGAGCAGTGAGGAGTTTTAGCTGCCGCAGGTACATGTTCTCCCTCTCTCCCTCTGCCCACTCCCAACCTGGGTTCCAACCAGATGACATTCTGCCTTCTCAGTTCCATTCTCTCACTAGAAAGTGTCTGTCACAGTCTTTGAGTGCCACGTGTTTTGCATTTTGTTGGTGCTTTTCTGCTGGTTTTTCTAAATTGCACATGTACTTATTTGCATTTTATTTGAAAGGCAGAGAGAGAGGAAGAGAGACGGGGTGAGAGAGATGTCTTCCATCAGCAGATTTCATTCCCCAAATGCCCACAACAGCCTGGGATGGCTCAGACCTAAGCCAGGAGCTTGGACCTCCATCAGGGTCTCCCCACGTGGGTGGCAGGGACCCAAGCACTTGGGCCATCACCTGCTGCTTTTCCAGGCTTTGCATCTGCAGGAAGCTGGACAGGAAGCGGAGGAGCTGGAACTCAAACGCAGGCGCACGGATAAGGGATGTGAGAATCCCAAATGGTATCTTAAGATTATTATTTATTTATTTGAAAAGCAGGAGAGAGAGAAGAGAGAGAGAGAGAGAGAGAGAGAGAGAGAGAGAGAGAGAGAGGTCTTCTATCTACTGATTCACTCCCCAAATGGCTGCAACAGCCAGAGCTGAGCTGTGCTGATCCGAAGCCAGGAGCTGGGAGATCCCTCCAGGTCTCCCCACATGGCTGCAGGGACCCAAGCACTTGGTCCATCTTCTACTGCTTTCCCAGGCCATCAGCAGGAAGCTGGAATGGAAGAGGAGCATTCGGGACTCAAACCAGCCCCCAAATGGGATGCAGGCACCGCAGGCGGAGGCTTAGCCTACTATGCCACAGCGCTGCACCCCCCCTCCCCCGCCAGTGGTATCTTAACTGCTGTGCTAAATGCTCACTCCCGTAGGGAGTTTAAAGGAAAGAAGCTGTTAGGGACTGAAAGTAGTAAAGTGCTTGCTGTATTGTGCACCTGGGGTATAAATACCCCAGCTGCTTCTCCCTCCCTAGCCTCTGCTCCCTATTTGGATCCCCATGCTAACATGGGAGCCTCTTGTGTTTCCGGGGTGCGGGGGGGGGCGCTTGTTCCTCCGTCTGTGCCTTCCGTACATTCTGATTCCCAGAAACCTCACACCGAGATGCAAGGATGCCTTGCCCCTCCCCACCCCCAGGGGGCTGCCCCTGCCCATCACCCCATCAGCTCAGGGTTTCCAGACCAACGGGGTTCACACAATCCCCGCCATTGCCTTGGAATACCCGCTGTCCTCGGTGTGAGCCCCGGGCACCCAGCAAAGCCTCCCAATGACACCACAAGGAGGAGACCACTCTCCCCCGCGTCAGACAAGAAGAAGCAGGCTCAGCGCAGGGCGAGACTTGTCAGTACCACCCAGCAACCAAGGGGCTAAAGCCTGGACTTTGAAAAGCTGTGGTGGTGGAGCAGTAGGATTAAGCTGCTGCTTGGGTCCCAGGCTCCGCTATGTTGCTTCTCAGCCAGCTCCCTCTTAGTGCATACTGGGAGGCAGCAGGTGTTGGCCCAAGTCCTTGGATCCCTGCCACCCACGTGGGAGACCCAGATGGAGCTCTGGGATGCTGAGTTCAGATCAATCTGCCTTCTGCTGGTGCCTGCCCCCAAATGCACACAACAGCCGTGGCTGGAGCCAGACCAAAGCCAGGAGCCAGCGACTCCATCCCACCTGCACCACAGCCAAGGGACCCCAGGGAGAGCAGCCCTGCCTGGGTCATCTTGGGCAGTTTCCCCCTAGCTCAGGACAATGCACTTGCAGCACATTCTACAGTTATGTTTTTTAAGCAGTGTTATTTTACTACTCCCTAGAAGAAACTTTTTTAAAAAATTATTTTTGGGGGCCAGCGCTATGGTGTAGCAAGTAAAGCCACTGTCTACAAGAGCCGGCATCCCCTGTGGGCACTGGTTGAAGTCCCAGCTCCTCCACTTTCGATCCAGTTCCCTGCTAATGTGGCTGGGAAAGCAGCAGATGGCCCAAGTGCTTGGGTCCCTGCACCTACGTGGGAGACCTGGATGGAGCTGCAGGCTCCTGGCTTTAGCTTGGCCCAGCTCTGGCTGTTGCAGGCATTTGGAGAGTGAAGTGAAGCAGTGGATGGAACCTCTCTCTCTCTCTCACCCCCCTCGTTGTTTCTCAAATAAATAAAATTTCTAAATAAATAAAAACATTCCCCCAAGATGGGGGAGGAGCCTCTCGTGTGGGTGTAACACCAGGAAGCAATCCCAGGTCTCACCCACGCACAAGCAGGACACCCCCCGTGAGGACAGCATTTCCAAGACCTGATTTCTCACAGGCGTGTTCCACCCCCAGCTTCTCCGGTCCTCAGAGGCCTCAGCATCTCATCAACAAGTCCCCTTGACCTTGAATAGGTCTCCTGTGGAACTAAGAGCACCCCTGGGTGGAGGCATGGCTTCGTGCACACACCTGTCTCCAGAAATCCCTTCTCCATCAGTCATCTCTCACCACAGGGCCCTTGCACGTCCTCGCAGGGAGGGGGGTGCCCCCACGCCCATTCTTCACCCCCATCTCTTCCCTCACCCGTTTCCAAATACAAAAACATATTTGCGACTCTTGTTGCAAGAATCACCGCCAGCCACGATCTCTGCTTGCCCTGGCACACATCGAGGTCAGCCTCTTATCTCCATCCTGCCCTCGCACAACGATTACAGCCGACCCTGAGTGCTCTGAGGGCGTCACGTCCTACAGAGGTGCCGGCCAGCCCCGCCTGGAGGACGTGGTTCCGCGGCATGGTCGCTCTCAGCTTCTAGCCGCCGAACCTTCTTCCTCACGCCTTCCAAAACAGCAGAGAGCTGGCCAGGGCTGGCGCCCCCTGGTGTGCGCAGTGAAACAGCAACAGCGCAGGGGGACACGGAATGGGCCTTAGGTGGGGAGAAGGGGGGAGACTCATGCGCAGCTGATGGGGGCTCCACAGGGGGTCAGCACTTGCTGAACAAGGTCACAGGTGTCACCCATCTGGACTAGTTGTAGAGGAAGTGACGTTGAGGACAGAAGAATTCAAGACATATTTAGGAAGTAAAATAGAGAGAGAGAGAGATCCTCCATCCACTGATTTTTTTTTTTTTTTTTTTTTTTGGACACGCAGAGTGGACAGTGAGAGAGAGAGACAGAGAGAAAGGTCTTCCTTTTGCCATTGGTTCACCCTCCAATGGCCGCCACGGCTGGCGCGCTGCAGCCGACGCACCGTGCTGATCCGATGGCAGGAGCCAGGTGCTTCTCCTGGTCTCCCATGGGGTGCAGGACCCAAGCACTTGGGCCATCCTCCACTGCCTTCCCGGGCCACAGCAGAGAGCTGGCTGGAAGAGGGGCAACCGGGAAAGAATCCAGCGCCACGACCGGGACTAGAACCTGGTGTGCTGGCACCGCTAGGTGGAGGATTAGCCTGTTGAGCCGCGGTGCCAGCTCCACTGATTTCAATGCCCGCAACAGCCATGGTTGGACCAGGCTGAAACCAGGAGCCAACAGCTCCACCCTGATCTCCAGCATGCGTGGCAAGGACCCAAGCACTTGGGTTCTCACTACCGCTTTCCCAGGCGCGTTAGCAAGGAGCTGGATCCAGAAACAAAGCAGCCAGGACTCGAACCAGCGCTGCAAGAGTGAATGCAGGCATCCTGAGCAGCAGCTTAACCCGCAGCACCAGAACACCAGCCCCAGGAAATGTTCTGAGCGTTTTAGGTACATCAGCCCCTCTCAGTGCTCCAAGTGGGCATTGCTGTAGCCAGGAAGTCCCACGGAGACAGCTTCCAATTCCAGAGCGTACGTGCATTACCGTAGCACTGCTGCAATTTCCCACACGCACACACACACACAGGAGGCTTGCTACAGTGCCATTCCCCCCACTTCGGCAGGAATATTTCAAAAACATCATGGGAAAATGGAATTGGAAGTGTGAGCTTGGACGTTAAGACACTGCTTAAGACACCTGTGTCAGAGGGTCTGGGTTCCAGTCTCAGCAGCTCGGCTTCCAATTCCAGCTTCCTGCTAAGGTGCACCCTCGGAGGCAGGAGGCTGGCTAAAGTAGTTGGGGTTCTTGTCACCCGTATTGGGAGACCCAGAGAGAATTTCAGACTCCTGACTTTGATCTTGCCTAGCCCTGGCTATTACAGGTATTTGGGGAGTAAACCAGTGGATGGAAGATATAGATAGATAGATAGATAGATAGATAATCTTCCTCCCTCTCTCTCTCTCTTTCTCTCTCTCTCTCTCCCTCTCCCCCCCCCCCGCCATCTCTGCTTGAGTGTACCCTTCAAATAAAATTTTTTGGGGCCGGTGCTGTGACATAGTACATTAAGCCTCCATCTAGTGCCGGCATCCTACAGGGGCACCAGTTCAAATCTCGGCTGCTCCATTTACAAGCCAGCTCCTTGATAATGTGCCTGGGAAAGCAGTAGAAGATGGCCCAAATCCTTGGGCTCCTGCACCCATGTGGGAGACCCGGAGGAAGCTCCTCACTCCTGGCTTCGGACAGACCCAGCTCCAGCCATTGCAGCCATTTGAGGAGTGAACCAGCAGATGGAAGACCCCCCCTCTCTGACTCTGCCTTTTGAATAAAATAAATAAATCGTTAAAAAAAGAAAATTCAAATAATTTTTAAATTGATTTTTTTGTAAGTATGAGCCTGCTTGGGTGCAAACACAGTTCTAAAACCCACGTGTCGTTTTTCTGTCTGGTATGCATTTTGCAAGCAGGAACGGGAGCACCGCACCACTGCCCCTGGGACAGATCAGGGTGGAGAAATCGGACATGCAAGGTGAGCTCACAGTCACAGGAAAGACAGCGTTTGGGACGGGTCCTGGTTCCGGCAGAGCCATTTGGGTGGTGCTCATTCGTTCCTCTGAGGTCATGTGACAGCGAAAGATGGGCACGCAGGGCAGCCAAGCCTCGCTTCATTTCTTCTTCGTTTAACCTTGGGCCGGGAAGAATGGGAAATAAAAGAGCTCAGGAGTCCAAGGGAGCTGCCTTCAGGAGGCGTTTGCACCCCTGGAAGTCAGCTATACTCTTCTTTTTTATAGGATCATATTTTATTTGAGAGAGAGAGAGAGAGAGAGAGAGAGAGGTCTTCCATCTGCTGGTTCACTCCCCAAAGAACTGCAATGCCTGGAGCTGAGCTGATCTGAAGCCAAAAGCCAGGAACTTCTTCAGGGTCTCCCATGTGGGTGCAGGGGCCCAAGGACTTGGGCCACCTTCTGCTACTTTCCTGGGTGCATTAACAGGGAGCTGGATCAGAAGTGGAGCAGCCTGGACTGGAACCAGCAGCACCTTATGGGATGCCAGCACTGCGAATAGAGATTTAGCCAACTACACCACAGTGCCAGCCCCAACTTCACTCTCCTTAAGCCTCCACTTGTCCCTGAGGCTGCACAGTCGTCAGGATTAGAGTCCCTGTAATTAAAACACCTTACAGAATAGAGGGCATCCCTGAATCCACGCACCCGGGTGAGAGAAGGTTGGGTAACAGAATTCCAGTAGGACTGAAAGTAGAGGTAGGTGGGGTGGACAGGTGGTACAGCCCACACCAGACTGCCTGGGATCAAAGTCCCAGCTACACTGTAACCTGCTCCAGCCCTCTGCTCTGGCCTGGGAAAGCAGTGGAAGAGGGCCCAAGTGCCTGGGCTCCTGCACCTGTGTGGGATACCTGGAGGAAACTCCTGGCTCCTGACCTAACGCTGAATGTTGTGGCCATCTGGAGAGTGAACGAGCGGATGTAGGATCTCTCTCTCTCTCTCTCTCTCTCTGTCCACCCCGCCCTATAACTGTGCCTTTCAAATACATAAATCTTTAAAAATTTCATGGAAAATAGAATTAAAAGAACAAGTGTTTAAGGGTGGGTATTTGGCTGAGCTGTTAAGACCCTCGTGTCCTACACTGCAGTGCCTGGCTTGGAGTCCCTGTTCCCAACTCCAGCTTCCTGCTACTGTGCACCATGGGAGGCAGCAGGTGATGGCTCAATAAGGTGGGCCCCTGCCACCCACATGGGAAACTTGGATTCAGTTCCAATGACCTGGCTTCAATCTGACCCAGCCCTAGCTGTTGTAGGCATTTGGGGAAAGAACCAGAGAACTGAAGATTCCTCCTCTGTGTGTGTGTGTGTGTGTGCATGGGCATCTGTGGCGTCTCTTTGCTTCTCAAATGATTTTTAAAAGTTTATTTAGGTGCAACACATTTTTGAAATCCACATATGGTTTTCTCATAATGCACATTTTTATGAACTTCTTTATTTTTAAAGATTTATTCATTCATTTGAAAAGAAGAACTACAGAGAGAGAAGGAGAGAGAGAGTGTGTGTGTTTCCATTCACTGGTGCACTCCCTAAATGGCCACAACAGCTGGGGCTGGGCCAAGCAGAAGCCAGGAGCCAGGAGCTCCATCCAGGTCTCCCACGTCGGTGCAGGGGCCCAAGCACTTGGGCCATCTTGCACTGCTTTCCCAAGTGCATTAGTAGGGAGCTGGATCAGAAGGGGAGCAGCTAGGACTCATGGAGCCCATATGGGATGCCGGCACTGCACGAGGAAGCTTAACCTCCTATGCCCCAGCGCCGGCCCCATGAACTTCTTGAAGATCTCTTTTATGCATTGAATTCAAATATTTTTTTGCACCCAAAGAAACATTTTTTCATTCCATTCTCTCCACAAACATACTGAAGTCCCTTCATCCTGGTCCTAAACAGATTTGGATCTTTTATTATGAAAGTACCTGACAGCTGATACTAGGAGGAACACACACACACACACACACACACACAAAAGCGCAATCAAATTCTCCGAATAGATGAATGCCTGACAATTGTGGCTGGGATGGGCACCCTTTGTTGCATTGTGAATTCAGATTGCACAATTCGGAGGCATTTCAGGGAGGCAGAGTGCCTGGGGCACCTGGGCGTCTTCCCTGTGATCAGATCGCGCTGACAAAACCCTGTCCGACCAGATGCCATGGCTTCGTGTTGGGGCGCGTGCGGATGGTTGAACTCCTCAAGGGAGCCAGGATGAGCAGCTGTTACCAGAAGTCTGGGAGCCATGTGACACCACCCCGGATTTCGTCACCACCTCCAAGATCAGGGGCTGAGGCTGAGGCTGAGGCCGGAGCACTGGGCTAGAGTGAGAGCAGCCAATGGCGCGGCAGGTGGAGAAAATGCTCTGTGGCTGCAGAGCTGGGGTTCATGGACGTCCTCGGGGAGGGAGCCCGAGCCATCTGGGTCCCTGGCTACTCCCTGGCCATGTGTAACCCCCAGGCCTGTGAGCCCCAATGAGAATGGAATCCTTGGAGCAGGTGCATGTAGAAGTCTCTCCCTTTACTCTTTTGCAAAAGAGTCCTAGGTAGGGAGCCTGGGGCCGGGGTACCTCACCCCAATCCACTTGAGAGTTAAGTCAGGGGCCAGAACTGTGGTACAGCAGGCAAAGCCATCACTTGCAACACCAGCATCCCATATAGGCACCAGTTCGAGTCCCGGCTGCTCCACTTCCCATCCAAATCCCTGCTCTGGCCTGGGAAAGCAGTGGAAGATGGCCCAAGTCCTTGGGCCCCTGCACCTGTGTGGGAGACCGAGAAGAAGCTCCTGGCTCCTGACTTTTGATCGGCTCAGCTCCAGCCATTGTGGTCATTTGGGGAGTGAACTAGTGGATGGATTCTCTCTCTCTCTCTCTCTCTCTCTCTCTCTGTCTCTCTCTGCCTCTCCCTCTGCCTCTCCCTCTCCCTCTCCCTCTCTCTGCCTCTCCCTCTCTGTCTATAAAATGAAATGTTCATTCAGTGTTGGTGCTGTGGAATAATAGGCTAAGCCTCTGTCTATGGCACCAGCATCCCCTATGGGTGCCAGATCGAGTCCCAGCTGCTCCTCCTCCAATCCAGCTCCCTCCTAATGTGCCTGGAAAAGCAGCAGAAAAATGGCCCAAGTGCTTGGATTGCTGCACCCATCGGGGAGACCCGGAGGAAGCTCCTGGCTCCTGGCCTCATTGTTTTGTAATATGCATTTTTTTCATGAAGTTTCCAAAGACTCCTCGTACACACCTGGATTTCAGTCTTTGCACCAAAATAAATGTCACACTTGATTCAATTTTTCATGAACATTTTGAAGGGCCCTTGTACATTCCCGCTAAGCCGACGATTCCATTTGTTAGTATACACAAAAGAAAGACACACACATATTCACCAAGGGGGTATGTACTAGGATGTTCAGGGTTTCACAGCTCACCATCTGAAAACTGAGAACCACCCAATTCCCACCAATAACGGCCAGGGCAGATAAGTTGTGATAGATGCACCCTGTGAGACACAACAGTGAACAGACACTCTCAGTGAGAGCGGTATCAACTCCACAGGGCAAAAGCTGGGTTGGGAGAGTAGCAACAATCATTCTTTTTATGCCTAATGCATAAATATATATAATATGCAGTATATAGATTCAGAAATAAATATAGATATGGTTGTATATAGAAACATACATACATGTAGATCATAGATATATGAGTGGCTGGATGGGTGAATGGATGGACAAACTAAGATAGATAGATAGATAGATGAAATAAGAAAGAGAGAAATTGATGGATAAAAGAAAGAGGGATGGGAAGATGAATAGATAATAGAGATAATAAATGGATACATAGATGATATAAGAGAATTTTTTTGACAGGCAGAGTGGATAGTGAGAGAGAGAGAGACAGAGAGAAAGGTCTTCCTTTGCCGTTGGTTCACCCTCCAATGTCCGCTGCGGCTGGCGCGCTGCGGCTGGCGCACCACACTGATCCGAAGACAGGAGCCAGGTGCTTCTCCTGGTCTCCCATGCGGGTGCAGGGCCTAAGCACTTGGGCCATCCTCCACTGCACTCCCTGGCCACAGCAGAGAGCTGGCCTGGAAGAGGGGCAACCGGGACAGAATCCGGCGCCCCGACCGGGACTAGAACCCGGTGTGCTGGCACCGCAAGGCGGAGGATTAGCCTAGTGAGCTGAGGCGCCGGCCAAGAAAGAAATTAATAGATGGATAGATAGATGAAAGAAATTGGTGGACAGATGCATAGATAACATATGATAGATAGATAGACAAAAAACGGATGGGCAGAAGGACAGATAGGTGATAAATAGATGTAAAATATATCTGTGATCTGTGGTATGAAATATCATGGAGGTGAGGATAATGGAACATAAAGCAGTAAGACTCGGGATCTACATGCATGCACTAAAAATTATTGGCCCTCACAAACATAAGCTTGAGATAATGAAGCCAACTACACACACACACACACACGCACACACACATGCACAACGTCCATGGTGTGACTCCACGTGAAATATTAAAAGCAGGAGAAATTAATCTACAGTGTCCTGTGTTAGGATCTTGTCTGGGGAAGGGAGGGGTATGGTAGTAGCTGGAGGAAGCAGGAGAGGAAATTCAGGAGCAGGGAACTGATCATGCTCCTCGGCTTGGTCAGGTGCCAGTGGCATGGGTGTGTTGAGTTGGTGAAAATCCATGAAGTTGCACTTACATTGTGTGCTCTTTTTTGCATTTAGCTTGTTTTTTTTTAAAAAAAGATTTTATTTATTTATTTGAGAGGCAGAGTCATACAGACAGACAGAGACAAAGAGAGAGAGACAGAGAGAGGTCTTCCAACCACTGATCACTCCCCAAATGGCTGCAACAGCCAGAGCTGGGCCAATCCAAAGCCAGGAGCTTCTTCCAGGTCTCCCAAATGGGTGCAGGGGGCCCACACACTTGGGCCACCTTCTACTGCTTTCCCAGGCCATTAGCAGGGAACAGAAGCAGGCAGGACACAAACTAGCACCCAAATGGAATGCCAACACCACAGGCAGAGGCTTAGCCTACTACGCCACAGCACCTGCCCCCTGAATATAGCTTATTCTTTAGTTAAAAGTTGTTTTAAAGAACACAATAAATAGTTTTGTTCCCTATGTACTGACATAAGATGACCCAGTCATATAGTTAAACGAACAAAGTTAAGTTAAAGAACAATTGGATTGAGATTCAATGATTGTTTACAGCCCTTGTCTCTACTGTTGAGAAACAGTTGCTTTCTTACTATTTGTTGAACTCTTTACTTGTATACAGTTAATATAAAAATCATTGTAAAATGCATGTGTAGGATTAGTATAAGATCAATGTAAAATACATTGTGTAGGGTTAGTATAAAAATCATTGTAAAAATTAAGAAATGAAGGAGGAGGAAGGGTAGGAGCGTGGGCAGGAGGGAGAGGAGGGTAGGAAGTATCAGTGTGTTCATAAATCTGCATATGTGAAATATATGAAATTGGTTTACCTTAAATAATTTTTTTTAAAAAGAACAATTGTAACCACAAGCAGCTAAGAAGGAGTCAAGACTGAGACAGAAACTAAAAGCAAACTTTCCAGTCTTGTGCCCAGGATTGCAAAGTAAATATTGAGAAAAATGGGAATGGTTTGGTTGTGTTAAAGGAAGAAGTTTGTGTAAGCATTCGTCTCTTAGGAATGGAATGGAATGAAAATTTTCACACAAATAACAGCAGCATTCAAGCTAGCAAGCTGCAGAAACAATCCAAATGTCCATCAACAGATAAATGGCAAACATAATGAGGGTTATCCATGTGTTGGAATATTATTTGGCCATGAAGAAGAATGATACGTGCTACAACGTGGATGAACCTTGAAGACATCATACTAAACAGAAGTCGGGCTCAAAAGATCACATGTAATGTGATTCCATTCCTGTGAAATGTTCAGAGCAGAGGAATCTAGAGAGAGAGAAGGCAGATTAGTGAGTGCCTAGGGCTGATCCATGTGGAGGGATTGGGAGTGACAGGTAATGGATACAGGGTGGTTTTTTTTTTTTTTTGACATAATAAATCTTCTAAGACTATTGGTAGGATTGCAACACCGAATATGCTAAAAACCCTTGGTGCACTTGATGGTACATGAATTATCTATCAGAGAATGAAACAGAATCATAAAATAAAATTCTGGAAAAGAACAGAGAAGGAAAACCACAAGGACAAGAAGAGAGGGGTCAGGCAGACATGAAATTCCAGTGGAAGCAGCTGCACCAGATCCTCCTGGGTTTGAACAATAACCGTGCCAGTGACCGGCTCATCAACCTGGGCAGTAGTTTCAACCCAATGAGCCTCAGTTTCCCCATCTGCAAAATGGAGGTGACGATGCCCCCAGGAAGACAGGTAGGGCTCTTGATGACTCGATGAGGCACTAGGAAAGTGAGGCTGGTGTTATGTACACAATAGAAGGTGGTGGAATGGATACAATGGGTTTAGTGACGGGAATGATGGGTGGTGATAACCAGGTGAGCTGGAACAGGAGTGGGAGCAGGGGACCTTGTGGTTGGGCTGGGACCAGAGCCTGATCTCAGCCCCTTTAGCCACAGGGGCTTATTGAGCCATCACTTATACCACAGACATTTGGTTGTATTTCCACACCAGGGCTGGTCCAAGGGTGTGTCCCTCTTGTCATGAGATATCTTGAGTGACAGAAAACTGGCTGGCAATAAAGGGCCAGAGGATTGAGCTGCCCGATTCAGAGCCAGGCCTCTCAGGAGACACCTGAGAAGATCCCACACTGTCAGTCACTTCTTGAGATCAGCACGTGGGGCTGATCCTCTTACGTGCCCAGCCCTGTCCTGGCAGCTAGGTGAGTGGCAAGCCTGGGCTTGGACTTAAGGGTCAACTGTCTTACCACTGGTAAGTGATTTGATAGCTATTAGCTCACTCTCGCTTGCTCGCTCGCTCACTCGCTCTCTCCCTCCCTCCCTCTCTCTCCCTTCATCTCTCTCTCCCTCTTTCCTTCCCTCCCTTTCTTACCTTCCCTCCCTCCCTCCCCCCCCTCTCACACACACACACACACATACAGACTCACATACACACACACATACACACTCACACACACACACTCTCATGAATGGATACTCTCATCAGTTTGGGCAGAACTGAAGAAATTCCCATCCATTCATCCACCCAAGATTTCCTTTACTTGTTCATTTGTTTATTGTTTGCTTCTCCAACAAATTATATCCCAGACACCACCTCTGTATGTATGCCCACACTGTCAGCTCTGATGGAGACAGAGAAAAAGGGGTCAGGCTTTCAGTCCCACAAGTTTAGCTGCCAGGTCAGTCACAAGAATAGGAATCCAAGGCATGGCTGTAATGCAAGCCTAAACCGGTGGAGCTGGAAAACAGAAAGGGCAGGCAACTTCCAGAAGGCTCACAGGGGGTCACAAGACCTACCTTGCTTTTGCCATCGCTGCTCAGAATCTAGTGTCTTCCCAGGTCCTTTTAAGATGGGAACACTGGGTCTGAACGAGGGGAATGAGATGCTGAAGCTCACAGTGCTGAGTGGGATGGAAGCAGGACCTGATTCTGGTTGATCTGGTTCCAGAACTGTGCACTGGGCACTTCCTCCTTCACAACAGTGGGTTCCTCTTTCCTTACAGTACTTGCTCCATTTGTGTATCTGTGAGAAGGAGGGAGAGAGAGAGAGAGAGAGAGAGAGAGAGAGAGAGAGAGAGAGAGAGAAACAGGGAGATTTCATGTTTATGTGTCATATATTACAGCTACATATGTGCAAGAAGAATGCCAGTCTTCTCTGGTGTACCCCAAGTACATTACACATAGACATACCCAGAACATTTTTGCCTAGTAGATGGAAGAATGGATGCTTAGGTGAATAAGTGGATGGACAGATCAGTCGATTGATTGATTGATGAATCAGTGCATGGATCAATGGATGGTTGAGTGGACAGATAGATGTTTAGATGAATAGATGTTTAGATAGATGTTTAGTGGATAGGTGAGTAGGTAGACAGGGAGATGCAAGGATGGATGGTTAAGTGGAAATATGGAGTAATGGAATTATAGACAGGTTGATGGATGTATGAATGGCTAGAGGGATGAATTGGTGAATGGATGGATTGATGGGTGGTTGGGTGAGTGGATGGATGGATGGATGGATGGATGGATGGATGAATTGGTAAATGGATGGATGGATGAATGGGTGGGTGGGTGGGTTGGTGGAATGATGGATGGATGGATGGGTTGATAGATGGATGGATTGGTAAATGGATGGATGGATGGATGGATGGATGGATTGGAGGGTGGATGGATGGACCAACAGTTGGATGGAAGAATGAATGGGTGTGTGGAAAAACATGGAGGGGTGAGTGAGTTGATGTATGCATGAGTGTGTGAAAGGAAGGGTGAATGAATTGATGAGTGAGTGGAAGAGTGGGACGAATGGCTGACAAGGGGAAGGGGTAGCAGATATCATGCCACACAAGTCATCAAGGAAGGATATTCACTAGGCTGAGGAAGAAATGCAAGAAAAGGCAAGGCGATGGGAAAATGCTGTCAGTCCAGAGGAAGTCTTTCATTTGGAGAGCAGAAGAGAACTGAGAGAGTAGAATGGGTGTTCACGCTCAAGGCAGAGGGAAGGAAGAAGAGTGACCTCTTCAGACTGGAGACCACTGGGATAGTATTGGAGTAGCACTCCTCACTTGGATGACATCCTTGTTTTAAACAAACCCCCAAACATCTCTTTACTGATGCTCCTTCAGTCTGTCAGCTCAAGGATAGAAAAGAAGAGGAGTATGTAGCTCCTTACCCTATTTCTCAATCCAATGCTTCCTGGGAAACTTCACTATGTCACAGGCTGGTGGGTGCTTTAAAGGATGAACAGGGAAGCTCCAGAGGGATGACATTTTGGGATGGGAATAGCAGGAGTTCTAAGGACATCCCAAATGGAAGGCTCTACCAGGCTGTCTCTCTAGAATGGACCTACTGTCATTTTGTGCCCAAGTTTGACTCTGTACCATGTCCCCATTCCTGGGGTGCTATTCAATCTCAAATACCCAGACACACAAACCCTTCTGTCCTCCGATCCTCTCTGCCTTCCTTTGGAGATCTTCAGCCTGCCTTCTTCTCATCACCAGGATCCGAAAGGGGTGCTGAAAGCCAGCTTGGAATTGAAGGAGAAATGAGCAACCCTCGGCCATTGCAGGAGGTGGGCTGGGTGCAGGGGGAGGGGAGGAGGAGAACAGGGATGAGAGATGCTAAATGTTTCATGAAGAGTGGGAGGGATCAGTTATGATTGGTACTTGGAGCTACGGGGCACTTAGTGTTCAACCAGATGGCAAAAAAAAAAAAAAAAATCAGAGGGGCAACCCAAGGTGGAGAGAAATTAACAAAGCTGAAGCTCCTGTCACTATTGTACAGAGAAAGAAGCCCCACCTCCTCTTAAAAAAAAAAAGACATTTTGATCCCAGTATCCTTCTGTCTCAGATGCCGTAGATAGCACCTCAGTGTTAGCTTCAGAAACTCTGAGGTCTCTGCAAATGAGGAAGTCAAGGAGGAATATTCAGAATTCTCTCAGGAAGAATGGAGAGAGAGGCACAGCCACCAAACATGAGCCTGGAAGAGACCTCCAAAATCTCATACACTCTCATTGTCTCTCTGTTTGGAAACTGAGCCTCAGGGATTTGTCCAAGTTCACACTTGAACTGCAAGGTTGGGAAAAATGAAAAGAGAGAACCCTGTCCTCTGCAATTAAGCTGACTTCACATCAACTACAAATGAGTTTATCGTATAAGTATATTCCACGCAATATCGGGGATATATTTATACCAAAAACTTTTTGTTGGAATTTTGAGTATAACTGGACATCCTGTATTTCACCTGAGACCCGACCCCAGGCATCCTAGGAGGGTGTCTCCGGCTTCCCCTTAATCTCCTTTCCCTGGCTGATTTTTTTCACCCTTGGTCCAGGAGAGGTATGACATGTCAGGAGCCCGTCTGGCTCTGACGCTGTGCGTCACTAAAGCTCGGGAAGGTTCCGAGGCAGATTTGGATGCCTTGGAGCGCATGTTCCAGCAGCTGGGATTTGAGAGCACTGTGAAGAGAGACCCCACTGCCCAGGTATGTGACCACGTAGCCCAAAGTCTGGCCGGGAAGGGGTTGCACCACAAGGTGGGTGGGTTCTGGGGTTCTCCCTGAGCCAGCTCTTTGCTCTTTTGCTCCAGCAATTCCAGGAGGAGCTGGAGAAGTTCCAGCAGACCATAGATGCCTGGAAAGACCCGGTCAGTTGTGCCTTCGTGGTGCTCATGGCTCATGGGGATGAAGGCGTCCTCAAGGGAGAAGATGAGGAGATGGTCAAGCTGGAGGACCTCTTTGAGGTCCTCAACAACAAGAACTGCAAGGCCCTG
This sequence comes from Oryctolagus cuniculus, assembly GCF_964237555.1. Taxonomy (NCBI): domain Eukaryota; kingdom Metazoa; phylum Chordata; class Mammalia; order Lagomorpha; family Leporidae; genus Oryctolagus; species Oryctolagus cuniculus. The sequence goes on along the minus strand of NC_091447.1, from coordinate 61,766,555 downwards.
AGAGCCAAACCCAAGGTGTACATCGTGCAGGCTTGCCGAGGAGGTGGGAACAGAGCCCGACCCGATCACAGACCTTGATCTCTTTCCCGTCTTTCTCTCTGACTTGCCTTTCCCTCCTTTTGGTGTTCAGAACACAGGGACCTTGGTGAGACAGTGGGTGAAGACCAGGTGATGATGATCACCAGAGACAGCCCCCAGACCATCCCCACGTACACAGACACACTCCACGTCTACTCCACAGTGGAGGGTAGGAGCTCCCAGCTGGCTCGGCTCCTCCCCCTCACCCACTGCTCCTGACTCCTGAATGTCTTCCCTAGCCCCATGCCCTGGAGCTCCCCCAAGCCCACCTCTGGATGTCTCTCAGGTTACATAGCCTACAGACATGACCAGGAGGGCTCCTGCTTCATCCAGACCCTGACCGACGTGTTCATGAACAGGACGGGCCCCATTCTGGAGCTTCTGACTGAGGTGAGCCCAGACAAAGCATCTGGAGACCAATCAAGGCCAAGCACAGAGTGAGTGGTGTGGGCTGAGCCTGCTCCTTCCCTTTCTCCCTCCCTTATGTACCCAACCCAACCTGGGATCCACCAAGAAACTAGGATGTCCATCTTCTAGCAGCAACTGGAAACCCAAAGAGAGTTTTGAGGAGCATTCTATGACAAAACCCTTGAATGGAACCAATGGTTGGACAGACTTTACTCTTCTAATGTTGATGTGTCTATCCAGTGAACTGGGGGAGGAATGTGTGTGTGTGTGTGTGATGTCCAATCAATGATTGCATAGAAACTATGACATAGGATGAGACCATAAAGCTCTCTCATCCTGGATCACGGGCACCCACCAGCCCCTGTTCTCCAGCCTTCTATACATAAGCCCACCCCCCAAGGGTCCAGACCCCTGAGCTAACCACACCCATTGCTGCAGGTGACCCGGCGGATGGCAGAAGCAGAGCTGTTCCAGGAAGGAAAAGCGAGGAAAGTGAACCCTGAAATCCAAAGCACCCTCCGAAAACGGCTCTATTTGCAGTAGAGGCAGGGAGAGGCTGAGCTTCAGATACTGAAGATACGGAGATCTTGCATCCCCTCCTCCCTAGACTTTGTGGTACCTAGTCCATCTTCCAACCTACAACACTTTTAGCCCTTTGATGAGCCTCTGTCCTTCTGAGAGAAAGTCAGCCAAATACAAGCCTGGGACATGACCGCAGCATTAACATCATCTCTCTCAGGCTGGATTCTCTACCTTGGTTAGTGCAACCTAGAGGACATTCTCAGATCCCACTTTCTGCTCCTCTCCTTGTCTTTCTCCTGGGAATAACCTGCACAAAAGAAACCACATAAAGTTCAAGGGTGTCCCCAGCAAAGCCAAGACTGCACACCACCTGCTAAACCACCTCACCCTTGCTGGCTCCTGCATCTCACCTGGAGCTGTCACCTCTTCCTGAACACATACCCATCCCCTTCTCCCAAATCCTGCCTATTCCAAGAGGCAAGAATCCTCCTCTCTCTGTCTCTCCATGACCTCTCTTCCTTGGCCAACAGCTGGATGCCCCAACACATTCTCCTTGGAATGACCTCATGTCCTCTCTAGATAACCCAGCTGCCCTGCCTCCTCCTGCTCTGGCTCTTTCCATCCTAATGCCTCTCCCCCAGCCACAAACCTGGACTCTGCATTCTACCCCAGAAAGGAGATCCAAAAAAAATCTCTTCTCACACTTGCAACTTCCAGCCACCTGGAACCATGTTGACACCATGGCCAGTCCCCTGGGATCCACTCATTCTTCGAAGGACACACAGTAGAGGCTCAGACAGGTTCAATCACTTCTCAAGAAACCACACAGTGAGACAGAGCAGGGCCAAGTCCTCACCTCCAGCCTAGCCTGCTTGGTCCATTAGAAAATGTCTTTCATTGGAAGAGCTGCCCAAGAGAAGTCTTTTCCAGAAGATGTGTAGATGTTCTCACTAGAACTCCAGCCAAGCTCACCTCTGGGAAATTTCAGCACCAGGCCAGGAGCTGGATCACAGACACTGTCTTCCATGTCTATGATCTGTGTCTCACCATCTCCAGCCCTGCTCTTTCCTGCTCAAAAGGCTGAAGCCACATCTGGCACCATAGCAACCTCATGGCAACCATTTCTCTTTCCTTCTCAGTCCCTCCTCCAATATTCCATGGAATCTTCAACCTCAGGCTCCAAGATGGGAATTCAGCTGTACCTTTGATTCCTCTCTCTTCCTGCACCCTTCATGCAACCCCAGTCACCATGCCCAACCGAGGGTGACACCCATACCTGTGTTCCCCCTTGAGTGTAACCCTTCAGATTCCAGGCTCCATCTTCCCAGATCTGCACCTCTGCACCCAAGGTCTCCCCTTGCCTCTCTTCCAACTTGTCTCAGTCCAATAAATCCTCCCCACCACCATCTCCCTGGAACACCCATGGAGACTCAGTGGCTCCCTGATATGCAGAGACCAAAGCCAAGCTCATTTATCCCGAGTTCTCACATCTTTCCAATCCCACCCCCTATCAACACTCAGCTAAATGCATCTCTCAGCTCCCCTACACTTGTTCACATTCCACCAAGCCAGCCGTCCTCTCCCCGCTCCCTCTCTCACTACTGTCCCTCACCCCTGCTTTCTGCAGAAAGTGATTCCTTCTACTTGATGCCTGTCTTCTGACTCAGGATCAAAATCCGTAATCTCCAGATCTAAAGGGCAGGGAATGAGACTGTGATCAACGTACTGAGTATTCAATAAAAGCTCATTAAGCTTTGAATTAATGTGTTTGAATCTTCATTCTGGGCTTCAACCATGGGGATGATGTGAAGGCAGTGATGGTTTTGGGTTCTTTTTCCTGAGGGCCAGCCGCCTCCCAGGTATGTCCATCACGAAGAGAGGATCAGGAGCCTCCTGCTGCCTCTATCATAAAGGCAGAGGTATAAGAGAATCTACACTTGATTGGGCATCTCTAGAATATTCCCAAGGAATCCTTCAGACACTCAACCACACTGTTTCAAAGCTATAAGGGCCTTGGAAATCAACTAGTTACAGGATTGCAAATATTTACCACGTGTGCTGCTCTCTCCATCCTGGTGCCCAGTGCAGACATGACTAATCAATCACACCATCTTTCCTACTAAACTCAGCTGTAACCTCACAGTGTTTCTCTTCTCAGCACCCAGGAAGCACAGACAGGTCATTCCCTGACCCAGGTGAACCCCTCATTGGCAAGTGACACCTGTGGGGACATCGTAAGTGGCAGACTCAGAGGTCTTAGGGCCGTGGTGGTGCCGTAGCCATGCAGTGATTGGAGCTTTATCCTTGGAAAGCTGAGAAGGTGGACAAGGCAGGGCTGGGGATGCAGGGCCAGGTAGCTGGGGTGACGCACACATCGAGTCCTGTGCTCCCATCCCTGTGCATCCCTATGGTCCATACACCCAGTTATTTTGGCATTTCACAAAACTGTGGTCCATTTGTCAAATCAGCCTGCAGCCTGTCTTTATAAAGTTTTATTGACACACAGTTGTGCATGCTTATTTACATACAGTGTGTGACCATTTTCTGCCTCCAGATTTGAGTCTTTATGACAGATAACACACACCCTGCAGGCTGAAAATACTTCCTTTTTAAAGATGTGTTCATTTATTTGACCAGGAGGTGACAGAGAGATCTTCCAACCTCTGGTGTACTACCCAGTAGACGCAATGGCTGGAACTGGTACAGACCATAGCCTGGAACCCAGAATTCAAAGCTGGGTCTCCCACGGGCCACTTGCAATGCCAGCATCTCACATCAGTGCTGGTTTGGGTCTCAGCAGCTGTGTTCTGATCCAGCTCCCTGCAAATGCACCTGGGAAAGCAGCAGAGGATGGCCCAAGTGCTTGGGCCCCTGCTCCCCCATGGGAGACCTGGATGGGGTTCCTAGCCATTGAGGCCATTTGGGGAGTGAAACAGTGGATAGAAAATTTCTGGCTCGCTCGCTTACTCGCTTGCTCGCTCTCTCTCTCTCTCCCTCTCTCTGCCTCTCCCTCTCTGTAACTCTGCCTTTCAAATACATAAATTAGTCTTTAAAACAATTTTTTATGGTTGGCTAATTGGATGACAGTTCCAAGCAAGACTCCACAGCAAACACACAAAAATACTCCCCAAGATTTGTAGAGTTCTCATTACCTAGACAACAGCACAGAGCTCCTTAATGACAAGTTCTAGCACATAACATGAGCATTCCTCACTGAAGCTGATTGGTTGAGTTTTCCCCTCACCAGATAGTGGGGAGGGGCCTATTTTTCTATCAGTGTGGTGCTCCAGGTTGGACCCCAGAACAGAAGAAAAAAGCAAAAACAAAATAAGAACAATGAAGGAAAAACTACTCAGGTCTGCAGGGTGGTGGCAGGCCGGACCCTGCAGAGGCCGTGGGAAAGGCCGCATGAAGGGGGCGGGCCCGGAGCCGCCCAGGAAAACGAAACCACAAGTCGCCAGGAAACGAAACCTACACGGTGGGCTGAGCACCCGGCGGCTTCCCGCCCTCACCCCGGCCCCCGGCCCCCTGCCCCAGCTCCGGTCCGATCCTCAGCCCCCGGCCCCGCAGCGCCATGTTTGGGTTTTTTTTTTTTTAAAGATGCATTTATTTATTTGAAAGGCAGACTTATAAAGAGAGAAAGTTGAGACAGAGTGGGGGAGGGGAGGTGTTCTGTCCACTGGTTCACTCCCCAGAGGCTTGCAATGGCCAGAGCTACGCCAATCCGAAGTCAGGAGCCAGGAGCTCCTTCCGGGTCTCCCAAGAAGGTGCAGGGGCCCAAGCACTTGGGCCATCTTTTACTGCTTTCCCAGGTGCATTAGCAGAGAGCTGGATCAGAAGTGGAGCTGCCGGGACTCAAACCGGCACCCATATGGGATGCCGGCACTGCAAGTGGTGCCTTAATCCTCTGTGCCATGGCACCGGCTCCCAGAGTTCAGTTTTGTTTTTAAAGGAAGTAGATAAATTTAGCGGGTTGTTTTTTTTTTTTTTTCGAAAATGCCATGACCACAGGCTAACAATGAGAAAAATAGACTCAAATTGAAGGCCGTTCTGTAAAATACCTAATCAGTGCTGTTGAACACAGCCACAGTTGTAAAAAATTAAATGCAAATTGGAAGCCGTTAAGGAAACAAAATGACTGGAAAAAGACATTTGTAGAAAAACAAGAGACAGCTGAATGAAGTCCAGAGTTGAGCTGGTCGTCCTTTCTTTTATCATCGATGTGTGCGTTTGAGAGATACAGATATTTCACCCACTGGTTCACTCCCTCAAATGCCCACAACAGCCGGGACCCAGCCAGGCAGAAGCCAGGAGGTAGGAACTCCATCCAGGTCTCCCTGTGGGTGGCAGGGACTCAACTTGCCTGAGCCCTCACCTGCTGCCTCCCAAGGTGCACGTTAGCAGGAAGCTGGAATCCGGAGCACTCAGATGCGGGACTGGGACACCTTAAGTGACAGGCGACAGTCCTGTCCACAGTTAGTGCTCCTTGGTCAGTGTTGGTTCTAACAAGTGCATGTTAACATCAAAGGAAGCTGGATGAAGGGTGGACAAGAACTAGGTGTATGGGCTGACACAGTGGTGTTTTGGGTGAAGCCACTGCCTACAGTGCCAGCATCGCACATGGGCACTGGTTCAAGTCCCGGCTGCTCCACTTCTAATCCAGCTCTCTGCTATTGCGCCTGGGAAAGCAGCAGAAGATGGCCCAAGTGCTTGGGCCCCTGTACCTGCATGGGAGACCCAGGAAAAGCTCCTGGCTTCTGTCTTTGAATCGGCGCAGCTCCAGCCATTGCAGCCATTTAGGGAATGAACCAGGGGATGGAAGACCTCTCTCTCTTTGTCTCTCCCTCTCTCTGTCTGGAACTCTACCTCTCAAATTATTAAATAAATCTCTTTTTAAAAGTTTATTAAGACAAGCAAAAAATAATAATAACTGGGTTTTTTGTTGTTGTTGTTGCCCTCCTATCACCCTGATTGCAACAGGTCTTCATCATCATCGGTTGCAAAGTAGGGCAATCAGAGCCGGAGCATCTAACCCATGTAAATGGGTCTGTGTGTTGTAATGTGGTGCTATTAGAATACAATGCAATTCCCGACCGGCAAATCATACATTCTGATATTATGCCTGCCTTGCTTTTGCTCCTGGCATGTGGGGTTAGAACTCTCTGGGCTCAAGGATGCCTGTCATTCAAGCACTGTGCTCTATCCTTCTTGGGTAGAAGTTTCAGGCAAGCTAGATCTGCCTTTGGACAGATGCCTGGTGAGGGGCGGCTGGGAGGAGGGATGGAACAGACACTGTGCATTTCCTAAGCAAACTCCCACTCAGCACTATCCCCATGGACTCTGCTGCAGAGCAGGGTGACACCAGCATCCGTGGGAAGACGGAATGAGCCCACATCTTGTCCCAACCACACAACCGAAGGGCGTGTGTCCTGGCTGACTGTGCATGTGCCCTGGGAGGTCTCTGCAGGCCGCGCCCACCACTGGCCTTTTTCATGCAGCATCACTATTTTTTTTTTGGAAGGCAGAGGTACAGACAGACAGACAGACAGATCTTCCATCCACTGCTTCCATCCGCTCCCCAAATGGCTGCAACGGCCAGAGCTGAGCAGATCTGAAGCCAGCAGCTTCTTCCAGGTCTCCCACAAGGGTGCAGCAGCCCAAAGACTTGGGCTATTTTCTACTGCTTTCCCAGGCCAGGGAGAGAGCTGGATTGGAGGAGGAGCAGCGGCGTCTTTACCCACTACACCACAGTGTTGACCCTCAGGCATTTTTCAAAAGAAGAAGTCAAAATGGCCAACAGACACAAGAAAAATTGCTCAGGATCACTACCCGACAGGGAAATGCAGATCAAAACCACAATGAGGTTTCACCTCACCCCGGTTAGAATGGGTTTCACACAGAAATCAACAACAACAACAACAACAACAACAACAAAACGGATGCTGGCGAGGATGTGGGAGAAAAGGTACCCTAATCCACTCTTGGTGGGAATGCAAACTGGTGCAGCCACTGTGGAAGGCACTATGGAGTAAGCAGGATTCTAACCAGCACTCTGATAGGAGACTCAGGTGTGGTTGGCTGGCGCCGAGGCTCAATAGGCTAATCCTGCGCCGGCACACCGGGTCGGGGCGTCAGATTCTGTCCCGGTTGCTCCTCTTCCAGGCCAGCTCTCTGCTGTGGCCAGGGAGTGCAGTGGAGGATGGCCCAGGTCCTTGGGCCCTGCACCCCATGGGAGACCAGGAAAAGCACCTGGCTCCTGCCTTCGGATCAGCGCGATGCGCCGGCTACAGCGTGCCAGCCGCGGTGGCCATTGGAGGGTGAACCAACAGCAAAAGGAAGACCTTTATCTCTGTCTCTCTCTCTCTCTCACTGTCTACTCTGCCTGTCAAAAATAAAAAAAAAAGACTCAGGTGTGGCCACAGCCCTGCCACCCCCCCCCCCCCAGCTTCAGACGTCCCCCTTGAACGAGTCACACCAGGAATGTCCCTGTTCATCAGCCTTCAGAGAAATGCAAACCACTCCAGCCCTGCAGGTGCCTCTCAAAGCCTTCCCAGGATGGCTTGGAGATTTATGAGCCGACAATAAAACCTTGGAATTCACCAGCTGTAAAATTGTTCTCTCCTTGGGGCGCTGTAGCATAGCGGGTAAAGCCGCTGCCTGCAGTGCTAGCATCCCATATGGGCACTGTTCAAGTCCCAGCTGCTCCATTTCTGATCCAGCTCTCTGCTATGGCCTGGGAAAACAGTAGAAGATGGCCCAAGTTCTTGGGCCTCTACACCCATGTGGAAAACCCAGATGGCGCTCCTGGCTCCTGGCTTCAGATCAGCTCAGCCCGGCCATTGTGGCCAATTGGGGAGTGAACCAGCAGATGGAAGACCTCTGTGTGTGTGTGTGTGTGTGTGTGTAAAACTCTGACTTTAAAATAAATAAATAAATCTTGAAAAGAAAAAATGTTCTCTCTCTTCGATCCAGGCATCTTGGCAGGGGTAGAGAGGGGGAGAGATAATTCAACAGAAGAGGAAGCCAATTTCAGGCAGCAGGGTTTAAGCCTTATATACCATTTGTAAATGGACAGAAAGGTTAATCATTACTTAGGCTCCTCCTGGAAGGGCAAGCAAGCATGACAGTCGTAATTAGACGACATCACACAACCTTATCTGGGGAAAGCACAGGGATGAAACTTAGTGTCTCATGTACTTTCTATCATTCCATTTTTCCACAGATGTATTGATTCATACACACATATGCACACACCCGCACACGTGCCCACAAGATTCATGTACACACATTCACAAACAGTCGCTTCTCCAAATTCTGGTTCCACATTTTCAGACTGCTTCTCCCTTCTCCATAACCTGACACAGGGGAGACTCCTGTGTGTTCATCCACATGTTCATCCCACAAACATCATATGAATGCTAAACTCCTCCAGGAGCTAGGAATACACCAGGCTTGTTCCAGGCCCAGCCTCCTCCCCCTCCACCCAGCACATCCACTCAGCAATAACCTTTGCCTTGTTGAGTTGGAGATTTTTGTTTCTATGCTTGTCATCTCCCTCTAGCTACGAGCCCATGGAACACCCACCAAAGGACAGTTCTCTCTGCTGAGTGGGGTGGTAATGGATCTCTGTGGGCCTCATGAAGGGTTGGGGATTGTCCAGCCCACAGACTACATAAGACCCATGTAATCGTCTGGTCCAGCCCTGCCAAAGCAACGCCAGGCAGGACTCACAATTCAACAAAACTACAACAAGTTCATTTCTTTTAAGATTTATTTATTTATTTGAAAGTCAGAGTTACAGAAAGAGAGGGAGACACACACAGAGAGAGAGAGAGAGAGAGAGAGAGAGAGAGATCTTCTATCCACTGGGTCACTCCCCAGGTGGCTGCAACAACCAGGCCTGGGCCAGACCAAAGTCAGGAGCCAGGAGTTTCTTCCTGGTCTCCCATGTGGGTGGCAGGGGCCCAAGCACTTGGGCCATCAACTGCTGCCTTCCCAGGTGCATTAGCAGGGAGCCGGGTCAGAAGTGGAGCAGCTGTGTCTGGAATTGGCACCCGTATGGGATGCCAGCATCAGGGACAGCAGCTTTACCCATTATGCCACAATACTGGCCCCTGTTCATTTTAATCAACCTGGAAGTCAGTGAGACAGAGAGAGAGAGAGGGATTGATTCTATCTTCTGCTTCACTCTCCCAAATGCCCACAATAGCCAAGACTGAGCCATGCTGAAACCAGGAGCCCAAGGCTCCACCCAGGTCTCCCACATGGGTGGCAGGAACCCAACCCCTGAGCCAGAGAGAGAAAGATGTATTCCACCATCTGCCATGAGTATTGGAGAAAAGACCTTGCTTTATGCGGGACGATGCCAGCCTAGTCCAGGGGTCTACAGACCACAGCAAGACTCCCTGCCTTACAAAATAAGTTTTTGTTGGTGCCAAACCATGACCATTGTTAACGCACCATCTGGGGCTGCTCTGGAATGGCAGAGGCAGAGGTGTGTAGTTCCCACAGAGACCATGCGGCTCATAAAGCTGGAAACGCTTGCTCGGTGGTCCTTCCCAGAAAAGCTTTGCCCAGGCTCTCAGCTGGAAAATCCCGAGAAACATTCGCTGCAAGCATTTTAGAGGCCTTGGGGAACTGTGGATAAATCCTTTCCCCTTCTGTTTTCTACTCCGAGATGCTGACCTTGGAGGAAGAAATGGGCAGGCATGTTGCCCCCATTAGGAGAGGAGGCACAGCAAGCCTGAGCCTTCTACCCAGAGTCTCCCACTGTACTGGGTCCTCCACATCCACCCTTCATCCTGCACATTGGATACTGTTACCTTTCATGCACTGCTATTCTGTCTTCAAAGAAACAGAAGCTTCAAGGCGTGGTCACAAGCCAGTCCCATCTCTGTCTGGAGTTCTGTACACGTCTGATTACCGTGAGATGGGCTTTGGGTTCAGTCAGGCTTCACAGGTGGGGACAAGGGCAGAGAGGTCACAGCAAACCTCCAAAGGGGATGGAAAGGGAAGGGATGGCGGCTCACATCAGGGTCTGGCAAAGCCTGCTTCTAGCTGTTGAGAAAGAGTGTGGCTTTCCACATCTGGGAGGTGGCCCAACGTGGCGCAGCTCTACGGCACCACAGAGCTAAGTCACCATGCCTCATCTTACCTTCTTCCTGCTCATAAAACCTAAAGTTCAGAGATTCCTGAGTCAGATTGTGGTACACACTGACTTCAGCCCTGTGTTTCCTGAACCTTGACTGTAGGAGCATCACAGGCATGTCCCTGAGCCCAGAAGCTCTGATTCAGTAAATCCAAAGTAAAGCCAAGGGAAAAATATTCTTGGAAGCTTGTTAAATGTGCAACCCAACTGCGTGAATATTTTTGCCTGCATTTATGTCATTGTACAAATTTTTTTAAAGATTTACTTATTTATTTGAAAGTCAGAGTTACACAGAGAGAGGAGAGGGAGAGAGAGAGAGAGAGAGACAGAGACAGAAACAGAGAGGTCTTCTGCCCGCTGGTTCACTCCCCAGTTGGCTGCAATGGCCAGAGCTGTGCCAATCCGAAGCCAGGAGCCAGGAGCTTCTTCCAGGTCTCCCATGCGGGTGCAGAGGCCCAAGCACTTAGGCCGTCTTCCACTGCTTTCCCAGGCCATAGGAGAGAGCTGGATCGGAAGAGGAGCACCCTGGACTAGAACCGGCACCCTTATGGGATGCCGGTGCTTCAGGCCAGGGCGTTAACCCACTGCGCCACAGTGCTGGCCCCATCATTGTATAAATTAACACCTACAAAAGGGTTGAGTCCTTATGAAGTCCAAATATCCAAACATAAATGGAATCTTTGAACTCCCTTATTTTTTTTTTTTTTTTTTGACAGGCAGAGTGGACAGTGAGAGAGAGAGACAGAGAGAAAGGTCTTCCTTTGCCGTTGGTTCACTCTCCAACGGCCGCCACGGCCAGCACGCTGTGGCCGGTGCACCACACTGATCCAATGGCAGGAGCCAGGTACTTATCCTGGTCTCCCATGGGGTGCAGGGGCCAAGGACTTGGGCCACCCTCCACTGCACTCCCTGGCCACAGCAGAGGGCTGGCCTGGAAGAGGGGCAACCGGGACAGAATCCAGCGCCCCGACCGGGACTAGAACCCGGTGTGCCAGCGCCTCTAGGTGGAGGATTAGCCTAGTGAGCCGCAGCGCCAGCTCTGAACTCCCTTTTCCCTAGGAAATTGGATACCAGGAATATCTAGGGTCCTTAGGAAATTGGATCATCCTCCAAGCTGTGATAAATAAGATCCTTTTTTTTTTATTTTTTAAAGATCTATTTTTTTTAGTTGAAAGTCAGAGTTACGCAGAGAGAGAAGGAGAGGCAGAGAGAGAGAGTCCTCCATCCACTGGTTCACTCCCCAATTGGCTACAACAGCTGGAGCTGCACAGATCCGAACCCAGGAGCCAGGAGCTTCTTCCGTTTCTCCCATGTGGGTGCAGAGGCCCAAAGACTTGGGCCATCTTCCACTGCTTTCCCAGGCCATAGCAGAGAGGAGGATCAGAAGTGGAGCAACTGGAACTCAAACCGGTACCCATATGCGATGCCGGCGCTGCAGGCAGTGACTTTACCTGCTATGCCACAGCGCCAGCCCCACTGGGTTCCTTTTTTATTTATTTTTTAAAGATTTATTTATTTATTTATTTATTTATTTGAAAAACAGAGTTACAGAGAGGGAGAGAGACAGACAGAAGTCTTCCTCTGCTGGTTCACTCCACAAACGGCCACACAACAGCCGGAGCTGAGCCAATTTGAAATCAGGAGCCCAGAGCTTCTTCTGGGTCTCCCATGTGCATGCAGGGGCCCAAGCACCTGCACCATCTTCTGCTGCTTTTCCAGTGCATCAGCAGGGAGCTGGATCAGAAGTAGAGCAGCTGAGACTCCACCCGGTACACATATGGGAGGCCGGCGTTACTGGTGGCAGCTTTACCTGCTATAGCAGGGGCCTCTTTACCTGGTATTGTGAGAAGCTAACAATGAGAACTGACAACAACTGATCAGGAACCCACTCCCACCACACGAAGCAGGATTCAGTCAACAGGGAGCCAAGCTTGTTGAGAACATTACTTTTAAGTGTAATTATTTGTGTTTCTTTTTTAATGATAATGAGGGACAACACAGTGAAAGTTCAAAAAACATGAGGATGCTTCAAAATGTTTATTGAAACATGGAAGACCTGGAGGGAGTTCTGGGTCTGGTCTCCTGACTTTGGCCTGGACCACCCATGGCCATTGCAGCCATTTGGGGAGTGAACCAGTGGATGGAAGATCCATTTTCTCTCTCTCTCTCTCTCTCTCTCTCTCTCTCTCTCTCTCTCTTTCTCTCTCTCTCTCTCTTCTCTCTCTCTCTCACACACACACACACACACATACATACCCATTCTATCACTCTGCCTGTCAAATATATAAATTTAAAAATCTCTTTTTAAAAAGTTTGTGGAAAATGGAAATAAAGTATAATTTTATTTTGGTTAAAAAAAATAAAAAAAAAAATTAAAAATTAAAAAATTAAAAAGGGAGCCACGTAGATGACCTTGAAGATGCTGGCGAGGTCTCAATGAATAAATCTTACGTGACCAGCCTGAGTCTCAGTTGCTCCCCAGTGAAATGGGCTGATGATATCTCAGCTGCAGGGTTGGGCAAATGAGCGATAGTGTGTGTAACAAGTACCCAATCAATAGAATCCATCACTACTATTTATCCACACCCAAGAAAATCTATATCATACTAATCCACAGAGGGAAGAAATTTGGACCTAGACCCTGGGTCAAATTCCAGTTCTACCACTCCCCAGACACAAGACATGAAGCAAGCAAGTTCATGTCCCTGGAACTTGTTTCCTCATGTACTGATATGAGCAAGCTTGGTCACACTGACTTCACAGAGTTGTTGCTGTGATGGTTAATGTAATCATTAACACATGAGCTTAGGATCAGTGCTTGGTACAAAGCACTCAATAGCTAAGAATATGATTATAATCCTGGATGCAGAATTCTCTGAATCTCCATCCTTGAACTTATTTATTTACTGTTTAAAGGCAGGGTGGCACAGAGAGAGAGGGTGAGAGGGATCTCTTCCATCCATTGGTTCACTCCCCAAATGGCTACAAGAGCCAGGGCTGTACCAGCCTGAAGATGGGAGCCAGGAACTCCATCTGGGTCCCCAATGTGGCTGGCAGGGGCCCAAGCACTTGTGCCAACCTCCACTGCCTTCCCAGATGCCTTAGCAGAGAGCTGGATTGAAAGCAGAGCAGTCGGGGCTCAAACCAGAATTCCAATATGGGATGCCAGCATTGCAAGGCACCTGGCCCAGACCTGGCCATTGCAGCCATCTGAGGAGTGAAGCAGCAGATGGAAGATTCTCTGTAGCTCTGACTTTCAAATAAATAAATAAATCCTTTTTAAAAATATTGCTCCTGGGGCCGACACTGTGGCGCAGTGGGTTAAAAGACCCGGCCTGCAGCACTAGATTCCAGTGTTCGAATCCCAGTTGCTCCTCTTCTGATCCAGCTCTCTGCTATGGCCTGGAGAAGCAGTGGAGGATGGCCCAAGTCCTTGGGCTCCTGCACCCATGTGAGAGACCAGGATGAAGCTCCTGGCTTCTGGCTTTAGATCAGCACAGCTCTGGCCATTGCAGTCATTTGGGGAATGAACCAGTGGAATGGAAAACTTTCTCTCTCTCTCTCTCTCTCTCTCTCTCTGCCTCTTCCTCTCTGCCTCTTCCTCTCTCTGTGTGTGACTCTGACTTCCAAATAAATAAAATAATTCTTTAAAAAAAGTATCGCTCCTGCAGGGCAGGTGCTGTGGTGTAGCAGGTTAAACCGCCACCTGCAGTGCCAGCATCCCATACGGGCATGGGTTCGAGTTCCAGCTGCTCCATTTTTTTTTTATTTGACAGGTAGAGTTGTAGACAGTGAGAGAGAGAGAGAGACAGAGAGAAAGGTCTTCCTTCCGTTGGTTCACTCCCGAAAGGGCCGCTACTCCCCAGATAGCCACTATGGCTGGAGCTGATACAAAGCCAGGAGTGAGGTGCTTCCTCCTGGTCTGCCATGTGGGTGCAGGGCCCAAGCACTTGGGCCATCCTCCACTGCCCTCCCGGGCCACAGCAGAGAGCTGGACTGGAAAAGGAGTAACCGGGACTAGAACCTGGCACCCATATGGAATGCCAGCCCCACAGGCGGAGGATTAACCAAGTGAGCCACGGCACCGTTCCCAGCTGCTCCATTTTCAATCCAGATCTCTGCTATGGCCTGGGAAAGCAGTAGAAGATGTCCCAGGTGCTTGGGTCCCTGCACCCATATGGGAGACCCAGAAGAAGCTCCTGGCACCTGGCTTTGTATCAGCTCCAGCCATTGTGGCTATCTGGGAAGTGAACCAGCAAACGAAAGATTCTCTCTCTCTCTCGCTCTCGCTCTCGCTCTCTCTTTCTTCCTCTCTTTCTCTGCCTCTGCCTCTCTGTTACTCTGCCTTACAAATAAATAAACAAATCTTTTAAATATCTATAGATATAGATATAGATATAGATATAGATATAGATATAGATATAGATATAGATTGCTACTGCTTAAAACTAGACTAACCCAATGTTGAGCTTTTCCAATTATTCCTCAACAAAATCCCGGTTATAAAATGCCAGAAGTTCCTCTCTTTTTTTTCCCATCCATCACCAAAGTCCCCAAGGAGACTGAAGTCTTCGTCCAGTGCCGTGGACCACTGAACCACAGCAGCAGATACTGGTGCAGACTCACCGTCTAAGTGGAAAACATTCAGAAGTGTTTTGTTTCAGGTAGGCATTGCGGTGCAGTGGCTTAAACCATCACCTGGGGGCCAGCAGTGTGGGATGCAGTACCAGCATCCCATTTGGGAACTGGTTTGAGTTCCGGCTGCTCCATTTCTGATCCAGCTCCTTGCTGGTGAGCTGAGAAAGCAGTGGAAGATGGCCTTAAGCCCTTGTACCCACATGGGAGACCTGGAAGAAGTTCTTGGCTCCTGACTTCAGATCAGCTCAGCTCCATCCACTGTGGTCATTTGGGGAGCAAACCAGCGCAAGGAAGATGATTTCTCTCCCTCTTTGTCTCTCTCTCTCTCTCTCTCTCTCTCTCTAACTCTGCCTCTCAAATAAATAAACAAATCTTTTTAAAGTCACTTGGGATGCCAATATCCCATACCAGAGTGCCTTATTCAAGTCCCAGCTGCTCTACTTCCAATCCGGCTTCCTGTTGAGTTCCTGGGAGGAGGCAGTGATGGCTCAAGTACTTGAGCCCTTGCTACCCACATGGGAGAGCCAGATGGAGTTCTAGGCTCCTGGCTTTGACCTGAGCCAGCCCTGGCTGTTGTAGGCATTTGGGGAGTGAACCAGCGGGTGGAAGCCCTTTCTGTTTCTCCCCCTCTGTAACTCTGCCTCTCAAATAAATAAATAAAAATATTTTTTAAACAAAGGCAGCTGAGCTGTTCAGAAGTGCATGATAATTAGATGACAAGGTCCTTGGCCAATCTATGAGATGAAGTTGAATCCTTGGAACAGTCATGCTGGGCTTCAAAACTGCTTCCCCCCTCTATGTGTTGAAGAAGCAGCTCTGCAGACGGGATTGAATTCCAGTCTAGAAAACGCCACCAGGAGCAAAACGAGTGAGAAAAACAAACCCGAGCCTCCCCAGCCCCCACGCTGAGCAGAGGAAATGTGTGCATTTCTCAAGGTGACTATTTGATGGATGCCAAGGAGACCCAGGGCTGCTGCACCTGCTTAGCACATGGAATTTGATAGAAAATATTGGTCAGAGGCCGGCGCCGTGGCTCACTAGGCTAATCCTCCGCCTTGCGGCACCAGCACACCGGGTTCTAGTCCCAGTCGGGGCGCCGGATTCTGTCCTGGTTGCCCCTCTTCCAGGCCAGCTCTCTGCTGTGGCCTGGGAGTGCAGTGGAGGATGACCCAGGTGCTTGGGCCCAGCACCCCATGGGAGACCAGGAGAAGCACCTGGCTCCTGTCTTCGGATCAGCGCGGTGCACCGGCCACAGCGCGCCGGCCGCGGCGGCCACTGGAGGGTGAACCAACGGCAAAAGGAAGACCTTTCTCTCTGTCTCTCTCTCTCTCACTGTCCTCCGCCTGTCAAAAAAAAAAAAAAAAAAAAGAAAAGAAAAGAAAAAGAAAAAGAAAAAAGAAAATATTGGTCAGATTCACCTGCCTTGGAACACAGGCCCAAAGAACAGGGACCTATGCTTGGGTGCTTGCTGGCCTAGAAAGAATTTTAAGGTGCAGAGGCTAAGATACAGCTTGGGATGCCCACACCCACTATGGGGGTGCCTGGGTTTGGGTCCCAGCTCTGCTCCCAATTCCAGCTCCCTGAGGGCGCACACCCTGGGAGGCAGCAGGTGGTGGTTCAAGGACTTGGATCCCTGCCACCCATGTGGGAGACCCAGCTGGAGTTCCAGGCTCCTGAATTCAGCCTGCTCCAGCCCTGGCTATTGCAGGGATGTGGGGAGTGAACCAGCAGATGGAAGACCTCTCTCTCTCCCTCCCTCTCTCTCTCTCTCTCTCTCCCTCTCTCTCTCTCTCTCTCTCTCTTTTTGTCTTTGAAAAAATATAAGAAAATATTTAAAGCACACACAAAAAAGGAATCAGGGAACCCTTCAGGCTGTCCTCTAAAGATTCAGAAACAGAATCAGAATGAGAAGAGGCCAGAAGCAGTGGTTTAGGAAAGGCAAAGAGAAAAGTATTCCTTAAAAAAAAAGATTGATTTCTTTATTTAAAGTCAGAATTACAGGCCAGCGCCGCGGCTCACTAGGCTAATCCTCCGCCTAGCGGCACTGGCACACCGGGTTCTAGTCCCGGTCGGGGCGCCGGATTCTGTCCCCGTTGCCCCTCTTCCAGGCCAGCTCTCTGCTGTGGCCAGGGAGTGCAGTGGAGGATGGCCCAAGTGCTTGGGCCCAGTACCCCATGGGAGACCAGGAGAAGCACCTGGCTCCTGCCATCGGATCAGCACGGTGCGCCGACCACAGCACGCCAGCCACGGCGGCCATTGGAGGGTGAACCAATGGCAAAGGAAGACCTTTCTCTCTGTCTCTCTCTCTCTCACTATCCACTCGGCCTGTCAAAAAATAAATTAAAAAAAAAAAGTCAGAATTACAGAGAGAGGGAGGGCAGGATCTTCCATCTGCTGGTTCACTCTCCAGATGGACACAATGGCCAGCACTGGGCCAGGCTGAAGCCAGGAGCCAGGAGCTTCTTCCCGGTCTTCCACGCGGGTCCAGGGACCCAAGGACTTAGGCCATCTTGCACTGCTTTCCCAGACCACAGCAGAGAGCTGGATCAGAAGTGGAGCAGCCAGGACTCGAACCAGTTCCCGAATGGGATGCTGGCACTGCAGGCAGCAGCTTTACCTGCTATGCCACAGCACCGGCCAAGCAAACTTTTTTAAGTCCAAATCATAACAGGATGTGCTAATTACTAACCTGCTGTATTTGTGAGTTGCTTAGATCTTTGTATGATGCATTTTTTTGTTTTTATTGGCATTTGATCATTGGAATGATGGCATATTTTTATTCCTTTTATTTGCATTAAAAAGCAGAACTAGGCCG